>NC_083732.1:85385332-86585332 GCF_028564815.1 Eubalaena glacialis | reverse complement strand
AAATATATGCCATGATCTCTTTAATTGTCAACTGGATGTTTTTTCAGCCTTTATATCTCTTAACATCTTTCATATTTTTCATCTCTATTTCTTGTGGCAGTGTGTGTGTGATTTCTTTAGATTTGTCTTCTAAATCCTTAATTCCCTTTTAAGTAGTGTCTTCTTGACATACCCTGTCCGTTCGGTGTTTCACTTCACCCCTTGTAGTTTTCACTTCCGGAAGTTCAGTTTCCGGTGATGTCATCTCTATCGCTCACGTATGTGATTGTGCCGTTCATTTCTTCAAGCTTCACGCCAGCTGTTTTGTGCTCTGTGTCTGACAGTGACTCTAGGGTTGCTGGGCTGTCTCTATCTGCTGTTCCTCTGACTTCCTGAAGCTCCCAAGTGGCTTGAATCAAAGCCTGGTGGCCCGAGACTGCTGAGGGGGCCTCCGGAGTGGGCATCTGACAAGAGCCAGGGAGTGAATGGCACAACTCACCCTCCCTCAGGTCCCAGCTCAGTCCAGGTCCAGCATCCCCACCTGTGGGCGGCATTGGGTCAGCCCTCTTCACCTCCAGCACTTTGGGTGTATAGGGTGGGGTCCTGCAGGCCTACTTGTTTATTACTGTGTTGGTTAAACATTCATTGTTGTAGCTCAGCCTGTCTTCTGATAGCAGTTCCCTTTTTCTTAAAGTATATTGTTTAGAAATTCTTTTATATGTGTCTTTGGTGGTAAAATTCTGCTCTTGTCATCTTGTAGTTTTCTTTATTTCACCTTGTTCTTGGAAGGTGAAGATTCTTTACTCCTTAGCAATTCTAGTTTAATCGTGATATTTTCTCAGTACTATTCCCTGGGTTCTGTCTTCCACCGCAGCTGTTGAAAAGGCCCACCCAGGGCTGTGGACGAGGTGTGGCTGGGAAGTGGTTCTCCAAGCACACTGAGGCTGTCCTGCCCGGGGACCGGCAGCCAGGGCCTCCGGGGGGTCAGCATTGCCCTTTCCTACTGGTTTTTGCTAGTAGCCTAGAGCCACTTAGAAGTGTAAATATTTTCTCAGTATGGAAAAGAATTATACATGAATGCAGAATATTACTTGTTTCTTGTTAGTTTATTTTAGGGTTCTGGTTTTTCTTGCCAGTAAGGAGAAAAACTGTGAAATAGTCCATATAGTTGCTTAGTTTCACCAGAAAATGTATGGACAGTCTCTGTAATTTATAATGTACTGAAGAAAACTCCTTCAGCTTTACCACATTTCAGAATAACTATTTTCAATTATGCAATAAATGATCAGGCCCAACTTCGGAGAGTGGGAAAAGCACTATCTAAAAACATTTGCATTTTTTCTTTAAACCAACTAAAGAGTTAATTAGTCTCTTTTTTCTATGTCTTTCCAACCCTGGTAGGACCAAGGTGCCTTTTCTGTAGGCAGAGGGGAAGTACTGGCCGTGAATCTCCAGCCGCAGGCCCAGAATGTGGCCTCGCGGGGTCTTACCCTGCAGGGCGCACTCTGGAGTGTACTCAGGTGGCTCTTTTATTCACGCCTCTTGTAAATCAGAGACGGGAGTCAGATGAGATATGTTAAGAAAAATGTTTTAAGCTTAAAAACTGCATTGCTGACAATGACAGATGAAACCAAAATAAGCTAATAATACAGTGTTAAAATTATGGTTCCTAATGTGATATTGTAGAAGGAAGAATCTTATGTACCAATGATTCTTCTTCAACGTACAGAATTATACTGTGAAATTATTTTAAATGAATCACGTAACTTTTCAGTTCTGCTCATTTCCTTATTAAGTGGTTTGCTTTTTTTAAAAATTCATTTTTAATCATCTTTGCATTTAATGTATTTTGCTGTAGTTGTTTGTGTAACTGTGTCTCTTCTCTACTAGAGTAAGCTGTATTGATTGTAGGGACCTCCTGATATTTCCAGCACTTAGCAAAGTGTCTGATGTTTATTAGGTATTCCATCGATACTTCCTCAGTGAATAAATTTGTGATATAAAATTAGCTGAGGTTAATTCTAATTGTGCATTGTTTTCATTCATTTTTAAAATTTTTCTTTCTTGTCAATAATAATCTAGTGCTTTTTTTAGCTGCCTGTAATAATTTATCAGTGAAGGGGATGCTCACAGATTTGGCATGAATTGATTGACAGTGGCTTAACTAAGATAGAAGGTACTTTCTCTTTCACATAAAACAAGTGCTAGGCAGTCAGTGCTCCTCATCACCAGGGCACTAGGCCCCTTGAATCTTGCCACCATCATCCATAGCTGCCACCTGGTAGCCTAAGATGGCTGGTTAACCTTACCTGTCACAAGGAGGAAGAGATGGACCTTTTCTCTCTCTCCCAGCCCCCTTTAAGGACACATATGTGCATGTAGTGCTTTCCCTGAGAGGGACATTGGCTGAAACAGTGTCACATGGCCACACCTGGCTTCAGGAGAGGAAGGCAGCATCACCTGGTATACCTGGCCAAAGATGACTTCTCATTACTCAGGTTGAAGGAGAGGATCATTAAGACGCAAACAGCGATTTCCATTGAAGTTAGAGAATTTTAAGTTTTATCAGTTTTTAAGAGGCTTAAGGTATCATTTTAGAGGTTAAAGGACCTCAGTGATATTCTTAATGATACTCAATTCTTGAGAGTTTTGGGGCGAGGATAAGATAGGGATACTGTATGAAAACGTGCGTTGTAGTTTTATTTTAAAGTCGTTTTTGGTTGCCTTTTTTGCTGGGGCTTTAAATTTATGAGAGTTACGTCCACAAAGTATTAATTAGTTAAAGCCAACAGACAAGGTCTGAATCTTCTCAGAAGTAGTGTCGAAGGAGAGGTAAGTTTATACTTGACCTGAGAATTCACTTATAAGAAGCTTAATGTATGTAAATAAAGCTATTCAAGCCTCAGGCCTCCAAGGCCTGCTGTGTCATGGGTTTTGGGCGTGAACGCACGTGTGCGCAGGACAAGGCCCCAGGCTGGGAGTAGCTAGGCGGTACCCGAGTGCGCTCTAGAAAGATCATCGGGGAGCTGGTGTGGGGTGCGGACCGCTGGACAGTGCCTCTTCCCCCTGATGCGGGGAGTGGCGCCTGCTGCCTGGACCATCTGGCGGCGAGTGTGGTCAGGGGTGCAGGAGGATGGCACAGTCGTGGGGGGAAGGCAGAGCTCTGAGGTTTAACAAAAGGGAAAGAGCAAGACGGCCTCATCAGCCAGCAGTGGTCTGAACGTTTCATTAGAAGGACAGAGGTAAATTAAACGTTAACTAAGAAAATTCTGGTTTAAAATTGATCACAAATACAGTTTTAAGCCCCAGACACCCCAAATCTCAACGAGTAACTTTCCGGGCTCTGAGAGCGTGCTGTCTGATGGTGCCTGTCACGCGCTTGCACAGCTCGGGTCAGTGTCTCACCGGAGGAAGAGACCGCAGGGCAGTGACTCCCCCCTCCCCCTCCCCCCCATACCTAAAGTGATGCCCAGTGTGGGGAAGCGGGGGAGTACAACAGGCTTGCTTTCTTTGAAGCTTCAAATCAGAGTGAGTTGCATCTTAGAGAAAAGTCGGAGGAAGAGTTACTGGGAGATCCTGCTCCCGTGCACGGGCAGCCCCAGCCCAGGCTCCTGTCTGGCCCCCACTCCCTCCTGCGGGATCCGCGGTGGTCTTGCTGAGTGGGCCCCCCGGGAGTCCCGGGCGGTCGTGGTTGTCCCCGTGGGGCTGTGTGGCCGGGCCCACCGCCCTCTCTGAGGAGCCCCGGGGGCCAGGGAGCCGAGGCCGGGGGCCAGGGAGCCAAGGCCGAGATTTCATTGCTGTAAGCCCGCGCCACCATCGCAGCGCCCTAGGCTGTGAAGTGTCCTGTCCGCCCAGCCAGCGTGGGCGCCCTTAGCCCCCGTGGCTCCTGAGCACCTGAAGTGGAGCCGGTGCATCTGGGAACTAGACTGTTAACTGAATCTTAGCTAATTTAAGTGTGAATCCTTCATGGGGCTACTCTTGTGGACAGTGCGTTCTCACCTAATATTAATATCTCGTTAACTGCGCGTGTGGGTTAAGAAGGTTCCTTTGAGCTCACGTGGGAAATCTGACAGCCTGATACTGGGGTCTGGGAATTGGGGGGTGGCTGTATCCTAAAAGTTTCATGAAAGCTAGTTTTAGTCAAATGAGTTTACCTGTATTTAGGATCTACCCTTTGATAACTATTTACATAGTAAAGAATTGCCTCATTATAAAGGCCAGTAATTTTATTTTGTTTGTGCTACATCAGTAGTGTTTACTCTTTTGTTCACCTTACCTCACGGCTGTGCAGACTTTGGGCTCAAGTGAGTTTTATGTCACATAAAGCTGAGAGCTAGCCTGCTGCCCATCAGAGAGCTCATCGTAAGCCAGTGCCCGACACGGGCTGGAGGGAGGTGGCCACGTGTGAAATGGGACAGCCTGTGTGGCCCTGCCAGGCTTCCTGGAGAGTGCTGAATGCAGATGTCTCAGGAGGCTTTCCCTAAAACCGTGAGCGCAGCACCTGAGGTGTTTCCCAGTGTCCTCCACCGCCAAGCCTCATAGATGGGCTTCTTGGTAAAGTTAAATCAGAATGTGTGGAGGGTGGTGGTGGTGGTATGGAATTCTCCCAGCGATTCTGTGTTCTTTAGCCTCATTTTTATTTTCTCACTTGCCATGTGTCCCATTTTAAAGGGTTCTAATGTATGGGCAGGTGTTACAGACTCATTATTACTCAAAAGTAGTTGGAAAAACTAAACTGCATACTTGCTAAGCATTAGTTGGCCTTAGCTTTTTTTTCCTTAAATGGTGTTGTCCTCACCTTGGAAGTAAAAGTAACACCTGGTAATAGGCTTTATTTTCACACAGAAAAATTCAACCCCCTTGGTCCATCTTTAATTTTCCCATTTGTGACAAAAATGAGTATGATAAATTTTCTACTTTCCATTGAACTCTAAGAAAAATATTGGGTTGGCCAAAAAAGTTCATTTGGATTTTCTGTAATAGCTTATGGAAAAACCCGAACGAACTTTTTGGCCAACTGATAGCCGCAGAGTGGTGTTGAGTAGTGGCAGCTGATGGTCTCACCGTGGGGAAGAGGCCATCCCTGGCCCTGGTGTTCCCTGCCCCCCCATCCAAAGACTTACGTGGCCAGCTGCCTCCTTGAGATCTCCACCAGGAGGTCTCGTGCACCCTGCTCGACCCCTCGCCAGAAGCAGAAGTCCCAGGAGACACCCCCGGGCCCCCGGCCTTCCTCTTCCTGGTGCCTCAGCCTTCCGTTGTCACCTTTCATTCAGCGCTGCTGGCTCTGCGTCCAGAGCATCCCTGAGTCTCTGCTGCCCACCCCCGCTCCCACCGCCCTCCTCCGGGCTCCCGGCAGAGCCTCCCTCCCGCCTGCCTTCCAGCCTGTGTCCTCCCCTCCTCCCTACAGCATGTCTGCTCTTGGCAACATCAGGTCACGCCTCCCTCTGCTCAAGATGACGGCTAGTCAGGCCTGTAGACCAGACTCTTGCCAGACAGGAGGGGCGTCCCGGGTGTTTCCGGGGAAAGGGGAACCACCCGTGTAGAGTTCTAGGGACTTAACACATTCTCACTGTCTCCTTAGCACCGCTGTTGGCAGCAGGGATTAGCATCCCTATTTTACACGTGGGTCACTGAGGTTGACAGGCATGAAGGCATAGCCAAATCCTTCCTACGGCAAAGCCAGGATTCCAGTGCAGAGCTCCCTCTATGAAAATAAGTTCTTTTTATTATGGAATAGCTGCCTGCAAAGGAAGATAGGGAAGAAAATGCTCAGGAATAATGCCTCTAAGATTCTAGGGTGTTGGTTTATCTTTTATGTGCTTATTTTGCTACTTCCCATAGTGATTAGCACCCAAATCCTTAAAATGCAAAGTTCCTGTCTTTTTAGGAGGCAACAAAAAGTGGAAGAACTTGGGTGGACACTTTTCCCTGTTCATATCTGAAAAGATAAGGAAGGGAAGTTATAAACAGAAGTGGTTAGAAAAATAAATGGAAAACAAGGAGTTGTATGGATTTGCTGATAAGTAAAACCAGAAAACTGTGTGTCATGGGAGCTGAGGAAGGATTTTGTACGGGTGTAGTGGACATGGCCATCATCATCATCACAGAGTGAAAAAGAGTGTGAGAACTGAGACCAGGGTTTAGCAGGGAGTTCGCCGGTTTAGGTGCTAACTAGTAGAGTATGGGATAGGGGATTAAAACGTTTGGATCTAGAGTCAACCATATAAACTCTGACATGTTTTCTATGGTTTCATTAGTAATACCTGCTAACTTACAGTTACGTGTGAAGAAGTCATCCCTGCTTTATTTTTTTAATATACTTTATATTCATTTTATTTTTTTATGTAATCCTGAAAAGGTACCTGTATTTCGCTTTTCTCCTTCTTGATCCTTTTATATTTCCATGTGTCTCCTGATAATCTTTCATGTGTAGAGGCTTTATTTCATCTTACTAGCTCACGATTGCCCTCTAGTGGCCAAAAGCCTGGCTCACTTAGTACCCAAAGTAAGTAGAAAATGAGAGTGAGCCATTCTTTCCATCGGTTTTCTTGGCCGGAATGCTCTGAGGCTCTTGTTACTAATGATTGATTTTGTAGCTTGATCTAAAGAAAATGACTGGGATTTTCAGCATTTCCACACATTCAGCTTTTTGACCTTAGGCCACTCACTTAATTTCTCTTTTTTTGTTTTGTTTCCTGTGTGAAACTGAGATTATAAACATTGATTAATGTTAATCAAAAAGTTTATTTTTAAAAGCAGTCAACTTTTAGGATTAATCTAAGGTATTTAAACTTCCCTGCTATATCCCAGATCTTTCCCTAATCAGGCCAGTCTATACAAATACAGCATTACCCAGTTGGAATCGAGGTTTATAAGGCTAACCTTCAAACAATGTTCAAAGAAGCACAGTTTGTTTACATGTTGTAATTTACAAAGAGGCAATATTTTAGAGGGTTTGCAATAGTAAGGCTTAAAAAAAAAAGACTTTCTACCTAAACCAACTTGTATCGGTGTTTCCTGCACAGATCTAGAAAATTACTTGTCCCACGTGTTCCATGACTGTGCGGGTACATTGGAGCTTTATTATACTTATTTCCTTCTAGAATAACGTGTGGAAGGGTAAATAATTTAAACTGCTTTTATGTTCTTGCAACAATGTCATGTTATTCATTGATTTGGTGGTGTTATTTGTTAATACACTTCTTTTTATATTTCAGAAAAGATGTTGGTTTGAAGCGATTTTTTCCTAGGAGTTTACTGGATTCAGTCAAGGTAATTAGAGTCTGCTTTATCGTAATAGGTGACCGTGCTAGGCAAACACCTCCCCCGTGGTGTGTGGTTTTCTCCTTTACGTGTAAAAGTCATAATATAAAAAGCTGGCAGTTATTCTAGTCATACTGATGGCAAGTAGATTTTTAAAGGTGTAGCATTCTGCCAGAAAACCATGGTTTCGCTTCTTGATTGTGAGTGCACCCAGCTAAGTACAACACCAAGAAAGTTGCGTTCACAGCGGTCCTCATCACCTAAATCTTCACGGTCTCGGGTATTTTGACACACGAAGGTAAAGAAGCAGTACGTAAAAGAGCCATAGTGGCAGCTGTAGCGCGCGTGCATGCGCACGCGTGGAAGTGTGTTCTGAAGGTCTGTCTTCTCTTGTTTCGACCAAGGGCACTCCTCCCCATTAGTAACTCTTGCAGAACACCAGTTCCTGTCTCTGCCTGTAGCTCCCACTGCAGGGGAGGGCACACCGGGGACCTGAGGTGTGGTTCCTCAGCCCATCCAGAACATGGTCCAGTGTGGTGTGAGGACGCAGCTTTGGATGAAGATAGAGTCCAGCTCAGATGAGCGCTGCCATTTCCTAGCCTCATGGTTTGGGACCTGGTTTCTTATTTCCACGATGAAGAAAATGATATTTTGTAGGGTTGGTGTGGCTATTTAGCAGATGAGTGTGTGTATTTGTATAAATGACCGCCACAAGCACCTGTCACAGTGCAGTTTATAAACCGTGGCTCTTACGGCTCTGACTTTTCATCACAGAGGACATGTTCCACACTAGAGCAGCCATGTGGAAGACCGTCCCACTCACTGAGGCCCAAGTGGGATAAGACAGAACACAGGGGTTCAGAAAACTGGCTTGGAAGCCAGCCTGCCTTGGTGAAAGTTCTGACCCGATCACCTTGAATCACTTGGGACTCAGTTTGACCTGGAGAGTGAGGCCCTGGCGTGGGCGCAGAAGCCCACCCTATGCATCGGCCTGCCCTTTGCTGGGTGGACCCAAGGGGAGACGCTCACAAGTGTAAGACACCGTTCTTCAGGGCATTCACCCCATCATTGGACAGAGAAGTGCACCACCCAGGGTAAAAGTAAAAAGCAGGAAAGGATACGAAAATGGCTGTATCACATTAGCAGCACCATCGGTGCTCAAACATTAGTCCCGGCATGGCCTGAGAATTACTGCGAAGTCTCCTTAGAGCTGTGTGTAGATAAGCAGTTATCACAGGAGGTATGACTGCTGGCATTTGGGAGTCCAAGAAGTTATTCTATATTTAAAAAGGATCCTCAAACTCCAAACAAGCCACCCCAGGTCCAGGTCACAGGTGCCATGGTGTAAGTGTAGCCGAGGTGAGAAGGCCCCGGGGAGGTCCCCCATCGCCGGCTCTTCTAAAGCTCAGCCTCGGCGTCCTCTCCCGTACAGACTGCTCACCTCCCTAAGCGGGGCTGCAGAAACATCCTCTACCTTAGGGTCCTGCTCATGATCTTAATTTTTAATTTTACTTTCTCAGGCTTTAATTACTAGATATTTACTTGTTTGTACTTTGTCTGCCTGCTTCCACTATATTTTAAGATCCATGAGGACAAAGATAACATCTGCTGTGTTCTCTGCTCTAAACCCTGTGTTAGGCATAATCCCGGGCACACAGTAACATTCGGTAAATCTTATTTAAGTGAAAAAATGAATGAATAAGTTTAAGGGCCACTTGAAAGATGACTGGACTTAGAGGAGGCACTTTCCAGGTAGAGGGTACCGTGTGGAAGGAGGCATGAGAATAGCGCAGGTGATACTCCTTCACAAGATAGAAGAATCGGAAGGCTGGAGAAGCTCGTTTCCCTGGGCAGCCCGCTCTGCCCCTGCTGTCACTCCAGAAACGTCCCCCTTCCTGCACAGGACTTGTCCCCTCCAGGTGTCTTTCAGGCTGTCCCTCAGGACCCAGCCTGACCGGCCTTCCTCATCCTGACCCTGCTGCCGACCCTGATGCGCTTCTGCTGCTGTTTGAGCTCCAGCTGGCAGTCAGGTCAGCCCTGTGACCAGAGCTCAGACACTGCGGTCACCTGTGTGGACGTCAGTACTCAGATGAGAGCACGTAGGGGCCCTGGGTGTTCATGGCAGGTTTCATGGCAGGGGAGGGACATGGCCACCTTTTGGACTTTAGAACATAAACCTGACAGCAGCATGGAGGACAGATCGAAAGCAAAAACACTCCAATCAAGAAGGGTTGGAGGTGATTAAGGTAATCAAGGTGTGCAGTGTCAGCCCTGGAGGCAGTGGTAGCTGAGCCTTGTGTGTGCGCGCGGGGAGTGGAGGGGAAGGAATTGAGCCTCGGGAGCTTGAGAAAACTTCACGAGCCAAACAGATAGCACTTGTGTTTTCTGAAAGGTTCAGTTGCTGTTGATTTTGATGCAAGCAGGGAGAACAGAATTGACTTTTAGCTTCTGTTTCTTAGGTACAGATTCGTCTAGTGTTTCATTTCTCACACGCTTTCTAATATAAAGGAAATCAGTATACTTTTGTAAAACAAATTATATATATTTGGCTTCTTAAATAGCTTAATCAGTAGTTCATATCCTTATGCCAAAATTTTTTCACCTTCTATGTAAATTCTTTCAACTGATTGCCATCAGACTCTTGTGGGTATGACTGACATAAACGTATACCCATAGGTGTGTAACAGCTACAGTACAAATTAGGTTGTGTTCAGACAGTCTCCTCTTCAAAACTATTGCCAGTGAAACTTCAGCTAACAAGAAATTCACATCAGCTTCTTGTTTCTCCCGGACTAGCCCTATAGAATGGCTAGACCAATTAGTATTTGCTTTTCCAAAGGCCATTTTGTTTTATATGCCTTTTTCCCTTCATATCTAGATTTCTAGAAGATCATTTGTAGTTAATGCTCACATTGAAGGGTTGAAAGGTTACCTTATATTTGATGGAACTTAAGCTATGATTGATTGATGGCAAAACAGGATTGGGGTGTATGTGTCCGATTACTAAGAATAATTTACAAGATATTTAAATTTTCTGACTCTTTGATCTTAGTAGTGCCAGAGGCACATTTTTAAAAACACTGTACCAGTAAAACAAGTCAATCCCAACCTGAGGATAGTCTACAAAATTGACAGCTGGGCGATGGGGAGACATGAGTAAATGCAGTGTGGGGTCCTGGAGCAGTGAGAGGGCGTCAGTGGGCAAACCAGGGGGTCTGAGTAAAGTCTGAAGCTAGCAAGTACTCTTGTACCAACGTTGGTTTCTTAATTTTAACGGATGTGCCAGTGTCGTGTGAGATGTTAACTTCTGGGGCAGGGGATGGGGGGAGGTGGGCACTGGACGAAGGGCAGGAATTCCATACTGTCTTTGCAGCTCTTCTGTAAATCTCAAATTATGTTGTAAATAAAATAGCCAAATTTCAACTTATTTGAGTATAATTCACAGTAGAAATCTAATTTTAGAACTAGAGATGTTGCAAGATCAATAGTTATCAGTTTTTTGAAGTATCTGTACATCAGAGTAATAGAGTGGTTTCCTAGGGTCCTATCGGGAGCACTTAGTTTAGTCATCATTCCCATCCCTGTGGTTAGCACGGAAGTGCCCGGCTCAGCAGTCATTCAGCAACCAACCCCTGGCGTCCGCTGTGTGCCCGGGAGAATGAAGCCTGGTGTCAGCACGGAAGTGTCCGTCTGGTCTGGGCTCCTGTAAGTAGGGTGGGAAGAAAGCACGCTTCAGACGTACACACACACACACACACACACACACACACAATGGAATGTTTCTCAGCCATAAAAAGAAGGAAATCTTGCCACTTGCAGCAATGTGGATGGGCCTTGAGGACATTGTGCTCAATGAAGTTAAGTCAGACAGGGAGAGACAAATATTGTGTGACCTCACTTATATGAAAAGAAAAAAAGCCAGCTCCTAGATACAGAGAACAGCTTATGGTTGCCGGAGGTTGGAGTGGGTGAAATGGGTGCAGGGCTCAAAAGGTACAGACTCCAGTTATAAGTAAGTCCCAGGGATGTGATGTACAGCATGCTGACTGTAGTTGTCAACACTGTTTTGCATATTTGAAAGTTGCTAAGAGGATATGTCTTAAAAGTTCTCATCACAAGAAAAAGAAATGTGTCACTCTGTGAGGTGTTGGGTGTTAACTAGACTTACTGTGGCGATCATTTCACAGTATATACAAATACTGAATCATTACATTGTACACCCGAAACTAATACAACGTTATACGTCAGTTATAGCTCAGTTAAAAAACACACACTTCGCATGCACTGTTACCGTTATCTATGTTTAGCATTTGGTAGGTGGGGAGATAATTCCTCAATTAATGTTTCTTAGCCTGCTCCTCTTTTCTTGCATATTTTCTTTAGCGCTACATTATAACTTTTTCATCCAGGAGGCCCTCGGAGTCCATTGCTGCTAGCAGCATCTGATAAATATTAGGTTGATTAATATGAAATTATTTTTGTTGTTCAGAAGGCTGAATAGCAGCAATTTCCAATGATTCTTCCTAATAATACTGCCTCATTTTGAGTAGTTTTCTCTCTATATATGAATTGGTTTAAAATTGACTAGCATTCATTGATAGATGCCTTGTTTCCTAAGTCTGGGCAAACACAAAGCAGATTTTGAAACCCTATAAACAGGGAAGTGTATTGATTAATATCAAGAGATTCTAGGAAGTCAGATTTTGTGGATTTTTTTCCTTACTGAGAAAGGAGGAAAGATCTGATGCTTTCTGAGGCATCCTTCTTAGAAACGAATCTGGGGCTCCTTTCAGATAGCGAGGGTTTTCTAGTTCCTGCCCAACACTGGCTGCTGCAGGCCAGAAATCTCAGTCCTCTTGGGTGGCCACATTGAAGTAGAGACCCCGAGAAAGCTCGGGCACTCACTCCCGGCCAGGTGCGCCCGCCCTTGCCTGGCGGGGAGCCGGGGTGTGGCTGTGTCCCAGGAAGTAGCCCTGAATGGGCGCGCTCCCTCCTGCAGCTCCTGCGGCTGCCGCTTATGAGTGTGACCTCCTGTCTTAGCCGGGTGACGTGTAGGACTCGGGAGGGGCCAGGCAGAGCAGCATGCGGAAAACTGACAGAGTCAGCTGGATGACACAGAGGCGTGAAACTGTAGCTCGGGCTGTCTGTCTGCTAACACTGCACAGTTACTATTTTTAAACCTATTTGCCCAGTTACTCAGAAGTTTTCCAGCAGGTTGAGTGGTCAGGTGCACAGTTTAGTTGACCCCGTGCACACCCATTCCACGGGTGCTGGGGGTCGGGGGACAACAGCGAGGGAGGGAGACGCGGAATTGGGAGCGCCTGTGCCGTGGGCTCGATAGGAGAACGAGGATGAGCAGGGACCGTAAGGTGTTGCATTTCATTTTTACACGTACGCGTATTTACCTGTGACGTGTGAGTTACTTCTACATACTTAATAGAGAACTAACTAACTATGTATAATGCTCACATCACAGGTATTTCCATTTCCTTGTTTTTCACTAGTCTCTCTTCTACCAGAATTCTGTATCCACGGGAGACCATCAGAGAAATCAAAGCAAGAGCGGGGCTGCTGCCTGGGAAGCTTAGAGAAAAGAACATGGCTTTTGGAAAAGCACTTTGAGGACGTGGCAGTGCAGTGGGTTTTGAGAGGTGGGCGAAGGAGGTCAAGGTTGCCGCCTAGGTTTCTGTCTCTAAGCCACTGGGAGATTTGCTGAGATGAGGAGGACCAGGCCTGGAAGAAAGTCACAAGTTCTCTTGGTGGCACGCCAGGTTTCAGGTGTCTGGGAATTTCAGGTGGAAAGCTCAGGTGGGCACGTGCACGTGTGTGGGTCTAATGCTCAAGAGGAGACGCAGAGAGTGTTTGCAAAGCCTGGAGTCAGAAGAGCTGTTAAATGCCGTCTCAGCTGTGGTGAGAATGGCCTTTTTCAGTCTCTGGGCTCGTGGCCAGAGCTTGGACGGCTCTTCCCCAAACCACGCGTCCCAGACTTCTCTTTTACAGAGTGTCCAAGGCCAACCACTCATGTTGTAGGTAACATCTGATAGTCAAACCTTGCTGCCCTTGAACCCATTTTGCTTCTCTTCAGTTTAGTTCCTGTGATCTAAAACCATAACTGATTCTCTTCCAATCGCCTGTAGTTCCACACTTGCCTCACCTGTCAGAACCCCAGCCCTGGTTAAAACCAGTGTTGGCCTACCAAGCAGGCTTTGGCCCGCACTTCTTTCCTGCGGCCACTGTATTTGTGGGAGCCATCAGGCCCCATGCCTGTAATCAAGTCGGCTGGAGACCGTAACGTTCTGACCCAGCCCTGCTGTCTCCTGAGCTCGGGTCTATATCCAGCTTTATGCTCAGTGGTTCAGATCGGGAGACTTGCGGATCTCAGGCACGTTCTGAATTAACGTGACTTTATCTTCCCGGAGCCCGCCCCTTCTGTTTGCCCGCTTGTTCCACCCAAAACTCGAGTTGTGTCGACTTCCCGCTTTCCCTGCCATCTCGAGCATCATCCAGGTGGCCATGCGTGCCCGGCGCCGGTCTTTCTGCTTCCATTCTCCCCCACACCTTCTCTGCAGGAGCAGAGCCAGCTTTTGAAATAAAAGTCACCGGCCCTAGGTTATCTAGGGCCTGCTCTCTGCCCGCCGCCTCGCGCCCTGGTCTTCATCTCCAGTAACTGCAGCCCCTCTGGAACTGGATCCCACGCTGACCACAGCTCCTAGCTGTCCAGCTCACTCTGTGGTGTCCCAGATCCAGCAATCCTTTGACCACACTGGCACCTCAGGCCACTCCAGGCAGGCTGTCACTGCCCTGACCCACCAAAGTATGCCACCCCCTCCTGATTCACCTGCTCCCACTTCCCTGACTGCTGAGATGAGCAGGCCGCCATGGGATGAGGTCCTGTCCCTGCCGCTCCGATCCCCGCCCTGATCCTGTCTCCAGTCTCCTGGCATTGCGTCCTGTCTGTGTGCATCTCACACCGAGGCTCAGGCGGCCCCTGCTATTCTCTAAGACCTTCCTCCGCCTTGCTTCTCCCGGTCTTGGCCATTTCAGTTCAGTGGTAACTCTTACCTCTCAGTACATCCTGTTGATTCTGTTTTCAAAACAAGTCTGAAATTTGACTACTTCTCACTCCTTTCTGCTTCTACACTTGTGCAGCAGTGCCTGGGTCCCATCACCTCTCGCCTGGATTATTTTGGTGGCATCTCACTGGATCTCTCCTGCTCCCTTCATACTGTTCCCAACATAGCGGCCAGAGTATTCCTGTTAAAACCTATGTCAGATCACAATATTCCTATTCCAGGCTGCCCCAGGGCTTTGCATCTCACCAGGGTGGACCCAATTGCTTCCTGTGGCCTGCATCCTCTTGCCCCCTTCCCCAGACCTCATCCATCACACATCCTTTGCCCGCTGGCCCCCTCAGGCCACACTCCTCTCTCTGACACACCATGGACTGGGGAGGCTCGCCACCCTCCACCATCCAGATGCTCATGGTTTATAAATAGAAAACTCAGATAAGTGAAAAGGCACCCAGAGATCACCTGTGATCCCACTACACAGAGAAGAGAGGCATGGCTGGTTTGTCTTCACTGTGCGTTGGTGCGTGTGCCCGCCTGTGTGAGGCCCGTATCCTGTGCTCTCCTTTGAAAGGCATCTACACTACAACAGATTGCCTTGTCTTATTTTTTCATGTAGCACTGTGATACGGATTTTCATGGCAGTAAATGGGATGTGCACAGCAGTCTTAGGACATCTGGGTAGCAGACACACTGCTGCGTGCATGGCCGGTTGTGGGGTACTCTACACACTTCCGTGCTGAACCTCCTTGTTGCTGGATCTTTGCATAGTTCTTTCATCATTCCTAAAGAATAATTTCTCAAAGGTTGTGGTTTTAAAGTTTTTGATTTCTTATTGCCAAATTGCCTTCAGAAAGGGTGTGTTGACTTCCCCTCCCAGGTTGGGATGTGTGAGTGCCTTTATGTCCCCTCCTTTGCCGACTCCAGGTCACATGCGAATATAGCCCTTATATTTTTAATGCCTAACTGTTTACCACATGTTCTAATAAGCCAATTATTGCTTTACCAATTTCTGTTTAAGAAATAAAGCTCGGTACTGCTGAACTGTATACTTTAAAATGGTTGCGATGGTATATTTTATGTGTATTTTACTATAATTTTTTTTTTTAAAAAAAGAAACAAAGCTCTGATAAATACAACATTTGGTGAACGGAGGTGGTATTAAGTGGTGGCTGGACAAGAAATGTTCCTTGGTGTTGGCTGTTATTGTTGTGGTCTTTACTCATTGTTGGCTCTAAAAAGATGTTTGTAATTTTATCATGCAGGCCAAAACACTAAGAAAATTGATCCAACAAACATTTAGACAGTTTGCCAACCTTAATAGAGAAGAAAGTATTTTGAAATTCTTTGAGATCCTCTCCCCAGTGTACAGATTTGATAAAGAATGCTTCAAGTGTGCCCTTGGTGTAAGTATGGGGACTTGGAAATAGGGTGGGACTAGGTGTGATTTCTTTTGCTTTTTCTTATCCATGTATATCTAAATTTCTGATTGAAATCTAATTTGTCACATTTTTAACAACATGAGAGTATTTTACAGTGGGAAAAATACAAAAAGAAAATGTGTCAACGTGAGACTAAAACCATCCTTTTTTAATAGCATGCCTAAGATTTTTTTTTTATTCCAGCCCAGCGATTCATTGATTAACTGTGTTCTAAGGGCTAGTTTACCTATTCAGATAATCTTCCCAAAGAAACCATTGGCTTGAGGCCCACGGGCATGAGCGCAGTGTGTCCGTCACGGGCATGAGCGCAGTCTGTCCGTCACGGGCATGAGCGCAGTCTGTCCGTCACGGGCATGAGCGCAGTCTGTCCGTCTCTGCTTAGGCTCGGCAGATGCTGCACCATGAAGTTGTAAATATTTTGTGTTATTTGGTTACAAAGATCAGTAGCAAGCTAGTCCAGCCCCCCTTTGGTCCTTTAATGTGTCCATGGTTCTTTATCTAAAATATCTTTTTCCTTCTGGTACCTTTGCCGTCACCTGTTTAACCTTCAAGTCAAGCTGGATTATTTCGGTGGAGCTGGCGATTGGCCCCGAAGAAGGAATCAGTTACCTCACAGACAAGGGCTGCAACGTAAGTGTGCTTTGGACAAGTCTTGGGAGCGGCCTGTGTGGAACATACCTCCTGTCGGACCTGATTGTGGACAAAGGGGAATCAAAATAAGGAAATGAGGATTCTCTTGGAAAAGCCATTATTCTGCCATTAAAGCTTTCCGTTTCACAGCGTTTATTGCTCAAGAGAATGAAAGGAAGAGACAGCCTAGGTCGAAAGTTTTTGAAATTCTTTAGTCGGGAAGGAAAGGAATCACACAAGTTGCACATATGTTGGTGAGATCTGAAAGGGGTTGTTACAGTTTATCTGGAGAAGTTTTAGATACTAATTTCTTCATTCAGTTCTACATCTAATTTAAGTATATTTGTACTTGTATCATGTCCTTTGAAACAGCCTCTTCTGGCTCTTTCCAGGATCAAAAAAATCACTAAGAAAAGGGCAGCCAACCCAATAGAGGATGTCCAAATAGTTAAGACGTAAGTGAAATGACGTTCAGCCTCATAGTCATCAGATAAATGCACAGTGTGATACTATTACACATCTACCAGAATGGCTGAGATGAAAAAGATGTGTAATTCCAGGTGTTGGCAGGCATGTGGAACAGCTGGACGTTTCATAACACTCTGAGGGTATAAAGTGGCACGACCTCTTCAGAAAGCTCTGTGACGTTATCTGTCTTCTCTTTGATTTGTAGTCTCTCGTATTCTCTTGCAAGGTTTTCTTTGTCCTTTTGCATTTAACCCCTGTGGAATTTTGTGTATGGTACAAGGTGGGCCTGTGGTGTGTCCGGAGGATGGGCTCTGGAGTGTGCAGCCGGGGTTCCCAGTGGGTCACTCTCATGCTGGCCTTGTGACTTTGAGTCCATTTCTTCACAGCCGGATTGTGTTTCCTCGTCAGCAAAATGGCAATAATAATTACAACTCCCTAAGAGGGGTGGTAGGAGGATTAAGTGGGTACTGAGTGTGCAGTGTTGAGGTGAAGGCCTTGCACAGAGGAAGCACTTAGAGGATGCTGGCTGCTGTCATTGCCCCCTTGTTGCTCTTCTTGTCGGTATCCCAGTGAACAGCCAGCCATGTCAGCACAGTAATCGTATCTTTTACCTCTGAGTTGAATTTCTGCCATCTTTGTGATCTAATTCTGGATCCTCTGTTCTGGTCCAAGGACACAGTTCTCTCTTTCTGTACCGATTCCATCCAGATGGGATTGCTGTGGGTTGGTGCTGCATCCCTGTGTCATCTTTTTTTGGTACACTTTCTGCATATATCGTTTTTCCTTTGTACACTTTCCTGGGTGTTACTGGCTGTTTAGTCTTTCAAAACCAAAGTTATAGAATTAGCAGAAAATTCTATTGGGATTCCAACTTGTTTGTTAATTTGTGAAAGTAGATATTAGTTAGTTGTCTGTCCAAGAATATGGTATGTCTTTCTATTTGTTCAGGACTTCTTTTTTTTTTTTTTAATTATTTATTTATTTTTGGCTGCGTTGGGTCTTCTTTGCTGCACGCAGGCTTTCTCTAGTTGCGGTGAGCGGGGGCTACTCTTCGTTGCAGTGCGCGGGCTTCTCATTGTGGTGGCTTGTCTTGTTGCGGAGCATGGGCTGTAGAGCTCAGGCTCAGTAGTTGTGACGCACGGGCTTAGTTGCTCCACGGTATGTGGGATCTTCCCGGACCAGGGCTTGAACCCACGTCCCCTGCATTGGCAGGTGGACTCTTAACCACTGCGCCACCAGGGAAGCCCATTCAGGACTTCTTTTACATCCTTCAATAAGATGTCATAGTCTTTTTCGTATAGATTTTTTGTATTAAGCTAATTCATAAGTATTATAGAGTTTTTGGCCTTATTGGGAAAATTTTTTTTGGGCATTTCCAATTTAAAATTCATACTGTGAGCATAGCAGAATATACTTGATTGTTGTTTATCATATATTCAGCAACCTTGTTCATTTAATAAGTCATTTTTTATTAGAATCTTAGATTTTATAGGTATATAATCATGTAATCAGCAAAAAAAAAGAATAGTTTTAGCTTTTTCTCTAATCTATGCAGTTCTTTCCTGTTCTCATATTCACAGGCACCTTGAAGATCATGTTTAATAACGGGTGGTAGAGGATATCCCTATCTTGTTTTAGGTTTTAATTTATCAGTTAAAAGTGTGTCATAATTTAGGATAATTTTTGATGTTGGGTTTTAGTAATGTATCTTTTTTTTAAAAAAATATTTATTTGGTTGTGTGGGGTCTTAGTTGCAGCACATGGGCTCCTTAGTTGCAGCACATGGGCTCCTTAGTTGCAGCATGCGAACTCTTAGTTGCAGCATGCGTGTGGGATCTAGTTCCCTGACCAGGGATCGAACCCGGGCCCCCTGCATTGGGGGTGCAGAGTGTTATCCACTGCACCACCAGGAAAGTCCCTTTAGTAAAGTATCTTTCATGTTTCTAAATTATGCCTTTCTCTGCTTAGAATTTTTATTAAGAGTGGCAACTAAATTTAACTGAAGGCTTTTTCAGCCTTAATGATATGATCCTGGTTTTTTCTCTTTTAATTTGTTATTATTTTATATTATCTTGATTAGATGTGCTGATATTGAGCCATTTAATAACTCCTACTTGGTTATGCTATATTATTCTTTTGAAATAGTGATTTATTATATTTGCTAATATATAGAATTTTTGCAAATATTTATGTGAGATCAATCTAGTCTTTTCTTTTTATATTAGCTCTATGAGGACATGATATTAGAAGTTACACTAATTTTATCAGGCGAATTAGGGCGCTTTTCATCATTTTGTGGCCTGAAATATTTTAAGTCAAGGTAGAGTTGTGTGTTCTGTGAAGGTGGATAGAATCAATCTATGTAACCACATGGTGCCTTTTTCAATGGTGGGTGTTTAACCATTTTTTCAACCTCTCCAGTAGTAATAGATCTATTCAGGTTTTCCATTTCTTGTGTCAGATTTGGTAATTCATACTGTTAGTGTTTCATCTGCTTCTCTACATTTTTAAATTGTTGCCATGGAGTTCCATCTCGTGATACTCTTATGATCTTTCCAGTAACTTTATTTCTATATCCTTTCTCAGTCCTAAGCTTGTCTATTTGGATTTGTCTCTTCTTTTCAGATTTGCAAAGGATTTATTTCAGCTGCTTTTGAAGGACAGGCTTAGCGGTTAGGGTTATAGCATTAATCTATTTGTCTTTATTAATTTCAGTATTTATCTTCACAGATTTCCTTTTCCTAATATCTTTTGGTTATTTTTATTCTTTTCTTCTGCTGTTCCCTTTAAGTACTTCTTTAAAATTTATTCTTTTTATGTGGCCAACCTTGAGGGATAATGTCAGAATGAGGCAGAAAAACAATGGGTTAAAAGAAAGAATAAAAAATAAGTTAAATACAATAATTTCCATAACTCAACTTTCTTTTTGTGCTTTGGAAATTTTTTAAATTGTAAGATGCCAGTAATGGGAATATTTTAGTATAACCATTTACTGAAACTAATTGAGATATTTCTCATTTCATGTGTCACCACTGACTTAATGATATTTGGTCCCCAGTGTGTTAGAAGGAGCCTCAGGCCTCCTCTATGACAGTGTATGTACCTTGTGCCAGCAACTCAAACATCAGACTAGCATCGCCCTCGGTGATGTCCTTTTCCAAAGTGGTGAGCAACTCATAGTAACACTCCAAAGACAGGAAAGTGTAATATTCCCTGAATTACACCTAAGTTGCACTCCTGGAAAATTCCATGCAGAGCATACTTTGTGTTTTAAAATAGATGTGGGTTCTAGAATCAGATTTTGCACCAGTATGAATAAACACCAGGACGTTTGAAAGCCATTCAGGACACAAGACAGTTTTTCACAATGTGGGAATTTCCTGCACATTATATGGCCTCTCACAGCCCTGGTCCTCATTCATGTTCCTCATTCTTTGGTCAGCTGAAAACAACCCCCAGGGAATGGCCCTGCCCCACTGAGACCAGAGCACATCCCATCAAGACGAGGTCCTGGTGGGGAATTAGGTCAGAGAGGCAGGCAGAGGTCAGATCAGGTGGGTGTTGGATTCCTTTTGGCTAGCATTGTACCGTTTTTACAGGGGACTTAATAGGACCAGATTTACATTTTAAAGTACCTCCCTGGCTTCCGGGGGCTGTCTGTGTAGAGGACGAACACGGATGAAGGGACACTGGCTGGGAAACAATTGCAGGACGGATTCTGAGCACCATGCAAGACGGTGGCTTGTACTGGAGTGGTGGCCGTGGGGATGAGGGAAAACGCACAGATTCTGGGTGTTGGGAGCTGGGCTGGATATGGGGTAAGGGAAGGAGGGGAGTCAGTAATCATGCCTTCATACTTCCACTCAGGAACCAGGTTGAATGGTGATGCTTTTGTTGAAGTGAGGAAGACTGGAGGGGGAAGGTGTTTTGAGGGGGGGTCCCCGTGACTGTGCTGGGTGTGCAGTCAGTCTCTCTCCAATATCCACGCGGGGATGTCATGTAGGGAGTTGGATACTTGAGTCCGAGCTCAGGACTGGAGATGGTACTTGTGCCATAGGACTGGATGGTGTTCGCTGGGCAGGCCTTGCACAGCTGGGGAGAAGAACGGGGCCCAGCACAGAGCCCTGTGGCACTTGAACGTTTGTGGGGTGAGTAGGGGAGAAGCCAGGAAAAGGAAAGAGAGCCAGGGAGGGAGGAGGAAAGCCCATGAGGGCAGAGGCCACAGAGGCCGAGAGAGGGCCGGGCGTGGGGGCCGTGCTGTGTGCTGCCCAGGGGATGGAGGACTGCCCGTGGGCGTCCGTGCGGAGGGCCTGACAGAGCACAGCCGTGCCTGAGAGCAGTGCTGCAGAGACGCTTCGCTGTGAAGGGGCGCGGGGTAGGAGTCCCCTTCTGAACCATAATTCCGGCTCAGTCCCAGTGGCATAATCTGTGCTGAGTGGGGCACTTGGCAGGGAGGGGCTGATACCGGTGATGTTCTAAGAGAAAGAGGTCCTAACGAGGCCGATTGTTTTGGGTAAACCTGTCGGAATCGTCTCACGCAAACCGGTCGTTGTCATGAAATGGTAGAGGATGAAAGACAGATGGGCATATTCTGTCTGCATAAGAAAAAAGAGTTCACTCCTCTTGGGAAAGTGAACAGTGTCTCTCTTGGCCTGTCTGTGTGGGGCGGGTCCTTTGGATACCCGCCGTCTCCCTAGCACGGTTACACTCTGGAACTTGAGAACGTTTCAGAGACTTGTTCGAGCTCAGGGTGCATTGGGAGTGGGAACAGGTCCCTCCACCTGTGAGAAGCGGAGCAGGACGCTCCCCCAGGCCAGGAGTTTCACACGCCCCCCCCCCCCCCCCGGCCAGAGGGCGAGTCAGGTCCGGGACTCCCTTCTCCCCTTCTCTGTCCTGCGTCATGTGGGACTGGCGGCCGCCTGTGCAGCCCCCGAGCATGGAGTGCCCCTCGGCCAGCAGGGGCACAGAGAGCAGACACGTCCCTGACCGTGAGGTGAGCAAGGGGCCCTAGCAGGTCCCTGACCACTCCTCAGAGGGAGAAAGGCCCCCAGGCGACGGGGACAGTTGGCTTCCTCAGACATCCCGTCCCGGGAGGCGTCCTCAGGAGGATGAGGTGGGCTTGGGACCATGAGGACTGCATCTGTGGTCCAGAGTGTTTGCCTTTTCTTCCCAAAGCCCACACACCTGGCCGACTTCAATCAAGTGCAGACCATTCAGTATTCGAACAGCGAAGACAAGGACAGGAAGGGGACGCTGCAGCTGAAGGTCGCAGGAGCGCCCGAGGTAAGGAGGGCTCACGTGCGCCGTGGTGGGGAGACGAAAATGAAGCGCTGTTGTAGAAATGACGCTTGTTTCTGGATGCAGGTGAAGTATTCATGGGTCATCAGAATCACAGCTTTCTCTAATGTAATAAGCGTTACGTTACAAATAGTAATGATTAAATGCCCTCAAGAATAGGAAACAGGTTTAAAAATTAATGGAGCCTTATTGTGGAGGTGCTGGAAGATTATCATGAATTACCAAGAAGATCAACCTCTTAGAATTATATAAATTCTGTAAACTATGTTACAGTGTTATTTCCCGGACTGTGCAGTATGTGGCATTCTCTGGGGGGTAATAATTAGGAAAATAACCGCGGCAGCAGCTGGTACTTTCTGCCACGTATGTCCCCACTGTCCGACACTTGACACAGAAGCCAAGGGCAACACACGGCATCCTCAGAACCCAGCGGAAGAGGCACTTCGAGATACTTTGGTTACCCCCAGTCTGTAGATGAGGGAACCAAGGACAGGATGGTGGCCACGGTCCTAGTAGGTGGTAGACATGGAGTTCATCCCAGACAGTCTGGACCCAGAGCCTCTTCTTAATCAGCACGTGGTGTGGAAAGTAAAGGCAGGCCTGGCACGAGAAATGAACATTTGGCAAATACTGCATAAGGTGACCTTTCTGAAAGACGGACAGAGAATACTCACATACTGAAGAGTCCGCACAACCTGGCGGCACACGCAGGTTTACTCGTGGGTGAAGCCCGTTCTGGGAGCTCGCCTGGTCCCACTCGCACACCTGGGCTCTGCTCTGCTGCAGCCCCTGCTGGGATGGTTTGTTTTCAGTGCTCCTCACGTCTTCTTGCTCCTGCTGCCTTGGAATCGCAGCATTTCTAGGCTCCAGGCAGTTGATTCTCAGAATTAAACAAATGATGCCATGAAATATTGAAACCGTATTGCAAATTGAAATTTCCTGAAAATATCTCAGTAATTTCTTGTTTGCACCATGGTTTTCAGGCTGTCCTCCTTTCTGTTTGCTACCCTCAAATAATACTTAGGATAATGCAGGTGAGATAAGTTGTCCCTTTGGAAGGAGGTTATGAAGACTACATGAGTTAGGACATACTTGTGTTTGAAAGTAAAATACAGCTTTGATTATCTCCTGGATAACATTTAATGATAGGTTTTTAGGAAATTTATCATAATTGCATGTTTAATTTGAAAAGTGTGGTTTCTAAGCTCTTAGGCAGAACATGCTATGCCTGCTCAAAATAATGAAATTCCACTAATTTTCTTTAATGTCAGAAAAATTACGATGGGTGGTTGATAAAAATTTACTCCACGTTTGTCTAGTTTCTAAAATAAGCTCTACTTTAGCTTACTAATTTTCTAAATTCTTTTCTTAATTAGAGCGTGCCTAAGGGACCAGACGTTCTGAAGGGAAGTTTTTTTTTCACCTCTTTTTGTTCTAGAAAGGGAGTCTCGGTTTAAGTGATTTTTCTTTTTTTGCCTGGGTTTGCCTTCTGTCACACATTCTAGGAATAACATCCTTAAATATCAAACTTCCTTTTTCACTCAGACCTTACGACAGATCTTGTTTCGCTCCCGCTCCTCTCTGCGTTCAAGTGTATCTAGAGATCTGATGTCATAGTGCAGCTGTCCCTTTGATTACTGCAAAGAACAATAACGGCTCTCTCCGGGTCTTCTCCCCTGTCCAGCCTCTGACGGTGACAGCACCGTCCCTGACCATCGCCGAGAACATGGCCGACCTGATAGACGGGTACTGCCGGCTGGTGCACGGGGCCACACAGTCTTTCATCATCAGGCCCCAGAAAGGTGAGCTCTCCTTCTGTTCCAGCGCTCCCTCTGAATCGTTAGCCGAGCTCACCCCACAGCCTGCAGTCCTTCTAGATCGCTCTGTGAAAGTGAAGAGTGAATGAATAATTCAGCCCAGTGGATCTGTATTCTTGCTTTTCTAGGGAGGTGATCCAGCTCACAGCCTAAGAGCTGGGTTTGGACAGAGCTTAAAGGAAACATTGTGTTTAGACCCTTTTGTTTTGAGCAACATAATGTATTTTCTAGGTTAGCATTAACATTTTTAAATAAACTTTTGGGATTACGTTCTGGGTCTTTTTTTTTTTTAAGTCTCTTGTAACTCATGATAAATAAAGTCTCTTTCCTATTTTTTCTCATAGATCTCAAAAGCTTAGAGCAGTAGTTCTAAGCATGATGTGATGAACCTTAGAAACATGACTGTGTCTCTAGCCTTTCGCAAGGCAGTAAGATGGGGTGTTTCAGAGGATTTGGATTTCTGAAATAAAGCAGGAAAAAGCTTGGCTTTGGAATTGTATTGACCTATGGGTTCAAATCATGAGTGAATGCCATCTGCATAGTACTTAACTTTCTGTGCCTCAGTTCCGTCCCACAAGACACAAAGAGTGGTCCCTGTCTTGTGTAGTCGTGGGGGGACGGCCTCGTGTGTAGGTGGCTTGGGGCCGTGCTGGCACGTACAGCGTCAGAAACTTCAGTGTTGCTGTTGTTGCAGCGCTGCTGCTAGTTTCAGTGTGATCTTGACACACTGGATGAGCCTTGGCTTGGAGATTCCTCGTCCATAACGGAAGAATGGTACCTACTTTATAGCCTGGTAGGTGGGTCCACAGGATCCTTGCCAGCACTCCCCTCTGTGGGTAGGATGATCCCTGGAGGGAGTCGGGGACGACTGAGCGGTGAGCGAATGGGGAAGCGTATGTGGAGGCACAAGGGAAGCAGATGACAAAGCCCTGAGCTCCAAGTGTAGACACAGCAGAGGGCCCTGCCTGCCCAGCGGTTGAGTTCTCTGTGCTGACAGCAGGTGGAGGGCGTTGAGGGAGGGTGTGAAGCAGAGGCATCATTGGAACCTTTGTTTAAAAGTTAGTGTCAGGGTGTTGTGCTCTGAAAACAGTATCTAAAGCCATGAACCAAAAGGCCAGTAAGTGCATGGGTTCCAGGATGTGGCTAATCTAGCAAAAATGTTTTTCCCACTATGATCAGACCAATAAAGCCTCTTCATTTATTTTTTTCCTAAAATATAGTGTGTATTTATCATAGCTTTCTTTATGTGAAATATAGTAATGAAGTTGCTTTTAGAAATATCTAAAGGCTACTCTCAGTTAAAATTTTTGCATCCATGAGCTTTTGAGTTTTCATTTTGTGCTTTAAATGGGGGTATGTACCTTGCAAACATTATTTAAATGTTTTGGGAAAGTTGCTTCATATAAAGATAGTATTCTATGAAAAATGTTAAATGTGCCATATCGCCTATCTTCTTCTTAGTGAATAATTTTTAAATTTCATCCTGATTTACCAAAATGTTCTTCATCAATTTGTTGGTACACAAAAAAATAACATTCAGACATTAGTCATTAAATGTTTGAAGCTTTAACATCTTTCTGTGTTGGTTTTTAATTGGCTTTTTTTCCCCTCTAGGGAGAAACATTTTGATATCAAATCTCATGAAATGAGATGCATTAAATTTTTCATTCATATGAAAACAGCATAAATGAAAATGCTTCTCATAAAAACCTAGTAGGGCATTGGTTGTTACCAATTTTATGTTGTCTTTATAGAATTAATTATTGAGTCTGATAATTTATTTACTTTATTCTAAATCACAGCATATGTACTTATTACATGACTATTTTATAATAGATACCTAAAGTGAGGTTATATTGCCTAATTGAAATAATATTTTCAGTCAAATGTTTTAATGGATTATAGTCAGAAATACGTGGACAAGAGCACATGTGCATTTTTTAATTTAGTTTTTTTTTTAAATTTCAAATAAATGTGAAACACGTTTTCCACAACTCTAACGTACCATTTTCCTGGGATGTACTTTAAGTAACGATTATGTACGTACCCATCTGTCCTCTCTAGACTATAAACTGCTTAATGGTAAGGAGCACGTACACGTTTGCGAGTGTTAACAGTTATAGTGACGTGTAAGTTCTACACCTGAGGTCTGATGTGCCCAGATGCACTTTGTTAGCTCTGTGATCCACCATAATTGCTTTGAATTTAGAAAGTGCTTTTAAAGGTGGTATCATTGGGGCAGAAAACTAAGAGTCACAAGTCCGATGCCCTGAACCAGGTTCCAGCAGAGTCGCTGTGTGACCTTGGCCCTTATCGTGGGGAGTTATCTGACCTTTCCTTTACTTGCAAGAAAGCTCAGTAGCAATTTTTCAATCTTAGTAAAATTCAATCTTAGTAAAATTCTCCTCAGAGGAAAGAATTGTGCGAATCAGGGTCATAATTTCATCGTTCTCAAGGAGGGTTTCTGTACAGAGGATGATGGTAAATACTGCACATCGTGAGGGTGGGGCTGCTCCTAAGCCTGACACAAAACCCAGAAGGCACGGAGAGCAAATCCGTAGAGTTCATCAGTACATAAGTATGAAAGCGCTTCTACTAGTAAAAGAAATGCTTTTTAAAGCCATGACACAGAAGGGGAAACATCTGTAATACATACAGTAAAGAATTAAAATCTCTTAGTTTTCAAGTGTTCTTCTAGCTCATTGAATAAGAGGGTAAAAATGGGCACCTATAGAAGAACGGACGTACACTGTCCAGTAAGCGTATGGACACAGACAGTGACAGCTAGCATTCTGTGTCTGTTAACCTGTTGTTAGATGGGTGGAAAGACCGTGATACCCATTCTTGGTGGGGCTGTTGCGAAGTGCCCTCCACACTCCACTGTGTCGGCGTGAGTTGGGACAGTGCTTTCGGTTGCTCCTGGCACTGCCGGCCCCTCCTGGAAACAGCCCCACAGAACCACTGATGCGGCGCCCCTGCCGCACTGTCTTCGGTAGCACAAAATGTGGAACGACCCCGGTGTCTGCGGGGGTGGAGCTAGTAGCTAATAAATAAGGGAGTGTGAGATGCCATGCAGCTGTTTGAAAAGACGAGCTGGCCCTGTTTCCGTGCTGAAACCTACATGCACGTGTGTGTGTATAGCCAAACCTGTGTGTGTTTATAAGCATACAAGGAGTCTGGTAGTCTGGAACGTTAAGTGTGGACGATGAATACCCCTAAGGAAGGTGGAATTGTACGTGAAGGCGGGGGGGCTTCAACTTGTCTACATTATAGACCTTTATGATTAGATTTGTTACAGTGAATCTGTATTGATTATTTAATTAAAAAACAGTAGATAAAAACTTTTATTCAAAAATTAAAAGCCTCAGTTCTAAAAATGAAAATAAAAATGTGGGTTAATACAAAGATGTATCCTGAATCCTAAGGAATTTATTCTGAGGAATAAGAGACCACATGAATGCCATGAGAAAGCATGTGTTACTCATTCAACTGATAAATTTAAAGCAGTGTCAGAGATTAGCTCCTAGAACTGGGCGTTTTAGTTAGAACTTAGGGATTTTTATAACGCTGCTACTCACAGTGTCTGTTGCCATTTTTCTCAATATTCTGCTACGTTCTTGTTTCCTGAAAATTGACTCTCTTACGCTCCTTCAGTTGTTAATCACCTCATTTTCAGCCTTCTTCCTACTCCTGCCAAGCTTCTTATAAAGTCTGTATTAACCAAATATTTCATAATCTGGTTCCTTTTTCTCTCCAAGGAAGTAGAAATTTCAACAGAGAGAGTAAAACAGCTAGAAATCACACTGACATGCCATTTGAAAGCCCATATGATTAATTGACAGTGTTGAGTGTGGGTAAGGTGGTGGTGGTAGCATCCATGGGGTAATAAACTAATGATAGGATTTTCCAATTATTCTAAGTTTGGTCTTCATGGTATAACGTGGTTATTTTGCTTGAAATTTGGATGTGAAAAAGTCATAGTGAGGAAATTAGGATGAAATTTCTGCAGTGTATTGGGTATTATGCAGTGGCTGTGAGTGCCAGGTCCTCTGCTGGTGGTGGGGGGTGGCCTGTGGGCGGGTTAAGTCTGACCTTCTAAGTCGTCTGATACGTGGGAAGTGCTCTGCTAATGCAGCAGAAGCACAGGAAGGCCATCCAGAGCCACTTGGGGTGTTCCAGGAAGGGCTTCTTTGAGGAGGTTGAGCTTGAATTGAGCTTTGAAAGATTGAGGGATGAAGCTTCCACCAGAAGGAAGAGAATCTTTCAAGGGATGGAATGTGTGAAGGCATCATGCTGTGTTCAGGGCCATACGGCCTGCACTCACACGGGACCGGGACCGGGGCATAGGAGGAGGGACGGGAGACCTGGACAAGGGTAACCCGTGGCCTGGGGAGCGAGGGGAGTGGTGGGGTGGGTTTACCACCAGATTCATCTGATAAGAGAGATTAAAGCAGGGGCTCCATGCTTCCTGGTTCACTAATGAAGGGGAGGGAGCACATCTCTCCAGCCCCTGAGCAGAGTCCGGAGCTTCCCGGTGATGCGCTGGCCAGAGCCCAGCCGTGACGGGGCGGGGGGTCTGTCACCGTCATGGGGGCCTCAGCACCTCCCGAAGCCAAGTCCACAGGACACTTAAGGCCACGCCTCTGAGGCTGCTGGGCCCCTTGGCTGCCCCTGTTCCTGCAGGAACACAACCTGTGGGTTTGTTTCCTTTGGATTTCTGTGTGTTCCCTGCACAGGTTTTGGTGTTGCCGCAGGACGTTCAGTCTTTGGTAAAGAATGTTGGCTTTGATTATGAGAAATTCTTCATCTTCTAGAGTCTCCTGGGAAGAATATCTTTCATCAGTTTATCCCTTAGCATTTGGTTTTGATTGGCAATACCTTTTATATAGTCTGCACCTGCAGGCAGTGTATATTTGTCATAAATACTGAAAATAAAACCATGGAAACCTAAGATAGATAGGCAGTATACCAACTTCGTTTTAAAGGGTTATTGCTAAAATTCTGAAATAGGACTCATCTTCTTTCTCTGATTTCTATACATAATCTTTTCAAAAGGAATAGAAGGAATCTCATCTCTCTCTTTCTGTTTTTTCCCCAGAAGGTGAACGGGCTTTGCCATCGATACCAAAGTAAGTACTGCTTTGTGTGTCTTGTAATTCCTGTGCATTAGAAACTGGGAGGAAGTCACTATGCTTTATTATCCATTTGCCTGAGTAATCAAATTTCTACATATATGATTAGGAAACTGGAAAACAAATGTTTCCAGAAAGAAATCAAATCAATTGTAAATCATGTATTTAGGTTTAATCAAAAGTGTAGAATGAATTTTCCCTTTAAGTTCAGTAGAGAGCTGAAGAATAGTAGTGATCATATGAGGGAGGTCTGTTGTCAAACAGTCACTTTATAGTCAGTGACAATATTTATAAGAACCTGAAAATAGATACCATTCTGGCTATTTTACAAGTGAGAAAATTAAAGATATGTAGTTTATGTTAATTTTTAAATTTGTTTATGTCATGAATTTCATAGTAGATGTTTCAATCTGTACAAGTAAAAGAATGCCAAAACTTCTCTGTTCTCAGCCATTGTGCTAGGAATTGGGGACCAAATGAAAGTTACAATCTAGACATTCAGATATACAGGTAAATAAACAATTACAGCTGTGTGCTGAGCACTCAGAGAGAGATTTGAAGAGAATCCCAAGGCACCTGCAGAGAATACAGCACCTGAGAGGCCACTGCATATAGGGATGAAGAGGGTAGAACCTGGGCGTCACCTCTCTTCTGTCACTCTCTCTCTCCTCTGTCACCGGTCTACCGTCAATTCCTTCCTTTCTGCTTCCTAACTATAAGATCCATCCACTTCACATTCCCACCATCCCTCCCCGGTTTTTAGCTGTTATCACCTGTCTGGGATCCTCCAGTAGACTCCTGTGTCGAGGTCCCCAAGACTACCCCATTCAGTGATTCTCTAGAAAGAACTCCCAGGACTCAGCACGTAATCATACTCTCAGCTGTGATGTATGGCTGCCAGGGAATACAAAGCAAAATTGGCCAGGCAGAGAGCAATGGCATGAAGTCCCGAGGAAGCCAGGGGCAGGCTCCCAAGAGCCCTCTCTCAGGGACTCAGGTAGGGCACACCTGATCCTCGGGAATGAGTTGTGATGACGTGGAGTGTTGTCTACCAGGGAAGCTAGTTAGAGACTTGGTACCCCGGCTTTTATGGGGGCCTGGTCGTGTATGCACACTTTGCTTGGCATGTACCCAAATTCCAGACTCCCAGAAGGAAGGCAAGAGTTCAGCACGAACCATATTATTTGTACAAACAGTCTAAGGACAGTGAACCACACTTACTAGTTAGGGGTTGGCGGGAACCCTCCTAAACACCAGCCAAGGGCCCACCTCAGAGGATAGCAGTCTCAGGTCTTCTGGGTTCCCATTTTTCTGCACACCTCCTACCCACCTTTGCCTGTCCCGTTTTGCCTACCGTCCCATCCATTCCCTACAGCAGCAGAAGGGACCTTTCCTCGTGAACCCCTTGCGTGACTGCTGCTGCTCTTAGCTTCAGGCCACATCCTCCGCCAGCTGGCAGGAGGCTGCCCGACGGTCCCTGCCGGCCCCTCCGGCCTCCCCTCCCACTCCTCATGCTCACTCCGCAGTCGCATTGAACTTCCTTCAGTTCCTGGAATCCTCCGTCCTTCCTTCCCTCCAGCCTTGTCCTCAGCAGGGCCCTGCTCGAGTCTCATCCTGCATCCCTGCCTCTGGAAACCTCCCACCACCCCAGTCCCAGGAGCAGCCCTGTGTGTTTTCCTATAACTTATCTCACATTAAACAATTACCTCTCTGCTGCTCACACCCTGTGGCCTCATTGACGGCCCGGGTCATGTGACGTGGTAGACCTGACACTGGGCAGTATCTGGCACACAGTAGGTACACAGTAGCTGGGCAGGCGAGTGGAGGGATGGGTGAGACCAGCTTTCTCTTAGCTTTTAGGCCTTGTGTTTCACAAACTCAACAATATTTAATAGATATTTATTAATGTCCCACATCAGGCAAGGAGCTAATGCTCATTGTATCTTCAATTGTGGAAAGTCTTTAAGAGATGACTTTGAGGATTAAAACACATTGGAATCATAAACAAAGATAAAAAAGTGAGGAAGAAGGGAGTAGGTTTGAAGTGCTAAGAAATCCTAGAAAAACTGAACAAATAAAGCAAACTTTAAAAGAGCAGAATTTCCACAAATCATAGAGCAGCAGACCTGTTATTGCCACTGATCAGAGAAGGGCAGATATCCCTGAAGTTGTAAGTTGGTTTGAAGTAGCATCCCAACCCACAGCAAAGGAAGACCCCGGTGTCCTATCAACAGGATACAGAGGCAGATGGTGTAACCTGCTTATTATGAATGTGTGCACCTGTGACCTCCTGATAAACGTAGTTCAGAGATAGTGACAATAAGTCATGGAGCTGCAATAGAAGACGAGCTGGTGATTTGTTAGAAAACAACTTTGGTTAAACTTTTATAATAAAGATACCGTTTCACATATTCAGAGAATTCCATAAAAGGAACTCAGGGCTATGGCTTTGTGCTGTAACCCTTAATTATAGAGGTTATGCAGTTGCATATTGAATATTTCTAGTTCTCAATGGGGATATACTATTTTAAGCTCCCGTATTACCTAATATAAATTCTATATACTAGGAAAAATTCTTACTTAGTACTTCTAGAGTAAAGGCTTATGTAGCAGGAAAAAGTTTTCTTTTATAAAAAGAGCAAAGTAACTTTGACATCTAAAGACTATAGGGTTCTGGGCTTCCCTGGTGGCGCAGTGGTTAAGAATCCGCCTGCCAATGCAGGGGACAAGGGTTGGAGCCCTGGTCCGGGAGGATCCCACATGCCGCGGAACACCTAAGCCCGTGCGCCACAACTACTGAGCCTGCTCTAGAGCCCACGAGCCACAACTACTGAGCCCATGTGCTGCAACTACTGAAGCCCGCACGCCTAGAGCCCGTGCTCCACAATAAGAGAAGCCACCACAATGAGAAGCCTGTGCACCGCAGCAAAGAGTAGCCCCTGCTCACCGCAACTAGAGAAAGCCGTGCACAGCAACGAAGAACCAAAGCAGCCAAAAAGAAATAAATAAATTGACTTAAAAATAAATAAGTAAAAGAAATGCAACAAAAATATTTTAAAAAATAAATAAAGACTATAGGGTTCCTTTTTTCTCTGTTTTACGCTTTTCCAAAAATTTTAAACTGAACTATACTTGGATTTTTTAAAAATGTCACTGAAACCTTTGGCCAAAATGTTATTTTATGTGGGTGTGTATGTAAAACACTAACGTTGTCGAGCCGTTTCATGAAACAAATAACCGGATGCATTAAGCTTACCTTGTTTCAGTCTGTAAATAATAACAATATATGTCAATGTGCTGCCTGCTCTTGGACGTGCTCGAAATTGAAGCAGGGCCAGTCGTGTAACAGTGTTTCACATTCGCACCTCAGTCCCAGGCATCGTTCCCTCTGTGGTATAACTTCGGCTACTCCCTTGCAGTCCAGCATCTAAATTAAAGTTAATCTAAGCCAAGTACACCACTTTCAGTGGTGTTATAGTTCAGCGCTCCTTCACTTCTCTGTCTTAATTTCTGGTCTTTAAAACATTAAAGCCGTCTGGTGACTTTAAGGGCCTCAGGTGGTAGAATCCAGTATTTTACAAAATCACCCCTCTAGACTGTGCAGTCTCCCTGGGAAGTGGCACAGTCATCCTGATTCTGGGCAGCTCACGGTTTGAATGAATGCTGGCGGTGTGGTCTGAAGAGCGTGGCACTCACGGCTTTGCACCTCTGTTCCAGGCTGGCCAACAGCGAGAAGCAGGGCGTTCGGACCCATGCCGTCTCCGTGTCAGGTAAGAGGCCACACAGGCGTCAGGCAGAGGACCCCACCGCCGTGGTAAGAAATCGCCATGTGTTAGACGTCTGCTCATTTTTATTAGGATTACTTCTTTCTAGAATAGCTTATAAAAATTAAACATTAAAAATTATTAATAATTTTTAAAATTTGCATAATTTTACCATCATGAAATAGGTTTAAATATAGCTCACTGATTTTTTTTAACATGAGACATACGTGTATAATACTAGATTACTCACAGGATTGTATAGAATTCCAAGTTATTTTTCAGTTTTAATTCCATGTTAATTATATTTAGAGTGAAAATTTTTACTTTTGAAACTGCCATTATAACTTATCTTTGTAATGCAGCAGAAGTTAACATAATATACTTTATATATTTATTATTTTTTGAAGTTCAGGAAGTGTGAAACATTTTTAAACAGCTTTTGTCTTTCACAATTAACATAAAACAATGTTTGAATATTGCTTTTTTAAAAATATAGTTAAGATGTTGACATAAGCATTATCTTAACTATTTGCTGGTGTGATGAGTGTGGTGTGCTTTCCTTGATATGTTTTCAAAATACATGTGCCTTTTTTCCCCATTTAAAAATGTGGAAAATAGAGGAAAGGTGGGGAAAAAGCAAAAAGCATCATCTGTGGACCCAGGTTTGGTATCTTAAAATATTGATACATATACTATACGTGTATATTTATACATGTATGCATATACATGTATATCCATACACACCATATAATATGTTCTTATGTATGTCACATTTCTAAAATGTAGCTTCCTAAAACTCTAGTATCTGACAATCTGACTTAGAAGAAATCTAATTCCTGTTAGTTTAATTTACCTTGAGTTAATTTTTACCTAAAATTTAGTTTTGTGCTTTTGCCTCGTTGATGACTGAATTATTTTCTAGTGTTCCAGTGTACAAATAGAATTGCTTATTTTTTTTTTTATTGTCCACAAACTTCCCACAGCCCCCTTCTCAAGAAATATCTGTGCTCGTATCCATATGCTTAGCAAAGATGCTCCAGTGATGGACCGCGTGGGGCGGGTGTGTGTGGGCCGGAGTGCTGCGGCTCAGGAAACTGATCCCTTCCTGATGGGGGGAGAGGAGTGTTAAGGGCTGGAGCTGGTACTGCTGGGCAGTGCCAGACGCCCGGCAGGCTGCAGGGTTGCCGGCACGCACTCCGCCTCCACCGGGCTCTCCGAACCCCCGCGGTGACGCGGGGCCGCTAAGCGTGCTCATCTCCAGCCTGTGGCGGGAGCAGGAGGTGCAGCGGACGGAGAGCAGGCCCTCCGGCGGAGCAAGGAAGGCCACCACGTGCCAGAGTGGCGAGGTGGCACAGGGCCCTGTCAGTCGTGGGCATCAAAGGCTGTTCCGTGGCGTGTTCCATAGAAGAGGTGAGATTGAGCCAGCTTTGAGTAATTCATAAGCGCTCTGGTCCTCTCCTTGCCAGACTGGAGGCAGGCACGGGAGTGAGGCCCAGGAGGCACTGGTGGCCGTCACCGCCGTAGCTGCCGCACGCGTGCTTCACAGCTGCCCCGCGTGATACGGAGCTGACACGCCCTGTTGGGCTCATCGTGACCCCAGCTAGTGATGAAACACAACAGGCCTCACAGAAGCTTCAGGTCTTGTTCCTTCCATTTCCTGATGTCCTCAGAGTTTTTTCACAGCTGCTGCTCACAACACCTGCCGGTTTTACCTCTCCCAGCCAACCCCTCCTTTCTGAGTCCGCCTTCCTTGTTTCTCCCTGGTTATCCCTTGACTAGAAGCTCATGCTTCAGCCCCGTCTCTGCAGTAGCTGCCTGATGGCTACCGCCTTTACTGAACTTAAATAGGCGGTTCCCTGGGCGGAAACTTTCAGGAACGACTTACAGTCCATCAGACCAAGTTCCGACTCCTCGGCTCAGCCCCCAGGGGCCTCCCGTGGTCTGGGCACAGCCTGCCTCGCCGGCCCTCCCCCCGCGTTGCTCTTCAGCCAAATAAAGCCGGGTGTCCAGCCCTCAGCCCCACCTCCTTCCCTCCGTCGTTCTGCTTGAGCTGCTCCGCCGTCCGGCATGTCCTTTTCATTGTCACTTGTCAAGGTCTTTCGTTCTTTAGAGTCAGTGATGCCATTTCACACGTGACCACCACTTTGGTGGTTCACCAGGACAGGCCAGGAAGAGCTCGCAGCGTCTTGTGGATATTCAGTGACGGGCCTGACGTCTTAGATTCCTGTTGATCCTTCGTCAGCCCGCCTATGGCTTGCTCCCTTTTGTGGAAGTGGACTCACAGTGTGCTTTATTTGTGTCTTCCACAGAGACTAGAGAAGAACATCTCACCAGCCTGGCCAGCCAGGAGCTGTGCCTTGCACGTCGCCCATAAGTTATTAAGTTGACACCAAGAAAGCCGGTACTGTTGCTAAACCCCGGGGCTCTTCCTTACCTAGCAGCCTGGAGACCCGGCGGCGCGTGGTGTAGTGCTGACACTGAGCGGAGACCACCCCCGCCCGGACCCTGCAGAGCGCCGCGTCTGCTCCCCCACCGCAAGCTGATCTGTCTCCAGGCTGGTGGGGTGGTGGCTGAGGCTCAGTCTGTGTGCCGGCCGTGGTGACTTGTTTCTCTGTCAGGGTCCATCTCGTTTGGCCCCAGCAAACCCTACAAGGTGGATACTACTCCAGTTTTACATTTCCCGTTTTACGGTAATTCCGTCAACAGATACATCTGAGTGCCTGCCGTGTGCCAGGCACTGTTCCAGATGCTGGGGTACGATAGTGAACAAAGCCAGGCCCTCCCCTTGTGGAGCCAACGTTCTGTGGAGGAGACAGACGGACGCTGAGTTAAAATAAAGCAGGCAAATGGAGAGCGAGGGGTGGGACTGTTTAAGGTTGAGGTCAAGAGGAGTCTCTCTGAGCAGGTGACTAAACGCACACATTGCGCGACAGCGAGCGCTGAAGCAGCGACTTGGCAAACCCAGCGCCAGCCGGAGTGGCAGAGAGCAGGGCAGGCGAGGTCGCACACAGCTAAGAGGTGACGGGTCTCTATTAGGTTCTCAGTGTGCTGTGCACAGCGTTAGGTATTATCTCATTAATCCCTACGACGATCTCACAAGGTCTTTGTCGTCTCCCCATTTCACAGATAGGAGGAAAGAAATTCAGAGAGGTGAACACACTTGTTCAGTGTCACACAACTTGAAAATGATGGAGCTAGGATTGAACTCAGGTCATTATTGTCCTCTAGGCTATATTGCCTTTCAATAACAATTTAAGGGAGATTACCCCAGGTACAGATGAAGAATCACTTCAGAAGATGGAGAAAGTGGGACTTGTCTGATTCCCCTATTTACATTCATAACTGAAAAGTTCTTACCTGATCTTCAAGGCTGGCTTCAGATGCCGCCACCTCCTAGAAGCCTTCCCTGGCTACTCCAGGACTCTTCTTCCTCAGAGTTCTCTAGCCCACCCTATGTCTCACTATTGTCGATAGTCTTTAAATAGATGTAATGATTTTAGAAACCTTCTTGTCCACTAGACCCTGCCCCCATCATAGGCAAAGACATGTTTTATTTGTCGTTTATTGTCTGGGACATAGTGCTTAGTGATTGTCTTTAAATGAATCGGATGCCCCAGCAAGGTACCGAGAGGTGCTGGGACTTGGAGGAATGTGCTCCACGCATGGGAACAGGAGGAGGAAAGGCAGGGACCCCCCCAGAGCGAGCAGTGACCTTGAGAGTTGCTGGACTCTCAGACGCTTGCTGTGAGCTGGTCACTGTGAACTGTTCTGGACACACTCCTAGGTGGTTTTGGGTAAGGGGCATGGAGGCCAGCAAGCAGGAAGAATGGGGGTCTAGATGCCTTCAGACAGTTCTCAGCTCGTGATGACGGGGTACCAGGCCCTCCTTCCAATCTCATTGTAGGAGGAAATGTAGTTATCAGATCATCTCCAGTAGGGGCACAGTTACAGTTGATGTTGAATACATGCAGAGTTTATCTCTGAAATCTAGACAAAGTTTCTCTATGAAAATAAGTATAAGGTTAACAGATTTACAAAAATATCTAGCGGAATAGTGCATTTCCTTGGGCACATTTCTCTGAGGGCCTAGAGTAATTTTTTTTAGCCTAAGTGTAAGTTTTTAGGAAACGTGTGAGCACACGTTCTGGAGCTCAGTTAGAACTATAGTGGAGAGGTCGTTGCTTGTACTACAGACAAGGGGTCTGTAAGTGGTCAGAGAGAGGGGTGCCATGATCGGGGCGGGGTAGGGGAGGCGTGCTTGAGCCACGTTCGTGTGGGTGAAGATTCTCCAGGAATATAGGTATTTCCAAGGAAAATCAATGAATAAAGCTGAATTTTAAATATTTCAAAGGTATAAACTTTGGTTTTTGTTTGGTTGGTTTTTGTGTTTCAGGATTCTGTTTTGTTTTTTAATAACCAGGCCCTTAATCAAGCAGAAGGACCTTAAGTGTAACAGAAATACAGGTAACGCATGATGGCCACTGCACTGTGCACGTGGCTCGTCACACATCTGGGTTGTAGTAATGGGATGGAGATCAGAAGACGATTTTCTCTCTTGTGCGTCTGTCATGACAACCAGTGCAATGACCTCTTTCTTTTGTTAGAAATGTTTGGTTTGATTGCGTCTGCTGAGCCCTTGGTTGATGATGAAATGCACCACTTTGTGATGATACTTTTTCAGTATTTATTATAAATTAAAAAAAATTTTTTTTTTACTTTATAACAGATTCTTCTGGTTTAGTTAATCATACAACATCATTGCAGTTATTTAAGATTACCTTTAGGTTTCTCAAGTTAGTGACTAAAAATTGTTCTAAACGAAAACAAACTTAGCAAAATAAATGTTATTTGCGTTAAGCTGCTTCATTACAAATTCTAAAGCAGTTACTTTATTTTTTTTTTTTTGAGATTGAAGTTTCATGTTTTATTTGTTGAAAAGAAAGAGGTCATGTCAGCTAATCAGCTTCAACATACATAAATGCAATTCCCAAGCCTCTGAGTGCAGGGTTTAAAGAAGAGATTACAAAACCAACTCATTAACAAGTACTGAGGGAGGTTCCTTGAATGTCTGGGTAAAGTTGTGTTCTACTAAATACAGGCTGACCACCCAAGTGGCCCCACTATGGGGGCTTACCGGCCCATTTAGGATGGGTCCAATAGACTGATTTTGGAATATTTTACTCTAAGAGTCAGGATAGTTTAATTGCATTTATTTAAGCATTCTGTTTGTACAGTGAAAATGGGAAGTGACTCTAGGGAAAATTGTGCATTTCTATTGTCAAGCAGTTACTTTATATATGCAAAAGTAGTTTGTAAACTGTAAAGTTCTGTAAAATATGAAGTGGTATATGTATAGTCCATAATAATTATTTGCATTTTTTTCCCCCTTTTTTTCTCACAGTCTCTGAAACACTAGGTCTGTTATTCATTCATTTTTCTGCCACTGCTTTGTAAATATAAGTACTGATAGTTATTTACATGTGAATGAGGCTCAGAGATTATGCCAGGCACGTTCACAAGCACTGTCTTGTTTGAACCTCGGGACAGTCTTCCTCATGTTTCCACTTTATAGATGGGCTGAGGTGACGAGACCTGGCTCACGTAGCTAGCAGTGGCAGAGAGCCTGATGGAAACCCAGATCTGGGCTCCAAACCCATCGCCTTTCCGTTAGACCACACCGAGTCATTGGAAAGCTTGAGATGTTCGTGCGTAGAAGGGAGGAGTAGTTTTGAAAGAGTCTGAGTCTGATTTCGGGGTAGTTTTTCTCCCATTTATCAGGAATAGCATAGTCCTGACTCATTTCTGACTGTTCTGTTGGAATCCAAAAGTCTGCCCTGTTTTGAAGTTTGAAAGAGTTTCTTTTGTCTGGTTTACATCCTAGTTTCACTTGTGATAACACTGATTTAGAAGGTAGTCTCTGTCTGTGCTGAAAGCTTGATTTAAACGAAAGCTTTTAGGGATTTTTTTTTAAGCGCCCTAATAGAGTATTGTCGCCTAGTACATGTGAAGTTAATTTTTGTAAATTATATGCCTTATGAAATAATTTAATCAAATTAATGCTACTGGTGATTTTTACGTGCACCAAGTCGAACGTATTGGGGGTTTGACATGTTCATAGTACCTGGCTTACTGGAAATTCTTTTAATTCCAACAGCCACGACTAGCATTCTGTAGTCAGTCTGGCGTTAGGAGAGACATTTAGCCGTCTCTGACCGGGTAGGGGCAGGGCGGTTGATCGTGTTGCACGTGAACAAGGAAGTGATCATGAAAATACACCATCACCACCACCCCACCACCACCCCCGCCGTGCTACTCCCTTCGTCCTAGCAGCCCTTCTCGCACCATTGTCACAGCATCTGAACTCTCTTTGCCTCTTTCGAGATTTGAGGATGCTCCTTGATGATGTCCCTCACCTCTCTGGCTTCTACGGGAGTCGAGAAGAATACTCTGGAGTCACATGGATGCTGAAGCGTCTACATCATGTGTTGTGGAATAACACCCAAGAAGGACCCGGAGCCAGATGGCTTCCTGTTCCTCACCCTGGAATTGGACTGAACCTCTCAGCTGCAGGCCTGGAGACAGGCAGACACTTGTAGGACCCCCAGGGGGGAGTAGCCTGAGACACTTTCAGATGAAAAAGAGCCCGAGTGAGATCGGAGCAATCATGAGCACAACAGAAATTTAAAGAGGATATTTACTTCTGTAAACTCTTTCCAGGCCACATGGATCCGTCCTCTTAGTCCTGTGAACTTAGCGTCCAGACTAGAGTGTGACCACCCCCTCCTAATAGCCTCCGCATAGCAAGGGACAGCGCGGTGCTTCCCTCAGGAGAGCACTTTGAGCAAGGGTGCATTTTTGTCTGTATGAAAGTGTGCTTCACGGTGGCCAGTGTTTGGGTTTATTTAGCTGATGAACCATCTTAATCCTCTTGCTAAAATTATTAACACATTAATAAATAAACTTTAATAATCTTCTTAAAATTTATTACTACAAGAAGCCCAAGTATCATCTTGTTAAACATAAAAACAGATATTGCTAACATCCGAAGACCCAGTTTTTTTTTCCCCCCCCCTTCACAGAGAAAAATTTTAAAGGAAGGCTTGAAACTTTGAAAATACGAATTCTGGAATTTGACCTCACGGGTTTCTAGTAGCATGTCGTGGCTGCATCATATTGTGGAATTTGTCAAAATCAAACTGCATGAGTCAAGATAAAATGCATTTGATATTTTTACAAGCAAGAGGCCATGTGAGTGGGTGGATATCGTCATGCTTTTGAATTCTTAGCTTGTTAACTCTCTGTCATGGGAAGCTCCAGGCGCACACAGAAGCAGAGCGAGTCGATTGTGTAGCGATCCTCCGGGCTCGTCACCGGGTTCAGCAGCTGAGAACCAGCCACACCTCACCTCTGTCCCCACCCACACAGACACACACTCCCCACAGATGGTCTCAAGCGCCTCGAAGGCATATTCCTCTGTAAACATTTCTAAAAGATAAAGACTTTTTAAAAACAACATTACTACACTGTAAGAACGTTCCCAGGAATTCCTTAATACCAGCTGTCTGGTCAGTGGTGCTCGGATGCCCTGGTTAAGGCATTTTCACACTTGGTGTCGTCCCATCTGGGGTCAGACAAGCAGGGCTGGGTGAACTTGGCTGCGTCTCCTGTCTCCTCCTGTCTCTGTGCGCTGCCGCCCCCCTTTTTTTCTTGATCGCAGTTTATCTGTTGAGGAAATCGTGTCCTGTACGCTGTGCCTGACACTCTGGGTCTGGCCAAGTGCCGCTCCATGATGCTGTGTTGAGCGGGTCCCCCTCCATCCCCTGTATTCCTCCTGACTTACCTACAGGCTGGTCGTTAGGATTGAGAGGAGTTTGGTCAGATTCGGACTCAAAGATTTTGTTTTTACAAGACCACGCATAGGTGCTGTGTAACATCTGGCTTCTGTCTCTGTGACGTTAAGCCGATCCGTAGGTTCAGAGAGTCTGTGTTTCACCTCGTGGCTCTGGCAGCTACTGATGTTTGTGCAGGGATTTCATTCGGGGCCACAGCATGGCCACGGGTGCATTCATGTCATCTTCGTTTATTTCGCTGTTATACTTCTTTTTTTTTTTTTTGGCTGCTTTGGGTCTTCGTTGCCGCGCACGGGCTTTCTCTAGTTGTGGCGAGCAGGGGCTACTCTTCGTTGCGGTGCGCGGGCTTCTCACTGCTGTGGCTTCTCTTGTTGTGGAGCACGGGCTCTAGGCGCGCGGGCTTCAGTAGTTGTGGCTCGTGGGCTCAGTAGTTGTGGCTCGTGGGCTCAGTAGTTGTGGCTCGCAGGCTCCAGAGCACAGGCCCGGTAGTTGTGGCGCATGGGCTTAGTTGCTCCGCGGCATGTGGGATCTTCCCGGACCAGGGCTCGAACCCGTGTCCCCTGCATTGCCGGGTGGATTCGTCATCACTGCGCCACCAGGGAAGCCCCGCTGTTATACTTCTAAAGACAGCCTTCGCTCATCAGCTGTTCAGTTGCCCTGAGAAATGGGTGACCGATAAGTATGTTTGCCAACCCCCCCCCAACGCCCCCACCGCACCCCATCCCCGCCCGACCTCCCTGCTCTCCTTGGCCAGTGCCCCAGGCTCACCTCTGCTCTGGAAAGCTTTTAGCAAACGACTCCTTCCACATTTAGAGGTGCAGCCCCACAGGAAAACACTCCCTGTCCTGCGTCTGCTCTGAGTTTTTTCTCCATGGCACTTACATGTTGATGTACCACACAGTTTACTCACTTAATCATCTTTTCCCCAACCCAGAACGTAAGCTCAACAAGGGAAGAATTGGGGGGGCCTGTTTCACTGCTGTAGCCCCAGCACGTACACAGTGTGCTGTTAGCTCATGGTAGGTGTTCAGCAAACATAATTAAAGTAGTCATCTTGGGTAAAATAAAGGGAGGGTCCTAACACTTTTTTTTATGGTGTGGATAATATTCTTGTTATTACTCAAAAAAAGTTATGCTTATATTTTTAAAAAAGTATTTGCCTTTTAAGTTAATATGAAGAATATTCATTACCTTAGTTTAGAAATAAGATAAAAAATTGAAAGGTAGGAACAGCTTGCGTTTACGGAGCGGTTGTCCTGCGCCAGGTGCCCTGGGAGTTCATGGAATCCTCTCTGCATCTCTTTACTTGAGGAAGCTTCTGTTACTGCCTCATTTTACAAATAGGAAAACAGAAACAGAAGTTGGGTAACTTTTCTAATGTCATGGGGTGAGTAGTGGAGCCAGAATCTGAATCCAAATAGAGATTTTTGTATATTTTATTTTTCCATAATTTCACACATAGAGGATGGTCGTAAGAATAGTAAAGTGAAGTCTCATATGTTCTTTACTCAAATTCACTATGTCTATATTTTGGCCCACTTGCTTTCTCCTTCCCTCTACTTTCTTTTTCTTTTTTAAAATTTAAGTATAGTAGATTTACAATATTGTGTTAGTTTCAGGTGTAAAACAAAGTGATTCAGGGGTTTTTTTGCAGATTATTTTCTATTATAGGTTATTACAAAATAGTGAGTATAATTGCTGTGCTATACAGTAGGTCCTTGTGGCTTATCTGTTTTATATGTAGCAGTGTGTATCTGTGCATCCCGTACTCTGAACTTATCACCCCACATCCCCCTTTGATAATCATAAGTTTGTTTTCTGTGTCTGAGTCTATTTGTTTTGTAAGTAGATTCATTTATATTATTTTTTAGATCCCACATATAAGTGATATCATACAATATTTGTCTTTGTCTGACTTGCTTCATGTAGTATGATAATCTCTAGGTCCATCCATGGTGCTGCAAATGGCATTATTTCATTCTTTTTTATGGCTGAGTAATATTCCATTGTATATATGTACCACATCTTCTTTATCCATTTCTCTGTCGATGGACATTTAGGTTGCTTCCATGTCTTGCCTATTGTAAATAGTGCTGGCTATGAACATTGGGGTGCGTGTCTCTTTTCGAATTAGAGTTTTCTCCAGATATATGCCCAGGAGTGGGATTGCTGGATCATATGGTTGTTCTGTATTTTATTTTTTAAAGGAATCTCCATACTGTTCTCCATAGTGGCTGTATCAATTTACGTTCCCACCGGCAGTGTAGGAGGAGGGTTCCTTTTTCTCCACACCTTCTCCAGCGTTTATTATTTATAGACTTTTTGGTGATGGCCATTCTAGCCAGCGTGAGGTAATATACCTCACTGTAGTTTTGATTTGCATTTCTCTAGTAATTAACAATGTTGAGCATCTTTTCATGTGCCTATTGGCCATTTGTATGTCTTCTTCTTTTTTTTTTTTTTTGAAACACTTGAAAGCAAGTTGCAGACATGGTATGCCCCTTTACTTATAAATGTTTCAGTGTGCATTTCCTAAGACCAAGGACATCCTCTTAGACAGTCACAGTGTCATTACCAAAACCAGGGAATTTGACACTGATAGAATGCTCTTATCTTGTCTACAGTCCGTGTTCTTGTTTCATCTCAATGACCTCTATAGCTATTGCCCCTCCACCCCATCCGGAATTCTGTCCCGCCTGGCACAGGGCACTGTTTTCGTGTTCTTAACTGATAAAACACAGGGAGCTGCCCTCTGGAGTCATCACACAGGAAATTGAGTGTGTGCTAAGGGGGGAAGATGGAACAGTGCACATTGTTGGGATAACAGCACACCCTGTGGGAACGTGACCACGTTGTCTGTTTCAGTTCTTCTCATTTCTGTTCCTAACTGATGGCCGTAAGTTGTTGCCGTCTTCGTCCTGACCCTGCTCTCCCTGGGGCCACACCTGGAATCCTTACCTTTCTTGATGGGACCCTGTGGATCTGCAGTTAAGTTGTGCATGCCCACTGCATCTTTTCTGTCACATGGTGTCACCGCTGCATTTTAAAGGGTTATACATCCCTTGTTTTGACTCTAGTTTGACTTGTCTGCTCTTGCCCTTAGCGTACTGCAGTTGTTTCTTCTCTGTTCTACTGTCCTGGGTGCTTGTTCATCCAGCAAGTGCCTCATACAGAGAGAGTTGACTTTCAAGTGAGTTTTCAGCACATGAATGAGAGTGAATGAACAAAGGATGCTGGTAGGCGGGGGAGGGGCTTTGCAACCTATGTATTCAGATGTCCTTATGTTTTTTATGTTAAGGCAGTTTATTTAAGGTGTACACTTAAGGTCTGTGTCTTTGCTGATGATTTGGGGGAAAGTGCTTATAAAGCTCTTTCACAAATCAGGATCTGCTAGTTTTCTGCAATTTTTTTCTTTGTGGTTGAATGTTAGATGTTCACAAGAATCTTGAATTATTTATTGGTCTTCGTTGTTTGTCTCATTTCATTTTGTTTCAGTTTTGTTATTTGTAAAGGTATCTGTACCTTTACTTGGCTGGCTTTGTGGAGCTGGCTGACTCCCTTTATGTCTTGCTAAAAGTTTCTGTGTCTAGTGCTAATCTTTCCTAAGAGGGAAAATTGCATTTTAAAATATTAATATGTTTCTTAAAACTCAGTTCTATTAAGAAATCAAGTGTGCCAGTAGTCACATAAAAGCATTGCAATTTTGTCTTTGTTTTTATAGATATGCCTTAAAATATAAGTTTGCTCTTGTATTAAAATGTGTTTCTGTTTTTCTCTTTCCTCCTCCTGCCTCTTTATAAAGGAGTCAGTCACTGCCAACATAAAGTTAAGAAAGCTAGGCGCTTTCTCCCTTTGGTCTTCTGTTCCCACGAACCTCCTTCTCCTGGTACTGCACTCATCTTTGCACAGACTCTTACTAACCACAGCGCCCCAGGCAGTAGCTTAACCAGATGCTTGTAGATTATCCTGAGCGGGTGTGCCTGTATTGGGGGTCAGTGAGTGCTGTCCACTGCCCGGCAGCGGTACTGTGGGCCGCTCTCCTCCTAGAAGACTGTGTGCCCGTTTGCTGGTTTTTAAATGCATGACAGGGCGAGAAGTCTCTTCCCGGTTTCCCCTGTGGGATCTTAGTGTTTTACCAAAGGGGCCGGCAGGTACCTTTGCCTCGTGGGTTTCCTGACCTGGCATGCGATTAATGGAGAAGGATGGTCCGAGTGAGCCCCAGGGGTCTGCCTTTCCTGCCTCGGGGGCAGATACTCAGGGTGCTGCAGAGCAGAGGCCACGGGGGGAGTTTTCTAGCAAAGGGAAGATTATCTGTAACAATTGGAAGAGTCGTTTCTACAAACACTGTATAAATGTAAGTGGAAGCTCGCCAGCAGAGCCTCAGGTGCTGTACTCCTTAAGCTTCTTTGGAGAGGCTGGAATCCTGGGGAGGCTTGGTGAGGGCTGTTCCCTGCTTATTGTGTGGGGTACACATTAATGACCCATGGTTTTCATTTCTAAGAGGATACAAATTCCTTTTGAGGAAAGTAGAGTCATTTTTAACATTTAACTGTGAGAAGCAATCAAATCAGTTTTGCTTAATGCAGCAGAAACACACTTAAACTGCTATTTACTTGGGGTAACGTGTGGACGGCTTAAAACTCGCATTAATGCCCTTAAGTCAAGTAAACATGCTAACTCGTATGATCTTTCTTTTATCTTTTGAATTAGACTGGGGGGGGTAATTTTTGTGTTTTCCTTACACTTTGATTTGCTTGTCATTTTAATAGCGTTTTCCCTCTCTCCCTCCCTCCCCTCCCCTCCCCCCTCCCCTCTCTCTCTCCTCCCCCTTTCTTTGCATGCCACCCGGATCTGCAGATGAAATTAGTGGGGACGGTAATATTTATTTTCATGTTTGTGTTACTAATATAATTATTTATGGATATAAATATCATTCAGTATTTAATGCAAGGCAAAATATGGCTTAGATCCAACAAAACAAGTATGAAAAAACCATGGTGTGAGTCAGTGATCTCTTCAGAATTATTCAGGGCTTTGACATGGGAAGGGTAACTGTCAGTTTCTTTACCGCGTCTCAGTGGTAAATTCAAGTTGTATCTATTCATAGCGAATTTTAGAGGTGAAGAAAAATTGTCAAAACGGTATCATTCAGCAGTACATGGGAGAAATTTGCACACTTCTCCGCACGTACGTATATAGTGATTGTTAGTTTGGGAGTGAGGTAGTGGAAAGGAAAGAAGGAAAAGTGATTTTTAAGAGTCAAACAGACTAAAATAATTAGAGAACCATCAGCAGGAGTGATAATGAGTATTTTTCAGGCAGCCGAGGTTATCACTTTCATAAACTAGAAATTTAGAAGTCACGTGTAGTGTCTTGTTTTCCATTTCCTTTGTGTACTGCCTGCACGAAGCCTTGTACTCTTCCGATAAGGAGTAAGGTTTATAAACTAAAATGAAGGGGGGCTGCATGTTTCCTCACGATTAATGGAAGAATGCTTTCGCTGAAGAGCCCGTCTGTGCTTGCGTGTGGGTCTGCTTGACGCCTTGAGCCCCGTGAGCGGAGTGCTTGCAGTGAGACGTCTGGACTAAATGCGACTTGGAAAGCGCCTTGCCTGCGGGGACCTCCAGCTCGAAGCTCTGAGCCTCGTTTCCGGGCCGACTCCTTGGTGGTTGCTGGGTGGCCGCCCCCAACGTGCGTGCCCCTCACCAGCGAGTCTCCCGGCAGGGGTTCAGAGCATGATGGGTGTTCTCCTCCCTGTCGTGCGGGTGAGGACACTGGTGACCAGTCCAGGGCCGCTGGGTGAGTGGTCAGGTCCCAGGCTCCAGCCTCGCCCCGCCCTGTCACCAGCTGGCCAGTTGGGTGACCTGGAGCAAAGCACTTCATCTCTGGAGTCTTCATCTGTAAAAGGCCTTGATGGTCGTTGTGAGGATTACTGTGAAAGCATAAAAATTTCAACAAATGTGTATTAACAAGTGGTTATTACCACATTATTTATCTAAAGGAAACATCGTGCATTTTCCCCACATTTGAATTTCCCAATACTATGAATTAGAGTGAGTATTATTATCGCCATTTTACAGGTGAATAAGCTGAGACTTCCACAGACTAAGGCCTGTGGGCCAAATACGGCTCACCTCTGTGTTTGTATTGCTCCTTGAACTAAGAACGATTATTACAGTTCTTAATGGTTGGGGGTAAAATCAAAGAATAGTACCTGGCATCAAAACCATGTGAAATTCAAATTTCTGTGTCCATCAGTAAAGTTTTGCTGGAACATAGTGACACGTTCACTCATGACGTGTCTGCTCACCCCTGCAATCTGAACAGCAGAGTTAAGTGGTTGCAGTGGCGACTTTGTGAGTAGTGAAGTCTAAAATACCTACTGTCAGACCTTTTGCAGAAAAAGCTTGCCGACCCCGGTGCAGGTCACAGAGCACAGCGGGGCCCTTCCTGGCTTCCTGAAAGCCCTCCTGCCCCTGCCCCCACCCCCCAGCCGGTCGCCACTTCCAGGGCTCACGGCAGGGTCACGTGTGTGCAGGTGGGGTGAGAAGCTGTGATGTTGCTTGGTCCCACTGAATTGCTGAGCAATCCCGTGACTGTGCACGTGTTGCCCTGGGGGTGGTGACTCATCAGGCCTCCTGAAGGCAGCAGGGCACGGGCCAGAGGCTGTCGTCAGAAGCGTGTTGGTGTCAGGCCCCGAAGGGCAGGTGGAGGAGGTGGAGAGGGAATCACCGGGCCTGCCCCTCTTCCCCGCGGGGGCTCCTGAGAGCTTTGTGGGCCTGCAGGCTCCGGTGCACTTCCTTTTGTTTACAGCCGAGCGTCCACTGCTCTGTCCCTCTCCAGCTGGAAACTGACCCCTTCATGGTGACTCCGGAGGCTTCAGGCTCTTTGCGTGACGGAGCACGACAGGCGTGTCACTGGTTTCAGTAGTGACTTCACTAGGCCTCTTTTACCTTGTTTTAAAACGAGAACCTTGTACCTTTCTCTCCTAATTTCTGAGCTAAAGGTTTCTGCCCTTTTAACGTGTCTTCCCCTCATTTTTATTTTGCCACGTATTGAGATACCAAACCTTTCAAATTACAGTGTTATCCAAGGTTTCAGAAGTCTCCATCCATTTTTCAAGATGTTTACTTTGAAATATTTGACTCATGGTCCTAGAATTGTCTCCCAAGTGCGCAGGCCCAGATAAGCCTTCCAAGGATGCCCATGTTGGGGGTGAAGTCCCAGAACATCCTTAGGGGAACACTCCGAGGTTTCGAAGCATCAGGTATCTGGTTTCACAAATAAAAGTCCCCAGAAACGTTTTGGGAGATAATAAAGAACGAAGCACAGAACACGGCAGCCCAGGAGCTCTGCTGGAGCGCTGCTCGCCGTGCCAGCCGCCGCTGAGTGGCTGGGGACCGTGAGAAACTTAAGATGCCTCTGGGTGCCCCAGCTTCCTGCCTGGGAAACGGGGATGATGATAACAGTACCACCATGTACGACGTTCCTGAGGATTAAATGACGATATGTGTAGTTGTTTATGACAGTGTCTGGCGTTATGGTGAGCGCTCCATTAGTTGTCATCCTGGTCAAGTGGAGAATGCAGAGCTGCTTTCCTTTATTTGTGACGAGATCTTTGAACCTGTTTCCTTTTCCTTTATATTTTTCTTCTTTTATGTCATTATTTTGGGGGCCAGGTGGTTTCAGGGTGGACTCCAGTTTTTCAGGGGCCCTTGAGTATGTAAAAGTACCTCTCATCTCAGTGTCATACTGTCCCATAATCCTAAAAACCAGGAAAGAAAAAGAGAAAATAGAACCAAATCAGTATCAAGAATTCTTAGAGAAATATGCTGAGCATCCCCACTTGAAAAGCCGTATATAGAAGGTTACAATAAAACCTTTGTAGTTCCACGTGCCTTTAACAGTGTTGACCCTGCTGCATAAGAACCAACTCAAGAAGGACACAGCAGCAAAAATTCTCTGTTCACGTGACATCACGGTACCCATAGCCACACCCACGTGTCGTCATGAGTAATGCCCAGGGAGCTTGGATAATCCCCAAAGTTCTTTTGTAGAATTCACATAGCACCGAAAGAAAAAAACTGCAGGCTTTTTCTTGTGATTGTGTGAATTAATACAAGTGTATGCAACTTGGTTTTTCCCACGTCACTTTTGTGTGTTAGCCTGATACGTGAGCCGTTTTATTCTTACTCCTTGAAGCCGGTTCAGAGTTGGTATCCCTGCTGAGAGTTTTATAAGAAGAGGCAGTCCGGGAAGCCCTTACAGTCCCACCAGGAAGGCTCCTTCCAGAGGCCTCAGCAGGAGGGAACCAAGGAGCCTCCCACCTGTGTGCAGGGCCGCACCACAACTTCATGTGCATCTCTGTAATCCTCACAGCCCCACCAGGTGGACGTGCTCTCATTGGGCACGTGAGGGCACAGCTGAAGCGCAGACAGGTTCAGCGGCTTCTGGGGTGGAGCAGCGCCCAGACGCGCAGCTGTGGCTGGCCTGGCTTCCTCGCCTCCGGGTCACGGGGAGCGCCGTCCCCTCCTGCACTGTTGAAGGGCACTCCTCCCTTTCGTTCAGCAAGTGCTTACTGGGTGCCTCCTGGGCCGGCCCTGGTTTAGACGCTGAGAACACAGCAGTAAACAAGGTACATACAGCAGGGCCCACTGCCCTGGGGGCTCTGCTCTGGATGGGGGCACACGGTTGACAAGGAACCAGAGGACCGTCAGAGGGTTGGTAATGATGGGCCCTGAGCAAAACATGTCAGGCAACGTGATCGAGAGAGATGGGGGTGAGGAGGGGTCTCTGAACAGGTGACACTCAGGTGGCAGACACCATTACCCACAGAGACGGAGGGACAGACGGTCAGTGACCCCAACAGCCTTGGGAAACTTCAGTGCCCGCGGAGTCGATGGGTCCCTGATATCTCCTTAATAGAGCTGAGAGCCAGGTGCAGGGGGTGTTGAAGATTCCGGAGCAAATCTGGTAGCAGGGCGGCAGAGGCAAGAGATCTGGGCAGTTTCACTGCCAGAATCCGGCCCCTCAGGGTCAGCTAATGTGTTTGGCCTCTAAGGGTGTGTGCTTTGCGTGAAAGGGGGCAGCAAGGGTGGGTCTGTGGTTGCAGGAAATTGAGCCTTAGTTGCATGTGCTCTGAGGGAGGGGCGTGAGGGGAGCTCATCCGGCTGCAGACAGAGTGAGTGGCTGAGTGTCCGTCTGTGGGGCCTTAGGCCCGGCACATTCCCCCACTTAGCCCTTTCCTTGCCTCTGCCTTAGCACCACCTCCATCCCCAAATTGCATCTCACATTACACAAAAGCAAGGCTATCAGCCTAGGAACCATCGCTCACTCTTCCTGGTAGTCACTGAGAACAAGATAGGAGGGAGAAATGTAGCAATAAAGAATGTAAGGTTTGGGGTAGATTAAATAATTTTTTTCTTTAATCCTGAAAGTAGTATTACTTATAAACATGTAAGAATAATATAAATTATCCACCTGGCGTACAGGACTCACAAATAGGTCACATTTGCTAAATGTCTAAAGGAGAACCGATTTATTGACTTTACGTTCTGCCAGTTGAATTTGTTTTTTCTTTAATCACTTTTAATGATGATTACAAATTAAGAAATGAATTCTTGGGCTTCCCTGGTGGCTCAGTGGTTGAGAATCCACCTGCCAATGCAGGGGACACGGGTTCGAGCCCTGGTCCAGGAAGATCCCACATGCCACGGAGCAACTAAGCCCGTGTGCCACAACTACTGAGCCTGCGCTCTAGAGCCCGTGCTCCGCAACAAGAGAGGCCACCGCAATGAGAAGCCCGTGCACGGCAACAAAGAGTAGCCCCCGCTCGCCGCGGCTAGAGAAAGCCTGCGCGCAGCAACGAGGACCCAACGCAGCCAAAAATAAATAAATAAATTTAAAAAAAAAAAAAGAAGAAAGAAATGAATTCTTCCAGTTGCTCTTAGATTTGGTCTCAATTGTTACTGTAGCAGTATGTAGAAGAGTTGATGTCTAGAAACCGTAAACTATATGTAGTCTCTATTTTCTTTGGTTTCTATAATTTTAATATCTGAATGGAGTAATAATGACAGCACAGAAGAAAGAACTTTTAGTTCTTTAGCTTTTAGTTTCTCTGGTGTTAAATTTTGAAAACGATCTCTCTTCAGATGATAATTCAGGAAGTACTGCCCCTCCTTTCCTGGCCCATCAGCCTAAACCCTTGTGCATAGAGCTACTAAAGGTTTTCCTCTTTCCAGAAAGAGGAAGACAGACAAGACCTGAGTGATTTTTCAGTGTAATTGTTATCCAAGTGAGTAGGTGTTTTCTACAAAAGGGGTTTTCCCCCCACTAATATGGTGGTGGGTCTTTAAGTTGCTGCGTGACTGAAAGGAATTAGTGGAAACATTGGAACTCCTTGACATTAGGTCGGAAAAGAACTCATTTCAGTATGCTGTTTGTTCTGATTTTAGTCTCTTTGGCACATCTTTTACCCTTTTGACATTAATGCATACTGTTTAAATATCTGAGTGAAAAGTTACAAGAGAGAAATTCCTGGGTTGCTTTCACCCTGAACAAATGAAGTAAGTTAGCCCAGTTAATCTCCTCAAAAGTCAGCCTGCCGTTTTGTTTTCTAAAGGAGAACATCCAGACTGTGCTGTGGAGTCAAACTATGAATGAAATCTAAGCTGTGTTCTGGAGGTACCGGTCTTGTTTGGAGAAATCCCGGTAGACAGCGGTGTGGTTTTAAACGTGTATTTGGTGCAATTGAGGGAGAGCTTTGCAGTCAGTACCGCTTGGTGGGTTTGAATCGTGCAAACAGTTGTTTCATGTCTTTCTGTTTTCCACAAGGGCTTTCTCTGTTAGTCTCTTTGCTCTCTGAGTAACAGGTCTGTGTATTATGACATGTTGGACCATGATGTCACTTTTATTTCCATAAATGACTCACGTGTGAGCAAAAATTGAGTAATAGTGTTTTAAGAATAATGTCAGCATGGTAGGGGGTTTAGGCAGATCATTTTGCCTTTTCAAATTATATTAAAGGCCAGGGGGTTGAATATTTAACCTCTGTTTCCTTTTCTACAGAAACAGACGACTATGCTGAGATTATCGACGAAGAAGATACCTACACCATGCCCTCGAGTGAGTAGACTTCTGATTTTGTTCTCGTGCAGAGCTGACAGATATTTAACTTTTAAATATCTCGTGTTTAAACGGTTTAGGTATTTATTGTCCTTTTAGAACTACTTTTAAGACCTTATTGAGTTCATAACAGAAATATTCTTTTCAGCCTTTAGAATTCTGTATTGTATGTGCCCACTGCCAGGTCGGAAGCCTGAAACTCAAATATCTATAATAAGTCAGTTCACTTATGGGGTTTTTGTAATCTTGTTTTCTGGCTCTATGATAATATAACCTTTAATGATTAGAGCATTTCCTCTCTGTAGGAAATTAGTATTTAAAGTTAAATATGTATGCTCACACATATATACAGCTCTTTAAATACACACATTTAATGAATTGCATTTCCCCTTTGAACTTTCATTATTTTATTGCCCTTGACTAAGCAATTACAAAGAGCATCCCACATCCAGTCCGCCCAGCTCCGAGTTGGAGGTGTGGGGAGAGAAGGACTCTTCACTGACCGCCCCCCCCCAGCAGCCTAGCAGTGTCACCCTCTGCTTCTCTCTGCTGTGCAGCTTGCTGGTGACAGGAGTCTGGGAGCCCCAGCCCTTGTGGTGGGGTGTATATAGTCACAGCTCTTGAGTTGGAGACAACCTTGGAATTTCACTCAGGTTAAAAAAAAAAAGTTAACCCTACCTCTTAAAGAGGCCCAATTAGGAGTCCACCTTACAGCCTCAGAGGCCTGATAATTCAACATCTGATGTCCTGGTTTCAGTAGAGCTCCATGTATTTGTAAAATAAATGTTTCAGGTGCTTTACCCTGTTGTGTAAATATTTTAAAAGTTGTTCTCAATAGATTTACCATATACATTGAGGAGAGTTACCAAAATAAAGAGAAACAGCCCAGCCCTCTCAGGCAAACATTATCCTGGGTGGGCCCCTCCTTTCAAGAGCTCCCAGGTTAGTGATTTGAAACAGAGGCAAGAGCCGAAACTTAAATGTGTTTACTTTGACTTGCAGTAGCAATTTGGAAAAATATTTAAATTTAGGTTTAAAGTTTTAGTTAGCCATTTAGTCATTTGTACATTCCTGCAGAGTATCCAGATTTTCATTCATATATTTTCATAGTTGAGTGGTAAATGTCCAACATGGCTAACTTTTATCCAAACCCCACAAATACGGGTTATCATATAGGAATTTATGGGATAGAAATGTAAACCATTGTATATCACATTGAGTTAGCTTGAGGATATTACTTGTGTTGTTACTTGTGCTTGGTCCTCTTTTTTGACCCATGTTGGTAGTCAAAATATTTAATAAAGTAAATATTGAAACGTACTCTCCGAGTTTGTTGTTGTTAACCTAATTGCTATTAGTTATTTCTAAGCAAGGTCTTCAATTTTTTTCTCTCTTAATTGCAATACAGAAAGCTATGGAATAGATGAAGGTAACAGGATTCCTTTAAAATAACTGCATTTGCTTGCAATTGCAACCCATGGAATGATAACGGGATGTTTCAGTTTTCAGTTAACTTTTATTTTTAAATCTTTTCATTGGTTTACTCATGCTGTTAAATCAATGGAACTACTAGCTAAAGTGATTTTAAAGAGGAAAATAACCATCTAAAATTTGGGTTGAATTTTCTGCATGATTTATAATTTGACAAATTAGAAGAAATCAAAATACCCCGTAGTTAATTGGATTAGAATCATCCACTAGGTTCCTAGTGGGTATTTTCTTTCCATGTGTCTCAACAGCCTGCTAAATAATTGGTTTTGTATAAATCATAACAATTTAATACATTAATTTGAGGCACATGCTCTCAAAAATATAAAATACTCGTAATTTATTATGTGATACGTTCAACCTTGATTCCAAGTCATCTGATTTTGAAATCAGTTTTTAGAAGCTCCCTCTTTAAACTCTTTTAGCTCCGTGAATAATATAGATAGGATTATAAAAAAGTGGAAAACTCTTAAACTTATAAAGCCACTCATGAGACAATTTTTTGTTCCCTCCATATTTGCAGACTTTAGTTACTTGTAAAATAATTGCTTTAAATAACTGTTTTTTAGCCTTCATATATTAATACCTGAACTAATAGCTCATATTAATTAAACATACATAAACTTGGAGCAATTATTTAGAAAACCATCAAATAGATAATCAGCTAAATCAGACATTCAAAAATATGAAAAAAATCTACCTTGTATAAAACTCCTCATTTTGGTAATTCAAGCAGTGCTGTAACAGTTACATAAATTCCTTTAAAAATACTGTTTAAGAGAATTCCACTCTGTTTAAAGCATTTTCATAGAATGATGTGCCACCAATGAAGTTTTTACTCATGGATGATGATGAAATGAAGTGTGTCCAGTGTTTTCTACACTGGGGATGTTGCACTGAAGTATCTTCTGGTGTGTGGATCATGTTTTGCAGCCAGGGACTATGAGATTCAGAGAGAAAGAATAGAACTCGGACGGTGCATTGGAGAGGGCCAGTTTGGAGACGTGCACCAAGGCGCTTACACAAGCCCGGTGAGTCCTGTCAGACCGCCAGCAGCCCGAGCCGTCACTGCTTACGTGTAGACTGCTCCTGTTTGTCTTCATGGGTCCTTAGCTCTTCCGGGTGTTTGCAGTTGTCCTTCATAAAGCTTGTCATATATGTCAACTCACTTGCTATATCCAGAAACCAAAAACTGGCAAAATTAGCTCCTGAGAGCTGGGTCTTTTATTCATTTTAGTCTTTCATCCAGCCTCTGTCGTCAGTAATGGATTCCATAGATGATTGTTCCCTTGGGTGCAATCGACAAAGAGATAACAAATAGATGCAAAGTCAACAGCAGTTAGCCAGCATTCCCAATTACCTGCATTTTCAAGAAAAGAACATTAATTGCCCCAAGTTGCCCTCCAAAAGGGATCAGTGAATTTTTAAAATGATTTATTTAAGAATCATCTCATTGAGATATAGTTCGCATACTATGAAATTCACTCTGTTAAAGTGCACAATTCAGTGGTTCTTTAGTATATTCACAGAGTTGTACGGCCATCACCACAGTCAATTTTGGAACATTTTCTTTACCTCAAAAGAAACCCCATACCTTGGCGAGGATGTGGAGAAGAGGGAAGCCTTGTACACTGATGGTAGGAATGTAAATTGGTGCAGCCACTGTGGAAAACAGTATGGAGGTTCTTCAAAAAACTAAAAATAGAACTACCATATGATCCAGCAGTTCCACTCCCGGGTATGTATCCAAAGAAAACAAAAACACTAATTTGAAAAGATACACGCACCCCAGTGTTCATAGTAGCATTATTTACAATAGCCAAGACATAGAAGCATCCTAAGTGTCCATCAACAGATGAATGGATAAAGAAGATATGGTATGTATATGTATACAATGGAATATTACCCAGCCATAATAAAGAATGAAATTTTGCCATTTGCAACACCATGGATGGACCTGGAGGGTATTATGCTTAGTGAAATAAGTCAGAGAAAGACAAATACTGTTATGTTATCATTTATATGTGGAATCTAAAAAATAAAAGAAATGAACTAATGTAACAAAACAGAAACAGAGTCATAGACATAGAGAACAAACTAGTGGTTACCAGTGGGGAAAGCGGATGGGGGGAGGGGCACGATAGGTACGGGATTAAGCGGTGCAAACTACTATGTATAAAATAAATAAGCAACAAGAGTATATTGTACAGCACAGGGAATATAGTCAATATTATATGATAACCTTTTTTATAATAACTTTAAATGGAATATAATCTATAAAAATTTTGAATCACTATGTTGTACACCTTAAACTGATATAATATTATAAATCAACTATACTTCAGTTTGAAAGAAAGAAAAGACAAAAGAAGCCCCATACCCGTTAGCAGTCATTTCCCATTCCACCCTCTCCCCAGCCCTTGCCAATCACCAGTTTGCTTTCTCTTTCTCTAGAGTTGCCTGTTCTGGACATTTCATATAAGTGAAATCATACAGTGTGTGGCCTTGTGTGATTGGTTTCTTTCCATTAGCATAATGTTGTCAGGTTCATCCACGTGGTAGCCTGTGTCAGTACTTCATTTCTTTTTATGGCCAAATAACATCCCATTGTATGGATAGACCACTTTTTGTTTCCCCCAGTCATCAGTTGATGGTCATTTGGGTTATTACCACTTTTTGGCTGTTATGCACAATGCTGCTATGAACACTCGTGTACAAGTTTTTGTGTGAACATAGTTTTCGGTTCTCTTGAGTATGTGTGTCTAGGAGTGGAATTGCTGGGTCATCTAGCAACTGTTTAACTTTCTGCCGACCTGCTAAGCTTTTTTCCAAAGAAACTGCCCCAGTTTCAGTTCCTAGCAGCAATGTGTAAGGTTGCCCATTTCTCCACACCCCAACCAACGCTTGCTGTTGTATGTCTTTTTTTATTAGATCAGTAATTTTTAAATGACAGTTTAAAATAACAGTACATACTTGTTCAAGAAACTATTTTTAACTAGAATAATCACAGTGAACAGAGATGGCTTTAGTAGGGATATAATAGCACAGATGATTGACCTTTTGTGACCCCCTGATATGGAAACTGCAAATGGCATTTTTTCCCCCTGTGTCTCCTTATCTATCAATTTTCCATATCCTTTACACATGCACTAGGGATACACTGATCATTACTTTTATAACCAGAGGACTGTAAAAGTCTTTCCTTCGAGGAAAATAGATAATTGTTGTTAGAGATTCTGTTTTTTAAAGTTCAGTTTTGAAAGTCTTTACCCTTATTCTTATATAAAACTATATCATTTATTATATATTTTTATCCATTATCGCCTTTTCCAATTTTTCTTTTTTTTTTTTTTTTTTTTTTTTTGCTATATCTGTATTGTTTATCTTCTTAATTCTCTTAACTCTGCTTTTGAGGCAAAATGCATTAGAAAGAGCCCTGGATCTAAATTTGATCAAAAGACCTAAATCTTAGACCTGGATCTACCTGACTGTGAGATGTAAGGGAGGTGAGGCTTCTTGATCTAAATTATTGGACTTGAACCCAGTGGTCTCTGAGCTTCCTTGAATCTCTAAAATTCTTAATAAGCAAGCATTCTGAAGTTCCCGGAGTACAGGGACTTACCGGGATCACACAGCTAACAGCAGGGCTGATAGACTTTATTTCATTCACTTTTAAGTAATTCATTTTAGTTGTAAAAATACAAGAGAACAATTTTGAAAAATATCCGTAGTGTTTAGTAAGTATGTGTTGAATGAATCCCAGCCTCCAGGAAAATATCAGCGTTCACTTTTTTTGTTGAATGTCTTTCTGATACACATCATATGTGAATGCTTGTCTATTTTGTTTTTCATGTGGGAGTCTCATTTTACAGCCAGTTCGTTTCTCTAGGTTTCCATTAAAAATCCTTTTCCCAGATGGTGCTCTTTAGTGTTCTGTAAGATGTAATAACATTTTATCAGGGATTCTTAATAATTGGTCAAGTGTAACTCAGCATAGATTTCATGGGCAAGAACCCAGCACTGGTTACGTTACTTGAGATTCAGTGAATTCTTTTAGCAGTTATTTGTCAACCCAGGTGGCAGCTCGGTGGTGGGGACATTGTAATGAACAAAACGGTCAGGGTTCCTGCTCTCACAGACCTTAAATTCTATCTGAGGCACAAGGGGACAGGCAAAAGCAAACACGCTGAGTATCAAGTGGGGAATCTGTGCTCTGAGAAAAACAAAGCCTGGGCTTGGGGAGGTCAGGGCCCTCTTCCTGTGAGACGCTGACACGTGAGCAGAGACCTGAGCAAGGAGGGACAGTCCCTGAGCTCCCCGTGGGGAGTGTGCCAGGCAGGGCGGCGAACCAGTGCAGGGACCCCAGGTGGAGCCGAGCGGGGGAGGAGGAGGAGGACGAGGAGGAGGAGAAGCGAGCAGAGGGGGCCTGGGCCGGGTGCAGGGGCAGCACATGGGGCGGCAGGGCAGCCTCTCATTCTGAGAGTCACGGGCATGAGGCGTATCTGAAGGCTCCCAGCACACACTTTTTTTTCTTTCTTAGGCCCGGTTATCAGGTTTATTTTTATTATTTGAGCATCGCTGATCATTTGCACATTCTCGCATCATTATTATCCTAGTCTTAAAAACCGTGCTTTAAATCTATTTTCTCTTAATTCATCCCAGAGCAGTCCTTCTCTAGACTCACTTGTTAAGATCTTTTGACTGTCTGCTAGCTGTTACTAACTCCCAGCCTCATCACCTACCCCTCACCTCGGCCTCGTGGACACCAGGGTGGCATTTTCATTCAACATTGAAGAACTGCTCTGTCCCCCTAAACGCTGCTTGTGTTTTAAAGAAGGTAATGAAAATCGTGTCATGAGCAGTTACCTAGATGTGTTTGAATCTGCCCCCTTTTAAAGGCTTTTAGAAAACCCTCTGCTCAGTTCTGGTCTTGCTTGCTGTGGACTGACTTCTCCAGCATCAGGTCTCTGTGACCAGCCGCTCTGACAGCTCGGCACCCCCCAGGCCTCTGCAGCCTGGGGCCACTAGTCACCAGGCCTAGTCCATGGACTGATGGCCGAGCCACTTGGTCTGCTCACGTACACCCCTTTGTAGACGTGCTGCCCATGGAATCTCAGGCTTAGCATCCACTTGAAACTATGCATTTTTAGAGAGCAGTATTTTCCTTGCGTTTCTTTACTATCTTAATAAAGCACCATGTTCAATATTTGAGTTGAATTGACAGGATTTATGATGATTTATGGTCTTACAGAAGTTTCTGTTGTTATTCAGATCTCCTGTAAAATGGGCATTTTGTGTCATTTCTAAAGTATACCAGTCAGCCTTAGGTTCACATAGAGGTAGAATTCATGGTGCTGGTCCTAGAAGTTTGCTGTCTAGTTACAGAGGACAAAGACTAAGTCATTCAGAGCGGAGTGGTTTCACTGAGGTGCCCTGTGTTGCTAGTGACTCTCAGAAGGCCCCAAACTCAGACGTTTAACAGATGGGCCTCTGTGCCAGCAAGCTGCCATCCCACTGACATCTCAAGCCTGTCTTGTCCAGAGCTGGGCTTCTGATCTCCCCCTTCTCTCACCAGAAACCCGAACTCGCCCTCCCCGACACCCAGCCCGCTGTCTTCCTGCCCCCCGCCTCCGTGGCGCCTTTCCTCACCTCCCCTTCCGGGGGCCTCTCACTTAGGGTGGAAGCCACAGGGTCCGACCCCTCCCTCCGCCCTGGCCGGCATCCCCTCCCCTCCAGCAGTTCTTTGTTCTCATCCTCTCTCCTCTCCTCTCGGGGAGGTTACCTTCTAACCCGCTCCAGTCCGCGATGGATGTCTCGTTCACCGTGTTTGTCTGTATCCTCCTCTGGGACGTCAGCTGGAGTAGCACAGGGGTCGCCGGCCCTTGTTCACTGGTGCAGCCTAAGCCCCTACAGGAGTGCCGGGCGCTACGGAGAGGAAATGTCTGTGGAACAGACGAATCGCCTGCAGCGTTTTACATGCATGTCTGTTTTCTGGGGGTTTTCTACAGAGAATTTTAACTGTTCCTCTCACTCTTGAGATTGTACAATTCTGGTTCTGTCTGATCCAGAATCCAGAGTTGCAGAATAAACAGCCTGTCCTCAACATGCCCATTGATTAACATAGAGACCCTCTTGTTGCATGTGTCCCCGTCACAGGAGAATCCAGCTTTGGCGGTTGCAATTAAAACATGTAAAAACTGTACTTCGGACAGCGTGAGAGAGAAATTCCTTCAAGAAGCCTGTAAGTTTCTAGAAATGTCTGTGGAACTCCATTTGACTTTCCGTGAAATCCAAACTGTCTCTGAAGATGTAAGAAAAATAATGTTTTGACTTTTAATGGGACAACTACATTTATTACCTTGCCATGCAATTAGTATCTGTATTTGTAGAGGCACGTGTCTACAGAGTTTCCCAGGTCAGCCGTCATGTTTGGGATGTAAAGGCAGATCGATTTCCTGTCCCTTCATCCTCTGGTACCTTGTGCCATAGCCATCTTCACCCTGGCATTGGGCAGATATAGAGATGCCAGCAGGCCCTGGAGTTGGGGGTGAGCGGGACAGACACAGTCCCTGCGGGATGGAGCCCACGGATGAGTGAGGGAGAGGAAACCCTGCCCGTCCCGAGGGGGCTGCTGTGGAGAGTTGTGTGTGATGGGTCCTCTCTCCTGAGGGCAGACCCTCGGAGAGCCAGGATCTGGTCCTGCCCGTTTGCACGCATCAGGCTCTTTCCCACCTGCCCTCAAGCTGGGTCGTCTTCCTGCTTCCATTCGGCTTGTCCCTTCTGACCACATACTTAAATAGTGTCTCCTTAGGAGGCTTTGTCACAGGACCCTGCTCTTTCCCTTCCTAAGTATCCATAATTAAGTATACATTGTCTAGGGACTTCCCAGGAGGTCCAGTGGGTAAGACTCTGCTCTCCCAATGCAGAGGACCTGGGTTCCATCCCTGATCCGGGAACTAGATCCCACATGCATGCCGCAACTAAGAGTCCGCATGCTGCCACTAAAAAAAAAAAAAAAAAAAAAAAAGATCCTGCATGCCACAACAAAGATCCCACGTGCTGCAGCTAAGACCGGGTGCAGCCAAAATAAACAAACAAACAAATAAATAAATATATATATACACACACACACACACACACACATTGTTTAAGTTACTCTTGTCTCTGTCTCCCTCTAGACTTTAAGCCCCAGTGGGGCAAGGAACGTGTCTGTTCTGCTCACCGCTCAGACCCAGAGACAACATAGGGCTTAACTCATAGAAGGCACTCAGTAGCCACTGGTCATGTGAGTGAGTCTTGGTGTCCTTCATCACATGTACATTGAATTTCAAAAACATTTATCACCCAGTAGTCCAATAAGTAACAAGTCATGGAGTGAGTCATATTGTAACTTCATCAGTTAAGTCGAAGCAAATCCTAATCCTGTTCCTGGATCTTTGACTTAAGTACAAGACAAGGCCTGGTGATGACTTCTGTCTCAACTAGTTTATTTCTTCAGGGCATCTAGGCCAAGAAAACACAGAATATATATCAGCCATCATTACCTAACAGCCTGTCTGCCTTACCTTTGGTGGTAAAGTGTATTATATATTTTCAAAAATGCACATTTTTAAAATTGCTTCTCTTTCTCTAAAATTTTTATCAACAGTTATTGTATCATGATTTTTGTAGGGCTTTGGAATCACCATTACAGAAATCAACTTTAGAGTTTCATAGGCGTAGTCAGTTCAAACTAACCTTGTTCTCTTTTTGAAAGGCCGTTATTTCAGAGAAACATGATGGACGTAGTATACCTAAAATCCTGTAGGGCTTTGACAGGCTCTGTACGTAAGAGGGGAAGTAAACTTTTTCTATAAAGGACCATATAGTAAATATCTTAGGCTCTGCAGGCCAGATGGTCTCTTGTCACAGCTGCTCAGCTCTGCCATCGGGGTGTGAAAGAACCACAGACAGCACATAAAGGGCTGAGCAAGACTGTGTCCCAGTGAAATTTAGTTTGTGAAAGCAAACAGCCGCCCCTGGCCTGAGCTCCTTGCCCTGGGTGAATGAATAACAGGTCAAACAACTACACCTATTGGGTTTTAGTTCAGCAGGGATAGAGTTTCCTAGTGACCACAAGATTCTCCTCTTAGCCCTGCACTGTGTAGTATTTTTAATAATTACTTCTGTAAAGGGTAACATAAAACCAAAAATGATGGTAAGTCAATTGAAAATGAGTGAATATACTGGGTTCCTGAATGTTTATCCAAAAATATCCCATTATACTTAAGTGATGAACTGAATTGACAAGATGAAATTCAGTGATACATTTTGGATTTTGTGCCAGGTGTTTATGTGGGGGGGGGGGGCGGTTTGCTTGTTTGTTTGTTTTTAACTACCAGGTCCTATTTTTGGAATATGTAGGCAAAATTGAGGGGGAGAAAATACCTTAAGGGTTTGAATTCTCTCAAGTGAGTGTGGGGTGACTTTGCAAGAAGCCAGTGTAATCCTTGGGTGTGTTGGTAGGATATACAGTCCTCCATGTCCACAAGTTCTGCATCTGCAGATTCAACCAACTTCGGATTGAAAATATGTGGAAAAAAAATTCCAGAAAGTTCCAAAAAGCAAAAGCTTGAATTTGCTGCGCTCTGGTATCTATTTACATAGCGTTTACATTGTATTAGGTATTACAAGTAACCTAGGGATGATTTAAAGTATAAAGAGGATGTGCGTAGGTTACGTGCAAATACTCGGCCATTTTTCAGAAGGACTTGAGCATCCGCAGATTTTGGTTTCCCCCTGGGGGTTCTGGAACCAATCCCCTGTGGGTACTGAGGGACGGCTGTAGGGTGTCTAGAGTGAACACAGTGAGAGGCCTGTCTCCGCAGACGTACCCAGCGCTGAGTTGCTCCACACCGGGCTCCGCGCTCAAATGGATGCTAAAAGATATTTGCTCCTGCTGTGATTCTCATGTCCTTGCTTGGCGTCATAAAAATCAACCCTGTATTGGTCCCCAAAATTTAAAAAAATTTTTTTCATTTCAGTAGTCTGTGCAGTCCAGGTACTTTGGGGACCACTGCAGTAGGTCACATGTGAAGTCACTTCCCGTTTTGAGGTTCTGGAGTTCTGTGAAGGCTGTCCTGCTTCTCACTAATCCTAGTGAGTGTACTGTGCAGGTGACCTCCTTAGCCCTGATACTAGATATTAGAAATGTATACACACTTAAAAATACGCACCCACACGTAAGTATGTGCGTATATGTGCAGGGCCCTCTTGGTCATCTTGGGCTCAGTGAGGCAGTCAAACTCACGTGACGGCCACAGGCCACATCTGGCATCAGACTTGCTTTGAGGGGAGTACAGGACTGGAAACAGCAGGCCAGCATTTCTCCTGTAGCGAAGTCCTCACAGCAGTCCGGGAACTCGTTTGCTTAGCCCTGATAGTGATCAGGTACTGTGAGGGGATGAGGCCACAGTGGTGGACTCGAGAGCCGCTCGGGTCCGAAGTAGAAGTCTTCACAGACCTGTCGCTGTGGGCTCTGGGGCTCTGCAGGGGACACCAGCCACACCCACGCTCAGGGGAGCTCCTGCTACCCCGTCAGCAACTTACCAATCAGGGGTGGTTTTCACCATGAAGGGTATTGCTTAGAAAATGAATCACACGTTTCAACTTCATGAGATTTCCAGAGGAAAACCTAGAAAGTTAGCCCCAGGTCAGATTTGTCCGTGGAAAATAAGAGGAGGTTTTCTGAACCCTTAACCCTCACAGTATGTCCCCCTGTAAAGTTGCTCACAAGTTCACTGCAGTGGCATCTCGTGCCTCACGTGGTCTGCTTTTTTTGTGCCATTTTATGGCGACTTGTGAGCTGACCTGACTGGTGGAATTGAATTCCCAGTTTCCACATCATTAGCCTTGAGTTTTTTTTTTTTTTTTTAAAGGTTTGCATTTTTTTTTTTTTTTTTTTTTTTTATTTATGGTTGTGTTGGGTCTTCGTTTCTGTGCGAAGGCTTTCTCTAGTTGTGGCAAGCGGGGGCCAATCTTCATCGCGGTGCGCGGGCCTTCTCACCATCGCGGCCTTTCGTTGCGGAGCACAGGCTCCAGACGCACAGGCTAAGTAATTATGGCTCACGGGCCTAGTTGCTCCACGGCATGTGGGATCTTCCCAGACCAGGACTCGAACCTGTGTCCCCTGCATTGGCAGGCAGACTCTCAACCACTGCGCCACCAGGGACGCCCCCTTGAGCTTTTTTTATTCTTATTTTTTGGCTGTGCCACACAGCTTGTGGGATCTTAGTTCCCCGACCAGGGATTGAACCTGGGCCCTGGCAGTGAAAGCGCCGAGTCCTAACCACTGGACCACCAAGGAGTTCCCCATTAAAACGCCTTGAGTCTTATTTGAACTAGTCTTCAGGAAACTGAAATATTTTCAAAAGACTGACCGTGGACCACTGTTTTCCCCCAGTAACGATGCGTCAGTTTGACCACCCTCACATTGTGAAGCTGATCGGAGTCATCACAGAGAACCCCGTCTGGATCATCATGGAGCTGTGCACGCTCGGAGAGGTACCTGCCCCACCTCCGCCTCCCGCCCGCTCCGCCTGCCCCCTCGGGGAAGTGTGCGACATACACCCTAGTGCATATGAGTCGAGCGTCTTCATCAGTGAGTTCCCAAGTAATCCCCTAACTCAGTGCTGGCAGCAGTGTCTTCCCATCAAAGGATTTGTCAGGACTGGAAGCAACAGGTGACCAAGCCGTTCTTTGTTCCCTCTCTGTTGCTGTCGTCTGAAGAACAAGCCCAGGGATTTGAGAGTGAAAGAAGCAACGTTGGTGGAGTTTGGGTAAATTAAGGCTGAATTTACGTAAATCAGAACAGTTGCTTCATCTTTTTGGGCATTCACTTTTCAGTGTCTTTCAGACCAACTCATGTTAGTCACAGTTTCTTTTTAAAACGTGAGTAACAGACTGTGGGCAGATGTCCTTATTTGACTCTCTCTGGAACACAGAAGCTCTTTAGTTGGTGTATCACCACCGCCTGGACGCTGGTCCCACCCGGGCCTGCTGAGCCACGGGAGGGTGGGCAGGCCTGGGCGCCACCCTCAGTCTGTGTCCCCAGGCGGCTCTGTGGGCCCCTGCTTGGGGCAAGCACGGTGATGTCATTTCCAGATGTCTACACATGACTCTGTGGCACTGAAACCTAGTAGTTTAACCTTCTGACACATCATACACGTTACTTCTTCTTTGAAGGACACCAAACAGTCTTGCTTTTAATGAAAATGGGGGTTTTCTGTTATCAGGAACCCGAGGGTGCTTTGGGCCCGTCGTCCTCTTCGTGACGGTGTCAGCCCTGCCTTCCGAGGACAGGCCACTGCCTGGCGCCTCCCACTGCTCTCCTCTTCAGCTTGGGTAACAGAGTTGGCGAGTGAAGTATCTGAGGGCCTCTCCGGTGTCTTTCCTTCCTCTACCATGCCTTGCCAGATAAAATGGAGTGTTTACGGATATTTTTGGTTCACGTTATTTTCTGCTTTTGTTTTTGGAGAATTTGCTCATTCTTCTGGCTTAAATCATCAATATTTCTCCTTTATGTAGGAGATTTTGTAGGATTGGAGTGTTAAATTCATCTGCCTTCTTTGCTATATTATTAGCATTTAGCTGAATTAGTCATGATAGCGGTAGTAAGGACCAGAAGGCCTAGTGCGTAAATACCCAACACGGGACCATTTTATCCTTCTTCACCCAGAACTTCCTGGGGGCAGAGGGAGAACCTCTTGCCTCCCCTTCCTTTTCATCCCCTTGTGCTCAGGTCTGCCTGGGGCATGGGGAGGTCTGAGGGAGGTGGACTGACCATGGCTGTGGAGGAGGCTTGTTTGAACGGTAACTGGAGCTTTTTGTTCTCCAGCTCTCATTATCTGGCAGTATTTTATACTGTGCCTTTATTCATTCCCTGGAAGCATCTTTCTGTATTTTTTCAGAAATGTGTCTAGAATCATGAAGATTCCAATTTTGCAATTGGATCTCAAGTAAAGAATGATTAACCATAATTTCTGAGCTGATATGTTTCTTTCATTATGCTTTTTTTATTAGGGTAGAATTGAAGCCATTCTCATAAAAATGCATTTGGAAATGATCAGCATTGTTTTTGAATATAGCTCTTCTGCTGTTGATTTTTAGTCTCTGACACTAATTCTTTCTCTTTTTTCTTTTTTGGTCACTGTTCAAAAAGCTGAGGTCATTTCTGCAAGTAAGGAAATACAGTTTGGATCTAGCATCTCTGATCCTCTATGCCTATCAGCTTAGCACAGCCCTTGCGTACCTAGAGAGCAAAAGATTTGTGCACAGGTGAGACCCGGGCGTGAAGCTGGTGAGCTGCCTCTGAGCAGGAAGGAGGTGGGGAGAGGTTCTCACTGTGCCCTGAGACCTTTCGTTCCCCCAACTCTCATACACGGACGGCACTAAATGTCCTGCTGTGCGTATCCCAGCCGAGTGTGGTGCCCTGGCGTGGGAACACATGGATTTGAGGGGTTTTTCCTCACATGGAGTATGAAACAGGTCCATTATTCCTTCCACAAATACTACTGACAGCCTCTACGTGGCACTATGGACCTAAAACAGATATTGTCCTGGGACTTTCCAGGACACCATAGCGCCAGGAGTGACATCTGTTGGCCTTCTGCAGAATTTCTGTTCATAATCTGGGTCTCTTATTTGAATACAAGTTAAAGCCCTTACAACTTATTTGCCTTGCATCGTGTTAGAGTTTTGTTATCCGGCACTGAAACGGACTGCATCAGCAAAATCGTTTACAAGTGTTCCAAAGATCATTTTACTTTTATTAATGAGGTTTTTTAGTAACAGTAGAGTTACACACCCTGGTCGTGTATACTGTCTATCAGTTAATGCAGCCGGCAATGTGACTGCATGAAAACTAATAAGTGGTTTCATTATTTGAGAATATTCTTCACCATCATTCAAAATAGTAATCACCATATTAATGAGTAAATATCTGCCAAAAGGAATATATTTGAAGTAAAATAATAAAAGTATTTCTTTTTCAGTGTATAATAAAGCTCCTGTTTGTATTGTATATAAGCTGTCTTTCAAAGTACCTGTATGTCTTTATATAATATAGATGAGTTTGTGGGGTTTTTCCCTTGTATTAAAATGTATTGTCCCAAATTCTTCCTTATCAGGGACATTGCTGCTCGGAATGTTCTGGTGTCCTCAAACGATTGTGTAAAATTGGGAGACTTTGGATTATCCCGATATATGGAAGACAGTACTTACTACAAAGGTAAGAAATCAGAGCAATAAATAAGAAACAGGCTCAGGATCTTCAATGATTTCTAATTCTGAAAAAGGTACATTCTGATATGCTCAGCTGATTTTTGACAGTGGTGTACAGTCAGGTCCGTGGAGGAAAGACAGCCTTCTCAACAAAGGTGCTGGAGCAGTTGGTCATCCCTGGCCAAGAAACGACCCTCAACCTAAACTCACTCGCCATTAACTCAAATGGATCATAGACTTAAATATAAGACATAAAACTACAAGACTTTTAGGAAAAAACATAGGAGTAAAGTTTTCGGATCTAGGGCCAGGCAAAGAGTGCTTAGGCTTGACACCAAAAACATACACAAAAGGGAAAAATTGATAGCTTCTTCCTCATCAAAATTTAAAATTTTTGTTCTGCAAAAGACCAGGCAGAAGGATGAAAAGACAAACTACAGAGTGGGAGGAAGTATTTGCCAACCACATATCTAACAAAGGACTGGTATCTAGACTACAGATAGAACTCTCAAAACTCAGCAGTAAAAAAAGAAAGGACACAGGTAGAAAGTGGGCAGAAGATATGAAGAGAGATTCCACTGCAGCGGGTATTCAGGTGGCACGTAAGCACATTACCCACTAGGGAAATGCAGAGTGAGCCCACGGGGAGGTATCGTGCACACCTGTCAGGATGGCTAAAGTAACGGTAGTGACAACACAAAATGCTGACAGGCACAGAGAACGTAAATTGCTTGTGCAGATGTAAAACGGTACAGCTGCTCTGGAAAAGAGTTTTGCAGATTCTTAAAAAACTGAACATGCACCTCCCATATGACCTAGCTATTACACGCCTAGGCATTTCTCCCAGAGAAATGAAAACTCACATTTACACAAAACTGGTGTTTGTTCATTGTAGCTTTATTTCTAGTAGCCAAAAGCTGGAATGAGCCCGGATGCCCTCCACTTTGTAGACACAGCTGGCTAACCTCCCAGCAGAGCGGTGGGTGCCCTGGCTCAGTGAATGCCGCCGGACTTACAGATCTGCAGTCTGCTGCCTCCAGAGACTTTGATCCTTTAGCTTTGGAGCTGAACTCTAGCTGATGGGATTTTTTCTTTAGTTTTCCCAATCTTGGAATCAGATTGACTTGGTTCTTCAAATTATTATTAATTTTCATATTCCTGGTACTTCAGCTAAGGTTTGGATAATAAGTCCATATTATGCTTTTAGTATATTTTCTAGTTATTACTACCATTTTACAAAGGCCAGTTTCTTGCTCAGTTTGTTTGATTTTTATATTGTCGCAAAATGAGCCCTAATCTTACATACAAAATTAGTCTTTTTCATTTATACTGTAGCTGCTGACTATTCTCTGTCCAAATGCTTTCTGTATACTACAGCCTGATCCTTTGTTATGTGGAAGGAAAAGTCTGGTTGTTTATTCATTTTGATTATGTAGTCATTTAATTTAAAAACGACCAGGCCACCTTTCCACTGTTATAAAATACATTTCATATCACCTCACATCCTGACTAGTCCAAACCCTAGAATTCCACTAAAGGGCTAAACTCCAAACAGCACGGTGGCCAAGACTCTTAATCATCTAGACATCACTTAAAGTGGGCAACTGACGAGTTCACACATTGTTATCTCAGAGAGGTCCGTAAGTCTAGATCCTGCTAGGCTTCAGGAGAACAGCCCCTCGGGGTTAGGGGTTCCTCGCTCGGAGCACAGCTGGAGAGTCATTTGTTGTGAGGGAATCAGAGGCTTTGACCTCAGTTGTCATGAAGGTGCATGAAGTTAAGTGGAAGAAAATTAATGAAACAAATGTAATTGTCTTCTGATTAAAAGTCTTGAGAGGCACCCTTGCTTACAGAAGGAAGTCCAGCCCCTGACAGCTCTGCAGAGCCCGGCACCCTGCTCCGGGGCCTCTGGATCAGGGCCTGTCCCCATCTGGCGCCTGCAGCTCCTCCTGCCCCCCCCCCTCCCCCTGCAACACCCTCTCACTTCCGCTGGATTTGAGAAACTGTTTCTGCCTTTTGGAATTAGGACTCCTTGAGGGCTGGTATCTGGTGAAAGAATGTTGAGGGAGGTGGCACAGAGGAAAGATTTTAGGCCTCTAAAGAGGGCCAGTTTCAGGCTTTCCTAAGCGTGTCCTTTTCATTCTGTCGCCCCCTCCTGCTCTTCACATCCTGGTGGTGGTACAGCCCATCCTCATATTTTGTGGATTCTATTTTTGCACATGCGTCTGCTTGCTGAGACTTGTAACTTCCCGAATCCACGCTCCGATGCGTTCATAGTCAGGTGTGGATGTGCACGGGGCAGTGACAAGGTGTCTGTTTGGGCTGTTGGACAGCGAGGAGAGGGGCAGCACCTCTGGCTCTGGGCCAGTCGGGCAGGTTGGAACCCCAGCTGTGGCCCCTGTGTGCGGGGTCGGGGGGCAGGGAGCAGGGCCTCAGGCAGGTCAGCAGCACATCCATACCTCATTTTCCAAAGAAGTCAGAACCTGCCAGGATAAGTGTTTAGGATTTAAGGTTATAATCTATGTGAGGTATGAATATATATGTACACGTTTCTCCCGGGAGCAATGGTTCGGTGTTGAAAGCGACTTTATAGAGTGTAACCACCGTGAATGAGAATTGACGGTGTGTCGCTACCAGGCCGTTTCTAAAGCCAGGCCTCCAGCCTATAGATGAAGCCTGCACAACCGAGCTGGGAGCTGATGCCTCCCGGTAACCGGGGCTCCCTCCTCCCCTGCTCCCTGCCTCTCCTCTGTCACCCCCAAACGACCCAACATCAGGGAGTACAAGGCAGTTCTCCCAAAGATTTTGGTACTAAAAATCTCATCTAGCTCTAACTGTTAGATTCCTAAGCAGGTGACAGGGAAGTTTTACTTTCTAAAATTAATCTTCTAGCTTCCAAAGGAAAATTGCCTATTAAATGGATGGCTCCAGAGTCAATCAATTTTCGCCGTTTTACCTCAGCTAGTGACGTATGGATGTTTGGTGAGTATTTGAAAACTTTTGTGTTAGAATTACAGTTCACATATTCTCTGAGAGGGATTTAGCTCTGTCTGTTGTCAGAGTCTGTAGGTTGGTTTGCCTTCCCTTGCCTAGCCTCCCTCATTGCTCGCCCGTGCCCTCCTCGGTTCCTCAGATGTGGGCATGTGCCGTGCCCCCAGGCGTGGCCCGCGGGGCCCAAGGTCCTGCCTCTAGCCCCTTCTCACTCCGCCTTCCTCCCTCTCAGGGAGGTGCTATGTCCTCCCTTCTCTCCTGTCTCCACGGCCTCAGACATTCCTTTTATGTGAGTGATGTAAATGGTTAACCTGTCCGTGCGGTTCTGTGATGGCCCCCAGATCCAGCATGTCTGAGATTGCCCTTCATCTCTGTTCTGGAATCTGACCCCTTCCTGACTTGTCTCAAGTCTTGGAAGCGTGACCCTTCGTGTTCTGTAGCTGCTGCTGCTCTGGTGTCCACTGTGTCCCCTCCTTCCTGCTCCGAGTCCGTCCCTGTCGTCGTCCTCCTGCTCTGCATTCTTGCAAAGCCCCCAGTGGAGCGAGAGTGTGGCTCTCATTCACTCTGCAGTACTTACTTCCACTACCTTATCTGGATTTTTAAATCACTCACCTTTTTGGTGTGGATGACACTCCATCCCCGCCCTACTTTCCTGGTGTTACTCCTTCTTTCTGGACACCTCATCCTGACACCTTCTCCTCCAGCTGAAACTCTTTTTAACCTTCAGGAAGAGGTTGGAAAGAGTTTCTTCATTCACCTGAAATATCCGCTCTGCCACGAAGCCCCATGTAGCAGGTGTGCCATCCAGACATAGACTTCCTTTCTCTGCTTTCCCAGCACTTTCTCTCTCTGTCGAGACACTCAAGTGTAGATCTTGTGAATAGTCCTGTGTGCATATTTTCTCTGCCGGATTTTAAACTACTTCCCAGGAGATGCCCTGTTAAGTTTATGCACCTTCTTTTTCCTATAAATAAATATAACTTTATATACATGAAGTACGTGTTCTCATTTTTTCTTCTGCTTCCTTGCTGTTGACTTTCAGTAACCATTTAGTGCCCTAACTGATATTAGGTAAAGGAAGGAATTCAATAAAACAGGAAGCAGTGTGACATGATTGGAGAAGGCGCTGGAGTCCAATTGGCTTCAGATCCCAAGACCTCACCTGTCAGCTTTGTGACCCATAGAGCAGGTTACTTGTCCTCTCAAGAGGACTTCACATTTCAAAGAGTCTAAGATGCCTGTTTTTTCACATTTCTGGAAGTAGGATTTGTCACAAATCAGTGGCATTTCACAGTTGGTGTTAGTCGGGGGTGTGTGTCATGTGGGTCCTTGCCTACACTCATGTAGACTGTTTTGTTCATATTGGTGCTACTTTCTTGTCCGAATGAGTTTAAAACCGCTCTTTGGTAAGAATAAAATAATTCTAAGAGGTAACAAAGGATCACATTATAACTTAGTGGGCAGCATATCCCCCCCCCCTTTTTGGTAATATAAAATAATTGTCTCTTATAATCAGTGGCATCTCAGATTTGATAAAATACAGTTTTTAAAGAAATGTAAGGTGTGAGAATTAAGGATAGTGTAAATTTCAAGGAAAGGTGCCAGAGACATATGAAGGTCTCAAGAAATGATACCCAGTGTTGTTATTACTAATGATGTTGTCATAATTTCTGGTGAGAAAAGCAGAACTAAGGCATTATTTTTGTCATATACTCTTTACTTTGAAGTTGCTGGACTTCTGGCTAATTTCAGATCTAACTCACATTAATGTGATATAATGGCATAATGGTATGCCTTCCTCCTCTGAGGCACACAGCATCTTAGGTGCTGAAGATACAGAAAGACAGTCACCGCCCCTCTGCCCCCAGGACCCGGTGTATGGGGCACACTTGCGATGGGGTAGACGGGAGCTTCCTACGGGGCAGGGCAGGCAGGGCGGGAAACTCACAAAGGGACCTGGAAGAAGAGAACTGGTGGAGAAGAAAATGAAAGGCATCGAATCTAGAAGTCAGCACAAGCAAAGTCACGAAGGAGCGTGTTCAGGTGCAGATCTGAGTGGCCAAAGTGCCAAGTGATGGGAATCTGTAGAGGAATCTGAGTATTCTGAAAGCATAAAGCAGGTTGGACTAAAGTGGAGGGAAATCTAAAATTCATTCAGCTTTTTTTGAATTGGTTCACTAAGCTATGCTATGAAATATCACTGTACCTGGTGGGCCATTTTCTAATGTAGATTTTTTTAGAGAAATAAACCTCTTAGGAAAATAATGGGTTTTTTCTTGATAATACTATTTCATTATTCGCATCATACTAAATTAGTATTCCTGTTCTTATTTGATAACAGAGCTAACTGAATGCTGCTTTATTTGGCTGATGTGCCTGTAATCACACAGCTGGTTCTCTCGTACCAACTATGAAGTTATTCCTGAAACGTGGGAATTGCACTCTTGCTGCTAAGTTCACCGTTGTGTTTTCGTCCCCGCCTCACAGGTGTGTGTATGTGGGAGATACTGATGCACGGTGTGAAGCCCTTTCAAGGCGTGAAGAACAACGATGTGATCGGCCGCATTGAGAACGGGGAGAGGTTGCCCATGCCTCCGAACTGCCCTCCCACCCTCTACAGCCTCATGACCAAGTGCTGGGCCTACGACCCCAGCCGGCGGCCCCGCTTCACTGAGCTCAAAGCTCAGCTCAGGTAGGATGGGGGGCGGGGCCGGGGGCGGGGTGGGGGGGCGGGGCGGGCAGGCCTCTGCTGCTTCTCCCAGGCAGGTCCTTTTATCAGTACATCTGAGGCAAACCTGTTTCTTGGGCAAACGTAATTACTCCTTTATGGATTTGTATTTATTTACACATTGTTAGAACCTTAAGAAGATTATGTCTTCAAGTGTTAATAAACTTCAAATCGTGATCAAGTGTCTCTGCCCTGACTGCTGACCAACGTGGCACAGCCCACAGGCTCCGCATGGTTTAGTCCCAGCCCACTCCCCAGTCTCGCCTCACACCACCCCTTCCTCTGCTCCAGCGGCACCCGGCGCCTCTGCCTTCCCCCGCTTGCCCGCAGGGCGCTTCTCTTCAGTCTTTGGAGCCCAGCTCAGGGTTGCCTCCTGCAGGAAGCCTCCCTCATCTGCCCCACCCCCAAAGAGATAGCCCCTCCTATGGCACCTCTTCAGCGCTTCTGTTGTTATAGCTCAGACATCCACGTTACGTGTTCAGCTGCCGTTTTGTGACTCCTACTTCGTGCCAGACGCCATTAGACCCAAACCTCCAGCAGCCCCCAGTCCCCTGGAAGGAACACACGGACTTCTTAGTGTGCTGGGCCCCCCAGAGGGTCTGCGCAGAGCTGACCTGCTACTGGCCGGACTCAGAGGCCTCGACAGGTGGCCCTCATCCCGTCTTGCTCATTTCTGTAGGCCTGGGGCAGAGCTTAGGACCAGCACCTGGTCAGTGCTCAATAAACACTGGTCGAACTAAAGTCTAGATTGAGACTTAATACTTTAATCAACAAGATATTTTAGTATAATACATAACCAACCAGCCAACGCCATGGTTTAATGTGCTGTTTCATGTTTGGAGTACACTCCCCTGATTTTATTTGAGTTTTTTTATTTGCTATATTTTCGTCTTTTTTCATAAAAATTACCAAATGTCAGGGTCCAAAAGCCCCGGCAGCTGTTCTAGCCCACCCTTATCCCCCGGCGCTTGAACCCTCTCAGCCTCACCTAACCTCCGGCAGCGCCTCCTGCCTGACTGACGAGTTTCCTCCAAGGAGAGTGTTTCCGGGAAGGAGCAGGGCCTTAGTGAGAAGTGGGAGAGATTCGTCCACTCAGCAGCTGTTTTGCTAAGTGTCTCCTTTGTTCTAAGCTAGGTTCTACGGGCCCAGCAGTGAGCAAAACACAGTCCTGCCCCCGGCATTTGAAGTCTGGCCGAGGAGGTGGGGTCGGCGCCACTGGCCGCACGGTGACACCCCTGCGGCCCCCCCCTCCGGGCCTGCTTCTGGGGCCTCGCGCCTGACGGCCCCTCAGGTCTTTCAGGACAGCTTTCTTCAGGCTGGAGCTCTGCAGGTTCTTAATTCTCATGCAGCTGAGTTATACCTGCTGTCCCTGTTGGAGCTGGTTTTCGAACATGCTTCATTTCGTGTTTTGCTCATAAATTTTTTTGTTCCTCCTTGACCTTTCCTCAGAATCTGATAGATTCTGTCCATGAAACGCCCCCTCTGATACCAGTTCCACCCGCCCGCCTCCCCGGCACGTTCTTCCCCGTTACTCGGGGTATCCGCCGGCTTCTGTCCACAGCCTCCTCCCCTCCCCTCAGTACTTCTCCTTGGTTGGTTGCTTAACTGTTCCTGTGGCTTCGCTCCCCACCTCCGTCTGTCTTTAGCTTCAGTCCTGCCTTTTCTCCCAAGTCCCAGACCTGTGTCTTCAGTTGGAGGACATGGTGTTTATCCTAAAGCAAAGCCGTTACCGTCTCCTCTTGCCCCTCAGCTTGTGTAGGTTGCAGTGGGGCCTTTGTCTCCACCTGCATCTGGGAGTCGTCAGTAACTCCTCGCCCGCCTGTGCCAGCTGACCCGCTGGAGCATCCTCACCTCAGTGTCTTCAGACCCACTCCCTCCTCCCAGCTCTCCTCACCGCCCTGCCCCCGCCCCCGGCCCGCATGCTTCATCAGTCAGTCTTACCAAACCGTCGAAGTGGGAGAGTAACTCCCTCCCTCAAGACAACTTTCAGTGGGTTCCTGGCAACCCCTGTGTTAGTTTGAGGCTTCCAGAGTAGGATTTAAGGCTCCTTGAGTTACGGCCAGTGTCTTTCCATCCCTTTCTCACACTGTGGCCAAACTAACCCCACGCCTCTGCCAGGAAGGCCTCCTTCTGCACCTGCTGAAATCAGCCCTACTGTCTTCCTCAGCCTCTTTCCCTGCTCTGCCCGTGGGCTGTCCAGAACTCTTGCTTCTTCTGGCCATGCTCGCCCTGTGGGCCGCAGATGGCCGCATCCCGGTCCGGTCACCTCCACAAACACTGAGCACCACGTAGCTGGGCCTGGTGCTGGTCACTGGGCAAGAGAACCAAACACTTTTCCTGCCCTCGAGGAGCTCACAGTCTAGTACGTCTCATCCCCTACTAGACTGAAGCTCCTTGAGGACAGGGATCGTCATACTCACCTCGGTGTTGCCCACACCCCCAGGCCAGGAGCTGGGCCCAGTGAGGACCAGACAGCTGCTGAGTTCATGCTTAGCTCACACAAAACTCATGCTGACGCTGGCTGGAGGACTGTTGCATTAAGGTGGAGTAGCTCCAAAAACTGTCCCAGATGAAGTCTTAGAACTAAATATAATTATTTTATACATACACACATATAAAAACATCATGTACCTATTTATAGATGCTTTCTTGTGAACAGTTAGTACAGATTATTGACCATTAGTTTGTTCTGTCTGTTTTGTATTAGTCAGAAGTGGAGTTTAACTTTATATTTGGAACATGTAGAATATGGCTACCAAATAAGCCAAATAAAATGTAGCTTTATAGTATACTAGCTGCTTGGACATCTATATGTAACAGTGTATCACAAGTAATTAAACACATTCTTTTATATCCAAGATTCTAACAAAGTAATAAATTTTGGATAGCCCTTACCCCAGGGCAGTTAAAAATGTTCCCAAATCCCATTCTCCTTGTCTATCTAAAGAGAAAATGCTGCAAATAGACTCAGTTTATTGTGGGCTCCACTCATCTTTGGCTGGACCACGTCTTGTTTCTACTGTATCGTAAGTTAAGAAAAGTGGCTCTCGGTGACTCTTGTTAGGCAGAGGGTTGTACTGGGATGGGTCAGTCTCTGTGACCACAGGGCCTGTCCTCCTGCCATCCTGTGTCCTTATTCATAGATGTGCCTCATTGAGGAGAATGAGATTAACCTCTGGGCAGCCTAGTAGCAAGTGTGAGAAATTCCTCAATAGGAAATTTCTCATAACATGAGCTCTAGCATTTCGTACTGTGTGACTGACAGGTTATAAGAGTGCACTAAATATTTTTTGAATGAAAAGTCATTTAATCCCTAGCTAGTCAGTTAATTCTTTGGTAGATACTGTGACAAGGAGACCGCAGTAAAACCTCTTGAGTATTTGCCCCTTTGGAGTTTATGTTCAAAGACAGCGTTTCCCAGCAGTGCTCTGCGTCATTAAGGTGTTTGTTGTTTGTGCCATTATAGGAAAAGATTGTCAGTTTTATCTCAGGGAAACATTTTAAGTTAACGTGTGGCTTCTTAAATCCCTTTTAGACAAATGAGGGTAATAAATAAAATTATTGATTTAAATTTTGTACCCTAATTTTTGTATTTTTCTAACTTTCTATTGACATGCAAAGATGTGAACATATAAACATGCCAAGAAGTAAACAGCTCACTGAATTTTCACAAATTGAGCCCATTCCTGTAACCAGCATCTAGAACAAGAAAACAGCACTGCCTGCACCCCAGAGACCCATGAGAGGCCCCTTTTCCAATTACTGTTCCCCCTCCAGGGATAACCACTCACCGTAGACTGGTTCTGCCTAGTTTTGAACTTTATGTAAACGCTATCATTCAGTGTGTACTTTTTTGTTTATGGTTTATTTTGCTCAACATTTAGTTTGAGATCACCCATGTTACTCAGGTAGTTGGACTTCACTCTCGTTGCTGTATGTGTCCCATTTGTAAATATACCATAGTTTATCCCTTCTACTATTGGTGGAAATTCAGATACTTTCCATCTTGGGGCTCTCAAGACTGCTGCTGTAGGGACATAACAGAAGTGTCATTGGGTGAGCACGTGTACAAGAATGTCTGGTGGATGCGTATTGAGGCGTCCGCAGGTGTGCGCGGCTTTAGCTTTATGTACTGATAGCGCCTGTTTTCCAAAGTGGATGCACCAATGCAGTGTCCCCAGCAGTGATGAAAGCTCCTGTTGCTCCAGCCATAGTTTTTTTAAAACCTTTGGGAATCGATCCTTGTTTCTAAGCATGCCATTTTCACATATGAAGGGTAGGTTAAAGAAAGAAAAAATAACGTAAATGGTATGTAAACAATTTACCTGAGGTTTTCTATTCTAAAGATCACTGACTTAGTAGGTGTCTGCCTGGAAGGCCCTCTGACCCTGAGCGCTTAAGGAAGCCCTTTAAACCAACACCATGTTCACTAGGAGCCAGTCTCCATCCTCTGCCGTCAACCTTAGAAATTACAACATTGAAAACCAGCACTGACTGAGTGCTTTCTGTTGCCACACCTGTGCCGTGAACTTTCACACATTATTTCATCTGAATCCTCACGGTCCTGGGAGATGCAGGTAATATTGTCATCATCAGTTTACAAATGAGGAAACGGAAACTGAGGTTAGGCAGTTGAGCTGGGGTCACAGAGCTGGGATTCAAGGCACGCTCACCTGAGTCCAGGACGCAAGCTGTCAACTGTCACGCTCTACACTTTGTTTGAGCCATGGCTAGACGTTAGTAAGTACTCTGATTACGATTTTGACTAGTGGGCAAGTTGTTAATATTGTTTAGTTAAAAAGGAAAAAGAAGAAAGAAAAGGGAAAAAATACCTACTGTTACAAGGAATTCCTGCAGCTGGTTCTCTTACATTTGCTTGAGTGTCAACCAGAGAAAGTCCCCCAACAGAATGGCAGCATCTCTGGCTTCGGCACAGAGGCCCCCCACCCAAGGGTTTTGATGGGTGACATAGTTTCCACGTGTTATCGCTGTTTTGCTGTCACATCTTGAGTGTGTTGCATTTGGCTGCCGTGGCCCTCTGTAATCCCAGAGTTAGTGGCAAGCAGTTGTGGAAGTTTTCGGCGAGGCTGAGTCTCTCCAGGGGTACTTGAGGCAGCTAGAGGCAAGCCACGCCAGTGTGCGTTGGCCGGCGTCCGCACTTGCCTGCTGTGTACTCGTCCTGTACCCGTAATACATAGCCTTGTCTCCAGCTTGGGTCTGGGGGGAGTTGTGGATGTTGTTTGTTTGTTATTATAACTTGATATCATCATGTTTGCTTCTTAACTTTTATCATACAAAGCTGGCCGTAGAGAAATCTGTTTGACCTAAGTTGACTTTGGGTGAGTGACTTAGCCTCCCTGGGAGAGCAGAATCACAAATCCTACCTGTCCTCTAGGTTTCAGGATTAAATAAAATCATCTAAAATGCATTTAGTTTTCATGCTCGTGGTGGGTACACACCCTTGGTGGCTGCTCTGGTAGTAGCAGTAAAAACAAAGCTTTTTCTGAAGATCCGCAAGGGACCTGGAGGTCTTCGGTACAGAAAATGATCAGTTACTGTTTAGAAAAAAAACTGGTTCTTCAAATGTAAAAGGGGTAGCTGTTATTATCCAGATACCAAAATGCAAGGCACATCTTTTTGACATTTTGTAGATGTCTTATGGACATCTTGTACAGGTTTTTTTTTTTTTTTTGAGTCCTTTCTGATTCTTCATTTATCCTAAAATGTGAACTCTAGATTAAAAACTCTAGATTTGATTAATAACATGAGGTTACTTGTGCTTCTTCGCTGTGCTTTTAAAGTGGTTTAGTATCTGCTCCCCAAATTCCTTTCAAAGGTGGTGTCTAAATTCCTCCTTATTCATCATATCGGCATTTTCCTTCTCACTGCCGTCCTGTTGGGTCTTGGCGTCATCTAGAAGAGTAACCTGTTTCTCAATTACCCCTGTATTTACATCTTAAAATGTTTGTTTGGTTTGGGGCCTTAGTCTTCCCAGTAATAAAAAGTAAATAGTAAATCTAAATTTCATGGGAATTTAATGTAAAATTTAAATTGTTTCCACTAAAATTTATGTCATAACTGTTTCTTACCTGCAGGTAGCTCTTTTTTTTTTTTTTTTTTTAATTTATTTATTTATTTATTTATTTATGGCTGTGCTGGGTCTTCGTTTCTGTGCGAGGGCTTTCTCTAGTTGCAGCGAGCGGGGGCCACTCTTGATCGCAGCACACGGGCCTCTCACTGTCGCGGCCTCTCTTGTTGCGGAGCACAGGCTCCAGACGCGCAGGCTCAGTAGTTGTGGCTCACGGGCCTAGTTGCTCCGCGGCATGTGGGATCTTCCCAGACCAGGGCTCGAACCCGTGTCCCCTGCATTGGCAGGCAGATTCTCAACCACTGCGCCACCAGCGAAGCCCTGCGGGTAGCTCTTGCCCCTCATTGGACCCCCCCGCACACAGATGTTCAGACCTTTACAGGTGCATCTCTACTTGAGCTTCACCTCCAGATTTTGGTTTTATGTGAAGTAAACAAATTTCCGGTGAGATTTAAACTTAAATTTCATAAAAATTAGTCCTTTGTACTTACATGGCTTCACAGATCATTTTCACGTGATTACCTTACTGATTTCACAATAATTCTTAAGGGTGAGATACTGTTGCCCTTTTCACTTAAGGAACCTGAGGCTCAGAAAAACCCTATGACTTGCCCGGATTGTGCAGCTAACAAAGGGTGGATCCAAGACCCTGGGCCCTTTTCTCCGAAGTCCAGGACCACTGCTTTTCTGGGTCTCTTTACCACCATATGCCCCTCCCCACTGAATGGGTTGCTGGCTGCCTCCACCCCCTGTACTTCCCCGCGCTCTGCTCACTTCCCCTCCCTTGTCTTATTTGTAAGAGAGAACTTTGACTACATGAAGTTCACACTTCAGCTGTAATCCACATATTTACTATTTGAAGGTCGCCCTCAGAACCCACAGTGAAATCCTCAGACTCATCCGGTAGCTGCTGTAATTCCTTCCCTTCAGTCCTGTTTCTGGAACCATTTTCCTTCTCTCTCTAGTTGTTCTTAATTCCCCTTTCCTAAATTTTGTCTCCAGGGTTATTATCCCTAAAAACATGGGGGAAGAGTGGAGTAACCATGAATGTCTGTCCTCCCCTCTGGACAGTGAAGGGCCAGAGGCTGTAGGTGGCCCGTCCCTCTTCAGGTTACAGAGGGACGGGGCGGCGAGGTTGATGCAGGGATGCAGGGAACGAGTGGAGCAGCGCTGGCTCCGTCTCAGCCCGGTCTCCAGGCACCTGAGCTTAGAGGGGAGGGAGCAGCAGCCCCCGTGGCAGCGGGTCGGTTCTCATGAAGAGGGTTTGGCGCTGAGAAGCCACTGGCTTACCTTCTGCACCTCTTCCTCTCAACCCCCCAGATTTGCATTTTAGAAATACCTTTTACATTATATTTTTAGTGATTGCGCCAAGTATTACATTATACATCTTTAACCTTGCAGCGTCTACTTAGAGTTAATAATTGTATTTCACTTAAAATGTGGAAGCTTCATTTACCATCACCTTAGTCCTTTTTGCTCTAGATGTCGTGTATATTATATTCATATATGATAGTAACCTCATAAAATAAGATTACACTTTGTGTTTTTAATAGTATTTTGAGGAAAGTAAGGGGAAAATCTTTTATATTTAACCCCATACAGTGCTCTTTATTCTTTTCTAAAGATCTTTCTTCCATTTGGTTTTCCCATCTGTCTGAAGAACTTCTTTAACATTTCTTGTGGTGTGGGCCTGTTGATTAGTTTTGGGTTGTTTTTTTTTTTTTAATCTGAAAATGAATTGAACTTAATTACACTGGATATAGAACTCTGAGTTGACAGCATTTTTCCTTTTCTGTTTTTTTTTTTTTTCTTTCTTTCAGCACCTTAAAGCTTTCTTTCATTATCTTCTGGCCTCTGTTATTTCTAATGAGAAGTCACTGGCCTTTTAAATTATTACTCTTCTGTATGTAATGTGTCATTTTTTCTGGCTTCTTCCATGATTTTATCTTTGGTTTTCAGCAGTTTGTAACTAGGATGTGCTTGGGTGTGGTTTTTGTTGTATTGATCATATTTGGGCTTCACTGAACCTCTTGAATCTGTAAATGTATGTCCTTGACCATTATTTCTTCAGATATTTTTTCCACTCCATTTTCTCTCTTCTAAAACTCTAGTTCCATGTATGTTAAATCTTTTGATAGTGTCCTTCAGGTTCCAGGGGCTCTGTTCTTTTTCTGTTTTCCCCCAATCTTTTTTCTCTAAGTTCTTCAGATTGGATAATTTTATTGATTTATCTTTAATTTTCCTGACTCTTCTCTCATCTCCATCCCACTGATCATCCAATCCTGTGGAGATTTTATTTCAGATATTTTATTTTTCATTAGGAATTTTCATTTGGCTCTTTTTTATACCTTTTGTTTCTCTGCTGGCATTTCCTATCTTTTCATTAACTATGACCAAATTTTCCTTTATGTCCTTGAATATAATAATAGCTCTTCAGAGTCCTTGCTTGCTAATTACAACTTCTGAGTCACCATTGGAGTCAGCTTCCTTTAGATTTCTTTTCCTCTTGAGAGTGGATTACATTTTAATGTTTATTTGTACATCAAGTGATTTTAGATTATGTCGTGGACATTGTGACTGATAGGTTGCAGAAACTCAGGATTCAGTATTATTCCTCTGAAGAGTGGTTGGTTGGTTTGTGGTTGGTTGGTTGGGTTTAGCAGGCAGCTAACTTGGCAGGTCTCACATTGCAAACTCCCTCCGTTCTGTGAGCTCGAATCCCAATTCAGCTGAGCTCAGCCTCAGCTGGGCTGCCTGGAGCCTGCCCTATATGTGCATAGTACAGGGGTCAGCTAGTGATTCAGGCAGAATTTATACTCAGAATTTGCGGTACCCCTCCCTGGCTCTCTTCTTCCTGGGATTTCCCCCCTCACTTTCCACCAGCTGAGGCGACCCAAATTCAGTCCTCTGGTTCTTCAAACCAGTAAGACTGGGGCTGGCTTTCTGGCTAGTGGCCATTAAATTGGGGACTCACCCAGTGCCGTTCCCTTCCTCCTAGTGGCAGCTCCCTCCAGAGCCTAACTGCTTTGTGCTGTCACAGGGCTGTTTCTTCTGTCCTAGTCCGTAGTTGCTATCTGCAAGAGGATTGGTCAAATAGGAGCTTCTCGAACTTGCCAGAAATACAAAGAGGTCACCATTCTAAAGTAAGATTTTAGTAGAAATCACTTTTTTAAAATAATTTTGAGATGTGTAACACCATAACCAAACAAAAGTGCGTTATTTCCTGCAGTTTGAGATACATAATAAGTAAAGAGAGATGCAGTTTTGTTGTATTCGTGAAGCGAGGTGTTCCGTCTGCTGTGCGTGTTTATAAGAGAAGAAGGAGGGAGGCATGTGCTGCAGCACTGGTCACTGCCCGCTGCAGAGGTGCCGTCCCAGCTTTGTCTCAAGCCTTGTTTTCTGCGAAGATACCAAGGGGGGTTGTTGAAGGGTCAGCTCCATTCCTTTGTGGTGAGGCGATGTTAGGTACTTAGAAGAGATCGTGTTTCAAAGCTGGCATTCCCATGAACTTGCCAAAACAAGCCATTTCCCTCGTGGCTTTTTTTTTCATCCAGTTTGTTGCTGCTCTTTCTCTGGATGTTTTTCAAATTAGCCTAAGTAGCTATGAATCCAGACTGATTTTCTGTCCAAAGCAAATTTTGTGATGTCATCATAAAATTATTATGTTTAAGTGATCAAAGTCCAATCTTTTTTTAAAAAGTTTTTCAAGCATAGAAGAAATGTAGTTTCAAAGAAAAGAATAGTATTACTATAATCATTCTCAGGAAAAATGCTACAGAAATGAAATAGATTTAAAAAAACATGAGGCAGGTAAAAGTACAGAACTAGATAGCATTTACTTAGAAGTCTTACTGGGTTTTTTCACCGACTTTATTTCTCCATCCTAACAGTGGATAGGACAGGCAGTATCGTTCCCGTTTATGAAGGAGGACACAAGTTGAAATGGGCCCCGCTGCCCAGCTCAGTGAAGGTGCTGCTCGTAGCTGGTGCCCTTTCTGCTGGGACAGCGGGAACAGCTGGTCACCCACTCGGACTGATCGCCCCGTCCGCTCTAAATCTTGTCTGTGTTGGAGATTTGCTTCCGAATCTTAGCTTGGTACTGGAAATGAAGACGCTATTAGACCACTTTATTGCTCTCCATGAAAATACCTTAGAAGTAAAATCACGTCTTGCTGCTCCAGAACGGAAATTTAGTGAGACCTCTCCATACCAGCTTGTGGAGCCCAGGAGACCAGGTTTCACAGGGAGTGCCTCAGGCCGAGAAAAGTCGACGCGTGCTTGCAAGTTTTTATGTCCTTTACTGTGAATTGATTACTTTGATGACTTTTTCTCCTAAAGTGAGGGAAGTAGTGATAAAAAATAAAACTAACATTAAGTAAATACTCCTTTCCCCTCTTCCCAATTCTCTTCCTAGATGGGGCTCGTGGATAAACAAAGAATGATTCTTACATGTTCTAACGTTTGTTAAATGAAAAGTCTTATTAGCTCTTATAGTTTCATCTCTTGGTGAGTGTGAGACTTAGAAACCACCATCCCAGGAAGAAGCATGAGGGCTCATTGCCAGTTCACATTAGGCAGCTAAAAGCTTTCAAAACAGAATGTATTGCTACTAAAAATACTTGGACTTTGGGAAAATATGTTTAAATTTGACCCCCTTGACACTCTGCACATTCCAGTTTTTTGCTCTGGGTTCCTCAGCAGCTGTAAGGAGGAAAGTTCAGAACTGTCTCCATGGGCCCTCGCACTCCATCTATGGAAGAGCCTTCCCGTTGTAGAAACAGACACTTCATGAGTTATTTGTATTCTGCACTACTCGGAGCAACAACTCACGTTTTCTCCGAAGCGTTCTGACATGTTGTTCTTTGGAATGACACTGAGGAACTCGCTTCCCGGTTACCCCTGCGTTCCGTGTCCAGTGGTAGCAGGTGATGCAGGGCCGAGAGGGAGGATTCAGACAGTGAATCAGTGGGTCAGAGAACAGGGGACAGTGAGTGTGGGCGAAGGATCAGGGCAGGTGGAGCCCAAGAGCGTCTCCTTACGCAGGGCCTCCCATGACCTATTTGGAGGTGTTTGTGGGGAGCAGTAACCTTCAGGTCAGGGTGGCCCAGTTCACAAAACAGCCCATGTGAAATAAATTGCCTTCGTGAGACCTATTTAAAAGAGAGTTCCATTGCCTTAAAGAACATGTCACGCTTGGCCGCGTCATAGCTTGCCTTTATTTTAATGATTTGAAGAAGTTAGAAATAAGGACAGTTTTTTTTACTTGATTTTTTCCTGATTGTTATGGACTTTTCAGTTGTTTAAAACGACGCAGTTTTTGGAAATTCTGACTCGGAGTCTGTTACTTGTTTTGAGGGCCAGGTGATTGAGAGCAGGGCGCTGAAAAGCTCCTAATCGGGGGCAGCCCTCTCTCAGGCCAGGGGTCTGTCTGAACCCCTGCTCCCAGCGGCCACCCTCCCGGCAGCCTGCACCCGTCCCCTGCAAGGCACGGGGAGGTGGTGACCGGTCTTCGTCACCAGCCAGTGCCTGTTCTCGGCTGATGGCGGCTTCACTCCCCTGTCACTACTCAGGCACACTGTGGTCCAGGGTCTGTGCTAGTTCTGGGCGCGTGGAAGGGGGCAGCTCTCAGCCCAACGCGGGCAAAGGCCAAGCAAACAGGCTGTCGCACGCACTTGACCTGTGAATCGTGGGACCTGGGGCCAGGGTCCCGACGGCACTGGCTCGGCGTGCATCTGGCCAGCCTGGAGGGTGCCACCAGAGCCTGCACCGTTGTTGAAGTGTTGTGCTGTTTTCTCATGATTGTCATGAGTGATGTCATGAGCCATGATTGTCTAGATGGAGTGAGAAGAAAAATGAAATCACATTTTGAGGAGGGGGTTGCTTTTCTCTGAAGTGTTGATGTGGTCATTGAGGGAAGCATTCCCTTTCCTTAAAAAAAAACGAAACAAAACTCGCATCTGTAGTAAGGGCTTGCTGACTCAGGGCAGTTTCGAGATGAATTCTGTGTGTCCTCTGCTGCTGTAAGTTGCATGAGTGCAGCTGCGTGAGAAACAGCCTGCCCTCGCCTCCAGGCAGCAGGAATGTCTCCTGGAAACAGTCGAGCCGGATTCCCAGATTAGAAAGAAAGGCTCTGGGGCCGCTGACCTCACTCTCTCATGAGCTGCTGGCGCTGGGAGGTTCTCTGCTGCCCTCCACCAGGAGGCTGGGACTGGGAAGCCCCAGGACGCGGCGGCGGGGCGGCGGGCGGGCGGGCAGCAGAGGGCGGTGGCCGCTCCCGCGATGGCCCAGAGCCCAGGTGCGGAGCCCTGAGCAGCCCAGCGGGTAAGTAGCCGCGTGACCCGGTGCGGAGTTGCCAGTTTCAAGCCGGCAGGAGTTTCAGAAGTGCTTGTAGATACTGTTGCATTTCCTTCCTCCCTGATGAGGCAAAGTGCCGCTTAAAGTGAAAGTTGATAGGAGGTCGTGAGCCATTTGGGAAGCGTTGGGCCGGATGGCTGTTTGGTCGGTCGCTGTGCTGATGTGGCGACACTGTGAGGGCTGGTCTGTGCCGTGTGGAGCGCTGCTCGGGATTTGCTTAGGGAAACTCTGCTGCTTAAAGGAAGCCGGCGTCTGAACCGTCCATCCTGGCCCCTCTTTGGTTTCCCAGCTCCTCCTCGTGTTGCCCGCTGTCCTTCCCTTACCTGAGGCTGTGCCCCTTGCATCAAGGCTATTCTGGAACCCTTTTGTGAAGTTAGAAACCCGATCCTCTTTCCCTTTCTTTATTGGCCTCCGCCGCCACCCGCAGGGCTCCTCGGGTACGTCAGGGTGGGGTCTGGTGTGTGCGAGCTCCCCCGGTGTCAGCTCCCCTTACATACTCTGTTGTCTCTCTAGCACAATCCTGGAGGAGGAGAAGGTCCAGCAAGAAGAACGGATGAGGATGGAGTCCAGAAGGCAGGTCACAGTGTCCTGGGACTCCGGAGGGTCCGACGAAGCACCACCCAAGGTAGCAAAGGCCCCCACCCCATCTCTGGCATTATGCCTACTAACTTTTGAGGTTTATGCTGTAGGGAGGTTTATGTCTGTGGGGAGAAAACCAAATAGCAGCGGGTTATTCTAAGAGTAATCACTGCAACTTCTGTTCCTTGTTCGCCCCGCCGCATACCACCCCAACGTGCACCCGTTTCCCTAATTTTGCAGCTCTGGGCTGTTTGAAATCATGAGTGATTGGATTAGGCCTGACCTTCCAATCCACCGCCCCCCGCCCCCCGCCCCCATCATCAGACTTAAGTGAGCACGCCCGGCTCGGGGAGGTTTCTCTCTGCTGGCGTCAGGGACCGTCCTGATGATCAGATAGACTAATAACCAAGCCGAGAACGCTTTACGTTTTGCTTTATTTTGAAAGGAGTCAACTTCCACCTGACCCGGTTCCTTTTGGGTTTTGTTTTGTTTTGCTGAGAACCTGGTGCACATTTTCTGCCTTTTTCTCATCTGTGGCCAGTGGCTGGGTTGTCAGCATGGGGAGGTCTGCCAGCAGCATCGCAGCCCTGCCCTCCGGCCTTCCGGCCTTCCGGCCTTCCGCAGGCGGCCAGAGCCTTCCCCTCTTGCTCAGCTGGGCTGGGGCTGGACACAGGTGGCCCTTAAACACTCTCCTCAGGTTAGGGTTCTTTGTTCTCCTTTTGCTTTTGACAGGATGGTATTTTCACACAGTGGCTTACTTGCCATGAATAATCCAGTTCAGATCATTTTCTGGATGGTAAATAGATAATAGACTTTTTTGCAGTTAATGGTTACCTGCTACTTTATATTTGATTAGCTAAAAATATATTAAAGGAACTCTGACAATTCTTTACTTCGTTTTCTTTTTGAAAAATGTTCAGAAATCTGTTAACAAAAAGTGCTATTTAAATATTGTACCCATTTTTTAATCATGATGCCTGAAATCTGTTTTCTCGGCCATTGTTTTAAACTATTACAGTAAATATTATTACACATTGAAAGTGAACACAGGTGACTGACCCAGTTCTTCAGAATTTTAGAGGTGAAGGGTTCTGTAGTCTGGCTTCCTCCACCAGTGGGAAAACTGAGGCCCAGAGAAGGAGGAGGGCCTGTGGTCCGTTCTATCGGTGTTACTCTGAGCTGGTTAGTGCTGAGACCACAACATTTCTCTGTCTCTCCTCGTGTTACAACAACAACGAAGTCCCTAGTTACCCACCTAAAAGCTATGCACCCCAGCATCTGCGGCCTCCACCTTGTATACACGGGTTTGCCTGTTTCCTCACTAACTATTGTGGAAGGGTCCAGCACCGGAGAGTCTTGAAGTTAATTTCTCAGGCCTGGAAACCAAGTGGATCTGTTCACAGGTGGCTCTGATGAGCAGGTGGGTTACCTTCCTGTTCCCAGCCTCACTTTCCTCATCTGTGAAGTGAGGGTACTAGTGTTCCCCACCTCTTAGGGGTGTTCTGAAGACCAAATGAGATAATGCATTCACAGCACTTTTTTTAGTCACAGGAGTGTAAGGAACTCTACATAGTTGGTGATTAGCACAAATGATGCAGCATTCCCCTAAAACTCACAGAATTAACCTTTTCCATCTAAACATGATTACATATCTCAATCTGTATGATTTTTAATAATTTTCATGTGGCTGAGTTTTGAAGGCTATGATATTAAGTTCATGGGCGGAGATGGAGGTGGTTAGGCTTCTTTGTTTACAGAACAAGGGTGAGTTCTGCTTAAATTTTTAAATATCCTCACATTTCTTTCTTTAGGATGTTTTCAACGTGTATATTTTGAAGCTCTTTTCTGTAGTCAGAGATGGTTCTACCCTTCAGAATGAGTCAGCAGACTATACCCCACTGCCTGTTTCTGTTGATGAAGGTTTTATTGCATGAACTGCCCCCTTGGCTTGTGTGTTGTCCATGGCTGGGTACCCCCTACACAGACGGACTTGAGTGGTTCCATTACAGTATGGCTCAAAAAGATTAAAATATTTACTCTTTGGGAATTCCCTGGCGGTCCAGTGGTTAGGACTGCACGCTTTCACTGCTGAGGGTGCAGGTTCAATCCCTGGTCAGGGAACTAAGATCCCGCAAGCTGCACGGCGCGACCAAATAAATAAAATATTTACTCTTTGATCCCTAAATTAAAAGGTTGGCAGCCCCCAGATTTAAAAAAAATTTTTTTTTAATTTATTTATTTATTTATTTATGGCTGCATTGGGTCTTCATTGCTGCGCGCGGGCTTTCTCTAGTTGTGGTGAGTGGGGGCTACTCTTCGTCGCAGTGTACAGGCTTCTCATTGCAGTGGCTTCTCTTGTCGTGGAGCACGGGCTCTAGGCGTGCAGGCTTCAGTAGATGCGGCATGTGGGCTCAGTAGTTGTGGCTCGCGGGCTCTAGAGTGCAGGCTCAGTAGTTGTGGTGCACGGGCTTTGTTGCTCCGTGGCATGTGGGATCCTCCCGGACAAGGGCTCAAACCCGTGTCGCCTGCATTGGCAGGTGGATTCTTGACCACTGTGCCACCAGGGAAGTCCCCAGATTAAAATTTTAATGGGTAGAGGGAATTCCCTGGCAGTCCAGTGGTTAGGACTCAGGTCTTCCATCGCCGAGGGCCCAGGTTCAATCTCTGGTCAGGGAACTGAGACCCCACTAAGATCCCACAAGCCGCGCAATGCGGCCAAAAAAAAAAAAAAAAATTTAATGGGTAGAAGATCACCTACATTAGTATATATATGCAGATGCTGGATGTTTTCATTTCTAATAATGTAAATATTGGTAGATATATTCCAGATAAGCAAAGGCTTGTGGAGGCCTCAGTAATTTCTGAGAATGTAAAGGCGTCCTGAGAATAGCTGCCTCAGCATAGTGTTTCTCAGCCCTGATCAGACCCAGCATTCCATTTATATAAAAAATATTGTATAATGCCCCATTTACTAATCCTAAAATAAAATACATAGGTTATAAAATGACTTAATAATTTCAAGATACCAATACTGCCAAGAGACTGTGAACTATACAAGAGAAATAAAAGTAACTTCTAATAGCATTATGCACACACCTGTATAAAATACTCCGGTATAATTACGCTGGGAGGTGTGGTGGAGGAGCCAGGTGCCCGCACCTGTGTGTGGTAGGCTCGCCCTGGATACAGCAGCTACGCACGCAGACCCTGCAGCCACAGCTGACTGTGGATCTCATTCGTCTTGATGATGTGATTTTCTAGAAGGGTGAAAAATCTTGGTAAAGTTCAAACGAAACCAAGTAAAATTGTCCATCAGTATTCACAGTAGTTGCTCTTCCGGAAAGTTCAGTGTCTGATAAACTATGCAAAATATCATTTGTGTTTGTATGTCAGGCGGAGTTGGTTCTCGGTTCAGACTACAGGGTTCCTTGTTGTTGTTTTACCTGTGTAAGGTGGAGAAAGATCTGAACGTAGCACAGGCCCTGCTGTTCAGCCCCGCTGTCCCTCCCGCCTGCCTGCCACCCTCAGTGCCGGGCCCTGCAGGCAGCAGGAGCGCCCTCTCAGTACCCTAGGCCCCCATCGGGGGCACTGCCATCCAGCTGAGGACCACGAGTGTAGGATGTCTTGGGTTTTCCTTTTTCTTCCTCCTCACTTGGGAGGCTTTCGACAAAAACTCCCCTAGCTCCATAGTTTGCTTCATGAAAATCCAAGTTTCTGTCTTTGAGGAGGAGATGCAATCACCCTGCTAAACCTTGTACTTAGTAGCAGGTGACACGTCTGGATACCTCAGCCCAGCTCAGCTCATTCGATCTTTGTGGCAGCCATGTCCCCACTTCACTGTTGAGGCACAGTGGGCGAGTTGCCCCGGCCCGGCGCTGGCCATTTCCTGGCCTGCCCTCTTGGCCGCCACGCTGAGTCTGTGCTTGTAGAGGAGGAGAACAGAACTGTTAGCAATACATCCGTGCTCTCCACAGCGGGTGGCTAACAAAGTTCCATTTTGTGGTGTTCTTGGTGCAGTCGTTTCATCTTCTGTAAGACATGTTTTCATGTTTTTATCTGTTATCTTTATTTTGAAATGGAACCTTACAAGTGTTACCGTTTGCTACCCATGTGAGTATTTGAGCCACTGGAGGATGTTCTGTGGAGATTTTGCCATTCTTTGATCGTTCCTTTTGTAATTCCCCTTTTATTTGGTGAGTCACAGTGTGCTTGTCATAGAGTAGCAGCACAGCACAGCAGACTCTGGAGGCGGGCAGTTCTGCCATTACCAGCTGTGCAGCCTGTTCGCATCGCCTGACCTCTCTTGAGCCTCTGTTTTATCCTCTGTAAGATGGGGTGATAATACTTCTTTGTAGCATTGCTCTCAGACTTATCAGATTGTACATACAACACCTTGCTCTACACGTAGGACACATTGAGTAAAAGTTTTTATTTTTGCCTGTGTTACTTACCTGCCACCTCCAAAATGTAAGCCAGCAGACACAACTGTCCACCTGTCAGATAGCTGTGAATACTGTCCTAATTCCTGGGTCTGCACCCTCCCATACTTGGACTCCAGGAAGCCTTTGCCATACAACCATTGTAATGCATACATATTAACACACACCTTTAAAACGGCTGTTGCCACTGAAATGTCAGAGTACAGAGATAGTCAAACATTTTTGCCTCTTTTTAACCACTTGTTTAAATGAAACCTTTAAAAATATAAATCTGAAGAGTAGTCCCTAGGGCTTCATGGAACAAAATTGCCACCCTAGCACACAAGCAAAGCCCGTGACTCCCCCTTCATGCCCTTCCCTCTTTCGGGGGGTCTTGGGGATCCGTCCTCACATTTAGTTAAGTTTGGAGTAGACTGCACCTGGGGGCTGAAATGCGACAGGGCTAAAGGGGTGGGGGAGCCTTCCCACCCTCAGAGGCTGAACAGGTCCGCACCGCAGGGCGGGAGCAAGTGCAGGGCTGGCTGCAGTCCTCGTGCTCGGAGGAGAGCGGGGGTATGCTTCTGTGTCGGGAGAGGGAGGGGTGACACGGGAGACCCGGGACAGGAGGCGGCATGCATTCCAGGCAGAGGGGGTGACACTGTTTCGAGACTCAGGCTCACTCAGAACTTAGCCGAAGCGGAGTGTGTGTTCATCCAGGACCACCTGTGTCCACGGGAAAGCGACACGGGCACTGAGGCGTTTTCCTTCCTCCCCTGGGCTCGCTGGGCCCCAAGTCTATTTCCTTCAATTCTGGTCTTTATTCACCTGGAGAGCCCTGAGTTTCCACTTTGTTAAATCCCTCAGGTTTAGGAGACTTTATTGACTTATCTTCCATTTCAGACTAGACCGTTCTTTTTGCTCTGAACTTTAAATTCACGTGTCAAACAATGAGGATTTTAGAGCTGGAAGTGACTTCAGGGTCCCTCCAAGTCAACCCAGTTCTATAGATGAGGAAATAGAATCCGGCTGGTTCACCCACGTGCTCCCAGCCGGTGAGGAGCAGAAAGGAAAGCCTCCAGGTTTGCATTTCCGTGATGCTGAATGGTATTGAGCATCTTCTTATGTGCTTATTGGCCATTGGTATATCTTCTTTGGGTCTACTCAGATCTTTTGCTCACTGTTTACTTAGATTATTTGTCATTTTCTTGTTGAGTTATAAGAGTTCTTTCTCTATTCTGGATATGAATCTTATCAGATAGATGATTTGCAGATACTTTCTTCCATTCATGGGTTGTCTTTTCACTTTCTTGATGTTGTCATTTGCAACACAAAACTTTTAATTTTGATAAAGTCCAGTTTATCTTTTCTTTTGTTGACTGAGCTTTTGGCGTCCTAAGAAACCATGGCCTAACCCAGGGTCCCAAAGATTTACTCCTGTGTTTTCTTCTAAGTGTTTTATCGTTTTAGCTTTCATGTTTAGAAATGTGGTCCATGTTGAGTTAATTTCTATGTATGTTGTGAGGAAGGGGTCCAGCTTCATTTTTCGCATGTGGATATCCTGTTGTCCCAGCATTATTTGTTGAAAAGACTGTTACCGCCATGGAAATGTCTTCACACCCTTTATCATTCTTTCCAACCAAGCTCTTATAGAAAATTATCTTTTTCTATTCTTTTTAATAAAATGCGGATTTACCAAAATAATCAGAATATTTATTCATGTGATGCTCTGTTGATTTGTTCACAGCCCAGCAGACCTGGTTATCCTAGTCCGAGGTCCAGCGAAGGGTTTCATCCCAGCCCACAGCACATGGTACAGACCAATCACTACCAGGTATACCGTTCATTACCGTTATAAGATGTGTTATTTTATTCTTCAGCACATTTGGGGGTGGGGAAGTATATATTGTACATATTTATAAATTAAAACATTCATTTTTTTCATCGAACTAATGAATGATTCTCTCCCAAGCCCCACGTTTCCTTACCTTGTAAATAAGAACAGCTATGGGACATTTCCTGTAGGCCTTTTCAGCTAGAAATGCTCATTTGATCCTTTCACGTCGTTGGTGTCATATAGAAAACTGCCTTAGATCATTTGCAATCTCTTTGTTGTGAAAATTCCTAGAAGTTCTCTGGCAGTGATATATCCCTTCTGACCAAAAATAGCCGCTGATACAGCATTTTATGTTTAGTAGAGTTTTTTATTAAAATATTTTCATTCAAATAAACTGTGAGAACTCCCTGTACATCTTATTTGAAAGTTTAGTAATTACATATTGTCAGTATGGAATTTTGGTATAAATCAATGCCTAGAGACCAAACAATGCATGAAATCTTTGTTGAAGGGAATTTGGAAATGTGGATTTGGCTGTGCTTTATCTCATTTAAAAAGTAGCTGACAACCCTGGCTGCCCAGTACCAGCCTAGTGAGTTAGGGAAACAGATACTGATTCCTTGTCTCTCTTTCTCTTGATTGAGGGAGAACCATGTAAAGAAATTCCTCTCACTTTCCTTCTGCCTTGAAATTTTTCTCCATGTCCAACTAAATGTTTTTCTCTGCCTTCATCATCATTGTTAGACTGTGAAGGCCTGCCTTCTCTCACCATCCACCCTGGTTCACTAGAGGACAAGCATTTGGGGGTTTTGTTTGTTCTTTGCTGGTGGAGTAGTAGTGAGTTGGGCAGGAAAGGGACTTGTAGAGAGATGGCTTAGCCATGTTTATGGCCCATTGCTTTTACATCCGAGGATGGTCTGCTCTCAGCATTGTAATAAGTGTAAAATTCCAAAGTGAAGAATTTCTGGTTTCCTAGTGTCTATTTGCATTAGCTATCTACTGTGGCCATAACAGACGACCTTTCTCGAGGCTGCAGTTGAGAGTCCATTTCCTTGCCTTTACCGGCTTCTAGAGGCACCTGCATTCCTTGGCTCATGGCCCCTTCCTCCACTTCAAAGCCCAAGTATCTCTCTGACTGTTCTTCAGTAGCCACACCCCCTTTCTGTCCCCTTCTGCTTCCCTCTTGCATTTTTAGGGACCCTTATGATCACGTTTGGTCCACTCAGATCGTCCAGGATAATCTCCCCACCTAATGATTCCTAATTTATAATCAAATCTGCACAGTCCCTTTGGCATGTAAGCTGCCATATTCACACAGGTTCCAGGGATTAGGACGTGGACAGCCTTGAGGAGCCGTTATTCTGCTGCCACATTATTCTCTGTAATCTCAGTTACTTCCTTTCACGTGGAAAGCAGAACTGTGCAGAAGTCGTACCATGTCAGACCGTGACCTGGCCGCTTCACTCACCCACAGGTCTCTGGCTACCCTGGCTCACATGGAATCACAGCCATGGCTGGCAGCATCTACCCAGGTCAGGCACCTCTTTTGGACCAAACAGATTCGTGGAATCACAGACCACAGGAGATAGCGATGTGGCAGCCCAACGTGGAGGTAAATTGGATGTTCTTGGGCTTTGCATTGTTAACTGATGAGGCTGTGCCCAAGGTACAGGATTTCTAAACGCTAAGATTTCTCAATTTAGATGCCCTCATTCTCGGATCAGATGCTCTCGGGGTCTGTGAATCTTCTTCGCTAAACGATGGAGAGATGCTACCATCATTAGCCCATTCATTTGAAAAGCAGAGCCCTACATGAGGCCAAGGAACAAACAGCCTCCAGCTCTGCGGACCTTGTTAATTTTTACTAAATTTTCTTGGTAAAACCAAGAACCACTCCTATAATACTAAAAGTCATTTCTTTGAATCCAAGAACAACTGTAGTTGTCTGCTCTTCAAGCTCTTTTCCTTGGAGTACACATGCTTTATACTCCGTAATATGTGTGTGTCGTATTTAATCCTCCTCCCATTATTTTACTTCCAGATTGTTTCCACTTTTTCGCTCTAACTAATGATGCATTCTCTGCCTCGTATCTTGGATTACTTCTTTAGAGTAGGTCCCTGCAAGTGAACAAATGCTTTTAAAGCTGTTTCACACACGTTAACTTGTAACCCTCAGAAAAGTTTTTCCCGCCGGCAGAGTAGAAGAGACCCTACTTCCACCACGCCTGCTATTTTGCTTAATTGTTTGGAAAGACACACAGAAAGAAAAAGTAAGAGCCTCATACACAGCCTTCTGAGAGTGGACCTTTTAACTCGTCCTCCAGGACTCTGCCACACTGGACCTGCGTGGCATCGGGCAGGTGTTGCCGACCCACCTGATGGAGGAGCGGCTGATCCGGCAGCAGCAGGAGATGGAAGAGGATCAGCGCTGGCTGGAGAAGGAGGAGAGGTTTCTGGTAACTGAGTCTCAGAAAAGTCTTCTGCCCCTGAGCCTCTGGAGTCGGCTCTACTGCACATGATCGCAGACTTCCTCTTTTCCAAAGCAGGAGCCTTTGTTTTACGTCTGCTTCCTAAAACTTGCAATAGTGGGTCGTTCGCTTTTCTTGAATTACTTTTTCAAGATAAATTTCTGGGATGTCAGTAGTAGCATTATGGGCTCAGATGTAGAACCGTTTCTGTGGTTTTGTGTTACTGCCACGTTTACACAGAAACAACTCCCACTGAAGTGTCAGCTTGCACATGAGACGTTGCCTCTCGCTACTGCAGGGTACATGGCTAGACAGCCCGGGGGCCCCGGGCTTCCCTTCCTGGGCTCCTCTGGTTCGAGGTCTGAGAGATGCAGACCTCCTGCCACATGCCTCTGGGGTTGCGGGCAGCAAATGTCTTCCTGGGACAACTCTTGTCGACAGCCCCTCAGAAGTCCCTGGGGGTAGAGGAGCGGTGACAGAGTGGTCTGTGTGTGTCACGTGGTCCTCAGCCTCAGGACCCCTCCCCTGTCACCCTGCGCAGCTATTTCAGCCTTCCTGAAGTAGCATGAAGAGGAGAAAGGCTGGACGGACCCAGGACTCGGAGTGCTTCCGCAAAGCCTGTACCTGGCTGGTTCAGAGCTGGTCCCCCACGCTTTGACCATAAACATCCCGAGGCCACCTCTACGTCACCCTCTATGCTGAGGGACCAGACACTGATGAGGGGATACAATGCTGTTCAAGGCATCTCTGGGAGTCCTACAGGCACAGAAACATTAAATCAACAACCAGTGGTTTTACGAGACAGCGGTTCATCACCTGTGATCCTGATTTCACTCTTTATATGGGGCTTTCTTTTTGAAGACTGTAGTTTCAAATTAAACAAAGCAAGCTGCGCACAAGTTTGGTGAGGCGCGTTTTAACCTATCCGGGTGGCCACTGCCCTCACTGCAGGGGGCGTGAGGGCCGTCTTGGCATGAACAGGGACCTGGGAGCAGATCATATTAGGTGGAGGCACTTTCTCACCTTTCTTTTCTCTTTCTTTTAAAACTTAGGCCTGCAGACATCACACACACTCCACACTCAGTTAACTGCCAGAAAGGACTAATGCACACAGCCCCGTCACAGCTTAATGGTTAAGATCGTACAAAATACTTATCACGTGTTGGTCACCATCCTACGTATTTCTCATACAGAAAGTCATTCAGTCTTTATAACCACCCTGTGGGGAAGAGACAGGTCCAAAATATTTTATCCGAAACTCTTGAGGGTTCTATGTGCTACACTATTTTTTTGCTTTAGAAAGTTAATGAAGGGAATCCCCTGGCGGTCCAGTGGTTAGGACTCAGCGCTTTCACTGCCAGGGCCCAGGTTCAGTCCCTGGTCAGGGAACTAAGATCCTGTAAGCCTTGCAGTGCGGCCAAAAAAAACAAAAAAAGAAAGAAAGTTAATGAAATACGAAGCACATGCTGTATATTATATAAGTATTCCAATAGCATACAGAGTTAAGAGCACTAACACTCTTACAGCAAAACACAGGTGTTCACATTACCAGCTGTAAAGACAGCCCTCACATCAGTTCAGGTCAGGTTTTGCCACAAAGTTAGTTTCCTTCAAGCTTAAAAAAACAAACTTACCAGTCTTTTAGTACCTTTTAGATTTTGGAAACGAGGATAAAGGAATGTGAGCCTGTCCTTTATTACCCTCGTTTTAGAGCTGAGGAAATTGCCCGAGACCACCGGGTAGCGTTGGCTGAGCCGGGGCCTTTGGTGCCCGCCACTCTGCCAGCCGTGCTGGGTGCCCGGCTGCACACGGCTCGGCGCTGCCACAGCCTGGTGCTCCTCCGCACGTGCATTTATTGTGACGTATACAGAATGGCACTGGGCGCGCTGAACCGTTCGCTTTTGAACAAAAGTTTCATCATATCAAAATTCTAAATTATTTAAATCAGCATATCTTGAGATTATAAGGCAAGCGGCAAAAATTGGTTATTATTATTTACTAATCTGAGCGAATCTGTTTGGATATTATATCAGTTCCAAGAATACAGCTGCTGTTCCCTAGCCCTACATTTTAACCTTTTGTCCAGATAGCCTACTTTCCCACGTGGATTTGTATTTTAAAAAGACAGTGTTACAAACTCTTCAAACTCGAGTTAGTATACTTGAATACCAGTGTCTGGTGAATGATTGCCCTGAGAGTGGAGGAAGGCCGCGGCTGTGAGCCGCTCTGACAGAGCCCAGCCGGCGGCGAGAAGCAGGAAGGGGGCCTGGGGGTGCTGCTCGGAGTCGGGATGGTGTTGGCGCCCAGGCCCCGAGCTAGATTGGAATTTGCAGGGCAGACAGGCTCAGGAAGTATGCTTATGCCTTGGGAAGAGCTTGCTAGTGGGGAAGGTGATCGGCCCGGACCCAGGCTCCGTCTTCCCAGTGATGTCAAGTACTCTGAATCACAGGCTCCAGATGCTGCCGGCTCACCAGCCGTAGGGGTTGTTCCTTTTAATTGAGGTAATTTACAGACAGTGGACTGCGCAGATCTTAAGCGTACAGTTTGGTGAGTTTTTGATAAATGCATAAGTCCGTATAACCCATTCTCCATACGTAGATCATTTCTGTCACTCCAGATGGCTTCCAAGCCATGTTGAAAATCCACTGATGAAGTCGTATCATGAACTCCCCCGGGCGTCCAGTCAGTGCTGTGTCCTGTGACAGCCTCAATGTACCTGTCTCCTCAGCTTGGAACATTTCCATTTGTTCCTGACCCCTTTTGTTTCTCCCATGTAACTTTATAATTTTCTCTAAGTCCATATCTTCCCTTATTAAATTGCTGCCCATTCATTTAGAGCTTCCCGTCACTGATAATGGTATCTCATTTTCATTGAACTTTTTAGTTGTTATTTCCGTATATGCATATGCAGTTGATTTTTAGGAATTTATCTTGTATGTAACAATATTTATCCCATGAAATCTTTCTGACTGATTTCCTTGGATTTTTTTCTATTCATGCACAGTTATCACTTTTTAAAAAACATTTTCTTTCTTCATTTTCAGTTATGTATCTCATATTGCCCCTGAAGCATCTCTTGCCAACTTTTGTATTAAATAGGTTCTTGCCTGCTTTTATTTTTAAAGATAATGTCCGTAATAGTTTTCTCCATTAAGTATAATGTTGGCTCTCTATTTTAAAAATAACCTTTTTAAAGCTTTTAAAAGGCTTAACGTGATGAATTACGTGAAGCATTTTGCTTGGTTTTATGCTGGACCCGCGTTCCAGAGAGAAGTCCCCACTAAGTCGTGGTTGATGATCCTTTGAAGGTCCTGGTGTCTTTTGTTTGTGATGTCTTATTAGAATTTCCTATCGATCTTCATAAGCAAGAGTGATTTATTATTGTCATTGTTAATGGTTTCAAGATCAAAACAATGTTGATGTCCTCAGTCGAATAATCCCTGCCCCATCTGCGTTGGCCGTTGGTCAGGCAGCCGGTGTAGGTGGGGGGCTGAGAGCAAGCGAGTCGTCAGGACGGGCCCACCCCCGGCGTGAGCAACTGGGTGGGCGAGCCACAGCGCCGCTGCCAGGGGAGGGAAGGTGAGGAGGCGGGGGCAAGTAAATGTAAAGGCCGGGGCGTCGTACATGGCGCCTCTGAGATCCTGTCCCCTCCAGGCTGTGTTTCATGCCACAGCCACGGTGGCATTTCTACACCTCGGGTCTGATCCTGGCCTTCTCTGACTTAAAACCTTCCCATGGCCGCCACAGGATGACCACCCGGGCCCTCCATCCTTCCTGTCCTTGAGACGCAGCCCCTCTAAGTCAGCCCTGGTTGTGACAGAGAGGACAGAGCGCAGGGGAGGCCCAGCATGCAGGGCCGTCAGGGCAGGCTGAGCAGCTGAAGAACATGCCAGGGTGAGGGCACACCGAGTGCAGGAGCCTAGGCGCTGGAGTCAGCTAGGGGAGACTTCAAAATTCTAGTTACCGCGGCCCTACGTAAGTTGTTTAACCTCTCTGTGCTGTGCTTTGTTAGTCTGTAAAATAATTATAATTTCCTCTGTAAAACGTGAGAATGCTTTTCCGTAGGGTTGAGTGGAGGATTAAATATATAACATGTAAACAGTGGAAGGGATAAGGAATACACCATTAACTTTTCCAAGGGCTTTTAATCTCTCATTCAGTTTGTTCTCTGTAGCAGCCAGGAGGGCTGCATTGATGAGAATCTAGAATCCTAGATCGTACACGTCGCCCGGAATACCTGCAGGCAGCTCCCAACCCAAGATGAGTGTAATAGATGGGGTGAGAGATTTTAGCCAGTGTCGAAGGGATTCTGCAAAGGAGCGTCGCTGGTATCACGCAGGAGCTGGACACCCTTTCACTGGATTTATTTGTTATCAGTGAACCTTAATTCATTGTTTTTTTGTGTTTTTTGTTTCCTTTAATTCGTTTTTGCTGTTGTTAGGGCTCCCTTCGGTAGGCTATTTTTAGCAGCTGGCTAACAAGACCCTGGCTGTGTCTAACCACCGTGTTTCCCTGAGGAGGCAGCATCTGTGTGCAGGACATGGAGCCTTTTAGGCCCAGGTGCTTCGCTGTGCAGGTTTCTCAAGCTGTCAGTGAAGGAGGACCCGTTTCTATTTTTTTTTCCTAAACCATTGTAGACCTGATGCTCTAGTAAAATAAAATAAAAAGCAGTTACTAGAAAAAGGAAATTTTTAAAAAGGTATACAAACTTTTATTATGAGCTCCAACAGACCTAAAAATTACTATTTTAGACTACTCTAGAAATTTCTAAAGATGCTTATCCTCTGTTTCTGTCTCATCATGACCTGGTAACAGCAAATCATTCCTGACCCGCCCTGGTCCTCGGACTGTGCTGGGAGCAGCCATGCTGCTCCCTTCCGTGAGGTCAGCTTGTACCCGGGTGGAAGAGTCATGTTCTTACTGGAAAAATTAAAGTTGCTTTGTCCGTAGCGATTCCCAGATATTTTCTAACAGATCAGAATCGATAGCTGTTTATTGAAGCCTCCTGTTTTAGGACTTACATCATTGTGTGAGGTTACTTTTTATCGAGCACTTTGGAGAGTCAAGCATCCCTCAGATGCATCCCTCCATCGGCACACAGACGGCAGGCTCTTGCCCTGGGGCGCACAGCTGTGACCTACAGCGCAGGGTCTTTGTGGTGTCCCCACCCCCTTCTCTGATCTCAGTGCAGCCCGAGTGGTTTCTGAGTTGCCTCTGTGCCTGTGAATCCACGGCTGTGAAAGCTCTCTTGCAAACTGGCCAGAGAGAGCCGGCAGCCTTGACTAGAACCTCAGTCCATTGAGAGGACTTTCTTTCCTATTGGGTGCTGCTTAAAGAGAGAGTAACTGTGTTACTTGTTTATTTTTATTGCCATGCATACAGTCATTTTCTAATGCAGGGCTGTGCTGAAGATAGGATTTTAATTTTAAAATGAGAAAGTTTTGAGTATATAAAGCCTGCTTTGTGTCCTGAGAAAGGAAATGAATGTTTGAGCTGTTTTCCCTCTCGCAGCAGAGCCAGTCAGCAGGAATGAAAGATGAACATCAAGACGGGGTCAGAGAGTCCAAGACGGGGCCTCTGCTCTCAGCCAGGCCACATCCCTCCCTTGTGTCTTCCACAGTCCAGATTTGAAGACAGTGTAGTGCAAGGGGAAAGAACTTTGAGTTGAAAGCCTTAGGTTTGAAGTTTTCTAGAGTGATAGCAACATGGGACTAGAGATCAAGCCTGAATGGTTGGCTACTGTGTCCCCAGAACCGAAAGCAGCACCTTCAGCCCCCATCTGTTGCCTAAGAGGAGGGAATACGCATGCCCACATGGAAAAGAACTGGAGATAACCCACCTGCCCGTTAACAGCAGAACGGATGCAACAAGGGCATGTTGCACAACAGTAAAAAGGAACAAACTACTACACACAACCACAGGGCTGAGTCTTAGACACCGTGTTCACAAAAGATGCCAGACACACAAGAGTGCTTCTTACAGGACCCATTTGTATGAAGTTCAGAAACAGTCATCTGGGCTGGAAGTCAGAGGAGAGGTCCCTTTGGCGAACTGGAGCCTGCGGGTTATCTGCTCTGTGTCTTGATTGGGGTGACATGTTAGGCAGGGATACTGACCTTTACACTTAAGAACTGTGGGCTTTGTTGTATACAAGTTATACCTGAATTTGAAAAAAAGAAAGAAAATGCATACCTGATGGGGAAAATAATCAAATAGGCCCAGACATTCTTTATGTCTGTGATCCGTTTCTGTAAGATTTTAAATAGAAATTGCCTCATTTTTGTCTTTAGTATTACTGTCTTCAGATCCAGAATATTTTATTTTGAAGTATAATTGACTTAGAATATTATATTAGTTTCAGGTGTACAACATAGTGATTCAATATTTTTATATATTACAAAATGATCATCAGTGTAGGTCTAGTTACATCTGTCACCATACAAAGTTATTACAGTATTAGCCAATCCATTCCCCACACTGTACATTACATCTCATTGACCCATTTATTTTATAACTGGAAGTTTGTCCCTCTTAATCTCCCTCACCTATTTCACTCATCCCCCCCACCCCTCCCCTCTGGCAACCACCTATTCTCTGTATCTAATGAGTCCGTTTCTGTTCTGTTGTTCATTTGGTTTTGGGGAGGTTATTTGTTTTTTGTTTTTTTAGATTCTATATATAAGTGAAATCATACAGTATTTGTCTTTCTCCGATTGACTGACTTCACTTTGCATGATACCCTCTATGTTGTTGCAAATGGCAAGATTTCATTCTTTTTTACGGCCAACTAATATTCCATTGTGTGTATATGTACCACATTTCTTTATCCATTCCTCTATAAGTGAGCACTTAGGTTGCTTCCATATCTTGTAAATAATGCTGCAGTGAACGTAGGGGTGCATATATCTTTTCAAAGTAGTTTTTTGGTTTTCTTCAGAAAAATACCCAGAACTGGAATTACTGGATTATATGATAGTTCTATTTTTAACTTTTGAGGAACCTCCATACAGTTCTCCATAGTGGCTGCACCAATTTACATTCCCACGAACAGTGCATGAGGGTTCCCTTTTCTCCACATCCTCACCAACACATTATTTGTTTTGTTGATAATAGCCATTCTGACAGGTGTGAGGTGATAGCTCATTGAGCTTTGATTTGCATTTCCCTGATGATTAGTGATGTTGAGCATTTTTCTATGTGCCGGCTGGTCATCTCCATGTCTTCTTTGGAAAAATGTCTCTTCAGGTCCTCTGATCTTTTTTTGATCAGGTTGTTTGGATTTTTTTTTTTTTAATGTTAAGTTGAATGAGGTCTTCATATATCTTGGATATTAACTTCTTATCATATATATGATTTGCAAATATCTTCTCCCAGTCAGTAGGCGGCCTTTTTGTTTTGTTGACGGTTTCCTTCACTGTGCAAAAACTTTTTAGTTTGAAATAGTCCCATTTGTTTATTTTTGCTTTTGTTTCCCTTGCTTGAGGAGACAGATCCAAAAAAATACTGCTAAGATGATGTCAAAGAGCATACTGCCTGTGTTTTCTTCTGGGGGTTTTATGGTTTCAGGTCTTACATTTAAGTCTTTAAATCCATTCTGAGTTTGTTTTTATATATGGTGTGAGAAGGTAGTCCAGTTAGATTCTTTTGCATATAGCTGCCCAGTGTTCCTAACAGCATTTATTAAAGAGGCTGTCTTTTCAACCATTGTATGTACTTGCCTCCTTTGTCATTGACTAATGGATCATGTAGTTCATTTCTGGACTGTCTATTCTGTTCCACTCATCTATGTGTCTGTTTTTGTGCCAGTACTATACTGTTTTTATAACTAGCTTTGCAGTATAGTCAGTCTGAAGGCAGGGAGTCTGAAGACTGAAGTGAGTCTCTTATAGGCAGCATTTATATGGGTCTTATTTTTCTTCAATCCATTCAACCACTTTGTGTCTTTTGATTGGAGCATTTAGTTCATTTACATGTAAAGTAATTATTGATAGTATGTACTTACTGCCGTTTTGTTCAGTTTTCTGGGTTTTGTAGGGTTTTTTTTTTTTTTTTTGGCCGCATTGGGTCTTCGTTGCTGCGCGTGGGCTTTCTCTAGTTGCAGCGAGTGGGGGCTACTCTTTGTTGCAGTGCGCATGCTTCTCATTGCAATGGCTTCTCTTGTTGCTTATCACGGGCTCTAGGCACACGGGCTTCAGTAGTTGTGGCTCACGGGCTCTAGAGCGCAGGCTCAGTAGTTGTGGTGCACGGGCTTAGGTGCTCCGTGGCATGTGGGATCTTCCCGGACCAGGGCTCGAACCTGTGTCCCCTGCATTGGCAGGCGGATTCTTAACCACTGCGCCACCAGGGAAGCCCTGTAGGGTTTTATTGTTGTTGTTTTTCCTTTCTTCTTTTACTTTCTTCCCTTGTGATTTGATGACTATCTTTAGTGTTATGTTTGGATTCCTTTCTCTTTTGTGCGTGTGTAACTATTACAGATGTTTGGTTTGTAGTTACCCTGAGACGCGTATTTAACAACATGTATGTATGTTGTCATATGCATATATATGATATGTATACATTGGCGTTCTCTTAAGTTTGAACACAGTCTAACAACCCTGCGTTTTTACTCCCCTACCTCCACATTTAATGTTTTTCACATATTTTACATCTTTTTGTTTTCTGTATCCCTTAACTACTCATTGTGGATTAGATTATTTTATTACTTTTGTCTTTTCACCTTCTTACTTGCCTTATAAGTGGTTGATTTACTACCTTTACTGTATGTCTGCCTTTACCAATGGGGTTTGTTTGTTTGTTTGTTTTAATACTTTTTTTTTTTAAGGAAACTTTATTACTTTTATTTATTTATTTTTTTGGCTGCATTGGGTCTTCGTTGTTGCGTGGGCTTTCTCTAGTTGAGGCAAGCAGGGGCTACTCTTCCTTGCAGTGTGCAGGCTCACTGTGGTGGCTTCTCTTGTTGCGGAGCATGGGCTCTAGGCACTCAGGCTTCAGTAGTTGTGACACGTGGGCTCAGTAGTTGTGGCTCATGGGCTCTAGAGCGCAGGCTCAGTAGTTGTGCCACATGGGCTTAGTTGCTCAGTGGGGATCTTCCTGGACCAGGGCTCAAACCCGTGTCCCCTGCGTTGGCAGGCGGATTCTTAACCACTGCACCACCAGGGAATTCCTTTCATAATTTGTATATTTCTAGTTATGGTCTTTTCTTTTTTGATTAGAGAAGTCCCTTTAACATTTCTTGTATAGCCAGTTTGGTGGTGCTGAACTCTTACCTTTTACTTGTCTGTTAAACTCTTTATCTCTCCTTCAAAGCTGAATGATAGCCTTGCTGGGTAGAGTATTCTTGGTTGTAGGTTTTTTCCTTTCATTATTTTGAATGTATGGTTCCACTTCTTCTGGCCTGCAAAGTTTCTGTTGAAAAGTCAACTCATAGTCTTATGGCAGTTCTCTTGTACATAACGAGTTGCTTTTCTCTTACTGGTTTTAAGATTCTCTCTTTATCTTTAGTTTTTGCCATTTTAATTATGTGTCTAGTGTGGACCTCTTTGGGCTCATCTTGTTTGGGCTTCTCTGTACTTCGACTTGGATGTCTCTTTCCCTCCCCATGTTAGGGAAGTTTTCAGCTATGATTTTTTTCAAATAAGGTCTCCACCCCTTTCTCTTTTCTCCTTTTGGGACCCCTATAATTTGAATGTTAGTATGCTTGATGTTGTCCCAGAGGTCTCAAACTATCCTCTTTTTTTTTTTTTCCTTTTTTCTGTTTATCTTGGGTGATTTCCACCATTCTGCCTTCCAGTTCACTGATCCGTTCCCCATTCCTCTGTATCCAGTCTACTGTTGATTCCTTCTAGGGTATTTTTTCAGTTATTGTATTCTTCAGCTCTGTTGGGTTCTTCTTTGTATTTTCTAACTCTTTGTTAAACTCTCACTGTGTTCACCCATTCTTCTCCCAAGTTTGTTGAGCGTCTTTATGATCGTTACCTTGAACTCTTTATTCGGTAGATTGCACATCTCCACTTTGCTTAGTTCTTCTGGGGTTCTGTCTTACTCTTTTATTTGGAATTCCTCTGTCTCCTCATTCTGCCTAATTCTCTGTGTTTATCTCTGTGTATTAGGAAGGGTCAGTTACATTTTTTCAATCTTGGAGAAGTGGCCTTGTGTAAGAGACATCCCATGGAACCCAGCAGCACCCTCCCCTTTGGTCGCCAGAGCTGTATGCTTTTGTCCCATGTGTGGGTTGTGTGGGTCCTTCTGCTGTGGCTGGGCCAGCTACCATGGGCAGCTGGTAGGTGAGGCTGGCCCAGCCCTGTTGGCTGCCTGGCCCTGCCTTGTGCAGTGGCTGCCAGCCTGCTGATAGGAGGGGCTGGATCCTGGGGTGGCTGGTTTGGGTCCCAGAGGGCTAGAGATCTAGAATATTCTGTAAGGGGAAAACAGGAGAATTTAGCTTCACCCAGTAGCAGAAACAGTAATAGAATCTCTCCTTTTTGACAGGCTGTCTTTGGCTAGATTGCTCTTTAGTTCCCAGCGTGACATTTTTATTCAGACAGGCTCTGTCGACTATATGAGGAAAACGCTTAAATATTTCTATTCATGGAACACAAGTGGACTTTACATAGATAGGCCTCCTTTAAGATTGAAACTCTGTCTTTGGAAAAGTATATCATTGGGGAATTGTGCACAAAGAAAAATAAGTCATTTCATGTATTTTATATGAAAGTAAAAGTAGATAATTCACGTAAATACATGAAACCCAGCACCTTACTGTATAAGCAAACAATATATGAACTGCTTTGGTTTAAGTAAAAACGTAAATAAAATATTTTCTGCATGTAGAAGATACTCACTAAATATTTGTTGCCTGATTGAATCCAGCTCGTGTCGCCTGTAGCAACCGGTTCTGCCTTTCTAAGCTTCACGTTCCTCCTCTGTAAAATCTTTTCTCCTTTGCACTTTTATTAATGCATTCCTTCAGCACATATTTACTAACCATCTCATATGTGCACATTTCTGTGCCAAGCACTTACTTAATCCTTATAATAACTGTGTGGGTGAGGAAATGGGTTAAGAGAGGTGAACCTTGTCCAAGGCAGCTTAGCATCTGTGAGAGGAAAAACAGAGATGTTCTACTACTTAGGGAAGGGGGAGGGGCAGATTGCAACAGGTGGCATTTTGTTTATTGATTGGCTGCAAGTTTTAAGTGAAGTCCAGCAGTGCTGGGGCACAGTCCATCACGGACAGAGGCAGGAGCAGCTTGGCAGCTGATACGCTCAATTTTTTAAATGTTTAAACCCTGTGACTCAGTAATTCAATTCTTAGAAATCTGTCCCCAGGAACTAATCAGGAATTTAGTCAAAGATTTGTATACAAAGATGTTTACCCACAGCCTATTTATACAGTTGAAATTTTGAAGATGGCCCAAATGGTCAACAAACAGCAGGAGAACTGTTTATTCTACTTGACACGTACGTGGCAGTGACTCAGTACTTTGCCAATATTAACTCGTTTAATCCTGACAAGGATTGGGGTAGTGCTCGGCAGGTGCTGTTATCGCCCCATCTTAGAGATGAAGAAGCTGAGGCCTGGGTCACACAGTTGGCAAGGGTGGGAGGCTGACCTGAGCCCCGATGGCTACTGCCAGAGCCCAGGCTGTTTCCACCTTTCTCTGTATGACAACATTCATGCTCTGGAATATTGTACAGTATTCTAACGTTTTTACCAATTTCCACTATATAATATTATATGAAGGTTATGAAATTATATGACATGGTTTCACTTTTGAAAACACACATTTAAAAGAAGGGAGAGATGAAGCTTGTTTCTCCATCAACACCCCCGACAGGTGCTTGCGGATGGTGTCCTCAGTGCTGGGCCCTCCTCAGGTGTAGAAAGTACGACGAATCTGACGTCAAGACGTTCTTTGTCTAACGAGGAAGTTGTTACTGCCTGATCTCTGCCAAATAGAGGGTCTGTAAGATACAGCGGACTGGCGGAGACTAAGTGATGAGCGGTCAGCCAGTGTGCCTGGCGGGGGCAGGGGGCAGGAGTCGGCGTGGCTGCCTGGGGACTCCGTGAAATCCATGCCATCGTGGGGCAGGCTGGGGCCGCCTCACAGCATTGCTTTCACAAGTAGAAAACCTACCAAGCTCCACACCTTGACAGCATGTGGCCTACTTTGTTAATCTTATGTTAATGAAGTTCATTTACTCTTACTTATATTAAGTCAAGATTTCTCTGTTTGGTTTCTGTATTCTGGATGCAGTGCCGGGGGAAAACTTGTCACTGGACCATTTGCTGCTTTGGCAAGACAGCCAAGTACATATAAGCCTTAACCTGCCAGGAAGCAGGCATTGGTGCCTCCTCCTGGGGTGGGGATTTTCTCGGTGAAGAAAACTCGGTTTGCTGCTAGGAAGAGAGGTGAAGTGCACATCTTCATGTGTCATATGGGACTAGGGCACAGGTGCCAGTCCTGTTAGCTATGCACATGTGCGGAGAAAGGGGCTTTGCTGGGGCAGCTGACCTGGGCTTGTCACCACTGGGCTTTGAGAATTTTTGTGAAACTGGGGAACTTTTAACTCTTCTTATTCAGAGGACAATTGTGTTACAAAAGGAAGAAACTTAGTACAGAAATATGTCAGTGGTTTTCAAACCAAGAATGAAACTGTTCGGTTTGCTTTCGTTTCTCTAGAAACCTGACGTGCGGCTCTCTCGAGGCAGCATCGACAGGGAGGATGGAGGTCCTCAGGGCCCGGTAAGCAGCTGCCCACGTTCTCATCAGGATCTGGACCACTTTGTGTCCTGGGATATCCAGGCTTACTAGCATTTGTCGTATGGAACACAATAATTCATTCTATAACTAAAATCAACGTTTTACCCAAGATTATTAAAACTTACAGTACGCAGCCCGACATGCGTATTTGGCTAGAAAAATTTCTACCCCGTTACTAATACACTCTTTTCAATAGTAAGCTGAACTCTCTGTGTCCTAAAGAAATACGTACACAAATTAACTGTTGCTACAAGTTGTCATCTGCTAAATTTTTATACTCTTGTTTCGTGTTTTATGAAAGTTTCCACAGTCACAGGAAACTTGTTCAAGCAAGATTTTTTTCTTCTGGGTGTTGTAAGGGGAAGTGCCTGAAATTCTCTTTAAAGACCTAGCTTATTATCATTATTCCAAATATATTTAAAGACCTAGCTTATTATCATTATTCCAAATATATTTAAAACCTGCTAGAAATATTCCCTGGTCTTCAGGGGAGAGTAGTTAAAATTGTTAGGATTTCCATTAGCAGATACCTGGTTAAAATAAATGCAGATTTCTTTAAAACTTAAAGAAATCCCCAGTAAAAAGGGGAAACCTGCACTTGCTGGGTAACGGACTTAGGGAGATAAATCTCCATCCACCCTAATAAGGCCTATGAGTAGAAATAAACCATTTCATTTCTAGACACACATGCATACACATACATACATACATGAGACTGTGTCGTCATCCAGCTCCGAGACGCATAGTTTTCCCTAGTCTGTGCTATAAAATCCAGCTCCCCCTAAGATCTGGCCCCTAGAAGATGTGTTCAGTCGCTAGCATGTGAAGGTTTGGCATTTCCCATAAGATATGCTGGCACAATGGGCTCTACAGACAGAATATTAGGCATTCCTTAGTCCATAAGTGCAAAATCACACTGTTCCCCAGTTAACATCTCCACATGCAGTGCTCTTTCCTTATACTGGAAAGATGACATGTAGCTGAAAGCATTCCCTCTAAGATCAGGAACAAGACAAGGGTGCTGACTCTCGTGACTTTTATTCAACATAGTATTGGAAGTACTAGCCACAGCAATCAGACAAGAAAAAGAAATAAAAGGAATCCAAATTGGAAAGGAAGAAGTAAAACTGTCACTGTTTGCAGATGACATGATACTTACATAGAAAATTCTAAAAATGCCACCAGAAAACTACTAGAGCTCATCAGTGAATTCGGTAAAGTTACAGGATACAAAATTAATATACAGAAATCTGTCACATTTCTGTAGATTAAGAATGAACTATCAGAGAAAATAAGGAAACAATCCCATTTACCATCACATCAAAAAGAGTAAGATACCTAGGATTAAACCTACCTAAAGAAGTAAAAGCCCTGGGGCTTCCCTGGTGGCGCAGTGGTTAAGAATCCACCTGCCAATGCAGGGGACATGGGTTTGAGCCCTGGTCCGGGAAGATCCCACATGCCGTGGAGCAACTAAGCCCATGCGCCACAACTACTGAGCCTGCGCTCTAGAGCCTGCGAGCCACAACTACTGAGCCTGCGTGCCACAACTACTGAAGCCCGCGCGCTTAGAGCTCATGTTCCACAACAAGAGAAGCCACCGCAATTAGAAGCCCGCGCACTGCAACGAAGAGTAGCCCCCGCTCGCCGCAACTAGAGAAAGGCTGCACGCAGCAACGAAGACCCAATGCAGCCAAAATAAATAAATAATTAATTTTTTAAAAAAAAGTAAAAGCCCTGTTCTCGGAAAACTAGAAGACACTGATGAAAGAAATTGAAGAGGACACAAACGGATGGAAAGATATACTGTGTTCTTGGATTGGAAGAAGTAACACTGTTAAAATGACCATACTACCCAAGGCAATCTACAGATTCAGTGCAATCCCTATCAAAATACTAATAGCATGTTTTATAAAACTAGAACAAATAATTTTAAAATATGTATGAAAACACAAAAGAACTCAAATAGCCACAACAATCTAGAGAAAGAAGAACAGAGCTGAAAGAATCACCCTCCCTGACTTCAGACTATACTACAAAGCTATAGTAATCAAAACAGTAAGGTACTGGCACAAAAACAGACATATAGATCAATGGAACAGAATCGAGAGCCCGGAAATAAACCCACGCACTTATGATCAATTAATGTATGACAGAGGAGGCAAGAATATACAATGGAGAAAAGACAGTCTCTTCAATAAGTGGTGCTGGGACAGCTGGACAGCTACATGTAAAAGAATGAAATTAGAACATTCTCCAACACCATATGCAAAAATAAACTCAAAATGGATTAAAGACTTTAAGATCAGGAACAAAAGGAAACAAAAAAATTTTAAAAATTTTTAAAGATTTTTAAGAGACCTAAATATAAGACCAGAAACCATAAAACTCTTAGAGGAAAACATAGGCAGAACACTGTTTGACATAAATCGTAGCAATATTTTTTTGATCTGTCTCCTAAAGCAAAGGAAATAAAAGCAAATATAAAGAAATGGGACCAGTTTAAACTTAAAAGCTTTTGCACAGCAAAGGAAACCATTGACAAAATGAAAAACAACCTACTGAATGGGAGAAAATATTTGCAAATGCTATGACTGATATTGGGTTAATATACAAAATATATAAACAGCTCATACAACTCAATGTCAAAAAAAACAAAGCAACCCAATTAAAAAATGGGCAGAAGACCTGAATAGACGTTTTTCCAAAGAGGAAATGCAGATGGCCAACAGACACATGAAAAGATGCTCACCATGGCTAATCATCAGAGAAATGCAAATCAAAAGCCCAGTAAGATATCACCTCACACTGGTCAGAATGGCCATTATCGAAAAGAACGCAAATAACAAATGTTGGTGAGGATGCGGAGAAAGGGGAACCCTTGTACACTGGTGGGAATGTAAATTGGTGCAGCCACTGTGGAAAACAGTATGGAGGTGTCAAAAAACTAAAAATAGAACTGCCATATGATTCAGCAATCCCACTCCTGGGCATATATCCAAAAAAACCCAGAAACATTAATTTGAAAAGATACATGCACTCCAGTGTTCATGGCAGCATTATTTATAATTGCCAAGATATGGAAGCAACCCAAGTTCATCAACAGATGAATGGATAAAGAAGCTGTGGTGTATATATACAATGGAATACTACTCAGCCATAAAAAATGAAATTTTGCCATTTGCAGCAACATGGATGGACTTGGAGGGTATTATGCTAAGTGAATAAGACAGACAAATATTGTGTAATATCACTTACAAACTAGTGGATATAACAAAAAGACTCAGATATAGAGAACAAACTAGTGGTTAACAGTGGAGAGGGACAATACAAGGGTAGGAGATTAAGAGGTATAAACTATTTTGTATAAAATCAGCTACAATGGGAATTCCCTGGCGATGCAGTGGTTAGGACTCGGCGCTTTCACTGCCAGGGCCCGGGTTCAATCCTTTGTCAGGGAACTAAGATCCCGCAAGTCACACGGTGCGGCCAAAAAAATCAGCTGCAAGGATGTATTGTAGAACACAGCGAATATAGCCAATATTTTATAATAACTACAAATGGAGCATAACCTTTAGAAATTGTGAATCACTACACTGTACACCTGTAACTTACAGTGTGCATCAAGATTTCTTCAATTAAAAAAATGATAACATACATTGAGCAGTTGGTCCCAAATTGTTAAGAGGAAAGAGTGAGAATAAGCATGAAAGTAAACCCTATTCAAGGGCCCAGCTATTTATAACATCACTAATAGGAACATTTTTTAGAAAAGGAAAATCCTGTTTGTTCCAAGATGTGGCATGTAGAAGGTACCCAGAACGTATGTGGAGTGAGTGAATGAATGAATGAATGAATGATGAGACAGAAGGATTATTGAGAAACACTTCGTGAAACAGACAACGCATGACGGGGCCGTTTGTGATCTCATAGTACTTGCCGCACGCCAGGCCTGGGTGACAGTAGGCGCGCTTAGTCCTGATGGAGCGGGTGCTGCGCTGGGTGCTTCCCTCCTGTCACCTCATGAGTCCTCAGCACTCCTGTCAGGTCAGGCGCCGTGCCATCCACACGCCACAAATGAGTCAACTGAGGCTCGTAGGAAACTTGCCCAAGGTCGCTGGTCCTCATGCCGGACGCCGGACAGGGCACTCAGCGTGACCAAGCTCCAGCCTGCTCTGCAGGCCTCTCCCCTCCAGGGTCTGGGTTAAGCTGTGGGGCTCATAACACACGCTGACGGTTGCTGGCTTTTCCGCTTTTATCCTTTACTAAGATAACTATTTGGTTTGGCCCACTTCTCAAAGTGCTCCAACTTAACACTTTTGAAAATGGGCCCCAGTTTCAGGAAGAAACGTTTGGCTGGAAAGCAGTGTAGACTGTCAGTAGGTCTGAGCTCGTTAATAGACTCTAGTCACTGCCTCACGGAAATTGGTCCCGTCTGTGTGCATAAAAAGTAAAAATAAAAACTATTTGGGGGCTTCCCTGGTGGTGCAGTGGTTGAGAATCTGCCTGCCAATGCAGGGGACACGGGTTCGAGCCCTGGTCTGGGAAGATCCCACATGCCGCGGAGCAACTGGACCCGTGAGACACAGTTACTGAGCCTGCGCGTCTGGAGCCTGTGCTCTGCAACAAGAGAGGCCACGATAGTGAGAGGCCCGCGCACCGCGATGAAGAGTGGCCCCCGCTCGCCGCAACTGGAGAAAGCCCTCGCACAGAAACGAAGACCCAACACGGCTAAAAATAAATAAATTAATAAATGTATTAAAATTTTTAAAAAAAACATATGTCTAAAAAAAAAAAACTATTTGGATTTTCAAAATAATATGCAAGTTGGCAGCATGTTCATTTTGTGACAACCCCCCCATAGGGGGTAAGTGTCACTAGCCTCCGCGTTCAAACGGGAAAACCAAAGCCTCAAACCGGTGAGTGACTCACTCTTCCAGGGCCAGCACTGCACACGCAGCAGAACCAGAGCCCGGCCCATCCCACTGCCCAGCCCGTCAGCCTCTGCACACAGGGACATACATAACATTTGTTGAACTGATCCAGAAAGTTCTGAGGATAGGATTTTCTAATTGTCGCACTTTCTTGTTCCCTGAGTATCAGGAAATTCTTTTAAGTCTTTTTACTGCTGGCCAGTGAGCACAGCACAGCATAGCCACAGTCTGTCTCTTTGCAGGGTTTTGGCCCACTTCCCACTGTGTCAAGGAGTCCTCCTTCTTCATACCTTCCCGCTCGGAGGGTTTCTCTAGTCTTTCAAATCGGGAGTGTTCAGTGGCCTGGTGGAAGCAGCTGTGATCCTGGGCAAGGAGCAGTTGTGACTGTGTGCCGTCTCATGGTCCTTTATTTTAAAAAAGTGGATGTCTACTCAGTAAAAGTAAAGCACCTTAAAGTATATGTATTTTAGCCAGTTTATTGTTTCAAAATAAGCAAGGAAAGTCCCTCTTTTCAAAAGGATATAGTTTGAAGATACTTTTCATTCAGTCAGCCTAGGATAAGTGGCTCTAATCGTAGCAGCAGGCGTGACGCCCTAGACTAGGGCTGGTCCTATGTGGACCTGCCTTTTTTCCTGTGCCTGGGGTGGTTTGGCTTCCTGGCTTGGCCTGTGGCTTGTCCAGAACGGATGGAGGTGTCACACCAGGTTCTTCAGGTGACAGTGACAACATAGACATCCCAGTGCTAGGAAACCTCTTCTCATCGTCATTGTGCCTGATGGCACTCCTTCTTGTAATCAGAGAAGGAGGGGGTGGGGGAGAGTTTCCGGACACAGGACAGATTTCACACCCATGAAGTTGAACTGGAGACTTCCATGGGCATAATTTCTTTAAAGAAAATTTGAAATTGGTGTGACCACCCCTGACCGTGTTCCCATCGTGATTCCTTCTATCGCAGCCCTTATCCCATACCCCATTGGCATTATTTGCTTATTAGCCTAATCCCCTGTCCCCACCTGAGGCCTTGAAGGCAGGCCCCTCCCCCGTCTTGTTGGCCTTTTTTTTTTTTTTAATTTTTATTTATTTATTTACTTATTTATGGCTGTGTTGGGTCTTCGTTTCTGTGCGAGGGCTTTCTCTAGTTGCGGCAAGTGGGGGCCACTCTTCATCGCTGTGCGCGGGCCTCTCATTATCGCGGCCTCTTGCTGCGGAGCACAGGCTCCAGACGCGCAGGCTCAGTAATTGTGGCTCATGGGCCTAGTTGCTCCGCGGCATGTGGGATCTTCCCAGACCAGGGCTCGAACCCATGTCCCCTGCATTGGCAGGCAGATTCTCAACCACTGCGCCACCAGGGAAGCCCTGGTCTTTGACCCCAGCATTTAGCCCAGGGGTCAAGGGGGTGGGTGGAGAGGGTGGGCAGGGGAGGCCGTTATCCTGTTGTGCGCCCTGCTGCACTGACCCGGCTTTTTCTTTTCCCACAGACTGGAAACCAGCACATATATCAGCCTGTGGGCAAACCAGGTAAATGAAGAAATGAAAGGAGTGTCACAAGATTTGTATAATTTGGAGGGAGGGGGGTTTTGATGTATAGTTTCTTAGCTTTGAAAAACCTCTTGTTGTGTTAACACTCTTCCCCCTACAGACCATAGCAAGTATGATGTTTACCAAATTCAGCCCACGACTAGAATGTTGGAAAACAGACTTTACTGCTCTAATGCATCAGAAACACCTCTGTAGGGTGCCTTCTCCGAGATTAGCTTCTGTTGTAATAACACGAATCCGTGTTTGTTTGTTTGTGGGTTGTTTCCATTCTCTTCATTAATGTACATTACGTAATGGGACTCATTCCTTTACCAGATCCTGCAGCTCCACCAAAGAAACCACCACGTCCCGGAGCTCCCGGGCACCTGAGCAGCCTTGCCAGCCTCGGCAGCCCCGGGGACAATTACAATGAGGGTGTCAAGGTGAGCGCCAGAGCCTGTGCGCAGCCCAGGACCCCACGGAGCCTTTCGCTCTGGGCGATGACCCTGCGATGTGCAGTGGAGTCGGGGCTCGGTGGGATTGGGAGGGCTCCTTGGTCGGCTCCAGACTCCTCTGAGTCAGGACAAACTTTACTGGAGAATTCTCTTTTCTGTTTTCCTCTCATGTGATAGATTCTAGGGCCTCAGTCAGATCTTAACATTCTGAAGACATTTTCCTCTTATCAGACAGAATGTTTCTTTGAGATAAAAGTGCTGGGGTGGCTTCTGGTTTTACAAATGAATCAAACCAGGACGCCTGGGGAAAGCAAGGCCTTCTGTAGGCTCAGTGTCTCCAAGTGTGTCCGTGTGGCCTAGTGGGCGACTTCCATCCTTTGCCGTCTGGGGCCAGCGTGTGTAAAGCAGTGTGTGCTGGGGACCACAGCCACCTCCTCTGTGTGCCCATTTAAGGAGAGGGGTACACTCCACTTTCCATTAGGTCAGTTATCTCTCAAAATATGTCCTACTTCTCAATTCTGATACATTTTGTCTTCACATTTTATTTATTTATTTTATTTATTAATTTATTTATTTATCTTTGGCTGCATTGGGTCTTCGATGCTGCGTGTGGGCTTTCTCTAGTTGCGGCGAGCAGGGGCTACTCTTCATTGCGGTGCGCAGGCTTCTCATTGCAGTGGCTTCTCTTGTTGCGGAGCACGGGCTCTAGGCGCACGGGCTTCAGTAGTTGTAGCATGCGGGCTCAGTAGTTGTGGCTCACGGGCTCTAGATTGCAGGCTCAGTAGTTGTGTCGTACAGGCTTAGTTGCTCCGTGGCACGTGGGATCTTCCCAGACCAGGGATGGAACCCATGTCCCCTGCATTGGCAGGCAGATTCTTGACCACTACGCCACCAGGGAAGTCCCTGTCTTCACATTTTAATATCTCTAAAATCAAGACGGTGTGTTGATTTAACTGGCATTTTTTTCCTTCTTCGTGGTGCATAGAAAAAGGTACATCTTAGAATTCAATAGCTATGGGATCAGTTAAGATAAGCTTTGTTTCACTAATAACCACCATTCATTGAGTGCCACCTGCTGTGGCAGACCCTGCCCCATGTATTTTAAATCCTCACATCAGCCTCACGGAATTGGTGGTCTTACTATTGTTCCCACCTGTGGCATGAGGCGGCTACAGTTCCCAGAGGTTACAGGGCGTGTTCAAGGTTACGGCCTCCCCATAGCTGGACCAGCACCTAGTGGCAGACCTGGCTTTCCGCACACACACACGTGCTGCCGCTCCAGGTTTACCCCCAGAGCCAAGCGGCTGATTCCTGGATAGAAACAGGTGTAGTGCCATCTTAGCGAGTCAGAGAGGTTGTCCCCAGGCAGAGAAAATGTCATCTCCAGTTGCGAGCCATCCTACAGCTGGAGGGCGGTGACCAGTAGTGAAGCAGCTGGCACTGTCTGGGACCAGTCTGCTCCCTGCGGAGCCTAACACAGGAACCATGGCGCCAGAGGCGCCCCTGCACCAAGGGTCGGGCAGTCAGCTCCTGGAAATCAGGGTGCTGGTCCTGGGGGCTGCCTGGGGCTTGGCTCCCCCAGCTTCTGGGCCTCCAGGCCCAAGAAGCCTCCCTGCAGTTCCACTAGCACTACAGAGGAGCAAAGGAGGATACACCCTTTCCCAGTGTGGTTTCTTGACATAAATTTTAAAAGGAAAGAGAGAAATTGGGTTAATGAACTTTTTTCATTTTTCATAAGCAACAGAAGAAACTTTCAAAAGGACTTGTATTGCAATGAAAAGCCAACTTTAAAAGTGGATCAGATACCAGCTTAGAATTCTGACCTATATTCATTTTTTACATTTGAATAAATATAATTGGGAAATACCCTTATTATAGGGTATTGAGCAAGTAGAAATCTTTATGGAAAGGAATCTTTTAAGTGTGCTTACTTAAAGTACACTCAGGAGGGGACTTCCCTGGCAGTCCAGTGGTTAAGAATCCACCTTCCAATGCAGGGGACACGGGTTCGATCCCTGGTGGGGGAACTAAGATCCCACATGCTGCGGGGCATCTAAGCCTGCGCTCTAGAGCCCGCGCGCCACAACTGCTGAGCCCATGCACCACAACTAGAGAGAAGCCCGTGCGCTGCAACAAAGAGCCTGTGCACCACAATTAAGACCCCATGCAGCCAAATAAATAAATATTTTTTAAAAATACACTCAGGGGACTTCCCAGGTGGCACAGTGGTTAAGAATCCGCCTGCCAATGCAGGGGACACGGGTTCGATCCCTGGTCCGGGAAGATCCCACATGCTGTGGAGCAACTAAGCCCGTGCGCCACAACTACTGAGCCTGCACTCTAGAGCCCGCGAGCCACAGCTACTGAGCCTGCATGCTGTAACTACTGAAGCCCGCGCGCCTAGAGCCCGTGCTCCGCAACAGGAGAAGCCACGACAATGAGAAGCCCGTGCACTGCAACGAAAAGTAGCCCCCGCTTGCTGCAACTAGAGAAAAGCCTGCGCACAGCAACGAAGACCCAACATGGCCAAAAAAAAAAAAAAAAAAAAATACACTCAGTAAACATTTTTTAATAATTAGTAAGTGTGAAGTATATGTCTCTACTTTTTCATGACATGTCTGTTTGGTAGAGGTTATCAAATCCAGCCTGAAAGAACAGTACTCTTTTAATACAGAAATGCTTACCTTTACCTGGGTGTAACTGAAGTAGTTCATCCAACTCATAGCCAGAAATCAGTCTCAGTTTCTCCTTGGTGGCTTTACATTTCGGCTCTGAATTATCGGAGTCTTTGAGGACCCCCCCCCACCTCAAGTGGTTGGGACTGGCTGCGTCCCTGCGGGCAGTGGTGTGTCCTAACTGCCTGCCAAGGGGCCTCCAAGTGGTCAAGCTCCAGGAAGTAGGAAGCCAGTGACAGCTGTGTCTGCACACCAAGCTGGTGGCTTTGGGAGGGCCCCTGTGAACGGCCCCTGGAAGCTTTGTGACAGCGCTTCTGTGACAGTTGGGCACAGGGTGAACACAAAAGAGCAGAAGCTTTGAACGGGTTAGAGCAAACCACCCTCACCTCCTGGAGTCCAGAACTGTAGTTCTTCTTGATGGAGCCCCAGCTGCCGCGCCTCCTGAGGAAACGCGGCCTTTTACGTTGATCCCCTTTGAGCTGGCCCTCCTGCCCCATTCAGCATCTCAGTGCAGAAGGTAAAATGCTGACACGGCTTCTCTTGGAAGTGATGCTGCTATGAATAACCTCCCTTTTTCTAGTGCACAGAAAATAGACAGTGTGGAGAGTTGGACCTCAGAATTTAGGATTCTGCTAAACTTCTATACCAAAGGGTATACTTTTTTCAGACAATTCTAAGGAAAGGTCAAGAAATCCATATTTCTCTCAATTAACTTTGCCTATTATGTTACAGTAGAATAGGCTTGGTTTAAACTGTAGAGTAAAAAAACATTAAAATTTCTAAGTTTAAAGTAAAGGAACCCAACCATAAGAACTGGTTCAAATGAAGGGTTTTATGTTTTAGTTTTTAAAATAAGCTCCTGATATCTTTAAACACAGCCCCAAGCCAGGCATCTGTATTACAGCAGGCTGGCTAGGTCGAAGGCCATTTCCAGGGATGTTGGATGTTGGGGCCAGGCCCAGGGAGTGAGGGTGTGCAGTTTCTCCAGAATCACACAGATGTCCAATGGGCAGCTTTCCGTGAATACAAGCATAGATACACTTTCTTTCTTTTTAAAGACCCTTAATTCTTTGGATTCTTGCACGGCTGCCAGATTGTCATTCTCGGGCTTTGCATGTTGTTTTCCTCATTTATTTGTGAAAACAAGCATGGTGCATGGCAGACCCCTACTGAGTGCGCGGGTGCCCTGAACAGACGGCCCAGCGGCTACACGTTGATGGCCCGCGAACTGAGCCGACAGGCAGAAACTCTCCTCTTGTTCTGCTCATGTGTTTTTACGGGGGTTTTGTCTGCTGCCTTTATTAATATTGTTTTTCTTTTTTCCCTTTCTCTGATAAATTTCTTTAACTTGTCCTCACCTTCCGTTCAACAATAGCCGTGGAGGGTAAGCACATGGTATCTGTGTGTCTGTCCAGCTCTCTATCGCACCCCGCTCTGCATGCGACTCTGGACCAGGAATCGGGAAGCCTGGGGAGGGCGCTTTTGCTTGGTTTGTCACCAAAAGCGGCATTTGTATTTGCCCAAGAGTGAGACGTGAACATCTCCGCAGGGAGGGAACGTTCTCGTCCCTTTGTGTCTCAGGGCTCAGGGGTGGGCACCCAGAGTTGAGCACTGGCAGCAGATTGATGGATGAACAACTGTTGGGCGCCGTCATTTAGTCTTCTCCAAGTAGCCGTGTGCAGTCCTTTTCGTGCCTAGCGTGGCCAACTCGACCTTTTCAGTACGCTGAAGGTTCCCTAGAGGCCCTTGTGCAGCCTTCTGGGCTCAGGTTGTCTTGGATAACATTTGTTGAAGTCTCTCTGTGCCCGGGCCCTGGGACGGGCAGTTTTACATATGTTCACCCCCATCACAGCTGCGGGTGAGGGGGCAGTGCCCGCCCCCCACCAACAGAGCAGCACCCGCACAGCTCCCACGTCAGCAGCGTTCTGGAAGCAGATGGTGTCCGTTTAAAGAAGACTTGCATTTGCCCACTTTTCATAACCATAAAAGGAATACACGTTTCCATTTAGGTGGTTTGAAGGCAACTAAGCTGAGCCATACAGGTTTTACTGCAAAATTCAAACTAAGTGGAAATTCTTATAGTCTCAATGTAGAACACTTGACCCCTTAGCCAACTGTCTCTAAATCCTCAGAGAGATGTAAAATATCTGGATTCTTTCTCTTTTGGTGAATGATTTTGGGGGGACAATGAATCACTTCTCTGAATGAATCCGGGGCTTTTAGTATAATGTGTGTGATTCCATCTCATTTCCTTTAACTGAGCTCAAAGTTAGAAAAGTGCTTTATTTATTTGTCACTTGGATGAATTGCTTTGCTGTCATCCTCAAGCTGAACTGTGTCCCCTAAGACAAGAAGATCAGTTATGTGATCTGCTTTGATCTCTTTTAAAGACCCTTTCTAACCTAGTTGCAGTGATATGACGCCATCTGCTGGAGGATAGAAAGATAACCGGCTTCTGTGTTGACAGCTTCAGCCCCAGGAAATCAGCCCCCCTCCCACTGCCAACCTGGACCGCTCCAATGACAGGGTGTACGAGAACGTGACGGGCCTGGTGAGAGCGGTCATCGAGATGTCCAGCAGGATCCAGCCAGCCCCGCCAGAGGAGTATGTCCCCATGGTGAAGGTGAGCTCAGCCCCGTCACGTGGAGCAGGAGGCGTTCCCTGTGCCCTTCAGGCCCAGCCTGACTCTTCAGAAGGTCTGCATCATGTGGTGATCATGGCCATTCCCGACCTTGACCCCGGAATGTCCTGAGCAACAGAGTCTGTCAATAACTGCTGCTCATACATGTGATCTTGAGTGAGGAAAGATGCAGAATACTCACAGTCTGATGCCATTATGACTTAGGGGAGGTAATTACAGTGTTAAAGTGCCAAGACAGATGACACTTGGAGACCCTGCTTTCAGTTCTTTTGGGCATTTACTCAGAAGTGGAATTGCTGGATCGTATGGTAGTTCTATTCCTAATTTTTTGAGGACACACCATACTGTTTTCCACAATGGCTGCACCAATTTACATTCCCATCAGCAGTGCACAAGGGTTCTAGTTTCTCTCCATCCTCACTAACACTTTTTATTTTGTTTTTTTTTTTTTTTTTTTTTGATAGTAGCCATCCTAATGTGTGTGAGGTGGTACCTCACTGTGCTTTTGATTTGCATTTCCCTGATGATTAGTGAGGTTGAACATCTCTTTGTGTGCTTTTTTGTGTTGGCCATTTGTGTGTCATCTTTGGAGAAATGTCTGTTCAAGCCGTTTGCCCACTTTTTAATAAGGTTGTTTGGCTTTTTGTCGTTGAGTTGCAGGACTGAACACCGTTTTTAGTGTACCAATGAGCAATCTCTGGAACGGCTTCTTTTAAACCATCAATGTGGAGTAGCTGCTTGGAAGCCGTGATGTTTTGTGGGCAGCACAGTTAATCCATTCTGGTTTCTTTTTTAGGCTATACTCCCATACACTTATAACCGAAGTTCTTAAGGGTGAACTTGCGTGAACCACAGACGGGTTTTAAAAAAATACTAATAAACTCAACAATATACAAAAGCAATCAAAATTTTGTACATAATAAGACTTTTTATGGTGATTTTATAGAAGCTGCTTTTTTAACCGTATTACTTTGGCAAAATGACACTCTTTTTGTTGATCCAGTGTCAATAACTAGCATGTCCTTACTGGTCTTGTTCATACTGCATGTATAACTTAGCACCTGAGTCATTACATAGTTGACCCTCATAAAAATGACAGCGACAAACATTTTTAACTCTAACGTCATATCGTTTTTAATCACAATTGGTCCCTTTAAGCTCCGAGTGGCAGGGGGAGGGCTATTGTGCTCCGTGTACATAGTGGACGAAGCCCTGGGGTCAGAATGGCCTCCATAGCAGACTGCCACCTGTCGTTCCCACGTGTGGCAGCAGTTACATCCTTTTTGGTGGCCCACGAGGCTTTGGAAAGCACTGGGGAGAGAAGAGAGTCATGGAGCACACGTGGCCCCAGCACCGCCTTCCCCGGGCATCCTTGCGGCTTTTCTTACATGAGCCTCCATTCCCCTGTTCCCCAGACAGTAGAGCAGTGAGTATTCAGAGATCTGAATCTGGGGGAAATTGCCTCATAACTTAATGAGATCAGGCTCAGCACTGTGGAAAAGAAATACAGAAATTTTCCTAAAAAAAAAAGAAAGAAAGAAATTTTCCCTAAAGTGGTGAAAAGGAAATGAAAAATCATGTAACTGGAAGGAAACACTGTCATTGCTGGCGTGAAACTCCTTGACGTGCATCCTAACGCTGGGTGTGGTCCTGTCTGTTAGGAAGTCGGCTTGGCCCTGAGGACGCTGTTGGCCACCGTGGATGAGACCATTCCCGTCCTGCCCGCCAGCACCCACCGAGAGGTAGGGCCTCATCCAGAGGGCAGTGTGGCGGGGGGAGCACAGCGCGCGCTCTGCAGGCGTGACCTCCTGGCCGGGCCCCAGGTCGGGACTCCGGCGCCTGGCCGTCCACCTTCGGGGCCGTGTGGAGCCACCGCACCGCGTGTGGGGTCCTGGCCTGAAGGACGGGGCGTCTGTGAGGACATGTGGGGAGTGCAGGATTGGGGCTGCTGCCGCCCTGGAACCCTCCAGAGAGAGGACGGAGGCTGTGGAAACGGACCGCGAGAGGCATCCTGCCCTCCTTCCTCGAATTCCTCTGGAAAAATTTGAGTTTGCAAGTGACCTTGGTTTTCCACTTAAAGCAACGATATAAACATTCCTCGTAACTAGTAAATAGGCTTAGCGTTGGGGTCTGCACCCAGCCCTGCTCACTTCCCGCGCCTCGCCCTTCCAGCTCCAGCGTCCACTTTTCTGCTTTCTCTCTCGGGGTGCGTGATCTGTCCTTCCCCCAGCAGGCACTCTGCTTGTTTTTGTTCTCTTAGTTTTTACTGTGAAATGATTTCAAACTTGCGGAAAAGCCCTGAGAGCAGCACCGAGAGCTTGCAAGCACCCTCGCCCTGATCGCGCCGCCTTCACCGTCTGGGCCGTCTGCGGCCTCTCTCTGCACGCGCAGGCTTTACTTCTCCAGAGCCACCTGCGGCTGGTTGTGCGCATCTCGCCCTCTTACCTTTAGTGTTTGCGTTTGTGTTTTCGAATAACGGGCCGTTCTCTTACCCTGCACGGTCACCACGTCCTGGAATTTAACACTGGCCAGCGTGCTCATCTGTCAGCAGGTGGTGGTCTGGGTTCACCAGTCACCCCAGTAATGCTTCTCCCTCTGGCTGGAGACGGCCTGGGGCTCACGTGGCCCCTGACACCGCCCAGCGTGTCTGTGCGCCTCTCTCCTGGGGCAGCCCCTCAGCCCCGCGCTGTCTTCTGCGACAGAGTGTAGGCCCCCTGTGTTCCAGAGGCTCCCTGACGTGGAGCTGAGGGAAGTTCTCTAAAGGCTGATGCTTCCTCCCGGTCAGGCTGAGGTTTTACATCTGCGGTGAGGCTGCGTCCTCCTCGGAGGTCGTGTCCGAGGGCAGCACGCCCAGCAGGGTGTCTGGACACGCGGGGCCGTCGGGCACAGCTCCTGCAGCTGGTCCTGTAAGTGGCATCAGTTCACCTGCATGACACCTCTTAAATCATTTTGGAAAATGCCTCTGACTGGTGTCACCACGTAACTTAATATTTCTCTCCAGTTCGGAGATTAGCTAGTTTATCTGCTTTAGTAGAAATTTAATTGGTTTTCCACAATGAGCAAGGATTTTGCCCCCAAATGAAGACGCTCCAGGTGCCAGAGGCAAGCAAGTGGTATCCTAATGGATGGATATTTTGGCAGGACCATTTCTAACTTGCTATGTGAGCTGATAACGGCTGCAGTGACCTCTGTGTACCTGGTTCTTCTGCACGCCGTGTGCTCCTTCCTGCTCCCCTCCCGCCCTCTGGACCCAGCTGTCCCTGACCTCTCTACTGCACCCGCCCAGGGGTCACCGGAGGCCATCCCCCCACCGCCCTGACCCCTTGGCGAGACCCCTGGAGTTTCAGAGCCTTGCCCGCCCCACCCCCAGGCTTTCTTTGCTGCCCCGATGGTGGCCGCCCCCAAGGTGCTCCCCGGACTTGTGTTTTAGAGATGCCTTTTCTCCTTGGCAGGGCTCCCCACGCCCACAGATCCAGATGCTTGAGGCCCTCACCCTCTGTGCTGTGAGCAGGCCCACTCCCTGTGCCCCGGGCGCTAGCTGTCCGCGGGACGTCTGCCGCTGTAGCACATTCTGCTTGCAGGGTCAGTGGGACCAGCATGCACTCACCACCCTGCCCAGCACGAACCACACGCGCGCGCGCACACACACGTACACCGTGCCGACAGCCTGTGTCACCCATGAGTCTCAGGTCGGGCCTTGCTTCTCCATCCTCACGGCCACGTCCGCTCTTCCCTGAGGTATCACAGCAGCCTCTCAGCTGCGTACTCCACCTCTGGGCTCTCCCTGCCCTTCCGTTTACTTTCCGCACTGCCACCAGAGCCCTGTCTCGATTATGTTATTCCCCTTCCTAAAATTCCTTAGGCCTCCCCGTTGCTAAGTTCAGCAGGACCAAGGTGAACGTGGGGGGCTTACGAGGCCCTTCACGGAGGAAGCCGGCCGGCTCTCGCAGTCTCGGCCGCATGCAGGCGAGTTCTCCTCTGTGGAGTCTCCGCCCCTCTCAGAAGGAGTGAACTGCTCCTCCCCGGGCCCATTTCTGTGGCGTGATTCTCCCGTGTGTGATGGGCAGCTCTGTGCGTGCTTCCCCCACACTGGGCTGTGAGCACAGACACACTGGGTCACTCTTGCGTCCATGACTCCAAGGGCCTTGTGTACAGTAAGTGCTCGCTGACTGTTGAAAGAGCACGTGGCTAGATTGCCTCTGGTTAAGTACACAGGTCGGAGGGATCGCGAGACACCCCAAGCAAAGCTCTCCAGCCCTGTGGCTCCTTCCACCGCCCCTGCCCCCGCTTCCCACCTCTGATCCGCTTGGAAGGGTCTAGAGTTTACATCAGAGTGGAGCAAGTGTGTGGTGACATCCTTGAACCATCTCCTGCATAGCAAAGGAAGGTCTTGGAGCAGGTGCAGTAGAGAGCGTGCGGGCCTGGAGGTGAAGACCAGGTTCTGTCTTGTTTAAGGGGAAGGAAGAAAGTTTCTTCTCCTGGAGGCACCTAAGAAAAGCGCCTAAGAATGCCCTGAGTGTTGGCCGCAGGAGGCTCTCCTGACCCTCTTGTCCTTGCAGATTGAGATGGCCCAGAAGCTGCTGAACTCCGACCTGGGGGAGCTCATCAACAAGATGAAGCTGGCCCAGCAGTATGTCATGACCAGCCTGCAGCAGGAGTACAAGAAGCAGATGCTGACGGCCGCGCACGCCCTGGCCGTGGACGCCAAGAACCTGCTCGATGTCATCGACCAGGCCAGACTGAAGGCCCTGGGGCAGACGAGGCCGCACTGAGCGCCGGGGCCTGCTCCCCGCTCCGCCGCCACCAGCAGCGAGGCTCTGCCCGGCCGTGGGCGCCAGCACTCACAGCGCCAACGCTCTGGCTGAGGCTGGTTGAAAATCTCATATAAGTTTAACCGCATTTTGATGTGGGTTGTTTTGGTTTTGGTTCTTTAATCATGGTGTTCAGAAAAGTCCGGGATCCAAAATGTGGCATTTTTCTGAGAATAAAAATTGTACCTGAGAAGCTTTTAAAGAATCATGAAGAACAGATTTTGTTCACATCAGGATGTGCTTTCGTGGAAGCGGCCGAGGCAGTGATGCACTGGTTCCTGAACTGGCTGGACTGGTCCTTGGAAGAAGACAGGAGGAAGCGGAGGATTCCAGGAAACCCAAGGGGCTGAGAATCCCTTTGCCAACCGCAGACTTCCTCTCCAGGCTGGGATTTTTGTCGTTAGAACACTGTTCAGTTGCAATATGCTAATACCACTTTACAAAGAAAGAATATAAAAGCTCTATTTTGAAGACTTGAGTAATTTCAGAAAAAAACTACAACCCTCTTGTCTTTCCTGCCTTTTACTTTCATGTGAGTATGTGAAGCATTTGGTTGGAAACTAGCTGTAGAACACACTAAAAACTTTTGTCTTTTTTCACCAGAATAATGTGCCAGTTTTTTGTAGCGATGTTATTTCTCTTGGAAGCAGAAATGCTTTGTACCAGAGCACCTCCAAACTGCATTGGGAAGAAGTTCTGGAACCATCCCTGTTTTCCATTTTTATATAATTTATAAAGAAAGATTAAAGCCATGTTGACTATTTTACAGCCACTGGAGTTAACTAACCCTTCATTGTGTCTGTCTTCCCAGGAAAGAATTGGGCAAAACAGAGATGTGGTTTCCTTTTGATGTCCAGTTTTACCATCCATTCTGTTAAATAATTTTGAAAAATATGCCCTCTCTTTAGTTTGTTGGGGGATATAAATTATTCTCAGGAAGAATATAATGAACTGTACAGTTACTTTGACCTATTAAAAAGGTGTTACCAGTAAAGTGCTTGGTGTAATATCCTTTCTTTTGGTTTTGTTCCTTCAGATCATTTGAAATTTCTCAGGTGACTTGTCAGATAAACTAACATACAGGAAAGCTCTCGATAATGATTAGTTTCTTTTATTCTTTGTCTTGTTGGCAAGTCAAGAACACTCCCCGTAAGTTAACCTTCTTGTTCCATCTTCATGGTTAAATGCAGAAACCGAGCTAGGGTGATGTCGTCCCTGAAGGACTTCCCTCCACAGGCTTGGTGTCACCGCCACCTGTCCAGCCCCGGGGAACCTGTTCTCTTAAGGGAACCGTCAGCGTGACAGACCCCAGACCCAGCCTCATCTCGCTGAGCCTCTGGCGCGCAGGACTGGGGTCTGCAGCGCTGGGAACCTGGAGGGAGAAGAGCCTGGGCCCAGCCCCCAGTGGAGGGACTCGAGCGTGTCCTGCAGGAAGACGCGCGTCCCCGTGTGCAGCAGAGTCACTCCCCTCTGGGCTGCCTGGTGTCCTCTTCGTCTGAAGAGAAGGTCGGGGATGTCGCCCTTCTGAGCTTCTCTCGGGCTCTCCAGTCTCCGCTTCCTCGTCTTTAGGATGGTGATCATGAGGTTAAATAAAACGAGCGGTGTGAATGAGGAAGCGCTGCACGTGCTCCCGGGGGCTCGACTGCGGGGCTGTGAGCCACGGCCGCAGCGCGTATTCTCTGCCCCGTACCGAGAACTGCAGGTAAGTCTGGAAACGTCCTGTAAGTCAGAGGGAAAGGCATTTTGGTTGTGAGAATGGGTGGAGACAGATAGCGGATGGTGTTGGCTGGCCGGCTCGGTGGCCCCGGGGCCGTCAGAAGGGCCACCCCGTGACTCCGCCACATGCTGCTGCAGACGACAGCTACCCAGTGAGGCATTCGACCCTGTCCACGTTGGCCAGGAGAAGCAGTAAAGAAAGCGAATACGAGCCTGCTCACGACCTCACCCTCTGTCTTTCTCCAGCTCCATATATTTTAACATTATTTTAATTAAAGAGTCATTTAAATAGAGAAAAGGACACATAAATGTTGAGCTTATTGAATTTTTCACAAAGGAGCACACTCATGTCACTGGCGCCCAGACTCAGGAACAGGACAGCACCAGCACCCCAAAAGTCTGCCTGGGGTCCCTCCTAGCCACTGCTTCCCCAGAAGGGTACAGCCACCCTGCTTGCCTTTTATCAACTTTATGGAGATGTAATTCACACAGAGTAAGAACCTGCTGAGTGAACAGCTGGATGGCTTTCTTCAAACGTGTACATCCAGTTCCCCATCAGTCCCCACACCCACCGAGGCAGCCACTGGCCTGGTCTCTTGCACCGTAGATCTGGTCTTACACGCCAGGTTGCTTCTGGAACTACTGTATGCACTCTTCTGTTTCTGGCTTCTTTGACTCAGTGATGTTTTGGAATATCCGTGTTGTTGCGTCATCAGGATTTGTTCTTCTTTATTTCTGATGGTACTTCGTGGTCTCACAGCCAGTTCACCTGTCACCTGTTGGTGGATGGGACATTTGAGCTGTTTTCAATCTGGTTATCATGAATGAAGCTGCCGTGGACATTTGTGTACAAATACACGTGTTTCCATTTCTCGTGGGCAGACAACTATGAGCAAAATCTCTGGAACTTATGGTAAGTGTTCAACTTTATTAAGAACTGCCAAACCGTTTTCCAATGTAATTATACCATTTTACCCTCCAACCAACAACACATAAACCTTCCTGCTTCTCCACATTCTCACCAGTATTTGGCATTGTCAGTCTTTTATAATTTTAGACTTTCTAGTGAATATGTGTTCCATCTCATTTTAATTGTGTTTCTTAATGTACAATGATATTGAGCGTCTTTTCCTATACTTACTGGCCATTTATATATCTTTCCCGGAAGTCTCTGCTCACATATTTTGCCCTGTTTAAAATTGGGCTGTTTGGGAATTCCCTGGCAGTCCAGTGGTTAAGACTCGGCGCTTCCATTGCCGAGGGCACAGGTTCGATCCCTGGTCAGGGAACTAAGATCCCTCAAGCCATGTGGCATGGCCAAAATAAATTAATTAGTTAATTAATTAAATAAAATAAAATTGGGCTGTTCATCATTCTGTTGGGTAGATAGGAATTCCTACCCACTGGGTGGTAGGAATTCCCTCTGTGTCCCAGATACTACTCTTTGTCAGATACTTGTTTCCCACACGTTTTCTCCCAGTCTGGGGCATGGCTGTTCATTTTCTTAACTGCACCTCAGTGTAATTTTACCTGAAAAACTGGTGGAGGGATTGTTGTGATTGGAACTTCATTGGCTTTTTAGGTCAGTTTGGGGAGAACAGATATCTTCAGAATGTTGAGTCTTAAAAACATGAACTTAATATATCTCTATTTCTTTATATCTTTAATTTTAGTAATGCCGTGCTGTTTTCAGTGTAAATAAAGATCTTAAACATCTTTTGTTAGCTGTATTCCTGTTCTGTGTTTTTGATGCTATTATGTTTTAAATTTTTCTTTTTTCTTTTTTAATTTTATTTATTTTTTGCTTAACCTAGGTGTGACATACACTATTTTCTATTCTATTTTTTAATTGAATTATAGTTGATTTACATTGTTTCAGGGGTACAGCAAAGTGATTCAGTTATATATATGTAAGTATATATATTCTTTTTGTACATTCTCTTCCATTATAGGTTATTACAAGATAACGAATACAGTTGCGTGTGCTCTACAGTAGGTCCTTGTTGTTTATCTATTTTATATATAGCAGTGTGTGTATCTGTTCATCCCAATCTCCTGATTTATCCCTCCCCCCCCACACTTTCCCTTTTGGTAACCGTAAGTTTGTTTTCTAAGTCTCATTTTTTTGGATTCCACATGTAAGTGATAATCATGTGATACTTGTCTTTATCTGACTTACTTCACTTAGTATGATAACCTCTAGGTCCATTCATTGCTGCAAATGAAATTGTTCAATTGTTGGTGGCTCAGTACATAGAAGTGCAGTCATTTACACTGTGTCCTTGGTGGGTCCAGCCCTTTTCTGTCTCTGTTCACCTGCCCCAGCCTGGAGTGATGCACCCCAAACTCCGACCCCACCCAGCCCCTCGTGCTGTCCCTTCATGCAGCAGAGGGCAGGACACAGCAGCCGAAACCGAGTGCAAGTGCCGGACACTGTCAACCACCCTCAGGGGAGTCAGGCTCAGTCTCTCTATTTGGGACCCCCCTTGCTGGGTGGGGCTGACTGCCATGCTCTGAGCCCGGGTCTGACCAGGTTTGTGTACCACCAATGAGGGCTGCACATCTTTTAAAACTTTTAAATCGTACTTGACTTTAGTTTGTTATCTTGATGAATTTGACAACAAAAACAGACAATCTTTCTAGTTATTTTCCCCTCTGGGGGAAGAATGCTCTTTAAATTTACCCAAACATTTTTAGGCATTGACTTCTTTTTAAAAATTCATCTTTTTTTATTGCACAAGTGTACAAAGTGGTGCACATACACTGAAGAACATTAGAAAATACAGCCAAGTCAAAAAATTTTTTAATTGCGCCAAGATTAGGAACAAGACGAAGATGCCAGTTTCACCACTTAACGTTCAACATAGGACTGGAAGTTCCAGCCAGAGCAGTTAGGCAAGAAAGTAAATAAAGGGCGTCCACATTGGAAAGAGAGAAGTAGAGCTACTTCTATTCGCAGGTGATGTGATCTTATACACGGAAAATCCTAAAAAAATCCATAAAAACTGTTAAAGATAATTAACAAATTCAGCAAGTGAATAAGCAAGATGTGGTGTGTCCACACCGTGGAATATTATTCAGCCATGAAAAGAAATGAAGTACCGACGCACACTACAACATAGATGGCCCTTGAAAACATTAGGTTGTGAAACAAGCCAGACACAAAAGGCCACAGATTGTGTGATTCCATGTGATTTTGTGATTTATAATAAGAAACAGAAATTTGGAGTTCCTCCCATTCCTGGTACAGAGCTCTCAAAATCCTTGGAATTTCCTAGGAGATGAGAGAGACACCGGTGTCCTTTGGAATTAATTCTTAACAAGCCCCTTTCAGTGGCACCTGATTTTATGTTAATGAGGAGACTTTGGGGAAGGGGGCTGGTTGCTAGAGGAACTGCCCATGACTACAGGGTTGGGACTTTGATCAGTCGTGCCTACGCAGTGGTACCTCCATAAAAAGCCACACAGACGGGGTCCGAGCTTCCGGGTTGGTGAGCGCGCGGAGGTGCTGGGGCGTGCCCGGGACGGGCTGGCCGCTCCACGCCCCTTCCCACACACCTTGCCCTACACATCTCTTCCTTCCGGATGTTCCTGAGTTCTGTTCTTTGTAATAAACTGGTTCTTCATAATAAACTGTTCTTTACAATGAAATCTAATAAGTTAAATGTCTTCCTGAGTTGTGTGAGCTGCGCTAGCAAATTCATGGGACCTGAGGAGAGGGTCAGTCTACGGCATCAGTAGCACAGGTGATGGTGCCATCGGCACTGGAGAACAGGACAACCTGTGGCTGAGCCCTTCGCCTGAGGGGTCTGATGCTATCTCCTGGTAGATGGGGTCAGGACGGAGTTAAATTGCAGGGTACCAGCTGGTGTTGCAGAATTGCTTGGTGTGGGAAAAACACCCACACGTTGAGGGACCAGAAGTGTCAGAAGGGAAATATTGTGAGTAAAGTGTTGTAAGCAATGTAAAGTAAAACGAAAGTTTTTTCCTTTACATTCTATTTATAGGAAATGTCCAGAATAGGCAAATCCCTAAAGACAAAGCAGATCAGTGGTTGCCCGGGGCTGAGGAGGAATAGGGAGTGACTGCTTAATGGATACAGCATTTCCATCTGGGGTGATGGAAAATTTCTGGAACTAGGTAATGATGATGGTTGTACAACATGGTGAATGTACTTAATGCCACTGAATTGTACACTTTAAAAATGGTTAAAATGGTTAATTTTGTGTTGTGTGTATTTTACCACGATAATAAAAAGTATCAAATGTCTTATTAAAAAACATTAGGTACCTACTTATGTAGGAGGATGAATGGTCACCCACGGTGTCTGCAGGAGTCCAGGGGACATGTAAGTGGGGACAGGTGACAGCAGGTCCTGGGTGGTCTGCATCGCGCCGCTTCATTCCGGCTCTCCATCCCCCTCCTTATAGACCCAGTCACAAAACTACCCCCTCCCAACAGCATCTCATCCAGGGCAAAGCCTCACTCTCAATCCCTCCCCCAGATCCTTCTTTCACCCAAGAAAGAACTGACGGCTCCGCCCTTGGTTTTCTCTGAAGACATGCGGAGGTCAGCAAACTTTTTTGATATAAAGCCAGACAGTAACTATTTCAGGCTTTGCAGGTTGGATATGATCCCTGTCGCATTATCTTTTTTTTTGTTTTGACAACCCTTTAAAAATGTAAAAACATTTTTAGCTCCCTGGCCAGTAGAGTATGTTTATCTTTTTAAATTATAATCAGACCGTGTCTCTCACACACACGCACACGCACACGCACGCACACACACACACACACACCACCCCACCCCCACCCCGCTCATAACCTCCAAAGGCTTCCTGGCACTTAAAATAAAATATTAGAATTCAGGCTCCTCCAGGGCCTGGCATGGCCAGACCTGCCAGCTTCCTACCATGGCTCTCTGTCCCCCTCCACCTCAGCCACACGGGCCTAGAACATTCCGGGTCATGTGGACCCGCCAGCCTTTGCCTTGTGGCCAGCCATCACCACGGTCAACTTCAGCACACTTCATTGCTTCCAAAAGAAACCCAGCACCCCTTACCCATCCCCCTCCACCCCCAGCCTCTGGCAATCACGACTCCACTTTCAGGCTCCAGGGATTTGCCTCTTCTGGATCTTTCCATACAAATGGAATCACACAATGTGTGGTCCTCAGTGTCATAATGTTGTCAAGGGTCGTCCATGTTGTAGTATGTTTCAGTACTTCTTTCCTTTTTAAATCACTAAATAATATTCCGTTGTAGGGATAGACCACAAAATCTCATCAGCTGATGGACATTTGGGTTGTTGCTACTGTTTGGTTCTCTGTATGAATAATGCTCCTATGGAAATTTGTGTATGAGTTTTTGTGCAGACTTCTATTTTTATTTATCTTGGGTGTATACCTAGGAATGGAATTTCTGGGTCATATGCTAATTCTATGTTTAACCATTTGAGAAACTGCCAGAGTATTTTCTGAAGTGGCTGCACTATTTTACATTTTCTTTAGCAACGTATAAGAATTCCAGTTTCTCCACAGCCTTGCCAACACTTGCCGTCTTCCCTTTTCTTAGCCCTGTCCTAAGCCCCAGGGGCCCAGGAGTGAGCAAAGCAGGTAAGTAAATAGTACATCCGTGGCCCCTCTGGTCTGCTGTTGGAAAGTCCAGTCCAGACCAGAATGACATAAGCCCAGTTCATTCCAGTTGATAATCAAAATCCAAACTCTTATCTGGTTTGAAATGTTTCTCCTCCCCCAGCTTAGACTGGATGTGGAAGCCTGGAGCAGGGCAGCCCCTGACATCTGGGAGCTGGCCTGGCCCTCACAGCACGGCCTGTGTGCTGCTGAACCCCAGCAATTTCACAGGATGTGGACATCACACAGGTCAGTCTGTGACTGTGATGGACCAAGACAAAACCATGAGTTGTCCAGACAACAAAAGTGGCCAACCATTCCCCCCACCTGCCCCCTGCTGACTTGAGCAATTCCTACTGCTTTACCACCCACAGCTGCCCCTCCCTCCCGACAAGACTGATAAGATGCCCAGTCACAAAGCTACCCCCGCTTCCCAAGAGCAAACCAAGTGTAATGCGGAGCAGACCCCACTTGCTCAGCCCTCGCCCAGATGACCTCACCCCATCCCAGATTCCGTTGTGCTAGAGGCTGAATGACGGCCCCCGAGACGTCCACCCGCTGATCCCTAGAACCTGTGAGTGCTCCCTTTTATGGCAAATGGGACTTTTCGTGCGATTAAGTTAAGGGTATTGAGGTGGGTCTATTACCCTGGACTGTTGGGGTGGGCCTGGTGTAACTCACAGGGACCCTTACAAGAGGGAACGTTTGTCTACAGAAGGGGGGAAGGCAGTGTGACAATGAAGGCAGAAATTGGAGTGATGCACCCACAAGCCAAGGAATGTGGGCCGAGTCCAAAAGCTGAAAGAGTCGAGGAGTGAATTCTCCCCTAGAGCCTCCAGAAGGGGCCGGCCCTGCCAGCCTCGCCTCTAGTCCAGCAAGACTAAGTTCAGACTTTTGGCTTCAGCTGTAGGAGGAAGCATGTGTGCTGTTCTCAGCCAGTGGCGCCAGGACTCTAATGCACACATGTTAAGTCTTTTCTAAAGACGCCTCCTTGGTTCCTCAAGATGTGTGTTCTCCCTCGCTGCAGCGAGCAACAGCCCGACACGTTCAGCTGCTGCTGTGTTCTTGGTCTTGGGCTGGAGGGCGTCATCGTGGGCATGCCCAGGTGGGGGGCAAGGTGTACTGGTGTCACGGTTGTGAGCAGGCATTAGTTCTCCCACACCCGCACCCCCGGCCCCCAGGTGCAGCACAGGTCCAAAGCTAACTCTACTTGGGGGTAATTTTGCAAATTCCAAAGAGCCCTACCTAGCAGGGTCTGGGAGTCCAATTCCCCCGACACAGACCCTGCTCCTCTTCCTCTTCCAGCCACCTTGTCCCACCTGTGCCGTGAGCCCCGCCCCCGGGCTCCTCTGCCCCTCTAGTTGCCCTTGGACCAGCCTTCGCTCTTGGTGAGGGAGAGCGTGGCCCAGCCCTTCCCTCTGTCCCGCCTCCTCCAGGCCCTGTCCCAGAGGGACCAAACCTCTCCTCCCCCAAACCCTCAAGGTCCCCAGGGGTCCCCCGGGACACTCTCAGGTACTCTCGAAAGGGACCCCCTCTCTGTCCTTCATCTTCCCGTCTCGCCCTCACCTGGCCTCACAGCCCTCCGACAACTTGCCCTGATCCATCAGGGAGGGGCACTGGGCAAGCCGGCCCTCCCTCGGGGGCCTCTGCAGACCCCAGCCTCCCCGGGTCTCTCAGCCGGAACGCCTCTACCTCCCGGTTTCTCTCTTGGACACTGGCTAGTTGGTTGCCCAACCGTGGAAAGTAATCTGGAGAAATCAGCTAATGAGTAACTTCCCAGGAAATTATTACAAATCTGCTGCCACTGAGTGAGTCACAGGAAGCGGGGTGGGGGGGGGAATCACCCCCAAACACACACGTGCTTAGTCACTGCAAAGCCAGTGCCAGCGGCAAGGCACCGGCAGCTCACCGTCTGTGTCTAAACGGTGCTGTGTTGTGCTCGTGTTCTGTTTCTTTTGCACCTCTTCTCTGCTCCTAATGGAACATTTTATTGGAGTTCAAAGTCCCACACTTTTTTTTGTTTTTTTAAGTTCTTTAAGGTCAAAAAAACATTGATTTTTCTGTTTCCTTATTCTTCCATTACTTTTAGGATATCCCTCAGCTTCAGAACTCCTACTTGGAATCTTAATTTTTTAAACTCAGTGTGTCAGGTCTTTCCTGGTCTCACTGTGAACATCTTCCCAGAACCCTTCCGTTCTGGTGGTCCTGAGATGCCGTCTCCCGGAGGCTCTGGAGGCTGCTGCCGTGCCTCTCCCCACGCTGGCCCTGCTCCCAGAGGTCTTTCTCTAGGACGCCCCTAAGTGGCGGGCATCTCGGGGCAGGGGCAGGGGCCCTCCTGGGGCCTGTGGGGCACACATTCCCCCCCTCCCCTTCCTCCACTGCCCACAGCTCATCGTTTCACGTGTGGGGCTCCATCCCTGCCTGGCTTCTGGGGTCCCGCGGGGTCGGGGCCGGGTCTGGAGAGGTGAGTGTCATATGCAGCACGCACCGCTCAAAGATAGGGGCCTTAGCCACCTGGAGACTCCAGTGCACTGGGCAGACGGGACCAGACCTGCGTCCCGGCTCCTCCTGGTGAGACCAAGCCAGGCCTAGCCTGACCACGACTGTGGACACAGAACAGCCCACCCTGCTCTCACCAGGCCCAGGTTCCACTCTCAGGGACGGAAACCTTGGTTTGCAGCTTCTTGAGCCACATCAAAGCAGGAATGTCCCTGACGTTTAACACACCAGGTCTTATTAGTAACCAACACCTTAATAAGAAATGATGTGAATCCCGGGCTCCTTGGGCTGAAGGAGACCCAAGCACTCAGCCTGGATCGTTTGCCAGTGTTTACCCTCAAGGAGGCCAGAGAGAGAGACCGCAGAGCTGGGACCCAGCTGGTCCCAGCCCCAGGATGGTGCCCTCGGCCTTGCTGGAGGGGAGAGCCGGAGAGCTGGGTTCCTGGGCTTGTGACAGGGTGATGGGCTTCGGGTGCTGGGTCCCACCTTCACTTCTGCCACAGTTGCACCTGGAAGCCAACAATGGGCATGTTACCCTAGATAAAGGGAACCTCAAAATGCAGGGGATCAAAATTATGCTCAGTGGAAGGAGCCAGACACACAAGGCCACGCACTGCATGACTCCATTTGCACGAGCTGTGCCGAGTGGCAAAGCCACAGGCACAGAAAGCAGAGTAGTGGTTGCCGGGGCTGGTGCAGGGTGCTGCTGAGTACAGGCTTTCTGTCTGGGGTGATGACACGTCAAGTCTGGGACTAGAACAGACGTGGTGATAGCACAACTTTATGAATGTACTGGATTGGCCAAAAAGTTCTTTCGGTTTTAAAGTAAAAGTAAAAGGCACATTTTTCATTTTCACCAAGAACTTTATTGAACAATGTATTCACCATTTTGTTCCACTACCTTCTGCCATTTTCCAGGCAACTTCATAATTCCATCTTCCCAGAACTTTATCTTTTTTAGCAAAGAACTGTTCCAGGTGCCTTTTACAGTCTTCCAGGGAATTGACATTTTTTCCATTAAGAGAATTTTGTAAAGACCTAAATAAATGGAAATCCGAAGGTGCAATGTCTGGTGAATATGGCAGATGAATCAGAACTTCCCAGCCAATCTAACAGTTTTTGCCTGGTCATCAAAGAAACATGCGATCTTGTGTTATCCTGATGGAAGATTATCGTTTTCTGCTGACTAATTCTGGATGCTTTTTGTCAAGTGCTGCTTTCATTTGGTCTAATTGGGAGCAGTGCTTGTTGGAATTAATCGTTTGGTTTTCCAGAAGGAGCTCATAGTAGAGGACTCCATTCCGATCCCACCGTATGCACATCACCTTCTTTGGATGAAGACGAGCCTTTGATGTGGGTGGTGGTGGTTCATTTCGCTTGCCCCACAAGCTCTTCCGTTCCACATTATTGTACAGTATCCACTTTTCATCGCCCGTCACAATTTGTTTTATTTTGTTTTTATTTATTTATTTATTTATTTTTGGCTGCGTTGGGTCTTCGTTGCTGCGTGTGGGCTTTCTCTAGTTTCGACGAGCGGGGGCTACTCTTCGTTGCGGAGCACGGGCTCTAGGCACGTGGGCTTCAGTAGCTGTGGCACGTGGGCTCAGTAGTTGTGGCTCAGGGGCTCTAGAGCGCAGGCTCAGCAGTTGTGGCACACGGGCTTAGTTGCTCCGCAGCATGTGGGATCTTCCCGGACCAGGGCTCGAACCCGTGTCCCCTGCATTGGCAGGCGGATTCTTAACCACTGCGCCACCAGGGAAGTCCCCACAATTTGTTTTAAAAACGAATGTTTTCGTTACATTTAAGTAGAGAATCGCATGGGGAAATACAGTCAAGAAGTTTTTTTTGCCACTTATGTGGAACCCAAACATCAAAGCGATTAACATAACCAAGCTGGTACAAATGATTTTCAACACTTGACTTGCATATTTTGAGTATGTCGGCTCTCTCCCTCGTGGTATAATGTTGACTGTTCTCAATTAATGTCTCGATTTGATTGCTATCAAGTTCAACTGGTCTACCCGACCATGGAGCTTCGTCCAGTGCGAAGTCGCCAGCACGAAACTTCGCAAACCACTTCTGACACGTTCGATCCATCACAGCACCTTCTCCACACACTGCACAAATCTTGTTTTGCGTTTCGGTTGCATTTTTACCTTTCTTGAAATAATAAAGCATAATATGCCAAAAATGTTGCTTTTTTCTTCCACGTTCAATTACATAAAAATTCATCAATTTTGATAAGGTTTTTTAAAATGCATGCTGGTATGACAGCTGTCACATACAATCTAACAAAATTGTTTCGAATAAAGTTAAAGACAACTAAGCGCTGCTAGAGCCATCTTTCAGGAAAAAAACGAACAAACCTTTTGGCCAACCAAATACTTAATGCCACTGAACCACATACTTTAAAATGGTAGCTTTTATGTTGTGTGCGTTGTGTGTTATGTGCATTTTACCACAATAAAAAAGGAAAACAAATGTAGGGGATTGATGCTAACGATCCTTAGTGTCCCATAGGAATTAATTAGGGAACAGACCCATCTAAGCGGTCCAGACCAGGCCCCTTGTCTGTCCTGTACCATCTTGGAACCACTCGGCGTAGCTGTCCCAGCCCTTTCCTATCCTGTGGATAAAGTTGTAGGTGGAAACTTACCGGTTAAATTTCCCGAGGTGCCAATCATTGTAACACACAAGTGCCCTTTCTGCGTCTTGTGTGGAGGACACGGACCACGTTCCCTTCCCGCAGCGATGCAGGAGTGGATCGGAAGCCTGCATCTCTCGTGCGTGGCTCCGGCGTTTCCTGACTCAGGGAGCCCCGTCCAGCGTCTCCAGGTCAGTCGGTCTGAGTCCCAGAGCGTGGATGAACCATGGTCTCCGAGCTGGGGAGGAGCCCCCTGCGTCCCCACATCACCAGGGAGCATGAAGAGCTCCGAGGGTCCCTTTCCAGAGGCCCCACTTCTCCAGATGCTTCTCCCTGTGAGGAAGGAAGGCCCCTCACCTGTCCAAAGTCCACCTCAGGCCTGGACCTGAGCTTGGGAGACTATTCATGGCCAGGCCGGGACCGTGTGCCCTGGGGCCCAGGCTCTGGGCATGTTGGCTGCTGGGATGTTCTGAATTCAGGGAGTGGGGCTGGGGGAGGGGTGACCTAGACTGTTCCCCTTGTGTCCCCAATATGCATCAAAGGCCAGAGCAGCCGTGGAGTCTCATGAGAGCAAAGCAAAGACATTGATAAGAAATATTAAATACCAAAAATACCTTTTTAGATATATGCAGCAATTCTCTTTTTTTGCTAACCTCAGGACTCACCCTGGATGGCCTGTCATTAGGTGGAAAGAGAAAGCCCCTTCACAGAGCTGAAACAGTGACGGTGACAATGACAGTTCTGTGAAATCGAACTGGAGTGTTTTCTGGAACTATCCCAGTTTTCAAGATACATTGGATAAAACCCAGATGAAACTTCTGCACAGTCTCTTTCACCATGGATGAGCATTAATCAGTGAGGTAGTTAAAACCCATTTTATTAAATCATTTCAAGAACTGCTCCAATTTTGATCAGTCCTCATCTTACTTCAGCTTCTCAAATGCTTAATATTTCCCACTCCCAACAACAAACAGTAAATATGACACGTGAGCTGTCAGAGTGATTTTTTTAAGCAGTATATATGCCTTTCTCTTTAAATTCATTAAGAAAATCTGATTGTGATGTTTAACAAAAATGAATGGAATTATTTCTGATTTTTATACTTCATTCTCATTTAATTAATCTCAAAAGCCAAAAAACACACATCAGTACACACATTCACACAGATTTACCAAAGGAATACCGTGCTTCCTATCCAACCCCTTGCTTCATAAGTACCTTATCATGCTGGGTACATGCTACACTGTATTATTATAAATTAAGTAATGTTAAAGAGCATATCTATTTATTTTCTTGGTCTTGAAACACATTGTAAAATAGATACATTAATTACTTTAGACCTTTAGTTTAATTTTGACTGCTTTTAGTAATCTGTCTTACAAAATGCATTCCTTGATTTAATTCTAAGTGGATTCTATAAAATTCCTGGAAACGCGTATTAGCATTTGAATTGTAAAACGAAGTCGCCTTCTGACAGGAGCGTGTCTCTTTGGCTGACAGGTTTGACAAGGAGGACAGGCTCTACAAATCAGATTCTACGCCATATTTTTGCATAAATTGAATAAACTAAATCTGCAGCTCTAAGAGTTTGACAAAAAAATTTATTTAAAGAAGTGATAAAAACTTTCATTTTAAAAACATTTTATTGGCAAAGGTATAAATGAATGAACAATATTTTATGCCCCTTAAACCTTGAGTTAAACTTGGTGCCTCTAAGTGAAAGAATATTAGACATCAATCTCAGGAAAGTACTTTTCTGCCCCGACCACACCACCTTGATGACTGTCACTTTATAATCAGTCTTGAAGTTGCCGGTGTGAGTCATCTAACTTTGTTCTTTTTTCAAGATATTTTCTTTTTGGCTCTTCTAACTCATTTGCAGTTATATATAAATTTTGAGGGAATTCCAGTGGTTAGGACTCTGCGCTTTCACTGCCGAGGGTGCCAGTTCAATTCCTGGTTGGGGAACTAAGATCCCGCAAGCCACACGGCCAAGAAAAAAACATAAGTGAAATCAGTTTGTCAATTTCCCTTTTTAAAAAAAGCCCCTTGGGGTTTTGAATCAGCTTTCGCTGTGTAACATCGCTTACTCATTTCACTGTGCTTCTGTGCACCAGCTGGCAGCCGGCTGACCCAGCTACACTTGGACTGGAGGCTCCCCGGTCACCCAGGGTCCAGGATGAGGAAAGTTCCTCTCGGTGACATGTGTGGGCCATGGGGAGGGGGCCAAGTCCCGGGCCCAGCCCCACAACGGTATCTAAGGCCTCTTAGGGCAGCTCTGCTGACATCCTAGTGGCCTATGCAAGTCACATGGTTGAGCCCAGCGTCAAGGGATCTAGAAATAAACCGTTCCAGTGGGAGAAGAGGCAGGAGCCATGACTTTTGGGCAGCGATTGGATCCACCATGCCTTTCTTGCAGACTCTATTGGGGTCATAAAAGATCCTTGTGAAAGCCAGGTGATTTCCAGCATGGGGCTTTCATCACCCTGAAGGCAGAGCTCGTTGAAGGGTCAGCCGGTCAGCCGTCGATCATCACATGTAATTGTCAGGGGAGGTCACTATGCGACTTTGGCACGTCACTAGGAAGGGTCAGAGCTGCCGCGCTGCAGTGACACAGCCCCTTCCATTCCCACCACCACTGATGTGAACACGGCCCTCGGCACTGACATCTCCAGAAACGAGCCTTGTCTCAATCCGGCCAGCAGTCCTTCCCGGGCCCCCATTCATTACTTTAAAAGACTCATTTCCGGGCTTTCCTGGTGGCGCAGTGGTTAAGAATCCGCCTGCCAATGCAGGGGACACGGGTTCGAGCCCTGGTCCGGGAAGATCCCACATGACGCGGAGCAGCTGAGCCCGTGCGCCGCAACTACTGAGCCTGCGCTCTAGAGCCCGCGAGCCACAACTACTGAAGCCCGCGTGCCACAACTACTGAAGCCCGCGCGCCTAGAGCCCGTGCTCCGCAAGGAGAAGCCACCACAATGAGAAGCCCGTGCACCACAACAAAGAGTAGCCCCCTGATCGCTGCAACTAGAGAAAGCCCACGCACAGCAACGAAGACCCAATGCAGCCAAAAATAAATAAATAAATTTATTAAAAAAAAGAATGAATATTAAAAGATGCGTTTCCTGGGCTTCCCTGGTGGCACAGTGGTTGAGAATCTGCCTGCCAATGCAGGGAACACGGGTTCGAGCCCTGGTCTGGGAAGATCCCACATGCCGCGGAGCAACCGGGCCCGTGAGCCACAACTACTGAGCCTGCGCGTCTGGAGCCTGTGCTCCGCAACAAGAGAGGCCGCAATAGTGAGAGGCCCGCGCACCGCGATGAAGAGTGGCCCCCGCTCGCCGCAACTGGAGAAAGCCCTCGCACAGAAACGAAGACCCAACACAGCCAAAAATAAATTAATTAATTAATTAATTTTAAAAAAAAAAGATGCGTTTCCAACAGAAGTGTACTTTCATGGCTGAGAATTATTCCTCCAAATATGTCATATATTTGTGTTTTGCTCAATTGTGAACTGATAATCATAGTGATAACTAAATCCAGAAGAATTATTTTTAACACTTAGAGCATCGCAGGAAATAAAACAAAATTTCAAAATTTCAATTTATTTACACATTTTTGTTGTAGAGAAGTATGTTGTAGAGTGATCCATAAAACTTTCAAATGTAAAACTATTATTTTAGGATAAATACCTGGCAGCAGTCAAAGGAAAAGATGATTTCTGTGGGTAACAGAAAGATGTGTCTAAGCATTAGAGGTTCATCATGTACTGTTCGTAATGGATCGTGTTGGATATCAAATCGATATGGTATTTATATTCCATCTGGTTACATTTTAAAGTGATATGACAGTTTTATTTTTAAGTGTCAATATTTACAGTATGCCAGAAATTGTATTCTTTGTAGCTATTTAAACTTATGAAATATTTTAGGTGTCAACTTAATGTGTGAGGGAGATAAAACATATTTTAAATTACTTTAGGGAGTATGTGAACAAAACTGGGGACCAGCAATGCCAAGTGCATCAGTGAACTTCACAGTCAGAAGAAACCAAGAGATCAGCTGTGGAACCCTTGGTTTGACAGCCCCCCTGCGCCTGTTGGGAGGTGGCTGGTGTCGAGGTTGGGACCAAGCTGTGCGGGTTCAAAGCCAGGCTCTGTGCTCACGGGCTGTGTGGTCCCCTGCCTGTTTCCCATCTGTAGCCTGAGGACTGAATGGGGAAATACATGTGCGGTGCTGAGAACAGGCACTTGGGCCGGAGGAAGCTAACGATGCCAGTATTCACGCTCCTGCACGATCCTGGGGGGCAGGAGGTTATTCCTCTCCCGGAGCCACTCTCAGCTCTGCTTTTTCAAGAAACATAGAACGAGACTCTTCGCTTCTCAACTTGAGAGCCCAGTAAGAGGGTGGAAGCGGCAGCTCCCTCCACCCCAGACTGATTCACGTCGTTCTCTGCTGTGACTGCACTGGATCCGGATGTGTCCCGGTTCTGATCGCCCCCTGTATGCACGGCCATGGGGAAAGGACAGGATCTTGAGACAGAGGACCTCGGGTGGGTGTTGGGGCGCCATTACAGAGCGCCCGCTGGAGTACCAGGCCCCACAGTAGGAGTGAGACGTGTGTACCCTCACTGCTGACCACACCCAGCCCGGGTTGTCCCAGTGAGGATGGCACGCTAACCCCAGCAGGTGCGGGGGACACAGGACCCATCCCAGAGCAGCAAGGCTCCACCCACTGCCTCTTCAGAGAAGTGAGGCCATCTAGCTTCACCAAGATGGTGTTTATGGGACAGAAGCCCAAGCACAGCATAAGTGCTAGCTGCCCTTCCTGTCTTCCTCAACGCCCCTCGCGGGGTGCCATTCAGAAAGGCAGGTGATGTTCTAGGTGTGGGCAGAAGACAAGCATGTTGGCCTCTGACTCCCTCCACTGTGGACACCTGGGTTTACCTCTGGGTTTGCTCTCCTAACAGCCCTCAGCCCTAGGCTCAGGGCATCGTGAGGACAAGCGATGAAGGCAGCCAGGGTGGCCCGGTCCAGAGCAGGGACGGAAGGGCAGGGCTGTTCCCGAGGATGCAGGCCACACCTGGCTGTGTCTCTACCCCGCGAGCAACAGGATGGCGGGGACGTTTTTCAAGAAGTGACAGCACCTAACGTGCTTTGAAAAGAGAGGCGAGTAGACCAGAGCAGGCCGAGGGGAGCCAGCTGCGGCAGGTAGGGCAGGGGCCTTGGGGGGAGCTGGATGCTCCAAGGCGCTGAAGAGGTAATATCCACAGTCATGGGGAAGGGTTGGCAGGTGATGGAGAGGGACTTACATAAAATATTAAGGGAACTTCCTGGCGGTCTGGTGGTTAGGACTTGGTGCTTTCACTGCCACAGCCCAGGTTCGATCCCTGGTTGGGGAACTAAGATCCCGCAAGCCGTGCCGTGTGCCCAAAAAACAAAAAAAGAAAGAAAAAAGATAAGGACTCCTTTTTTATTGACATAATCAAAACACCATTATCAGAGCTTTAAAAATTTAAAAATTATTCCTTAATATCATCAAATATCCAGTCAGAATTCAAATTTTCCTAATAGTCTCAGGATTTTTTTCTAGTTTTTAAAAAATCAATTCCAAATAAGGGGCACACTTATGGTGTCTTCTGATGAAAAGAAGTTCTTAATTTAATGAAGTTCAATTTTTCTTCATGGTAGTGTTCTTTTGCCTCAGTTAAGAAATCTTTCCCTACCTTAAGGTCATGAAAACAGTCTCCTATATTGTCTTTTTTGTCTTTTTTTTGGCTGCGTTGGGTCTTCATTGCTGCGCACAAGCTTTCTCTAGTTGCGGCGAGTGGGGGCTACTCTTCGTTGGGGTGCGCGGGCTTCTCATTGTGGTGGCTTCTCTTGTTGTGGAACACGGGCTCTAGGCACACGGGCTTCAGTAGTTGTGGCACACGGGCTCAGTAGTTGTGGCACATGGGCTCAGTAGTTGTGGCTCGCGGCTCTAGAGCCCTAGACTCAGTAGTTGTGGCGCACGGGCTTAGTGGCTCTGCGGCATGTGGAATCTTCCCAGACCAGGGATCAAACCCGTGTCCCCTGCATTGGCAGGCGGATTCTTAACCACTGCGCCACCAGGGAAGCCCTCCTGTATTGTCTTATAAAGTTGTTATTGTTTTACCTTTCACGTTTAGTCTAGAATCCCCCTGGAATTGAGTTTTGATGCATTTTTCCCATATGGATACCTAATTGTCCCAGCACTACTTAGGAGAAAGCCCATCCTTTTCCCCCACTGCTCTGAGGTACTTCTTCATAAGTCAAGTGGCTGCATATGTGGGGTCACTTTCCGGCCTCTCTCTTCTCTTCCACTGGCCTCTGTCTACTGACAGGCAATGCTATTCTGTCTTAATTACTATGGCTTCATAATAAGTCCTGATCTGGCAGCGCAAGCTGTGCCACCTCGTTCTTCTTCTCAAGAGCGTCTTAGCTACTTTTGCCCTTTGTATTTTCATACAAATTGTAAAATAAGCTTGTCAAATCCCATCCCCTGCAACCACCCCACAAAATCAAACAAACAAACGTATTGGGATTGCGTTGAATCTATAGATCAATTTGGGGACAAGTGACATCTTTTACACTAGTGAGTTCAGGAACATGCTCTCTTCCTCCATTTATTTAGGTCTTATTAAATTTCTCGGTAATGCCTTATAGATTTCTGTTTTATAGATTTCTGATGTGTTTTGCACATCTTTTATTACATGAATTCTTAGATTTTTGATGTTTTACTCTTTACATTTAATTTTTAATTGTCACTAGTATATAGAATTATGGTTAATTTAAAAATATTGACCTTATAGACAAAAACCTTGCTAAATGATAGTTCATCGGTAAATTATTTCAAAGAAACATCATGCTAGATGATAAAAATGACAGTAGAAAGGAATCATTGTGGAGAGTTAAAAATGAATACTTGTTTACACTTTATATGCTTTATTCCTTTCATAAATAGTATAATGTTTACTTAATGGTTTCTCCCTATATGAAAAATAGCCTTTATTTCTTTTGACTCCAGGAAATGCTACAAGTTGCATACACCACATCCACATTCACCCCCAAGAACTTTGAGGAACATATATTTGGATGAGTTTGTAACTCTTGACCTTACAGCATAAACAAGTTCTTTGTGGCGTTGGCACGTGCTTGGTGGGGGTGGGATGGCCCTCACCCTGTGCTCCAGAAACCTGGGCTGTCCCCAGGCTGGGAACAGGGGAGGCAAGGCCACCCACACCTTGCAGGTGGGACCCCAGTTCCTTCAAAGAGGAAATGGATCTTGAGTTAAGTTTAAGGGTCATCAAGTAAGTGTGCCAGCCTGAAAGGTGGAGATCAATGCCTTTGTGGAAAATGCAGCAGTTTGAATAGAAACAGTTCATAAAACCGAAAAGGACTTACCTTGTCTGGAAAAGCAGAAGGTGTAGCCAGTATTCAGACGCGCTCACAGAGGACGGAATGTGACGTGCAGGCCCCTCTACCCCATCCCGCTAGGGGCCAGGCCATCAGGCCGGTAGAGGATGGTGGTGGCAGATCTGAAAGACGTGGCTGTCACCATGTCACCACAACACCACGTGGTCACCTCCATGGCCTTTCTGACGGCTCACCTCCAGGCTCTGTGGGGTGGATGGAGCTGGGGGCTGGGGCATGGGCAGGGGTCTGGATGGCTCCCGTCACTGCCAACCCTCTCTCCTCTGGTCAGATGATGAGGATGTCTTTTGGCTGCTTCTGTTGCCCCCTAATAAAGGCAGCAGTCATGAGAATACAGTCTGCACAGGATACTAACACCGCGTAACACCTTGGGATGCTATGTGTAAAGGCACGTGCCAAATGTCACCTGAGTCACCGAGCAACTCAGCTGCTAACGTAGTTCTTCCAGGAGAACACGGCATCCCCAGGGTGTTTCAGCTCTTCTTTTCAGATTACCAACAGTTCGCTTTTGACGGGTAATCCCATGAGATATCCAAAGTGTACATTTAATATTTCAATGACAGATGAAGGAAACAAACAAACAGGTGGCGCTTTCCCAGTGCACATCTGTTGCTAATATTTTTTTCTGACGGTCCCTGATGGTGGCGATGGAACCGTCTACTGGAGCACTGGCGGTGGAGGGGTGTGGGATTCACAGAGAACATGGAAAGTACAGGGGTCGCTGGTTGAGCTACAGCCCTCGTGCGTGAACCTGAGGGCGACCACACAGGTGAGTCTCCTCACTCACATAGCTTCAGAGGTAAGTGACCTTGGTTGGGAGGTTGGATTGTGTTGTAACTCCCTGGAAAGCAGTTTCGAACGTCCTAGGAACTGTTTTTTAGAGGTTTAAGCCTGGGACCTGACTTCTCCAGTCAGGAAAGAGACATTTCTTGCAAGGTGCATTGGCATTAATCTAATAATTCTGTCCTAGGGTGTGTGTGTCTGTTTGGGGGTGTGGTTCTGGCACACGAGAGTGTTTTGGTTTTTTTTCTTTTGAAGTATTATTAACCTGTTTGTTTTGAGATAATTGTAGATTCACATGCAGTTAAGTAAGAAATAAAATGGAGGAATCCCAGGTACCCTTTATCCAGTCTCCCCAATGGCAATATCTTGGAAAACTACCATACAATATCACAACCAGGATATTAACATTGATAAGGTCGGGACTTCCCTGGTGGCGCAGTGGTTAAGAATCCACCTGCCAATGCAGGGGACGTGGGTTTGATCTCTGGTCCGGGAAGATCCCACATGCCGTGGAGCAACTAAGCCCGTGCGCCACAACTACTGAGCCCGCGAGCTGCAACTACTGAAGCCTGCGTGCCTAGAGCCCGTGCTCCATGACAAGAGAAACCACAACAATAAGAAGCCCACGCACCACAACGAAGAGTAGCCCCTGCTCGCCGCAACTAGAGAAAGCCCGCGCACAGCAACGAAGACCCAATGCAGCCCAAAATCAATCAATCAATCAATCAATAAAAATTGAAAAAAAAACACACAACATTGATAAGGTCAAGACACAGAACTTTTCTACCACCAGGAGGGTCCTTCATGGCATCTTTTCATAGCCCACCATCTTCCCTCCCATCCACCCCCTTTCAGCCTCTGGCAGCCACTAATCTCTTCTTCATTTCTATTACTTTGTCATTCAGGAGTGGTATATAAATGCAATCGTACAGCATGTAACCTTTTGGAATTGGCTTTTTCTCCCTCTGCGTAACTCTTGAGATTCAGCCAAGTGGTTGTGTATTTCAATAGTTTGTTCCCTTACACTGCTGAGGAGTATTCCATGGTGTGGACCAACCACAGTTGGTTTAACCATTCACCCACTGAAGGACATTTGCGTTGTTTCCAGTTTGGGGTTATACAAATAAAGCTGCTATAAATATTCATGTACAGATTTATGTGTAAACACGAGTCGTCACTCCTCTGGGAGAAATGCCCAGGAGTACGATTGCTGGGTCATGTGGTAGCTATATGCTTGGTGTTTTGAGAAACTGCCAAACTGTTTTCCCTAAAGGCTGTACCGTTGGACGTTCCCACCAGCAAAGCAAGAGTGATCTAGTTTCTCCACATTCTCCTTAGCTTTGTTGCTGTCACTATTTTTTATTTTAGCCATTCTGATAGGTATGTGTTGTTATCTTATTGTGGTTTGAGTTTGCGTTTCTCTAATGATCAGTGATGTTGAACATCTTTTCATGTGCCTGTTTGCCATTGGCCTCTTCTCTATAGTGAAATGTCTCTCCGTGTCTATTGCCCATGTTCTGAACAGATTTTTTGCTCTTTTACAGTTGAATTTTGAGAGTTCTTTCTATATTCTAGATACTAGTCCTTTGTCAGATATGCGGTATGCAAATATTTTCTCCTACTCTATAGCTTGTCTTTTTATGCTTTTAATGGAGGCTTTCACAGAGCAAAAGCTTTAATTTTGATGAAGTCCAGGGTATCCACTTTTATTTTTATGGATTGTCCCTTAGAACTGTTTGCCTAGTAGCCCTAGAACCCAGAGATTTTATCCTATTATTTTTAGTTTTATAGCTTTATGTTTACATTTAAATCCTTCATCCATTTTGAGTTACTTTTTCAGTGTCAGTGGCATCTTGGCTATTCTTTCCTTATCATACGGAGGAAGGAACACACCCTAGAGTAAACTATGTCTCCTGGACATACATTAGATGCCCCCTCCCCTGCACTTCCGTGTTCCAGTGGATGACAGCCTCTGTGCACAGTGGTGTCAACGCCTCCAGGGTGGTGCAAGGAGGTGGCCCTGGTTGCTTGCATATTCAGGATTCTCCACTTAGCCTCTGTTGGGTACACAAATGACAAAGTTATTTATGTATTCAAACTAAGTGGTTTGCATTTAATGTTGGGTTCAGTGTGAAGAAATTGCTTAGGAGTGTCGTTTGTTCCTGATATGAGAGAACGTATCAGGAACATATGGGCTTTTGTCAACTCACAACCATGCTCTTGAGTTTTTAATTCAGGAAAACAGCCAATATTTTTATTCAGAGAATCTTAGAAGCTTAGAGCTGGAAGGCATCATAGAAGAGCTCTACCACAGTGTTTCCCAAAGTGTGCTCCATGGAACCTGGAGGTACCCTGTGATAAAAGGGTTCTGTGATCCAGTGGGCTGGGACACATCCAGTCTGTTCCCCTCCTTCCTCTTTGTAGAATCACAACTCTTTTTTTTTTTTTTTTTTTAATTTTTTGGCTGCCCACGCAGGGATGGAACCTGTGCCCCCTGCAGTGGAAGCACGGAGTCCTAACCACTGGACCGCCAGGGAAGTCACTGGAATCATAACTGTTAATACTGCGTTAAAGGCTCTGAGAAGGTCTTCAGCCAAAAAATCTGTTCAGTGTTGTTTAACTCAATGCTTCCCGGCTTATTTGACCTCCTAACCCCTCGTTTATCACATGCAGAAGATGTTTTTGGAAACTGTTTTATTTCAGTGCCCACATTTTAGTCTTGAAGAGACAAAGGGCCCCCAACATTGAGTGCTTTGTGGGCCCGATGACCACAGCAGCGAGCTGTGTGTTTTCCCGAGTGTCCTTTGCCTCTCCTGCAGGGTTACTGCTCTGGATCCGGTGCGCCCGACATGCAAACCTGTGGGGTCCCTGGCTGTGCTTACAGCCCTGCAGGCTTAGCAGAGCAGAGGGGCCTGTATGGGATCCAAATGCAGAGCAACGGATTGTATCCGAGAGAAGGACTGGGCCCCAGAAGCCCCAGAAGCCCCAGGAGCCCACCCCATGTGGTCAACACCCAAGTGTTGGATGAAGGCCTGGAGAAGCAGAGCAGGGAAGGGCTGGAGAAGGTTCTAGAGGCATTTCCCAGAGAACTGCGTGGACTGGATTGAGTGGGTTAAGTGAACTCACTCCCTGGGGAAGAGGCACACGGCAGAGGGGCCTGGGCTTTTCTTCGGTGGAAGGCGAATGTTGGCAGTGCTTGGGACACCGGTCAAAGAGCGGGTTGGGAGGAGGGGAGAGGAGACGTACGTGGCTTGACGTGGAAGGCCTGGAGCTCGTGGGGGACAAGGCGGGGCGCGCAGAAAGGGGGCGGGATTCCTCGACACTAGCGGTGGAGGGTGATGCCTGGGAGACGCGGGCGAAGGAGGATCCCTGGTGAGGGAGGGCGGGGGGGCGGGGCTTAGGCTAGAGCTGTCTCTGCAGAGAAGCGACGCAAGGAAGCGCTGGGTAGACAGTATCTGGCCGGACTTGCAAAGGAGCCCTTGCAACAAAGTTACCCAACACGAGCATCAAAGAAGCAGAAGGCGAGCTGAAGGGAGGCGGCAATTACAGCGCCTTCGGGGCGCTTTCTGAGGCTCGAGATTACAGGAACACACGGCAGAGCCGTGAGGCCTCCGAGTGATTCAGTGATTTGGGGCGGAAAATAGTGCGGTGGCTGTGTGAGGGAGGGGACCAGGCGGACGCAGAGCAGCCCTCGGGCGTGGAGGGTCCCAAATAGAAGAGGGATAACATTTATGATTATGATTTTTAAATGTCTTTATGGTGAAATATAGCAAAGGTACAGAAAAGTATATTTTTAAAAAATGTGCAGCTTAAGAGACTTGCAAAATGAACAGCTCTGTCATGGGAAGGAGGCTCGTGCCCCCAAAGCCCCAGGCCTCTCCGTGGTCACAGCACCCCTATACCCAGCAGTACCCACCCACCATTCTGACTGTTAGGTAGCCACCTTTTTTTCTCTTCAGCTTTTTACCACTAAATGATGCCTCCCTAAACAATGTAGTTCAATTTCGCCTGTTTCAGAAATGTTATACATGGACTCACGCAGTATGACTTCTGGCTTCTTTCACTCAACCTTGTAGAGATTCATCCACGTTGTTGTACTTTGATGAAGGGTGTTCATTTTCATCGCTAGATTCCACTTTATGAGTATATGTGGCTCTCACCGCCTATTCTAAGACTGATGGACATCTGGGTGGTACCCAGTCCCACCCTGGTGTGCCTTCTTACCCGGACTTCCTGGGTTCCTAAACACACATTACGGCTGAGTAGCTGCCTAGGGTCAAGTGCGGATTTGTGTTCCCACAGCATGAGTGTAAGGTGGAGAGGTGGTCCAGGCCTCGGTGAGGGTGGAAGTGGTGGGCAGAGGATTGGAGAGGGATGGATGGGCGTCTCTGAGGCTGATGCCATGAGACCGACTCCTGTTCATATCAGTGACTTGGTGAAGATCGAAGGCCTTTTCAGCTTCTCCCTGGAGGACAGACTGGTTCTCCTGCATTTATTTAAGAACGTCCTTGAGGACCTGCAGAGACTAGTAATAAACCTATTGGATGCTTGCAAGCAAGACTCCTGTTCATCTTCCTACCATCCTAGGCCGGAGGAACACAGAGTTACTGGCACCCAGTGTGCAGATGAAGGAATGAGATGGCAAATATGTTTAAAAGACAATGGGCAATTTGGGATTGTATTTCACCTTCTGGTTGCTAATCGCCCACCAATGAGGGGAGAAAGGAGTTGGCCTCTGGCTGGCCTCCCTGGAAAAAGCTCCAGAAAACAGCTGGATCCCAGGGGACTTGATCCATGGAGGAGGATTTGGGCTGGAGGGAGACGTTTCCGCACAAGTGGGGCAAATACCGAGAGGCACGGAGGAGCGTGAGGGGGTTGGATAAGGGCCCCACGTAAAGAAACTGGGGAGGCCCCGAGGGCTGGAATGGGGCGTGTTATTTTGATCTGATCACTGATAGCAGCTAAAATTGACCAAAAACTAAAGTTCTTTAGATGGATTATCTGGGTTCTCGGCCGGGAGGTGGCGGTGTGGTAGTGAGCGAGGACCGGGGCGCGTTCAAGTTCAAGCTCCGGGTCGGGAGGAACCTTCGCGACATTCCTGTTTCGTTAATAACTTAAAAAAGCCTGGCGGAGATGCCGGGGCGCCAGGACGCGACACCACCACGTCAACACGGTGCCCAAGTTCACCCGGTCCGGCGGGGGCTAAGGGGGGGGGAAGGGTCCGGCCCGCGAGCAGCCAGAACGGGCTCCCCGCGCGCGCCGCAGGCGGCGGGGAAACAAGGGGTGTGTTTTCTTTTCTTTCTTCCCGGCCTCCGGTGGCAGCGCCGCGCGGCCCGCTCCGCCCAGTCGGAGGAGACGTCGCTCTTCTGAGTGGCTGCGAGGGCCGCCCCCCAGGCCCCCCCGGCCCCGCGCCCGCGCCCGCGCCCCGGATCCCCTGCCCGCCTCCCCCGCCGCCGCCGCCGCCGCCGCCGCCGCGCGGACCCGCCCCGCCTCCCCTCCCCCGGCCCCTCCCTCCTCCCCCGCCCGCCTCCCGGCCGCCCTCCCCCTCCCCCGCCCGCTCTCCCTCGCCCCTCCCCCGCCCGCCCGCCCGCCCGCCCGCCGCCTCCGCCCGCCGCCCCGGCCGCGTCGGGTAAACCTGTTTGGCGGCCGCGCCGGGGCGGATCGTGCGGCCGGCGGCTCCCTCGCGGCTCGCGGCGTCGGGGCCCGTGGCGCGCGCGCGGCCGCCCCTCGGCCCCGGAGCCCCTCGGCGGCACCACCATGTACTCGGGAGCCGGCCCCGGTGAGTCCTCGCGCTCGGGGCGCCGGCCCGGCCGCTCGCGCGCTCCTCCCCGCGGCGCCGGCGGCGGTTGGCGGGCTGGGCGCGAGCGCGGCGCGGCGCGGGCAGCGGGCGGGCGCCGGGGGACCGGGGCTGGCGGGCCGGGAGGCCGGGGGTCGGGGCCGCCGGCCGTTTCCTCGGCCCCGCGGCGGACACGCAGCCCTGGCCTCCTCGGGCCCGAGTCGTCGGGGCGCCCCGCGCGGCCTGGGCCCTCCCTGCGCCGCGTTCCCGCCGCGGTCCGGCGGGCTGGGACCGGGCCGGAGCCGGGACTGGGCCGGGCGGCCCGCGTGTAGGCCCGAGGCCCGGGCGCCCGCCTGGCCCGGCCTCCTGCGCCAGGCGCCTGGGCCCTTGCGCCGCGCGGGGCCGGCGGGGCTGGCGGGGCTGGCGGGGCCGAGGCCCGGGCCGGGCTCTAAGCGCCCGAGGGCGTTGAGGCCCGGGCCGGGGGCGCCGAGCTCGGGGCGCGGGCGGCACAGGGAGGAGCGCGGCTGCTCGGCGCAGACCGAGCCGCGGCGAGCCTGGAGCGCTCTCAGTTTCGTTTTTCTTTTTGCCAGTACTTCTGCGGCCCCTTCTCTGAAGGAAAGTCTGGAAATGCTGAATTTTGGCCAGTTCGTGCTGGTAGTTAGGGCCGTAGACTGAGAGGGATAGGAAGCGGCACCCTAAAACCCTAAAACTGCGTGCGTCTCATTTTCATTCCAGACACGCCGGCTCCTTATTCAAGTACTAATTTGCCTTTTGCAATTTACTAGAGGAAGGTAAGGAGATGTGCTGATTTCCTTAGCCTCCCTTCTTACTAGTCAGCCTCTCTTTCTTTAGAAAAGTTCTAAAAAACTTAAAGCAGTAACACACTTTTTTTTTTAACTTTTTTTTTTTTTTTTTTTTGATGCAGAGTAGAAGGGCGATTAACTTGCTGGGCCAAGAAAATGGTTAAGTGTTGTTAAGCTTTCTCTCTTCTCCCGCCAGGCACGTGGCTCCTAAATTTCCCGCTGGCCCTGCCACTTGGACAGGGCATATCCCATCCCCTTTGTCCACCAGGCTCCAGCGGGCTGCAGGCCCTGCCGGCTCGGCATAGTGCTGCCTTCTCCTAGGGGCCCTAGCCCTCCCCGGCCTCCTGCTGATGGGGCCCTGGCCCGACCTGTTCCGGGCTCTCCTGGTCCATTTGGGTCCCTTGACGTTTCCCCCCACTGCTGTGTCTGTTCACAAACAGTTCTCTGCCTTGTGAATCCTTTTTTTTGATGTCCCTTAGTTAGAAAGGTTCTCCAAGGCTGAGCCTGACCAACTTTTAAATCCTTACGGGCCCTCAGCAGTTTGATAGAAGAATGGTTTTAGACGTAATGGTTTTAACCGTAATCTGGAAGGTGACTCAGCCCTGGCGGGGAAGGGCCGGGGGGCTCTGTATTCACAGTCCTGGGAGCAGACTTGGCTCCGTGAAGCCCCGGATGGGCAGCGCCCACCCGTGACATGGCAGGGTCGGCCCTCACCTCTGTGAGTGAGAATCTCCCCGCTGATCCCTGTAGAGGAGCCCAGCAAGTGTTAGCCACTATGCTCTACATTTTTTTTCACATTTTCAGTTTAAAAGTTGAAGGCCCAGAAAAAGCAAAGAACCTTGAGGAAGGTCAAACCTTTGTGTTGTGTCTGACGTTAACTAATCCATTGGACAGCTTGCTAAGTTGGTGGTGGTCATTTTGAAGATGGACAACAGAGGCTCAGAGAGGTTAAGAGCCTTGCGAAGGTCATATGGCCAGCGAGCATTAGGACGGTCTGTCTGATCCCCGCTGACTCTCCATACATTCTCCTTAGAGAAGTGGCTCTCAGTCCTTTTGACCTTGACCCCCAATAAGAAACACCTGTTACACGTAGACTGGACCCATGTCCTCGCGTTTCGGGTGGAATTGAAACTCGAGCTTCAGGAAGCACCGCTAACCCATGCTGTGTGCTGTGCACTGGGATATTTTCTGGTCTATTTCATTTTCAAAAAAGCTTTAGTTCTCCGGATCTCCAGGCTCATTTTAGGTCCTTAACGGCTCTTGGAAAAATCATGCTCTGATGTGGGCCTCTGCATTGTGGCCTGGTGGGGAGAGGGCCCCTTGTTCTCGGTTCACAGATAAACCTGCCCTGAAATCGGACAGCTTTGGTTGAAAAAATAAATGGGTCTGTAGGATAGTTCTTAGCCAATGGCAGGATGGGAATGAAACCAAATTTCAGGCTATGCACGCGTGCTGTAATTATAAGGCTGTGGTGCTGTTTAATTTTATTCTACACACTAAGGCTTTTAATTTTTAAGAGGAATTTTTGGAATAGAGTCTCTTCAATGAAACTCTTTTTAATGTATTTCCTAATTTAGAATAATAAGACATTTGATCTGGATTGTAGAAAAAATTACAAATGGTTTTGCTACTTCCCATTTTAATACAATTATTAAGTGACTTACTAAGTAAATTAATATAAAAAATAGAGTCCACAGTAAGCCTGCGTTATGCCCGTTACAAATGCTATTACATATGTGAATTGGTGTCTGGACTCTAAAGTTAGGTATGTTACTATTTCTTCGTTGTTTTTTTTTTTTTTTTTAACTATTCCAAAGAGTTAGTGGTTTAGAATGGGTGGACTCCCCAGTGACCCTGAACCTTCATAGATGATCAATCAGTTTTTTTTTTTTAACCACTTAAAGACCTTAAATGGAGTCTCAGTATTGCATGCTCCAAGGGGATTGTTTCTGTCGGTTTCACTGTGCTCAGACTCGAGTGAGTTAATTCCTCACAGCTTTGCTACAAAGTAACTTCAGCGACATCTAAGGATTATGACTCTGAGAATGACCAACTTTCACTGTGGTTTCTAGTGTCATTTAACTCCTCCTGCACCCCGCTTCTTCTCCCTCAGTTATCTCAGTGAAGATGTGACCGGTCTTCCAATAACAGTGCACTGTTGCCAAATAGCAGCCGGCCCTTTGCCCGGGTGAAGCTGCGTCAGGCTGGAGGGTGTGGCTGGGGAGTCTGCTGCCCTCTTGTTTTGTGAACACTCAAAATGTATCACTTGACTTTTAAAATAGTTTCTATTGTGAATTAATTTAAAGTACACATGAGTAGAGTGACTGGTATAATACGGCTCCCATTTATTTATCCATCACCAGCTTCAACAACTATCAAGATTTTCCACATTTGCTTCAAATCTGCCCCTTTCTCCTTTTTCTTTGAGGAAATATTCTTGAGTGAGTTCCAGATCTGTCGTTTCACCCTGAATACTTAAGTACCATGTCTGAAGGATGGGGACATTTAAAACTCAATGCTATTGTCACACTTAACAGTCCATAATCAATTTTTCTCATTATCGCAGAAGTGTGTTTACTTCCCGGTTGTTTTGGATCCTGAATTTTATTAAAAGTTCACACGTGAATTCGGTTTTATGCCTTTGAGGCTCTTTAATCTCGACTCTACAGCTAGCCCCCCCCCCCAACCCACTGACTTGTGAAGACCATGAGATCCTTAAGATCTCTTCTTCAGAGGATGTATATCTTTCCCCCCAGTTTTCTTTAATTGTTCAGGGTCCCTGTGTTTCTTTGGGGAAGGCTGATGAGACCCAGTTGTTCGTAAGTTTAATTCAGACGCACTTATGTTCAGCAATGTTTTGGGACAGGTCGCTTTGCACCTTTAATTTTCAGTGCAGTGGAATCCACTCTTTACGTGGGGCTCTGTCAGCAGAAGGACCACGGTGTGATGTGGAAAACGTGCCTGGGGCTCGTGCCTCTCGTGCAGCTTCTCTCCTTGTCCGACTCGGTGGACCCCTCCTTCCCCAGTGTGTGGTAGGGAGACGGCTCTCGGCGCCCTTCTGTCCTGTTTGCCCCCAGTCATCTCTCTCGACTTTGCGGCCTCACCCCCAGCTTAGCCGCCTCCGCCGCCAGCACCCTTGCCTCCCGGGCCGGGGTTTGGTGCTGGGGTTACAGGCCTGTCCTTTTTCTCTCTAGGCAGTGAAGAGGTCATTAAGTATTTACTATTCTAATTTTTTGTCTGCATTTTTTCCCCTCAAACTTTAAAACCCTGAAACCTCCTCACGCTTTGTGACCGGGCAGCTGTGCCCTCCTAATTTATCTTTGGACAGAGCTGTACCCTTGGCGACGCCACAGTTTATCCTCTAAACTGGGAACTTGTGCAAGTGAAACAGGGCACTCTTAATTACTTCCCTGGGACGACAGGTGTGCACGGACGGCGGCAAATCAGGGTGGATGTCTCCCTAACAGCATTCCCTAAATCTTAGCCTCGTAGACAGGCTCAGAAACAAAGGGCTTCAGCATCGCTGACTTGTCTGACTCTCCGGTGCTTGCCACTTACTAAGGTCCTCATACAACCTGAAGGTCACAGGCGCGGTCTTTGAGGGCTGCTGCTTTGTGCCGCAGGGGTGCGCTGCGTCCCCCTCCTGTGGAACTGCAGGTGGGGGAGACGGCCCAGCCCTGCCTGCTGAGAACTTGAAACCCCACCTTCCTCGCCTTCCTCTCACTTTCCTCAAGGTCATGGCTGGAGCAGTGGGCAGGCAGGGAGCCTGGTCGTGGGCTCCAGCCCTGTCCCCGTCCTGGGCCTCAGGTTCCTTGTCTGGGCCCGGCCGCCTTAGGTGTCTGCGTCTTCGTCCCGTGGTGCATTTGTTCCTCTGTGGACCTCTGATGTGACTGGAGCTGAGGAAGGAGGTAGTGGGCCCGGGGGACAGAGGGTGTGAACGCCCAGCGGCTGGTGGGCAGGTGGTAGGGGAGGCGGCACGTCCCACCAGGAAAGGCGCCATCTGCTTTGGTGGCGTGCGGAGTGTCATGTGATCGCACGGGTCCTAGGAAGGTAATTCCAGCAGCCCTGCAGGTGGAAGAGGCGGCCTTGGCAGAGCAGCATGGGGGCAGGTGTGACGGAAGAGGTGGGCAGTCAGGGCCTAAGACAGTGGACCCCGTCTGGGTGGGATGGCCATGGGTAGCGGGGTGGGTGCCCTGTGGGTATAAGCAGCCAGCAGCCGGCACTCTGGCCCTGGCCTAGCTTTGCATCTCATTGTCTGCACTTACCAGGTAGACTCCACTTGGCAGTGGCATCCGCTAGTGTCTGGGCTCCAAACCACGTCTCACCAGCTCCGTGACTTTGGCGGTTGTGTATCTTTTCTAAGCCTCGGCTTTCGCACTTCGAAAATGGGGGGGACAGCACCAACCTCAGGGTTGCTGTGCGCATGAGATGAGATGTGCTGGCCCTTCGTCTCCGGCGAGAGTGGGTGCGAGTCTGCACAGTGGTCTGGTCCTGCCTCCTCGTGGGGAGAATCAGGGGCCCGCCCAGAGCAAGAGCCCACGAGGGGGGAGTGGGGAGCTGGCCGCATCCTCGCCTTCCTGACCCCATTTGTTGAATGTTTGAACAAGAAGGTGCCGTCGCACCTGGCTTTGTGACCGGCAGAAGGGCCAGCATGCTCCGGGGAGGGGACTCGTGCGTGGCACGTGGACGTGTGGAGTTTGAGGTTCTGGAAGGCTGAGGCGGGCGCTGGAGGTGGAGGACAGGGTCTTGGGCTCAGGGGGACATGGCTTAACGGGCCCGCCCACAGCCGGTGCTCAGTGAGTGGGAACTGGGGCCCTGGGAGAATGCAGCCTGGCGCCCACCCCCGCAGCTGGTCGCAGAATCACCTGAAGGCTTTTCCCCATCTCTGCCCCTGAAGACCCAGGAAATTACATTTTGCAAATGTCCCAGGTGCTTGCTTTTTAGGAGGAGCTTGAGACCCACTGGTGTTGGGAGAGAGGGCGGGGAGAGGAAGCCGAAACGAGCCTCGTGCAGCCCCAGGGAGCAGCTCATGCCGGAAACACACCTTGGAGGGCAGCCCCCGAGAGAGGGGGGTCGCCGGTGGAGGGGAGGGGTTCTAGGTGGGAGTGTGGGTGTTCTGAAGAGGCTCTTGCGATGCACCGTAAGAAGTTAACTGTAGTTTACCTGTGGTTCCCTTCCTGAGAAAGCTTAAAGGTCTGGTTGAATGACAACCACTCCTTTTCAGTGGCTGTAGTTACGGTTCCAGGTTGCTTTGAATACAACTTGTCTACAACTTCACTTAGAACTGGGTCAGAAGGAGACTTCTAAAGGTTATTACTGGGGACTTCAGTGAATTCTCAGTGAAAAGTGTTCTGTATCCATCTGTAAGAACCCATAGCAACCAACAAACAGAACTGTAGCCTGGCTGAAACCAGCCAGCTCAAGAATCTGGGTGGCTGCTCACCTGAGTCTGTCTCGTTGCAGCTGAAGCCCATCTTGACTCTCCCTCCTGCCTCCTGGGCAGTCACTCAAGGGGGCACTGTTTTTGTGGTTTTCCACGTTATTTCTGGGTGTCTCAGCTCTGAGCTGTAGTACTTAGAGAGTTGCACATAAAAGGTCAAAATGCCGAGGTTCGTAGGTCTGAGTCATTTGAGATGTTTCGTCAGCTTTGACTCCAAGTTAAATAATACAGCCATTGAGAGTAGATTCTTACAACGCCACATTGATGCTGGTGGAGGAGCTTGAACCCGGTGGGCCCGTTCCCGCGGCCCAGGGGTAGGTGGGCGTGCTTTGTGCCCTTCGTTTGTGAGCCTGGAGAGTGGGAGGCCCCAGCACTGGGGACTTGCTCACCAGCTTCTCAGGCCCCTGCTTTAACCGAGCTCATGCAAGACGCGACCGTGGCCGGGTGTTTGGCGTGACTGGGGTGCTCTGTAGCTGGTGCCGCGTCTGAGTCTCAGAGACCGTGACCGAGGCTCCCGTCCCCGCGGCACTTGTGTTCTCAGAGTCCTTGCCGCTACTCTTGTGGAGCACGGTCCCATCCGTGCGGCGGGCTGAGCAGAACGACAGAAAACCGAGGACTTCTCCGGCCTTATGGGTAGCAGGAGGTGGCATCATTTGTTTTTTGTAGGAACAAAGGAGCTAACAGAAGTACAAGTAAAAAGTGGAGAGAAGGCAAAGGAAGATGCAGAGCGATAAAAAGGATAACTTTGGACAAAAACTGGGGTGTCAGAGAGTCTGGAGCTCCCGGGAGCTAGGTGTCGCCGTGACTCACCGGCAGACTTCCTCTCGCTGTGATGCAAACCCAGAGCGCGGGCTCCAGGTCAGGCCGACCTCGCTTGAATCCTGTCTGTGTGGCTGGGCACTCGCTCGGCCTCTCTGAACCTCATACAGAGGATGAACACCTGACGGTGGAGGTGCTCTGATCAGGTGACAGAACGCGGGCAGGTTGCTGTCACTTCCCTCTGTGCGTGGCCCCAGGAAGTGCCTGCGAGTTGCTGTGTCCCTCCCTCGGTCACTTTATCCTGCTGTTTACTCCGCACACAGTGGCTTCTCTCCGTCAGACGCGTGCTCCTCTCCTTGACCCTCCTGGCTGACCTCTGGGTCTTCACTTTGTAAGCCGTGAGGGATATGAATACATTTCACAGACCACATCCCTGATAAATACCATTTACCAGGTGCTGTGTATCCACAGCTGCCTTGTACGGCTCAGTACCAGGGAAGTGAAAGGTTGGCCTTGACGCTCGGAGCTCACGTTCCTGGCAGAGTCGTTCAGAACAGACCCAGCTGTGCTGTGCAGTGGGGACCCGCCTGGCATGATCACGTGGTGGCAGTGATGCCGGGGAGCACCAGATTCTGTCTCCAGATGATTAGCTGGCACAGCTGGGTGAACCAGAAGACAGTTTTCTACCTGTGAGTCTATGTGGTGACTGGGGGCGGGGGACATCGCTGGGGACCTTTTGTTCCCGCTGTGTGCTGCTGTTTTAACAAGTGTGCGGTTTGTTCAGTGTGAACACACGTGCCTCACTACAAGAACATCATGTTAGACTTGGAGGGCGTCTCAGTGCCAAGACTGGTAATTACAACTTAACCTTGATCTGGAGGCATGGAGAGCTTTTGGGGGTGAACAGTGGGAGCACATGTGAGGGGAGATGGAGAACCGAAACAAGTCGTGTACAGGTAATGCGGTTGTAAAGTGTGCTGGGGCACCTGTGATGGAGAAGCCAGGTGAGCAGGATCGGGGCCCTGCTGCATGGTGGTCAGTGCAGGTGCATTGAGAAGGCACCTTGGAGCAACTTGGACCAGAAGAAGGGGAGGGAGGGAGGTCATGCTGAGCTTGGAGCCTTTGGCGGGACTTTGAGCCCAGGAGGGACTGGGCAGAGGAGGGCATCAGCCGGCAGGGTTTTTACAGTGATCTCCATGGACGTGTGGAGGCGGAGAGCCGGCCTGGAGGAGGTTAGCATGGAGGGCTGAGCCGGGGGCAGCTGGAGAGCGCGAGCGGAGGGAAGAGCCTGTGTCCTGCCCCCGCCAGTCGCCACAGGCAGCCTTGTTTCATCAGGAACCCCAGTCGCAGGCCTGCCCCTTGCACTTGTCTTTTTTTATGTTTGGCCGCACTGAGCAGCATGAGGGATCTTTTTCCCCTACTAGGGATCGGACCTGCACCCCCTGCAGTGGAAGCTCGGAGTCTTAACTGCTGGACCGCCAGGGAAGTCCCTGCAGCTTGTCTTTTTTTTTTTTTTTTTAAATATTGATTTACTTATTTTGGCTGCGTCAGGTCTTAGTCGAGGCACGTGGGATCTTCGGCACGCGGGATCTTTAGTTGTGGCATGGGAACTCTTAGTTGCGGCGTTCATGCGGGATCTAGTTCCCCGACCAGGGATCGAACCTGGGCCCCCTGCCTTGGGAGCTTGGGGTCTTACCCACTGGACCACCAGGGAAGTCCCCCCTGCTCCTTGTCTTGATGCAGACCCCAGTCATCTCATTTAATTTACAGTATGTCTGAGGGTATCCCTGTGAGATAAGGATGTCTGTCTTTTCCTCCCCCTCCCCCCTCACATAACCCCTAGTTACCAGTGTCCTGGACCACACAGTTAGTCCAGATCTGCTCAGTTTCTCACATGTCATGGATTGTTAACAGCTGACTGAATCGGGATCCAGGTAAGGCCCACATTGTGATTGGCTGATGTGAGTCTTCAATATCATCTTAAAATAAGAGCTTTATTGAGATGTAACTCACGTACCACACAATTCACCATTTAAAGTGTAAAACTCTGCGTGCTTTAGTACCTTCACAGACTTGTGCAGCCATCCCCACAACCTAGTTTTGGACATTTTTGTCCCCTCCCCCCAAAGAAAGGCTGTACCCCTTAGCTGTGACTCCTCATCCCTGCCCACCCACCAGACCTAAACAACCACTATTTTTTTTTTTTAGCATCTTTATTGGAGTATAATTGCTTTACAATGTTGTGTTAGTTTCTGCTTTATAACAAAGTGAATCAGCTATGCATACATATATCCCCATATCCCCTCCCTCTTGCGTGTCCCTCCCACCCTCCCTATCCCACCCCTCTAGGTGGTCACAGAGCACCGATCTGGTCTCCCCTAAACAACCACTCTCTTAATCTCTAGTTTTTGCCTTCTTCTTTCCAACTGCTTACTGTTGGTGGGTTGAAGAACCTGGCTTGTGTGTGCTGTCACGTTTCCCCACCAACTAGATTTCGCTGATTGCATCTTCTTGGTGTAATTCAGCGTGTCTGTCTGTCCTGTGTGGATTTCCTGCAAATTAGTGGTCAGACCTAAAGGCTTGATCTGATGCAGGTTCTACTTTTTTGGGTTTTGTTGCTTTTTTTTTGGTGTGAATACTAGTTGCTGTTGATCGTTAATCATTAGGTTCCATTAATTCAATTCATTAGGGTTTGTACAACACTGATGCTCTGTATCCACAACGAAAACTTCCCCTGGGCAGCTGTTTGGGTTTGGATCTGTCTTGAAGGCAGAGGAATGTAGGTGAACAGCATGAAGGCCCGACAACCTGTTGAGAAGAGAGGCTGGTCCAGGTAGGCGGGCACTGAGCGTGATGTCGGGGGTTTGGAGGTGATGCTGTGGGTACCCGGAAGGTGAGCTGAGGGTGGGGCTTTTTTCTGTTCTGCAGGTAACGGGGACCCTCTGAGTATTTGGCAGGTGTGTGACAGGCTGGGGTGGTCTGGCCGGTGACAGGAGTCTTCACCTATGTTTGGTGGGGACGTGGTAAGGTTCCCTGTTGGTGGCAGGTCAGTGCTGAGGGGAGGAGAGTGGAGAGAGCAGGGAGGCCTGTGTCTGGGGCAGGAGGTGAAAACCACTCCTCCCAGTTGACCTGCCGGCGTCAGCGAGGCAGACCATGGGTAAGGAAGGAGCAGCAGGGGTAAGTTTTCTTTTATAGATATGCTAAATTTAAGGCGATCCTAAGAAATCCGGGAGAAGAAATCCATGGCATTCACTTTGCATCTTTATAGCACCCAGTGCATTTTGCCTGGTGGGGGCCTATTTCCTTCATTCTGTTGTAAACTCCATTTGCTCGCCGCCCAGGACCATCTTGGTTATCTTTTGTCTTTCCAGTGTCTACCGTAGTGTTTTCTTTTTACTCGATAAATCCTTATTACGTTCAATTCTTTATTGTTTAAAAGCTAAATCAATTGAGTTGAAACTTGTGTACACGTCTGAAAAGCCCTGCCCCCAGCCCGGCATGGCGCCTCTTCTCGCTTGGCCCTCCCTTACCCCTGGCGCCCTGTGGTTCTCTCCAGCTCTGCCTGGAGTCCAGGGTGCTGACTGTCGGGCAGCGTGGAGGGAAGTGGACCAGGGGGCCACTCGCCAACTGATCTACTTAGATAGGTAGTGGATGTCCGTGGGAAGGTAAACGCATGACCTCTCAAAGGGAAGGCAGTGAAGTCTTCCGCAGCACCCTGCAACCTCTCCACCGCCCTCCTGTGAGTGAATTGGCCCTCGGTGTTGGTAGGTTCAGCCCGGGCAACCCTGAGCCGGGCTGCTGCTCTGGCCGTTAGAGGCCGACTGCCTCCCTCTTGGTTTCCTAAGATCTTGTCCAAAGCCGTGCCCTCAGGAGACAGGCCTGGAAGGAGGCACCCAGCTAGAAGCTGCATGGGCACGTGGAGGGGGGAGCCTGAGAGAGCACCTGCGCCTGTTTGTAGCCAGTGTCTTCACCTGTAAAGTGGGGATAAGTGCCTCCCTTCTTGTGAGGATAAAGCACATTAATGCATGCAGGTGCACAGGGCAGGGCTGGGCAGGTGTGGTGCTGGGATGGGACTCGGGACCGAGCTGAGAGTTGTGGTTTCACCAGGTACTGGAGTCCTGTGATAAAGGGCTGGTGAGCCACCGTCTCTCAGCGATGGGATTCTAGGGGTGAGTTAAGGGAAAAATGCATGTCTTGGGTGAAAATTCTCTGAGAAATAAATGCTGTGGGCGTCCCTGGTGGTGCAGTGGTTAGACTCTGCCTGCCGATGCAGGGGACACGGGTTCGATCCCTGGTCTGAGAAGATCCCACGTGCCGCGGGGCAACTAAGCCCGTGCGCCACAACTACTGAGCCCTCATGCCACAACTACCGAAGCCCGCGCGCCTAGAGCCCGTGCTCCGCAACAAGAGAAGCCACTGCAATGAGAAGCCCGCGCACTGCAACGAAGATCCAAGGCAGCCAAAGATAATAAACAAAATAAATACATTTAAATAAATAAATAAATGCTGTGACGTAAATAGAAAAGATGGTGAGAAATTTGGTTATAAAACTGTAGGAACTCTGGGTGGCAATTTTTTTTTCTTTTGTCTTTAGAAGAGAAACAAAGAACTAGGTTGACTTTTTGAGGGATTTGAATCTCATTCCACCAGGGAAGCATCTCACCTGAGATGGTGGGCGTCCTGGGTGCCTGGAGCATCGTGTTGAGAAAGAGGCTGAGCCCCAGTCTGGGCTTATCGGAGGAGGAGGAGGGTGCCCAGATGGGTTTATCAGCGTCTGCCACGGGGCAGCGGGCCAGGGTGGTGCCCTCCTGGCTGGCCGGCGAGTCGCCATCCCAGCACGATGTACTTTAAGGATGAGACACACCCTGCTAAGCTATCCGATGGTACCTGGTGTCATTCCAACAAACGTTTATTTGAAGAGCGGTTTATATTTTATTTTTGCATGTTTTTATTGAAATAGGTGTTTTTAAGTCTGTGTCATAGAATGATGGTTGTTAAGGAATCTTGCAGAGTCACCTTTCAGGTTGGGCATGCTCAGGCTGCTGCTGTAAGGTGGGGTTTTATTCCCCTGGTCCAGGTCCCTGGCCTCCTTTGAGGCAAACCTACAGCACTTTCCCCTGCTTCTGTTACTTGTGTGGTCTATTCCAAGTGTGTCTGCACGTTAACAAAGGGAGAGAAAAAAGATCGGTGTTTCAGAGAGGCGGTGTTTTCAAAATGTCACAGCCCCCCCTTTTTTTTTTTTTTTGAGACGAAATTCACATAACATAAACCATTTTAAAGTGAACAATTCAGTGGCATTTAGTACATTCAGTGTCAGGCGACCATCACCTCTATCTAGTGCCAAAACATTTTCATCACCCCAAAAGAAAACCCTGTACCCATTAAGGAGTCACTCCCCATTCCCTACTCCCTCCATCCCTGGCAGCCACCAGTCTGCATTCTGTCTGTGGATTTGCTTCATCTGGATATTTCATGCAAATGGAATCATAAAATATATGACCTTTTACGTCTGGCTTTTTTCACTGAGCATAATGTTTTCAGGATTTGTGTCCTAGTGTGTGTCAGCACTTCATTTTTCTTTATGGTTGAATAACCCATTATGTGGCTATATCACAGTTTGTTTATCCATTCATCTGTTGTTGATGGGCATTTGAGTGGTTTCTGCCTTTTGGCTGTTGTGAATAGCGCTGCTGTGAACATTCCTATACACCATATTTGTATATGGTGTGTGGCATATGTCTTCATTTCTCTTGGGTGCATACCTAGGAGTGGAATTGCTGGGGTTTACTCTGTAACTTTGTGAAAAGCTGCTGAACTGTTTCCATGGTGGCTGCACCACTTTACGTTTCTACCAGCAGTGGTTTGTTTCTCCACGTCCTCACCGACACTGATTATTGTCATCACAGCCTTTTAGAAAGTGAAGTGAAGTTCTTAATGTAATATATCATATCTGGCATATTCTGTTACTTACCAAAGTGGAAAAAGATATTAGATTTAAGCATGTTTTGCCAAGATCTACCTAATAGTTATAAGGCATATCCATTTCTTTGTGCTAGAGTCTAGAGTATGTTTGGAACCTGGACAATTAGATAAACACAGTAAAGCTAAACATACTTTAACAGGGTGGGAAAGAATATGAGAGTCCAATACCCAGGTCAGGCCTGTGTGTCTAATGTCAAAAATGCTCACTCTTTGAGTAGATACTGAGTGCCAGCTCTGTGCTTGGCGTCTTGCTCAGTGCTCGGGGAACAATGATGGATGCAAACCCAGGTGGCTTCTGCCCCCTGAGCTCACTGACCGAGTCGTGAACACAGCCGTGCAACGCGTGGTCGCCACAAATCCATGCGAGATGGCGGGTGTTTTAGTGCAGGCGGGAGGGGGCACATTCCAGAGCGAATGTGGCAGGGACCCTGGCCTGTGGGGGGCCTGGGATCGGGCTGCACCCGGGATGGGGCTGCACGGGCCCAGGGGCAGAGGCCGCCCTGAGCACAGCGCTTTTAATCCAGAATGCTGGGGAGCAGGTGTGAGAGATGCACACATGCCTTGTGTGTTTCTGAGGAGCCCCTGGCTGCCGGGTGGAGAAGAGATGGGAAGTGGCTTGGAAGTGCTCGGGAGTGTCACACTGGAGAGGTCCTGCGGGCGGAGGATGGAGCAGGTGTGGTTTAGGGAGAGCAGAGGGTCTGGAAGATGTCTGATTGATTTGGGGCTTGGATGGGTGGTGATGCAGCGTACTAGTAGAAGTGGGCAGATTTAAGTTGAGTTTTGCAGACTTTGAAAAAAATTTTAAAGGACTTTTTAGTGAAGAAAATTTCAAATGTACATGAAAGTAGAGGGAACAATACAAGGAGCCCCCATGTGGCCGTCACTCCGCTCAGCCATTCAGTGCAGCCTTGCTCGTCTGTTTCTCCCCTGCTCCCCACCCTCCGTTACTTGAAGTATCGTGTCATTGCATTCATAAGTATTCATTTATTTTGAAATAATTTTAGACTTACAGGAAAGTAGCCAAAATAGTACTACAATAGAGTTCCCATACCAGCTCCCCCAATGTTATCATCTTATATAATTAGAGGACAGTTAGAAAACCAGGAGATTAACATTGGCATAGTACTGTTACCTCATCTAAAGATCTTACTCACATTTGGCTGTTAGTCTGACTAATGTCCATTTCCCGGACACCCCCTGTCCAGTTCTGGGCACCCATCCAGCCTCGGGGGCCTACCTTGCACGTCCCCTCACTTTCTCCAGTCTGTGACAATTCCTCGTTCTTTCTTTGTCTTTTGTGACCTTGATGTGGAGCTCTTTCAGGTTGGTGCCTCCGTCTTTTCAACACACCCCATCGTTTTCTAATTATTTCCCTTCTGGACCTACAGGGTACTCCAGTCTCTTCTTGTATTTTTCCTGCCCCAATTCATTTCGTCGAGGAGCCCTGGTTCTTTTTCTTGGAGAAATGGTGTGAGAAGCTGAGACCTGCTTGCCGAGTGTGCTCCTAGCCCCCTGGGGTGCCCTCGCTTCTGGTTCTCTCAGTGTACACGGGATATACATGTATTTGTACTCACATGCCTGTACATACACATCTGTATTTATCTCTCTGTGTATGTATTAGAAACCATGAGTTCACACTTGCATTTCTGATTCCAATCCAATATCACATGGTTTATTCTTGCTTTCTTCTTTCCTTATTTATAACTTCTTCATCAGGTAGTGAGAAGTCTGGGTCTCATTATCCACAGTGTATTTACTTATTTGTTCAGACCTAGCATACACAGAAAGTAGTTTTAGAATGACTCCCCGGCCCCTGGGAGAAACAAGCCTGCTCACTGGAGGACTGATCTGCACATGGCTCCGCAGCATTTGGCCGTGGAGTACTCGGTCAGGGTGCCGTGGAGTACTCGGTCAGGGTGCCGTGGAGTACTCGGTCAGGGTGTCGTGGAGTACTCGGTCAGGACGTCGGCTTCCGAAGTTCCTCCCTCCCTCTTGTCCACCCCCTTGGCTGGGGTTAGCACGCAGTCTTAGGGCGCCCGCTCTGCTCTCTCCTCCCTTCTCTAACAGTTACTGAGAGAGCTGTGCAGCATATGCTACGTTGCGTTATTTTATTTTTAATTTATTTTAATTAAAGTATAGTTGAGCATTGTTGTTTTGTGTCTCTTGTGTCCTTGCTCTGAGTTCTTCTAGTATATGAGAAATTCAGTTTAGGGAATTCCCTGGTAGTCCAGTGGTTAGGACTCCGTACTTTCACTGTCGAGGGCGTGGGTTCAATCCCTGGCTGGGGAACTAAGATCCCACAAGCCGTGCGGTGTGGCCAAAAAGAAAAAAAAGAAAAAAGAAATTTAGGTTAATGTTTGTGGATGGCAGTAAGCAGTCTGGTGTGAAAATGAGACTGTTATTCGTGTTGCAGTTGAAATCTGAAACAAATTGAGGCGACTCGGGACCCCAGCTCTGTTATAGGGTTGCCCTCCTAAACGTTAGGGTTGCTGCAAGTATGTGCCGGAGCCCAGGAGTAGGGACTTGGTGACAGACTTGGTGACAGTGGCCGCTGCCTGGGAGGGCTGGCTGTTTGCTCTGCGCAGATGGACTGTTGGTGCAGTTAGAAACCCAGGCACGCGTGCCGCCCGCTCACTGGCTGCCGTGGGAGCCGATCGGCTGGGGGCAGCCTTCCCGGACGAGGAACAGCAGCCGTGATCTCCAGAACAGGGGCGCCGACCCCTCCCTTCCACTCCACAGGTTTTTCTTACCGTCTGGACCGTGACCACAGGCACTGTTGCCTTTTGGTTCTAATTTAAAAAAAAAAAAATTATTCTATCCTCATGATAAAAGGAATACATGCTCATTTCAAATAATTTAGAAGATACTGAAATAAAAAGAGAAAATATCCACCGGTAATATTCCTTAGAAGAAATAGTTAATGTGTTAACAATATGTATGTGTTTGCTTCCAGACATGTTTTTCTATACATACATAGTGGGGGTTAGCCTACACTTAAAATTTTATGTTGTTTCTTTTCGCCATTATCTTGAGCATTTCTGAGTGCTGTTTATTTGTTGGGGAGGTATGTTTACAACAGTGTTTAAAGTAAATAATGATGGCAGCACACGTGTGTCAGGTGGTGGTCTCCCACGGGACACAGGTAATGAGCACGGGCAGCTGTGGCCTGATTCCTGGTTAGGTGCCACCCAGCTGTGTGACAGTTCTCATGGCCGCTGTACCAACTGGGCATGAGACCGAGGTGCGGGACGGAGAGGACGATGACGTGCCAGTAATTCCCTCAGAGAGTCAGTGTGAAGGTTCGGTGGGTTAACAGGCTCGAGCACTCCTGTAGCTGCTGGTTTCACTATCATCCTTACGTGTACTCAGAGCTCACACTCTTCCTTCAGAGCACTTTTTTACCGTCCCCAGTAAAGTGTTGAGGGATGGCTTGGTGTCCTGTCTCTCACTGACCCTAAGCTGCCAGAGGGCAGGACCACGTCTTGTGGCTGCATCCGCAGCACTGTTGCTAGTGGAGATTATGTCGTCGGTATCCATTTGGTGGAGGGTGTGTGTGTGTGTGTGTGTGTGTGTGTGTGTAGGGGAGGAGACAGGCTGCTTACTAAAAACACACAGGCACTTAGATAGAAACGGTTAGTGCCAAGACATGTCTATTCCCTAGGTGTTAATTACACATGCCCTGTGCTAATAAGCCGACTTCATGCGTAAGGTGGGCTCCGGGACACCTGCTGAGCACCCTCTGGGTGGACTCCGTATCCCAAGGCTGAGAACAGAGAAGAATGGAGCTGCTCCACCCCCTGGGGAGCTCCCCTTCTGGGGGAGCCCAAGGGAACTGGGCAGGGGCTCTGCAGCTGCGTCCTGGGTTCACAGCATCACCTCACTCGCCACGTTACTGCTGGTGCCTGTAAAAGGGGGGTGATGATAGTACCAATTTTTATTATAACTAATAACAATGTAAGATTATGTGTCAGAGCTATCAGAACATTTGTCAGCATAATGTATTTTATATATAATATAGAGATATATTTAGTTATAATAAATGTTGATTATACTTATTCATTGTAATTGTCAATGTTATATGATTGTTAGTTGCATAATAATTAATATAACTTGTTGTTACAATGATCATATTAAACAGTCATTTTATTGTGAAGGTAAAAAATGAGTTAACATGGAAAGTGCCTGCTGATGCCTAGGGCGCGCTCAATGCATGGTACTTATTATTACAGCGATGATTTTAGCGGGTGGAAGAAATGTTGTGGCTTCTTTAAGGAGTATGCCCTTCTTAGAGGAATCTGAAAATTACGCTTAGAGGGACGTTTGTGCCAGTGCTGCCTGGGGCTGGTGAGGGCTGCATGAGGCAGGTGCGGGCTTGGGGACGTCTTGGGGAGGCTCCTTTCTGGCCTGGGCCACGGGGCAGAGAAGTTGTGCAGGGCTTGGTCACAGGGGGTGCCTGTGCAAGGATGTGGACCACCCAGTGCAAACCCTCTGTAGTGCCCCCAGTACTCCACTGAGCGTGCCCTGCGTGACAGCACGTCCGTCAGTCCACAGGATCTTCCATTATATTCCAGAAAGGTGCGCCAACGGGGTGAGCTTTGGTTTAGAGATTGGAGATTACAAATTGATATAGATGAGTGAAGTAGTGTGTGTTTCTCGTAAAAAAACCTTCTTTGAATGGGAACAGCTTTTTCTTGTTCTTCTAAGTGACTGTCCTGGTCTTTGGTCCAAGATGTTTGCTTGGACATTGTCGAAGTTATTTCTAAACAAAGCCCCAGAGGAAACGAAGCAGACCCGTTAGTGCTGTAACTCAATAGTGTGTTTCAACTTGAAACAGGCAACTGCGTGGATGGGATATGTGGTGCCCGGAAGGGGAACACCTCTGCGTGTAACAAAGCTGTGTGGAGAGCTGGAACACCGACACTTCCAAGAAGCTCGTCCAGCTTTTTAAACTAGCAAAACCACTCTGAGCGTGTTAAACTTTCATTTAACTTGTGTTTATCTCCCCACAGCATGCCACAGTCCACAGAAACTACTATTTCTGACCTGATGTGTGGTGCCCTTTTATTCTGTCCCTAAAATATCAGCTGTTGATCCACTAGTGGAGAGGCCCCCTCTTCATTTGGGCTCTTTGGCTTTGTCTCTGCCACCGCTCAGCCGGCTGTTTCAGTGTGGTGAAAGCTGGGCCCTGCGCTCGGCAGACTCCCTGGGGCCAGGGCAGCAGCGAATGGCCACCTGTGGGCCCTGGAGCCTAAGAGCAGGTGTAGGCAGCTGGTGGCGGCTGACCCCTGATTGGCTGCTCCTGGGCCAGTAGGACCTGAGTCCTGTGTGGTGCCCTGTCTCCATCCACTTTATTATATTTTTGCTTATTTTATTTTATTTTAAAATATTTATTTACTTTGGCTGCGCTGGGTCTTTGTTGCGGCACACGGGATCTTTGTTGTGGCATGCGGACTTCTTATTTGCAGCATGCTGCGGGATCTAACCTGGCTTGTTCCCTGACCAGGGATCGAACGCGGGCCCCCTGCGTTGAGAACACGGAGTCCTACCCACTGGACCACCAGGGAAGTCCCATTTTTTGCTTACTTTAAAAGTGGTTTGTTTTAAATGTTTGCATTTAGCCAATCAATACCTGTATCCTTACAGCTAAAAGTGCTATTTACAGCGTGATTACAGGACTTAGGAAGCAGCTAATTGTGGACCGTGCTGAAAGCAATGAATGAGTGAATGGCGGTGACCTGCGGGGAGTGGCCGCAGGTCCGTGTGTGAGGAGGGCGTTAATGAGAATCACACACGTGAAGTTTGAGACTCGGCAAGTGGCTTCAGCTGGCAGGTGTATGAAGACTGCAGGGTGCAGGAGGTCAGTTCAGTGATGGCAGTGGCAGCTCAGTGGGTGTCCTGCTGGCTGCGTGCCACTCGGAGGGTGCTTTTTTTTTTTTTTAACATCTTTATTGGAGTATAATTGCTTTACAATGTTTTGTTAGTTTCTGCTGTATAACAAAGTGAATCAGCTATACATATACATGCATCCCCATATCTCCCTCTTGCATCCCCATATCTCCCTCCCTCCCTCCCTCCCTCCCTCCCCCACCCCTCTAGGTGGTCACAAAGCACCAAGGTGACCTCCCTCCCTGTGCTATGTGGCTGCTTCCCACTAGCTATCTATTTTACATTTGGTAGTGTGTATATGTCCATGCCACTCTCTCACTTCGTCCCAGCTTACCCTTCTCCCTCCCCGTGTCCTCAAGTCCATTCTCTACATCTGCGTCTTTGTGCCTGTCCTGCAATGGTTCTTCATAACCATTTTTTTTTTTTTTAGATTCCATCTATATGTGTTAGCATACGGTATTTGTTTTTCTCTTTCTGACTTACTTCACTCTGTATGACAGACTCTAGGTCCATCCACCTCACTACAAATAACTCAATTTCGTTTCTTTTTATGGCTGAGTAATATCCCATTGTATATATGTGCCACATCTTCTTTATCCATTCATCTGTTGATGGGCATTTAGGTTGCTTCCATGTCCTGGCTATTGTAAATAGAGCTGCAATGAACACTGTGGTACATGACTCTTTTTAAATTATGGTTTTCTCAGGGTATATGCCCAGTAGTGGGATTGCTGGGTCGTATGGTAGTTCTATTGTTAGGTTTTTAAGGAACCTCCATACTGTTCTCCATAGTGGCTGCATCAACTTACATTCCCACCAACAGTGCAAGAGGGTTCCCTTTTCTCCACACCCTCTACAGCATTTATTGTTTGTGGATTTTTTGATGATGGCCATTCTGACCGGTGTGAGGTGATACCTCATTGTAGTTTTGATTTGCATTTCTCTAACGATTAGTGATGTTGAGCATCCTTTCATGTGTTTGTTGGCAATCTGTATATCTTTGGAGAAATGTCTATTTAGGTCTTCTGCCCATGTTTGGATTGGGTTTTTGTTTTTTTGATATTGAGCTGCATGAGCTGCTTGTAAATTTTGGAGATTAATCCTTTGTCAGTTGCTTCATTTGCAAATATTTTCTCCCATTCTAAGGGTTGTCTTTTCGTCTTGTTTATGTTTTCCTTTGCTGTGCAAAAGCTTTTAAGTTTTCAGAGGGTGCTTTTCGTATTCAGGCTTGACCTTAGCGGGACCTGTCACACCCCCCATTATGGAAGTGAGGAAACTGAGGCACAGAGTGCAGGGCACACAGCAGGAAGTGCTGGATCCCCGATTTGGACCTGGGCAGCTACCTGCGGTCCTAGGACCTTGACCCCCCAGTGCCCAGACAGGTGGGTGAACTCGCTGGGGTTGATGAACGCATGGGAGGTAGCTGCAAGGCTTTGCCATTATTATGCAAATGTACAGGACTTCGTAAGGGAGTTCTTTGTAGTAGCACAAACTTCATTACAAAATAAAAGGGAAAAATTGACTTAGCTTAAGTGGGTTTGGATTTTCCAGTGTTTTGATTAAAGAACGTTCAGTTGATTTTGGTGGGGGGAGGGATGCTGTTTTGAATTAGTGAGTATTGACTGAGTTTTACTTTTGCTTTCTTTAAAACCATGGATTTCTGAGTCTGTTTCGGGCCGTGGTGCCCTCCAGTTTGCCCCAGGAGGGGATTTCCATTAACCGTCCTTTGCTGACACCCCAGGCATTTTCTTACCGCTTACTGACGTCTGATCATTTTCACATGCTTTTGTGAAGGATGATGACCAGATGGGGTGATAGCATGAAGGGCCTTGTTAAAGCCTGGCTCCTGGATCCCTGTACCATTTCCCCCCTTTTTACATCAGAATGAAAGGGGCTGCACTTGGGGAGGTGGCCCGGGGAGCCACGGCTGTGTGGCTGCTCCGTGGCCCTGTTCACGCTGCTCCCCTTGGCTTGTGAGACGGCCCTCACCGTTACCCCTTAGTCTGTGTAATCGTAGCGTGTCGCCACCTTGAGAGCCGGTTCCGTCGTGTGGCGTGTTAGTGCAGCAGTGGGGGAGGTGGGGGAGGAGGTGGGGGCCGTTGCTGCTTTTTTTTTTTCAGGTTAAACTGGAAAATAGGCAAAGGAAAGCATGCTGTGGGCTTCGAGAGTCCTCAGGTGATTTCCCCTCTCCTCTGCAGTTGTGTAACCTGTGGCGATCCCAGGGCTGGTGAGGAGCGGGTACCAGCCCGTGGCCCTCCGGCACGGTGGCCGTTGAGGATGCTGTCTGCTCCCTGAAAGTGGCGAAGAGCACCTGTTTGCTCAGATCTTGTTCCCGGTGAAATTTTATGTATTTTGAAGTGAACGATGTTTGCCGTCTCTGACTTGAGCACTTGACAAGTAGTTGTTTAAACTGAAGTAACTGGATGCACTTGGAGGTGAAGTGATGATGTGCCAAACCTGCACAGAAGGTGCACGGGGCACTCGTCCCTGTGTTACAGCGTCCTGAGAGCTCAGTACTTACGCAGACTTGGTGTGCCCACCTTCCTCCCCATCCCTGGTTGTGGGTATTAGGAGAAAACTAACTGTGTTAATTCAAAGACAGTTGTAAATCACTTAAGCATTCAGGTCTGCTGTGGATCATTTCAGTTCCTTTGGAACAAGTGCAGGCTACTGCCATGTTTACTAGTGATTGACTTTGTGTTTATCCTGGTGACATTTTCTGTGTATGTCCGCTTCCCGTTTTGGTGGGTAGTTTCCTAGAGAGAGTGGCTGTGGAGTGCAGTCTTTAATTGCTCACCTCTCATACCAGCAAGACACAGCACTGGTGGTGAAGCCGTCTCTGGTTGACTGGTCAGGCGAGCCACCAAACGGTGGCAAGAGAGCACAGTCACCGGGGATGGCCAGACCGCCCAACTCTTGTTGCTGTTCTTATCTGTTGGGAACCAGATCAGAAATGTCTGCAGTACCTCCTTTACAGTCAGAGTTTCCTTTGGGTCACTGACATTTGCCACCCTTGCCCTTATTCCTGGAGAAATGCAAGGCGGAACCACCCTGGATGGCCAGCCACACCCACAAAATGATAAATTCAGGCGGTGGTTCCGGAACCTTTTGTGACAGGACCTCTTTATATTCTCAAATTACCAAGGTCCCCACAGACCCTTTGTTTATGTGGGTTATACACTGTATAAGATCTTAAAATTGAGGGCGTTAAAAAATACTTAATGTGCTGTAATGACGAATATTTAATGTACTGACAAGAAATCTGATGTGCATTAATATATTCTTATGAAAGAATTGTTTAAAACTAAAAACGATGTAACGAGAAGAGTGGTGTTTCACATTTTTGTAACTCTCCTTTAGGTTTGGCTTAATAAACGCAGCAGTTGGTTTCTGCCTTCAGTCTGCTGGGATATGGTGTTTTGGTTGAAGTATACGTAGAAACTCTGGCCTCACACTGACCTGTGGCTGAGAGGGAGGAGTGTTAGAGGCCTTTGCAGGTTGTGGATGCTCTTCTTTGCCACCACACCAGAATGCAGCAGGTCGTAGTTTCTTACAAGCTAGTTGCCGTGCAGGGTCCAGAACCGCACCCGTTGCTGCGTGAATCGATCTGTAGCCAGGTGACTTAGTGACGTCCCGCGTCGTCATTGGAGGACATTGGTTTGCAGAGTTTTCAGGTCTTTCAAACACAGGGAAGAGTCACACTCGGGGACATCACATCACTGCTGCTCTCGCCACAAGTCTAAGTATTTGGAGGCTTTAAGCTCGTGGCGGCGAGTACAAGTTTTCCACAATTCTAATTGTCACGTTAAAGCTTGAATTTTATCATCGCAACAAATACTGGCAGCCGTGTTCTTGGAGGGGCAAGCCCACTTGGTTCAGTTTTGAGACGGTGTCTGCCCAACTCCCAGCTCCAGTCTCCGTTGAAAAAGGAGGTCAGCTCACAGCTCACACTGACAGAATCGCTCTCCCTCGGCATTCCATCGTACCTTGGGATACGAACATTTCCTGCTTCTCACACGGATAGTGAGAAGGCCTGAGAGTCAGTGTTTCATGAACGCATTCTACTGCTTTGTTAAGGACATTTCTAGGTAAACTGGGTTTTCCCCATTCTGGTGATGGATCCGGTAAGAGCACAGATCGGCACCGCTGCCTTGGTTGGTGCTGAGGCACCTGCAGTTTTACCTGCCATTGAACCATCAGTGCAGTTGTCAGCACAGAAAGGGCAAATGACATCTCAGTATTAGATGAACATAGTTTTGACCTTGGGAATCCCCTCAAAGGGTCTTAAGACCCCCCCGGAGTTCCCAGGACCGCTCGTGGAGAACTGCTGAATCAGGAGAATCCTGAGTTCTGTTCTGTTTCAATCTACCGAACGATCTGTGTGTGAATACTTAATTCCACAGTGTGTTAGAGAGATGTTCCACTTTAATTAAATTGTATCATGATTTACAAGCATGTTTTAATAAAACTACCCAAGAAGACAGTCCGATTTGGAGTTTGAATTCTTGTTTGCGTGGCCCATCTGGGACTGCAGGAGGGGTTTGGGGCTGGAACAGACCTGGATGGACTGTTCCTTGGAGCAGGTGTAGGTGGGAAGCCGTAGGATTGACTGTGGGACGGAAAAGGGACCCTCGTCTCTGCTGCGGAAGGAAATGGGGTCAGTGCTTTCTTTTGGGTTCTTGGTGAAGGAGTGTGGCTCTCCCTCAGGTCTCAGAGCTCTTTTTGAAAATCGGCAACTTAAGTGAGTGGTGTCTTTAGTTTGCCGAATTCTATTTGTGCTTTTTGTGAGGTGTTTATAAAATTTGTCCTGTTAAGAAAGCCTCTGTCTTCGCCAGCAGATGCTGATGGAATTTTCTGATAATCTGAGCACACTTTGAGTTGGGATGTTCTTCTGAGGTTATCAGTCTGGAAGTGCTTCCATTCCTGGCTGGCATCCAGAAGGAGTTTAAAACATTTCTGTGGGCCTAGAGAAAGACCCTCCCCCCTTCCCTGCCGCCTGTCCTGCTTGTTCTTTATCACCACTGTATTTAAAAATAAAGTGTATCCCCCCTCCCTCCCCAGGAAACAGCCTGGGGCCCTCTTGGAGATTTGTTGCCAGGGGTGCTGTGTGAAGCACCATCGCTTGGCTGCATCTTCGAGTGGTTTTTAGGGGCTTTTGCTCGTAGCTTCTGACCTGCTCTAGAAAAAATACGAGTGAATGGTGTGACCTACATAGAGGAAAGTGTTCTAATTGATTCCTAACGAGCAGGCAGTCACTTCCCCGTGTGTGAAAATTGTTGGTAAAGAGTTGTGCTGACTCACCTGCTGTCCTGTCACAGCCCTGGCCCAGGGACAGGGGCAGAAGCCCCCATCTATTGTCAGGACCAGGGCCGTGTCCCCCCGCTGCCCTCTGCGCCTGATTGCTGTCGCTGTACCCGCCTTCCTTCCGGGTGTGGAGCGCTGCTCTGGGGCTGGGCCCTGTCCTAGATGCTGAAGAGCAAGTGGGCCAAAGCAGGTGATTCCTGCTCTCAGGGAGCTTGGGATCTGGTGGGGGAGACGGGCAAACAGTCAGTGGGCAGAATGTATGCCGCGCTGGATTAGGGCAGGACTCTGGACAGCAGGTTCCTGCCGGAGCGGGAGCGTGCAGCCGAGGAAGAACCTGCGTGCCGAGGCCTGAGCACGGCACGGTCCTGCGGGGCTGCGGCCGGGGCCCTGCTGTGGCCACTCTGCCTACTTGGACACAACCAAAGGTTGCCAGCTATTTATAGACGGCGTTCTAAACCCTGGAGCGGGTCAGGACCGGGACCTCGCCCGCCCCGCCCGGCTCCCCTCCCTCTGCCCTCCTCGCCCGCCCCCCTGCCCCGCACTTCTGGCCACGTAGGTCCCGGCCCCCTTTCCTGCAGATGGAAACTCCTTCTTCCCAGGGTCTGCTCAAAACGGTTTTCCTGTGAAACCCTGCCGGATAGCTAAGTCAGAATGCCTTGGTGTTCCCCCACGGCCCACAGGCAGTCGGCTTGTTCCCCAGCGTCCGTCTCCTTCCCTTCAGGGTGTCCGTGACCAGCCAGCCCATCAGGGAGCTCACGGTCCCGCCAAGCTGGCACATGGTTAAGAGGGTCTGGTGGGCGTCAGTCCCTGGAGGTGGTGTTGGTGGGACCCGCAGGGAGGTCCCGGTGCAGTGGGAGGTGCCGGGTGGGCAGGAGGAGCACTGGACACTGGATGGATGGATGGGCAGGTGGACGGACAGACCTGGCAGTGGCCCGGCTCCCCTGCCGTGCTGATCCTGCGTGGGGGGACGCTCCTTGAGGCCACCGCAAAGTGCCCGTTTAGGTGTTCAGACGTCCAGAGCGCTCTGTTCTGTGACCCGGCAGGTGACCATGGTGTCACTCTTTGGAGCGACTGGAGAGCAAAAACCTGGCAGAGAAGCCCCTCCCTTACTGCTTCCATCTAGCCCCTTTAGCGTTTAGTGCTCCTGGCATTTTCTAGGTCTGGTAGATCGCTGGCCCCGAAGCACAGAAACTCTGCTGGCCGAGAGTGCAGGGCTTGGTGGTTTTCCTGGCACCCGTGCCCGCTTGGGTAGCTGCAAACAGCTCTGCTCGGGTGAGGTTTCCAAATAACACGCTGTATGCCACCAGCCATGACATTCCCCCCGCCTGTGCTGCGCCCGCCCGGCCTGCGGGCAACCCGCTGGACCTGAGCAACTCCCAGGATGGGGGGGAGACCGTCTGTTGGCGTCTCCACTGACGACTGTGGAGAGGAGGACGAAAGGGGGCACGGCCAGTGTGCCCAGGAGCTGGTGGTGTAGCACTGGAGAGAGGCGGGGCCTTACCAGCGGCCACGGCTGAGTGAGAACAGAGGTGGTGTATCAGTATTGTCAAAGAAACGTGTAAAAACCCAGGTTCCGATTGGTTATCTCTGTCTTGTATGACACTAATAGTCAAAAAAACACAACAGTTTTATTTTCTCAAGATACAGCTCACAAAGCCCCAAATTACCACTGTATTTTTATTTTATTTTATTTTATTTTTTAACATCTTTATTGGAGTATAATTGCTTTACAATGGTGTGTTAGTTTCTGCTGTATAACAAAGTGAATCAGCTATACCTATGCGTATATCCCCGTATCCCCTCCCTCTTGCGTCTCCCTCCCACCCTCCCTATCCCGCCCCTCTAGGTGGTCACAGAGCACCGGGCTGGTCTCCCTGTTTACCACAGTATTTTCATGTGTTGTTGCTGAAGATCTGAAGAATCTACTGGTGCTGATAATTCATGCAGTGAGTGTGTTCTCCACTGGAGACCCCAGGGGAAGGCCCCAGTTCCTCTCCGTGGGGCTCAGGGGCTCAGTGCCAAGAAGATACATCCAGGAAGTATGGCGTATATGTGTATGTATATATGTATATATATTTGTATATATGTAGGTAGGTGCATAAAATACATGTGACATCAAATTTACTATTTTAAAGTATACTATTCAGGGCATTAAGTACATTCACAGTGTTTGCAAACCACCACCTCTTACCTGGTTCCAGAACTTTTTCATCACCTGAAGAGAAACCCTGCACCCATAGCTGTCCCTCTCCATTCTGCGTTCTCCCAGCTGCTGGCAGCCGCTCCCCTGCTTTCTGCCTCTGTATCTGCCTGTTCTGGATGTTTCGTATGAATGGAATTATACGAGGGGTGGGCTTTTGTATTTGGCTTCTTTCGGCTAGCAGTGTTCTCAAGGTTCATCCAGGTTGTAGCAGGTGTCAGTACTTCATTCCTCTCTATGGCTGAATAATATTTCACTGTAGGGATAGACCATATTTCGTTTTATCCATTCATTTGTTGATGGAAATTTGGGGTGGTTTCCAAATATTAAAGTTTTAAATTATAAAATTCTTCATTTGCTGTGCCTTCGAGCCTTACCAGAATTAAAATGTGTGTGACTCTTTTATCAGGGGACACACAGGCCCGTCTGGCTCATCTTCCACGGTGTGCTGAGAGCGTCGGCTTTTGGAGGACGTTGCCATTGATCCCTGTTTGCCTTGTGGGAAGGGAGGGCAGTAGGTGGGAGCTACAGGTGCCTGCTTGTGTGTCTCACTGAGCCCCTTCCTTAGGGATTAGAATCTACCTGCTTCCTTCGGGCGAATTAAAACGCAGTTGATGTTCTGAAGAACAGCGTTCTTCCTCTGTGTATATTATTTTGGGGAAATCTTACCTAATTTTTAGTAAACCTTTCTGAGCTGTAAGGTTTTTGTTCGTTTTGGTTTTGGTTTTTTGGCCGCACCGTGTAGCATGTGGGATCTTAGTTCGCCGACCAGGGATTGAACCTGGGTCCCCTGCAGTGGGAGTGCAGAGTCTTAACCACTGGACCGCCAGGGAAGTCCCAGATGTAAGGTTTTTTAAGTCAAACTCAGTGAGCATGACTGAGCTATAAGCATGAAAAAGCAACAAATTCTGCATAATTTGTTTATACTATTGGTCATATTTAGTACATTTCATGACTTGAAGGCACGGAGTATTAGACAGAGTGGGGAGAACAGTTATTTCTGACACTCTGCTTCGTTTTTCAGGAGTTGATTGACATGTCCCTTTGCTGAGGACTTCCGCAAGCCCGGCAGTTTTCCCTGCACGAGGGCTCTTAACTTGCCCATCCTCACTTTGCTCCTGGGCTGACTGTGAGGCCTCTGAGCAGGCTGGTAGCTTTCCCCTCCTTTCTGGAAAAGTTCCCTTCACTTAGCTTCATCGGCCGTGTTTGGGGTCATTCATCTCCCTGTTCGCACCTGCGGTCAGGAGGAGGCTGCTGGAGGGCCTGTGAGCCTGACTCGTGTGCAAGGCTGCCACCAGCCGGTCAGCTGGCCCCGGGGTCACGGCTGACTCAGAGCCCACCGCCCTCACGCAGCAGCTCCAGCACCACCGATGAGCGCTCCGCACCCTTCCTGGGAGAATGCCCATGTGCTCGCCCACACCGTCGCGAGCGGTTCCAGGCACATGTGCCCTCTGGTTCAGAGCGGTGGCCCGGCCCTCGTGCGTCCCTGCCTGGGAGGGGGTCTTCCCTGCCTGGGGCACCGCTTCTGCAGCTGCCCTCAGCCCCACTCACTTCTTTCCTCTGGGAATCCCATCCACCGTGATCATCCCCGCATTTGCTGTTACGTGTTTCAAACTTTAAAGGTACTTTTAACTTCCTAACATGTATAAAAGGAAAGTCTAGTGGTCCCTGGGTATTCATCACTCAGCCTCAGGAAGTACCAACACGTGGCCTGTCTTACTGGTACGTTTTGAAAGAAATCCCACATCGCATCATTTATCCACACATACTTCAGTGTGTGTCTCTGAAAGATGGGGACTCCCTCTAGAAACAGGGTCACAACACTGACTCTTGAGGAACGGCCCCTCCTTCGTATCATGACGTATACAGTAAGCGCTCAGATTTCCCAAAGGCATGTTTACTGTTGGTGTGTGTGAATCAGTATTTGTGCACAGAATTAGTTGTTAATTCTACCGTACCTAAACATTTTTGCCTGTGTGATTTTCAGGTTCTTGAGAGTTAACTCCCAGCTCCCTGCCCAGCAGAGGCCGAGTCTGCTTCTGACTTTTCCCGCAGTGCAGGGCACGCGCTGGCCGCTCACGTTTTAGGATGTTTTCCATTGTTTCATTTGCCTGGTGCTCCCCCAAGCTCTGGCTTCAAACAGCGTCTCCCCTTGGCCTGAGCCTCCAGGCCCGCTGGGTGCGCCTGGGCCACCGCAGGCTGGCTGGACAGCTTTGCCACCTTGGCTGGTCCCCTCATGGGCCTGGACATCCGGCACTTTCAGCGCTGCTCCCGTCTCATTCCCCCCCCCCGCACCCCCCCCCCCGCCCGGAAGGCAGGGTCCTGGAAGAGTGAGTGGCAGAAACACACCAGCTCCTCTGACAGCCGTGTCGTTGTGGAAAGTCGATGGCAGGCCGTGCACCTGAGGTGGGAGGGACCCCAGATGCAGGCCATCAGCCCTATCTGCAGAGCTCCTTGTGGAGACAAGCTGCGACGGGGGCTGAGTCCATTTGTACGAAATTCCTGGGACAGGTGAAAGGACTGAGGCAGAGCAGATCAGTGGTTGCCAGGGGCTGAGGGTAGGAGGGAACGGGGAGGGACTGCTTAATGCGTACGTGGTTTCTTCTTGGGGTGATGAAAACGTTCTGGAAACACAGTGGCAAAGGTTGCCCAACATTGTGAATGTACTAAAAGCCACTAAATTGTACACTTTAAAATGGTTAGGATGGTAAATTTTATGTTATGTGAATTTTAATATGGTAAAAAAAAAAAAAACTGGGCTTGATCATTTCATGCATATTCATGATCCTAGATTTCCAAACTTGGCGTTGAGCTTGAAGGCGCCAGCATACTTCACTCTGAGGGATGCCTTTTTGGTTGAATCATGACCAACCAAAAATGACATTTGTGGTTCTACCTTAAGCTCAGTGAGGCCCACCAGGGTGCAGGAGACCCTGACTCTTGTCTTCACCAAGCTGCAGAGGGCACTGGGCATGCGTAGAGCTCTAGCTAATGGTGGGGCCTGGTGTGGATGGGAAAATGCCACAATTATGTCATTTCAAGATAACAGTCAGCACTCTGCATCTGGCACCATCCACAATCCAAGATGTGGGCAAGTACCATTAGATTATTTTTCAGTCTTCTGAAAAACTCAGAAACACATTTCTATTTATTTTAAATTGTGGGCTTGTTTCTCTTATAGAAGAATTGATTAAAGAGGCCCAGCAGTCCTGGGGTTTGATCTGCTTGATTTTCAACAAATTTACTCCTAATTAATTATTCTGACGCAAAAAAAATTGTACCTCTACGGGGTGCCACTATTTAGAAGTGACGTTTCAAATATCTAGTTGTACAGATTTGGGGAATTTTCCGATTTCTGTCGTTTGGTAAATTTGCTTTTAAGTATCCCCTCGGGGAGTTGCTTTCATTCCAAGTGTGGGGATTACAGTCAAATTAATGCTCAGTTGAATTGGATTGAGCCACGGGTATCGGCCACAGGAGCCTTGCTAAAGTGTGCAAGGAAATTTTACGTCTTAGAGCTAAAGCTTATTTTATTTAGTCTTTTCAGATACTTTTCTTGGTATAAGGAACATTCTGGGATCTGTTTGTTTGGTAATAGCACCATGATATTTGCTATTCAATGTGTGCCTTGTTTTAGTAACATTTAAAGTAACATTTCTTTTTAAAGTATCATGATTATAATTTAAAGTAAACATGGGAGTATTCTTATAACAAAATCTGAGTTGAAACGCTTGGTTTCTAAATATATCACTGAGGAGAGGAAGTATTTTTTTCCTTTACAATGGCAGTGTTGCAGACATGACCCTGTAGATATCCAGGCTGGGAATAGTTTGATGTGTAACAAGAAACCATGTTTACCTCAAAAAAGATATCATAAAGAGAGGCTGAAGTTTTTCCTTTGTAATGTTTATTTTTAACCTCTATTTTATTCTATTAAAAATAAAAAGACTTGGTGTTCATTGTAGAAAAACATAGTGACTACAGAAGGATGCGTTAGTTGGGGCACATGAAGCTCTTAAATAGATCTAAACATAATGGCTCCTGTAGGAATCCAAACTCATGGAGGTTTATTTTTCCTCTGTATAAATTTCCAGGGGTGTGTGGGGTTCATGCCCTGTTCCGGGAGCATCCTGAGAGCAAGGCTGAGTGCACCTCCACCCTGAAGGCGAGGGGCCTGGAGGGGAGGTCTGTGGGGTTTCCAAGGGTCCGCCCGTAGCCTACCTCCTGCCTACACACACCTAACCCACCGTTGCCTGCACAAGCCGTGTAGCTGGGCAGCACATGCCCACTTGCCATAGAGGAACAAGCAACCAGAGCACGGCAGACAGCCAGCAGACTGCCATGGTGAGGGAGCGAGAAGAAAATTAGCATCTACCTGAGCTCATTCATCACAGCCACTCACACCCGTCAGCGTGCTCTTTGCCGGGAGTTGCTCTAAGTGCTGGGGTAGAGCAGTGCACGCTGCCCTCGTCGGGTTTGCCTGGTGCAGGGAGGACTCGACGCGGAACAGGCCAGGCAGCAGGTGCTATAGAGGCAGATGGCGCACGAGGTGGCGGAAGGGCAGATGCTGTTCTTGACCAGGCGGTCGGCAGTGGTCTCTTCCAAGAAGGTGACGCGGAAACAAAGACCTGAAGGAGGGAAGCAAGCGAGCAAGCCACACAGGCCTCTGAGGAAAGCGGGTTTCGAGCAGAAGAAGTGGCAGGTGCAAAGGCCCTGGGGTGGGAGCCTGTCGGGCAGAGAGGGGAGCCGTAGGAGATGCGAGAGAGGTTGGGGCAGTGGCAGGACTCCGGCTGTTACTCTGATTGAGGTAGGGGGCCGCTGGGGGTTTGAACAGTGACGTCGTTTGCCCTCCAGTCTCTGGCTGCTGTGTGGACACAGAGGGGACCCGTTAGGAATTGTGGGGTCACCCACCAGGAGATATGACGGCTTGGACCTGTGTGCCAACGGTGGAGATGGTGGAGCTGAAGGGGTCTGCACGGTACAGGTGTTGAAAGGTGGAGGGCAGTCGGATTCAGTCGCGGGCTAGGTGTGAGATGTGAGGGACAGAGTCGGGTGACACCAGCACTTCGGCCTGAGCCGAGGACACCGGCGTGGGAGGTGTTAATAATGCAGGGTCTTAGTGACCCTGTTACGTGGGTTCAGAGGAGTCGGAGGAGCAGCCAGTGCAGAGGGGTTGGGGGGTCAGCAGAGGGTCCTGGGGAGGGTGGGGTGGGCTAGGACGCGTCAGACCCGGGGTGCCTGTTGGGCGTCCCGGCGGAGGTGTTGAGAGGGCAGCAGGGGGCTCGTGGGACATGCGAGCCAGAGAAGAGCCCAGCAGAGGTCAGGGGGCTGGCAGCGCGGGGCCGGGCGTGATCACCGGGGCGTGCTGTGGCTGGACGTGTGGGGCAGAGCTGGTGCGCAGGGCTGGGAGGGCAGGAGGGGAAGGCGGGCGGAACTGGCCCTGCACAGAGGAGGAACAGCTGGGGAGGCAGGAAGGGAAGCTGGAGGAAGCAGAGACTTGATGCAGGAGGAGCGATGGGCTGGTGGGCGGTGTGATGGGGCTGCTTGGGGCACAGGCCTGACTGGGGAGAATTAGGAGGAGAGCAGCAGGTGCAACCGGCTGATGGGTAGTTGGAGGGGGAGGTGGGAGCCCAAGATTGCTTTGTTCCTCAGGTCTGCTGAGGGCTCGCTGTCTGAGAACATCTTTGTTCTCATTCTTCAGGGAAAGTTTCTGAGTGCACGTTTATAGGTTGAGAGTTACTCTCTTTTAGCTCGTCGCTATTCTTCCTCTTTTTTGGCCATACGTTGTTGCTGTCAAAGTCGGCTCTCTGTGGGTGCTTTATAGCTGATCTGTGTTTTTCTCTCCAGTGTCTTAGAAGACCTTTTCTCTCTCTGTCTTGTTTAAGACGGGAGTCATCACAGCGTGCTTCTGTGCTGCTGGGAGTGAGCGGGCAGAGGGAGAATCGTGGCGCAGAGAGGAGGAGGGGTTGCGGGAGCGCGGGCCCCGATTTCAGCCCCTGGTCTGCCACGGGCGCGGGGTGGTTGGCCTCGGGAGCTCCCTCCTGATGGCTGTTATTCCCTCTGCGGAGAGCGGGGAGCTGGGGGCAGGGGGGCAGGAAGCAGGTGGGCAGGTGTGGGCGGGAGTGGGCCGTGGGAGTGCGCGGAGGGGTCCCGGGAGGCTGGCGGTCACAGAGGACCGGGGGCCCAATGAGCAGATTTTTTCTGTCCCCCACGGGGCTCCGGTCAGACCAGCGTTGCACAGTCCTGGATCCCAGGGGAGCCCTATTTCTCCGAGCTGACCAACTTTGTGGTTTGCTCTCTGCCCTCAGAGACGTCCTTGCCCAGCTCTCAGTCATCGCAAGGCCTGCTGCCTCCAGCCCCTCCTAGTGTCGGGCTGACTGGGCTCTGGGCACCCGGAGCCCAGACTTGTGCCATTGACCGCCACCCCCGCTTCCTTGAGTGGGGACATGACCGGCAAAGGACCCCCCTCGGACCCTGCCTCAGCTCCACGTGTGCTTCTTCGAAGACGCTCATGTTGCCTGTTTACCAGATGCTGTTTTTAACCAGGCGGTCGGCAGGACTGAGTAGGGGGTGGCACTGCTCAGAAATTGGTGTTTGTGCCTGTTGCCTGTTGCCGCCCGTGGCCTCGCTGGGTCGGGGTCCGGACCTGGCATGGAGGCTGTGGTGTCCCTGCCCCACGAGGCCGTGGCTGGGAGAGAGCGCGGTGGCTCCGGGCTGGAACCGTCTGGGGACGTCTCCACTCTCACGTCTGGCACCTGGGCTGGGGCGACGCGAAGGCCGGCCTCAGCTGGGCTGCCCGCGGGGGCCTCTCACGTGGCCCAGGCTGGGCTCCCCGAGGAAGTGTGTCAGGAGGACGTGTCTGGAGAGCAGACGTTTCCAGAGAGGGCGTGGAAGCGCCTGGTGGTTGTGACTCAGCTCACAAGTCCCGGCGTCATTTCCCCTTCGCACCCCACTGCCGGTCCGAGCCGTCACAGGCCTGTCCGGACTCAGAGGAAGGGGACGTGGACCCTGTCTCTCAACGTCGAAGGATTTGGGCAGTTTTAAAACCGCTAATGTGTTGTCCTTCCAAAAAACTTGAAACTCCGGCAGCACGGCAACACGGTTGGCTGTGTTGTTGGAGGTGGCCGTCGAATGCCAAGAATTCCTCAGTGACAGCGTGTGGGAAGCACTGACCGCACGTGCTCAGCTACACATCAGCCCACGTTGTAGCAGCTAGGAACTCCTCACCCTTCCCGACGCCCCCCCACCCCCCACCCCCCGTCCCCACTCAGCCGGCTTGGCTGGAGGAGTCCGGGTCCCGCCTGTGCTGCCGGCTGTGTGACCTCGGGCAGGTCACCTCACCCGTCAGTCTCGGCCTCTTCTGCAAAGTGGTGATAATCCCTGCCTTGCAGAGGTGTCGTGAGCGTTCCAGAAAATGTGAGGTGCCAGTGGTCCAGGCCCTGGAAGGTATTCCTGCGAATAACCTTCTCGTGCTCAGCAGGACTGTTTGCAGAGGGTTACATAGTGCACCTGTGTTGGAACGTGAGACGGCCCCCCGGAATCTGGTGTCCTTTCCTCTGAGTGAGCGCGCGCTCCCGGGGTCTTTCAGGCGGCCGTGGCGTGGGCCGGGCTCTGAGGGGAGCGGGTACTCAACCCCGAGGCTGACGGCGGAGGCTCTCGCCCAGGGCAGTGCTGCTTCCCCGAGCTGTCTTTCAAGGCAGTTTTATGCCCGCGCCTCTTTCGTGCCTTACGGTTTGACCATGTTGTTTGTAAATGGCGTCTTTGTAAATTAACTTTCCTAATTAGTAGTTGCTCACGTACAGGGGTGCAAGGGATTTCTGGAATCTTCTTTCCAGCAAGCCTGTTGAGTTCTTTTTAGTTCTAACAGCATCTGTGGATTCCGTCTTAACTTTATGTAGGTGGTCATGTCGTCTGTGTGTGGCAGTTTTGTGTCTTCATTTCCAGTCACATTGCATGTTTCTTTTTCTTTTGTTACCGCCCTTGCTCAGATCTGTTCAAGTGGTGATTCCAAGCCTCGTGGTTTGGTTCTGTCCTCAGAAGAAATGCTTTGCTGTGTGAGTGATGTTTTCAGGAGGTTTTTATTAGATGATCTTTATCAGGTCCAGGAAGTCCCTTATGCTAAGTTGGAAGGGCCTCTTGTCTGTTTTGTTTGTTTTTATTTTCTAAATCATGAGAGGATCTTGTTTTCAAACAAGTAAAAACTTACAAGCCATATAAAGAATGTCTGTATACATGCCACCTAGTTTAAAGAAATAGCTTTAAAATGGCTAGAAGCGCTAGGACCACTTTTATGTGTGTAGTAAGTGTCTCAGTTAGGGGCTGCCCAGGCCTCCAGGTCGTGGGCCTTCAGGGCCCTGCAGATGCAGGTTCCCAGGGCAGACGCAGCACCCCCAGCTGGCTGCACAGCTGAGTCCCCTTTGCTCCTGGCTGACTTTGGGGGCTGCACTGTCACTGAAGATGTGGAGCCTCAGAATCCTGCAGGCTTTTGCTTCAAAGCCCAGCATGCCTACCTTCTAACTGTGGGACCCTAATCATTAATTTCAACCCACTCCGTCTATGAAATGGAGCCAGTGATAGACCACTTTATAGAATTCTTAACACCGGTTGGGCAAATGAATGCAGTGCCCTTGTTCAGATGCAGGCTCGTCGGTGGGATTACGGACATTGTTACAGATGCTGAATTACGGTCCAGTTTCAGTGAGCGCTCACCCAGCATTGACGACCTGCCAGGCCCAACAGCGTGCTGGGGTGGCGACGTGAGTCAGCCTCAGGGTTGTGGGAAGACAGATATCTTGGCCTGTGAACTGCCAAAGCACAAGGTAGAATGGGCCCTGGCAGTGGACGCATACACAGTGCGGTAGAAACATCACAGGTGGAGAGGTCAGCTGGGGAAAGTGTTGGGTTATTATCGCTTTCCTCTAGTTGAGCAAACAGCAACAGCAGAGCCGGGGGAAGATGTGCAGTGAGGCGGGCTCGTGGGCCCAGGAGGTCTGTCTGCAGGATTTCCTGTTTTCAGGGAGGAAGTGAGGAACAACAGCTCACAGAGAGGGTGAGGGACGCGCTCAGAGCAAGGGAAGCGGAGCTGAGGCAGGGAATGAGGACGGGCTGAGCCTCGTCTTGGGTAAAATGATTTTAAAAGATAGTAGGTTAAACAGGAAGAAATGTAGAATCACTCCCGGTGAAGACTTCAGCAGTGTTTGGTTTGACAGTTGATTAGAATGAACTGCTTTGGAATGTCACACCTCTGGGGACCAACCCAAACTTCTGAATGGTTGAGTCCTCCTGCCTTGGTTGGTCCAAAATAGTTCTTTTTGTGCAGTGACTTCAAAACATCTGGCCATCACCCCCGGAAGTCATCCTTCAGGCAGGGACGGGCGCTCTGTTCCCATGAGGGTCGGATGCGGAAACCCTGGAGTTCGTCCCTCTCCCACTGGTGTTGCCGCATTGGGCGGCTGAGCTGCGTTGTGGGCACCTGGGCCTGTCCATGCTGTCCCATCTTGTTCCTTCCTCCTCCTCCTCCTCATCCTCTTGTGCTGGACCACGTAGAATAATTCACTCAGTGGTGGATGGACGCCCTGCAGCCTGGGCATCCAGGGTCACCTGTCAGTTCCCCAGGCGGGCAGATGACATGGCACCTTGGTTCTGAGTGACACGGGTGTGTGTCAGCAGCAGCCCAGCTGGTAGAAATAGACATTTACTCTTTTCAAGGCAGGCGAAAGGCTAAGACTTCATTCAGTAGCCCTGTGGGACAGAACTAAAATGTTGGTTTTTCATTCTTGATGTCGTTTTTTTTCTTCCTGATTCTCTTTCTCTTAAAATTCATCAGGCCTTACAGGTAATACTGATAGGTCAGGTTTTAGGGGATTTGCATTAGCTGGAGCTATGTGAATGCTAATTTATCCTTAGTCCATTACCGAAATTAAACTTAAGGCTTGAGGTCAGCAGGTAGTTCCCAGGGAAAAGGCCCTGGCTCAAAAGCCTGTTAGCGGCCAAGCCTTTACTGCCTGAAGAGCCATTGGGGGGGTGGGAGTGGGGCGAGGCCGCCAGCCCCTCTCCTTTGCTGCTCACCTGCTTGTGTGCAGATGGCGCTCAAGTAGTTAACAGAATGGTACCTGCCCTGAATAGGTGAGGCGCGCCCTCTGTATTGGGTTTTATTTTCCATTAAAAAAAAGAGAAAGAAATGCCATCCGTCCGTGGGTGGCCCCCTGCCGTTTGGCGTCACTGCTCCAGCGAGTCGTGGGCTTCCCGCGCGGACCTCGCCCAGCATTGGTGCAGACTCGCTCCCCCAGAGTGGGCCCTCCAGCGTCGGGCTCCCCTAGTGCTTGCACGTACAAGGCGGTGGTTTCTTGCCACCTCAGAAGATGATTCAGTGTGTGTGGAGGGAGAAGGGGGACCCCAGCCTGAGTCAGAGCTCTGGGTGGGAGCAGGCCCGCCCCGTGTGCCGAGGGCCACATTCCGACATGGGCAGAAACAGCGTCTGAGCTGCTTTTTATCTCGTGTGCAGTTCCAGTATGGGTTCCCCTTATCTGGGCTGTAAAACCCAAACTGTGGCTTTAATCTTGTGTTTCATATAACACGTGTGCAGGCAACAGTGCAGAAGCGCGTGGTGAGCTTGGGGCGAGGACATCTAGGTTTACACCCTGCCCTGGCAGGTGGGTGCCCTTTGGCGGGTCCCCAGGCACTGCCCGGCACCTAGGGTCCTTCCAGGCCTCCTGGCTGCAGAGGGAGGCGGAGGCTGCCCTGTCTTCCAGGCGATGGAGCTGGGCACCTGCTGCCTGCCATGGGCGAGGGGCTTAACCTTCTCATCTCACTCTGTTCATCTGTAAAATGCAGACGGAAGTCTTAACAGGCCTGCCACAAATCCTGAATTAGGCAAGTTTTAAAATCAGTGTGGTTATCTATTAAATGGGGGTAATGACTATGCCTATATCTTGTAGGTTTTTAAAAAATTAGCCTTATTATTATTTTTCCAATAATAGATATAATATGCCCACTTAAAAAATACAGAGGCATAAAGAAGACTAATCATAGTATGACCATTTGGGAATAATCACTGTTAATATTTTGTTTTTCATCCTTCCTTGAGTTTTCCCATTCATACATCAAGCGTGTGTGTGCGTGTGTGTGTGTGTACGCACACGTGTGTAAATAGAGGACAAATGTGATTGCATCAAACGCTATTTTGGAACTTTCTCCCACTTGGACATCTTTCCATGTAATAATTGTAGATGTGTTGTGTCAGGAAATTACTGCAATGGTTTATTTAACCAGCCCTCTACTGATGGACGTTTTTGTCATTGTCAGTCTTTTATTATGATATACTACGGTAAATGCTCTTAGGTATACGTATCTGGGTATTTTAGGATAAACACCTAGACGTTGAGTTAACTAGGTCAAAAGGCACATGATTTTAAAAGATTTCTGAAGCATACCTTCAAAACCACCTAGTTTGGATAAGCGTGATTTTTTCCCCCAAGCTCTTATAAATGCCAGCTGGGCAAAAAATTACTTACAGGTTTTTTTTGGGGGGGGTGGGGATTTCTTTGACTAAAGGCTGAATGTATTTTCTATGTTTGTTGGCTACTAGGGTTTCCTATGCACACTCTCCATTCATAGATGTTGCCCGTTTTCCAGTTGGAGTTTTTAATCCTTAGAAATTTAAACTCTATATCCAGGTTTATATTTTTAGGTTTGTGAGTTTATTATGTCAAAATTTTCTGAGTTTATCCAGTGATTAGAGAAGTCTTAAAAAATCTCATGTACTCAAGTTTGCCTCTTGTGACCTCTGCTTTTGGCTCCCACCCCATAATTATAAAAGGTTATTCAATTTTAATATATTTCTTTGGATGTTTTTGTTTCACTTAAAAATGTTTATTTACAGTTTGTATCCATTTGGAATTTTTTTTTTAATAAATTTATTTGTTTTATTTATTTATTTTTTGGCTGCACTGGGTCTTCGTTGCTGCGTGCGGGCTTTCTCTAGTTGCGGCGAGCGGGGGCTACTCTTCGTTGCGGTGCGTGGGCTTCTCATTGCAGTGGCTTCTCTTGTTGCGGAGCATGGGCTCCAGTAGTTGTGGCGCATGGGCTTCAGTAGTTGTGGCTCGCGGGCTCTAGAGCGCAGGCTCAGTAGTTGTGGCTCGCGGGCTCAGTTGCTCCGCGGCATGTGGGGTCTTCCCGGACCAGGGCTCGAACCCGTGTCCCCTGCGTTGGCGGGCAGGTTCTTAACCACTGCGCCACCAGGGAAGCCCTGGAATTTATTTTTAATAAAATATAAGGAAGCTCTCCTTAATTTTTTAATATTCAGAAAGCTGTTCTTGTCCTCCTGTCCCACTCATGGACGTGCCACCTTCGCCCACCCTGACCTGCCATAGCGGCCTGCTTCCGGCCTCTCTCTGACGTTTCTGCCCGCCCCCTTCTGAAGGTGGGCGCCCTGAGAGCAGGGGAGTCGAGGGTGCTCAGGCGATGCCCAGTGAGTGGAGTCGGAGCCGGTGTGTGGAGGTGCTCAGCGTAGGGCAGGGCATGCGGATCTCGGGGAGGGCACTGAGCGCTGTGCAGTTCGGCTTGCTAGCAAAGCTCTCGTGCTGTGAGGGCAGCAAGACCTGTGTCTGAGTCCCGGCTTTGCCTGTCACTCACCTTCTGGTCACCTCGGTTTCCCGTCTGTAAAGTGGGATCATGTTTGCCTTACCCACAGGGTGAGGACTAGACGAGATGATACGCATGATACGCAGTGTATGTGCCTGGTGCGCTAGTGGTGGCTATTACTTCCTGAATTATTATGGGAGCTCAAAATAATAATATACATATTACAAAGAGAAATCACACGTTTTCTGTAGGTACTGAGAGGTGTTCCAGGTAACTAGGATGAAGTAATTAATGTAAAAGGGCACTAAATTGAGTTTTCTGAACTTTCCCAGCTGCTTTAGAAGGATGATAGATTCCTGTATGTTTGGGGTGATGAAAAGGATCTGGGTTCTGTGGAGAAAAAGACTTTCCTGAAGTATGAGAGATGTCATGTGAACTCTTCCGTAAGGGAGGCTGGGGGAGTCGAGGGATTGCGTTGGCGGAGGGCTCAGTGGGGACTGCTTTGGTGTCGGCCCTGCGGTCGGCGGGCACGGTGCCCTCTGTGCCGCCCTGGTTCCTCACCTGTGGAGTGAAGACAGTGTCCGAGAGGGTGGACGTGAGAACGACGAGGAGGCGCCTGAAGTCTCGTGCCCGGAACGTAGCAGTTGCTTGATCAGTGCCGGCCTCTTGAGTTGAAATGGGGCAGGCTGCTCGCCCAAGACGGAATGATAGTCCTCACATGAATGCCTCATGTTTTTGCCACAAAACACTTGGCATTGAGTTATAAATCAATAAAGACGTTTCTACTAAGAGTTGGTGTGACACTGAGCTATTCTGTTTTCATCTGTGCACTTGTTTGTTCAGCCATTCATTAAACAGTTGCACCAAACCAGACCTAACCTCTGCCCTGGTGATGCTTATGTCGGTGGGAAAGGCGGTTACTAATCAGAGAGTCACAAAATAACTAAAATCAGAGCTAGTAAGTGCTGCAGAGAAATGTGTGGGAGAAATGCACATATAAGATAGTTTTCCTGTTTTCACGGGGCTTTTTTGTAAAGCGCTTCCAAACTTTCTGACAAACGCTTGAAAGAACCACTAGTCCACAATAATGTCATATCAGCCATTTGGGGGACATTTCTGTAGGAGGTAATTTGCATTTTACAAGTATTTCTTTAATCCTTCCTTGTGTTGATTATAGTATTTCTGATATCGTTGAGTAAAGACAGATGGTGAATCAGAGGGGGCATTTTTAACTTAAGAGGGAAAGTTCATTAAAACATTTTCTATGAGAAAAAAAGTTTTCTTTTTACACATCACAGGGGTGGCTTTGGGGACTGTTCCTCAAAGAAGATTGTGTTTTAAATGCTGGTGGGAGTTTCAGGTTAACCACAAAAGCCCACTTAAAAACCCATTGTAGGACTTCCCTGGTGGCGCAGTGGCCAGGAATCCACCTGCCAATGCAGGGGACACGGGTTCAAGCCCTGGTCCGGGAAGATCACACATGCCGCGGAGCAACTAAGCCCGTGCGCCACAACTACTGAGCCCACGTGCCACAACTACTGAAGCCCGCGCACCTAGAGCCCGTGCCCCGCAACAAGAGAAGCCACTGCAATGAGAAGCCCGCGCACTGCAACAAGAGTAGCCCCCGCTCACCACAACTAGAGAAAGCCTGCGCGCAGCAACGAAGACCCAACACAGCCAAAAATAAATAAATAAATAAGTAAATTTATTTTAAAAAAAAACAACCAAAAAAACCCCATCGTAGACAAAGTTCTTTGAGTTTGCAACAAAAATAGAGACTAACGTTAGTCACTGACACAAGGGTAGCTGGGTGCTTGTCTTGTAATTAATCCTCAGTGGTCCGTCTGGCTCGTGGCCTCTTCCCGTGCAAGCTGCATGCTCCCCGGGAGAAGGCTGAATATCTTCAGGGTTTCGGGTCAGCAGCTGTCCTGGCGCTGACCTGCCGGGCCTTTGGGGCCGGCTCTCACCTGGGCGCATCTGCCCCTGGGGTCAGCTCCCTGTTCAGGCCACTGTCGGGGCCCTTTCTTTGCATGTTACCAAGAACCAGGTGGGAATTTCCACCGAGAGAGGAAGACGTGAAAGGCTTACAGGAACGGTGGCCCGCGCGAGGGGGTGACACATTTACAGAGAACAGGTCTGCAGACCACGGCTGGCTGCCTTCCTTGCAGGGCCTGTCCCCATCCCCTCCCCGGTCTGGGGAGGCTGCCAGTGTGTCACCGGGCTCCGCCCAGCCCGCCCTTCCTCTTCATCTAGCGGAGTTGCTGTGCAAGCCTGCCCAAGGGCGCGAGGAGGAAGCGAAAGTCCTCTGGGTGCTGTGGGCACGGGGGAGGGGAGGCTCACGGCCTGGGCTGGGACCTGCAGGCCTGGGGGCGTCAGCGGGGCTTGATGGTCAGCCTCGTGCCGTGCGGTGTCCCCAGAGCCCCTGCGCTCTGGGCTGACGTTGACTATCCCATCGGAACGCCGGTGGCACCAGACGCTGCTGAGAGCAAGTCCTCCTGCGGTGACCGGGCCTGGGTCCTCCCTGCCCCGAGCTGACTCTGAGCTCGCGGGGCAGCGGGAGCGAGACCCGGGCCAGGCGGAGGCGTCTGTGTCTTGGCTTGGGTTCCATCCCAGCTCCGCTTGGCGGGGCACTCAGGCCGGACGTGCGTGTGGGCGAGCGTTCCTGGGTCCTTGTGTCTGGTCAGATGGTCCGTTTCTCCGGGGACTCGGCTGGGTTTGGTTTGTTTCCCTGCTCTCGGTTGGCTGTCGGACGCCCGGGTCTGACGCTGCAGTCATGTTTGACTTGATCTCCAGCTGAGAGCAGGTGTGCCTGTCTGCATTCTTAGTGCTTCGTCCTGAGGCTGCTTCCACTCACGTCACCGAAAAGGCTGCTGCAATTGTTTAATGCAGTTCAGTCAGTTTCGGTGGCCACAAGCGAGACCTGCCTGTGTAGGCAGCAGGTGGATTTGGTCAGTGGTAACCGTGTGTCCTGGCTTCAGCGGGAGAGTGCTGGTCGGTCGGCATCTGCTTTCTGGTCTGTGCCTGAAGAGCTCTTCTAGCCCATGAGGAGACACACAGACCCAGGCCTGGCCTGGGGAGCCTGACACATCACTCATCCCCGAAGCCTCCGTGTCCTCACAGCGACATCCAGAAGCATCAAGAAGCTGATGGCCACACCCGACTTGGCCCCAGGCATGGCGTGGAAGGGCTGGACAGCCCTGAGCTGTTTTTATCACTTTCTTTTGCCTTCATAGTTTCTGGCTGTGATACCCAATATAATGAAAACAGAATTCTAAAAGGAAAATAGAGGATGCATGGCTTTGAATACTAACGCTTACTTTGAGATTCTGGAAGGAGCTTTACAATGGCCTCCTGGTATCTGGGTGGCAAATCTTTGATCCCAGCCCCACTAAGACGTGGGTGCTGGTGGGCTGGGCTCACTTCCTGGAGGAGTGCCCCACCCTCCAGCCTCCCAGCAAGGCTGTGGCCCAAGTTCAAGCAGCACCGAACAGCCAGTGAGTACAGACAGGAACGTAATTTAGACTTTTCTTAAGGAACATTTCAGTCACCCAGGAGTGAACAGTCACGCAGATCTTTTTGTTCTTGAACGTCAGATAACTCACAGTAAGATGTGGTGGAAGGAGTGGTGTCGGAGCGGGGGCCGGGGACGGGGCAGGCAGCACTGTGCCCCTTCTGGGAAGTCCTGGTGCTTGCCGCTCGGTTCCTTTGCGCTGTTTCCTGGCCCTCCCCGAGACCAAGCCCCCAGACCTGCCTTGGCACTGTGGCCCCAGCACCTGCCCAGATCCGGCTCACAGTTGATGGCTTAGAGCAGGTGGGGGTGAGTTGCTGTCTCCTCTGGGTCTCCGAGGTTGTCCAGGGTGACTCCAGCCTCCAGGTTCTGTGATTTATTTCAAGTCATCCGTGGTCAGGAATGCTGTTCTCGGCCTGATGGTATAAGCTGGCACCCAGACCTTTGCGTTTGTGCTTGTAACAGCAGACCCGCCATGAAAGCTGGAGTGAAGGGGCAGGGGCGGAGGCCAAGCCCATTCCAGATCCGGGTGCCTGACCTAATGTGGTTTGCAGTTTTTTGAAAGTTCAGTTCCGTGTGCCTAAGTACTTAGAAAATAGCAGAAATGAAGAGCTTCTCTGAACAATTGTGCTTGTCCCCTTGCTCACCCCGGGACAGCTTGATTTCCACGCTGGTCATCAGGGAGTTTTGCCTTGCTTCTTCCCAGGATCCACTGCCATGGCCCTAGGTGGACAGCAGCAGAGCCGTGGGCCCTGGGGCGCTACTGTCAGGCCTCATCAAGATGTCTGATTTCTGATTCCCAGCTCAGCCGCGTAGTAGGCGGCCTGTGTGATGAGCAGAAGCCTGGAGAGCCTGTTGTCATGGCAGCTGGTAAATCGTGAGCTCACGTCACGTCAGGGATGGGTGATCGCAGGGCAGCCATGGAGACAGAGCCCCTGTTGGCCTGCAGGGCGTGGTGCTGTCTGCGGGGCTGCTCCTGGGGGAGGGACGTCAGACCTGCCCACCCTCCACACCGCCAGGAGACCACGGAGGCTTTGTGACGTTACCGGCAGCCGAACCGCCCTCCTCCCTGCTTAGAGACGAGGCCTCCCTGTCCCCATAGAGCAGGTGGTTCCCAAAAGTGTGCAGTCATGAACCTCTTTGTCAGTCTGGTGACGCTTGTGGATGGATCCCTTTCCAGAATAATGTTTTTTAAGGCAAAGAACAAAATACATAGGATGACAAAGAAAACTGGTTGTATTGAAATAGTTATCAAAATACCAAACCAAAAGGGTGACAGAGTAACAAATGGGTCCTTTACCACCTTTAATAACAAGGTCCAGCAGCAGGTCTAATATCATGATTTTGAAGGAGCTTCAGGTTTTAAACGTACATTGTGGCGTCTGTGACCGCTGTCACGTGACAAGAGAGCTCTGTGTTTTCTGCTTGTCTGGTACACAGACCTCAGTAAGTGGCAGCTATGATTATGCTCTGAAATGCTAATTGAATGAACTTGGTGAGGCTAGATTATTATGCACTGTTAGTGCATCTCTCTTATTAGTTTTGTCTGTTTTTAAATATTTATTTATTTCTCTGCGTCGGGTCTTAGTTGCGGCATGTGGGATCTTTCGTTGTAGCGCGCAGCTTCTCTAGTTGCGGTGCACAGGCTTCTCTCTAGTTGTGGCGCACGGGCTCCAGAGCGCACAGGCTCAGTAGTTGTGGCACACGGGCTCAGTAGTTGTGGCGCACGGGCTTAGTTGCTCTGCGGCATGTGGGATCTTCCCGGACCAGGGCTGGAACCGGTGTCTGCTGCATTGGCAGGCGGATTCTTAACCACTGCACCACCAGGGAAGTCCCCCGAGTGTATTTTTTAAAAATATTTATTTATTTTTTTGGCTGCATGGGGTCTTAGTTGCGACGCGCAGGCTCTTTGTTGCAGCGCGCGGGCTTCTCTCTAGCTGTGGTGCATGGGCTCAGTAGTTGTGGCGTGTGGGCTCTCTAGTTGAGGGGAGTGGGCTCTAGAGCGCGTGGGCTTAGCTGCTCCGTGGCATGTGGGATCTTAGTTCCCCAGCCAGGGATTGAACCTGCGTCCCCTGCATTGGGAAGTGGATTCTTAACCACTGGACCACCAAGGAAGTCTGTTAGTCACCTTCTGGCATAACAGATGATTTAAATTTTCTTTGTATTTTTCTACATCTTCTGTAATAAGGGTGTGTTTTGGTAATCAGAGAGAAGACTACAGTATAGGAAAGATTCACCCAGTCGCCCACGTCTACCATCATGGGTAAGGAAACAAGACGGCTTTCTTGAGTGGAAGTTACCCACAGGTGCTGCTTTAGGGAGTGCCCCATGATCTAGTCGGTGAAGAAGGGCCCCGCCGCGAGCTCTTGGATACCTGGCACATTCGGAAGGAGACCAAACTTCCTTCTCTTGGAGGGGGTCTTAGCTGACTGTGAGGTTGCCTTGTGTCTTGGGGCCCTGCCAGTGCTGGTCCGTATAGGCAGCAGTCTCAGGGTATCTCCTTGGCTCCTCGGGTGTGTGACCTGCGTCCCCAGTTCCGGGTGGGAGAGAGGAGGGGTGATTGTCTGGGTTTGCGTCCATGTGCCTCCATCCGTCGCTCAGGGGGAGGGCTGGGACGAGCGAACAGCTCTGGCGAGGGGCTGCCAAGAGATGGTGAGGGCAGGTGTCCCACAGCCCTGTTCTGGGACCTTCCTCTGACAGGCCAGCGACAGTCCAAACCTTGGGGGTGGGTTTCTGCAGGACGCCCAGTGCAATGACAGGCTCGCCTCCCGTGGAATCTCTTGAAAGCTTTCTGGTTTCTATGACCCGGTTACTCATACAGGAAGTCGATGACTCATTCACTACATGTTTCCCTTTCACTGATTGAGCTGTGGCTCTAAAGATGGAAATGCTGGATGATCAGCAGCAACTCTGCAAACACTCGGTGCCTACTTTGTCCCTGACGCTGTGCTGGATTCTCAGGCTCGGGGACTCCTGCCCACAGCACTCTGGTCAGGAACAGGGGCGGGTGGCCGAGTCACTGAAGTGCTGGGGCTGTGCTGGCAGTTGCTGTGGACGAGTCCTTTCCCGCCGTGACAGCCAGTGTTGCTGGACGAGAAAGAAGGATTTGCCTTCCCGATCCCAAAGGTTTTGCCCCGTGCAGAGGCAAACCTAACAGCGGGAAATCCATTCCAAACAGAACTGTTTGATGAGTTGCTGGGTGGGAAATGTGCTGTGTATGCTGCCTGGGGTTGGGAGGAGCGAGGCTGGGGTGTCTGCCGACAGTTTTCACAGGAAGGTCAGACCTGAATTTCTCCGTGAAGAGGGGAGGAGATGTGAGAGAGCTTGGAAGCTGGGGGATTGCTCGCTCGGCCTGCCGGCATGGCAGGAGCAGGGGAGGTGAGGTGGCATCTTAAGGGGGGTAGGCACTTGGGGCTAGGTCCCTGCTGAGCAGGCGGCCAGCGCCATGGCCAGTTGGCTCAACGCCAGCTCCGTGAACTCCTCCCCAGATGCTGCCTCTTGTTGGGCTGTTCCTTGGGCTTCCATTTATTTGTAGATGTTGGTGGCACCCGCTCCTGGGAGCCCAGGATAAGAAGGTCGACCAGGGAGCTTGTGCTCTGGGGTCTCCCCATGTCCCCTCCTCATCCTTTCCCTCCGACGCCCCGCCCGTCCGGTGCACCTGTGCGTGGCAGCCCCCATTCCTGCTGCAGTGTGAAGGGCCGCGAGCTGTGCGAGGGGAGCGCCTGGAGAGCTCACCTCTAGGTGGTGCTGGGCTGGATTTTCGGTTCCCCTGTGTCACACGCGTGTGCACGCATTCGTCCCTTCTTTTGGCCTCGGGGCCAGGAGCTGACACCTCCTCCCTCTCCCCTGTGTCCCGCGTCCCTTCCCCAGCGTGGGCGGAGCTCTGTCCTTCCACTGCTCCACTGCATCCTCTCCGGAGCTTTGTTTGTGGATCTTCCTGCTTGTTTCGGCAGTTTACACTTGGGACTCCCTGCGCATCAGAAAAATAGATCCAAGGTGTCTCAGGACTGAGGCCCGGCGCAGTTTTCATGTCCCTCGGTGGGAGAGTTTCCTTCCCGAAGGTATGAAACACAGGTCCTGGGCTTCCCTGGTGGCGCAGTGGTTAAGAATCCACCTGCCAATGCAGGGGACACGGGTTCGAGCCCTGGTCCAGGAAGATCCCACATGCCGCGGAGCAACTAAGCCCGTGTGCCACAACTTCTGAGCCTGCGCTCTGGAGCCCGCGAGCCACAACTACTGAGCCTGCGTGCCAATAGCCTGTGCTCCGCAACAAGAGAAGCCCATGCACCACAACAAAGAGTAGCCCCCGCTGAACGCAACTAGAGAAAGCCCGCGCGCAGCAACAAAGACCCAATGCAACCTAAATCAATCAATCAATCAATTTATATTAAAAAAAACCCACAAACACACAGGTCCTCACCCTGTCCCCTCTGCTTAGAGGGCTTTAACTTGTGACTTTATATTCCATACGCCTCCCCACGAACTGTCAGTATTTTCATTATTAAAAGCTAGAAGCAAGGAAGAAATATCTTATGAAATTATATATTTTATGAATAATTTACCATTGCATTTCCCCCATTGCTATTATTAATACAGGTTAGTGACGCAAACTGGTGAACTGTTCTCCTTGTTTCCCGCGGCTTATCGTGTCCAAGTGGTGGGTGTTGGGGGTATAGGAGGCGTAGGCTCAGCCTGAGAGGTGGGCCCCAGGCCTGACCCTGCCTTGCTGAGAGGTAGGTAAGGCTGGGGACCTACGGCCGGCGGGCGGGCGGGGGCGGGGGCAGCCTGGGGAGTGGGATGGAGTGGGCACGCCAGATGTGTTACTCTCTGGGCCTTGGCCAGCTTCACAGTTCACAGGCGACCCCTTTGCTCCGTAGCTGTGAGGCGCAATTAGGAAACGTGAACCAGAAGGGGCCTACTGTATAGCACAGGGAACTATACTCGGTATTATATAATAACCTATAAGGGAAAAGATTCTGAACAAGAATATACATGTGTATAAATATGTGTGTATATGTATAATGTATATATGTATGTATAAAACTGAATCACTGTGCTGTACACGTGAAACTTACATGATATTGTAAATCAACTGCAAGAAAGAAAACTGTGAAAGCACTTTGTAAGCTGGGACTCCCTTCAATGTGGATCGTGCTCCGGTTCCTGAAGTTGCCCTGGGGGCCAGATTTCTGTGGCTCTGTGGCTGGATATTTCTTGGGACACAAAGGTTTAACCTTGACTCTACATTCACAAGATTCCTCTTGCCGGGTGGGAGTCCATCTGAGGACAGAGACCTCGTGTCAGTGGGCACTCAGTGCTGAGTGCAGAGACTCTGCATCTGTCCCCAGGGAGCAAGCGGTGTCCCCTCCTTGGCGTGGTCAGGACCCTCAGTGCGAGGACCCCGTGTGACCTGCTGACTTTGGAGAAGTAAACACACTAATCCACTGGATGTCCTGCACTCAGACACTCTCCTGGGAGGTGATGTGTGAGCTGCTTGAGAACTCTGTTTAGTTTTGTATCTTTGGTCTCTGGCACGCTACCCAGCACGTAAGGGGCACCCAGGCGTGCTTGCTGAAGGGATGGGCTGCTGTGCAAGGCTGTGAATATGTCATCTATGAAGTCATGGTAGCTTAGTGGCGAGAGACCCGAAGGTCTCCAGATGGTTTAGCTCAGTGAGATTAATAACCTTTAGACCTTTTCTCATAGAAAAGGTCTAATAACCTTTTCTAAAAGGTTATTAACCTAAAAGGTTATAACCTGAAAGGTTATAACCTAAAAAATAACCTTTTCTCATAGAAAGAAACCAAAGTATAAAACAAGTAATTCAAAGACTCCCTGAGTTTTTCTATGTCAGAAATACAGTAAGAACAGCTTCTATTATTTTTTGTAGAGTACTTTTGTTTCCAGTGAGTGTCAGTAGGGATTGCAGTACATGGAATTTTTTTTTAAATGAGAACTTTTTTGAAACAAAGATATTTGAGTGAAAATTAAAGGTACACTGTTAATCGGAAATTTTTTTCATTGGTTTTTTTCCTAAAACGAGTTTGAATTTTATTAATGGAATTACTGAAAATTCGAGTTGGGACGAAGCGTTTTTTTGTTTTGTTTTGTTTTTGTTTTTCTTAACTGTCTATGGGGGGAGAAAAGCACTCCTCGATTAAGTTAATGGATTTAAGAGTCACGGAGGAGGGACAGTGTCGTGATGATCTTGGTCCCTTTAATTCCGTATGAGTCTTACCCCTTTGGCTTTGTCTCGTTTGCTGACAATTCACACTGCCCCATCTTTAATCTCTCATACGCAAAGAAAGAGAACAGAAGTGTGCATGGCAAGTATGGTAACCAAAGAGGGATTATAAAACATTTTTAAGTAACGAATTGGTTTACTGTTGAGACTCCTTTGTGGAAAGGTGATCTTGGTCTGTTGCAGAGAAGGGGGTGTTGAGTCTTGGCTTCCAGGAGAGAGATGGCCGGGGTAGTTGAGGACCATGTTGACCCAAGCACAGCTGTCGGAAGTCCCTGGAAGAGGGACTGTGGTGTAGGAAGTGGTACTCAGGGGCGCAGTGCCAAGGTCTGGGCGTGAGTGCTGGTGTTGGGAGGCTCGGCGTTCTTGACTCTTGATGTTGCAAACACCTTCCTTCGTGACTTCGGTGGTCCGTGGCAGAGGACACTTTGTGGGCGACTCTGGCAACCTTCCTTTGCCTGTGTGAGCTCGGGCTTTCCCACGTGTGAACGGATAGGCTGGCTCCAGTGCTTCCGGGCTCCTGTGCGTCAGGCGCTCCCGCAGACCTTGACCCGCAGCTGCTTGTGGTCCAGCTCGCCAGGCGGAGGGCCAAGCGTGATGACAGCGCATGGCGCGGCAGACTCGTGCTGCAAATGCGAGCAAAGGGAGCTGGACGCACGAGGGCTACAGGAGTGAATGGGTTCTGCGGGATTCTTGGGCAGGAGCTGGCATGTGCAGGGCTCTGAAGTGTGAGGCTGGTCCTTGGTGGGGAGGGTCCTTAGAGCTGCCGAAGATAAGGCCGAGACGTGAGTGCCTAAATGTCGGGGCTATGTGCTGGGGGGCCACCAAGGTATCTGGCCGGGGTGAGGTCAGCCTGTGTGGAAAGTGGGTGAGGGGCCTGGAAGCCGAGCCCCCACTAGGATGAAATGGGAACCCGAGCTGAGGCGGAGAGAGATGGATAGGAAAAGAGGCGTTAGAGAGAAAAGCGGGTAAAGTGGTGAGCATTGTTGAGCAATTGGCCGTGAAGAATGTGTGGGAAGGGTCTTGACAGTGGAGTAGACCACAGCCTCACCGATGGAGGCGCAGGCCTGGGGGAAGGACTTTGAACTGTGGGCGCAGGGCTGGAACTGTGAGCCTGTCAGAAGAAGTGAAGAGGGCCGGTGGAGAAAAGCCGAGCGAGGGGGGACCGGGGAGGGAAGAGTTTGAGCAAGGAGGGGAGGTGCAGTGTCGAGGCCGAGGTGCAGTGTCGAGGGCGAGTGGCCGAGGAGCCGAGGAGGGCCGCGCTCTGGGGGACCTTGAGCCTGGCACTGGGGGGCTCTGTGATGAGGTGGCCCCAGGCAGGGTGGGGGGTGAGTTTCAAGGGTAGGAGGAGGAGGGGGGAAGGAGGGAATGGCAGTGCCAGCAGGGCCTGTGATGGCGGGGTCCAGGGAGATGGGGAGGGCACTGTGCACGGGGCAGGTGCCAGGCCCCTCTCAGCGTGGCCCCTGGGTAACAGGCGTTCTCTTTGCCGTTTCCAGTGCTTGCCCCTCCTCCACCGCCACCGCCACCCGTCCAAGGGTATGCCTTCAAGCCTCCACCCAGACCCGACTTCGGGACCTCCGGGAGAACGATCAAGTTACAGGCCAACTTCTTTGAAATGGACATTCCAAAAATTGACATCTATCATTATGAGTTGGATATCAAGCCAGAGAAATGCCCAAGAAGAGTTAACAGGTATTCTGTTTTGTCCTTTATTTTAAAACGAATCAACCCTTCGATTCTCAGCAGATCCTTCTGACCTTTTCCCCCCAGGAAGCTTCTGTTGCATTTTTTTTTTTTTTTTAAGTGTTCTTGTATTGAGATACAAAGAAATATGCATTGTAAGTGTGCCGCTCGGTTGGTGAGTTTTGACGAATGTTTAGCCACGCCCATCGCCCCCGAAAGTTGCCAGTGCCCCCGCCCCCCACCAGCAGTGCTGGGATCCGTCCCTGGAGGCTCGTTTCCTGCCTGTGTAAATGGAGTCGCACGGCCCACGGTCCACGAGAGCCGAGAGCTGCCCCTTCATCCTGCTTCTCTCAGCATGTTTTTGAGCTTGACCTGTTCCATTGTGTGTGTTAAGAGCTTCTTATTTTTGTTGCAGAGGAATGTGTTACGATACAGTTATTTCATGGTTCATTTACTCATCCTCTCATTAGGTGCTTAGGCGCTCTGGGCTTTGCTGTTATGAATGAAGCTGCTGTGAACTGCTTGTTCAAGTCTTTTGTGAACATACGTTTTCATTACTCGTAGATAAATACCTGGGAGTGGATCAAAGGGTAGAGTAGGTTTAGCTGTATGAGACACTGCCAAGTAGTTTTCCAACGTGCTTGTACCATCTCACGCTCCCATCCCACATCCTTGTCAGCACTTGGTATGGTTAGTCTTTTTGATTTTTGCTATTTCAGTGAATGTGTAATGGTTTCTTATTGTGGTTTAATTTTCATTTCTTGATAACTAATGAGTTGAGCACCTTTTCATGCATTATTTCCTTTTTCTTTTTCCAATGAGTTGTTTGACTTTCTTCTTTTTAATTTGTTTGTTTGTTTATTTATTTATTTTTGGCTGCGTTGGGTCTTTGTTGCTGCATGTGGGCTTTCTCCAGTTGCGGCGAGAGGGGGCTACTCTTCCTTGCTGTGCGTGGGCTTCTCATTGCGGTGGCTTCTCTTGTTTCGGAGCACGGGCTGTAGGCATGCGGGCTTCGGGTAGTTGTGGCACATGGGCTTCAGTAGTTATGGCTCACGGGCTCTAGAGCGCAGGCTCAGTAGTTGTGGCACGTGGGCTTAGTTGCTCCACCGCACGTGGGATCTTCCTGGACCAGGGCTTGAACCTGTGTCCCCTGCATTGGCAGGCGGATTCTTCACCACTGCGCCACCAGGGAAGTCCCTGGAAGTGGTTATTATATTGTGTGTTCTAAGAAACCTTTGACTTCCTGAAGGTTACAAAAACACTTGTCAACTTTTGTTTTTTGAACAATTATAGTTTTAGTATAATTCCTTTTGCTACTGTTGTCATGTGTTTTACTCCTACATATGTTATAAACCCCATGGTACAATGTTGTTATTTTAAAGAAATTAAGAAAAGAGAATAGTCTGTTTACCCACATATTAACCATATCTCGTTCTCTTTATTTCTTTCTGTTGATCAGTGTTTATACCTGGCATCATTTCCCCCTCAGCCTGAAGAATATCTTTTATCCTTATTGTACAAACCTGCCAGTGATGAATTCTCCCACCATTTTTTAAAATCTGCAAATATGTTTATTTTCTCCTCATTTTTGAAAGATTTTTGCTGGATGTAGAATTTTAAATTGACAGTTTTTTCCCTAGCACCTTAAAGATGTTATTACATCGTCTTTTAATCCTCATTGTTTCTGATGAAATCTGTTTGTTGTTGTTGTTGTTTGTAGTTCTCCCGTATCTGTCTTTTTCCTTTCAAATACTTTCTAGTTAATTTTGCTTTTCAGCAGTTTGACTATGATATGCCTAGGTGGAGTTTTCTTTGTATTTTTCCTTCTTGGGATCCTTAATGTTTATATCTTTCATGTTATTTGGGTGACATACTGGCAGTCATTTCTTTAAATTTTTTTCCTGTCCCATTCCTTCCTCTACTTCCAGGATTGCAGTTATGTGTATGTCAGACCATTTGATACTGTCTTGTGATTGTGATTAAAAAAAAAAAAAATTGTTCTCCCTCTTTTCTCAGTTTGGGTAATCTTTATTGATCTCTCTTTAAGATCACTTTATCTCCCCCCCCCTCCACCTTTTTTTGGTAATATCCAGTATTCTGTGGTAACCATCCAAAATTTTTTTTCATTTATGTATTGTACTTTTTCTAGAATTTGCATTTGGTTATTTTTCATGGTTTACATTTCTGCTGAGATTTCTCATCTGTTCATTCATAGCTGCCATCTTTTTTCTTGATGACTTTGAATGTATTTATAGTAATAGCATATTTATGATAGCAGCCCGTGTCTGCTAATTACAGCAGATGGGTCATTTCAGGGTCTGTTTCTATTGGCAGGTTTTCCCTTAGATTACATGTCACCTTCCCTTGCTTATTCACATGCATAGTGAATTTTTTGTCTGTTGAACATTATGTATGTCACGTTGAGGGAGTCTGGCTTTTGCTATCTTCTCTGGTACCCTCCCCCACAAATTCCTACCTCTTCTGCCCCCGTCTCTGCAGCACAGCAAGACTGCTGCTCTCTCACACGCCTTCCCCATTTTGTGATTTGGAAAGTGTTCCCAGCGGAGTGAATGTCTGTTCTCCTTCCCTCGGTGGTCACAGTCCTAAGCTGCCTGTTTTCCAATGTCAAAAACAGCTCTCGGGTTTTCTCTAGTTTCTTTAGCTTTTTTAGGGCAGGAGGAGAAGTCTACTTACTTTGTCATGGTCAGAAACAGAATTCTGAGTTGCAGCTTGATAGTAAGTCAGATTGGTTACCCAGTCTGTGCTGGTGCTCTATGAAGTGCTCTTTGCTGTAAATCTTTTCCTGATCACAATCTTTGTATGGGAAAGAATGTTTGGGGGTTCATTTTCCTTATTTGTAAAACTAAACAGTTGGATTCACTCAGTGTGGCCAATATACATTGGTCCAGACTTTTTAGAAGGTGGCTTGGTGTATATGTTAAAATAAAAATAGCATATACCCTTTGACCCACCAATTCTACTTCTGAGTATTTATCCCCAAAAGACATGTCTCCAAAGAAACAATACTTGACAGTTATATGAGGTCCTTTAAATATGTGCTTACTAAAAAATGTGTTTGCGAACCAAAACTTTGGGCACAACTGGTTTAAACAGCTTTATTTACTAAAGGTCTTCTGAGATCTTTTAATATGCCTTATATGCTCTGAGATGCTCAATGAATGGGCTTGTTTGATTTTGAGTTTCCTTGGGACAAAATCCTGTGAGAATCTGATTTGGATATACTCTTAGAGCTGGAATGAAGGCATGAAAAAGCACATTTTCTGGGCTTTTGATTGGCATGGTGGCAGTGGGCTCTTATTATGCCATCAACCACAGTGTACAAGAAGCTTTCTTTTATGAAAATAGGCATGACTAAGGCTTTGTCATCTGGCAACAGAAAAAGGCTGATGGTGACTAAAATGCGATGTTTTTACCTGACCGTATTCCCACAGTCCTGTTGTAGTTATGACTGTAAGGTTCTAAAGTTACCCAGTGTTTAGAAATTGCCTCGTGAAACAGAAAGCAGCAAAGATGGGTCTTGAGCTGCATTTTTTTTTCAATTTATTGCTAGAATTTTATTTGGTTGTTACAAAATCTGCAAGGGTATGTATAAGCGGGGCGGGGGGGGGGGCATGAAAGGCAGCCAGAAGAGTAAGTTATCTTCAAGTTACCTAAAGTGCCAGGCTAATTTTATACTATATTTAAACCTTTCCAAGAAAGTAAAATAGCATAAGTAGGCAAAGGAATTGTTTGAGAGAGGGAAATAGAGCGAGAAGCCTAAGCCGTCATGAGGTAAGCAGACACATTCATGGGAGAAGACTTCATCCCACTTTAACTAAATTTTCATATTTCTAGAAAAAGAACCAAGGTTAGCCAGCACCAAGCTGAACATCATATAAAGAAAAACAACAGCCCTTAAATATTTAAGGGTGTTGAGCTGCATTTTGTGGCAAGGCCAGGCCGCATGCTGGCATGCCATGCTGCTCCCCTGGGTTTTGAGCCAACCTGAGAGTTGCTGCGTAGTTAAATGTGTGAACCTTCAGGGTTCTTCATTTTACTATTAATTCTGATGGACTTTGGCCTAAGGTCCAATCTCAAAATTGTAATCATTCATAATAGCTTAGAAGAATGTTGGAAGTAAAGTTTTTGTGCTAGCAAAACCCACGTGCTAAAACCTTGACTTAGTCCCTCTCAGCAACCATGCTACCAACCGGCCGACATTAATGAAACCTCCGCTGTGTGGTAGGCACTGTGCCGGCGGGCGTACGGTGGGGGACAAGGTAGACGTGGTTCCTGTCCCTAGTTGGGAAGAGAGAGTCAGAGCAGTGACTGACAGTATCGGGGCGGCGCTGGAAGAGGGGACCCGGAGTGGAAGGGGAGGTGGAGGAGCAGGCAGCTCCTGCCGCAGACTGTCCCCTGGCACTGACGCTGTCCAGACAGTCCTCGACACCCCGTCTGCTTCCACACTGCAGCCTCTGTTAAAGCAGTGTCTTAATTCTGAGTTCCCCAGACCTTGTGCAGGGCACATGGTAGATATTTAATAAATTCAACCCTGAGCCTTCGTGCAAGACTGAGAGAAAAATGCCATCTGCACACGTTCTGATGAGTCATTGTGAGTCCCGGCCCGGTGTGCCCTTAGTCTCGATCGCCATTCTGAGTGGCTTCTGTGGGAGGGGTTCAGTATAAGGCAAGGTCCCTCTTCTCAGGATGCCTCCAGTATCATCGTGGCTGCAGTTGGTCACACACAACAGCCAGTGCCCAGAGCTGGTCTAGGCTGTGCAGGCCTTACGGCCAGCGCTAGGAAACCTTGCCAACGGGTCAGAATTAGCGGTGCTGTGCTCGGAAGCGCGGGATGGGCTACTGGAAGGAAGAAGGTGTGCTCCTCACCTTTTGTCTGCACTTTCCCTCTTGTTCCTCCCGCGCTCTGTCAAGTGGCCCTAGGAGAGCACTGCACAAGTGCTCACGCTGTGCTTGGGAAGAGCGGGGCAGGGCAGCATGACTGTGTCATTTGCAGCCTGCTGCTTACGGGCGCTGTCCGCTGGAGGAAACGTACATTGGTCCAGGCTTTTCAGAAGGTGGTTTTGTGTATATATGTAAATAAAAATGATACCCCATATACCTTTGACCCACCAGTTCTACTTCTAAGTGTTTATCCCAAAGAGAGATATGTACAAGGATGTCTAATATTGTGATGGCAAAAAGCGAGAGAGGAAAGAAGTCATTTCTGTGTCAACTAATGGGGATGGTTAAGTAAACATACTGTGGAGTACTGTGAAACAATGAACAGCAATGAAATGGAGTTTCACAGTATGAATACCATGTCTGGAAACATAGACAACTGTGTGGTTTGTTAATATTACATTACAGTACATGATACAATAACATTTCTATTTCTAGACTTGATGCCACTTTGTATATAGTGACAAGGAAAGGTGTTAAACACACATCCTGGGAAAACAGCAAGCTCCAGAACCATGTGTGTTTAAAAAAATAATACACTGTATTTTTTTTATGTACCTATGTATTTATAAGTGCATAGGTTTAAAAATAATAAGGTTGCTTCTGAGAAGAGAATTGAAGTAAAGAGGTGGTCTAGGCGGACTTGGAGCATTATTCATGTTTGAAATTTACAATGAGAATGTATTAATGAAAAAATCTGTGTAATTAGAAATTACCAAAAGAATACATTAAAAAATGTTTAGTGATTTATTTATTTTATAACTGGAAGTTTGTATACCTCTCAATCTCCCTCACCTATTTCACTCATCCCCCCCTGCAACCACCTGTTTGTTCTCTATGTCTATGAGTCTCTTTCTGTTTTGTTATGTTTTTTCGCTTGTTAAGTGAAATCATACAGTATTTGTCTTTGTTTGACTTCTTTCACTTAGCATAATACCTTCTAGGTCCATCCATGTTGTTGAAAATGGCAAGATTTTGTTCATTCTTATGGTTGAGTAATACTCCAACGTATGTATGTGTGTGTGTGTGTGTGTGTGTGTGTGTGTGTATATATATATACACACACACACACACACACACACACACACACACACACACACACACACTACATCTTTATCCATTCATCTATTAGTGGACACTTAACACTTAGTTTGCTTCCATATCTTGGCTATTGTAAATAATGCCGCCATTAACATAGGGGTGCATGTATTTTTTATATTGTTTATCTAATCAGTGTTTTTGTTTTCTTCAGAAAAATATCCAGAAGTGGAATTGTTAGATTGTATGGTACTTTTTAACTTTTTGAGGAACCTCCATACTGTTTTCCATAGTGGCTGCACCAATTTACATTCCCCTCAGTAGGGCACAAGGGTTCCCTTTTTTTCCACATCCTTGCCAACACTTTTTATTTGTTGTCAGCCATTCTGATAGGCGTGAGGTTGTATCTCATTGTTTTGTTTTGCATTTCCCTGATGATTAGTGATGTTGAGCATCTATTCATGTGTCTGGCCATCTGTATACCTTCTTCGGAAAAATGTCTACTCAGGTCCTCTGCCTATTTTTAATCAGGTTGTTTGGTTTTTTGATGTTGAGTTATATGAGTTCTTTGTATATTTTGGATGTTAACCCCTTATCAGATATATTGTTTGCAAATATCTTCTCCTATTCAGTAGCTGGCCTTTTCATTTTGTTGATAATTTCCTTTGCTGTGAGAAGTTTTTTAGTTGAAAGTAGTCCCATTTGTTTATTTTTGCTTTTGTTTCCCTTGCTTAAGGAGACAGATCCAAAAAAAATACTGCTAAGATGATGTCAAAGAGCATACTGCCTATGTTTTCTTCTGGGAGTTTTATGGTTTCAGGTCTTAAATATAAGTTTTTAATCCATTTTGAGTGTATTCTTGTAAAAAAAAAGTAGTCCAGTTTGATTATTTTACATGTAGCTGTCCAGTTTTCCTAACACCATTTATTGAAGAGGCTGTCTTTTCCCCACTGTATATTCTTGCCTCCCTTGTCATAGATTAATTGATCATGTAAGTTGGGTTTATTTCTGGGCTCTATTCCGTTCCACTGATCTGTGTGTCTGTTTTTGTGCCAGTACCATACTGTTTTGATTACTGTAGCTTTGTAGTATAGTTAGAAATCAGGGCGCATGATACCTCCAGCTTTGTTCTTAAGATTGTTTTGACTGTTTGACTGTTTGGGGTCTTTTGCATTTTCATATAAATTTTAGAGTTATTTATTCTAGTTCTCTGAAAAATGCCATTGGTTTTTTGATAGGGACTGCACTGAATCTGTAGAGTGCCTTGGGTAGTATGGTCATTTTAACAATATTAATTCTTCCAATCCATGATTGTGTCTTTCCACCTGTTTGTGTTGTCTTCAGTTTCTTTCATCAGTGTCTTATAGTTTTCTGAGTACAGGTCTTTTACCTCCTTGGTAAGATTTATTCCTAGGTATTTTACTCTTTTTGATGGGATTGTTTCCTTAATTTCTCTTTGTGATAGTTCGTTATTAGTGTATAGAAATGCAATAGATTTCTGTATATTAATTTTGTATCCTGCCCCTTTACCTAATTCATGTATTAGTTCTAATAGGTTTTTGGTGGCGTCATTAAGATTTTCTATATATAGTGTCATGTCATCTGCAAACAGTGACAGTTTTACTTCTTCCTTTCCAATTTGCATTCCTTTTATTTCTTTTTCTTATCTGATTGCTGTAGCAATCAGATAAGACTATGTTGTATCAAAGTAGCAGGAGTGGACATCCTTGTCTTCTTGTTTCTCTTCTCAGAGGAAATGCTTTCAGCTGTTCACCATTGAGTGTGATGTTGGCCGTTTGTCATATTATGGCCTTTGTCATGTTGAGGTATGTTTCCTCTATACCCACTTTGTTGAGAGTTTTTAATCATAAGTAGATGTTGAATTTTATCAAACGCTTTTTCTGCATTTATTGAGGTAATGATGATTTTTATTCTTCAGTTCATTAATGTGGTATATCACATTGATTGATTTGCAGATATCGAAACATGCTTGCATCTCTGATACAAATCCCACTTTATGGTGTATGATCTTTCTAATGTATTACTGAATTTGATTTGCTTACATTTTGTTGAGGATGTTTGCATCTATGTTTATCAGATATCAGCCTATAATTTTCTGTTTTTTGTGATGTCTTTGTCTGGTTTTGGTATCATGGTGATGCTGGCCTCATCAGATGAGTTCGGAAAGCACTCCTTCCTCTTCAATTTTCTGGAATAGTTTGAAAAGAATAGGTTTAACTTTTCTTTAAATGTTTGGTAGAATTCATCTGTGAAGTCATTTGGTCTTGGACTTTTGTCTGTTGGGGTTTTTTAAGTTACAAGAATGCATTTTTTTAAAAGAGGAAACTTCTCAGAATTTTGGTAACAAGGCAAACAAGCTGCCAGGGAGCATTTCAGCCTCTCTGGATTAGCAGACATGTCCTGTTAACCACGAGGCAGTTTCACATCTGGCCACTGACACTCTCCAGTGTGTGGCTTGTGCCTCTGTGTCCTTGTGTGTAAAATGGAGGTGGTGTTGACCTCCTAGGTTACTGTGAGGACTGAATGAGTTGTTCCATGTGCAGCCTGGCAGAGAGTAGGTGCCAACACGTTTGCCATTGTCATCTTCACTCTACGTTTTAATATGTGGATCATTCTGTAAGATACTGAGCACGTAATGAGTCTCTAGAATGTGTACAGATAGTATCTGGGGGCTGTTGCCCTTTGAGTGAGGTCAGGATCATAGCTTGAGAATTAGGTTCAATAAAGGTGTTTGTCCAGGGAGCCAAACTGATGTAGTACAGGAACTTTGCTTTCCAGTGGTCAAACTTGATATGAAGAAAGAACTAAATACGGGGACTTGAGGAATGACATGTGCCCAGGTGGTTCTGCTCAGACATCTCTCAGCAGTCACTGGGGAGAATCTGGTCCAAAAAAGTCCTTGGGCCTGGAAAGGGGTGTGGGGGTGGGGAGAGTTACTGTTTAATGGGAACGGAGCTTCTCTTGGGGAATAAGAAGTAGTTCTGGGCATGGATGGTGGTAATGATTGTACAACAATGTGGATGTACTTGATGCCCCTGAACTATACATGTAAAAATGACTGATGACAAATTTTATGTTATCTGTATTTTACCACAGTTAAAACAGAGAGAGAAAGACAGGAAGGCAGTGACCAGCCTCTGGGAGTCAGTCTGGGCTGATAGAGAGAAGGGACCTTCACATTTTAGAATTAGTTGCTATCAGGTCATAAAAGTTAAGCAGTAAGATCCCTACTTACGTTTTGCAAAAGATGATACAAGGTGATCAAGTGGGCCATCGAGGCATGGGGACATCGTGTGGGTAATGAGGATGCTTTCTCTTGGTCCATGTGGTGGTCAGGGTTGTGTACCATTAGTCACCAGAGCAGGATTGCTTCGTAGTCCATCAGGGTGACTCCAGAGGTAATGACTGAACAGCCTCCTTCTTTGAACAAATATTTACTGAGCCCCTGGTGTGCCAAACTGCCAGGTGCTGGATGTTCTTGGGTAAGACGTGACTCCCACCCATAGTTTGGTGTGTAAGTGGAGCCATCATGCCAACAGTTGAATTCAGCTGAGAACAGTAAGTGTCAGTGTAGATAAACGTTTTGTGTCGCGTGGGCTCCATTTATTGCTTTGAATGCTAGATGCCTAGTTGCCTCAGCACAAGGTATTGAGAAGTATTCTCTGTCCTCTCTCTTCTCCTCCTTCTGTCATAAATGGAACGTCTGTATGTCCGTGGGTCTTTTTCTGGGCCCTCGATTCTTTCCTGAGTTCTGCTTGTCTGTTCCTCCAGCACCACACTGTCTCTGTCATGGTAGCTTTTACGTCCACCAGGTACCTTTTCCAGAGTGTGCTTACCAGCCTTTATCCTTCGTTATTTCCAAATACATTTTAGAATGAGTTTATTAAATTCCATCATTTAAAAATTAACCCCTCTGGATTTTCATTGGGATTGAAGGAATGAATTTGTTTGCAGAATTGAATATTCCTTTCCATGAATATGGTATATCAGTTTGTTGTTTTGTTTCTATGGTGTTTCCAACTCCCAAATAAAAGAGTTGTGTATGCCACTTGGAACTAGTTGTCCCCTATCCCTTATTACCTACACGCTTAACTGTGGGGCAGTCCATTTCTCATCGTAATGTACTTTACTGGTCCCTTTAGGAAGGACCACATTGGTTTGGCTGATCTACTCCAATCTTGGGGGAGAGAGGAGCAGTGGAGGGTGGGGCTTTCTCTTATTTTGTTCTGCATCTGTGTTTATAAGTGAGATTGTCCCACGATCACCTTGTTGTGTTTTGAGATAACAGTTTTTCTAGCCTCATAAAATGAGCTGGGGCATGTGCCCTCTTAATTCTGTTCATGATAAATTTGAGTTCAGTTAGCTGATTTGTTCTTTGAATGTGGGCGGAACTCCCCAGTGGAGCCATCTGGACCTTGAGTTGACTGTGAAGTCTTGACCAAGAAGATGGGGTCCTTGAAGCTTGGGGAGGAGTGGTCTGGAGACAGCATGGAGGAAGGTGGCCCAGAGTAGTGTGTGGAGCAGCAGGTGAGATTGCACCCTGGCTACTGGTCAGGGGCGGCGGGGTTGGAGGTCAGAGCTGCACTAGCTGTCCTTGAGGCTTTATACCTGCTAGGGCTGTGATCTCCCGGTTGGTATCAGAGGCCTGGTGCCTTCTTGGTGAAGCCAGCAAAGCAGAGGCTCCGTCTGTCCCAGGGACTCCCCAGGCAGTGGGTGTTTGGGGCAGGATTAGCTGGATCCCCAGAGACCCACCTCCTGCAACTAGCACAGTTGAAAGTCAGCTGGGCAAAGCCAGTTTGAATAAGCAAACCCTTCTTAGGCCCGCTTTTCTCATTCAAGGAAAAGAATGGAATGAATTTGTGGTTCTTGCGTCCTGAAAGATGACCAAGGCTGTGTCTCAGAGAAATACCCTTACGGCAACAAGGCTGAGCTCAGATGTGCCTCCCCCTCCTCTGCCCACCTCCCCTTTCCCTGCTGTCAGAATCCATCTCCCTCCTTACCACATCCCATGAGCTGCTGTTTCCTGATAATGGCTGAGATTTTGAGCCTCTAACAGTCCATTTGCTATCAGTCCTTTGCATGTTTCCCTTACGAGGACCTTCGGGGACCAGGCAGGCATCACAGCTTTTCCTATCTGTACTTTATCAGAGTCGGGTGAGTTGACGTGACATGCTGACAGAGATGTTCCAGGTGGGGCTCCCTTGGAGCAGAGAAGTGCGGAGAGGGTGGTTGGTGGGCCTGGCGCTTCCCTGGGCCTCGGGGCCCGCAGGAGAGCTGAGCTGGCCCTGGTCGTCGCGGTGTGTTTCTCTGCTGAGCCGTGGACAGATAGGCAAAACGGGGCGAGGTAGGGCCACAGGTCTGCTCGGTCCTCGGAGCCCCACAGCGGAACAGCTGCTCCGTGCTCGCCGGGCTCCTGCCGCTCCCGTTCACGCCCGAGGAGCAGACAGCCCCAGAATCTTCGTCGCTTACGGTAGCAAACCTCCACTGCACGTTCAGGGTCTTCGTGCCGGAGCCCAGACTGAAAGGGCAGCAGTACCCAGGGCGAGCTGTACAGCGAACCACAGGAGCCCGAGGCCCCGGCCGAGCCAGCCCGCGGTGTCGGCGGGGTGGGGGGCGCTCTGTGTGCAGGTCACACGTGGCAGCTGGTCTTCCGTGGATGCAGCGTGCACAGTGCTGGGCGGGGAGGGGGTTCTCCCATGCTTGAGTCACTAAATGAGGGAGCGTAAGCCCACGGAAGGTTCTACTTTGATTTCTTATAGAAGGAAGTTGAAAGTCACGTTATTAAAAGGAGCCACGGGGCTTATAAAATTGCTTAAAAACCAGTGTTGGAAGAATGTCGTCCTTGTGTGCCATTTCGCTGATTTGATTGATGTTTTGCTCGAATTCTGTCTCGTTTCAGGGAAATAGTGGAGCACATGGTTCAGCACTTTAAAGCACAGATCTTTGGGGACCGGAAGCCAGTGTTTGATGGAAGGAAGAACCTCTACACGGCGATGCCCCTTCCGATTGGGAGGGATAAGGTGAGCTCACAGAGGTGGGTTGGATCGAGCAGTGGGCGAGAAGTCAAGTCCGTTGTCCTCTTGTCACACACTGAATCACTTCACCAGGAGGAAAGAGCCGCTAATCGGTCGTGTGCTTCATCGTGAGATCCACAGAAACTGCCTTCTGTGTGCCGCGGTTTTCAGTGGCAGAGGGTTTAGTTGTCTAAGTGCAGAGAAAGACATTGAGAACTTCTTGAAACCACTAAACTTTTAAATGTAAAGCACACACGTGCACGCACATGCCCCAAACCAGCACCAGACAGGTGCCTGGATGACAAGGCGGGGCTGTAAAGACCTACGGAGAAGTATGTTTGCACAGGTGAGTGTGTGTGGGACAAAGGCGGTGAAACACAGCAATCATTCAGCCGTAACCAGTGAGTCATCTGAAGTGATGATCATGGTAATTAATCAACCTGGGAGTAGTGGTTGTTTTAAAGTGTCGCCTTTCCTTGTTGTCTTTGTCCTTACCGTGGTTTTATTTAAAAAGCAGTGAAATTTCTGCCCAGAAGCTGTTACTTCTTGGCATATCTTTCAGCCAATGGGCTGCTCTGGGATGATGGGTATTGTTTATAAGAGAGGAGGACCAAAGACGGCTTGGAAATCATTTTTACCCGTACTTTAAAAAAACCCCAAACTAGTAATTTAACAGTTATCCCAACGAGACTGTAGAAGCTGATTCCCTTCAAGAATGACCTACACAATTAGCTTCTTACCCCCAGGGTCCCCGAGAGGGAAAACAGCTCAGAGCTTAGAGGGTCTGAAACTGCTGCCCCGTGACCTGCAAGTTCTCCACAGACGTGTTTTTGCTCTTGCATTTTAATGATGATCTTAAAACCACTAAGCTCCTCTCGCCGTTCTGAATGGCCATTGGGGTCAGTGGTTTCAGCTCCCAGCAGCACAGCGGCTGGGAAGTGTGATGCTCAGATAGGAGGAGCAGTTAGGGCCGAGGGCAGGCCGGTGGTGATAAGGGCTCTGTCCTCGCAGGGCCTGGCGGTGATTCTAGGAGATAACAGTGGCGCTCCGCCCAGCCCTGCCTGGCTGCGGGGGATTGACAGGGTTTTGAACTTGAAGGAGCCCCAGGACCCGGTGCCTGTCAGCTGAGCAGTCACCCCTTGCTAATTAACATGCTCTGCATTTGAAATGTATGAGTTACAAAGTTTTGTGTTTAATTTGCACATTTGTTTTTGTTTAAAGTTCTATAAGAAAGAAAAGCATAGGGAGTTTATTCACAGTTTTGTCTGTACATATTTATAATTAGATACTAGGAGGGGCTAAGGAGTGTTCTTCCTTCCGAAGGGGTGGGGAGGGTGTATGGTGTTCAAATTTGAGACACATCGTTGTGGACGTTAACACGGGCTCTTGGGTAATAATAAGTCTGATCCGAGGCCTGGCTTCGCCCTTAACTCGTGGTGGGACCTTGGGTAAGCTGCCTCACCTGCCACCCCTATAAAACGGGGAGATGGTATAGAAACTACCTCCCAGGGTCCTTGTGACAACTGAATGGGTGAACACACCCCAAGAAAAGCTTCTCCACCTTCAGTGTGCTTCCTGCAGCCCTGGGGCCTCTGTGAAGCGCTGGCTCTGGTTCAGGGTCTGGGGTGTCTGCATCTCCAAGCCGCCCTCCTGGTGACGCCCGTAGGACACCTGGGACACGGCGCACACTTAGCAGAGGCTCACAGCTGCTGTTGCTGGTCCAAGCATTCGCATCTGTCGTCCTGACCCATGTCCGTGTGGACGCCCTGATGCCCACAGCAGCCCTTCGTACGTATTGCCAAGACTCAGTGGGCATCAGTGTCTCTTAAACTGAGTCCCACCCATGCTCATCCTTTTTTCAGGTGAGCTGAGAGGACCTAGCCAAGGCCACAGCGTTTGGTTAGCGTGGGTCTCCAGATTCCAGACCCCTCCTTCCACTCATCTTTAAGGTTCTGTCAAATATTCGTGAGATGCAGAAATTAATCTCTTCCGTTTGAGAGCTAATGTAAGATGTTAACCTTTTCTATTTCCGTATGTTCACATCTTGTAGCAAAGTGTCATCCTTTTTCTTTTTCATTTTACGTTTGCTCTCTTTTCTATACGGTACTTTTCTTTGTGTCATGGGCACTTTTGTAGTAAGAGAAGAAATCCTTTAATGTCCCAGTAACCCTGTGTCTGCTAGTGGCTGCCCGGGGGCCGCAGGTGGCTCTGGCCCAGGTCTGTGCACAGAATGTGGCCCCGGGCCCTTACTCAGGGAAGGCAGCTGTTGTGATCTACTCCTGCTTTCACACACACACACACACACACACACACACACCCCTTGAGCCCAGCCCTGCACACACACACACACACACACACACACGCACACACACACACACACACCCCCTTGAGCCCAGCCCTGCACACACACACACACACACACACCCCTTGAGCCCAGCCCTGCGCGCACGCACGCGCACACACACACACACACACACACACACACACACACCCCTTGAGCCCAGCCCTGCCATGGCTGGAAGACCCGGTGCGCCAGGCCAGCCCCCCGCCTCCCCGCGCAGGAGACTGAGGAGGCTGTGAGGGCTGCTCACAGGCTGGGGTTTAACTTCTGGATCCTCCTCAGCAGGAATGGGACGTGAGTTGCAAATGGGAATGTGTGTCATTTGTTGTCCTTGGTGCTGGGTCCAGCCCTCCCCCATCGGGTCTGCAGCTTCCTGGACCTGCAGCCTCTCTGCGTTTATTCAGGGAAGGTGTGAGCGTCTCCTGAGTAGGAAGCGTCCCGTGAGGCCAGGCGCGCACTCGGATGGGTAGCGGACCGTGCGTGCAAGGCATTCCAGCCTTCAGAGTCCCCGGCGCTCCTTCTCCCCCCGCGCCGTGCCCCGGACCGCGAGCCGGGCTGCCTGTGCCCCGCTGGCGACTGCTGACCTGGGGTGACGGGCTGCAGAGTCTGAGCAGGGTGGTGAGGCCTCTGCGCTTGGAGGGTCGGAGGTCTGAGGAGGGGCAGGAGGGTAGGGCAGAGGTGGTGGGGGCCAGGGAGCTGTCCTTGGGGCCCCCTCCTTGGCGAGCCCACAGGTGGAGGGTCTGCTCGGCCTCGTTTGCTCCTCAGGCAGTCCTGCTGCCTTCGGACTGAGGGTCCCTCCGGTGAACCTGCGGCATTTTTTTTTTTAAATAAATTTTATTTATTTATTTATTTATGGCTGTGTTGGGTCTTCGTTGTTGCGCGCGGCCTTTCTCTAGTTGCGGCGAGCGGGGGCTGCTCTTTGTTGGGGTGTGCGGGCTTCTCATTGCGGTGGCTTCTCTCGTTGGGGAGCACGGACTCTAGGCGTGCGAGCTTCAGTAGTTGTGACCTGCGGGCTCAGTAGTTGTGGCTCGCGGGCTCTAGAGCGCAGGCTCAGTAGTTGTGGTGCACGGGCTTAGCTGCTCCGCGGCACGTGGGATCTTCCTGGACCAGGGCTCAAACCCGTGTCCCCCGCATTGGCAGGCGGGTTCCTAGCCGCTGCGCCACCAGGGAGGCCCGGGCCTGCGGCATTTGTCAGCGTGCTTTGGCCCGTCGGCGGGTGGAGGTGCTCGGCAAGCGCGGCTTCCTCAGCAGCGCAGCCCCTCCCTGGACCTGTCGTTCTCCTGCCGCGGTCACTGAACTCCCGGCCGTCTCCCAACGCTTTGTCCCGGGTCATCTGGGGACAGGCTGCTCGTTGACGGGATCTGTTGCTGTGCCGGTCACAGAAGACCTGCGCTCCGAGCGCCCTGTGCGCATGGAGCCTGGCAACCCCGAGGCCCTGCCAGCGCTGTCACGCCTTCCTCAGGGACGGATGGCAGCCACATCTGGACAAGCAAAGCCCGCTGGGCGCCGTGGCTGCTGCTCCCTGGCTGCGCACGCCTCTCCCTGCTCTTGTCGGTGCTGCTTCCGAGCTGCACGGTGGCACCAAGCGGGACTCTTCCTGCCCCAGTTCCAGTCTGTCGCCCTGGTGACGTTCAGCCAGAAGGGACTGAGTGTGTGGCCGTGGTCTGCCTGGAGACGTTGACTCTCACATCTGCCTCACCGTTTTCCAGGCCTGGGGTGGCGTCCCTGCTAACGCTGTCCATATTCAAAAGCTGGCAGTGGTCGCCTTCCTGTGTCACAGCTTCTGAGCTGCCGGCGTCCTCGGTTGGCACAGGCATCTGTGTGGCGCGTGGGCCGCCCTCCTGTCCCGTATTACAGACGAGACCCAAAGGAGCCACAGAGGTTACAGAGCTGGGAGCCCGCACACTGCCCTTGGATGCTGCGTGGTTGGGACCAAGAGCTTCAGGATGCTCAGAGGTTGAAGTGTCTTGGTGTATGGAGCGAGTCCAGTGGCTGGCAGCCCAGACGGACATGAGGACTGCTCTTGGGCTCATGTCACAGCTGAAGCCCGGTGCCACCCTGCCCCTGGAGTGACATTTCTGTTGAAATCTCCATCATCCCTAAGATAATAGATGCCTGTACCAGTTGGCCTCTTGAGACGTGACTGACAGAGAATGTTGTAGAGCCTGGAGCTTATTCTGTTCCCTTTTTATGGGGGCCAAGAGGAGGCTGGTCTAGAATCTATTTAAAAATAGAGGACTTCCGTGGTGGTGCAGTAGTTAAGAATCCACCTGCCAATGCAGGGGGCACGAGTTCGAGCCCTGGTCCGGGAAGATCCCACGTGCCGCAGAGCAGCTAAGCCCGTGAGCCACAACTACAGAGCCTGTGCTCTAGAGCCCGCAAGCCACAGCTACTGAGCCCGTGTGCCTAGAGCCCATGCTCCGCAACAAGAGAAGCCACCGCAATGAGAGGCCCGCGCACCGCAACGAAGAGTAGCCCCTGCTCACCGCATCTAGAGAAAGCCTGCACACGGCAACGAAGACCCAACGCAGCCAAAAATAAATAAATTACAGAAATAAATAAATAAGTAAAGGAAGGGTGTTTTAAAAAAATAAATAAAATAAAAATGGAAGTACCTTTTGCTAAAGGAAAATACGCCCCTCTGAATCCCACTCAGTTGGATTATAGAGGCATTTTTAAAGAATGACATTGACAAGCGTCTAATTAGCTCCGGTTCACAGAGTTGGTCTTTAGATACGCCAGGCGCTGCTGGGTGGAGACGTGTGCGGTAAGCGTGAAGTGCCCGCTGTACACGTCGGTGTGTGAGATGGAAACTAGCGTGCCGTTTCCACCCACCTGTTGGCCGTGTCCTTGGTGCACCATTTCTGAATAGGTGGAAGTGCTTACCCCCTCTGCTGACGTGCGAGCAGGTCTCTGCTGGTCCACACTCAAGCCCTCCCCCATGGCCACCATCCTGATGACCTGGGTTAAATGGACCCTTTCTTGACTGGTTTTATCAGCTGTGTGTGCATCCTTAACATGTGTTTTGCCCCGAGATGAATCATACTGCAGTGTCCCTCTGTGGCTTGCCACTTTTATTCAGTATTAGATGCTTGAAATGCATCCGTTGTGAAGAACGTGTTCCTTTTTCACTGCTCTGTTCTCCCTTCGATGGACCTCGGGCCGTTTCCATTTTGGGGCCGTCAGGCTTGGTGTGTGGGCCTGTGCTGGAGCACACCTCGGACACAAGTGTGCAGGGGGCTTCAGTGCAGTCTAGTTGCTGCCCCGGTGATGTCTGAATGGGGCGTAGCAAGTGCATGAGGGAGGGAGCCCCTGAGAGTGGAGAGTGAGCAGAGGAGCCGAGCACAGGCTGCCGGGTGAGACGGGGGGAGGAGGGCGTGAATGAATGAGCGGGGCTGGTGCCAGGACCTCTCAGCCCCCGCCCCCCCCCCCCCCCCCCGCCCGGTCATCACGTGGTGAGTGGAAGGGCCTTTGACAGCAGCCCCGCTGGCTCCCAGTCCCACGTCTGCCCTTTCATGGTTGTGTGGCCTCGGGCTGGACTGTCAGTCTGAGGGTCTATGTTTTTTGTATAAAGCATGGTGAACAAGTCTCCCTGGCTGGGATTTTTGGGTGTTTAAGGATAAAGTATATAGTCTGTGCCCTACCAATAGATGTTCCATAAACATGGGGAAGTATTATCAGCAAATATCAGAATTGCTTCAGTCATCAACTGAGTGGGGTCTGTGTGTGTGACGCTCAGGATGCATTAGTCAGTCACCAAATAATAATTTAATGTTTCAGTGGTGGAGTGAAGGGACTGGGTAAAGGTGGGTCTGGGCATCATGTGGAGCAGGGTGGGTGGGCGTGATGAGGGGCGAAGGACCTACTGGGAGGCGGGGAGAGGAGTGGATTTGCTGTTCATCAAGCGTTGGCTCCAGAGGGCGCACCTTGGACCATTGTCCTGAACACCCGCCACTAGCTGCACGCGGCTATGTGCACTCAAATCTACTAGAAGTTAATAAAGCTAAAACTTTAGTTCCGCAGTCTCACCAGCCACATTTCAAGTGCTCAGTGGCCACAAGTGGCCAGTGGCTTCTGTCCTGGTCAGCTCAGGAAAAGACTGTTTCCATTATCATAGGAAGTTCTGTTGGAAAGGGCTGTTATAAACATTGAGTGCTATTGTGTAAATATTCTGAGAATTTAAATTTCTTCCCAGGAAATTCTGATTGGTCTTGTGGTAGTTGAAGCTACTTTCTCCGCCGTCTTGAACCTGGCGATGCTGGTACCGCAGCACTTTCCTGTTGCACAGATGGGCATAGACAGCCCTTGGAATAGCATCAGGGCTTGTTTGCCTGGGGAAGAGCCTGGCTTGTCCCCACTGCCCACATGCTTCATTCAGTGCCTGTGATCTGCCCACGTTTTATTGTGGACAAGTTTAATCAGACAGAAACGTCGAAGGCATTGGAGGATGCACACCCATCTAGGTTGTTGTTAGCGTTTTGCTCTGTTTTACCTCATGTCTGTTCTGAGAAGGCTTTTGTTCATGATTTACTCACTGCAAAACTAGCTCCTGGACTCTTAAGGGACCTAGAAAACAGGAACCCCCAGAGCCACTGCAGTTTTCTCAGTCCCACTGGAGAAAGAGTAACTCCCCAGGACCCCCAGTGAGCTGCCCACGTCCCGTTCCTCTGTCCCAGGAGCAGCCTAGGCTCATGCCTGCGCCCTGCTTTCCTCTTCCTGGGGTGCCCTCCTCAGAGAGGCCGACCCAGGCCCCAGCTGATCAGCTGCTGTGCAGCCTCAGGACGCCTTCTTGGCCCCTCGCCTCTCCTGGCTGCCACCATGTGCAGGATCGGGCTCGGGAAACACTAGACCTCCGTGGTGGGAAGGACTCCCGTTGTGCTTCAGTCACTGGCTGCTGGAGGAGGGGCTGAGTGCGCCACCCCCCCCACCCCCCCCCCCCACCCCCCGTGCTTGGATGAAGGACTGGCTGAACTTCCCTAGCCTGGGGGTTCTGGAAGCTGACCCACCACCCTTGACCTCCCTGTAGCTTCTTAAGAGGGAAGCGTGAGTAACTGTGCTCTGGATCCCCTCCCAGGTGGAGCTGGAGGTCACGTTGCCAGGAGAAGGGAAGGACCGCATCTTCAAGGTGTCCATCAAGTGGGTGTCCTGCGTGAGCTTACAGGCATTACACGATGCACTTTCGGGGCGGCTGCCCAGCGTCCCCTTTGAGACGATCCAGGCCCTGGACGTGGTTATGAGGCATTTGCCGTCCATGAGGTGAGGACCGTCCACGAGGTGGGAACCGAGAAGCCTGAATCCTCTGTCTGAGGAGGTTCTGGTTCTCGGGGACAGGGCGGGGACGGCCGTAGGCGTTTCTATGATGAAAGCAGTGGCGACGCCAGCTCGGGAAAAGCTGTAATGTAAAAAGAAATCGCTGGAGTTCTCCGCCAAGCACACAAAGGTTGCCTGCCTGTCTCTGGGTGCACCGTTCACTCCACCCAACGTGCGAGCTTGGTCCTGTTCCTCAGTTGCCCTCGCACTCAGGAGTCATGTTGCAGGTTCTGTGCTTGCCTGGCTTCCGCCACGAGGAGGAGCCTTTCAGGACTGCAGGAAGCACGCACACCCACACACTTCGGCTTTATTCGGTGGGATTACTTTCCACTAACCACCACACTTGAACTTGTTGAGGCAGAGGGTAGGAGGACACTTTGATAGCTTGTGATTGACCAGATGGAGGCGCAGGGCCACAACGGCTCCCCACGTGACAGCCGTGTGCGAGCCACACCCACTGCTCGGGTTTCCAGTGTGGGACGCCTCTTCCTTCCCCGGGTGTCGTGCACAGTAGGGCCTCAGGAACTCTTTGAACGATTAAGTGAAAGGAGGAGAACCTAAAACTGAAACGAACCTCCGTACTGAACTCTCCCAATACCGACCAGAACTCTAAGGTTTGAGGGGAGGGTGTAGTGTAAGAGGAGTCTCCTTGAAGGGCCGTGTTAGATTTAAAGGGGACCCTGGTGTTCTCGAAACACAGGGCAGGCTGTCACTCCTGCCAGGGTCCCCGGCCCCTGCATGTAGTCTGTCACTGCTTGGAACTGTTGATGTGAGGAAGGCAGGTGGGTGCAAAAAACCCCAGCTCTTAAGGATTGTTGCCAAAATGTCGAATCCATTCTTTAAAAGAGTGGCAGGAATTACTGTGATTTTTTTTTTTCTGAATTCCTTTGCATTAATCACCATGTTACTTTTATAATCAGGAGGAAAGTCTTTCGTTTGGGGGAAATAGAGAAAGAGGCTGGGGGAAGCAAAGAGTGTGCGTGTCCTGGTTGGTGGCTTGGCCTGTAGGCAACAGGGTCTTCCCTCGGGGAGCCTCGGTGATGCCGCGGCCGCTGCCCTGGAGAGCGTGGTGGCCTCCGTCTCTGAGGTCCATCAGTCACCCCCCCGGGAGGGCGTAGGTGCTCCCTCACGTGGACCTCGCTGCCCCCCGAGACGGGGTCCGAGCTCTGCACCCCCCTCTCCCCCCTATAGAGGAGCCGGGTGGAAAGGGAACGGGGCCTGGGTGCTTGGTCTCCGCGAGGTCCTTGGCCCTCCGTGCCAGACGCCCCGAGGCCCGGACGGGACCGGCCCGGCTGGCTGACTGTGGTCGCCCGCACCTGCACCCCTGCCCGCCCCATCCTAGAAGGAGGTGAAGTGCTGTGTGCAGACCCGAGGGCTGCGGGCGAGGCATCGCGGTGGGAGGATCGCGTGGGGAGCACGAGGTGCGACCAGACCCCTTTGTCCTCGGCTCACGGGAGGAAGTTCTCCTGCGTGCCCCCTGCGTGTTGGCCGTGGACACAGGCAGGAAGCTTGAGCGTCTGCGGGGTGTGTGCCCGCCGGCCTCCCTAGACAAGGCTCCCGTTCCAGGTACACCCCCGTGGGCCGCTCCTTCTTCACGGCGTCCGAGGGCTGCTCCAACCCGCTGGGCGGGGGCCGAGAGGTGTGGTTTGGCTTCCATCAGTCCGTCCGGCCTTCTCTGTGGAAGATGATGCTGAATATCGACGGTAAGCGGAGCCCCGGCCGCCATCGGGGGGTGAGGGGCTGCGAGGCCCCTCCACACGCGCCCGGCCCGCCGCACCGCTCGTGCACGGAGGGCAGTGGCGCTCACGCTTGACCGTCAGAGCCTCCGCGGGGCCCCCTCCACAGACACAGCCTGCGGCTCAGGGGCCGAGGGGGGTTCCCGGCTGCCCCTTTGTGTTGGACCCCGCGTGGGAACGGTAAGCTTCAGGGAGCCCGAGACCAGAAGGTGGTCAGAAAGTGCCAGAAAACCCAGGCTTGCAGTTATCACCGGCTGATGGGTTTTGTTTTTAAACCGCAGCGTTTTCCTCAGAGGGTGACTTTAGCCTCTGCCAACCCCTCCCGCTGCCCCTCGGAGTCCGCGAGCCGGGGGAGCCGGGGCGGCCGCGGGAGTGGCCTCGCCAGGCAGGCCCGGTCACGTCTCGGCTTTTGTCTCTTCTTTTCCCGCCTATAGTCTCGGCAACAGCGTTTTATAAGGCACAGCCAGTAATCGAGTTTGTGTGTGAAGTTTTGGATTTTAAAAGTATTGAAGAACAACAAAAACCTCTGACAGATTCCCAAAGGGTCAAGTTTACCAAAGAAATCAAAGGTAACTAGCTGCCCGGCGCAGTGGATGAGGGACGCGACCTGGATGGCCCCGAGTTTCCCAAGTTCTTGTTCCTTCGTGTTTCCGAGGGGAAGGGGCAGGGGGCAGCGGGAGGAGCCAGCCCTCAGAGACACATCAGCGCAGGACAAGGACACCCGCTTCCCAGAACGGGGCCGATTTCTAAATGATGACTTTCTGCGTGGGGTGGCCCGGCAGTGTCCGGGCGCGGCTATGAGGGCCAGGCAGCTGCAGCACGAGTGTAATCAATTTCTCAGGACGTTCCGGAACGTTGATTCCTTGTCATTTAACCGAGCCTGGTTTCCACTCAAGAAAACGCAGCCCAGGGTTCAGTGACCTGGCTGTGTCCTTCTGCCCGTTGTCGGAGAGCTGGCAGGCCCTGTAGGCTTGGCCCCTCTGCACCTGTCCTTCCTGGGGGGTGTTCAAAGGCCGGCAGCAGTGCTCGTTGCTAAAAATAACCCCAAAGGAAGCACGGAAGGCCGAGGCGGCTGACGGCCCGCTCTCAGCCGAGCCCACGTCGCCCCTCGTCTTTGAGAACACACCCTGCCTCTGACCCGGGCATCCCTGGGGCAGGGGGCGTCCCTGGGGGTGAGATGGCCCAGCCCGAGGGTCACCCGGAAGGCCCTCGCCGTGGGTCTGTGGGTGAGGTTCCCCTGAAAGCTGATGGGCTGACAGTGGGGCGTGCGCTGCAGGCCCAGGCGAGTCTTGATGCTGAAGCCCAGCTGCTGTGTGTTCTCAGGTCTAAAGGTGGAGATAACGCACTGTGGGCAGATGAAGAGGAAGTACCGCGTCTGCAACGTGACCCGGCGGCCCGCCAGCCACCAAACGTAAACGGCCTTCCTGTCAAACGCTTATCAGCTCTGACCTTCACTGTCACTCAGATGTCCAAACTCTGCAGCAATCACTTCTGCAAAGGATTTTCATGCTAGCTGTAAAATTCCGAAAGCACACTTCACCTCATGAAATAAAATAATGAAATTCCCCTTGTATGGGCGGGAGGGGGCGGGGCTCACCGTCAGTTTTCCTTCTTGAATATGACAGGCGAGGGAAGGTCTTTTTGGTTCATTTTCCAGTTCTCCGTGCTGAGTGGCGTCCAGGGAGGGAGTGGGGATCAGTTAGTGCTGCCTGGATCCACAAGCGTGGCCCGGCCCAGGCCAACGCTGCGGCCTCTGTCTTGAGCTCCCGTCACTTCACAGACAGTTTGGGGTCCAGGTCCGTGTAGTAAGTGTCCTGGCCGCACGGATGCAGTGCTGTCTTAGGTTGTGTGGCCCCCCCACCCCACCTTGAGGCCTCCTGGGTCCAGTGAGGACTCGTTAGTTTATTTCGCGGTCGCTCCATGGGAAGTGCCTGGTGTGTCTCTGGGTACTGGTTATACCAAGACGCCCAGGGTCCTGTGCAGCAGGAGGGGCAAGGTGAGCCTGTGTCCTTGTCCCCATGACCTCCTCCCACCGGGCAGAGCAAAGGAGTCGGCAGAGGTCCCCTACCCCTGTGCCCAGCGCCCTCGGCCCCATCCTGCATGGGGGCTGCCCCCCGTGAGTGCAGGATGCCACTGTGCTCTCCCGCCCCTGCACGTGGGCCTCTCCTGCCTCAGCCCACCACATGTGGCTGCGGAGGCCTGAGCAGACCCGGCTTGTCCCTTTCACTGTCCTGTTCTGGAAGGTTTCAGGTTTTCTGGGGCGGACACTTGGAGCACTCAGGCGGTAAACGACTTTCAGAGTCAGTGCGAGGTCGGCTGGAAAGTGCACAGGCTTTTCTTTCTGGGTTTGTCTTCATTTGTCCTGAGTCCTTTCCATGTACTCTAGATGTATGTGTCATTTGTGATTATTGCATATTGTAGGCGTGCGGGTGTTTTTTACTTCCCGACTCCAGAGATAAAACGAAAGTTTAGGGACTTGGGAATGTTCAGATAAGCCAGAGGGCATGATTTGGTTTTGAACCCCAGGGAGATGCTTTGAATCACCCTCCACCTTCTTCAACCCTAAGAAAGCAGACCCGCAAAAGCATCCCTGTGTGAGCGGGCACGTGGGTCTCGGTCACCCGTCCCCTGGGGGCCTGGGACGCTCCAGGCCTGAGCCGCCTCTTTCTTGCCCAGGTTCCCGCTGCAGCAGGAGAGCGGGCAGACGGTCGAGTGCACGGTGGCCCAGTACTTTAAGGACAGGCACAAGCTGGTCCTGCGCTACCCTCACCTCCCGTGTTTACAAGTCGGACAGGAGCAGAAACACACCTACCTTCCCCTAGAGGCAAGTCCCCCTCCCTCCATCTCTGTGGGCTGGGAGGAGAACTTCCGGGGCAGGGGCCCCGCTGGCACCCCGGGCCCAAACCTTGTTATTCCTGCCACTGTGGGACCTGGGACAGGTTAACAGATGTGGTCCAGCCTCAGTTTCTGCATTAATAAGATGGGTTTGGTAACTTACAGGATTCGTGTGAAGGTCGAGACCATATGTGTGTGCCCAGCAGGCCCCTGGCACCCAGGAAAATGTGCTCAGGAAGTCTAAAATTCACTTCTGGTTTGAAAAATCCTTGCCTGGGAAAAGATCAAATGCTGAAACAAGGACACAAGTTTTTAAGTCTTTTCTGTTAGTGTTTTAAATTCTCGGTATTTGTCCAGTTACTGAAACACCTGGCCCTTGGTTTGGCTTTTCCTGTGCTGTGTGCAGAAGGCAGACTTCCTTCCCATCACCGGCAGCTCTGTATTACACGTACCCCGTGTCTGAGGACGGGGGGTCCGCACAACCCATGGTGAGGACACAGGCCAACCCCGCCCCGCTGCTGGGTGGTCTCAGAGGCTGTGCTGCTTTTAGCGGCGCGGCTCCCGGCTCACGTTTCTGTTGTGCTGGGTTTCCTCGGGTGGTTTCTGCCTCGGACCAGAGGGCCTCCTCCCGCGTGCGGTTCCTGGTGGATCTCAGGAACAGCCTCCACACTGGCGTCTGCGTGGCGCTTCACGGTTCACTCGTGACGAATAGATGTGTCACGGGCAGAGCTGGGCGCCAGCTCCCGCGCTTGGCCTCAGACCCGTGCCCGCTCCCCAGCCCGGTGCTGACACCTGGTTCTTGCGTTTTTTCGTAGGTCTGTAACATAGTGGCGGGACAGAGATGTATAAAAAAGCTGACCGACAATCAGACCTCAACCATGATCAGAGCGACTGCCAGGTCAGCCCCCGATCGGCAGGAAGAGATTAGCAAATTGGTGAGCGTCACATCCTCAGGCCAGTCCTCGGGTGGGAACACCCTGGGGACGCCAGCTCAGGGTGCCCAGGGCAAGGCCCCATGATGCTTTGGACAGACTCGGCTTCTGGAAGGAAGCAGAGTCCACCCCTGACTCCGTGCCTTTTCTTTCTTCCCTTTTCAAGATGAGAAGTGCCAGTTTTAACACAGATCCGTATGTTCGTGAGTTTGGAATCATGGTCAAAGACGAGATGACCGATGTGACCGGGCGGGTCCTCCAGCCGCCCTCCATCCTCTATGGGGGCCGGGTAGGTAGACGGCTGGGTGGGGCGTTTTGTGGGTGTTGGGAGTATGTGTCTGAACGTCAATGCTGGGGCGCAGCACCTGACCCCCACACACACACCCTCAGAGGTGTAGACCATGGTCAAGGTAAAGAATTCTTCCTGCCCCAGTGTGAACCTGTAACAGCTCTGGGCCTTCATGAAGGACTGGTTTCCTTAACCCTTTTAAAGTTTTCTGAATCACCCCTTTTCTTTTCAAAAGGTAAACTTTATTATCTCATCAAAATTTTAAAAGCATCATTCTTTGTATGATAGATACTCTGCCAGTGACGAGTTATTCTCCAGAAGTTCATGCCGCTTTTCTGCTTTCTAACTTTTGTTTTGGAGGTATGTGGGAGCAAGTACATCAGTTTAGTCACGGGCACAGTTCTGTTTGTTTGTTTTTGCCCATTTGACCTCTGGTTCTGGTCAGTACGGTCCTGACCCTTGAGCCCCTTAGAGCTCACGAGAAGTTCTTCTCTCCTTTCCTCCTGGCACCGCCCCCTTAGCCACAGCACAGGTGGTGGGGCTCAGCTTCCAAGGTCACAGCTTTGGGAATCCCCTGGCCGTCCAGTGGTTAGGACTCGGCGCTTTTGCTGCCAGGGCCTGGGTTCAATCCCTGGTCAGGGAACTAAGGTCCTACAAGCCGCGGGGCACAGCCAAAAAAAAGAGTGAGAGAGAGAGAGAAAGAAAACAAAGGTCATGGCTTTTGTGGGTCAGTGAGCACCTGTGGGAGCCTGCGTTCTGCATGACTTGACACCTTTTTACCTGATGGAGTGGGACTCCAGTCCTCAGTGCCTGTGGCAAGCTTTAGTTTTGTTTTTTTGTTTTGTTTTGTTTTTTTGGCTGCGTTGGCTCTTTGTTGCTGCGCACGGGCTTTCTCTAGTTGCGACGAGTGGAGGCTACTCTTCCACTGCGGTGCGTGGGCTTCTCATTGCGGTGGCTTCTCTTGTTGCAGAGCACGGGCTCTAGGCACGTGGGCTTCAGTAGTTGCAGCATGCGGGCTCAGTAGTTGTGGCATGCAGGCCCTAGAGCACGCGGGCTTCAGTAGTTGTGGCTCGCGGGCTCTAGAACGCAGGCTCAGTAGTCGTGGCGCACGGGCTTAGCTGCTCCACGGCATGTGCGATCTTCCCGGACCAGGGCTTGAGCCCGTGTCCCCTGCATTGGCAGGTGGATTCTTAACCACGGCACCACCAGGGAAGTCCCTTCAGTTTTGTTTGCAGGATTTTTTCCTTTCTTATTTTAAAATATAAGTTCTATTTTTTTAAGTGTTTCAAAGTTCAAAAGATACAAAGAATTAAAGGGAAAAAAATCTCTTTCTCCTCAGATCCTGGTTACTTTCCCAGGAGGCAATTCTCCTTGTAAAATCGCTCCAGGGATGATTCACATATTTTTTTCACCCCTTCTTGTGTAAATAGCTGCATATTAAATACACGTTTGTGCCTTGCCTTTTTTTACTTAATATTTTCTCTTCGATCCCATGGAGATCTTGGAATGTGTGTGACCTCTGGCTTGTTGTTTTTGACTGTTGCATGGTATTCCTTTGTGGGGGGAGCCCCACCCTAGCCAGTGGGCACGGGGGCTGCTCCCCGTTCTCTGCAGGATGTCTTCTGAGCAAGGCCTCCTGGCTCCTTCTCAGCCCACTCGTGCACCTGGGAGCTCAGACACTGCAGACACAGCACCTTCTTAACCCTCCCTGTGGCCCTAGGAGGGGGAGGGGGATTCGCCTTCACAAGTCAGTGAGGAGATGCCCGAAGTAGTGAGACTTACCTAGTGAAACCAACATGGCATATCCAGCGTCTTTCCACCTTTTAGTAAAGACAGGAGTCATCTGGAAAACAAAGCAGCTCTTGTAATCTAACCTTGCAAGAATGTTAGAATTGTAAGGATCCAAACTTTTTAATGCTTCTAAATGAATGAATTTTTCCAGATGTCTTAAACATTGTAATGGGAGCAAACACTTCTCATCACCTGCCCTACCCATTGTCCTGTTAGACAAAACATTAAATGTCCCCCGGGGATATCCAGCAATGTCTGGAGGCTGGAATCTGATGGGCAGCGGCTGCTGGCACCCTCCAGGGCACAGGACTGCCACAGAGCAGTCAGCCAGCCACGTGTCCACGGTGGGACTGAGGCTGAGAAACACTCAGACAGTACGAGTGCATTGCAGTGTAAACTCCGTGTGTGTGTGTGTGTTTACTTACTGAGTCCGGAACACCACACTTGGCGGTGGCTCTGTCTTATAGAAGGAGGCCGGCAGGAGCTGGGTAGTAGTTTAGAAAATATAGGAAACAAAAACATTCATTTCTGTAATGTTTGATTTTTACAGTATGCTTATTTTAGTAGGAAAAACGTGTTTTTCATTAAAAAACACTTTTGCAGAGTAAATGACAGCAACTCAGGCACAGCCCTGTCCTTCAGGGCCTGCTGCCCACAGGCCTGGGATTACAGCTCTGCCCCCTCCACATGGCCCTAACTAAAAACGGAGGCCAGTGACAAAGACTTCTCTCTGACTCAGGCCCAGTCTGTGGGACTCAAGAGCTTCCTCTGTAGGGCACACAAGGGTCCAGCCAACACAGCTCCAGTCACAGTGTCCCTCCCTGACCATCCCCTGTGCTCCAGAATCACTTGAAGGCAGTTCAGAGATTCCTTCGGTGACAGTGTTGAGACCTGGTCCTTTCTGGTTGAGAGATGACAAAATTAAGTGGATGCATTATCTGCTGTTTTTTTCTTCCCAAATGGGAATAGCTTGAACAACTGCAGGCAGTGGCGTGTGGAGCGGGGCGGCAATGGGCTCGGTCCTAGCTGGCCTCTCTGCTCCCAGGCACAGGGCTGGGAAGAAACACCTTGCTCCCCTTCCCTTCCCTTCCCTGACTGTCCCACTGATAATGGATGAGCTAAAATTAACGGAAGCGTGTTTATAAGACAAGAAGCCTTCCTGTAGCGTCATGAGGCACTTCTTTTCCTCCAGGCTACCCGTGAGATTGAGTGGAGCTCTGGGCCCTCCCTGCTCAGCCTCCCGGGCCTCCCCCTGCTCCCCACAATCTACTTCACCCCTCCATCCTCCCTCCACCTCTCACCCCTCCATCCATCCGTCTGTCCGTCCTCCAACCACCCTCTGCCCACTGTTCACCCCTCCCTCCTCCACCCACCTCCTCCTCCCTCCATCCATCCTCTGTCCTTCCTCCACCCATCCATCCATCCATCCATCCATCCATCCTGCACACACCTGTGGGACCCCTGCGGTGCCAGGCAGCTCAGAGATGGGGGGTCTACACAAAGGTTCCGTTCTCAGCCTCAGGAGCTGCCATCTGGTCAGGGGACCAACAGCAGTAGGGACAGTGACAAAATCCAAGGTCAGAGGAATATGTTTTCCATTTTCTTCTCACTCTGAACTTCTCGCCGTTTGCAGAATAAAGCGATTGCCACCCCTGTCCAGGGCGTTTGGGACATGAGGAACAAGCAGTTCCACACGGGCATTGAGATCAAGGTGTGGGCCATTGCGTGCTTCGCCCCCCAGCGCCAGTGCACGGAGGTCCACCTCAAGTAAGGCCGCCCGGGAGCACAAGTACCTGGCCTTGGATGGGCAGGGGCAGAGGGGCCCCGGGGAAGGCCCGCTCCGCCAGGCTGGGCAGGGCGTGGGCTCCGTTTGGAGGGCAGGGGTTGGCAGCCTTTCCCTGTCGAAGGGCACTGCCTGGGGTGGCCGGGCCGGGGAGTGGGGGCCCCGGTGCTGCTTTGCTTCTCACACTCGCTGTTGGAGCGAGTGTGGAGAGGTGGAGCAGGTTATGTAAGAAGCAAAACAGCAAATGAAGAATAAGTGTACAAAGGAGAGGCAAAGGAGAAGACTGAGTTCAGTGAACTAAAATTATTTTTAAAAAACACTTTAGGTTCATATTTCTGTATCAGCCCAGCCTGGCCCAGTGTCAGACCCTTTGAAAGCAGCTCCATAAACATGCAGCTTGGTTGCTCATGCTTTTGTGCCAAACAGACCCAACAGGGAAAGGAAGGCTTTTGTCTCCTGCCTCTCTCGGGTGGGAGCCCGAGGGGGCCTACACAGCGGGGGAAGGTAGCAGGTGGGCGTTGCAGCAGAGAGCGGCTCCGGAGGGCTGTGGCTGTCTGGGTTCTGGAGAGGGGCAGGGCCTCTCCTCCACGCCACCAGCGGCACGAGCTGGCTTCTCCGCTGGGAGCGCGGGGTGTCGGGGGACAGAGTGGGCTAGAGTCCGACCTCGGGGTGCCTCCCCTCTCCGTGTTCTGTCCGTGGCCCCCACTTCACTTTTCCTGGAGCCAGATGGCCCCAGGGTACGTGCACGTGTGGGCGTAGGTGCAGATCCGCACTCGTGTGTCTCTTCAGCTGCGCTGACTAACGTACTGGAGGTCGGGCACTAACTGGCCGGAGCGGGTCGGCGTGTCCTTACTTTATTGTAAAAGGCGGTGATGTTTTTATTCCTGAGCTTAAAAGAGAAGCCGTGGACCTGTCTCCCCAGCCCCGCCTGTGATTTCACAGGGCCTGTCGGCCGCAGCTGTTGGTGTACCCTAACTGTGGGCTGTTTTGTTTTCTCCCGTGATTACGTCATCCAAGTCCAAGTTGTGCACACAGAAATAACGGGGGGGAAATCCAAGGGGACAGTCAGCTCACAGTTTTCCTCACCCTGACAACGCTCGGCATCCACAGGCAAGTGGGCGGCAGCTGCTCACGCACGGCTTTAAAAGGACAGCACTTGTCACTGCCCTGGGAGTGTCACAGCTGGTGAGGGGGCAGCGTGGCCACGATTTGAAGTCTCCTGTTTCATCGTGACTTTTCAGTAACCTGCGTGGTTAGCACGAATGGCCGCCTTTGTTTGTTACCGTGTTGAAAGGGCCTTGTCCAGGGCTTCAGCTGGGATTTGGATCTCAGTGAAAATGGTTTGGGGTCTGGATCTGTTAAAACTGTGCCCTTTCCTCGGGGCCTCCGGTTGGTCTGAATCACTGGCGCTCTCGGTGCTTCATGTAATGAACCTCCTCCTTCAGGTCCTTCACGGAGCAGCTCAGAAAGATCTCGAGAGACGCAGGAATGCCGATCCAGGGCCAGCCGTGCTTCTGTAAATACGCCCAGGGGGCAGATAGTGTGGAGCCCATGTTCCGGCATCTGAAGAACACGTACGCCGGCCTGCAGCTGGTGGTGGTCATCCTGCCTGGAAAAACCCCCGTCTATGGTAGGCCTCGGCGCGCACACGGCCTCTGGCCGCTGTCGGTGGCACTGTGGGTGTGCAGGGCAGCCTCGGCCCTTTGTGTCTCTGCCACACCGAGGAGCTGCCTGTCTCTGGCTCACTCGAGAGCTAGGAAAGACCAGGTGGTTTCTGATTGCGGCCGCGCACGTGCCCAGGGCCGCCCTTGGTGGTCTCGTCTGGGGCCGCGGTTCCCGGAGGCCAGCCTCCTGCGGTGGCATAGGACTCGACACGTGTGCAGTTACCTTGTCCGCCGCCCGACGCAGACGTCGGCCGGATGGAGAAGCAGTCAGGCGAGTCATCCACTCGGAGCGCCGTCCTCAGCTCCTGCCTGGGACTCACTTCTGCACTTGTGAGCTGTGCCCGCCTCAGAATCCTCTGGAAGTTGATCCGAGTCCTTTCTGCCAGAAGGGCAGTTGCACTTTCCCTCGGCTGAAAGTTACCAGGACCCTGTGATGGAGTCCCAGGCCCTGGTTCGGGAAGCTCTGGGGCGCTGGTGGTGTAGACAGGTGGCGGCGGCATGGGGAGGTGGGTGCCGGGTGCGTCTGCCGGAAGCCCCCTGGGAACCAGAGGCCCCAGTGCGGGAGGCGTGTGGGTGCCCCAGGGCAAAGGGAGCAGAGAGGCATGTCGGTGTCGCCGACCGGATCCCCCGTCTGGGCGGTGACAGAGCGCTTGCTCCACGTCCAGGGAAAGGAGGAACGAGAAAGCCCTCGGAGTTCCCATCCTACGCATCTTCTCCCAGGCCCGCCCAGGGAGCGGCTGACCAGTTGCTTCATGAAGGAAGCCAGGAGTAGAGGGAGTGTGGGCCCAGAGAGGTCTTGGATGTGGGATTTGCGTTTGCCGAGGATTTGAGAACGCCCGTGTTTATCTTTTAACGACTCGAGCATTGGCTTGCTTGCCGTCCTGAGCACTGTGACGGAGGGTGGCCTTCGGGATGCAAGCCCCGGGTTCCAGCCTGGCTCTGCCCGCACCGCCCTGCAGGCCTGGATAAGTCGCAGAAACGCTCCTGACGAGGACTGGGCTGCACCCGCCTGGCCTCCCTGGGCGAGCGGGGGACACGCCCCGCAGCTAGCGCAGGCCTGGGCGAGCGGGGGGCAGAGCTGGAACCCGGGCTCTGACCCCCTCTTGGGCCAGGCCCCTCTTCCACGGGCTTGGCTGCACGTGGGGCGGGGGAGCGCGGGGCGGGCGGAGGGGAGGCGCCGGGGAGCCATCCTGAGGGCACCGTTCCCTCCGCAGCCGAGGTCAAGCGCGTAGGAGACACGGTGCTGGGGATGGCCACACAGTGTGTGCAGATGAAGAACGTGCAGAGGACCACGCCACAGACCCTGTCCAACCTCTGCCTGAAGATCAACGTCAAACTGGGCGGCGTGAACAACATCTTGCTGCCCCAGGGGAGGTGAGGCCGGCCTTCCGCTGCGTGCGGGGCAGCTGGTGCGCGACTCCCCGGGGTGGGGCCTGCCGGGGCCGGCGTCCGCTCCCCTGGACAGTGGGTGAAGGAAGTGAGGGGGACGCGGGTCTCGGCTGCTCTCGGTCTAGGCGACCAGGGCCACCTGCAGGCCACTGAGGACCGGGTGCAGGGGCCCGAGGAGAAGGGACTTCTTACCCCACCCAGGGCCGGGGGTCCCGCACGTGAGATGTGGTGGCTGCCCTGGGAGGGGGTGGCTCTGCGATGAGGGGTCGTTGGACTCGCTCAGTTCCCTCAGCGGCAGGTTCTGTGTTTATTGAGTGCCTACTGTGTGCAGGAGTCCTAGCCCTCCAGCGCAGGCCCCGGTGAGAGGGTCCATAAATGCGCTGCCCAGGTGAGCAACAGTGACACAGCAGAAGGGGCAGGAGCTCAGAAGGGTGAGGGTTTCACAGGGGAGGTGGCACTAAGCAGACTGCAGGCACTGTGGGGGGGGGGCAGGATCATGTAGACGCCTGGGAGGAGAGCGTTCCAGAGGGCACAGGCCGTGCAAGGGCCCTGTGGTGCAGCCTGCCAGGAGTGTGGCAGGTGTTCCACTGAGAGACTGAGGGGCAGAGGGCTGCTGGGGGGCCTGGCACTCCCTCCGGGGGAGCGCATCCATGGGAGGGAGGTTCACGAGTGGAGGTGTAGCTCCAGTGACCTCGTTCTAAAAGGCGACTCCAGCTCTGGGTGGAGTGGGGACCAGGCCCTTCTGCGTTGTCCCAGGAGAGGTGCTGGGGCACGGCAGGGGCAGGATGGTCTGTGAATGGAAGAGGAGACTCGAGAGTGAGTCCAAGCCTGTGCTTCTGGAGGGTTAGGCAGCACTGGATGAGGAAGCTGGGCGGGTGCGTCAGCCTCCCAGGGGAGATACTGGGCGGGGGGGGGGGGGGGGGGGAGGAGGGGAAACAGAGGCCTGGTGTTGGTGAGGTTTGTTTAGGGATCCTCACGTGGAGGTGGTATTTAAGGTCTCTAGGCCTGAGAGAACCCCCAGGGCAGGGTGTAGATAGGAAGGATGTCCAAACCCTCAGCCCTGGGGAGTCCAGGGTTAGAAAGGTCGTGGAGGTGAGGAGCCAGCACTGGAGCCTGGTGGGGTCGGTGTTGGGGGGGGGGGGAAGAGCCAGTGTGTGGCTGTGTCACTCGGTGCCAACCAGCCAAGTGCGATGAGGTCCGAGGCTCCACCATGGGACTGGGGGACGTGTGCAGGTCGTCGGTGACCTTGCAAAGAGGAGTCTTGTTGCCATGGCAGCACGAGACCTGCTTGGGAGGCAGTAAACGGGTTCCGTTAATTCCGGGAGCTTTGCCACAAGGCGAGCAAGGGAAGCTCCCACAAGGCGAGCAAGGGAAGCGAGGGAGGGAGCTGTGGGAGGAGAGTGGAGTCCGGAGGCAGGTGTGGTTTTGCTGGTTTAAGGTGTGAGTCATAACTGCGTGTGTTATGCTGCTCCGGGATGCTCCCGGGACCAATCCAGGATTGGGGGAGGGGGCAGCAGGGAAGAGCCGCGGGGTTGGGGGGGCCAGGCGCAGGGTGGGCGGGAGAGCACACGCGGTCAGGGAAAAGAGGAGAGTGAGGCATAGAGAGAGAAAGCTCCAGAACGCACAGCCGGTGAGTCTGGGAGCCGCTGGCTGGCTCGAGAACCGTGCCCGCAACGCTGGCGCTTCAGGGTTGTGACCGCTGGAGTGCAGCCAGCGGTTAGAAGACCCAGGGAGAGAGCTTAGAGCAGTGCTTCTCAACTGGGGCGGTGTCGTAGCCCTGAGAGTGTGTGGTCATGTCTGGAGACGTAGGGGTGTCAGGACGGGGGCTGCTACTGGCCTCTAACACGTAGAGAGCAAGGATGCTCCTGGGCACCCTACAGGGCGTCTGCAGGTCCAAGGTTGGGTAACAAACCATGGGACTCTTTGTATGTATCATTATCTTGGAATTTTCAGCCGTCTACGTGGATAGAACCCTCATGTCCCTGCGCCCAGCCACAGCAGCCGTCAGAACCTCAGCACTCTCGTTCAGTCTGCACTCCACCTACACCCTCTCCCCCACCGCCTTATTCTGAAGCCGATCTCACACCAAGCAGCTTTTCACCTGCAAGGTTTTCTGTACATGTGACTGAAAGATAAGGAGTCTTTACAAACACGGCCACAGTACCCTTAGCACACAAAAGTAACGCTGGTGCCAGTACCCTGAGAGGTCCGGGCAGTGTCCCCGAGTCTTGGCCTCTGACGCTCCCGCTTCCCCTCACAGGCCGCCGGTGTTCCAGCAGCCCGTCATCTTTCTGGGGGCGGATGTCACGCACCCACCTGCCGGGGACGGGAAGAAGCCGTCCATCGCCGCCGTGAGTATCACCTCCTGCCGGGCCCCCTGTTGGTCTGTGTTCCTGCGTAATCAGCATCTCCGTACTTCTTGGCCCTTTCCTTGTCTGATAGCATGAAGAGTGCAGCAGGGTGGCCCGGTGGGGTCATGTCCCTGGCACTCGCCGTCTGGTTCCCTCTGGGTGGCACCTGCAGGCGACTGGTTTCAGGCCAGCTTGCCTTTGGGACACTCGTCGCTCTTAGGGGTCGGAATCTTGGAGTGTCGTGTGTGGAGGTGCACATGGCTTTGGGAAAACAGTGTGCTTGAAAGAATTAGGGACACTGTCACTGTCACTGTCGCCAGGTACCTTCTCTGGGCTGATGTAATTCAGCCACATCTAGTCACAAGCAGAATTAGGGGTTCAGAACAATCGTTGATTTTTTTATTAGGTCCCTCTGGCAAACTTTTATTCCTCGGAACACGTTTATAAACACTACAGCCACGCACTCAGGAGAATCGTAAAGGTGGTGGGTTTGCATGTGATGAGTCCTCTCCTGGACCCCCTTCACCCCCAGAGCGGGGGCCCTCGGGGCTCCTGCTGAACCCGCGTTGCCCCGCAGGTCGTGGGCAGCATGGACGCCCACCCGAACCGCTACTGCGCCACCGTGCGCGTCCAGCAGCACCGGCAGGAGATCATCCAGGACCTGGCGGCCATGGTGCGCGAGCTTCTCATCCAGTTCTACAAGTCCACACGCTTCAAGCCCACCCGCATCATCTTCTACCGAGACGGTGTCTCCGAGGGGCAGTTCCAGCAGGTCGGCCGTCTCCCCCCCTTTTTCCCTGCCCTCTTCTCGGTGTCTTAAACTCATCTGTTTCTCGGCAGGACAGCTTCTTGGGTTCGCTAATGAAGACAGTGGTGTGGTTTTCGTTTTGCCCCCAGGTTTATCTGGTCACCGCGTGGGCGGTAGTGATGGGCTCCGGGTTGTCAGGACCCTGCGGCAGGTGGGGCGGAGAGGCCTGTCCCGGCGGACTCGGTCCAGCACACGCCAGCCAGGGGCCCTTCCCGGCTCCAGGCTTTGCCTTGCAGGCTGTGGGGAGTCTCTGTGGGGCAGGGACACCGCTGTGGCTTGGGGGTCACCTCTGTCCGCGAAGGAGGGGGCGGGCCGGAGTGGGGAGAGCGCAGAGCAGGGTGAGGACAGTGGCCGGGAGGAGGGTAGGTGGGAGCCCTTTGGAAATAGTCAACAGGACCCAGCCACTGTTTGGATGTGGAGGGAGAGGCGGCACCTTAGGTGACGTGTGGGGCATCGCCTTGAGGAAACGTCTGGAAGGCAGGGGAGCCTCTTAGACACCGGGGCACTGGAGGCGGGGCAGGTGAGGACAAAAGAGGGTTTGTTGCTATGCTCCAGGTGAAAGCACCCGCAGCATCTCCAAGTCGAGGGGACTGTGGGCAGCAGTGAATCCATCCGAGCCTGGAACTCGGGGGATTGATGCCCTGAGTGTGTCCATATTTGGCCAGGGCTAATGCCACCTCCACCCTCTCCGCGTCTCCAGTGCACGCTTTGTCGAGAGATAGTAGCAGGGAAGGCAGAAGTATCCGATGCTGCAGGAGACCCACCCAGACGGGAAGACATCCTGAGAGGCACTCCAGCGTGTCCAAAGGCCCCAGGCCACCTTGCTAGACAGGCGGGGTGGCACGTGACAAGGCGCGGGTGCCAGTGCCTTCCTGGTCCAGAGTAGGAGCAGCTGAGGCCACAGCGGGCGAGGGGGATGGCTTCGAGGTTCCTTGACCGTCTGGTAGCTCCTGGGCAGGGCCCCTGATTCGGAGCTTCTGTGGGAACCTGGGTTGGGGGCTCCTGTGCCGCCTCTCGGGTCCAGATCCAGCGTGTGCCAGCCGACCTCGAAGCCCCTCTTATACAAAACCGTCCGGTTCCCTCCGCTGGGAGATGCTCTCCCCTCATCTGAGCGCCCGTTCACCCTCTGTCACTGGCATTCTTACTACAGAAGAGGGTTTGCATCATCCTCCGTTTTCTCTCTCTGTGAACGCACTCCACACCTTACAGAATCACCACAATGGGGTTTCTGGACCCAGAACCCAAGACATATTTTTGAGACATCGCAACACAATATTTGGTGAGGGCAGTTGCTGAAACCCTGAGGTGTGGGGTCCCTGTAGCAGCCATCACCACCCCGGGCCAGGCTGTGTGCCTGTTCATCTCTGACACAGGTGGGGGGGCAGAGACAGTGCCAGCATCCTTGTACCCTAACTCCTCGCGCTTCGCAGGTGACTTTAGTCTTCACAGCAAGCTTGCAAGGTGCAATGTTCCCATTTTAAAACTGAAAAAACTGGGGATCAGACAGGGTGCATGGCTTTCCAAAGCCACACGGTTGCTTAGTGGTAGAGCTAGGATTTGAACTCAGGTCCAGCTCCTAAGCCAGCGGTTTTTTGGTTTTTTTTGTTTTGTTTTGTTTTGTTTTTTACTAGAGTCTCTCCGTCTTCTCCAATCCAAAACTAAGTTGTTGGATTGATTTGTTCATGTATGTGTTTCCCACAGTGCCTCATGTCCACGGTGGGTGGTAGCACTTAGAACATTCCAGAGACCGTGCTCAGCCTGTTTCTCCATTATCTAACCTAAACCATTTAACCACGAAACCTGGGTATCGTTTGCTCCATGATATTAATGAAGAAACAGGCTCAGAGAGTCAGAATCACACAGGTAACAACAAGCTAGTGGAACTACAAGCCTTAACATAAATATGTATCAAACATACACATGATTATGGGATTCGTTCCAAGGTAGCAAGAGGCCTGAAAACATAATAATGATCCTCAAACGTGTTCTTCTTTCTTTCCATAGGTTCTTCACCACGAGTTACTGGCTATCCGAGAGGCATGCATTAAGCTAGAAAAAGACTACCAGCCGGGGATCACGTTCATAGTGGTCCAGAAGAGGCACCACACTCGGCTCTTCTGCACCGACAAGAATGAGCGGGTGAGTGTCCTCGACCCTGGGCTGTGCAGCCTCGAGGGACACGGGTCTCACGCCCTGCACCACCTCCCAGGCTCTTGGGAGACCCGGCCCTTCGTGGTGACCCAGCCTGAGACGTTGGAGAAGGGCTCTCCTCAGTTTGGTGAGAAGTTTGAACCTGCAAACCCCACAGGTCCGGGATAGGTCCAGGCAGATGTCATTTATCCGAAAAGGAAATTACCAAAGGTGAGGTTTCAGGGCCAGTTAGCAACCATGGTCATAGACAGCATAGTGTAAAGAATGCGGTAGAATGCAGTAAAGTGGGGAGCCCACAGGGTGGTTGGAGTGCTGGAAGAGGGCCTGGGGAGCTCACTCAGGGGTCTGGTCTGGAGAAACACTGAAAGACAGCGGTGTCCAAGCTCCTCATCCCTCTCCTGGCTGTTCCAGAACAAGAACCACGAGCATGCAGGAGACTTAAGACTTGTAGTTGTAACTGCTGAGAATTGTCCACAGTTGGAGAAAGATCAGAACCCTTAGGTTAAAAGCCCTCTCCTGTTCCCAACAGGATAAATAAAAATAAATCCATACCTAGACGCATTGTCCTAAAACTGCAGAGCGTCAAGGTAACTGCATGAGAAAAAAGACCTCCCGGAAGGGAAGGACGTTCCACCAGGCTGTCCACCGGCAGGGCTGGAAGTCGGGGGTCAGTGTCCGCGCGGTGCAGCCCGCTGATGCCACAGCGGCACCACAGCACCGAAAGTGCTTCTTGCCTAAATGGAAGGCAAAATGCAAATTGAGAGTCAATAGCAAGGAAAAGGGATACTTTGTCACGATCACCTAGAAGATATAACAGCTGTGAGCGTGGATGTACCTCACACCATGACCTAAAAATATGTGAAGCAAAAACAGACAGAATTTCAAGGAGAAATTGACAAACACACCATCAAAGAGGTCTGTTTTAACAGACCACTATCAGAAAATGAAACAGGCACAAGTTAGTAAAAACTGAAAATGGGAAGAAAGGAATGAGCCAGACCTGACAGACAGAACTCTGCCTGTGACATCTGAGCTCACGCTGAGGGCTTACATGAGCTGGCGTTGTCCCAGATCACAAAAGAGGTCTCAGGAGATTGCCAAACCTCCGTATTCTACAAACCACATTTTTTAAAAAAAATTAATTTATTTTGGAGGGCTGCATTGGGTCTTCGTTGCTGCACGCGGGCTTTCTCTAGTTGCGGCGAGCGGGGGCTACTCTTCGTTGCGGTGCGCGGGTTTCTCACTGCGGTGGCTTCTCTTGTTGTGGAGCACGGGCTCCAGGCACACGGGCCCTAGAGTGCTCAGGCTTCAGTAATTGCGGCACGTGGGCTCAGTAGTTGTGCTGCATGGGCTTAGATGCTCCGCAGCATGTGGGATCTTCCCGGATCAGTGCTTGAACCCGTGTCCCCTGCATTGGCAGGCAGATTCTTAACCACTGTGCCACCAGGGAAGTCCCCAAACCATATTTTCTGTTACGTAGGAAAAAGCGTAAGACAACTTAAAATTTTGATTTCAAGCCCACTGCAGGGCTTCCCTGGTGGCGCAGTGGTTAAGAATCTGCCTGCCAATTCAGGGGACACGGGTTCGAGCCCTGGTCCGGGAAGATCCCACATGCTGCGGAGCAGCTAAGCCCGTGCACCACAACTACTGACCCTGCACTCTAGAGCCCACAAGCCACAACTACTGAAGCCCGCGCGCCTAGAGCCCGTGCCCCGCAACAAGAGAAGCCACCGCAATGAGAAGCCCACACACCACAATGAAGAGTAGCCCCCGCTCGCCGCAACTGGAGAAAGCCCGCACGCAGCAACAAAGACCCAGCACAGCCAAAAATAAATAAATAAATGTATTTATTTAAAAAAAAAAAAAAAAGCACTGCATTAAAAATGTAAAGAGAATAATCAATTGTGAAATGATCGGAAATGAACAAAAACGAGAATTTCATATCAAACCTTGTGCAGTGCAACTAAAGCAGGCATTTACAGGTAAGAGTATAGACATAGGTGCTTTTGTTGAAAACAAGAAAGAGAGCCATGAATAAGTCTGAAGCTACAGGAAGGATGTCAGTCCCAGTGGTCAAGGGAAAGCTGAGGAGCTGGTGTGCATAGGCCCCCTGCCACCTCAGCCTGCAGACCTCTCTTGCCAGGAGTCAGGAGGGCTCAAAGTCAGCTTATTCCGGCACCCCACTTTCTCTCTCAGAATAGAAAATAGTGAACTAGAAAATGAAGAAGCAATAGAGCAGATTAACACAAGCAAAAGGTACTTCTCTGAAGATAGATAAACCCAGCAAGACTCAACAAAAAGAGAGAACACTTGTAATTGTGTTGGGAACAGAAGGGGAATGATGGCTGCAGAGGGAGTGTGTGTTATTTGAATCATAATGGAATGATAACAACTTCATGACAACACATTGGAAAACTGAGAAGAAACAAACACTTGTTTGTAGAATTACATAAGTTACCAAAATCAGCTGAGTAGGATAGTCCAATCATTGTTCCAAAAGGCATCAGGCCCAGAGAGTTTTACAGGCAAGCTTTACTAAAGCTTCAAGAATAGATTATCTTAAAGTGTGGCAGAGCATAGGAAAAAGGGGGAAACTACTTAGCTTATTTTATGAAGTTAGTCCAGAGATTTTTATAGTCAAGTTTTACCAGACCTTCGAAGAATAATCTTGTATAAAGTATTTCAGAGAATGGGAAAAGTCGGGGGGACTCACATTATGAGGTTAGCCTGATAAATACCAAATGTTGTCAAGGATGTGGGTGCCGTGATGTGGAGCAAAGGGTCTGGAGCCAGATAACCTGGCTCCAATCCATCCCCTCAGCATCCGGGCTATGTGACCACAGGCTGTCAGCCCCTCTACCTCCTGGACCACCTTCTGAGGATGTTGGGAGGGTTGGCTGAGCTAACACGCAGAGCACTTAGCACAGAGTAAATGCATTATTATGAGGAGGATTCTCCTACACTTTTGATGGGAATACAAACGGATAACCAACTTGGAACACTGTTTGGCAATTCTAGAGATCTACCCTGGAGGAACTCACACGCTTGTGTACAAGAAGACATGTATTCTATAAGAGTATTCTGGCAGTATTGTTTATAATAGCAAAAAATTAATCTGTCTGTTAACAGGAGAAAAGGTTGTAATGTATTTATATATTGGCACTTATACAGCAATGAAAAATAATAAACTCTCTCTCCCAAATGACTACATCTCAAAATTGTAATACGGAGCAAAAACAGAAAGTAGCAAATCATATAGGATACATGTATACAGTTTTTTTTTTTGGATAAATTTATTTATTTTACTCATTTATTTTTGGCTGCATTGGATCTTCGTTGCTGCGCGTGGGCTTTCTCTAGTTGCGGTGAGCAGAGGCTACTCCTCGTTGTGGTGCGCAGGCTTCTCATTGCAGTGGCTTCTCTTGTTGCGGAGCACGGGCTCTAGGTGCACGGGCTTCAGTAGTTGTGGCTCGCGGGCTCTAGAGTGCAGGCTCAGTAGTTGTGGCACACGGGCTTAGTTGCTCCGCAGCATGTGGGATCTTCCCGGACCAGCGCTCAAACCCACGTCCCCTGCATTGGCAGGCAGATTCTTAACCACTGCGCCACCAGGGAAGCCCCTACAGTTTTAAAATCTGCAAAGTAACACAATATAATGCTAACGGAGACTTAAATATGTAGCAGAGAATAAAAGTATGTGTGGGAATAATAAAGTCTAGATTTGAGACTGCAGCATGGAAGGGATACAAAGGTAGGCACTCTTTTCAAATATTTTACTTATTTTAAAAATCGGGAATTCCCTGGCGGTGCAGTGGTTAAGAGTCCGCCTGCCAGTGCAGGGGACACGGGTTCGATCCCTGGTCCAGGAATATCCCACATACCGCGGAGCAACTAAGCTCGTGCGCCGCAACTACTGAGCCTGCATGCCTAGAGCCCGTGCTCCACAACAAGAGAAGCCACTGCAGTGAGAAGCCCACGCACTGCAACAAAGAGTAGCCCCCGCTCACCGCAACTAGAGAAAGCCCACGCGCAGCAACAAAGACCCAACGGAGCCATAAATAAATAAATAAATAAATGAACAAATAAATAAATAAATAATCTGAAGGTATAAAAAAAGGTTGAGAAGAAGTAAAAACACACACACACATCTGAAGGTGCAGCGGGGTTACACTGGAGATTCTCTTTTTTGTATGTATATTTGAAATTGCACGACTAAAAAAAATCAATCAGTGACTTCGTGACTGATTGGGAGTTTTGCTGTTCCAGTAGCGTAGCTGGATGTTGGGTGGTTTTTCAATGCTAGAGTGTAAGCTGAGAGTTAAGTGGTTTGGTAGAATTTGTAGTCCTCCCACACCCCAGCTCCTTGGATGGCCTCTGGTGGAGCAACCCGCCCTCCCTGGCGGTGGTGATTGAACCCCCGGTAGAGTGGGGAAGCTCTTGACAGCTGTCAGGGTTTTCTAGCTCTTCTGCCTTCAGTATTGTGTGTGTGTGTGTGTGTGTGTGTGTGCGCGCGCATGTGTGCGCGCGTGCTGGCGCACGTGGGCAGGTGACGGCTGTCACGTGTCCGTCATCTGGTCTTAGATTTGTTATGTTGGTGACAGTTTCCATCTTGGCCTCAACAATAGTGAAGACCCTTCAGGTGGTCCACGCAGATGCTTCAGTGAAGGGAAGACTCTGCATTTCCCTCAGGGGCCTTTATGAGATGGCGAGAAATAACCCCAGCCCAAAGAGAACAGGAATTAATTTGATTTCAGTTGTTAGTACATGTTAAATTTTAATGCCATAGCACTGAGCAAATGTATTGGCCAATTTAAAGACTTCAGAGCAGAAGGCAGTGTGGCTGCGTCTTGCCTCTTGCTTGCTTTGCCCTGTTGCCCCCTGGGCGTGTCTAATGGACTCCTGTGTTGCTGAAGGTGGGGAAGAGCGGAAACATTCCAGCAGGGACGACCGTGGACACGAAAATCACCCACCCGACCGAGTTTGACTTCTACCTGTGTAGTCATGCTGGCATCCAGGTAAGGACAGAGGGTCCACTTTGCACAGTCTTGGTGTCTCTGGGGTGTCGTCCACACATTCAGCAAACACTTGCAGAGCACAAACCTTGTGCCAGGTGCTCCAGTGGGCACTGGGGACGTGGTGGTGAACGGCACGGATGGGGCTCCAGTCCATCCCGAGGGGACGCAGGCGGTTGACCAGTGAACTGTGGAGGCTGAGAACCATCAGGTGTTGGGGACGGAGGACCCACTGGGGTGCTGTGCTGGGGCGGGGGTGGGTTCCCATTTTAGCCGAGATGAGGTCCAGGAAGAAGGAGCAATGAGTGCGAAGGCCAGGCAGCCTGGCGGGGACAAGTGGCAACCCTGTGTGCTTGGAGTTTGGCGAGCTAGATGGGGTCTGAGAGGTGACAGAGGGGCGGGGTCAGCCTTGCGTGCCCACCACACACGGGCACTGGTGTACGGGGAAGGTCACCATGTGGCATTCCTTGTCCCTCCCAGCGAAGAGACCCACAGCTTGCCAAGAGTGATTCTGAGAGAATGTTGCCACCTCAGAAGTGCCATGTCCAGCGTACCTGTTGTCAGAGCTGAGCCACCAGGATCTGCGAGGCTGTGCCCCTTGGGACAGGAGGAACTTAGCTCTGGGTGCCCGTGCTGCTTCACCACAGAGGGGCTTTTGGGTGTTTCAAGTTATAAGTGAGGACTTAAATATCCATCCCCAAGGGATTTGAACCTAAACTTGGAGGGCTTACCGTAAACTTTGTACTTCTGCCACGGGAAATACACCTGCACGTCCTTCACATCACCGTGGCTCTAGAACAGGGCTTGGCAAACTGGCCTGTGGGCCGCATCCAGCCTGCAGCCTGTCGGGGTGCAGCCTTAGGGCTGAGTGGTGTTTACATTTTTAAAGGTTGTTAAAATGGAAGAAGAGGAACGTGGCTCAGAGAGGACGGAGGCTTCTGCAGTGTTTCCCGGGCACGTCTGTCCCCGTGATGGCTTCCGTGTCGGGCGGGCGCTTTTTCTGTACAGGCCACCCCGGCTTCCATCACAGTCTGTCTTTCCTGGCTTCCCTCCTGGTGGGTGGACCCCTCGCCCCCCGGGGCCTCTGGTTTGTTTAAGGGATAAACCTGTCTCCCTCCATTTTCTGCACAGGCACTTTCTAATGGGGGAAATCTCACACTGGAGACATTTAAGTGCTGTGACAAAATGGGCCTCAAGGGGTCCTGCTCTGCTGTGGTTGCCATGTCCTCGGCACACCCTCTGATACAAAATACCCCACTGCCCGCAGGCCCCCATGACAGCCACCGATTAAATGCTGAAAGGGGCGCAGAATGTGTGCTTCATCAGAGGATAAGAGCGTCTGCCGCCCGCCAGTCCCCGGGAGCCTGAACACAGACAGAGAGTCAGGAAGGGCCCGCTGGCTGGCTTGGGTTGCGTGGCAGGGAAGGCGGGTGGGGAGAAGCCAGAGAAAGGCCCTTCCCTCAAGCGCGCTCCTAGCTGACCGGTCATGGGTGCCCCGGCGAGCAGTGCAGCGGCCGTGCCGGCACCCGAGCCCCAGTGGGCACTCCGCCTGGGGCATGGGCCAGGCGACCAACCCCACCTCCTTCAGTTTTGAAAGATTCCAAACTGCATACACTGCACAAAATAAATATATGTTCAAACGCCCATTTTAAAGGCGTTAATGTGTAACTTATTAGAGATTTCTTCTTGCCTATATAAATAAAGCATTGTAGAAAACCTAGTATATACAAATGGCATTATCCTCCAGACAACCATTTCTGTATTATATCTTTCCTATGAGTTTTCTCTACACAAATAAATGTGTGTGTATAGTCTGTTATTTTACCAGTAGGGGGTCATAGAATATGTGGCTCTGATGCCTGTTTATAATGATACATAATAGGATAATATAAATACCTTCTTGTCGCTGAACGTCCTCCCACTGTATCCTCTGTGAAGGATTCTACTGTGGGGTGGAAGCACAGCTTCTCTCGGCAGCACCCTTTTGCAGGTGAGTTCTGGACTTCTCTCTTGCATGTTTACCTCTCTGACCCTCTGATCTGCTTTTAGGGAACAAGCAGGCCTTCCCACTATCACGTGCTTTGGGATGACAATCGTTTCTCTTCCGATGAGCTGCAGATTCTCACCTACCAGCTGTGTCACACCTACGTGCGCTGCACGCGCTCCGTGTCCATCCCGGCGCCAGCATACTATGCTCACCTGGTGGCCTTCCGGGCCAGGTACCACCTGGTGGATAAAGAACATGATAGGTGAGTGGCATGCCTTTCCTGGCTGGGGTCGTTTCTGCAACAGGCTTTGGCAGCTGCTTTTCTGGAATGGGAAGCAGTGGGGTCCCAGTGGCTGGAGCCGACCCTGACACAGACACCCAAAAGCTAACATCTTCGCCGCCATTTGTTAGCTGTGTGGCTGCCTCCCCAGATGGCTGGTGCGTGGTCCTAACTTAGCTATCAGTGTGCTGCCTCATGGTGCGTTAAAGGCTGCGCTCTCTCTCTCTCTCTCTCCTCTCTCTGTCTCTCTCTGTCTCTCTCTCTCTCTCTGTCCCCCATCCCCACAGTGCTGAAGGAAGCCATACCTCCGGGCAGAGTAACGGACGAGACCACCAGGCGTTGGCAAAGGCAGTCCAGGTCCATCAGGACACGCTGCGCACCATGTACTTTGCTTGACATGTTTTAGTGTTTACGATTGTGTACCGAGTTGGATTCACATGAGACCAGCTACACTCAGACCAACAAATGCCCAGCCCTTCCGTGACAGCCAGCATCGAACATGAGACGCCATTGATTTTAGTAGATTCTCCATTTTCCAGAATGCCTTCCGTCCCAGATTTCAGACTTGGATTTTGAACTGCAGACCTGTATGAGACCCCATTGTCGTAGGAAATATGGTTTGCCAAAATCTTATAAGCTGCTTATTAAAATAGAGTCCCGTGTTTCCTAAAAAATCTCCTAAAACCAGTCTATGAACTCAGGGCTTTAAAACATTTTTAATTTATTTGGTCGTTCAATTTACTTGTTTTTAACACATGATTCTATATGAAATTGATGGGCTCAAACTAGCTGTGAACGTTCTGTGAGAGTGAAAGCAACATAAAACACATTGTGGTTTTAAAGCCTTGAACATTCTGATGCTGTCACTAAAGTTTATTTCAGAGTGACACCTGTGTGCTCCTGACCTGGCTCCCACCAGCTGTCCGGGATCCGAGGGCAGGGGCCAGGCGAGGCGCCCTGGTGTCTCTCGTTCTGCCACTGCCCGCCTTTCACTCAGCCCGAAGGAAGGAGGGGTGGCAGAAGGTGGGCTGTGTGTGTTTACAACATTTATAGGTCCAGAGGGATTGGCAGACAAGTGCCATTTTAATAAAAATTTATTTAAAAAAAGAAAAAAGACAATATGCCGACAGTCTAATCATAAGATTTGTCCTATAGGACTGTGACATTTATTTTCCAAAGTTTCTAAAGAATACGGGTCTGTGGTGATAAATACAGTACAATCCTTTTTCACTGTTATGTCTTTAATGTAAGAGAAAAATATATATATCTGGTTTGCAGTATTAATGTGATAGATAGATGCTGTTTTTCATTTTACTGACTACGGGGTGCTTCTTGTGATCTGTTTAGCATATCAAGAGTGTTTTGGAGCCTGGAGCCTGGACCACCCTTGTGGTTTCTCAGTGCTTAAGTACAGGAGTATGCAATTGACTCAGTGTGCCCGCGGCCCACCCCCTCGTGTAGACCGCGCAGCCTGGACCCTCAGGAGGACCGAGTGTGCTCCCAGCGGTCACTCCCCCTCCCCGCCTCATCCCCGTGTGTCGCTCAGCCAATTAAGCACAAATGGAATGTATGTATCCTTCCACTCCTGGGAACGAGTCTGCGTATCAGCGTGCACTTCTCTCTGCGTGTGGTTTGTTAGACAAGCGTCATAGGATCTATGCACTGAAACACAGAGAAGGCTGTCGGTGGTGGCGCTCTGCGGGATGCGAGGCCAGCGTTCCGCGAAGGAGCCCAGCCCTTGGGAGGATGGCTGATGGCGAAGCCAGCAGGAGAGGCAGACCGTTCTGCTAGGATTTGCGTTCTGGGCCCCGGATGTGGGTTTGCCAGTCTAGAATCCATTGCACTAAGAATGATGCCGTGGACAGCTCGACAGGGGTAACAGCAGAGAGCTCTGTTTGTGCTAAATGGGCTTTTTGTCCTTGTAGGCGGTTTTCTAAGAATCAAATCCACATTCAGTACAGAGATTCTAGGAAGGAGATGAACCTTTCCCTAGTGCTGCTTCGTGCTCTGTAGGTTTCCTCTGGCCCTGCTGATGGCCCTCCCATCCCGGCCTGACATTTACCTCTGGCGCTGTGGTGGAGTGAGGGTCCCAACCAGGGTGCCTCGTGCTGGGGTAAGCGCCCGCCTCGGTCTTGTGTGAGGGCTCCGCGGGGGCGGGGAAGCGCCGTCATGGACACTCGGCCTGGATTTTGGCGGCAACGACAAAGGGGTGACTATTATTTGTGACAATATATACTCAAGAGTGGTGTGTGTGTGTGCGCGCGTGTGTGTGCATGTGGGTGTCTTATTAATGGCATTAGTCTCCTCTTGCTGTATCTTTTTTTTTTTTTGTCTTTTTAAATGACAGAAGCCTCTGCTCTAAGAAATGTTGCAATTCGCTGTCATTTTAGTAGCAAGTGGCACTTTCTCCTCTTCAGAAGGATACCAGTACACTCTTGGCTTAAGTTCCCGGGAGCATTCAAGCTAAGGAGGGAATCTTTTCACTAATACACTTTTAAAATCTGAACTTAGGTTAGTTTTCAGTCATTTTTAGGATCATCTAGAGCCGTGTGTCTCGAAGGTATGTTTCTACCACTTGCAACAGTATCTCGGTGGTCGGGGCGGTGGTTGGGGCATTGGCCGTAAAAACGCTGTGACTCCTGTGCTCGCTGCGGCCTCCGGGGTGGTGGCTGGGCATCTGCGTTTTACACCATCAGCTGGGGGCCCAGGGCTGCCTGGAGTCTGAGAACCTCTGATCTAGAGCCTTCTGGAGAGTGTGCTCCCTCAAGCACTGAGGGCCTGGCAGGGAGGGACTCCCCAGCAATGCAGGGGAACGTTTTCTAAGCGAATACACTGGGCAGGATCACAGGCTGGCAGAAAATGAGACCTACATTTTAAAAAAATCGTTTTGAAGGAAAAGTTTTCTTTCTAGAGGGCCAAAGTACTTTGAGAAAGGTACTTGTTACAGCCCTGTGCTTGTTTTATAAAACTTTTACTACTTAAAAGCATTCATAAACCAAACGTCTCCAGCTGGGTTAGCTGCATACCTTTGTACATGTCTGATGGTTCAGAATTCAAATGGCTGTAGTTACAATTTCTCAGGTAAAGAACTGTTTTCCCAAATTTCTACCAATCCCCCCCATTATTCGGATAAATTTTGAGACAGCGTAAAACCTCAAGGTGCAGTAGAATAAGTCCAAGCCCTGTTCACGTGGAAGCCAAGAGGGGCCCTGCCCGTTCTGTGTGGGTCACGCCCGCCCAGGGCAACCTCGTGGCCGCCCGAGAGGGGCTCCGGGCACCTCCGGCCTCTGCCTGCATTTGACAGGTTTCCTGAGGCCTGTGCAGGGCTGTGCAAATTGCAGAGGTGTCCACTCGCCGCCGGCTTTGCCCAACCCCACTAAGTAAGGTGTGCCTTGCTTTAAGCAAACTGAATGTGAAAGTTATGAAGTAGAAATCTGGATTCATTTCAAAGAAAAACTGGGATTTATCTTATCTCTTCAGAAGAGGTCTCCCAATTAGATCCTTATCCTGGTACTCTTCCTAGTATATTTTAAAATATTCACAGTAAGAAAAGTTAACATATTCCCATCCCTTCACCACTTCCTATTACGTTCGACAAGCTCTCACCCTAATAGCTAAGTGATGAAAGAAACCCGGGGGAGCTGCTTCAAGTCGCCGTTTTGTAGGAGAGCCCTTTGGCCCTGCTGAGATTCCATCCTGCTGTTTGTGTACTTATTATAATAAGCTCAGATGTTCCTAGTTCAGATAAATGTTGTAAAACTGGGCATACCTATACTTTTAGAAAGGGATTGTTTTATTTTGGTTTTGGTTTTCTGTTTTGAGAAAACTTCACATATACACTTGATACTACATTTTAGGGTCTGCTTTTTCTTTTCAAGATTGTGTTGCTTTTTGGTAGTGTTCTCACACTCCCGTGCATGAATGTTTGCACTCTAGAACCACGAGCGATCCCTGGCCACTGCGCTGGCTTCCCCAGGAGGGACTTGTTGGAAGTGGAGTGATTTCCGCGCTGTGTGAGTTTGGCCGTAAGCAGTGCTGTTGTGATGTTTACCCCAGCGTGTGCTCATTAGAAGAGACAGTTTAAGTTCAATTCCTACAGCAGGGTTGTGGGCGGGTGGGTATCGATGTTATATTGTATGTTATTTTTATTGTTGTTAAATGCAAATGTTGCTATTTATTTTTTCCTTTCTGCTCTGGTTTGATTTGGCTGATATGGATATTCCAGTGCATGTGGTACCTGATGAATATGATAGAAATTATTTTCCCCAACTTTTATAAATTACCTAATGTTTACCTTCAAGTTTGCTGGATGATTTATTTTTGAAAGCCACAAATGTAATTTTTCTGGATGAATTGTTTTTCTTATATATGCAGCAATGTAATTTAACATTGATCTGCAGGGTGACTTAAATTTTATTTTTACAAGGCAGTTTTTCAGTCAGATTATATATTTGATACAATATGTTAAGGGTAGACCAGCCAAGCGTCGTGCAGTTGGGACACCAGACTGTCTCGAGGAGGCCTCTGGAGGCTGGGACGGCTTCTTTTGGTTGCTTGGCATCATGGAAGCACTAGGCTGTTTCATGGAGCCACCCGTCAGGATCTGGATGGAGTCCTTGAGTGGGACTTTGATCTGTTGGGCAGTTCAGAGGATTTTTCATGGGCATTTTCCTACACCTAAGGCAGTTCCATTAGGAGGAGCTTTAGAAGTTGACATAATCCAGACAGTGGACAATCCCAGTGGCCCAGACAAGCCATAGAAATTTCCCCGTGACCTCTCTTTGACTCATCTCTCACGCTCATGAGAAAAGGAATGTACAGTGAATAGAAACTTCCTCAGTGTTCATACGCCTCACTTTCAGAATGCAAATACTTTGTATTTTAAGCCCTCCCCCAAAGTAACCAAGAATATTCTCTCTAGCTGCCGTGCCAGCAGTTTCGGCTGCTGTGACGTTTCTCAGTGTAGACACAGTGCACGTGTGACTTCGTAATAGGGCTGTCCGTGTTACACACACATGCTGACTTTTTTTGTAAGGAAAATTTTCAACTCGAAATAATTGCACTGATTTTTTGACAGCTTCCTTTTTATTATGTCCAACTTTGCATCTGCTGTACTTGTTTGAAATGATTGTAAATAGATTTAGGATAGCAGAAATGATGTAATACAATGCGTTGCTTTGTTTTAGTGATCCTGCCACGTTTTTCAGTATTATGTGTTAGAGCCGTGTGGGCTGGCCGCTGCCCTTCCCCCTCTACAGCCATGTGTATGTGTGTGTGTTGACCATTCATGAAGGACAGATTAGCCTCGTTGCTGTCTTTTTCTGGAAGGAAGTTTGCAGTGTATTGGAAGAAGAGTGTGCTCTCTCCTTGCGGTCTGAGGTTTAATTCTAAGAGGATTAATTGTAAATCCTTTGAATACTTCTGGTCTGTTTAATTCCTCGTTATTTGCCATGACTCCCTAAAGCATTTGCTGCTAGCTCCCTCCAGCATTTGACAGCTTGGATAGGAAGCATCTGAACGGCCAATGTTACTAGAGAGTCAGGGCCTCCCTTGCTTCTCTTTGGTCACCTGTCATTTTAAAGCCATGAGGTCGCTGTTATGTCAAAACTGTCATTTGTGGCTTAACCCATAGATGCCGGGCAGACCTGAAACGCAGTGCTGTTCCTTTAGGCCTCGTGATTTGGCCAGATGAGAAGTAGTGCTCCAGCCCACAGTGTGTAATTCTGTTTGTGATCAGGCTACACAGTATCAGACACACAAAGGAGCTTTTAAACCCAAACCAGTCATCTGAGTGTGTGTTAATGTCATGTTGATGCCATCTCGGTGCCCTCACTTAGTGCTTTTTTGGATGTTTTGCCATTTTATTGTCTAAAGTGAATGTATTGGCTTAGCCATATCACTACAGAAGGTGGTTTCTAATACCTTTTAGTTTAAAAATAAATAAATAAGCGCAGATAAAGGCTACCTCTGAATTCTTAATAGATTCATGTTTGCTTTTAAGTGTAGCTATCCACACTGAAAATAGCCAAAATGTTGCCTGAATCAACTGAATTGTGAACATCTCTCTGTTCAGTTCTGGCTTGAAAATTTGTGTGCCATACTGTGACCCACGGGCAGTCCCCTCCTCCCTCTCTGGGTGTCCGGGGTGGACCAGGGACTCCTCAGGGCTGCCCGGCTCCGAGATGTTAGGACTCTCAGTGGCCAGCAGGAAGGAAACGCAAGGGCCTTTCTGCACCGTCCTCAGGTGCAGGGCCGTGTGTGGCGGGACCTGGAAGCGACCCACTGTCCTGGCTTTTCACTTTCCTATTTGACATAAGAAAGCACTTTTTTCCTCTGCTTTACTTATGAATGGGTTGAAAGTGTCTCCTTCTACTCTCTTCTCCCTTTTTGTACACTCTGTAAGATCACAAAGGTGCTTAAACACCGACTCTCATGCAAATAGTACTTCAGTAGCTGCATGGTTTCAAAATGCAGTGCAGATGTCATTGACCTTTGACTTGGGAACCTTGAGTTACTATCACTCTATACTTTAAAGTGAGCTAAGGTTTGAAAGCAAAATGTTCTGTTCAAATCCAAGGCCCTTTGCTTGAAAGGAGCACAGGGTCCAGGGCGGCAGCGTCTTGAAGTAGGGGTTCCTGCTGCTGGCGCCCTGGACCAGGATGCCAGCCTGCGGGAAGGCTGGCCTGGGAGAGCTCGGCATCACGTGTCATGAACCACTTTGCTGTCAGAAATCTCGTCTGCCCACACACTGCTGTGGGTTGATCAGTGTCGCCCCCCTGCTCCTTCGCGTCTTTTCTTTAGGTTCCTCGTGTTCTCCCGTCTTCAGAAGGTGAGCATTTGCTCCAGATCACTTGCACTGGTTTGCTCCTAAGTTCTGGAGGGACAGTTGGGCGGTGTTGTGGTTGCAGGCGTCTGGGTGTGAGGAGGCGGCTCCGCTCTCTTCTGGACGCTCATCAGACCTTGACTTTGGCCCAGAGAGGTTCCAGGTGCACCATTACGAGGAAGTCCTTGCCTTCAACGCTGCATGCTGCGCTTTAATTCCGAAAGCGCCAAGTGTCCTTTGCAGTCTAAGAATGTGTAATTCTGCAGTCACGCTGTCCTATAGACACAGACCACCCTAAGAAGCGTGGACATTGGGGAGTGTCCGCCACGTCTGCTGACCTGCTTCTGGGGCTGCTGGGCTCTGAAGTGGCCTCGTTTTCAGCCAGAAACCCATACAGTGTTTTTCAGGGGCCGCCACGCAGCGGCCGGCTCCTCGCTTTAGTGATGTCAGCCGTTGACTCAGATCTCCCACCTGCTTTCTGCACTCATGTCCCCAGCGTCCCGACGTGGGCCTCCCCCGGCATCTCTGCGTTCATGAAAGATTATTAAAGATGAGGGAACTGAAGATTACTGGTGCTTTTGTTAACACTTTTCTGTCTTATTGGTTAATGTGAAAAATTCAGGTATGTTAGATCTTTAAACGCCCTTGGTGGTGTGACTGTAGGCTTGGATCCTCACCTCACCCCCCTCCTTTAGGCGGTTGGAGGAGGCTGAATTATCTCCTAGTTACAACTTCCTTGGCCTCAAGTAGTTCAGAGTTAAAGCTACAACACCAAATATTGACTCCCCACCCCCACCCCCAAGTGTCTCCAGGAGCTCGATGTTCAGGCCAACCTCATTCGGTACTTCTGGAATCTTCAAGGTCCTCAGAACCATGAGTTGATGCTAGGAATATGCCCCCTCACCACCCACCACCACCGACCAGGCTGGGGGGTGCGATGCGGATGGGCTGCCCGGCCCCACTGGACGGAACTGGGGGGGGCCCAGGGCTCCTCTGGACTCTGGAGATGCTGGGAATGATGCTGGGGGGTGGGAGAGGGCAGCCCCTCTGACCCAGGAGGCAGGCGGTGCCCAGGCCTCCCCTGGTCTCCAGAGGCCAGGGGTGCCAGACTGAGCGTGTTCTGGAGACCCCATCTCAGCCTCCGTGCCTTTCAAGTCCGGTCCTCAGTGTCCTTTCGAAATCACGTTGGGGCTGCGTTGTTGGGAAGGAAGCCTGGCCCGACGCACGGTCAGTCGCTGGCCCTCTGCCTTTGAAGCCGCCTCCGCTCCTCGGCTTCTGAGCACTGTCTCCTGTGGGAAATCGCTGGGTTCTGGCCGCGTGGCTCCTCCCAGGCCCTGAGCACGTCCATCCACAGGACCCCTCTCTTAGTCAGGTGCTGACGGTGACCACCGGCAAACCTGGGGGTTTTGTTCTCAAGGTCACTCAATGAGAATGTTGAGTGTAATGGAACTAGATTGTTTTCAAAAAGGAATTGGAATTGGAGTCGTGTCTTTGTAAAATGCGTGGGAAGTCCTCAGATGTCAGGTGCTATTTCAGTTGTTGGCGTGCCCCGCGTTGTTGTTGTTTTGTGACATGCTGGGAAACTGCTTCCTCGGGAGTGGTGTCACCTGGAGCTGTGCACGTAGGACTCGGGTTTCGACGTCTCAAAGATGCAGGTTTTAGCTCTGACTTTTCCAAGCCAGGTATTGAGTTGAGCAGTTTTCTTGGCTGACGGTCTAGTTAAAAGCCACCCTCCTCTGTCAGTGGATGGTTTTAAGGGGGGAAATAACCCAATGTTACTTATTTTAAACTGTCTAGAAAAGCCTTCGAGGTGGCAGCTCTTGGCCCTTCCGTCTCCCCCTACCAGGCACCGGAGGGACTGCGGGCGGCTTTGGGGGGCCGTAACACAGCAATGATGTGGGCTCCTCTTCAAAGCCAAATAGACACGTGACTAAAATCCTGGAAGTCTGCGGTTTAGCACTGAACTGAAATTCGCCTCCTGAGTTTGATAGTGGATTTTACATGTAGTTGTTGAAGGTATAAAATCATGTTTTGTAACTGTAGTGGCAAGTGAGTTTTTACTTTTTAAAAAGTTTTAAGGGAATAATTGTAAGTTTCTGTGCAGCAAAGTGGCTAATTATTCATTAAATACAAGAATGTAGTGTCTAAATCCAGATTTTTTCTTACCTCTGGTACACTTCAGATTACTTACCTAATATGTATTGAGGGGTTTTAACCCTGAGTTTTATCGACTTTTCTAGTTTTATTTTATTTTTATAAAATAATTGAAAAAAACAAAAATGAATTCAAAAGTTCCATAGGTAGATCTTGACCCTTCTTAATTTTCTCCCACAAAAAAAATTTTAGAAGACATTTTGAATCAAAATGTATTATGACCATTTAAAGTTTACTGTTTTCTAAGAAGCTGAGCAGCTAAAGGGCCTCATTTCAGGTGGTACTGCGCGTACTGTCTGCGGACTCGTTTACCTGTGCGGTGGGTCTACGTGACGATGTCTTGTGCTTGCAATATAGAAACCGTGCAGTGCTGTTGTGTACATTGACAGTTCCTGTATAAACTAGTATTTATATACATTGGCCTCTCTGTATAACTTTTCATTTGCTTACATGAATTGTAAAATTAAATATAAAATTATAGTACCTGCTAAATACAAATCTGAGGCTTCCTGTCCTTGTCTTTAGTTTAATACCATTCTGTGTGTTTTGAGGATGTCCAATGCTTGCATGATGGTAGGTGGTAATGCCACTTTAAATTAAGCCTTAATCAGATGTTAAATTTGTAAGTTTCACAGTATGCAAAAATATTAGGCAGAATGAGTTTAAACTGTTCAGATCAAGATGCTATATCATAATTCAACAAGTCTCTTCTCCGGAGTTATAAAGGGAAACTTTCAGTGATACAGATCTGTCTCTCTCTCTCTCTCTTTCTGGTCTGGCTTGGCTGTTGCCATTGCTTGATGAAAATGGACCATTGTGCATTTCTGTGGCAGTCAGTCAAAAAGACCTGTTCTAAAAGTCTTGAGACTTTTTCAGGGTTATTTTTAAATGTTTGATTTTTTTTTTTTCCCTCCAGTCTGAGATGTATTTATGGCTGATGGAGAGTATGATTTAGGCATAAATCTTTGCAAACCTGCTCATGTTCTAAGCTTTCTTCAGGTAGTGCCACCTGTCATTGCTTCTGCATATGATTAAATGGATTTTTGTTTTTGTAAAAGCATCTTAAATTTAGACATAAAATGGAGGGGACCCAGCTTTCTTTACAATGTGGATCTACCTCAGTTAAACAGTTGGGTGCTATTTACTAAGTCTGTCAAATTAAATTGGAAAAAGTAACAAAACAGTGAAATATAACTCCACACAAAGCTTGAAATCATAATTTCCGTTTATTTAATAATATCTATTTATTTTGTGCCTTTTGTGTTGAATCCTAATGCATTGAAAAAATCAGTATGAAATTAAATATTTTATATTGTACATGGGGAGAAAAAGCCCAATTGGCCATGGAATTTGATAGATCACCCCAGCCAACTAAACACTAACGTATACTGGAATCCCAACTGCCCTCTTGTGAAAAGAAACGTAGAATCATGTCCAAGAGCAAATTTGACATTTTACAAGCAAATTCCAAACTCTTCTACGCATATATTTGTAGCTATCACTTCATTTTCTGTGCCAATGAAGGGGCGACCAAAAACAACTCACAAACACTCTTGTCATTGCTTTTTCACCACACGTGCCCTCCCGGCCTTCCTCTGGCGTATTTTATAAGTTTATTTCCTAAGCAGCGAATGGACTATTGTTGATTTCATCTCTCCCACCCTCCTGGTGTGGGTGTTGGTGACCATCGACAGAGGAAGGGAGGGCCGCTGGCCGTGGGGGGGGGGGGGAGGGGAGGGGTGCTGCCTGCAGCAGCAGCCCCAGGGTTTCTGTAAGTTAGGAAAGCTTTCTGGCAGGTGAGAAAATCGGATAGATCGATGACTTTCCATGCTTTTATATTTGGCAGTTTACAAGTCTAGACTTTTCCTACTATGGCAATCTTTTTTAACTTAATTCTTTGGAGGTAACAATATTTTGGAGTCTTAAGAATTTGATTTTATACCAATAAGAAATAAAAATTAGGGATCTTTCCTGTAGTATATAGTTTTACTATTTTAAAGAGATCTCTGAACTTTACAAGAGAACCAACATTCCTTAGTGGCATAACTTTGAAAGTTGATTTGGGAGGCTTTTCGCTTCAGGATCTCAAAAAAATTGGGATGATTCTAGTTAAATGTTTTTAATTTTTAAAATTCCATCAGGTCAATACTTAAGCTATATTTTGTAAAGAGTAAATCATCCTTTAGTATGCTGCATGTAAAGATCAGCGTTGTTGCACTTTCTCAATAATAATAAATGCCCTACAATTGGCTCACCAGTAAGCATTTTGTTTTTTACCTAACAAGAGTACTTTGGGGCAGGTGATTAAATTTATATAGGTACCTCAAGAAAAAGAACCTGAATATGCTGCATTTTGTTTCTTTAGCTTTTATACGTAGCATTTTGTTCTGCTCTTATGATTTTGTTTAGATATATGCTTTTTGGACCCCAGTAGACTGTTAAAAGAGATTTTAAAGTTACTCTTGTAGGGATACAGTATCTTTTTTTTTTTTTTTAACGTACTGCAATATCTGGTTCAAAGGTTGCCCACCAGGAGATTAATACTTTACCCAAATACACCTGAGAAAAAGGATACCATGTTTATAAGCAGACAATAATGTTCCCAATCCTTTCTGTTCATGCTGCTTTCTTAATTCTTTTCTCCATATCATCAAGAGGTTGGACGACTTATTTCTAAGGTCAGACTTAAACATCATAGCATCTTAATGTTTTCAACACAGACCTCACAAAATTGCCATTGAGTAAGTAGCATGATCCTAAAGGTATTGCTGGCACTAGGCAGCCGGATCCATCTGGGCTCTGAAGAGCCGGTCTTCACACTTCTCTATTCCCCAGCACTCACCCCAAACTGAACAGACGGGGAGTGGTCTTGATTGACAAAGATTAAACTGGTGAAGAAAGCTAAAGGCTGAGACACTGAGCATCTATTGTCGTGTTTAAGCTTAGCTGGGTCCTTTAGAGTTTGTTTTACAGCTTACTAGGTTAAGTAGTTTGCACTATTTTTGCAATAAATTCATGGAAAACCTAACAGTTAACTTGTTTTGTTTCTTACTGTGTGTATATAAACTAATACTAAAAAGTTTGGCATAGTGTTTTTTTTCACCTCCTTACATAACCCTTAACATGCACAGAATGCTGTAAATCTGATACAATATGATGTGAATGATATTTTATAAAGTTATTTTGTATGGTGTCAATTTTGTTTTGCCTCATAGTATGTCAGCAAAAAATAAAATAAAATTCCTCGTATTTACAGCTGCCTCGCCCAAAGATCTTCTGTTTACTCACATATTTATTTGGGGACTTCCTTCCATACGGGTTAAGATTCCAGGCTTCTGAGGTGGAAGCACACCTTTGGTGATAGAAGTCTAGAGCCTTATTCCATATGTTGGGCCCCTGAGAATTTGGGGTCTGGGGATAAAAGCGTCAGGAATGAACTGAAGAACAAATGTGGTACCTAGGATGAGCTGGGTGTTCCTACTCTAGCAGCCATGAGAAAAGAAGAAGAAAAAAGCCATTCAGCTAAACCCCAATCGAGTGCAAAGCCCTGAGCTCCATGTTGTGTGGGAATCAAAGCTGACCATATCTGGGGTTCTGGGCCTGGTGACCTCCCTCTGGGCGGTGTTTGACTTCTGTCTGTACTTAAAGAATATGTGGTATTGGGAAAGGAAAGGAGGGTTGGGTTAAGAAAACCAAAAAAATAGCTGAAAATCCCTAGGATGCACATTGTTGCTAAAGCAGGCCAAAGTTTTTGTTTTGTTTTGTTTTGAAACAGCCAAAGCTATTTTCTGATTTTTACGGAAAATGTTTTTAAGAAAAGAGTAGGGCTTCCCTGGTGGCGCAGTGGTTAAGAATCCGCCTGCCAACGCAGGAGACACAGGTTCAAGCCCTGGTCCGGGAAGATCCCACATGCCGCGGAGCAACCAAGCCCGTGCGCCACAACTACTGAGCCTGCGCTCTAGAGCCCGTGAACCACAACTACTGAAGCCTGCGCGCCTAGAGCCCGTGCTCTGCTACAAGAGAAGCCACCACAATGAGAAGCACGCGCACCACAACGAAGAGTAGCCCCTGCTCACTGCAACTGGAGAAAGCCTGCGCGCAGCAACAAAGACCCAACGCAGCCAAAAATAAATAAAATAGAGAATAATGTGTTCATTATAGAAAATGTAAAAATTCAGATAAACATAAAGATAGAAACTGTAAATTATCTGTAATCACAACACTGAGAGGTAGTTACTCTTAGCACTCTGGTGTATTCTGTTCCAGGCTTTTTTTTTCCCCTAATAAAATCAAGATGTAGTTCTCTCTTTTTTTCTTTTCCCCTTAACGTATACAGGACCTAGTACTTCTTCCTTCTTCTTGGTATCCAAAACCACAAAGCCTCTTGGTGCCCACAGGCCCTGGGACATGCTAGCTGAAACTGAAAGAATACACACAAACTGCTGAGAGACCTACAGTATCCTTACTTCATAAATATGGCCTTACTTTGTTACATTCCCGTTATCTCACTATCATTCACTGGATGGCCAGAAGCAGTCATGATCTGACTGTGAAAACCTAAGTGTAAAAACAGAGTACGATGATGTGACGTTATGTGAATTAGGAAAAGATTTCACAAAAGAAAACAGCTCCTTTATCAGAGGATGTACAAGGGATCTTTATGCTCCATAGAGGACAAGGAGCCCATCTCAGCAGGAATGGAAGGTTCGTGTAGGAAAACAGGCTATAAAGCAGAGCAAGATCAGTGTCCAGGGCCTCGACTGCCAAGTTAAGAATTGACCCCATTGACAGTGCAGAGAAAACCACACTTTTTTAAGCTCCAGTGAAGAGTGTAGTCTGGAATTTGAATCCTAGTTCCACCACTTCCTAGGTGTGCCTTGGACTAGTTCCTTAACCTGAGCTTTCATTCTCTTCTTTGTAAAATACGGATACTTTGCAAGTTGTGAAGATTAGATGAAAGTGTGCACAGTGCACACAGAAGAGGCTCAGCCCCCAATGGCTACTCCAATATCAGCTGTTTTTAACGCTTAACAGGAAAAAAAGATTAAATCTTCATAAAATTGTTTTGATAATCTGACAGCAGCATGCAAGATGCGAAGAGGAAAGAGGCTATAAAGATGGTGAGGAAACCAGTTAGGAAGCTACTGTACTAGACTAGCATGTGGTTTAAGGAGGAACTGAGAAGGACGAAAGCTGTCTATATAATTGGATCTGAAGGACTTATGATAGGTTAAGGATGTTTCAGCTGGTTACACACAAAAACCATTTTTCCTGGGCATTTCTTAAACAGCATCACGTTACTATAGGCAGAGGTACTGAAGGCAATGCGGCATTTGAAAGATACTGACACAGGAGATCTTTGTGACTCTGGGTTTGGTGACAAGTTTTCATATACAACAAGAAAGGCATGATCCCCAAAGGAAAAAAGTGATAAAATGGACTTCCTCAAAATTAAGAATTTCTCAAAAAAATAATTTCTGTTCTTTGAACAATGCTGTTAAGAGAATGAAAAGACAAGCCACAGGCAGGTAGAAAATATTTGCAAATCACATAATCTAGCAAAGGACTTGTATTCAGAACATATAAAACTCTGAAACCCCAACAAAAGGAAAATAACCCCGGAAAAAGATGAGCAAAAGATTTGGACAGTTCAAAGAAAATATATAGACAGTAAACAAGCAAATGAAAAGATGTTCAACATTATTTGTCATTAGAAAAATGTAAATTAAAACCAACACCCACTAAAATGGCTAAAATTAAAACAAAAAAAACTGATACCAATTTTTGCAGAGGATGCAGAGCAGCTGAAGCTCTGGTTCACTGCTGGTGGGAATGCAAAATAGTACAGACACTTGAGAACACAGTTTGGTGGTTTCTGGTAAAATGAAATATGCAATTCCACTCAAGTGAAATGAAGTCGTATGGTCACACAAAACCTGTACCAAAGGCTTATAGGGCTTTATCTGTAATCATCAAAACAGGAAACAAGAAAAATTTTTGAGAGTTTTAAAAGGAAAAAAAAAAAAGAGAAAAAGAAAGAAAAAACAGGAAACAACCCAAATTGGGAATTCTCCATTCACCTGTGGAATGGATAAACAAATGGTACATCCACACAGAGGAATGCTACTCGGCAATAAAAAAGAACAGACTGCTGATGCCTGCAACAACATGGATGAACCTCAAACGCACTACGCTAAATATAAAAAAGTCAGGTTCAAAGGCTACTACTATGTGAGTCCATTTATATGACGCTTTGGAGAGATGGGTGGGCAAACCATGGTCTGTGGGTCAAATGTGGCCTGCTGTGTTTCTGTATGGCCTATAAGCTAATAATGGCTTTTACATTCTGAAATGGTTGAAAAAAAGGCAAAAGATTTCATGACACATGAAAATTATATAAAATTTAAATTTCAGTGTCCAGAAATAAAAGTTTTTTTGAAGTACAGCCACGCTCATTCCTGTATGTGTTGACTGTGGCTGCTTTTGAACTACAACAGCACAGTTGACTAGTTGTGACAGAGATTATGTAGCCCATAAAACTTCAGATATTTTCCACATGGCCCTTTCCAGAAAAAATCTGCTGACTCCTCCTCTGGGGGCAGAGAATAGCTAGATCAGTGACTGCCAAGGTAAAGGGTAGGAAGGAGTTTGACCATGAGGGAATTTGGGGGAGGTGACAGAACTGTTGTATCTTAATTGTGGTGGTGGTTACATGACACTGCATCTGTCAAAACTCAGAACTGTACACCAAAAAGTAGATTTTAAAATATTTTAAAATAAATTTTAAAAACAAGAGGGACAGAAAACATCAGTGATTGATTGCCTGGGGATAAGGGAAGGAACTAACTCCAAGCGTATACAGAGGAATATTTGGGGTGATGGAACTGTTCTATATATTGATTGCTTACACGACCAACAGTATGGACATTAAAGGGTGATTTTACTGGATGAAAATTCGAACTCAATTGGAAAAAAAAAGAAAAGGCAAAAGCCAAAATTTACCCTACGTGAAAAAAAATAGGGCTTACGGTTTTCTCTTGTGGACAGTAAAAACAATTACTATGGGTGTAAAGAAAGGAACAGTAAAATGAGAGAGATCTTCAATATACAAAATGCTTTATAATTTTTTAAGAAAAACGTGCTTACGCAGAGGTAGTATTTCTTACTGTATTTGATCTAATAATTTGACTTGAAATTTTTCTCCAGGAATAAAAGTGTTAGAAAGTGCTCATTTTTGGACCTCCCCGGCGGTCCAGTGGTTAAGACTCTGTGCTTCCACTGCAGGGAGCGCGGGTTCGATCCCTGGTTGGGGAGCTAAGATCCCACATGCCTCACAGCGCCGCCAATAAAAAGGAAAAATAAAAAGAAGAAAGTACTCATTTTTAAATTTCACAAATGTTTCCAGATAATAAGCAGGGCATTAGAATAATAGAGGGTTCTAAAACTAGTTCCATAAAACATTTCACTATAAAAATATATACAGCTTTTAAAAAAGAAAAATTTATTTCTTTACAGTTAAAAAAAAAAATGCAGTATTTGGACATATACAAAGCCAGAAATTTTCTTCAAATACGAAAATTCAAATGTAACATACTACCCAGAGACTACACATTTAGCTAAAACAGGATCTAGCTGTTCACAAGAACTAATTTCAAAATATACATATGTGAATTTACACAACTGATATTTAGACGTTCTTCAAAATCTATCCGTAAACTAGAAAGTTAAGCAAAGTTGTCTTTGCCTCTATAGCTTACACCTGCAGACTGGCTGTGTCTCACGGTACGCAGCCCTTTCTTGGTCCTCTCCCACTCCAGCTGCAGTGTGGGCCTGGGGAAGAGAAGCTGCTGTCTGGGCTCCTTTCCTTTTGGCTATTTATGGCAGAGGTACATTATGCTTGGGCTCAGCCAGGAAAGAACGTAATGTACGTGAAGTCTCTGAAGAGTGAACAGACTAATGCCTGCTCCAGAGCAAAGGTGCTGATCCATGAGGGTCCTCACCAGGCTGATCTCTAAAGCACTTCTTGGTTTAGGATTCCGCTTCATCGTCATCACTCTCATCATTGTTGTCATTCTCCTCCTCCTCCTCTTCTTCCCTCTTCTCTTTAAGTGTTTTCAGATATTTACTAGCTAAAATCTTCTTTGGTAATATATCTTAAAAACATAAAGCTAACATCAGCGATGCAAATTTCAAATGTGCTAGTTCCTGCTCTGACCTCTAAAACAGGTTCCAAGACAAGTCAAAATTCAGACTACACTTCTGAGTAAAATAGCAGGAAACCAGCACTGCCTCTGGACGAAGGCTCAACACCTGTATCTATTCCAGTGGCTGCAAACCACACTCTGCTCTGTGCTGGTACCCACTAGGAGCAGCCCTGCCCAACCCACCTGACACAGCGGCTGGCCCCAAGGATCACCGGAAGCCCTTTTTTAGCTGTGGTGCACACAGCCTGTTCCACAGCAACAACTATGGGTTTCTGCTTCCCCAGCCAAGTAAGGACGAGTCTGAGGGGGTGGGCTGCCCAGACAGCCCCGTGCAGGTGCCAACTTAATTCCTGCTCTAGGTGAACTGCATTACAAACATGCTCCAGTCAACAAAACTAAAACTCTCGCCCCACGCCAGGTAAACTCTGACACCTGGAGAAAGCAGCAAAAATGTCATCTTCAGTGAAAGCAGAAAAAGAGCAGGGAAAAAGCTGTTTTTTAACCAGAATGTTTCAAAGGCTAAGTACCTGCCAGAAACTGAAACGTTTCCGATTCCTCTGCGGTATCTGATAAATCACTGTAAGTGAGTGCTTTCTTTTCTTTTCCACTGCCATGTCTGTAGGAATAGGTGGCGAGATATTGAACAAAGAGTTCCTAAAACAAAATGAAAAAGTTAAGATGAAAGGTGTGCTTTGAAAATTTACCACAGACCTTACTTTTTAATTACATTAAGTTTAGATGATTTCAGATTATCTTGGTTCATCGAATTGCAGAAAATCACTGGAGAAAGGAGAAATACGAGGTCGGAAAGAAAGCAAGGCTGAATTAAAATTGGCAGGGCAGCAGGAATTTCCCGAAAGTTTATTTTAGATTTCTAACTTACGAAAAATATTAAAAGCCATACAACAAGGAATCGTGTTTGTTTAATGCCCAGTCTCTACAGTTAGAAAGGCGGGCAAGAGACCATGCAAAAATTCTATGCCAGGAACAGACTTTTAGTCTTGTATTTGACTACATTGTGTCTAAGGTGGTCCGCCTACAACTGTAACAGTCACTAGCTTGAAGGTAAAAAATGGTCAGTTTGCCATTCTGCCCGGACACCTTTCCGAGGGCAGCCCACCTGAGCTGAGCCCCTCTGTTTTACTTTAACTCCATCTAAATTAGTCAAGAAGGGATTAAAGAAGTGCCTGCAAAACTCTTAACTCCTTAAGACCTACAGAACGAAACTGTACAGCTATCCGAAGACCATGTGACTCCCCCCCTCCCTTAGCTCTGACCAACGCACCGCACCGGACACCGTCTACCGAACTAGCCGACCTGGGAAACAGACTCGAAGGGAAGTTAAAGCAAGTGAGACTCTGCAGCAGAAACCCGGCCCAGAGTAAGAACAGGAAGGTCTGGCCTACCTAGACCAAATTAAGAGACAAAATCATCTATCTGGACCTAAAAGGAGGCTAAAACTGAGGTCCCCGAAATTACTTCAATTCTGACCCAGGAGACTGGGAGAGGGTGGGCGAGCGGCTGGGCCGGGCCGTACCTCCTGAGGGAGCCGCCGGCCCTCTCAATGAACCGTTTGAGAAGCTGGGGCCCAAAGCCGCGAAACAGGCCGGAAGCGACAAAAGGACAGGCTTTGGGGCCCGGAGTACGGTGACTCTGGAGGAGGAGGAAGAGACACCAAAGAAGGCCCGCGCGCCTCCACACCACCGCCCAGGCCAGACCCGCGCGAGGAAGGGCGGGAGCGGAGTGGGCGTGGCGACCAGCGCGCGAGGGAGGGCGGGAGCGGAGTGGGCGCGGAGACAGGCGCGCGAGGGAGGGCGGGAGCGGAGTGGGCGGGAAGACGGGCGCGCGAGGCGCCGCATGGGCGGGGCGAAGAGCGCGCAGGGGAGCTGGGGCGCGCGCGGCGTGGGAGGGGAGTGAGGCGGCTCTCAAAAGGACGCGCGCGCGCACGCGAAGGGGACTGGGCAGCTCGGTGGGGCCCGGCGGGGCGCGATGGTTCCGGGTGGCACCCACCGCCGCCCCACGCTCCTCACTCCTCCCCGCGCTGCCCGCCTCACCGTGGCCTTGGCCGTGAGCACCAGCGCCTCCTGGTTGATGCTGGACACCTCGGGGGAGCTCTTCATGATGACCCGGATGCGGGACAGGGGCAGCGACACCAGCCGCTGCTCCCCGCACTTCTCCTTGCCCACGACCACGTCCGCCATCTCTGCGCCCCGCCCCCGCGGCGGCAGCCGCTACCCGCCGCGAGGTGGCCGGCCTACACGTTCGGTGCGGGAGCGGCGTCCCGCTGCCCCGTGGGAGTTGTAGTGTCGGGAGGCGCGGCCGCGGGACGGACTACAAGCCCCGTGATGCCGCGCGCCCCCGAGGCTGCGCAGACGGAGCGGAAGGGTGGCCAGCAGATTCGGCGGGGCGGGAGTGGGGGGCGACCGTGGGTGGGGGTTCTACCTGTGTGATGCTGAGAAGTACCATGAAGGAAAACAAAGCAGTGTAAGAAGATAGAAACAGGGGCAGTAAAGGAGAAGGCTGGGCAGCGAAGAGAGAAAACAGCCCTGTTTATGAGAAAGCGCTTTGCCGGAGAAAGGAGCGATAGGCAAAGGCCTTTCAAGAAGCTCAAAATGACCGCTGTGTGGACCAGGTGTGCTAGGTGAAGTCTGAGAGGTAGCCAGGGGCTAGGTCTTGTTGGATTTTGTTCTAAGAAAAATGGGAAGTATCAGAGGGATGATGGGCTGTGTCTTAAGTTATCGAAAGATCCCTCTGGCTGCTGAGTGTGAATAGACCAGAGGGGAGTCGTGAGGATAGGGAGGTTGTAAGGGTGGAAGCAAAGAGATTGTAGAGTAGAAGGTGATTGCAGGTGATGAATTGGATGCACAGTGTGGCTAAGGCGAAATGAGCTAGGAGAAGAATGATGAGAAGTAGCCATGGGCCAGACCAGATAGGGCCTTGTACGTCATGGAATTCTTTCCCACAGAGTTGGGAGGCCTGGGGAAGAGTAAGGTGGTCCCACTTAAGCTTTACAAGGAATACTCAGGTTGCCGTGTGTGAATAGACCGGAGAGGGGCGAGAACGGAGGCGGGCAGAGAGTGCAGTTAGGAAACTGTAACGGGGATGGAGGGAGACGATGGGTTAGACTACAGTGGAGGTGGTAGAAGTAGGGTAGGATTGGGGATCTAATTTGTAGAGCCAACGGTTGTCGACGAAAATTCAATTAACTATCAAGAAGAAAAAAAGGGATTTTATTCGAGCCAAACTGAGGATTATCACCTGGGAAGCAGATTCTCAGAAAGCTCTGAGAGCTCTTCCTCCTGTTAGAAGTCGAAGGTATAGTCTGTACATTTTTGAGACAAAGGATCGTACATCAAAATGACATACTGGGGGCTTCCCTGGTGGCGCAGTGGTTGAGAATCTGCCTGCTAATGCAGGGGACACGGGTTCGAGCCCTGGTCTGGGAGGATCCCACATGCCGCGGAGCGACTGGGCCCGTGAGCCACAACTACTGAGCCTGCGCGTCTGGAGCCTGTGCTCCGCAACAGGAGAGGCCGCGATAGTGAGAGGCCCGCGCACCGCGATGAAGAGTGGCCCCCGCTTGCCGCAACTAGAGAAAGCCCTAGCACAGAAACGAAGACCCAACATAGCAATCAATCAATCAATAAAATAAATAAATCTTTGAAAAAAAAAAAAAATGACATACTGATGTTTTACATAAAGTTCACCAAGGATACATAGTCCAGGTAAGCACGTACAAAGCGGGCAGCAAGTCACCATGACCCCCTACAGAGCTGGGAAAGAACAATGTTCTTTTAAGAAGTTACATTGCTAGCGTCAGAAGAAAGAAAAAAAAAAAAATTGATCTTTACGGTTGAGCAGGCACTCCCATCTTTGAGGAGCTCTGACGTGTAGTGCAGGTGCATACTGCACATTAGGGAGAGAGGGAGGAGGCCCAAACAAACAGAGGATTTTATGATTAATTTTTTTCCTTGTCCTGCCCTAAAATAGAAGTTTTATTTCATCAGGGTCTTGCTAATGTGATGTGGAATATGAGTGAAAGGATGGTAGTGCTGTTTACTGAGATAGGGAACCCTGTGGGAAGAGCAAATTTAGCAGAGGCGTAGTTTGGAGCAAGTTAAGTCTCAATTGCCTGTGAACACTCGTGGCAATGTTGAGAAGCCAATTGACTGTTCCAGCCTGGGCTTCAGGCTGGAGCAGTGAATTACAAGCCACCCTTGTCTAGGTGGTAATTAAAACCAAGGACCTGAATGAAAGTATCTGGGAGGAGAGTGTGGATAAAGTAGAAAGATCTAAGGACCACGAACTGGGGTACTCCAGCGTTCTGAGATGGAGCGGAGAAGGAAAAGCCAGCAAAAGAAACTGGGAAGAAGTGGCCATTGAGTAAGAGGAAAACCAAGAGATCGTGTGTCCATAAAGTCAATCGAAGAAAGTTTTTCTGAAAGGAGAAACTGATCAACTGGATTGAATACTGCTGGGAGGTGGAATAAGATCGTCCCACCATTCACAACAGCATGACCCCGGGCAAAGCAAGTACTCTCTCTGAACCGCTGTTTCCTCATTTGCAAAGATGAGACAGGAGAGTCGCACCTGTCTCGGGGTCGTTAAAAGGTGTGAACATGCCTGGCACATGAAGATTAAAGTCGTCCCCCCATCCATCCAGCACTGCCTCCCTCACAGGTCAGCAGGGAGCATCAAAGGAGCTGAGAACGAGAAAGCTCTTTGTCAACTGTACAGCACCCTGCAAAAGCCTAAACTACTATGTAAAGTCTCAGGGTTCCTGCTGCAAGGTCCTGTCACTCCAATCAACTTTGATTTCAAAGTTCATATGAAAGGAGTCTGGAAAATTAAAAATAGATCTTGTTTAACCTTTCTGATTTCCATTCTGTCCATCACTTAGGTAATGATTACAAAATATAAAATGCGTACTTGCAGAGCGTGTTTCTGCAAGTTTAGTGGGTTCTGAAAATCACTGCTCTTCAGGCTTCCTGAGGAGAGGTGCGAAGGCCAGAGAGCCCAGATGACCCAGATTGCTGACGTTTGTGGTGCCAGAAAAGTTTTCCCATCTACCTGCAGCCGTGATGACCCAGTCGTCTTAGCACCTGCTGTGTGCTTTGTCACTAGAAGTTGAAGGCCGAGAACGCAAGGACTGTCATCTTCACCATTGTGACCTCAGGTCTTGGTCCAGTAGCACCCAGTACATGTCAGGCACTTCTAGGCACAAAGGAAAGGTACAGGCAGCGAGCAAGACAGCTATGGTCCTTGCTCTCACGGAGCGTAGTTTCAGGTACAAGCAAGACAAGAAAAATAACACCTCCCGTGGTAAGTGCTATGAGGAAACAGACCAGTGTGAGAGTGATGAGACAGCCTCTCTGAGAAGTGAGATTTAAGGTCGGATCTGGAGGACATGCAGAAGGGCTGGGACAAGATGAGCACTCTGAACAGAATAGCCTGTGGGAAAACACCTGAGAAGGAAGACGCCTTGGCAAATCTGAGGAATAAAAAGGCCAGTGTGGCTGGAGCTTATTGAGTGAGGCAGAGAGCACCGGAGATGTGATGAACAAGGTAGGCGCCACCCGCTCGGGCAGGCAGGTGAGAAGCTTGGCTTTCGTTCTGAGAGCAATGGAAAGCCATAAGAGTCTTGAAGCAAGGGAGTGGATCCAACTTAAAAGCTCATCCCGCTTGCCGAGGGATGACTGAATGGCACCATGCCCTGTGCAGAGCAGAGATAGAAGGTGCTGCTTCAGCCTCCAGGATTCAGCTCCAAAGCAAAGGAGTGCCTTTCCTCCATAAGCTAGCTGTGCAAGAGGGTCCTTGGGTCCACACGAGAAGCAGGCTGACATTTTTCAATCTTTAGATGTTTTGCTTCTCGAGCAGGTTACTGCTTTTTGATCAGGTTTGTCATTCTCTTCTGGCATGTTTGAGAGCAGGATGGGTTAAGTTTAGGAAACAGGACAGAAGAGGAAGGCTCAGAAAAGAGCCAGAAGAATTCAAGGAGACAAGGAGAGTGAGAAGCTCAGGTTGCAGAACTGCCAGGGCATCTTGTTGTCATTAATCATTTTGAGAAGTAAGGAGTGCGGCAAAGACAAATCTGCAGAAAAGGGGGAAAATGCTCAGCATTCAAAAAAAAGAAGCTTCAAACCTAAGACAGTGGGAGAATGAAGGAATCTATGATCGTCAGAGCTTCCCTGCACTAGAAAAAGCACAGTGAGTTAGCAGATCATCCTGTGGTTGGTGCTCTTATCCGTCAGCCCACTTACCCTCACGACGTCTCAGGTGTGCCCATTGCTTCTGCTGCCTTCCTTGTTCCCTGCTGTATCTGTACCCGGGGTGCTGGGAGGCGGGTATCTACACTTCCCAGAATCTTCTGCCAGCTGGCTTCTGGTTAGATTCTGCCAGTGGGAGACCCAGGTGAGAGAGTGCAGTTGCGGATGGAGGAGGAGACATCGTTTTACGGTTGTGTGAAGGCATTGGCAGCACGTGGGGACTCGGGGTGGGGGGTGGTGGGGATGGGGGCGGCTACAGTGAGTCATCCGCACTGGGTGGGGGGCGTCTGCTCCGCAGCGACACCTTGGGCAGTCTAGTGGGGAGTGTGGGCCCGGCCCCCAGCCAGGAATAGTACCAGCGTCCTGATCTCCAAGCAGCGCCTCAGCACCGGCTCCCTCATGCTCCTGCAGCTTTTCACACCCTTGAAGTCAATTCTCGGCATTAAATCCCTCTCTGTTTGAACTATCTAAAGAAGTTTCTGCTTTCCTGGTTGAATGTTGAAACATGTGTACTTTGTCCCAGGAAACAGACCCACGAAAATGGGAATCTGGGGCTGGTTATCTGATCTGATTGTGCTGGTGCAGGGATGACCTCCCTGGCAGCGTGCCCTGGCCAAACAGTCACTTAAGTTGTCACCTGCCATTGCCTGGATGGACGGCTCGCTGAAGACAAGGCTGCTCCAAGTCGGTGGAGCCTTGTGGGATGGGCTTCTCGTGAGGCTGGGAGAGATTTCAGAAAGAAAATTGAAAGCTCAGACTATAAATTCTCAGATCAAGCCCTAAGCCATTCCTTATCTTTTGTAGCCTCAGGGCTAATGGGGCTAAAGGTCACACCTGCCTTTAATCTTACCTGAGGCATAATTATGACAGAAGTTGAATTCACAGCTTCACTTGGGCTCTTCTGTGAAGTTTGGCTGTTTATTGGGAAGAGAGGGGTCCTGAGAATTAGAAAAGGGATGGTTGGGAGGATACAAGCAAACTTTTAACCCCCCATCCCTCTGAGCCTCTTTGTCAGTGGAAATAGCCCCCCTGCCTGCCTGAGATCAGTCTTCTCCTGCTTGAAGTCCTATTAATGAGCTTATCTGTGCTTACCTGGCAACAGGGATGCTGAGTCTTCTCAAGACTCGCCCCCTCATTAACTCCAATCCATAACCAGAGTCAGATCCCAGCATGCCCCAGGGAAGCAACAGCAAAGCTCAATTTAGGAGATATTCACACAGTGAAAGAATTGCAGCATATTCATGCATTTATCATCAGAAACTTGGGGAGTGTGAGGTGAATGGATTCTAACGGCACCAGTCCAGGTGGACAGAGCTTAATGTAGGTTTGGGTTGAATTTATCAATATAGCCGATTTACCAGAGATTCTGGATTCGGTGTGTGTTCGCTCCAACAGCTAGGAGGGGCTTGATCAGTTTGCTTAGCTAAGCCGGCGGAGTGAGGTTTGGAGTGACCTGCGCTGGTGGCTCTCTGACTTTTAAAGACTACTTGAATATCACCTGAGTGTGCTGCTCTGACCCATTCACAAGATAACTCTGCAGATCTAGGCCAGGGTGTCTGTGGTAAGAAGTTCTGGCAGATCCCAATAACAGAGTTATAGCACAGACTCTCAGGGGCTTGGAGCAAAGATATATCTTCTGCAAATAACTATTCCCCATTTGAACCACAGCTCCAGATTTTCTGCTGGACACTGGTAGAGACCAAATGCCAGACCGCACGTGAGTGTGTGAGCTGAGCTGGGTGTGACGTGCTCCACTGAGCCACGTGCCACACTCCACCATCAAGGGGAGGTCGATGTGGACGATGCTATCAGCCTTGAGCAGGTCCCAGAAGCACAAGTAAGTCACATGACCAGGTGGCTGAGACTCCCAGGGCACCTGCTCCATCCCCCCACACCCCACAACAATGGCCTCAGTGGACTCTCTGTGGGCAGAAGAGTGAAGAAGGAAAACGCAGACCCAGTTAATAGATTGCTTTGTAAATATGCTGGCACCACGCAGACCTGGAATGCTGTGCAAAACAGCTTCCCCCAGTGTGCCCAAAAGGTAGAGGTGAAGGGGTTCCCCCAGAAGGCCACCTGCCTGGGTGGAGAGAAAGCCAGAGGTCCAGGATCTACAGCAATGCAGGGGCAGCAGCTAACAGATGGTCTGGGAACTTGGAAAGAACAAGGTTGGAGACTTAAAGACAAAAAGGTCTGGGGAAGGGGTTTGTGGATGAACTTCTCAGAATGAGGAGAGATGTGAGGGTAGGTGTAGCCAGTGTCCATACTCACCAAAGGGCTCCTACACGGGAGGCCTCTAATAAACAAGTGGCAGGATGCCTCACTTGTACACGTCATTTGTTCTCTTTCTCCAGCCACCCTCTGGCACTACCCAGTGCTTGCTCTATTGAGCTTATGTATAGTGGCCATGGCCGCATCTGGCGCTGATGCAGCAAGGATGTCATCAAAGACCTTGGGTCTTTCCATCTTTCTGCTCTGTCGTTCTTGGCATGTTGGTTTTAGGCCTCATGCTTATTGCCTCATGGTTCCAAAAAGGCCACTGCTGTTCCAGACTTCATCACTGCATTAGACAGAAACAAGGGGAAAGGGCCATAGGCAAAAGGCTCTTTCCTCATTAGGTCTCAAGCCTTTGTCTTTTTACTAAGGAAGGGGAGATCTCCTTAGCAGTCTTCCCCTTAAATCTCATTTGTCAAAATTGGGACCTGGGACCAATTACTGGCCGAAGGGAATGAGACTGCTAGGATTGCTTTATACCAATTAAGATTTATCCCCTGGGGCTATCTTCCTGAGATCAAAGGGTATCTGATCCCTACTGACAAAAATTGAGGGGGTGGGAGGTGAGGTTTGAGGCAGGGAATGGTTGTAGGTTAGACAATGACCAGTACCTGCCAAAGTTGCCAACATTTAAAATTCTGGAGATTTCACTTATAAATCTAACTGGAAGAGTGGGAGGGGCAGACAACCTGACCCCACATTGCCTCATGGCAAAGCTGGCTGTCGTCGTTAGATGAGTCACATGCTCTTGGGTTGGCCACCGTCCCCACCACTCTCTATCACTCACCTGTCTGCTTCACCATTTCCACTGCCTGCTTGGCTCCTGTGAAGATTTGAGTTTGTGACCCCCGACTTAGGACGTTGTTTTAGAAAGATCTGTTTACTTGTGTGTTTATCCCACTGGGCTGGCGCAGTGTTTGGCATGTAAGATGTAAATAAGGCCAAAAAAAGAAGCCCTTCCTAATAAGCCAAGCTATCACATTACATGAGAGGAGTGGTAAAGGCTTTGCCATCACAAAGACCTAAATTACTAAATTACTAGCTCCCGCAGTCTGACTCTCTTGTTTCTCATCTGTAAGATGAAGCTAATCACATGTGCTCCCCAGCATCACTGAGAAGCTTATATGGTATAAAGTTTATATGCATATAAAGCCCCAGGCAAAAAACATAGAAGTTCCCTGTTCCTTCTCCAAGAAGGAGGAATAACCAAAGTTGAAATGAATTTGGGATGGAATTCGGAAGGGAGATTTTTAAGAGCTGAGGCTACCTCTTATTAGGTTTGCATGGGTAGAAGTGCTTAATAAATATTTTATAATGATAATAATGATCATTTAGCTCAATAGAATATAGTTATACAAATTGTAAAAATATAATTATGCCAGGTTGTCATTATAGATAATGGCCTGAATACAGGGATAATGTGGGCAAACCAGAGCCCACCGTGGTGATGGCTGCCAGCAGGCAGGCAGCTTGCAGAGATTTTCATGTGGGGAGTGGAAGGGGAGGGGCTGGCATCTGGTGGGGGGAGCAATCTGGGCCAAGGGGAAAGGTTGCCGGGAGCCAGACTGTACAGAGCCTCAGGGTCCCGGTTGGAGTAGTGGGAAGTCATTGGAGAGTTTTCAGTGGAAAAGTGACAGATGAGAGCTGATATATGATTTTTTTGGATAAATTTTTTATGATGGCAAAATATAACAATTTATCTTTTGAACCATTTTTAAGTGTACAGTTCAGTAGCATTAAGTACATTCACACTGCTGTGCGGCCATCACCACCATCCACCTCCAGAACTTTTTCATCTTCCCAAAGTGAAACTCTGTCCCCATGAAACACTAACCCCCCCAGCCCCTCCCCCAGCCCCGGGCCCCACCCTCCTACCTTCTGTCTCTGAACTTTACTCCAGGTCGCTCATATAAGTGGAATCACACAGCATTTGTCTTCTTGTGACTGGCTTAGCTCACTGAGCATAATGACCTCAAGGTTCATCATGTCGTAGCACATGTCAGAACTTCCTTCCTTTTTTTTTTTTAGAAGGATTTCTTTTTAATTTATTTAATTAATTAATTTATTTTTGGCCGCATTGGGTCTTCATTGCTGCTCATGGGCTTTCTCTAGTTGCGGTGAGCGGGGGCTACTCTTTGTTGCAGTGCAGTGGCTTCTCTTGTTGCGGAGCATGGGCTCTAGGTGTGTGGGCTTCAGGAGCTGTGGCATGTGGCCTCAGCAGTTGTGGCTCATGGGCTCTAGAGCTGCACTCAGTAGTTGTGGCGCACGGGCTTAGTTGCTCCACGGCATGTGGGATCTTCCTGGACCAGGGCTCAAACCCGTGTCCCCTGCATTGGCAGGCGGGGTCTTAACCACTGCGCCACCAGGGAAGTCCTTCCTTCCTTTTTAAGGCTGAATAATATTCCATTGTATGGATGGACCACATTTGGTTTATCCATCCATCCATGGGTGCTTGGGTTGCTTCCGCCTTTTGACTATGGTGACTAATGCTGCTATGAACATGGGTGTACAAATATCTGTTCCAGTCTCTGCTTTTAACTGTTGGATATATATATATATACACACACACAGACCCAGAAGTGAAGTTGCTGGATCATATGGTAATTCTGTGTTTAATTTTTTGAGGAACATCCGTAGTTTTTTCCGCAGTGGCTGCACAATATTCATGTTCCTACCAGCCATGGATAAGGGTTCCAGTTTCTCCACACCCTAGCCAACATTTTTGTTTGTTTGGTTTTGATAATAGCTCTCCTAGTCGGTGTGAAGTAGTATCTCATTGTGGTTTGGATTTGCATTTCCATAATTAGTGAGGTTGAGCATCTTTTCACAGGCTTATTGGCCATTTGTATATTTTCTTTTTCTTTTTCTTTTTTTAATTTTATTGGAGTATAGTTGCTTTACAATGTTATGTTAGTTTCCACTGTACAGCAAAGTGAATCAGCTATATGTATACATATATCCCCTCATTTGTACATTTTCTTTGGAGAAAAGTCTATTTAAGTCCTTTGCCCATATTTTAATCAGTTGTTTGTTTTTTGTACTTGAGTTGTAGTTCTTTATTCTAGATATTAACCCCTTATCAGATACATGATTTGCAAATATTCTTTCCCATTCCATGCCTGCCTTTTCACTCTTGATTGTGTTCCTTGATGCACACAAATTTTTAAGTTTGATGTAGTCCAACATATTTATTTTTCACCTTTGTCACTTCTGCTTTTGGTGTCATAGCCAAGAAATCATTGCCAAGTACAATGCTATGAAGCTTTTTCCTGTTTCTTCTAAGAGTTTTATAGTTTTAACTCTTAAGTTGTGGTCTTAGGTCCATTTTGAGTTAATTTTTGTATATAATATAAGGTGAATTCAACCTCATTCTTTCTGCAGGTGGATGTTCAGTTTTCCCAACATCATTTGCTGAAAAGACTGTCCTTTCACCATTGAGTGGTCTTGGTACTCCTGCTGAAAATCATTTGACCTTGTATGCAAGGGTTTATTCCTGGGCTCTCTATTCTATTCTATTTGTTAGTGTGTCTGTCTTTATGCCAGTACCAACACTGTTTTGATTATGACAGCTTTATATTAAGTTTTGAAATGAAGAAATATGAGACTTCCAACTTTGTTCTTCTTTTTAGAGATTATTTTGGCTATTCAGAGTCCCTTGAGATTCCATATGAATTGTAGGATGAATTTTTCTGTTTCTACAAAAACAAGTCATTGGCTGATGCGTGATTTTAACTTGGGGGTGTAGTAATCATGGAAGCAGTTAAGAGGCAGTTCAGACAAGAATTGCTGGTGTCTCTGAATGGCGTGGTAGCATTGGACATACAGAAACCTGGAGGGATTTGGGAAGTGTTTGGATGGTGAAATCAATAGGATTTAGTGATAGATTGGATGTGGGTGAGGAGGGAAAAAGGAATCAAGAATGATTCCTTGGTTGTGGATTAGAGCAAACGGTGGTGCCCATTTCTGGGATGGAAAGAATGGAGAAAGAACAGGTTTGGGAACCAGGGGTGTCAAGAGTTCCTTTGAGGGCACAGATGGCTGGGAGACAGCCAGATGGAAAGAAAGGCAGCTATACCATGGACACCCAAGCTTGGGGCACAGGGGAGACTGCAGGGCTGGGGAGAGAAATATGAGTGTCAGTACTGGATGGGTGATGTGTAGAGCCCAGAGGCTGGTCAGGCGACCAAGGAAAGAGAGTAGCTGGAGAAGGGAGGTCCAAGGAGCCAGCCAACCTGGTTATTCAGTGCTTGGGACCCGGAGGAGGAGGAGTCAGCAAAGGTGGCTGCGAGCTCCTGGGGAGATTGTGCCCAAGCATGGACACACCCAGGGGCCCACCCAGGGGCCGGGCTCCTCCATGACTCTGCGTCCTGGGCCGGTGCCCTGTGGCTGCAGGGAGGCGCCCAGCATTTGAGGAGGCAGCGGGGCAGCAGGACCAACTGGGCAGCATCCTCCTTAGCCTCGGGGTTGGGAAGTCCCAGCCACCTATGAGCCCACTTCCGACCACCGCTGTCCACCAGGCCCCCCGCATGTCCCTTCTTCATGCCTCTCCACCCCCTTGAAGGCTTTCCTCACCGCCTCCCCTGTGTGCCCCCCTCTTCTGGCTGACCCCATGTGTGGCCCCTGTCCAGGCAGCTGGAGCCTGTGGAGCCCCTGCAGACAGTCAGTGTGCTTTATTCATCTTTGTTTTCCCAGTGCCCAGTATTGAGCCTGGAACATGGGTCTCGGGATGGAGAGATTAAGGGGTAATTTTAAAATTATTTTTTCACTACTGTTCTAATTTCTATACCCTGAGCATGTATTATTTGTGTAATTATTAAAAATAACAAAAGATTAAAAAACACCCAGAGGGACTTCCCTGGTGGTACAGTGGTTAAGAACCCGCCTGCCAATGCAGGGGACACGGGTTCAAGCCCTGGTCTGGGAAGATCCCACATGCCGTGGAGCAACTAAGCCCGTGAGCCACAACTACTGAAGCCTGCGCGCCTAGGGCCTTGCTCTGCAACAAGAGAAGCCACCGCAATGAGAAGCCTGCGCACCGCAACGAAGAGTAGCCCCCGCTCGCAGCAACTAGAGAAAGCCCGCGTGCAACAACGAAGACCCAACGCAGCCAAAAATAAATAAATAAATAAATAAATTTAAAAACCACCCAGAGCAGTGGAATAAACATTGGTTTGAAAATGCTAACAAAATAACAAAAGCAAAGTGCATTCACTCATGCATTCTGTAGTGATGGATTGAGTTCCTTGGTGGGCAGCACTGGGCCAGGGGCTGAGGATGTGCACTCTGCAAGAAGAGGCACGGTTGAGTGGTTCCCCGTGTTGGAGAGAGTTTAGCAACCGCCGCTCACCCACGATGCTGCTGACGAAGGAATACGGTACAGACACTGTGGAAAACAGGTTGGCAGCTCTTAAAAAGTTAGCCATATTATTACACGTGACCCAACAGTTCCAGTCCCAATATTTATCCAAAGAAACAAATGCATATGTCCACACAGATGATTGTTCCTGAATGTCCATATCAGCTTTATTCATAATGACTAAAGATGGAACCGACCCAAATGCCCACAGACAGATGGAGCCTAACAAATGGTGGCTCCTCCGTACAAGGGACTAAGCAATAAACAAAGAGCCACTGAGCCACACAGCAACCTGGCTGGAGCTCAAAAGCATTATGCTACAGAAAGGAAGCCAGACACAGAAGAGGACACGCTGCATGACTCCACCTATGTGAAATTCCAGATCAGGCAAAACGAATTCATAGTGACAGAAAACAGATCCTTGGTTGCCTGCCAGGGTGGGGACAGGGCTGGCCGCAGGGAGCATGGTGGAAACGTTGTGTATCTTGCTTGTGATGGTTGGTTACAAGGGTGTATACGTTTGCCAAAACTCATTAAACTACACTTAAAATAGATGTCTTTTATCGTATGAAATTATATCACGATGAAGTTGATTTTTTTAAAAAAGGAAAGACACTGTCCCTGCTCTGATGGAGCCAGTGGGGGTGAGAGATGTCATTCAAGTAACAGCAGAAATGCACGCAGTCACGAGCCATGATCAGCCTCCTGAAGAAAAGGCACAGGGGGCCCCGAGAAGTAAGAGGCCGAGACGCTTGGTGGGGCAAGGTGAGTTTCACAGTAGAGATGAATCTGACCTGGGACTTGGCATCCTTTTTTTTTTGGCTGCCCCGTGCCATGCGGGATCTTGGTTCCCCGACTGGGATGGAACCTGTGGCCCCTGCAGTGGAAGCGCGGCGTCCTAACCACTGGACCACCAGGGAAGTCCCACTTGGCATCCTTATCGTCATCATTACAAGTAATCTTTTTCTTTCTCAAAAGCGACACTTCTCGAGTATAGAGGAAAATGAGAGGAAGCAGTTCTGTAAAAGGAAAATGAGGTGAGACCTCGTGTGTACAGCCACCACCCTGCCTCACCCCGATTTCGGCCACTGCCCCTCCAGACCTTCCGCCTGGAGCTGGGCCTTGAAGGACAAGCAGGAAGGAGTTCCCCAGCCGCGCAGAGAGGGAAAGGCACTCCGGGCAGAAGGAACAGCCCATGTGAAGGCGGGGGTGCCAAGTAAACTCCAGGCAGAAGATCCAACTAGGAATCGTGCTCCCGAGGCCGGCTGCGTTTGCGCCCACGTTGGAGAGGACGGGAGGGACTTGCAGCTGTGGTCAGGGAGGGGGGCCCTGGGCCCAGATTCCTGATGGTCGGGGTGGCAAGGAGGTGCAAAGGGGTAAGGGTCCAGCTTTGGTGTAGAAATCTTACCATTATCCCCATGGCCCATGCCCTCCCTTGGGCTTACAGAATTTACCTCTTGATTCACAAACCATATAACTCTTCATTCCACGCGTCAGCGATTAGGCTCAGAAATAACGGGGGGGAATCAGGTCCCCCAGGCCACGCATGTGTTGCCCACATGGCCAGATTCCGCTCCAGGCGGCCCTGCTCATTCTCTGCTGGGTCACTAACACCCCTATTGTCTGTCTTCTTTTGTGTTTCTCATCAGAACCCAGCACTTTCCTGGGTCTGGGTTAAGGGCAGGCTGGAAACCTGGAGTGGCTTGGTTTGTAGGCGGGCCCTGGGGGGCCAGGAGGCAGGAGCCTGGGGTCTGTCCCGCTGAGAGCTGGCACGGGGAGGGGGAGTTGGGGGGGTTCTCCCTCAGTGAAGGTTGCGTGGAGCTTTCACGTCACAGATCAGCCTGCACTGTGAGCCTTCCGCCCCAGCTCCCGGGAACTGAGCTCCGCCCAGGCGGAGGTGTTGACAGAGCTCTCGGCCTCAGACTCAGCAACGCGCTCCGGGGTCTGCACGCCTCACAGCACAGGGTCCTCAGGGGCCCGGGCCCCGGCCCCGGCTGGGAGCACTTTTTGTCCTGCTGCTCATTTGGGTGCCCAGTTTCATTACTTCCCGGCGGAGGGGCGGGGGTTGCTTGTGTGTGTGGCACTGGGCCAGTTGCTTTGGCTCTCTGCCCACGCCCCTCCCCAGCCGTGAAAGAACAGCCCCCATTTGGCGGCTGGTGTGCGTCTCCAGCGAGCCAGCGTGAAAAGGCACTTCCCCCGTGCCTGGCACCGAGCCTGCAGTAGATCAATGTCTAACCAGCCATCCATTCATGCATTTCGCCCTGTGATTAACCAGATGAGTGTTTGCGTGTGTCCTGGTTTGCAGAGAAGGTCCTGGTTTACATCTTTTGAGCCAGAGTAGTAATTAACAAACTTTCCTTTCACTCTCAAAAGTGTCCTTATGAGGGCGACAAATGATATTGTTGCCATAGCACGAACCAACCACCTTGACCCTTTCTCATCTAGGAAGGAAAAAGGAACCATCGGAAAGCTTGTTTCATGTCATTTTACAGACTGGGAGTGAGCCAGCATCCCACAACGAGAGACAGATTCCAGATATGTTTCAGGGCTAGATTGGTTTGCCTAGAATGCACGCCAATTAGTTTACGTTTCTTATATGACAAGATGTTTAGCCTTTAGGGGGATCCTTACTTTTTAAATTTTTTTTTAAGAGGTCTTTTGTCTTTTGAGCAATAAGTTTTTGTGTGTGTGTGTGTGTAAGAAAATCTCTCTTGAGAGATTTTGCCTTAATTTCAAGACACGAGCAAACATTCAGGGAACTCCAGCTGACATAGCGGGCGCATTCAGGAAAAGCCAGTCTGGGGCAAAGAAAGCACTGTTGCCCCCACGTAGAGTCAGGGAAGGGCCACGTCAGCATCTCGAGCACTTGTGTCATCAGGTTTGCCCATCTTCCCGTGGGGTCTGAAGGAGGCTTGAGGCCCAGCACAGGGGCTGTGAACCCCGTGAAATGCCACAGACCTCCCTTCAGCCTGGAATTGTGTCGGCTCAGTGTGGTGACCCTGTGGGAGCTCCTGCTGATTGGAAGCTCTTGGGGCGATTTTCAAAGAGTCTGATTAATAAGGATGATGAGATGAAGCAGTGACTTCTTAACGAATGTGGATTGTGTGGAAGGGCTCTCAGACACACACCGCGGTGGGTGCAACTGTGCCGACTTACTGAACTGTTCTCTGGCATATGTATCTGAGGCCTTCGAGGGCCTTTGCCTTTGACCCAAGAATTCTGCCCCTGGGAATGTCTCTAAGGAAATCACCCGAAATTTGGAAAGATCATTATGTACAAAGATGTTCATTGCAGTGTTATTTATAACAGTAAAAATGGGACAATTCAGCTGTCCAATGATAGGCATTTGGTTAAGCACACAGTGGCATAACCCTGATGGGATCAAGTATAGTCATTACAAATGAGATGCAGGGCTTCCCTGGTGGCGCAGTGGTTGAGAGTCCGCCTGCCAATGCAGGGGACACTTGTTCGAGCCCTGGTCTGGGAAGATCCCATGTGCCGTGGAACAACTAAGCCTGTGCGCCACAACTACTGAGCCCGTGTGCCACAACTACTGAAGCCCACGCACGCATAGAGCCTGTGCTCCGCAACAAGAGAAGGCACCACAATGAGAAGCCCACGCACCACAACGAAGAGTGGCCCCCGCTCGCCGCAACTAGGGAGAGCCCGCATGCAGCAGCAAAGACCCAGTGCAGCCAAAAATAAATAAATAAGTAAATAAATAAATAAATCTATTTTTTTAAATAATGAGATGCATACACACAGAATGAGGCACACTTGTCCCCTGCCCTCCACTATCTCTTGTCATTAGTCTGGCTGAATTTTCTTTCTAGGGTTGTAAAGGGGGGGAGAGAATGGAGTTATTAATGTCAGGAATAAAAACTTTACATAAAGATTTTGAAAATGATCTTTATACATAACTGGCAACAGCATGAGAAATGCTTTTGTTAAACAAGAGCAGGCTATGACGTCGTACACACACTGTGATTATAACCATATTAGCTGCAAACTTGGGGTAGAAAAAGCTTCGGGGAAATAATTTTCCATGGCTATCCCAAGTTTCTTTGTGAGTTCAATATTAAGGAATCAACAAGACATATTAAAGAAAATGTCTTTACTACTGTATTTCACAGAAAACTATATTCAATATCCTATGATAAACCATAATAGAAAAGAATGTTAAAAAATAATGTATATATATGTATAACTGAATCACTTTGCTGTACAGCAGTAATTAACACAACCTTGTAAACCAACTATACTTCAATTAAAAAATAATAATAATTAAAAAAAAGAAAAATTTGGGGCTTCCCTGGTGGGGCAGTGGTTAAGAATCCGCCTGCCAATGCAGGGGGCACGGGTTCGAGCCCTGGTCCGAGAAGATCCCACATGCCGCGGAGCAACTAAGCCCGTGCGCCACAACAACTGAGCCTGCACTCTAGAGACCACGAGCCACAACTACTGAGCCCATGTGCCACAACTACTGAAGCCTGCGCACCTAGAGCCCATGCTCCACAACAAGAGAAGCCACCGCAACGAGAAGCCCGCGCACCACAACGAAGAGTAGACCCCGCTCGCCGCAACTAGAGAAAGCCCACACGCAGCAACGAAGACCCAATGCAACCAAAAATAAATTAATTAATTAACTAATTTTTAAAATGATAGTTTAAAAATTTTTTTTAAAAAAGAAAAATTTGCACATTTACAGTCATGTAATAGTAACTTCTAGTAATTTTGCATCATGGCTTAAAAAATATGTTTTTAGGGACTTCCCTGGTGGTCTAGTGGTTAAGACTGTGCTCCCAATGCAGGGGGCCCGGGCTTGATCCCTGGTCAGGGAACTAGATCCTGCGTGCCGCAACTAAAGATCCCGCACAACACAACGAAGATCCTGCGTGCCGCAGCTAAGACCCAGCACAGCCAAATAAACAAATAAATAATTTTAAAAATATACGTGTTTTTAAAAGACAAATGAAATATGTTCAGTGAATTAAAAAAAAAAATGTCTTTAAACTGAAACACACATAAGGCAAAGTTATGTACGGTGGTTATGAAAATGTGACCAGGGGTTCGCAGGAGCCTAGCCCTGTAGGTTCCAGAGGAGCAATGGCCCAGGATTTGCTAATTCAGTCTTAGCGGTGAATTAAAAAACTACCACCAATAATGAGTGTCAACTGTATTATAAAGCAAAAGGAAGCAGTGGTGGTCTGGTGGTGAAGTTGCCAAGCCCTGCTCCAGGGCCCTTCTGTGAGATGGTGACGTCTCCCACTGCCAAACGGGAGCCACTCGCCTACCCTGCAGCTGGCCATGTCCTGCCACTTCCTTGGGCACATTCCTTAACTCTGTTGCCTCTGTGTCCTCACCTGTAAAATGAGGATCACACATACTTAGTGGAGAGAGAGTTGTGTAACCACCCCCATCCCCCAGGTGCCCAGCACTTACTCGTGCTCAGTTGATGTGCCACCTACCACGGTGTCACCTCCAGAACAACGATCCTCTCTCTCTCTGTCACCAGCTGTCTTAGCCCTACTTTCTAGATGGTGACACAAAGCCTCAGAGCAGCCCTACAGCTTGCCTGGAGTCACGTAACACAGAAGAGGCGGAGTTAAGTTTCAAATTCAGGGTTCGCTGACTCCGAAGACTGGATTCTTTCTACTAGGTGAGTCTTGTTCTTTCTGCATCTTTTTTTGACTCACTCACAAGCTTCACTCTGTGAAACTTGGCCCCCAGAACACTCCCTTGTCGCATCTGAACTGCAGCTGTAAGGCCCACACCTCTACTGCGAAAGTTTGGGAATTTAAAAAAATTTTCCATATTCCTCCACTATCCCAGCCCCATGATTTTCACATGTGTAAATTCCCTCCCAAGCATTTACCACTTGCAGATATATTTCATGTGTTGCCTTCTTGCTCTTTGCCCAATTCAGCATCCTGCCTCTTTGCTTAATATTAGAGTATTTCTCTTGCTCCTTTTAATGGTTGCTCTCTTCCTTAGACTAGTAGAAGGAAATACATTTAATTGCTAGCAGTGGTTGTGTTATAGAAGTGCAATTATGGAATATTTTTCTTCTTTCTCTAATTTTTAGATTTCCCGCAATACATTTTAAGATTTAAAAATATGGCTTAAATGTCAGCCCTTGCTGTTCGGTGTATTTAATTCTTATCCACCCTTCTCAGCAGGCTCCCCTGGCTGTCCTGGCCCAAGTCACATTTGAAAGAAAACACTTGTAATCCCTCCCAGGAGGGCACCCTGGATATTTTCAATCTGAAGGGAGATAAGCATGGTCTAAGTCATACCCATGTTTAAGGGAAGGAAAAATGTCCTGAAAAAATCTCATCCCCATTTCTTTCCTGATGCATTTAACAAATGCAAGGCCACCCTTGAGTTCTGGAAGACAGGGACCATTTCTTGCTCATTTGTTTCCCCAGTGCCGGGCCTGGCACATGGTAGGTACCTAGTAAATACTCAGAGAATGGGAGTGATTCACTTAAGATTCACAGTGTCCCAGGGGGAAGGAATTTAAGGCTCATCCAGAGCGTGTTTATTTCAAGGGCCCCAAGTAGAAATCAGAAAAATAAGCCTTTCTTCTTCTTTCTTTCAATCAACAATCAAATGAAAAATGCCAGGGCCACAGTGCCTGAGAACATCCTTCTTTGAATTACTAAATTGATCCAAGCAGGGCTGCTTTCAGAAACCATCTCCTCCCATTTTATGAAATGAACTCTGTGCCTTTTAATGAGAAAACCCATTAAAAAATTCAGGGCTCGCTGACTCCGAAGACTGGGTTCTTTCTACTAGGTGGGTCTTCTTGTTCTTTCTGCATCTTTTTTTGCCAAAAAAAAACCTCAGCACTGAGACAGAAGAACACAGGGCCCAGGCTTAGCTATGAATTTTCTGTGGAAATAACACTTTTTTGAGTGTTCTCTCCTGAATCTATATTGAAGATATCGACTAAAGTAGATTTATTTCAGGAGTGAAAAAATAAGAGCATAGATCCTCCCAGACCCAGGCTTCGAAGGGCTGCAGCCCCTGCTGCTCCAGGAGGATGCAGGGTTATCTAGGTACCTGGAGGGGCCTCCAGATATAAGTGGATGTGCCTGCTACGTGTCTACTAGTTCTTCTTCACACTGTGTGGTAGGCTGAATTATGGCCTCCAAAGATATCTCCAGCCTAATCCCAGGAACCTGTGAATATGTGAGGTTGTGTGGCAAAGGGCAATTAAAGTTGCAGATTAAATTAGGGTTGCTCATCAACTGACACTAATGTAGGGAGATTATCCTATATTATCCATGTGCCCAGTGTAATCACAAGGGTCTTTAAAGGCGGAAGGAGAACTTAGAGGCAGACCACAGAGATGCTGTGGGTTCAGCTGTAGACCACTGCAATCAAGCAAATATGGCAACAAAGCGAGTCACACAAACTTTTTGGTTTCCCAGTGCATGTAAACGTTATGTTTACACTGTACGGTAAAAGTCTATTGAGTGTGCAATAGCATTATGTAAAAAAAAAGGTATCTATCTTAATTTAGAAATGCTTTATTGCTAAAAGTGCTAACTATCATCTGAGCCTTCAGCAAGTCATAATCTTTTTTGCTGGTGGAGGGTCTTGCTTGGGCGTTGACGGCTGCCGACTGATCGTGGTGATGGTTGCTGAAGGCTGGGGTGGCCATGACATTTTCTTAAAATAAGACAACAAAGAAGTTCACTGCATTGACTGACTCTTTCACAAACGATTTCTCCGTAGCAGGCAGTGCTGCTTGATAGCTTTTTACCCACAGAACTTCTTTCAAAATTGGGGTCAGTCCTCTCAAACCCTGCCACTGCTTTATCAACTGAGTTCATGTCATATTCTAAATTCTTCGTTGTCATTTCAACAACCGACTAAGTTTACCATCTTCTATGGGAGCGGTTCGTGGTGCCCCAAAACAATTACGATAGTAACACCAAAGATCACTGGTCACAGATCGCCATAATGTATATAGTAATGAAAAAGTTTGAAATATTTCGAGAATTACCAAAATGGGACACAAAGATACAAAGTAAGCAAATGCTGTTGGAAAAATGGTGCCAATAGACTTGCTCTATGCAGGGTTGCCCCAAACCTTCAATTTGTAAAAAATGCAACATCTGCAAAGCATAATAAAGAGAAGCACAATAAAAAAAAAGGTGTGCCTGTCCTCACGATCATAGACACAAGTAGTGGTGTTTGCCAGGGGCCAAGGGGGAGGAGGAATGGGGAGTTAGTGTTTAATGAGTATAGAGCTTCAGTATTGCAAGATGCGAAGAGTTCTGGATATGGACGTTGGTGATGGTTGCACAACAGTGTGAATATACTTAGTGCCACTGAATTGTACATTTAGAAATGGTTATATACTAAATGCTACTGAACTGTACACTTTAAAATGGTACATTGTATTTATGCGAATCATATCTCCATTTAAAAAAAAGAAGTCTGAGACAGAACAATCTCTTTTTCCTGTCTCTGGGTTTGATATATAAGGGTGTGAGGCCTGGAGCTGCTGCGACCAATCTTGCGGCCATGAGGGACACTGGTCACACAAAGAGAAGCCAAGCACAAAGACGGGAGGCCCCTGAAATAACTGGCCTGCACCCGACTTCTGTAATGTGATGTAGTGGAGGTCCTGACCGTGAAAGCCAGTTCCTAGGCTTTTCTGTTCTCTGTAGCAGAGAGCATCCCTCCAGAAACTCCTGAGCACCCTGTACACCATCAGGGGTCTCTCCTACCGGAGGAGCAAGTCTCACTCCCAGTGGCTGGGAGGAAGTAACATGTTCTCCTTGTTTTAATGCTGCTGTGTCTTCTCCTCTGTTGCTCCTGGCCCACCCACACTCTTCACCCACCAAGGGCCAACACTGCCTCCTTGGTTGTCCTTTCTGCACCCTCTGTGAGCCTCTGCTAAGCCCCCGATACAGCACTGGCCCCAGGGATTAGAGGTGACTAAATGTCCCTCTGCCCCCTTCCTGGGCGGCAAGGCCTGGGCCTGATTAATTAGGCCTCCTTGCAGAGCCCAACACAGGCCCCGGCACTTAGTGGATCCCCAGGAATTGCTTATTGTGTTGATCACAGAGGTGAGAGTGACTTAGTCAAAGTGCACGTGATGAGATAAAATCAGCCTTGTTAGCAGGTGGGGAGAAGAAGGTTGGGCAGTAGCAGGAGCCCCTCCTGTTCAGGCTCTAAGGCATGTAATCTCCACGGCGGCCCCTGAGGTCAGCGTTACTGTCTCTATTTTACACATGAAGCAGGGAGGCTCAGACAGCTGGGGTCACGTGCTAGCGAGCAAGCTGGGACTCAGGCACAGTTCTTGCTGACGCTGAGCTCTGAAAAAATAACAGTAACAGCTAACCCGTACGTAGTCGCCACTACTTGCCAAGCTCTGCTTTCCCTCGTTGGCCCTCCTGACAGCTCTATGAGGCGGTGGTGTCATCAGCTCCGTTGTATAGAGAGTAGAAGTCACCCAGCAGGTGGGTGGCAGAGCCAGCACTGGAGGCTGGTGGAGGCTCCAGAACCCCTGCTGTCCCCACCTGAAGTGTCCTGGTTCTAGGTCAGGACCTGGAACATTCAGAGCCTGAGCGGGAGCTGGCCATCAGGCAGCGGTGACAGTGACAGGGACAGGTTGTTGGCCAATCGTACACCCCATCCCACTGCAGGCTCTGGGGTGGGTTGTGCTGGCCTCACTGTCTAACTGTAGGCTGACATGACCCCTCTGGTCCTTGAATCCCGACAGCCCTGGGCTCTGCCTCTAACCAGCTCTGGGACCCTGGGCACACTGCTTCCGACCTCCGAGCACAGCCTCCTGGAGGTAATGTGTGCGCACAGGGCGGGGCAGGGGTCAGGAGAAAACGGGGACAGTCCAAACAAGCTCCCTGATGGTGGCTGTCAACCTGTCACTGAGTCTGCTTCTTCCTGCGGTGGGCCGAACAATGGTCCCCGTTCACATTTGCCTGTGAATACGCTACTTTACACGACAAAAGGGACTTTGCAGCCATGATAAAGTTACAGGCAGTGAGTTGCAGAGATTATCCAGGATTATCCGGGTGGGCCAATTATAATCACACTGAGCCCTTAGAAGAGGAAGAGGAAGACAGAGAGTCTGTCGGAGAACCTGGAGGACAGAAGAAGAGGCAGGAGAGACTCACAAGAGAGGGCCTCAAGCAGGCATTGCTGGCTTTGCCAATGGAGGAAGGAGCCTCTGGAAGCCGGACTTCGGTCCCAGCCGACAGCCCGCAAGGAAATGGGGGCCTCAGTCCTACGACCGCAAGGAACTGAATTCTGCCAGCAACTCAAATGAGCTGGGAAAACGGACTGGACTTCCAACTACTGTGAACTGTGAGCTAATAACTTTGTATTTAGCCTGTAAACTTGTAGTAATTCGTTATGGCAGCAATGGAAAATGATACTCTCCTCAAACTCCCTCTCCACCGGAGTGAGCATTGGTCCTCATCTCGGCCTTGAGTTGATCCTCAAGCGTGGGGCCGCCAGCCCCGGTCTCCTGAATCAACGTGCAGGATCACTTTCCGTGGTCTCCAGCTGGAAGGCAGGCAGGACGGTAGAGCCCTGCAAAGGCCAAGTTCACTTGGCTTTGTGCCCAAAATAAAGCTCTGGATATGAGTGTACTTGTTTAAAAAGAAAAAAAAAAAAAACCAAATGCTGACCCACTTTTTCCTGACTGCTCTGGCTCAGACATGTCCCTCTAAAAGGCAATTTATTTCTAGTACACGCTGTTCCCAGGGCTGACATCACCAACCTCAGTTGGAAGGAGGAGCAGTACTTACGAGAGCTCTCAGGGGCTGGCATCCAAATCTGATAATGTAGCAAAGTTCTGCAAAAAGCTGGTGTTTTTTTAAAAAAATGGAGGGGCTGGGAGTTTGGCCCTAGTTAGAATCTCCAGCCAGGAGAAATGCTCGAGGCGTCTGGTCCCTGGAGCTCCAGCCCTCCTGCACAAACCCTGGCAGACCACAAAGCAGCAGCGTGGCCTGGCTTACGGCAGGGGTGACCACCTTGCAGCCTGACATGGGGGCTGCTTTGAGGGTAGACAGCCTCCCTTGGGAGACCGGGCCTTCCCAGTGGCCACACGTCTCTGAGCCACACAATTGACTAAAACATCATAAATATATTATCTATTTTGATAATTATTAAATTAATATAAAGGTAAATTTTATTGGAAATATATCTCTTATTGAAATAAATATTTTTAAGTTATTTTATGGACCTACAAATATTGATATTTATTGTTTGCTTGAATGGGAGAGATTATGCACTAAACGTATCCCGAGTTTTAGCTTTTGTGTGTAAGTGCTGAGGCTCTTGTTCACATTAATGTAGATGGGAATAGAGAAAATTATGTTATAGCAGTGTCTCTCAATTCTCCAAACTTTTATAACAAAAATCAGATGATGACATAAGATCAAAAATCATTTTGAGTGATTTTCAACTAACAACTCAGCAGGTCTTCCTTTGATTTTGCTGAAAGAAAGTAACTGAAAGAGTTAATTTGCAAAATGATTTGTTACCAAGTTGTTAGAATCATTCATGTTCTTAATTTCTGGGCAGTACGCTAAAAGTTCAAAATTCAGGGCAGTAATACCAAGAATTAGCACATGATGCTTAAATATACTTGTTACTCTTTTGCTTAGAGGCACCTCGTTTAACCCAACATGCTCAGAAGAGGCTGGGAAAATGGAAGTATTGTTAATTCCAGTTCACCTTTGCCAAGGTAAAAAAATTAGTATACATTTACAATAGCCAATGATATTTTGGGAAATGTTAATGAAAATAATCATCTTATGAGTCTGAATAATGGTCTTGAAAATTTTTGTAAGGTAAAAGTATGTATGTCCAAACGTAACATTGATTTGTCAAAAGCAAAAGGGAATCTTTTTTTTTTTTTAAAGGAAACTTTTGATCTCTTCCTCCCTCATTGAAATCATATAAAATATGCAACTGAGTTACAGACTGAGCTGCAGGAAAGTGAAAATACTCACAAATCCTTTCTCATTGCTGAGAACAGTAAAAATGGAGGAAAAGCTTCATAGAAGATTGTTTTTTCCCAGCATGCTTTTTACACATGTCGAGGATTCTAATTGTAAGGAAAAATTGTCCAAATTTTAGATATGAGGCAGAGAGATTACTGTGTCCTGCTGAGTGTTTTGCAGGGTTAGTCTGGTGGTGTAATCTGGGGCTTTTATAAAGTTAGGCATTATATTCTAGAAAACTGATTATGATGCAAGATTCTTGAGCTATAGCAAAGCAAATGAATATTATCCTAGAGAGATGCAAATGAGAAGATTACATTCCAAGACTCATAGCTTTATTTTGTATTCATCTTACAGTCTTATTCTTATATTATTTCTTTCAGGGAATAATATATTTGCTTCTCTCTCTCATAGCTTTTTGTTTGTTTGTTTGTTGGAAACAGCTTTATTAGCCTGCTGTTTACTTCATTAAGGAGTTAAGTTTGGTACGGGTTCATTTTATATATTTATTATCAATTTTATTGAATACATTATTGCATATACTAACTGCCCATTTTAGAAGTAGAATTCAGTGAGGTTTGCTAAATGTATATACCTGTGAAACCACTGCCACAGTCAGAGTATCAACCCAACCACCGTCGACCACCATCAACCCAAAGAGTCTCGGTGCCCCTTCCGAGTCAGCTCCCGTCTGGGCCCCAGGCAACACTTGATTAGATTTGCCTTTTCTAGAGCCTCATAGAGATGAAGCCACTTACTCTTCTGTGCCAGACTTTCCTTTACCAGCATGTCTAGGAGAGTGTCAGAGCGGGTCCCTGTTCAGTGCTCTCTAGTATTCCCATCGCTCTGCTGATGGAAAAAGGGTTATTTCCTCTTTGTGACAATTATGAATGAACCGCTGTGAACATTCATGGACATACAGTTCTGTTCCTCTTCCTCAGAGGGGAATTGCTGGGTCATATAGTGCATGGATGTGTGTGGAGTGGAAACTGCCAAACCTTATTCCAAAGTGTTTATCCCATGTGACATTCCCACTAGCAATGTTTCTCTCCTTACTCCGTCTTTTGTTATGTAGAGGGCCCCAGCCGGAGAACCTAACGTGGGTAGAGGAAGATTTTTTTCCCCTCCTTTCCACGTGCACACGTGGGTGGGGAGCCCAGGAGCTCACACACAGCTTTGTGGGTTGGCTGCCGCTGGCTCTCTCCTTTCCAGTCCCCGTCCGCTCAACTCAGTGACACTGCTGGTCTTTGAGTGACTTCTCTCTGCCATGGATCAGACCTGGACTCCCGACACAAAGCTCAAGTGGTCACAGAGCTGACCTCATTTGTTTCTCTTCTGTCAGGACACAGTCCTGAGCTGGCTGTTGTCCAATGTCTGAAAACCATTTTCTTTTTCCTCCCAGTTTTCTAGTTGTTCACAGTGGGAGGGTCAATCTGGATGCTGTTCTTCTCCCTACATTTGTTTTTCACCTTTTCAAAATTATACTTTTACATAATTTTAAGGTAGATAATAGTTAAGGCATGGGGCTTTGCCGTGAAATTTGTTGTGTGGGTGAAATTAATATCTCCACTTTTGATATTATCTGCAGTTTCTCTCTTGGCTCTCACAGACTCTCCTTTAGGTGGGAAAGGAGATTCTGTGCTTCACTGCATATGGAGTCTAAGGTGGATCAGTTTTAGGAAAGACTACGTGTGGACATTGGGACTTTCGGTGGGGAAAATGAGTTCCATAAAGCAATGAGACAGTACGTATAGTTCTTAGAATAGTGTCTGTCATATTTTAAGTGCTCAATAAATGGTAGCTATTATTAGGACAATGCAATAAAGGAGGTGAGCTTTACATTAAAGACTGCCTCCTTTATAGCATGCTACTTATTCCCTTGAGGCCCCTGGGATCGTTATGTTATCCTTTTTTTTTTTTTTTTAATTAATTTGTTTATTTTTGGCTGAGTTGGGTCTTCGTTGCTGCGCGCGGGCTTTCTCTAGTTGCGGCAAACGGGCTTCTCATTGCGGCGGCTTCTCTTGTTGCGGAGCACGGGCTCTAGGTGCGCGGGCTTCAGTAGTTGTGGCTCGCGAGCTCCAGAGAGCAGGCTCAGTAGTTGTGGCGCACGGGCTTAGTTGCTCCGCGGCATGTGGGATCTTCCCGGACCAGGGCTCGAACCTGTGTCCTCTGCATTGGCAGGCGGATTCTTAACCACTGCGCCACCAGGGAAGCCCCGTTATGGTATCCTTGCCAGCCCAGGGTTCTGATCCAAGCTTGCTTTCCTGGGCTGTGGCCCATATTCCATTATCATTTCTCTTTTTACTCATACAACAGCCTTCCATTGAAGTCCTTACCCCGTCCTCGTTCCTGTGTTGGAGTTGAAACTCATAGAACCGTGAGTGGGTCAGATACGAGAATGGGGTAGGAAGTCTCAGGACAGAGAGATGCAGAGGGGGTTGAGGAAGCCCCGAGGACAAAGGAACTTCCTCTGCTTGGGGAGTCAGGGTGGCTTCGCAGAAGATGAAGGACTGAAATTAAGATTCGAAGAGCGAGTAGAAACTTGCCAGATGGGCATGGTAGGGGAGAGAAAGAGCAGAGTATCTGCAAAACTCAGAGGCATGGGAAGAGTGATGTTCAGAAAACGGTAGCAGGGCAACCTGGCCGAACCACGGCATGAGGGTGGGATCGCAGAGGGTGAAAACGGTAGCAGGGCAGCCAGGCCGAACCACGGCATGAGGGTGGGATCGCAGAGGGTGAAGCTGCACTGGCAGGCAGGAAGCAGTTTTTTTTCAACAACTTTATTGAGCTGTAAGTCACATGGCACACATTTCACCCATTTGAAGAGCACAATGCATTGGCTTTTAGTATGTTCAGAGTTGCATGCAACCATAGGAAGCAATTTTTGAAGCCTCTGTATGGTCCTATTGAAGGTGGCCTACCCAGGACTTCCCAAAGTGTCTTTTGGGGGTTGTGTGGGTGCATAAAGTCTAGGGGAAGCTGGAGCAGTGTTGGATCCAGGCAGAAAAGAAAACAGGCAGCAGTCCTTGTGCCGAGCAGAGCAGAGCTCCGTCAGGTTACCTGTGGGTCATGAGGGGGGAGAGGAGGCCCCCTGCAGGGCCCCCACCACGGACCACAGCTTCTGTAACCTGGGGCTGTGTCTTAATAGTCAGAGAAAAGGGGACCGTAAAATACTGAGAGTGTGGCCCTGGACCAGGCTGAGGCTCCCAGAAGTCCTGCTTTCCTGACAGATACCAAATGGAGGCCAGGTGCCCCAGAGCTTATTTGGGAAGTGCACTGAAATGAACACTTTTCAAGAAGTTCTTAGTTTTCTTGTTAAAGGTAGTCCTTTTTTTAATGGGAGAGAGGGACTTCCCTGGTGGCGCAGTGGTTAAGAATCCGCCTGCCAATGCAGGGGACACGGGTTCAAGCCCTGGTCTGGGAAGATCCCACATGCCGCGGAGCAACTAAGCCCATGTGCCACAACTACTGAGCCCATGTGCCACAACTACTGAAGCCTGCGCCTATAGCCCATGCTCCGCAACAAGAAAAGCCACCGCAATGAGAAGACCGCACACCGCAACGAAGAGTAGCCCCCACTCGCCGCAACTAGAGAAAGCCCGTACGCAGCAACAAAGACCCAACACAGCTAAAAATAAATAAATTACTTAATTAATAAAAAAACAAAACAGGGCTTCCGTGGTGGCACAGTGGTTGAGAATCCACCTACCAACGCGGGGGACATGGGTTTGGGCCCTGGTCTGGGAAGATCCCACATGCCGTGGAGTGGCTGGGCCTGTGTGCCACAACTGCTGAGCTTGTACTCTAGAGCCCGCGAGCCACAGCTGCTGAGCCTGTGTGCTGTAACTGCTGAAGCCCGTGCGCCTGGGGCCTGTGCTCTGCAAAGAGAGAGGCAACTGCAGTGGGAGGCCCGCTCACTGCAACGAAGAGTATCTCCCCCCTGCCCCCCCGTCGCCGCTCGCCGCAACTAGAGAGAGCCCTCATGCAGCAACAAAGACCCGATGCAGTCAAAAATAAATTAAAAAAAACAACAAAAAGGCAAAAAAAAACGGGAGAGAGTCTCCAGTTTAATGTCAGGAATGGAAAACAAACAGGTCAGAGATGGGTGGAGGCTGATTTTAACCAGTCAACTTGTAAGGAACAGTTTTTTATGAGCTGCCCCAGTGACTGTCTGGATGAACGGTTGAAAGGAAATTGGTCTGCACATACAGGCTGTTCTTCTTCTTCCCGGGCCACGGGAGTAGCTGCTTTCCAAACCTGGCTGTGTTTTCACAAACACATTTCAAGGCCACACCTCCGGTGTTCTCATTCAGTACCTTTGAGTCAGGCCAGGAAATCGTGATGTGTTTTTAACTGCTTTGACTTCTTTTGGACTTCTTTTGGAATTCTCTTTTTGATGATTTTTAAACAACTGCAAACAATTTTCAAGTACAGTACAAATACTTTATCTTCCTTAACTGCTTTAGCGTAAGTGGCTGCCCCAACACCCCTAGCTGGGTGTGGATTTTCCACAAACGAGGACCTTCCCTTGTAGCCCCACAAGGCAGCCATCCAAAGTGGGAAATTAACATCGGTACATTATTACCACCTGATCCTCAGGCTCCATTCAGCTTTCACAGCTGTTCCAATTTTTTTTTTTTTTTTTAAGCAAAATGATCAAGTCCAGAGTCACGCATGACCTTTAGTTGTCCTGTCTCATCAATATTCTTTAATCTGGAACAGTTCCACAGTCTTTCTGTGACTTGCAGGAACTGGACATGTGCTTTTGAAGATTGCAGGCCAGTTATGTTGTAGCATGTCCCTAATTTTGGTTTCTCTCTTGTTTCTTCACAGTTAAATCCAGGTCATGCATCTTTGGCAGGAGTATCACAGAAGTGGTACTTTGTTCTATTGATTGCATCCTATCAGGTGGTGCATGATTTAGATTTGTCCCATTACCATTGATTCAGTTTGACCCAAATCCTCTTTTTTTTTAATTGAGATATAATTGACATATAACATTGTATAAGTTTAAGGTGTACAACCAGTTGATTAGATACATTTCTATGTCAAAATATAACCTCTTCAGTGTTAGATAACACCTTCATCATTTCACACAATTTCATGTATTTTTGGTGGTGAGTACATTTAAGATCTAGTCTCTTAGGAACTTTGAACTATATAATACAGTATTGTTAACTATAATCACAATGCTGTGCACTAGATCCCCAGTTATTCATCTTCTAACTGCAAGTTGATACCCTGGCCAAATCTCCCCTTTCCTCCTACCTGCCAGTACCTAGTAACCACCATTCTCTTGATACTTTGTTTCTTCAGGTGATTTGAATCCTCTTTCTCTGCTTTAGAGAAAGAAGGACAGAAATGGCAAAAGTATGGATAATTGAGGTTTGAAAAAAACCCTTCCACTTAATCAATGTCATTTGAATAATTTGATCTATGTTATTTGAATAATTCAGATAAATCCTGTATCGAGTTGGCAGATAGCAGAGATTTAGTCTCAGTCTTTCCTTTTAAAAATTAGCTTTAATGCTGTAATATTTGACACACAAAAGTCATAAAGAATAACATAACTTGAATTGCAATAACTTGATATGTAATATATAATATATATTTCCAGTTGGATTATTATTTATTACTTTATATGTAACATATAAGGTATATAATGTAGTGTCATATACATAAATTGAATTCTCAAGAATTAAGTCACTGCCAATTTAGCTAAATCTCTTTTGTGAATTCCTTTCTAACATCAGTCTACTCTGAATTTGCCCAGAACTGACTGACCCAGGCTCACCTGACAAAGTGACAAAATCCCAGGTCTTGGTGAGAGTTGTTGAGGCCATCCTAATTCAGACCAGACACGGATGTTTGTTTTCCCATAGTAGCTACTTAGCTTGTTCCGGCATCTGGTGGTCACACATGGGATTGCAGCTACCCGCATGTTACCCTTCTCAGGATTTTTTTCCTTTTTGAAATTTTTTTTCCCATTTAAACTTAAATTTGAAATGTAAGATCCAGTTTTAATAAATTGGATATATTATAACTTATATTTACAAATTTCTGGCTCTACAAGTGGCCACAATGCATTGGTGAGAACTCATAATTTTTCAGTCTTTGTTTCTTGGGGTGTTTGTGTGTGTGTGTGTGTGTGTGTGTGTCTGTGTTTGGGGATGTTTTTCCTTTGTTAATTCTAAAAATTTATTGCTAATATATGGCAGGCACTGAGGTAGATGCTGGCAGGGAAAAGAATAATCTGGATGGCAAATTAACCTAGTGCTTCTGATTATACTCCATGAAACAGGAAACCTCTTGCATGTGCATTGTTTGAAATGTAGTAAATAGTAAGTTACAATCATGACTAGGCTGTTAGGTAATCATTCTGGAGATATCTGTGGATGTTAAATTCACTGGTGAAAGTTTGATGAAGAATAGGTTATTTATGCAATTTCAAAGTATCTTCAAAAGATCCACAAGTTACTTATTAATTACAATGGGAAAAAATAGTCACTTTATAGTGGAGAAACTTGGCAGACTGCACATTAACCAAGGGATCAAAGTTAACATCACAAACCAGACAAACCAACCTCATGTGCCTCCTGAGATGATACACTAAGGACTCACATCACTTCTGTGGCCTGTTTTGCAAAAAACACATAATCTGAATGTAATCATGAGAAAGCATTAGACAAACTCAGAATGAGGAACGTTCTACAAAATAACTGAACTGTATTCTTCCAACATATTAAAGTCATGAAAGAGAAAGACTGAGAAACTGTTCCAGATAAAAGGAAACTAAAAAACATATGACAACTGCAACTTGTAATCCTGGACAGGGGAAAAATAGCTATGAAGTGCACAATTGGGAACTATTTACCTAGAGAATGATAAAACCAATGAGGCAAAAATGTAAGTAATTGGTGAACATGGATAAAGTGTGTATAAGAGTTCTTGTTACAATTCGTGCCGTTTTTCTGTGTTTGAAATTACACATAAAAAAGTTAACCCCAAAAAGTGTTTCCAAAAGTAACAAGCTCTTTAATGACAAAGAACTGGTCTCTTTAAAAATGATTTATTATTTTTCACTATGAAATCAATGTATGTATGCTTTTTATTTTATTATTTTAAAATTTATTTATTTTTGGCTGCGTTGGGTCTTCGTTGCTGCACGCGGGCTTTCTCTAGTTGCGGTGAGCGGGGGCTTCTCTTTGTTGTGGTGCGCGGGCTTTTCATTGCGGTGGCTTTTGTTGCGGAGCACGGGCTCCAGGCACGCAGGCTTCAGTAGTTGTGGCACGCAGGCTCTAGAGCGCAGGCTCAGTAGTTGTGGCGCAGGGGCTTAGCTGCTCCACGGCATGTGGGATCTTCCTGGACCAGGGCTCGAACTCGTGTCCCCTGCATTGGCAGGTGGATTCTTAACCACTGCGCCACCAGGGAAGCCCTGTATGCTTTTTTTTTTTTTTTTTTTTTTTAAGGATTATAAAAGTTATATTTATTCACGATGCTACATTTATTGCATTCCCTTAGAAAAATGGAGACTATTTATGTACCCAATTTGCACATATAAAACTTTATACAAATTATGTGTAGCACATAAAGGCCTCTGGTACAGCTAAAATCCTGACACTACAATTTGGGTAATCCTGCTTCAGGGTCTCCAGTTTATCAAGTCTGTCCACAGAAAATAAAAACTGGAATTATAGTCAGTCTTGCTGCTCACACTTAGAAATTATTTTAAATATAATAAAATAAAATGTTCAATTACTCTAAAACCCAAAAAAGTAAACTGGAAGGGGATACATTTTGTTACCAATTTCATTTTAACAGTATGACAAATTCACACCTTATTTTGGCTGGGTCTTTTTTAAAAAAAAATCACCTTCGTTTTGACATTATCTTTCTAAGCTGTGGCTGCTTCAGAAGGTAATATGTCAAAAATATTTACCAAACAATTAAAAAAAGTAATAATAATATTCCTTTTACAAAATGGTACAACAACACCTTAAAGAACCAGAAAATACTAAATGTCTTTGGCTATATAACTAAAAGGCCATTCTTCCAAACAGAATAGGGCATATTCACCTCAGAACCAACTACAGAAACAGAAAGCATAACAGAAATATGCATAGAATTTAATGAGAATTTGTCTTGCCTTTTTTTCCCATTCTACCCATATAATAAGCAAGGAGAATGCAATTTACATAATCTTCCCAGATGAGACTCAATAGCACTACAAAGATACCCAAACTTCTGCAAAGGCAAAGTGAATTAAAACAATTACACAACTAAGTGAAGACTGAAGGGACAAATGTTATTTGCAATTTTCTGTTTTTTAACTTGTTTGCTTCTTTTTAAGCCTTACAAGTGTAGAAATTATAGCTGATAAACAAAAGTCACAAGCCTCACAAATGGAACTATAATATAAAAATAAATCAAATGAAACATTTATTAATAAATGAAGCCTATTTTATTACTTCAAGTGTTAATGATAAAAAAATTTCAGCACAGCTGTTGCATTTAAAAAAGTGAAACTACATACTATGTTTCTAGCTTGGTAAACAGATGAACCTGATGTCTTTGAATGACATAACAATTGAGCATTGTACAGTACATCTTATGAAGACCCGTAAATTAAAGAACTACTGGTTTAAAGTTAGTGATTATGAAACAAATATGTATTCATAGTTTCAGTTTCTTTTTTCTTCCTCGGCCATCAGGTGCTCCATCCATTTTACGTTTCTGGGTTGAAGGTTTTGGTCCTCTTTTCTTTTTCTCTGCCTTCTCCTTTTCTTCTAGTTCCATGTTTTCTCTTTCAATCAAGGTAATTAAAGTGTTACACCTCCTCTGGAGCTCCATTGCAGTTCTGGACTTTAGAAACCAGTCAAATCTGAACTGAGGAGAGTTGCGAATACACTGTCGCAATTCATCATAAACATTTTCTTTGTCAAATCCAAGCTCGTGAAGCATACAGATCAGAAAACGATCCTCTTCTTCAGTGTAGTTTTTTCCTTTGTTAGTACCATAAGATATTCTCAGCTGATGAAAAGGTGCTTTGTACCGTCCAATCTTCGTGTCAAGTGCTTTTTTGATACTAATTCTTCTTTGAATTCTTGCCTCTCCCCTTTCAATCTGAGCCATAATCTTCTCTATGTCCTGCAGCTCATTGCATCTTTCCCAGAACACAGCTGAGTATTCAATGACTTCTTCTGGAGTTTTTCCTTCTACTTCTCTTGCTATATTTTCAATATCATCACGACCCCACTTCTCATTGGCTTTGATAAACTGGTTAAAATCTCTCTTATTCCAATTGGTAAATCCCTGTGTTAGAAGCTTCTCTTTTTCCTCTAACTCTTCATCATTAAGGGGTTCAGCTTCATCAATTTTAAGCTGTTCTTCTTTTTGTGCCTGTGCTGCATTTGGTAGGTCAGGATTTCGAGGCACCTTGTACCCAATCGTTTTTCTGTAATATAGAATTTCTTTTTCCAATAATTCAAATAGACGTGGAGGAAAGAACTGGAAATCCTGAACATTAGGTTGTTTTGGAGGTCGAGGAGCCTTGGGTGCTTTAGGTTCACTGACACGAAGAGCTTCCCTGAAATAAGCATCAACAGCATAGTTGGCTTTTCTTTCTCGTTTAGGTGGTTCAATCCACTCTGTGAATGCAATCTTTTGTTTTTCTCTATAATCTTCTCCTTCAAAGTTATAAACACTCGACTCTGTATCCATTGTGAAGTTTCTAAGTGAGCTTTCACCCATCTTGGAGAGCTTTTCATTCATCTCTGCAGTCTTCTTTGCACCTCTTTCCAAAATACCATCAATATCCTCATCAGTAATCTCGCTTTCCTTTGAAGCAAATACATGTGTTGCCCCATGCCTTATCATTTGAAGCATTTCATCTTTCCCAATTTTGTTCAGATTCTGATCCACAAGTCTTCCTTGCTGGATAACTATTGAGTCCAGTCTGAGTTTCATCTCAGCACGTTCCACTATTCTTTCTTCTACAGTGTTATCCGTTATGAAGCGGAACACTCTGACTGTCTTGGTTTGTCCAATTCTATGGGCTCGATCCATAGCCTGAAGATCTACTTGGGGATTCCAATCTGAGTCATACAAAATTACTACATCAGCGGTAGCAAGATTGATGCCAAGACCACCAGCACGTGTGCTTAACATGAAAACAAACTTTGTGCTGTTTGGTTCATTGTATGCATTGATGGACTCTTGTCTCTCATCATGGGGTGTCTGCCCATCCAATCTACAGTACTCATAATTTCTCCACATGCAATAATCTTCCAAAATATCCAATACCCTCGTCATCTGACTGAAGATTAGTACTCGTGAACCTTGTTCTTTTAATTTAGGGAGCAGTTTGTCTAACACCACCATTTTGCCACTGTTGGTAACCAGATGCATGTCCGTTGTATAAGGTGGACCAGGTTCAGCTCCATCAAAGAGATATGGGTGATTACAGCATTTCCTCAACTGCATCAGGATGTTCAGTAGCCTCATTTTGTCCATCTTCCCTGCAGAGTTTAGTGTATCTATATCCTTCATTAATATCCGAGTATACCATTCCCTTTGCATTTTGCTGAGACCCACGTAGATTTTTACTTCCTTCTTTGGAGGCAAACTCCCCTGTATGCTTTTTAAAGGAGAAAAAAATATATAGAAAAGTTAAAAGAAGAAAAAGCATTAATCACCCACGGGTCTATCACAGACCAACGCTGCCTAGGAAGATTGTTTGAAAGGAGTGCAGTTTCATGGTGCAGGGATGTGCTAGATGGAGGGCATTCTGGACTGAAGGAACAATACAGAAAAGACAGGGAAGCGTGGAAAGGCATGGCTCAGGGGAAAATGAGAAGACAGCATTGGGTTTGCTTTGAGGTGGGGAAGCTGGGGCTAGAAAACGAAGATGAGTAGGTGCGGTAGGACTTCCCAGGAGGACCAGTGCTGGAGGGGGAGATCGTGCAGGTTCGATTCTCCCCCGGGCCGGGGTCCACGATGCCTGGCACATGGTTCGGGCTAATGAAGGAGTGCGCATGAGGCAGGCCCTAGGTCCCTTCCTGCCCCGTAGCGTCCCCTCGCAGCGACTCCCCCGTCTGCTCGCTGCTCGCCATCCCTACTTCGCCGCCTGCGGGCTGCTGACGCAATCGGGAAGCAGGTGCAAGGCTCGGTTTCCAGGGCAACAGCAGCCAGGCCTCCATCCTTCCGCTCGCACTCGTGCGTCACTTCCGGCCGCTAGCCGCCAGTCGCCGCCGGCCTGTGGAGTGGCTCAGGTTGGGGCTACTTCTCTTCGTCTAGTTGGGGCGTTGTGCTGGGGATGGTGTTGGCCAAAATGATTTTTCGGTTCTGCGGGAGGAGCTGGTAGGGAGGCAGGTGGAGCTTAGTTTCCGTCCCCCAACCAATCGCTTTCAAATCCGCTCCCTGAGCGCAGGGGGGAAAGGACGTCTCGTCGCTGCCAGACCTAGAGCATGCGCACTTGCACCGAGGCAGCCTCGGGTATCCTGTGTTCCGGGATTTCAGGGCAGCCGGAGGGAATCGAGGGGGCGGGGCAGCGGTGGGGGCGGGGTGGGCGAGCGAAGGCGTTGATTGGCCACTAGGAAGCTCGGCGGTGGAGCCGCCGTGGACCCCTGCGGCGGGCTCTGGAGTTTCGTTCATTCACTCACTCGCTGAATGGATAGACTCACTCAGCCTTCACGGAGAGTACGCGGAGTCTGAGCTTGTGCTAAGCGCTGGGGATTCGGATCCCACGATTTGGTTGACACTCTGCGGTGTCCCCTCCTTTCTTCCTGTGCAATCTTATCGCCTCTCCTCTCCATTCAAGCCTAGTGTGGTGTACTTCTTGCACAGGGAGGTGACACCCGGCCTCTCTTACTGCAGGCACCTTTCCTGAAGGGTCCCCATCCCTGAAAGCAGCCGCTGAACACTGGAAGGTCTGAGGTGGAGTTCTGGTTAGCGGCTCAATTACTGAGGCACTTCCACCACTTGACATTCACCTCTGAAAGAAGAGTATAGTTATTTTCGGAGGGGTTGTGAAGTTTAAAATGAGCTTTGCTGCTTATCTTGGGGTTGAATCCCTGCTTTGCCCCTGATTAGGCTGTATGACTCTGGGCCATTGCAGGGAGGCCTGTGTCCAGCACTGGCTGATACTCAGGTCTGGCTAATTTTTTATTTTTTTAATTGAAGTATACATAGTTGATTTACAATGTTGCATTAATTACTGCTGTACAGCAAAGTGATTCAGTTATACATATATACTTAAAAAATATTCTTTTCTATTATGGTTTATTATAAGATATTGAATATAGCTCTCTGTGCTATACTGTAGGGCCTTGTTGTTTATCCATTCTGTATATAAAAGCTTACATCTGCTGACCCCAACCTCCCACTCCATCCCTCCCCTAAACCCCCTCCCCCTTGGTAACCACCAGTCTGTTCTCTATGTCTGTGATTCTGTTTCTGTTTCCTAGATAGGTTCATTTGTGTCATATTTTAGATTCCACTTATAAGTGATATGGTATTTGTCTTTCTGACTTCACTTAGTTTGATCATCTCTAGTTGCATCCATGTTGCTGCAAGTTATGTTATTTCATTCTTTTTTATGGCTGAGTAATATTCCATTGTATATATGTACCACATCTTCTTTATCCATTCATCTGTTGATGGACATTTATGTTGTTTCCATGTCTTGGTTATTGTGAATAGTGCTGTTATGAGCATAGGGGTGCATGTATCTTTTTTTTTTAAATTAATTTATTTTTGGCTGCATTGGGTCTTTGTTGCTGTGCGCGGGCTTTCTCTAGTTGCGGCGAGTGGGGGGCTACTGTTCGTTGCGGTGTGCGGGCTTCTCACTGCAGTGGCTTCTCTTGTTGCGGAGCACGGGCTCTAGGCGCGTGGGCTTCAGTAGTTGTGGCTCACGGGCTCTAGAGCACAGGCTCAGTAGTTGTGGCGCAAGGGCTTAGTTGCTCCGTGGCATGTGGGATCTTCCCGGACCAGGGCTTGAACCCGTGTCCCCTGCATTGGCAGGCGGATTCTTAACCACTGCGCTACCAGGGAAGCCCTCTTTTTGAATTATAGTTTTGTCTGGATATATGCTCAGGAGTGGGATTGCTAGATCATATGGTAATTCTATTTTTAGTTTTCTGAGGAACCCTCATACTGTTTTCCACAGTGGCTACACCATCTTACATTCCCACCAGTGTAGGAGGGTTCCCAAGGCTGGCTAATTCTAAGGTGAAGGATTTAGTAAACCTAAACCAAACTTTTGGCTCCAGATCTAAAGCACCCTCTTCAACCGACATATTGGTAATAAAATTGACTTGTAAATATCCATTGTCTGATTCTTTTGTCTTATTTCTCAATTGCTCCACACTCAGGAAGAGAAAAAAGTGTTACTGCTTAGTCCCCTCCATTAGAACAACCTACCTTATAGGGCCATTGTGAAATTATATGAGAAATTAGTACCAAGCACATTGTATTTTACCTGCTGGGTAAATGGTAGCTACCATGATTTTGTTATTTTGAGGTAGTAGATGTGAAAGCCTGCTCAAGTGGCTGGTTCTTCATGGTGATAAATAAGCAAATCTGTTCCCTATTGGCTTGGGCACTAGAAAGCCCAGGTGAGACATGGCCCTATGGAGAAGTATCCAAGTGGACTGCATGGTAGAAGAGAGCCCTACAACATGGTGGATCAGAAATCCTAAGAGGTGATGGGCTTTGCCCAAAGTGGGGTGATCATATCACCCAACCAGAACACTTTTAGCCAGGACAACAGGCATAAATTGGGGTTGTCCTAGGCAAATCAGGATATATGATCACCCTATCCCAAGGCCATACAAGTAGCATTTGAAAGAATTGAGACGGAACTTAGATCTATCCCACTCTGTCTCAAAGTGCTTTCTCATACTTGCTTTTATTAATCCTGAGAGTGACCTTATGAAGTGATTATTCCCATTTTATATGTGAAGATATTTAAGTTATATAGTTAGTGAGTAATGGAGTTTATGCTCTGACCTGCACTTTTGACTGGTTTCAGTGGTAATTCTCAACCCCACCAAGCCTCTTTGGGCATTGGTCTTCATCTTTGAGATTGCATGCCTGATTGGATGTTTCAGGGAAGTAGATTTGCCTTATGAGAGAACTTTCTAACAGGGCTCTGTATCACTGTATGAAACTTTCCACCTCTGTTAGGACTTTTTATAGAGGGGTTCTGGTGTGGGTGTGAGGTTGGACTTGATGATTTTAGATGTTCCTTCCAATCCAACTTTAAGTGTCTAAAACTCCTTGAGAGCAGGTTTGGTATATTTGTTGAATTCTCAGCATTCAGAGGAGATGCTCAGGAAACGTTAAAACTATGTAAGCAACATAACTCCAGAAGCAAGATATACCTGGGACAAGTCTGGACACCTCTCTCTGATGGCTGGGGGGCTGCGGCTAGCCTTTACATTCTCTGAGCCTCAGTTTTCTCATTGGTCAGAATGCAGAGTAGTCTCCTCCCTCCCTCCCCCACAGATTTGCTGGGACAATAAAATAAATTAATGTGAGTACATTGTAAACAGAAACATGGTACAAAAATAACAATGTATCCTTTTGCCAGCTTTCAATTTTGCTTTCCAAATTGCTTCTCTTATCCATTTATAGAGAGAATGAGAACAAAGAAGGACTATGGAAAGAGCGCAGGCAACAGAGTCAGACAGCCTGGGATTTGAATCCTAAATAGCACCAGCCGCTTGTGTGCCAAGTGGAGTGTTCTTTCTGGACCTCAGCTCTAAGAATAGCTACCTTGTATTGATCTTATGAAGACACCGTGTGCTAAACAGGGAGCTCTATTCCTGGCACTTAGACCTCCATAAAGGGTGGCCTCTTTTAATGTCTGTTTTCTGTGTTCTGTAATTGTCAACCTGTGCTCTTAGCGCCACGGAGAAGCCACCTTGGGCGGCTTTTTGTAGGGTCCTGTAAGCGTTCTCTCTTAGCCTCTGGGCGCCTGTGTTGAAAATCCTTCCTGGCTGTCTGGTGTGCTGGAAATCCGTTCCACCTGTTTTGCCCTGAAGATGTGTTCTGTTTATAATTCATTCCTACTCTTTGGAAAACAATTCAATAAAAACTCATTTGGTTTTCCATTGGCCCAGGGCAGGGATGAGGGATAGCGCATTATTATTTTATAAAAAAATATAAATAATAAAGTCATAAAACACCACTGGTCACAGAGCAGAGTCAATAAATGCTTGCTGGAGTAAAGTAAAAGTGATGGCTCAAGTTTTTCCGTGGCTGCTGTATTGGCTGAACTATTCCTGTCCACCATTACACTTTTTTTTTTTTCTTACTGAAAAAGAAATACATGCATATGGTAAAAAAATTCAAACAGAACACAAAAATACACAAGGGAAAGAAGGTCTCCCTCATCCTCTGTTCTCTCAACCCTCTCTGGAGATGCCACTGTTGACAATTACTTGTGTATTTTTCAAATATGCTATGCACATTCCAACCTATGTATGTGAATTCCTTTTTAAGTTTTATTTTTTATTTTTAACCTGGATAACCCCTTCTGCCCCTACCTAGCAAGCTGGGCTCTGGAACTAAGGACAGCTGTCCCACACCAGGGGGCCTATTCGGAGCCGTAGACGGGACCCCCAGAGTCAGGAGTGGTTTTCCAAGGAGGAATGGGGACCAAGCACCAGCCCTCGGGCAGTCTGCTTGGGGCTCAGGCTCTGACCTTCTACTTCCCGGCCCCGCCCAGCCACTGTGACCTTGCACATAAGGCATGCCCTGGAGACACGCGGCCTCAGTTTCTCAGCCTGTAAAAAAGGGGAACTTCTACTCTCCCCAAGGTAGTTCAGAGCACTGGCGACAACGCCTGCGGGTGTGCGACACGAAGCCCGGCTCGGCGCGTGGGCAAGGAGCGTGATCCCGTAGGGGTTTTGCAGAGGCCTGGGCTGGAGGGCTCCACCACGGAGGTGAAATTTGAGCTGCGCGCCTTGAGGGCTTGGAAAGGCGCGCGGAGGCAGGAGTGGCATCTCTTTCGGGGTGCGCGGCCCCAGGAGCCAAAGCTTTTCTTTCCGTCTCAGCTGCTCTCCTTCCCCTTTTCTCCCTCTGGGTCCCTCCATCTCCCTCCTCCTCCCTGCCCCTCCCCGCGACCATCTAGCTCCCTACACTTTTCATCACTCCTCTCCTCCCCCTCCTCCTTCCCTCGCTTCCCCGGCGTCTCTTCCAAAACCCGGAGCGGATCGCCGGCCCGGGACGGGCCCTGCGCATGCGCAGGGGCGGTGCCGGCTCAGCCGCTAGTCGGAAGCTCCAGCTCTGAGCCGGGGGAGCGTCCGAAGAGGCTGCTCGGCCCCGCCGCCCGCCAGGCCGTTGGCTCCGGGCCCGGGGGTCCGGCTGTGTAAGTGCAAAGTGGGGGGCTCCCGGGCAGGGAGGGTGTCGAGTCAGCTGCGGGAGGGCTGTCCGTGTGTCACGGCGCCCGAGGGCGCCAGCCAGCGTGTGTCCCGCCGAGGGGCTCGCCTCAGCCCACACCTGCTCGGGCCACCTGCCCCAGCCCCGTTACCCTGCCCGGAGCCCGGCCACACCCGTCCAGGGCCGCGTCCGCACCTGCCGAGGGCCCGGCCCGCACCTGCCGCCTCTCGGGCCCGGCCCTGGCTCTCCTTAGCTCTCTGCGGTCGTCCCCTTCCCCTCTTCCGCCCGCGGGTCCCCTCCGCCCGGCCTCCCTCTCCTCGGCCCCTGCCCCCGGGCCGGCGGGTCTGGGGACCCGGCTGGGACCCGCGGCTGGGGCCGGCCTCCGGGCGGCGCTGCAGCCCGCGCCCCCGGCCGCCTTCCCCTCCCCGCGGTCCCGGGAGGCCCTCTTCTCCCTTTTCCTCCTCCTCCTCCTCTTTTGGATTCAAAGTGTCTCAGATCCCGCTCGGCGGCGGCAGGCGCTGATTCCCGGGGATGAGCGCCTCGAATTGCAAAGTCCGGCTTCTCCCGGCCGAGTCTCGGGAAGAGAGAGCACAGTGCCTGCCTTGGTCTCTTCCCCCCGCTCATTTGCCCCACGTCAATGCCCTTTAACACGGAGTTTTCTGGTGTTCGGTGGGGTGCTTGTGGATTTCACGTGTTTTTATAGAGAGAGGGATTACAGTGTTGAAAGCAGGGCTCGGTTTAGTTAAAGATGAGTTGAGGGTATGAGGCTGTGACATCCTCCATCATCTCCCCGCCCCAGTTTAAACGCGACTGGCGATTTTTAAAACGTAGTTTTATAGTCGTTTCCTAGTCCAGCCCAGCTAGTATTCCTTAACACGAAATAGCAGCACTAGAGGCATGATATTGGAGAACCAGGAATATTGCAGTCCTAAAGATGTCCTGGCAAGGTTTTTTGTGTTGTTTGTCTTAAATTGTGGGGCAGTCCAATAGTATAGAGGGAAAAATAGTTGTCAAGAAATATTTTATCAAATAACAGCGTTATTGAGATAATGTTCACATACGATAAAGTCCACCCATTTAAATTGTACATTTCAGTGGTTTTTAGTATATTCGCAGTTGTGCAACCATTATTATTCCAGAACATTTTCCTCACTTCAAAAAGAAATTCCGTACCCGTTGGCAGTCTCCCCTCCTGCAGCCCGGGGCAGCCACAGATTTACTTTCTGTCTCTAAGGAGTTGCATATTTGGGGCATTTCATGTAAATGGAATCATACAGTATGTGGCCTTTTGTGCCTGGCTTCTTTCACTTAGCATAACGTTTTCAAGGTCCACCCATGTTGTAGTAGGGTCAGTACTTTGTTCCTTTTTATGGCTGAGTAATATTCTATTGTTATGGATAGATCACATTTTGTTTATGCATTTATCAGGTGATGGACACTTGCGTTGTTTCCACTTTTTGCTTCTTAGGAATAATACTGCTATGGATGTTAGCATACTAGTTTTTGTGTGGACATGTATTTTCAAATCTCTTTGGTATATACCTAGGAGTAGAACTGCTGTTTATATGGTAACTCTATGTTTAACTTTTTGAGGAACTACCAAGTTGAAGAAATATATTCTTGATGTTTTAATATTTGTATTAGATTAGTCTCAGACACCAGAGCTGGCTCAGTGCCAGGGCTTATTTCATCAGATTCTTTCTCCCTTGAAGAAAGTAGTGGAAAAGCATGGACTCTGGAGCCTGGCTCCAGTTTACCTCTTACAGATTAGGAGACCTTGAGCAGCTGACTGAGCCTGGTTCCTCATCTGTAAGGTTGAAAATGGGAATGCTTGTTTCTTAGGATTGTTGTGAAGTCTAACTATGATAAGTTGTAAAGTGCCCAGTGCAGCCCTTTTCCTACCTTATATGAGACAAATTTCCTCCTGTGGTACTTGCATATTTTGAATCTGGGGCAAAAGTGAACAAGAAGTTTGCTAATACTGAGTTGCTTCAGGGAAAACCCTTGCCTGAGGTTGTAAGGTTTATTGAGCTGTGGCATGGATTTGATTGCTGGTCTGCTTTTCAGGGCCTAGTTGGAACTGGAAGGGACTCAGAGGGGTCTTTTAGTCCAGGGTGACTTCATTGTTTAGATTTCATAGATTGGTAAGTGCTAAAAAGCTGGAGGGCCAATCATAGGCTTGTCAATTTTTATTTTTGCCCAGATAGAATAATGGAAAAACAAGCCCCATCTCCCCCCCACCCCCCACTGTTTTATAAAAGCAAGAATGTTTGGGAATTCCCTGGCAGTCCAGTGGTTAGGACTCGGTGCTTTCACTGTGGTGGCCCGGGTTCAGTCCCTGGTCAGGGAACTAAGATCCTACAAGCCGTGGGGCGCAGCCAATTAAAAAAAAAAAAAGAATGTTTTAACAGCAAAAAATGAGACAGTTCATAACCTAAAAATAAATGATAACAATAGTAGTTAATATTTATAAAGCACTTACTAAATTTACTTTAGTTTTATGGGAAGCTTAATATACATTGTTCATATTTTTCTCATTTTACTTCAGACTAGAGAAATTGAACACCTTCTGTCCTCAACCTGTGTCAGAACCACAGGCCACCTCTGCACCTGTAACATACTTGCCTTTTTGGTGCATCAACTTTTTTGCTTATAGAAGAGGGGTGTTGGCAGGAGCAGTAGCACATAATCTCCTGATAGATGAGAAGGGCTGGGGCCAGGCCCTGAAACTAGCCAACCTGCTGAAACACGCACTGTAAGCTTTTTGAAGTTCGACCTTCTTCCTTTTTTTTTTTGATGTGGACCATTTTTAAAGTCTTTATTGAATTTGTTACAATATTGCTTCTGTGTTATGTTTTGGTTTCTTGGCTGCGAGGCATGTGGGATCATAGCTCCCTGACCAGGGATGGAACCCGCACCCCCTGCATTGGAAGGCGAAGTCTTAACCTCCAAGGAAGTCCCCCTTCTTCCTTTTTTAACTCTTATGTTAAATGTTTAACATGTATGTACAGTTTAAAGAATGGCAAAACAAGCACCTCTGGATCTACCATCTAGCTTAAGAGACAGAACATAACTACTACTTCTGAAGCCCACTGCTTCCCTTTCAAACTGCATTCCTCTTTGCCACCCAGGTAACCACTATCCAAATTTACTTTTTCTTTATAATTTTACCATATGTGTAAACAAGATATTGTTTAAGTGTTGCCTGTTTTTGAACTTCACATAAATGGAATGGTGCTGCTTGTATTAATCCACAACTTGTTTTATTTGTCCATCATGTTTTTGAGATTCATCTTTGTTCCTGCAGTGTAGCTCTAGGTCATTCATTTTCACTGTTCTAAAGTATTTCATTGTGTTAAACGACCACAGTTTAGTTACCCATTCTCCTGACCGTGGACATTTGCGTTCTCTTCAGTTCTTGCTTCAGTGAACCTGCCAGCCACATGCCAGAATACATGCCACCTGTCAAATAGGAGAGTTACCTTTGGTCTACATTTTTGCAAACATGTGGTGTTTTTATATTTAAAACATTTTGTCTTTATACCCATGTTCATAATAGTATTATTCATAGTAGCCAAAGCTAGAAACAACCCAAATGACCTTCAACGAATGAATAAATAAAATGTGGTATATATATACAATGAAATATTATTCAGCATTAAACAAGAAGGAGATTCTGATACATGCTACAACACTGACGAACCTTGAAGACATTCTGCTAAGTGAAATAAGCCAGTCACAAAAGGACAAATAGCATATGATTTCACTTATGTGATGTGCCTAGCGTGGTCAGATTCATAGAGACAGAAAGTAGATGGGGGTGTGCCGGGGGTGGGGGGATGGGGAGCTAGTGTTTCATGGGGACAGAGCTTCAGTGGTGAAGGTGAAAAAGTTCTGGAGATGGTTGCACAACAATGTAAGTGTACTTAATGCCATAGAACTCTACATTTAAAAAGGTAAGTTTTGTGTTATGTATATGTTACCACGATAATTTTTTTTTTTGGTCAATCGGGTGGGTATGAAATGGTCTATCCCTGTGGTTTTAATTTGCTATCTCCTGATCGCCATTGAGGTGGAGCGTCTTACTGTACACGTCTTGGCTGCTTGAGTTTCCTCTTCAAAGATGTCTGTTTGAGCAATTTGTCCATTTTCTGATTGGGTTATGCATCTTTTTCTTACTCATGGATTACCCATTGTGCCAGTACTACTATGGGAGAGTCTGTCTTTTCCTACTGTCCTAGAATGGCACCTCAGCTGTATTTCAAATTACCATGCATGTGTGGGTCTGGTTCTGGGCTTGATGACATTTCCATTTTTCTCTCTATCCCTGTGCCAATACTGTGCTGACTATAGGTTGTTTTTTTTTTTCCCCTACAGATTTACTGAAATATAATTCACATGCTATACAGTTCAACCATTTAAATATACAGTTCATTGGTTTTTAATGTATTCACAGAGCTGTACAACCATCACCACAATCAATTTTAGAACATTTCATCACCCCACAAAGAAACCCTATGTTCCATTAGCAGTTATATCTGGTGGGACAAATGTCCTTCCCCATTGGTCGTTCCTCGGGAGTTTCTTGGCTATTGACCATAAACTAACTTGTTACATTCCATGAAAAATCTGATAGGAATTCTAATCAGAATTGTGTTGAATCTATATATCAAAATGGGGAGAATGAACATCTTTATGATATAAACTTTTTCTACCCATGCATATATCTGGGACCCTACCTTTTCATCTGTACAGAGCCTGGCACATGGGAAGTCCTCATTAGATGTTGGGGATGTGAATGATGAGATTTTATACATCTTTAGTTTCAACCATAGCCTTGCACAAAAGAGAAAACTAACCTCAGTGAAGCTACGTGACTCACTTATGGTCACAAAGAGTGACAGCCAGTGCTGGAGCCAACCCGATGCACGTGGTGCTTGCCACGAGTTCTCTGCCGCCTACTGCTGATGGGGAGCAGCGTGCTTTTTGCGAATAATATATGCTGGTTGGCCGCTTTCAGTTTCATTGGTTCCATCTTATCTGTAGGTGTTTTTCTTCTGGTGGGCCTGTGTGTGATGTGTGACACGTTAATAAAGATCTGTGTCTGGGAGAACTCTGGGCCAGGGGCAGGGAGTGCCCACTGAGCACATGCTTGAATTGGGAAAAGCCACAGTAAAGGTTGGAATTTCTATTACGGTTCAAACTTCCTGATTTCTATGACCTATTATACCTTGATTTAGCCCACCTTAATTTTGGATGCACAAGTATGGAATAACTTGATGAAACGTCATTGTACGGTATTGTAGAGAGAGGACCTTGTATGATTTTTCTCTTTCTTTTTTCTAACACCTCTTCTCCTGGGCCTTACAGATCCTGCACAGATCCTGCACCCATTCAGCAGTGCCCAGGGCTTGCTCGGTGCTGCACTGAAGCAAAATTTGTTTATAAGGGCCTTTCCTCATCTACTCTGGGCCTCCGTTTTCTTCTCTGCACAATGAAGGCTTAGACTAGATAAGGGTTTTTCGATATCTTTGCCACCTTTTAGAAACAAAAAACTCTCAAATCCCCCCCCCCACCCATCCCAGTGCTTAAGATTTTGATACGTCCCCCAAGGGGTGACATCCCTCTTTGTTGAAAGTTGATGTGCTTTTGGTTCTTTCCAGGAGATGCAGAAAAGACTGCAGAGAATTATTGCAGGGAGGGGCCGGGGGGCAGTGTATCACACTTTACAGTGTGAGTGCCGGGGCAGGGGCTGGGGTGGGGGGTGTGCGGGAGCGCCTGCGTTTAAATACTACTGCTGACGTGGCCTCTCTGTGATCTTGCACAATGTGACAGACTTCTCTTTCCCTCAGTTTCTTCATGTGTAAAGTTGGGGTGATATTATTTAGAGGTTTTCATGAGATAATATACACAGAAGCTATTTGTGTCCTGGGTAGAAACAAGACCTGTTAGCGGGTCAGAGGTTTCTTAAAAAAAAAAAAAAAAATCTTGTCCTTGCTGCTCTGTCCAGGTGTGTTGTGAAGTTCCTGGAGGGTGAGGGTTGACTCTGAAGTCCAGCATGGGGTAGGTGGCCCCAGGATCTGCGTGCCCCAAATTGCTCCCACCTCCCTCCCCAGTCCTCTTCCTCTCAGCCCAGGATGAAATCCCTGCCATTGGACTTACTCAGAGGTCTAGTGGAAATGGCCTTTTATTTTTATTGTTTCATCTGGGAGGGCTGCTGTCATGATCTCTGTAGTCAGGTTCTGGTGACCCGAAGGCTATGCAATTTGGAGTTCCTAGTCAAGAAAAAGAAAGCACAATTACAAATACAAAATTAGATATAGGGCCATGGAAGGGGCTCTTGCAAGTGGGGGCCGTTAGCTCTGTTAGCTTCACAGTACAGCGGCCTCTGGCCGTGAGTACCCATCCCTGTACTCTGAAGTAGGAGAGACCAGTGGGGTCAGTGGAAAGATTTACTGAGTGTATCTCACGGGCTAGGCGTTTCCCTATTTGTGCGGTGTATTCCTTATTTGATACAATGAGCTCATTTAATCTCAATAGCCTCTAAAAAAAAATTAGACCTTTCATTTTGAGATGTAATGTAGATTCCCATGCAGTTGTAAGAGATAATATTGAGAGAGCTTATGGACCCTTTGCCCAGTTTCCCTTGATGGTACCGTCTTGCAAAGTTATGGTACAGTATTAAAACCAGAATATTGACTCACTAACCCTTTGAGGTTTGTGTTATTATCCACATTTTAATTCATGATAAAACTGGGGTTTAAAGAAGGACACAGGCCTGCCCCAGGTCACTGACGTTGTTAGTGTAGAGTCAGGGGTGGAACGTGGGCTTCACATTTCTGGGCAGTGCTGTTATGATGGTCTGTGGAAGGGGGCAGCATTCATTTGCTTGTTTGTTCATTCATTCAGCAAACATTTATTAACTCCTATGGGCCAGATGCTTTCCTATGGGTTATCTAATTGAATTAAACAGTACTGAGAATCAGGTAATGTTGTTTTCTTTCTTTCTTTCTTTTTTAATTTTTATCGGAGTATTGTTGATATTGCTTTCTTTTTATATCTAACAAAATTCACTCAGAGAGGTTATTAAAACTCTCCCAAGGAAACACAGCTCATAAAGGAGGGGTAGTAACCGTGTATAGCCTCTCCTTCTACGTCAGGCAGTATGCCCGGCACTTTGCATTTGCAGCCTTCCTCAATCCAGATATCTTCTTAGAAAGCAAGTTGTATTATCGCCATTATTTTTCAGTTCAGGAGCTCAAGTGGACTGGAGTTCAAGTCCAGACCATCTGATTCCACTGTGGTTCTTTTCATTCTGTTCTGCTGAGGGGCTGGGGAAGCAGTTCCTTCCGTTGTTCATTCATTTATTCAGCTTTTTGAGCACTGACTCCACATCAGTGCCTGGTGCCTGGCTAGGTGTTGGAAACAGAAAACAAGAGATGACCCCTTTTCTGCAGGAGCTCCAAGCCTGGTGCAAGAGCAGGGGATTGGGATAAGAGCGGTGATAGCCACATGCAGAACTCCGAGGACAGACTGTTCCCCACAGCTCTGCTTGGGGCTTACCCTGCCTTCCAGCTGGTGGGCGCCGGCATCACCACGTCCCCGAGTGCGCTGGCAGCCTGCAAAACCCGGTGCACCTCAAAGTCTCTTCTTCTCTCTGGGCAGGGTCTTCACCATGAGTGTCCCTGACTACATGCAGTGTGCTGAGGACCACCAGACTCTCCTCGTGGTGGTCCAGCCCGTGGGGATCGTCTCGGAGGAGAACTTCTTCAAGATCTACAAGAGGATCTCGTCCGTGAGCCAGATCAGCGTGCGCGACTCGCAGCGCGTGCTCTATATCCGCTATCGGCACCACTACCCGCCCGAGAACAACGAGTGGGGCGACTTCCAGACCCACCGCAAGGTCGTGGGCCTCATCACTATCACAGACTGCTTCTCGCCCAAGGACTGGCCGCAGACTTTCGAGAAGTTCCACGTGCAGAAGGAGATGTACGGCTCCACGCTCTACGACTCGCGGCTCTTCGTCTTCGGGCTGCAGGGGGAGGTGGCCGAGCAGCCGCGCACCGACGTGGCCTTCTACCCCGGCTACGAGGACTGCGGGACGGTGGAGAAGAGGATCGAGGACTTCATCGAGTCGCTGTTCATCGTGCTTGAGTCCAAGCGCCTGGACAGGGCCACGGACAAGTCCGGGGACAAGCTCCCGCTCCTCTGCGTCCCATTCGAGAAGAAGGACTTCGTGGGACTGGACACGGATAGCAGGTAAGTCTGTGCGGGTAGCTCTGTCACTCCTGGCCTTGGGCCCTGGGCCCTGAGTCTGTCCTCCCCGCTCTGTACAGGTCGCACGATGGTCTCCCAGGTGAGGATGGGGGACATGGCGTGGGTGCCTTAGTGCCCGCTGCAGAGCAGGTGCTCAGGGTTTCCTGAACTTACCTAAGGTCAGACCCGACTTTCTGGTTGTTGATAAGTTAGAGGAGAAGGTGTCACAGAGTTGAGGCAAAAGGTCCAGGCAGCCCTACGAGTGAGAGGCACAGAGTCCCCGAGCCACTCCTGCAGGTGGTGCCTGGCAGGGTCTGGAGGAATTTTCATTTCCTCACCCGGACACGTCTGTGTGGTCTAAGGAAAGGGTGAGGCATGTCGTACCCACGATCCGTACTTAGTTTTCGCATGACCCTGTGATCTACATGCCAGCGCTCCCCTTCTGCTCCTCGGAGCCGAGGTGGCAAGGTTTAGGAGCCCAGGCACCGCCGAGGGGCAGAGCTGCCAGCACCAGGCCCGCTCCCGGCCAGCTCCTCGCCTCACTTGTTGCCTCCTGCTGAGCCCCAGGCGTCAGGTGGGGTAGATGCCGTGGCAATCATCCCTCAAGGTGGGGCCTCACAGGCACACAGCGGCCTGCATTTCCCGCATCACGGTGCCTGCGGCCTCGGCAGGGACTGCCTTCCCCTCCCTGGACAGACTGGTGGGTGAGTGGCTGAAGCCAGGAACCCTGCCCTGACCCCATGACCAGTGCCTTATCCTTGCCAAACGAGGCACTGGTGACATTTCTGCTCATCAGCTTCTTGGCTTTGAGGTTGCAGACCCACGAGAGAAGGCCAGTTTGTTTTTGCCTTTTGAAATCTGTGCTCACAATTGGGCAGGAATAACTAGTTTCAGGATACTGTGCTTGGTGCATGGTGGCTGATCCTGTTCCCAAGTGTTTACGCAGAGTGAATGAAACCTCCCTCCTGGTGGGTCCATTCTGTTCTCGCCGGTACCATAAACGCTCAGCCATCGTATGCACTTCAGTGAGATAATGATGCCAGTGACCTCAACTCAAACACATTCTCCTCCAGTCGCTGTTCATCCCTTGTTGCTTTCACTAGTCTCAGTTATCTAATTTTTAAAGCAACAGTTAGGTGCAGGGACAGAGCCTAACTCTCCTGCGGCTCTTGGTAGGGGTGATAAAAAGTGTCCAACCTGAAATGAGATTGCATTTTGTGGCCCAAAAGGAAATGTGTAGATGTAGGTGGAGTTTTGGTTTTAGGCGCTGACAGACTCCACGGCACGTGCCGCCAACCTGAGGCCCCAGCCTTCCCAGGGGCCGTAGGTGTGGGTGGGCTTTACTGAACGTCCACGTGTGCCCCTGGCCTCATCAAAGCCCACGTCAGTTCTTGACCATGCCGTCAAAGTTATTTTTGTTCTGGTGTGTTTCTAATTTTTGCTTGTTCCTCTTTCTTTTCTTTTCCTTTGTTCTTTTTCTCTCATACCGCCCTGTGAGTATGTTGTTGGGTCTGAAAAGGTAGGCTGTGAACATGTTACATTGAAAATAGCTAGATTTCCCTCTGTGCTGCCTTCTTACCGCCTTCATCGCTTTAAAAAACAAAAACTTAACTGCTGCCTTGATCCATGTATTATCCTGGTCATCTTTTTATTTTCTAATTTTTTCGAATTTTCGCTTTTTTAGCACATAACCCACTGGTGTTTGATAGCTATTCAAACACTTGCTTTGGGGAACCTGTTTGGTCTTCCTTATATTTGGTGACAAATGAGCCCTTATTAATTTTTGTTTGTTTGTTTTGAGGAAGTGAGATGCTAATTGATTTAAGCGGCTGCCGAGGGGTTTTCACGGGATATTTTAACTTGGAAGTCAAAGTCTGCCGCACCTTGCTTGATTCTGGCTTTTAAATGAACGCATTAGGCCTGCGGTTCTTGGCTGTCGCTGGTAATGTGCATGGTGGTGCTTACTGGCCAGTGGTCACCGGTGAAGAGGTGACCGGCTTGGGGGTCTGCTGGCCGTGGAGGGACGCTGTTGGAGGAGCGGACACCAGATTTCCTTTTGCTTTCACCTTGACCATGCCATTTACTTTACTTTGTCCGAGCAACTTTCCGTCATAAAGGGGGAGAGGCTAGTCTAAAATCTATGCCACTCTTTTGCCCCCTTTATGAGGGCAGTTTTTCGAGGTATCAGAAAAATATGTCCTTCTCCTAAATAGCTAGTTCGTTTGGATCTGGTGGACACAAGGACCTCTCTAAGTGACCATGGCTTCCTCTCTGCTTTAGCCAATAAGCGTTCAGAGCCAGGTCTGTGGTTTACCTTAGCAGATGTATAGGCCCTACCTGCACCAGCCTTTACTTTTAACCCATGTTGGCAAGAAATAGCTGATTCTTTATTTGTTGAGGCTAATGTCCGCCACCGATGGGCATGTCATCAGTTTGCAACTCCATCACCCAAGGTCAGCTGTGAAGGGAGACGCTTTGGCTGACCTAGGACCTCGCGTTCTTCCCCCCGGTTCATCTCACCCTTGGGGAAGGGTTTTGCCACACCACCATGCTGGTCAGGAGGCCTTGTTTCTCCTTTAGTGCTCTGGTCCAAATGTGGGCCCTTCATCTTTCATCGAGATAGGCCAGACTTTCTGCAAGGGTCCATCACATTCTGGGGTGGGGGGACAAAACAGAAGTAAGTGTAGCAAGTGCAAGAAGTTGAGGCCATCTGGGTTGGAAAACATAGGGTGGGATCCTGTGATGGCTGGGCTGTGCCCTGGATGCAGGGCCTTTCCCATGGCTCCCTCGACTCAGAAGCTGGAGTTGGAGTGGCGTGGGAGTGGGGAGAAGATAGGGCCACACTCACCTTTGAGGGAGGGGGGAAGGCCTGGGGTGGTGTGGAGCCCTGCCGGTCCAGTGGACTGTCTTCCCCACGGACACAAGGCAGATCAGACAGGGGATCTGAGGACGGAGGGGATGGGCATTGGGAGGAGGGGCTGACATGTGGAAGGATTGTTGGATAGTTCTGGAATAGTCTTTCCCCTCAAAATAGACTTAAAAAAATCCAAATCTCTTAAGAACATTGATAGTTACTATGCAGGAAGCAGTTCTGTTTTGATCCTTCTAAGGGTAAGGCACTACACTGGTGGATACAAAGAATAGGACAGTCTATCCCAGGGGCTTGATACTTATTAGGGGGAATATGCAAGTTTATAAGGGGAGAAGGGTGGGGGAGGGAAACTAGCAAGGCTCTGTATCAGGCATCAGTCAGCCTCCCCACCTACATATTTCATTCATGCCACATCGATGCCATCTGAGGTGGGTGGTAGCAGCCCCCTTTTCCAGAGTGGGAAGCCTTCTCAGAGAGGTTAAGTCATCAGCCCAGCATCACAGGGGTAGTAAATGCTGTAGCAGGATTCAAGCACGGCCTTGTCAAGCTTTCAAGGACATGTTCTCACTACTAATTCTGTTACCACCCTGTTACATCTGGAATGGTAAAGTGGATCAGTTTTGGAGCCTTTCAGAAAAAGTCTCTGACTTAAGTGCTGCAGGTCTATTTCATGAAGCTCAGACTTGTCTGATGGTTAGGAAGCATCAGCGTGCTTTACATCCCAGAGTTGAAGGTCTTCATTTCACTCCAATGATGACATGCTTGCAAATGACGCACAGGTGCAAAATCAGACTTAGAAACTTCCGAACTTGTAATGGAAACTGTCCAGCCCTCCCTTGATCTGCTTTCCTCAGCAGAATGTAACTGTGCTGCAGGGTAGGCCTGGGCTTTCTTTATGGAGTGAAGGTTTAATATCCAACGTTAGCATAAAACAGTTCAGATGGAGGAAATCGACATTGATGATTTATTGGAAGATTTCATAAGACAAGATGCAGAATCAGTTAATGGCCCATATACCATCTGAAATTGAGTACAGAACATTGCATTTCTTATTTTCTATTTAGAGCTGTCTGACAACATAAAGTTGTCTACTTTGGAACTTCAGCTCCGCCAAAGGGGCGCCTGTCGGTGTGTTTATGCACGATGCACGTAATCTAGGTTTCCTCAGTCCATAATATGTTAGTGCAAAATCATGGGCTGTAGCTATCACTTAATTATGCAAATACCTTTAAAACTATATAATACCAAAAAGAAAAGAAAAAAGAGATTACCTTTATCAAAGTTCCTTTGGATTTTAATTGCAAACTGTTGTTGAGCAGCTCTGGTTTTCCTTTGGATTTGAATATATACATTCTTTGCATGTAAATTGGTTTTTGGATTAGAATATACCAAGCCCTTTTTTTCCACAAGCCACGTAAATAGTACCCAAATCGCACACATATGAAACATTTTCTTCTTTTATCTGATCAGAAGTCATGAGAATAATACAGCGTATATCTTTAGTTGAATTGTACTTAGTGTAAAGTGCAGTGTGAGTGCCTTCTGTGACAGTGCTTGCGGCTGTGTGTTAGGTGTTTTTGCACAGCTTCTAGAAAGGATACCTTTCCCTTTATCTGGGGAGGCTGGCAGGTCTTTGCCTGTCATTTAGTTATGACTGATTTGAAGCCATTATGACTTAGGGGTTATCGGGTCTTTAATTTTTCTATCAATCCTTATTTCCAATTCCTTTAACCCAGTGTTTATAACTTGTAAGAATAATGAAATAATGTGAGTCACTCTTTGAAGTATTTAGAGCATATTCACATTTTTGGCTAAGTTTTGTTGCTCATGGCTTTGAAATTCACCATTAGTTTTGAAATTAACAACAAATTATGGCATATTTTGAATATTTGCATTTTGTGTTAATGTTACATTTATTTGCTACTGTGGCTTCATGTTGTATTTTTCTTTGTCATACTGTTTGCTCGTATGTTTTTTTTCCTTATCCATAAGCATATTCAATGGTCACACAATGTGACAATTCTAATAATGTATATATAAGAACTCTGAACTTTTAGAGAGACTTAAAAAATGTGACATTACCATTTTCAAATGATCCGTGAAAAAAGGATCCATGTCTTTTTGGAAAAAGAATTTTGATGAGAAAGCTTATATTCTACATTCCAAAATTGGCTTAAAATATTTTAGTTTAAAGTATTTTGTAGTTTAGCTAACTACAAATCGAATTGTCTTAATTCCTTTATCTGTTTCTTACTGTGTTTTCAAAGGATTGGAACAGAATTGCTCATAATCTTGAGATGACCCAGTCTTGGGGCATATAGTACTTTGAGAGTTAAATACTTTAATTTATATAAATCTGTGGTAGAATTTTGTTTGTATGGTATTTTGGAGATTTTCTCCAAAGTATTAGGGTTCATTCTATTTTTATATAATTTAGAATATTTTATATTGTTTTGTTGAATCGTATGACCTTAATATGAAAAACTATGAGCATATTTAGCTGACTCCTTTTTGTAAAAATCTTGTATTTTCAAAACCAACTGTTTCTGATCACAATGATTGCACTTTTTATTTTTGAAAATGTTCTGGGCTATATTTTGCTACAGCAGATGTGCACCTTTGTAAGTTCATACGAAGATGTAATAATTTACTTTTTTTGGAGAGTTAAGACAGGATGCTTTAAAGCAAATTTTAGTCTAACAGGATAGGAGTAGAGTCTACTGAAAAAAAGTCTAATTCAAAATCTATTGAGTCAACATCATGGTGGTATTTGTAAACTGAGCCACGTATTAAAAGTCCACAGTCGTGGTAATGGAGGAGGAAAATGTGCATTTGGATGCTGAATTCTTTTCTGGTTAGAACAGGAGGACACAGCAAGGAAGCAGGCCAAGCACTGCCCACCTTTGGGAGGGAGAGGCCCACAGGTGCAGAGGTTGGAGGCAGGGAAGGCTTCCTTGAGAAACTGAGTTGAAATGAGCCCTAAGGTGAGTGGGAAGTAGCTAGACCGAAGGGTCAGGTGGCCCTTGCGGTCACTGGGGACCTCGGTACTACGGTAAGGCTGGGGAATGCAGGGGGCAGTGGGGGGGGGCCAGAACTGTACTGGGGAAACTTTGAAGGCGTTGAAGTGAGGGAGTGACCTAATCAGATTTGTGCTTTGGGAAGGCCACTCTGGCTGTGTGTGAGTGTGTGTGTGTGTGTGTGTGTAGCAGGGATGAAGGGGAGGGTGGTACAGGGTGGGAGGGTCATTAGAAGGCCATTAGAGGGCTGTTGAGGTTACCAGTGGGGGAGAGATGGCAGAGTGTGCTTGGGGATGGCGGGGCAGTTTAGATGCAGTATTTTCTTATCGGGAGGGCTTGTTGGCGGGGGCCATCCTAGCAGCGCCTTGTGGCTGGGAAGAAAACAGATGGAGGCCAAGCCGACTTTCCTCTTCTCTCCTTCTCTGTGTTATGTGATGATCTTAGTTCAGCGAACATTTGGAACAGAAAAGCTACATTCCAGGGTTAGATCTGATGGGATTTAAGTTTGTATTGAGATCTGTACATTCATTTAGCTAGAAACTTCACATCCTTTGGATTAACATAGGGGTTTTTATTCTTGATAAGATTGCTTTCTTGGTGAGAGGAAATTTAATACAGCTGCTGTTTTTCTTGAAAAATCTTATCTTTTAAGAAATTTAATATTCACAAGAATAGGAATATTTAAAAATGATAAAGCAAGATTTTGGTATAGTTTCTTTGGTTTCTGAGTTGATACAGAGTTAGAAGCTTTTGCATTATTTAATAGCACATCCTTGCCAATATTTAAAGAGCTGTTAGCGAGGGTCCGAGACCCCACCTCTCAAAGTATCATTAAAGCTTGCTCTGAAATAGTGACGATAAAGGTCTTGTTTGCAAAAGCCAAACAGTTGGCTTATAATATGCAGCATAGCTCTCTTTATAAAATAATAATAAGTTTGAGGTTAAGAAAGTGGAAGATAATTGATTTTTTTTAAAAGCTGAAACATAAACTTTCTTGTGCTAATGTTGTGATTGGAAAATTTGAAAAGAGAAAGCCTGCTCTAATATTATCCACGTGAAATACATGTATCCTATTAGGTTTAAAAAATAACCTTGCTCATAAACTGGCAATGATGGTGGCTGGCTTTCAACTGTGGAGCCTAAGGTTGCCTTCTTAGCTTTTTTTTGTAGTGAGGGAATTGAAAAGTGCTTATTAGCCAGTGTGCTTTTGGGGCAGAAGTCGGGCATTATCACTGATACATTTCCGTGCATTTTACTTTATAGACATTACAAGAAGCGGTGCCAAGGGCGCATGCGGAAGCATGTGGGGGATTTGTGCCTGCAGGCCGGGATGCTGCAGGACTCCCTGGTCCATTACCATATGTCCGTGGAGCAGCTTCGCTCAGTGAATGACTTTCTGTGGCTTGGAGGTAAGGTTATCTGATGAAGATGATCACATATGTAATTACAGCAACTGCTACTTGAAATAAGAGAAAACCTAGAAACAATGGCTCTAAAAACATATGGAGAGGGAGGGGAAGCAGTCAGCTGAGCTGGTTGCAGTGGGGAGTCTTCCAGGGTAACTGCCTCACCTTATCTCCTGCCACTTTCCCACCCAGCCCTGCACTGCAGTCCTGCTGAACCAAGCATGCACTTTCCTCAGAAACACACTGAATTTCCTTGTTGCTCTGTTTTTTTTTTTTTTTTTTTAAAGCACATCTTGCCCTCTGCTTAGAATGCCATTCCCCATGTTAGTCACCTCTTACACTCGTTCTTCAAAACCTCATCCATAGGTCAGATGATGAATGGATGAACAAAATGTTTCTCCATATAGTGGAACATTATTCAGACATAAAAACAAATGAGAGGGCTTCCCTGGTGGCACAGTGGTTGAGAGTCTGCCTGCCGATGCGGGGGACGCAGGTTCAAGCCCTGGTCTGGGAGGATCCCACATGCCGCGGAGCAGCTGGGTCCGTGAGCCACAACTACTGAGCCTGCGCGTTTGGAGCCTGTGCTCCGCAACAAGAGAGGCCGCGATAGTGAGAGGCCCGCGCACCGCGATGAGGAGTGGCCCCCGCTTGCCACAGCTGGAGAAAGCCCTCGCACAGAAATGAAGACCCAACACAGCCAAAAGTAAAATAAATAAATTTATTTAAAAAAAAAACAAAAAAACAAATGAGATACTGATACCACTACAACGTGGATGTACCCTGATAACATCATGTCAAGTAAAAGGAATCAGACACAAAAGGCCACATATTATATGATTCTGATTATCTGAAATGTCCAGAATAGGCAAATCTAGTGGCAAAGAGCAGATTACTGGTTGCCTGGGGCTGGGCAGAGGGGAGAATGGGGAGGGACTGCTGATGGGCATGGGGTTTCTTTGGGGTGATGAAAAGGTTCTGGAATTAGATAGTGGTAAGGGTTGCACAGCTGTCAATATACAAAAGCTCCCGAATTGTACACTTTTAAGTGGGTGAGTTTTGTGGTATGTGAATTATATCTCAATTTAAAAAACTTAAAAAAAAAGAAAACCTGCTTCAAAGGACAGCCTCTTCTGACCCCTCCACGCAGTGGGTGCCCACGGGTCTTGTACAGAATCCTGCCTGCATGGAGTTTACCCTCTGTGCTGGGACTGCCTGTTTGTGTGTTTTTCTCCTTCAGGGGCTATGTCCTGGAGGTGGGAGTGAGAGGCGTGGTCTGTGTGTGTCCATCATCTAGCATATTGTAGATGTTCTGTGAGTGCTTGTTAAATAAACGTGGCGTGAGTGAGGGCTGAAACAGGGTCCTTTCCTGGAAGAGGTTGACAGCTCAGTCAGAGGGCCCGTCAGCCACTGTGGTAAATACAAGTCAGAATGAAGTAACCAGGTTCTTCAGTGGAAGATCAACAGCGTCCTATAGGACACACAAAATATAAATTCTTAAAATGGACTTAAATTTCATAATTTGGCTTCTTAAAGAGGATAGGGAGATAAAAGTGAGGAAGAGAAGGAATAGATGGAAAAGAAACAAGAAACAGATAAAGGATTAAGTAGGAGGGGAAAGGCGAATAGGAGTTTTACTTCGTTTTCTTGAAGGAGAGGTCTATAATGACTTGCTGTGCACTGGTGGAGTAGAGCTGAAGGTTAGGTGCTTATCCGGGAAGAATGCCACCGGGCACCTGACCCACCCAGTGATAATGGGCAGGTCGGGTTCCTGTGAAGGCGGGGTGGAGTGGGTGGTGCCGGGTGCTGCCAGCTTATTTCACTCTTGGTCCCTCAGAAACGCACAGTGGGGTTTCCTGGGGGCTGCAGGACGTGTGACATCACAGCAGATTGAGGGCAGAAGCAGGTGTGAGAATCCAGCACACTTGTCTCGAGCCAGACATGAAAGAAATTTCATGTAAAATTCTAAAAATGCAAACAATGCCCCTCTTCCAGCATATTGTTTTTGTTTTGAAACGTAGTTGTTGTTCATACAAATTTAACATGGTTGGGGCTTCCCTGGTGGCGCAGTGATTGAGAATCCGCCTGCCAGTGCAGGGAACACGGGTTCGAGCCCTGGTCTGGGAACATCCCACATGCCGCGGAGCAGCTAAGCCTGTGCACCACAACTACTGAGCCTGCGCTCTAGAGCCCGCGAGCCACAACTACTGAGCCTGAGTGCTACAACTACTGAAGCCCGTGTGCCTAGAGCCTGTGCTCCGCAATAAGAGAAGCCCCAGCAATGAGAAGCCTGTGCACCGCAATGAAGAGTAGCCCCGCTTGCTGCAAGTAGAGAAAAGCCTGCACATAGCAAGGAAGACCCAACACAGCCAAAAAAAAAACCAAAAAACACCCCTTAAAAAATTTAACATGGTCAAGATGGTGTACTAGGAGGACGCGGAATTCACGTCTCCTCACAACTAGGGCACCTACCAGGCACTGGTGGGGGACCACGGACACCTAAGGGGATGGGAGGAACCCCCAGCTACCGGGTAGGATGTGGGACGTGGGGGGAGTGAAGGGGGAGGAGAAGTGGAGGTGGGACGGGACTGGAGCCCCTGAAGGGTGGCTGGGGGAGGGGAAGGGATCCCACGCCCGAAGGGGGAAATTGGGGAACCATTGGGAGGGCAGAGGATCAAAAGGGAGCGTGGCCAGGTTTCCCCTGCCCACTTGGGCCCCTGGAAACCTGCTGAGATCCTGGGCCTGATCATCTGCCCACTGAGGCCCCCTCCAGCCACATGGGTCCTGAGGGAGTTGGGGGGGGGGAAGGGGGAGGAAAAGTAAAGGCCGGACCTCTGGGACAGCACTGCTGAGGGGCGGCTGGGGGAGGGGAGGAGTTCCTACACCCAGCGGGATCCACCCACGGTTAGGGGTCCAGCGGGGACAGGGGAGACCCTGGGGGAGACAGTGGGGGAGGGGCATGAAGGAATGGAAGGGAACGAGGCCAGTGCTTTCCCTGTCCACTTAGGCACCGGGAAGCCTGTTGGGCTCCCAGGCCTAATCCTCTGCCCTCGGAGCCTCCCTCCTGCTGCGCAGAGCCCAAGCCCCGCCCCTACATCCCCACCCAGGGCCCCACCTCTACACTCGGAGACCCTCTCCAACTCGCTGGGCCTAAACCCCACCCACGCACCCGTACTCAGGGCCCCACCTCCGAACTCCTGGAACCCCACGCTCCAGAGACCCTCATTTCCACGTGCTGCCTCTCCCCTTCTGGCAGGTCCTAAGGAGAGGCCCCGCCCCACGCTTGAACATCATCCCCCACCCACCTAGGTCCCGCCCACCCTAAACCCCACCCCTGCTTAAGTTCCACCCCTGCCTAAACGCCACCCCCAGAGCCAAGAGTTTTTTTTTTTTTTCCTCTTTTAGATTGGGGTTCTGTTTTACCTTGTTGATTCATTGTTGTTGATTCTTTTATATTTTTATTTTTCCTAATAAATCTTTTATTTTTCTAATTTTATTTTATTCTTTATACTTTGTTATTTTTCTCTCCTTTTGGCTTGTTACCCCCCTTTTTTTTTTCTTCTTTTTTCTATTGTGGTTTCATTTTACCTTGTTGCAGTTGTTTCAATTATAGTTTTATTTTTCCTAATATGTTTTTTATCTTCCTAATTTTGTTTTTTATTCATTGATATTGTACTGCTTCTATATTTCTTTCTTTTTTTTTTCCTAACTGCGCCACGAAAATGGCAGGATCTTGGTTCCCAGGCCGGAGGTTGGGCCCGAGCTCATGTGGTGGGAACTCCGAGTCCAAACCACTGGACTAACAGAGAACCTCAGACCCCAGGAAATATCAGTTGGAGTGAGGCCTCCTGGAGGTCCTCATCTCAGCACCAGGACCCGGTCCTGTCCAACTGCCTGCAAACTCCAGTGCTGGATGTCTCAGGCCAAACAACCAGTAAGACAGGACTACAACACCACCCATCAAAAAAAAAAAAAGAAAAAAAGAAATGACAAAAAAATATGTTACAGACCAAGGAGCAAGGTAAAAACCTGCAAGACCAAATAAATGAAGACGAAATAGGCAAGCTACCTGAAAAAGAATTCAGAGTAATGATAGTAAAGATGATCCAAAATCTTGGAGCAGAATGGAGAAAATACAAGAAACAAATAACAAGGATCTAGAAGAACTAAAGAGCAAACAAACAGTGATGAACAACACAATTACTGAAATTAAAAATACTCTACAAGGAATCAATAGCAGAATAACTGAGGCAGAAGAACAGATAAGTGAGCTGGAAGATAAAATGGTGGAAATAACTGCCAGGGAGCAGAAAAAAGAAAAAAGAATGAAAAGAATTGAGGACAGTCTCAGAGACCTCTGGGACAATATTAAATGCACCAACATTCGAATTATAGGGGTCCCAGAAGAAGAAGAGAAAAAGAAAGGGTCTGAGAAAATATTTGAAGACATTATAGTTGAAAACTTCCCTAACATGGGAAAGCAAATAGTGATTCAAGTCCAGGAAGCACAGAGAGTACCATACAGGATAAACCCAAAGAGAAACATGCCAAGACACACATTAATCAAACTATCAAAAATTAAATACAAAGAAAAAATATTAAAAGCAGCAAGGGAAAAGCAACAAATAACATACAAGGGAATCCCCATAATGTTAACAGCTGATTTTTCAGCAGAAACTCTGCAAGCCAAAAGGGAGTGGCAGGACATATTTAAAGTGATGAAAGGGAAAAACCTACAACCAGGATTACTCTGCCCAGCAAGGATCTCATTCAGATACGACAGAGAAATTAAAACCTTTACAGATAAGCAAAAGCTAAGAGAACTCAGCACCACCAAACCAGCTTTACAACAAATGCTAAAGGAACTTCTCTAGGCAGGAAACACAAGAGAAGGAAAAGACCTACAAAAACAAACCCAAAACAATTAAGAAAATGATAATAGGAACATACATATAGATAATTACCTTAAAGGTAAATGGATTAAATGCTCCAACCAAAAGACATAGACTGGCTGAATGGATACAAAAACAAGACCCGTACATATGCTGTCTACAAGAGACCCACTTCAGACCTAGGGACACGTACGGACTGAAAGTGAGGGGATGGAAAAAGATATTCCATGCAAATGGAAATCAGAAGAAAGCTGGAGTAGCAATTCTCATATCAGACAAAATAGACTTTAAAATAAAGACTATTACAAGAGTCAAAGAAGGACACTAACGTAATGGTCAATCCAAGAAGAAGATATAACAATTGTAAATATTTATTCACTCAACATAGGAGCACCTCAATACATAAGGCAAATGCTAACAGCCATAAAAGGGGAAATCAACAGTAACACAATCATACTAGGGGACTTTAACACCCCACTTTCACCAATGGACAGATCATCCAATATGAAAATAAATAAGGAAACACAAGCTTTAAATGACACATTAAACAAGATGGGCTTAATTGATATTTATACGACATTCCATCCAAAAACAACAAAATACACTTTCTTCTCAAGTGCACATGGAACATTCTCCAGGATAGACCATATCTTGGGTCATAAATCAAGCCTTGGTAAACTTAAGAATATTGAAATCGTATCAAGTATCTTTTCCAACCACAACACTATGAGACTAGATATCAATTACAGGAAAAGATCTGTAAAAAATACAAACAGATGGAAGCTAAACAATACACTACTAAATAACCAAGAAATTACTGAAGAAATCAAAGAGGACATCAAAAAATACCTAGAAAAAAATGACAATGAAAACACGATGACCCAAAACCTTTGGGATGCAGCAAAAGCAGTTCTAAGAGGGAAGTTTATAGCAATACAGTCCTACCTCAGGAAACAAGAAAAATCTCAAACAGCCTAACCTTACACCTAAAGCAATTAGAGAAAGAAGAACAAAACACCTCCAAAGTTAGCAGAAGGAAGGAAATCATAAAGATCAGATCAGAAATAAATGAAAAAGAAATGAAGGAAACAGTAGCACAGATCAATAAAACTAAAAGCTGGTTCTTAGAGAAGATAAACAAAATTGATAAACCATTAGCCAGACTCGTCAAGGAAAAAAGGGAGAAGACTCAAATCAACAGAATTAGAAATGAAAAAGGAGAAGTAACAACTGACACTGCAGAAATACAAAGGATCATGAGAGATTATTACAAGCAACTGTATGCCAATAAAATGGACAACCTGGAAGAAATGGACAAATTCTTAGGAAAGCACAACCTTCTGAGACTGAACCAAGAAGAAATAGAAAATATAAACAGACCAGTCACAAACCCTGAAATTGAAACTGTGATTAAAAATCTTCCAACACACAAAAGCCCAGGACCAGATGGCTTCACAGGCTAATTCTATCAAACATTTAGGGAAGAGCTAACACCTATCCTTCTCAAACTCTTACAAAATATAGCTGAGGGAGGAACACATCCAAACTCATTCTACGAGGCCACCATCACCCTGATACCAAAACTAGACAAAGATGTCACAAAAAAAGAAAACTACAAGCCAATATCTCTGATGAACATAGATGCAAAACTCCTCCACAAAATACTAGCAAACAGAATCCAACAGCACATTAAAAGGATCATACACCATGATCAAGTGGGGTTTATCCCAGGAATGCAAGGATTCTTCAATACACGCAAATCAATCAATGTGATACACCATATTAACATATTGAAGGATAAAAACCATATCATCTCAATAGATGCAGAAAAAGCTTTTGACAAACTTCAACACCCATTTATGATAAAAACTCTCCAGAAAGTAGGCATAGAGGGAACCTACCTCAACATAATAGAGCCCATATATGACAAACCCACAGCCAACATTGTTCTCAATGGTGAAAAACTGAAACCATTTCCTCTAAGATCAGGAACAAGACAAGGTTGCCCACTCTCACCACTGTTATTCAACATAGTTTTGGAAGTTTTAGCCACAGCAATCAGAGAAGAAAAAGCAATAAAAGGAATCCAAATCGGAAAAGAAGAAGTAAAACTGTCACTGTTTGCAGATGACATGATACTATACATAGAGAATCCTAAAGATGCTACCAGAAAACTACTAGAGCTAATCAATGAATTTGGTAGAGAAGCAGGATACAAAATAAATGCACAGAAATTGCTTGCATTCCTATACACTAATGATGAAAAATCTGAAAGAGAAGTTAAGGAAACACTCCCATTTACCATTGCAACAAAAAGAATAAAATACCTAGGAATAAACCTACCTAAGGTTTAGACCTGCATGCAGAAAACCTCCAAAGTTAGCAGAAGGAAAGACCTGCATGCAGAAAACTATAAGACACTGATAAAAGAAATTAAAGATGATACAAACAGATGGAGAGATATACCATGTTCTTGGATTGGAAGAATCAACATTGTGAAAATGACTATACATCCCAAAGCAATCTACAGATTCAATACAATCCCTATCAAGCTACCAGTGGCATTTTCCACAGAAGTAGAATAAAAAATTGCACAATTTGTATGGAAACACAAAAGACCCTGAATAGCCAAAGCAATCTTGAGAAAGAAAAACGGAGCTGGAGGAATCAGGCTCCCGGACTTCAGATTATACTGCAAAGCTACAGTAATCAAGACAGTATGGTACTGGCACAAAAACAGAAATAGAGGTCAATGGAACAGGATAGAAAGTCCAGAGATAAACCGACACACATATGGTCACCTTATCTTTGATAAAGGAGGCAAGAATATACAATGGAGAAAAGACAGCCTCTTCTATAAGAGGGAAAACTGGACAGCTACATGTAAAAGAATGAAATTAGAACAGTCCCTAACACCATACACAAAAATAAACTCAAAATGGATTAAAGACCTAAATGTAAGGCCAGACACTATGAAATTCTTAGAGGAAAACATAGGCAGAACACTTTATGACAAAAATTACAGCAAGATCCTTTTTGACCCACCTCCTAGAGAAATGGAAATAAAAACAAAAATAAACCAATGGGACCTCATGAAACTTAAAAGCTTTTGCACAGCAAAGGAAACCAGAAAGAAGATGAAAAGACAATCCACAGAATGGGAGAAAATATTTGCAAACGAAACAACTGACAAAGGATTAATCTCTAAAATATACAAGCAGCTCATACAGCTCAATATCAAAATAACAAACAACCCCATCCAAAAATGGGCAGAAGACCTAAATAGACATTTCTCCAAAGAAGATATACAGATTGCTGGCAAACACATGAAAAGATGCTCAACATCACTAATCATTAGAGAAATGCGAATCAAAGCTACAATGAGGTATCCCCTCACACCGGTCAGAATGGCCATCATCAAAAAATCTACAAACAATAAATGCTGGAGAGGGTGTGGAGAAAAGGGAATCCTCTTGCACTGTTGGTGAGAATATAAATTGATGCAGCCACTATGGAGAACAGTATGGATGTTCCTTAAAAAACTAAAAATAGAACTACCATATGACCCAGCAATCCCACTACTGGGCATATACCCTGAGAAAACCATAATTTAAAAAGAGTCATGTACCACAGTGTTCACTACAGCACTCTTTACAATAACCAGGACATGGAAGCAACCTAAGTGTCCATTGACAGATGAGTGGATAAAGAAGGTGTGGCACATATATACAATGGAATATTACTCAACCATAAAAAGAAATGAAATTGAGTTATTTGTAGTTAGGTGGAGGAACCTAGAGTCTGTCATAGAGAGTGAAGTAAGTCAGAAAGAGAAAAAGAAATACCGTATGTTAACACACATATATGGAATCTTAAAAAAAAAAAAAAGGTTCTTATGAACCTAGGGGCAGGACAAGATAAAGACGCAGACGTAGACAGTAGACTTGAGGACATGTAGAGGGGGAAGGGTAAGCTGGGGCGAAGTGAGAGAGTAACATTGACATATATACACTACCAAATGTAAAATAGATAGCTAGTGGGAAGCAGCTGCATAGCACAGGGAGATCAGCTTGGTGCTTTGCAACCACCTAGAGGGGTGGGATAGGGAGGGTGGGAGGGAGACGCAAGAGGGAGGGGATATGGGGATATACGTATGCATATAGCTGATTCACTTTGTTAGTCAGCAGAAACTAACGCAACATTGTGAAGCAATTATACTCCAATAAAGATATTAAAAATAAAGTTTAACATGTAATGGGCTTATTATTGTTTTAAAAGGAAGGAGCACATAAATATTTAAATCCTCTTCTAGTTCTATTTTCGAATATGGTAAATATCTGTAGATGTAACCTGCACAAAAAAAGCACTCTTTATTGTGGGCCTCAGTGACTTTTCAGCATGAAGGAGTTCTAAGACCAAAAAGTTTGAGAACCACTGAGCTACTGGGTAAAGATGAACACTGCAGCACAACTTGTGAGGCGAGTAGCATAGCCCAAGGTTCTTAGGGTTTAACTGCCAGTGATAGAAGAATGAAAAGTTGCCGCAACTCAGTGTGGCTGCCTTTGAGAAGGAGACAGGCCTGCTAGGTGTTTGCTCGAAATGGGATAGATGCATTCAGGGTGAATGATGGGGATAGGTATTCTGGTCCTTCTTCCGGTGGTATGATTTTAAAAATATTTTCGATCCAGGGCACTTCTACATCGGTCTGCAGTGTCAGCATCTGGCACAGAGCCTGCCACACAGTGTGAACTAAACTGTTGGTTAAATGAATGAATGAACAGCCTGTCTCACATGTGCTCAGCCCTTCAGAGAAACGTTGAGCATCGTGAGAGTTTTCTGCGCTGCCAGCTTTGACACGGGCCTGCAAAACATAGTAGGGGCCATGTTCCTGTTTGTAACAAAACCAGTGATGTGTAGGTTTGATCTCTGTTTTGTGGAAAAATTGGCATTTCCACATCATCAAGCCGTTCAAATCATTCTTAGTCACTGCAATTTTTGCTAAGGGTGGGCCACTAACTTTATTAATTGAACTTTTATTTTAATGCCCAGCTGCCCTTGAAGGGTTATGTTCAGCTTCTGTCATCTATCACTATCCTGGTGGAACTGGTGGTAAAACTGGAGCTCGAAGGTTCCAGGGTAGCTCACTTCCTGCTGAAGCAGCCAACAGACATCGACCAGGTAAGCTCTGCTCTTGCCTCCATCCTGGACTCAGTTACAGACCTTAAGCAAGCAGGAGTAATCTATTCCTGTTCCCTCTGAGTGAAGGTTGAGTAATGTTTAAATAAAATATAAAATCTGTTGAGTCAGAAATCCTGCACGTGAGACATTGTCTTCTGATTCTATTGAATATGTATTGATCTTATTGAGTCTTATCAAATGATATTAATGGATTACAGTGATGGGTTGATTTCTGGACCACTTGCATAAAATTTCATGGTAGGCTGTCTTTGAAGTTCTCTGTCTGGGTCCTTGTCATAATTTCTGTGTATTTGGTGAAGTTAGTCCCAGATGTCAATTTTAGCAGCTAATTCAGGGCCTGGGGAGCTGTTTCTTATTTTTCTGGTTGATGAAGTTCTCTTAATGCGTGAAGTTTGATTTGCTCATGTTTGTTAGCACCTATGAAGAGTAAAAATGCATCTTTGGAGGAGCAGAACCACAGATGCTTGTTGAATGAACCTGACCCTTTTGAGCCTTAATAAATGAATTTGCCTTAAATGTTCAGGATGTAGTTGTCATACCGCATAGGTCACGAAGATGATAACAAAGAATGCAGAGATCAAGGCTATACACAAAACTACTAGGTGTTTTTTGAACCATGAGATTTTTACAGATTTTTTTCCCCCCAAAGAGAAGGCCCACGGCCGTTGATGTGTGTTGGATGGGGAAATGCCTTCAATGTCTTTTTCCCCTGAATTATACCATCCCCGTCACCAGCAAAGACTGCAGAGACCACCTCTATGAGCCAGTCAGTGTAGCCGCGCAGCCTGAATCTGGGTGCACTCTTTGTAGACCTGCTTAGATGAATCTTTGGTGGTCCTTGAAGATGTTTTATCATCCTTCAGCAGACCGTTCCTAATGGTTTTAGTGGGGTCTCAGTTATTGGAGAGGAAAGTAAAGCGGGCTGAGAAGTGATAGAGAAAGTCCTCAGACTGGAATGTCTCTGCTTCCTGCTCTCCTGGGCTTCCATTTTGACTTGAGATGCCTCCCGTCGGTGCTCACCACCTGTGTTTATCCCGTGTTGTTGTAACTGCTGTCTCTGCTATGAGATTCCAGCATTTCAAGTCCTCTTGTCGCCTCGCGCCAGCGGCCAAGTGCTAAAATAGCCAACACACAGGTGACAGCTGTTTTATCTTCTCCTTAGAAGAAAGTGCTCTCTCTCTGGGGTGCCTTTTGTTGGAGGTTGTTTTATTTTATTCTTTCCCTGCTCTTTGAAGAGTTATAATGTGTCGAGACTGTTCTACTCATGTGATTAGTGAGACTCTGGCGCCTTTTTAGGGTGATGTTTCACTTTCTCCCCTTGCTGAAGATAGGCAAAAAAGTTTTAAGCCTGAAACAGTGCTCCGTCTGCAGTAGAGAGATGTCTTTCTTTAGCTGTGCATAGTGTGAAACACTTGAGAACTTTTCACTGTTGAAGACAGTCTGCGGAGAAGGCCATCCAGTGAAGCTTGGATGAGAGCTGAAAGAGCAGCGCCGATGGCATTTAGATTGGAAATGATTTTACCACCTTCCAGGCACTAAAGGGTCCAGAGCCATGATCGGATTTGCTATCATGAGTATATATGTTGCTTCATCCTGGATATTAATTTCAAGATTAGTCAGCTTGTAGTGGCAGCCTCATCTCACATCCGGAGTTTATGGTATCCACTCTTTGAGGTGAAGACCAGACAAACTGATTATTTAACATTCTCCCTTGAATTTATATCTCAGATTCCTTTTTCACCAGCAAAATAGCAGGCTACAGATGTCATTTAATGGCGGTGTGACCTGGAACAAGTTTAATCTCTCTGTGCCTCAATTTCCTTATCTGTGAAGTGGGGGAGATAATAATTGTACTTACCTCGGAGGGTTCTTGTGAAGGCTGCATGAGATACACACATAAAGGACCTACAACAGTCCCAGCCAGTGCTGGATAAATGTTAGCAGCCATTATTATTATCAATATTATTATTGTTGATTGTCAAGTAGTTTTAAGACTTGGTAATGTGAATTCATGAATAGTGTTAAAAGACTCTAGACATCTCAGATCCCCTTTACATAGTTTTCAAGATTTCCTCTGAGAAAAGGGAATTTTCCCCCCTCTTAAAACTGAATTTAGTTTCAAAAAAGAATTCTGTACTCTCTACCTCTTTTTGCTTTAATTCTCCTTTTGTTTAAATTTTTTTTTAAAAACTTCACTTTCTTAGTATTCAGAGTATTCAGGGTTATTCAAAACTTGGTTTATTAAAAAATCAATAGGACATTCTACAATCAATCCAAAAGAAAATGCTTATTGACTTACACATGTTTCTCCTTTATGGTTATTTGTACTTTTTGGACTAGCTTAATTTATTAATAATAAGCATTATCATCCCTAATTATTGAAATAGCTATGAATGATTTGGCATCTACCCTAGGCCAGGCTGTGCTAAATGCTTTCCTTACGTTTTACCTCCTAGCAGGTGTTTGAGGGTAGTTATCAGTAACTCCTTTTTGCAGGTGAGGGATTGAGGTTTAAAGAGATGGGGTAACTTGCCCCAAATCATGCAACTGGCAGCGGCAGACTCGGGGCTGGAACCAGCCTGGGGTGACTGCACAGTATGCATCCTTAATTGCTCCTCTAATCAGCCTCCCATTGACTGGTTTCCCAAACTCCTGTGAGTTCATAAATGACCGATTTTAGTGACCTCAACCTGATGAGGCCTTAAAAGAAGAGGTGTCAGTGAGAATATGAGACAGAGTGGCATAGATTAACATTGTACATTTTCACAAATGTTTTATTCTCAGCTAATGACCTAAAAAGTTAGTATTTTTTATTTTAACTCTGGAAGCACTAAAAAGAAACGTAAAAAATGATTACAGTGCAAAAGAGAAGTGAGCTTTGAAAATCCAACCATTACTAATGACTTACTGCTTGTTTTTCTCTAGTGAGGCTTGTCGAGAGAAAAAGTTATAAAGACTGAACTGCTTTTATGTAGTCTTTAGTACGGAAGAAAAGATTAAGCCACTGAAAATTGAGAGAAAGTAAAAATCTTTACTCTTTTCTTTCCTTATGATGAATATGTTAAGTTGGTTTTTATGGTTTAAGTATATATTTCCTCATTTGTGAAATTTGAATAATGTTATTTACCTAGTCTGACTGTGAGTTAGATACCTTGCACAAAGCACCCAAGAGATTCTCGGTAAAAATTTGCTGTCACAATGACAGATAGTTTAGAAGGATCAGCTCTGAATACTGAAGAGGGTGGTTTATTTCTGATGCATATTCAGTGTGTATATACATATGATATATATGAATATCACTTAAAGTGATAAGGATTCGGTTACTTTTTTTTAGTGCAGTATGAAGTTTTGATGAGTGTCATCCTAGTAAGATAGGGACTAGCTAAATTGTCTTCAGCTGAAGAATTTGAAGAGTATGTGTACAGAATGTATATTTTTACAGCTCAGAATTCATATTGCCATGTAATCATCCACTAGAACCTTTAAATTGCTAGGAATTTGACCACAGCCTTTACGTTTAGAAAAATCAATATTGATTATTTTCAAAGAATAAGCTTATCTCTTTTGTGATTGAAGAAAGTTTTGATTTTTTTTCCTGTACCCTTAATAGGTTTTATTTATTTATTTTTTAAGAAAGAAAATGGAAAATTTTATTCAAGCCAAATTTGAGGATTTTATAAAACCTGGGAAGAGCATCTCAGAAAGCTCTGAGAACAATTCTGCCTGTTAGAAGTCAAGGCACAGGTATATGAGTCTTTTGAGACAAGAGAGCTGTACATTTAATGACGTGTTGACAGTTTACACAATCCAGATCTGAGCGTCATCATGGCAGTGGGTCATGTGTCCTCTTACGAGATAAAGACGAAATGTTATCTTTTAAGGAATTGCCTTGTTGATGCTAGGAGAATGCTGCTTTTTTTGATTGAGCAAGTATTTCTGCTGCTGGGGGAGGTAAATAATCAAAACGTTGATTTGACATCTGTCACTTTTCCTTTATAGAGGGAATAAAAGTGGAGCTCATGCTATTTTATTTATTTATTATTTTTAAATTATTTTTAAATTTTTAAAAATTTTTATTTTTTAACATCTTTATTGGAGTATAATTGCTTTACAATATTACGTTAGTTTCTGTTGCATAACAAAGTGAATCAGCTATATGTATACATATATCCCCATATCCCCTCCCTCTTTATTTTAATATATAAATAAGTGTTTTGTATTTCAACAAAATTGTATGCTTTGTAGTTAAATGCTCTTTGGGAAGTATTTTGCAAGACAGATTATCTACTGTTGGAAACATGCGGACATGAGTTTTATGAATATAGAGCTAGTACAGCCAGCTAGTGTAAAACAAAAGGACTAGGAGAGCTTTGCTGCTGATTGCTAGAAGGATGGATCCTGGGTCTCAGTCTCCCTGTCTGTAAAATGAAGAGGCTGGACTGGATTCCTTCTTCTAAGATTAGTTTCCATGAGCCTATGTCTTTTGTTTATATTCAGGAGTGTTAACAATTTCAGATTACATACTGAATACCACTCCCTTCCCTGAAGCAGAATTCAGTTATGAGCTAGATAAGCTTTTAGTTATAGGCTCTGAGCATCCTATTTTTAAAAACCTTACTGATCGTTTCTTATTATACAGGCAATTTTTGTATTGTATCTTTTACAGCAACCTGGACAGCCTTTTTGGCCATAGGTGGCACTGTTGCACCTTTTAAAAGTCTTAATTTTCCTGTTTGTGGAAGAAGACTTAACCCACGTTCCTTTAATTTGACTTCTTTGTTTAATGCTTAAGGATAGCACAATGTCCATTATGTCTGGATACCTGGACAAATTATTCTAGTTATATCTTATTTTTATTCTGTCATCTCAGTGTGAAAATTTCAGACTTGCTGTGCAAACAATGGCGAAATTGTACTTTTCTTCCAGTATTAGAAACCAGTAAGCCATGATTTTATAAAACAGATAGAAGTGGTCCCTGGAGCACCTTAAAGGTGAAAAATGTATTGAACTCCCTGAGTATTGAACCCACTGCTGTGTGTTAATTAGTGGGAGGTGATTTGGTTGCTGTACGAAGGAGCGTAGTTTTTTGATTTGGGTTTGAATGCACATGCTACCACTTAGCCATGCGAACTTGAGTCAGTTCTTTCTGAGTTTTTCCCTTGTCTGTAAAATAGGGACGCTAATATCTGCTTTGTAGAATTGTGAGAATAAGAAATTATGTAAAGTGTTTAGCACAATGGTTATCTCAAAAGAGCTCAAACCCTTAGCTATTGTTTTGTATGAAGCCATCATTTTATATAGTCTTTAGCAATTACTAAGGAATTAAAATAGAAAAAGCTGGTTTTATGACGAAAGATCCAATTAAGAAATGAGTAAAATATTTGAAGAGGGTCAGTACTTCCTGTACTCATAATTTAGCAGCAGCATCAGAATTAGGGCTGTTATACAGTCACCCTGAACGTTAAGCCACAGAATTTTTGGCTAATTAGTATATGTTGGGCCTTAAGTGGGCCCAGTAATTGCGCTCCTCTTTTCTCCACCGGCCAACTGAGAGACGAGACGAGAGAGCAGGCAGCGGGAGGTAAACGTCTCCTTTGTTACTGGTAAAGCCACGTTCTCCATGAACTTTAGGGCTTCGGGGAAATGGGTGTCTTCATACTCTATCCCGGAACTAGAGGGACTCACCCAGTCGCAGGCAGCTCTGGGCCACAGTGGGCCTTCCTATGAGGGGACCTGTCCCCGTCATGCTCAGGGCTGTCATGTCACGAAGCTGAGCGTCCTGGGTGCTTCCTGAGGGTGGCCAGCCCCCGGGGGGGAGAGAATGGTTTCCCGTGCCCCACTTGTCTCCCGGACTCCCTGAGCCCACTGCCCACTCCATTTGTGTGAGGAGGGCTAGCCGTGGGCCAGGGGTCCGGAGTGTTGAGGGAGAAGGCCTCCTCATGGCCCAGAGGAGTGGGGAGGAAGCGTCCCCTCCCTCAGTTTGAACCGGTCGTGGAGTGGAGCAGAAGGGTGCTCCCCAAGAGTTTATAAGCCGGGAAATAAGGATGTCCTCTGGGACTTAAACTAGCAGGGAAACATTGAAGATGCTTAGAAGGGAGACAGGCGGGGCGTGCTTCATAGTTAACAGTTGTTGGGCACCTAAAATGTGCTGCCTACTTTTCTAAGCACTTTGCAGAAACTAATTTAATCCTTTGATCCTCACAACAGTCAAGTGAGGTGGGTTTGATTATTTTCCCAACTTTACAGATGTGGAAATTGAGGCACAGAGAGGGTAAGTAATTTGACCAAGGTCACAGAGCTAGTAAGTGGCAGAGCTGGTATTTAAACCCTGGCAGTCTGGCTTCCAGGCTCTCAGAGATGGGCTTTGGGTTTTTAGAGATATCAGCCTGTCTGTGGATCTCTATGTACATCTGTCCATCGGTCAGCCTGGAAAGGGTGGGAAAGGGAGAGTTACACAAGTGTTCACAGCTGTGCCTTGGCCACTGTCCATGCACCGTGACCAGCATTCATTGTGGTCTAGGCAGCAGGTCTGTCCCTGTAACAGAAATTTAGTCCATCAAGTTAATCTAGGAAATCCCTCTTGCTCTGCATCTGTCCATGCTTGCCATGTGGCCTCCTGCCTGTTATTGGGCCGTTGGGGAGAAAATGTGCTGATTGTTGAACTCCGATATTTTAGTCTGATCGATAATTTTATGTCTCCTGTTACATTAATAAGTTAAATCTCTGCTTCTTTTTTTTTTTTTTTGGCCACACCCTGCGGCATGCATGATCTTAGTTCCCCGACCAGGGATCGAACCCGTGCCCCCTGCATTGGGAGCGTGGAGTCTTAACCGCTGGGCTGCCAGGGAAGTCCCAGCCTCTGATTTTTTTACGTCAGTCTCTTATGAATTTGGTTAGTGTGAAATCAGTCCATTGCAGGCTGAGGATGCTGATGATGTAATTTCTGAGCACATGGAGGTAGCCGTGTCTGTGGAGACCTGGCTGGAGGGTGCCCCTTTTTCTCACTGTGATTTCTTCAGACAGCACCAATTGTTATCTCCCCACCCCTCACACACACAATGAGGTGGGAAGCCCTCTGAGTAGGCCAGATAATCAGATAGCAAAGTCGACCAGTCAGAAGACTGTTACGTACCTAGAAGTGGGTTTAATAAAAGGAAAGGGCTTCCAGGGAGTCCAATTAGATGTTAAAGTTCACTTGGTAAAAGCTGTCCATTTTTTGTGGTTGAGCTTGTTCTTTGCTGTTCGAAAAGATTGGATTAGATGGATTAGCTTAAAAGGCAGAAAAGGATCGTTTCAGGTGGTATTAATACATCCACACCAGTGAGAAGTGCTAGTTGACCGCCTGTGTGAGGCATGAGACAGAAAGATTTTTACAAACTTCATTAAACAACCTTAAAAGCTCTGCAATCTCAGTGTACTTAGCATGGGGCCTGGTTCATCCCTGGACGCCCTAAGAGGTCGAGTAATTGATGATTGTGATTATGACTCTGAGGCATCGAAAAAGTCTCAATCATATTCCCTATTCAAAGGACATGGCACAGTATAATATATTTGACCAGGTTTTTCACTGAACAGGAAGTTTTTACCACTATCTGGAAATCTCACATTCCCCAAGGTTCCACGCAGCTCAGTGTCCCCTCAGTGCACATCTGTCAGCACTCGTCGTGGGCGTGTTGTGGAGTGTGTGATGGTGCAGCATCCCTGGCTCCGCATCCGCACTGCAGGCTTTCTCATCCCCATCTACCTTGTAGGGTTGCCCTGACAATCGCACATGATGGTTGTCAAGCATTGTGTTTGGCATATAGTCAGTATCCAATAGAAAGCACCTGTTTTTTATTATAATCGTGGCTTCTAGATTGCAGTGATTTTTAGTCTGCATTTAAAAATGGAGATTGCAATACACAAAGTAGCTCTTAAGTAGCATCATGGGACCTATTCTCTATGGACGATTGAAAACATATGCTATTTCAGTAAGAATATATGTTATTGGGACATAGCTTTCTGAATCTTGTTAACATGTTTAAAAATGATCATAGCTAATGATAAGCAGGACTCTTGGACCCAGTTCCTCTTAGGGTGTGTTTTGCCATCATGGGAAATTACATTCTATAGAGAAGGCTAATTGGGCCTCATTGATATTTGGATGGTTTAACAGATGATCAAGGCTTTCAAAAGCTTCTTGATAATAATGAAGTTAACTGTTTTGTGTCGTAAACTAACTACAGAACTACCTTCTAGAAGTTGGAAATCCTTAGCTTGTGAAATGTCCAGTAAATCAGTGTGTATGTGTGTCTGTGTCTGTGTGAATGTGTGTGTGTGTGTGTGTGCATGTGTGATTTTAGGAAGGAGAAATAAGTTCCATATAGCCTTCTGATACCTTTCTCCTCCAGGCCAAGGTGTGGGTGTATATTTACACAAATAAATTGATATTCTTCTGTCACTTGGCTTATTTGTGGGAAAAGAAATTCTCATACTTGTTTCAGAAGAGTTAGGGAGCATAAGCTTGGAAAGTGGGAAGGGAGAGAGATAGGGAAGCACTTTACAGTTTGTGCAGGATATGAGAAATAGTTTTCCTTTTCTTTTTTTCCTTCTAAAGCATAAAGGCACTGAATTTGTAACATACTGTTACTCAGAATTGCTTTTCTGATGAGGTACAAGTGTCTTAGATTTTTTTGAGGCTATGTGAATTATGAAATGTGATTTAGCAGAGTTATCTTTAAAAGTAGTTTTGATTTTCAAATAAAAGACCATAATCTGTTCTTTCTTCCAGGGGCACAAGAAGTTCTCATTGATCCAGGTACATGATCTATGTGCTTAGTTTCTTTTGGTTATTTTTTTAAGTGCTTGTTTCCTGGTGGTGTGAATGAATGGTTAAAATTTCTGGATTATGATCTTTGGAACATACTGATTTAAGTAACTTTAAATCAGAACTGTTACACACCTGATTGTTGTTTGTTCCTTGTTTCATGGGGCACCCTATTGATTTATGTTTTTTGTCGAAGAGGGAAATTCTTCCTCTAGCATGGTTAAGTGAATGATTTGCAGTGTGCCTTTAAAATTCTCTGAGTGCATTGAGCATGCCTGTCCGGTTAATTCTGAATTTACTCATAGTAATGACTTCGCTCTGATTCTGTGGCTTACGCTCCTCTCAATGTGAATTTGAATCCTCTGTTGCATTTTGTATGTGTGTTCTTAACAGGGAAAGACATTTTGCATTTTTTACAGAGGTGGGTTTTCCTTTCCCCGCTTAATGCCTTCTGTAATTAATACAGCAAAAATCTCTTTTATTGCAGTGCTTAATTATTTCGTAATGAGCTCTATTGTTTTCTGCCTTAATCGGACAATGACAAAGAATAATAATAAAAAATGAAAATCCTCCCTTCCTTTGAAGGCTGGAAATCAGATGGTCATGCTTACACATGCTTTGTGACCAACACATTTACTTTCATCTCATTGTGTATCTTGATTTTGAAATGAAATTGCTTCAGGTTTGTAGATTTTTGTTTTAACATTTGTGTTGCATTCTTTCTCTAGGCTGATGTTTCCTGATGGAGCTTGTGGAAAGTGTTTTCCTTCCTAGAGGAAGGAAAACAAATGTTTTGCTTTGATTTTAGGAGACCTGAGTTGCTGATGAGAAAGCAGTTGAGGGTGGGCTGAGGAACTGAATGATACTCCCTCACCTCCCGTCCAAAACTGATGAACGATGAAATCAATGTTAGATGTATTGGTATTCGAGCAACAGAAGTTATCCAGCCCAGACTGGCTAGTTATGCCTGATGGAAAGTACGGGGTTCACTTGCAGGAGAATTAGGTGCTTTACCAAGTAGAAGTAGCTTAGGGCTGTCAGAAAAATCAGTCATATGTTGAGATTAAAAAAAGAATATAATATTTTTTTATTTCTGAAACTTTTCAAAATAAGGTTGTATAGAGCTGAAATTGAGTTTCGAGTGCTGGGAGTAAAGTGAGGGTGATTCTGTGGGGCTGTTGTTCAGGGAGAGGGTGAGGCTGGCAGGAGAGGATGCAGAGCCAGGGTTTGGCATCCCAGGACGCCCTCTATCACCGTTCCAAGTGAGAAGCATGAAGACTCTATCTTCTTCCCCGAGGGAGAGCAAGGAGAGAGTTGAGATTCTTCCCGCCCACCACCCCCCCCACCCCGCCCTCCCCAGTTTGCCTGGAGCCCTTCTAGCCTCTGCTCACAGGGCTTGTCCCAGGACTGGCCACAGCCTTCTCTTCACTTGCCAACGTCTCATCTGCCTTTCAGACATTATAGTCTCTTCTTCTCTGCCCTTTAGACCCTGGCACATGTGTTGGTGGGGAATCACTTCACGACTCCTGGGAGCAGTGTGCTGTGACTCTCTTTAGTCTCTGCTAGTGTTCTCTCGGGGGTGGCAAAATCGTTCGGCTCTATAGAAAACCCAGCACGAAATTTTATCACTTTCATTTTATTTTTGAACTTTAAATGGATAAATTATTTGAAGCAAACTGTTTCAGAGTTTTTGCTGCCTGCTTTCCCCACAACCATTTCAAAGGCCAGAAGGAGGAGTTTGACCCGTCTTTGGCTGTTTGGTGCGGAGGTGGGGAAGAACTTCTCCCATCACTTCTAGCAGCTCAGCTTCCGAGCCCTTGATGGGCATTTGAAACAGAATGCTTCTTGGTGTCACACTGGTGTTTCTTGTCATTTCTGAATATTGCATGTACATTCAACAGCTGTTTCAAGTGAAGTGATCTTTTGTCCAGTTTCAGTTAACTCAAATTTGCTTTTCCCATTTTAATGTTGACGGGAGTTTCTTCTTCCTATAATGAAAATTAGCAATTTGCACCTACTACGTGAAGGCACTGGTCCAAGGTGCTTTTTTTTCTTAACAGTTTTAATACAATTTACCCATTAAAATATACAGAGGTTTTTACTCTATGACCAGAGTTGTGTATCACCATCAATCTTGGACATTTTCATCACCCCAGCAAGAAGCCCCGTAGAGATTATCAGTCACCACCCATTTCCCCCATCCTCCCCCAGCCCCAGGCAACCACTCTTCTGTCTCTGGATTTGCCTGTTCTGGACATTTCATATAAATGGAATCATACAACTTGTAGTCTTCTATGACCGACTTATTTCACTTAGCATAATGTTTTCAAGGTTTGTCCATGTTGTATCACGGATCACTACTTCATGTTTTGTTTTTGCTGAATAATATTTCACCATATGGATAGACCACTTTTTGTTTACCCCTTCATCAGCTGATGGACATTTGGGTTGTTTCTACTTTTTGGCTGTTATGAGTAATGGTGCTGTTAACATTCATATATGTTTTTATGTGGACATATGTTTTCAGTTCTCTTATGTATATGCCTAGGAATTAGAATTACAGGGTCATACAGTAACTAAATGTTTAACTATTTGAGGAACTGCCAGATTGTTTTCCAAAGTGGTTGTGCTATTTTACTTTCTCAGCAGCAGTGTATGAGAGTTCCAGTTTCTCTATGTCCTCATCAATGCTTGTTATTAACTTTTCTTTTTTTTGGCAGTTCTATAACTTTACTTAACAATCAACAGTTAGTTTTCATCCACATTAACTGTCTTTAGGTTTTTGATAATGGTGACAGGTACATAGGTAACCAACGTACAGAGCTTGTTTGGTGCATCTTCATCTTCATTATGTTTTCTGGACAACTGCACATGGATACAATACGGGACATTCCTTATTCCTTTGGCCCAGACAGCTTTGTTGAGCCTGGTGTCAATGCGCACATCTGGAATTCCCATCTCCTTCATGGCAAATTTCCGGATTTCTCTGAGTGCCCGAGGGGCACGCTTCTTGAAACCCACTCCAGGGATGCTCTTGTGAACATTGATAGTGTATTTTCTGGTCGCCACCTTGTTGACGGCAGACTGGCCCTTCTTCTTGCCACCCTTCTTTGCGGGAGCCATCTAAACCCAGTCGACGAGAAGGCTCAGAGTGGAGTGGGACAAAGCCAAGCCAAGTCCTCCCTCTCAGCCGGCCTCATGCAACCGCGCTCGGGGCTCCTGGAGCCCCAGGTCAGGGTGTTATCATCTTTTTGATTATAGCTGTTCTAGTGAGTGTGAAGTGGTTTCTCCTTGTAGTTTTTTTTTGTTGTCGTTTAAAATGGAAATAGAATTTTTATTTGTATTTGTAAGTATTTGTGTACATTTACTAATGTTAAAATATCATAAAAGTTTGCCATAATATATATATATTTTTCTTTTTTTAAAATTTTTATTGGAGTGTAGTTGATTTACAATGTTGTGTTAGTTTCGGGTGTACAGCAAAGTGAATCAGTTACACATATACATATATCCACTCTTTTTTTAAGATTCTTTTCCCATATAGGCCATTACGGAGTATTGAGTATAGTTCCCTGTGCTACACAGTAGGTTCTTTTTAGTTATCTATTTTATATATATAGTAGTGTGTATATGCCAATCCCAAGCTCCCAATTTATCCCTCCCCCCCAGCCCCTGGTAACCATAAGTTTGTTTTCTACATCTGTGACTCTACTTCTGTTTTGTAAATAAGTTCATTTGTACCCTTTTTTTAGATTCCACATATAAGCAATATCATATGATATTTGTCTTTCTGTGTCTGACTTTACTCAGTATCACAGTCTCTGGGTCCATCCACGTGGCTGCAAATGGCATTATTACGTTCTTTTTTTATGGCTGAGTAATATTCCATTGTCTATATGTACCATCTCTTCTTTATCCATTCTCTGTTGAGGGACATTTAGGTTGCTTCCATGTCCGGGCTATTGTAAATAGTGCAGCAATGAACATAGGGGTGCGTGTATCTTTTCAAATTATGGTTTTCTCCGCCTCCTTGTAGTTTTGATTTGATTTCCCTTATAGCTATTGATATTGAGCATCTTTTTCTTTTTTAAAAAATTATTTAATTAATTTATTTATTTCTGGCTGCGTTGGGTCTTCGTTGCTGCCCGCAGGCTTTTTCTAGCTGCGGCGAGAGGGGGCTACTCTTTGTTGCTGTACGCGGGCTTCTCATTGTGGTGGATTCTCTTGTTGAAGAGCACGGGCTCTAGGTGCGTGGGCTTCAGTAGTTGTGGCACGCAGGCTCAGTAGTTGTGGCTCAGGGACTCTAGAGTGCAGGCTCAGTAGCTGTGGCGCACGGGCTTAGTTGCTCCGCGGTGTGTGGGATCTTCCCGGACCAGGGCTTTAACCCGTGTCCCCTGCATTGCCAGGCAGATTCTTAACCACTGCGCCACCAGGGAAGCCCTTGAGCATCTTTTTCATTGTGCTTATTGGCCATTTGTACATTTTCCTTGAAAAATGTCTTTTCACATCCTTTATCCATTTTTTATTTTTTTATTTTATTTTTTTTTATTTTTTTAAAATTTATTTATTTATTTATTTATTATTTTTGGCTGTGTTGGGTCTTCGTTTCTGTGCGAGGGCTTTCTCTAGTTGCGGCGAATGGGGGCCACTCTTCATCGCGGTGCGCGGGCCTCTCACTGTCGCGGCCTCTCTTGTGGCGGAGCACAGGCTCCAGACGCGCAGGCTCAGTAGTTGTGGCTCACGGGACTAGTTGCTCCGCGGCATGTGGGATCTTCCCAGACCAGGGCGCGAACCCGTGTTCCCTGCATTGGCAGGCAGATTCTCAACCACTGCGCCACCAGGGAATCCCCTTTATCCATTTTTTAAAAAATATCTTTATTGGAGTATAATTGCTTTACAATGGTTTGTTAGTTTCTGCTATATAACAAAGGGAATCAGCTAAGTGCATACGTATATCCCCATATCTTCTCCCTCTTGCGTCTCCCTCCCACCCTCCCTGTCCAACCCCTCTAGTTGGACACAAAACACCGAGCTGATCTCCCTGTGCTATACAGCTGCTTCCCACTTACATTTGGTAGTGTATATATGTCAGTGCCACTCTCGCACTTCGTCCCAGCTTACCCTTCCCCCTCCCCATGTCCTCAAGTCCATTCTCTATGTCTGCATCTTTATTCCTGTCCTGCCCCTAGATTCTTCAGAACCTTTTTTTTTTTTTTTTTTGATTCCATATATATGTGTTAGCATACGGTATTTGTTTTTCTCTTTCTGACTTACTTCACTCTGTATGACAGACTCTAGGTCAATCCACCTCACTACAGATAACTCAATTTCGTTTCTTTTTATGGCTGAGTAATATTCCATTGTATATATGTGCCACATCTTCTTTATCCATTCATCTGTCGATGGACACTTAGGTTGCTTCCATGTCCTGGCTATTGTAAATAGAGCTGCAGTGAACATTGTGGTACATGACTCTTTTTGAATTATGGTTTTCTCAGGGTATATGCCCAGTAGTGGGAATGCTGGGTCGTATGGTAGTTCTATTTTTAGTTTTTTAAGGAACCTCCATACTGTTCTCCATAGTGGCTGTATCAATTTACATTCCCACCAACAGTGCAAGAGGGTTCCCTTTTCTCCACACCCTCTCCAGCATTTATTGTTTGTAGATTTTTGGATGACGGCCATTCTGACCGGTGTGAGGGGATACCTCATTGTAGTTTTGACTTGCATTTCTCTAATGATTAGTGATGTTGAGCATCTTTTCATGTGTTTGTTGGCAATCTGTATATCTTCTTTGGAGAAATGTCTGTTTAGGTCTTCTGCCCATTTTTGGATGGGGTTGTCTGTTTTTTTGATATTGAGCTGCATGAGCTGCTTGTATATTTTGGAGATTAATCCTTTGTCAGTTGCTTCTTTTGCAAATATTTTCTCCCATTCTGAGGATTGTCTTTTCGTCTTGTTTATGGTTTCCTTTGCTGTGCAAAAGCTTTTAAGTTTCATGAGGTCCCATTGGTTTATTTTTGTTTATATTTCCATTTCTCTAGGAGGTGGGTCAAAAAGGATCTTTCTGTGATTTATGTCATAGAGTGTTCTGCCTATGTTTTCCTCTAAGAGTTTCATAGTGTCTGGCCTTCCATTTAGGTCTTTAATCCATTTTGAGTTTATTTTTATGTATGGTGTTAGGGACTGTTCTAATTTCATTCTTTTACATATAGCTGTCCAGTTTTCCCAGCACCACTTATTGAAGAGGCTGTCTTTTCTCCATTGTATATCCTTGCCTCCTTTGTCATAGACTAGTTGACCATAAGTGCGTGGGTTTATCTCTGGGCTTTCTATCCTGTTCCATTGATCTATATTTCTGTTTTTGTGCCAGTACCATACTGTCTTGATTACTGTAGCTTTGTAGTATAGTCTGAGGTCTGGGAGCGTGATTCCTCCAGCTCCGTTTTTCTTTCTCAGGATTGCTTTGGCTATTCGGGGTCTTTTGTGTTTCCATACAAATTGTGCAATTTTCTGTTCTAGTTCTGTGAAAAATGCCATTGGTAGTTTGATAGGGATTGCACTGAATCTGTAGATTGCTTGGGGTATTAAAGTCATTTTCACAATGCTGATTCTTCCAATCCAAGAACATGGTATATCTCTCCATCTATTTGTATCATCTTTAATTTCTTTCATCAGTGTCTTATAGTTTTCTGCATGCAGGTCTTTTGTCTCCTTAGGTAGGTTTATTCCTAGGTATTTTATTCTTTTTGTTGCAGTGGTAAATGGGAGTGTTTCCTTAACTTCTCTTTCAGATTTTTCATCATTAGTGTATAGGAATGCAAGCAATTTCTGTGCATTAATTTTGTATCCTGCTACTCTACCAAACTGATTGATTAGCTCTAGTAGTTTTCTGGTAGCATCTTTAGGATTCTCTATGTATAGTATCATGTCATCTGCAAACAGTGACAGTTTTACTTCTTCTTTTCCGATTTGGATTCCTTTTATTTCTTTTTCTTCTCTGATTGCTGTGGCTAAAACTTCCAAAACTATGTTGAATAACAGTGGTGAGAGTGGGCAACCTTGTCTTGTTCCTGGTCTTAGAGGAAATGGTTTCAGTTTTTCACCATTGAGAACGATGTTGGCTGTGGGTTTGTCATATATGGCCTCTGTTATGTTGAGGTGGGTTCCCTCTATGCCTACTTCCTGGAGAGTTTTTATCATAAATGGGTGATGAAGTTTGTCAAAAGCTTTTTCTGCATCTATTGAGATGATATGGTTTTTATCCTTCAATATGTTATTATGGTGTATCACATTGATTGATTTGCGTGTATTGAAGAATCCTTGCATTCCTGGGATAAACCCCACTTGATCATGGTGTATGATCCTTTTAATGTGCTGTTGGATTCTGTTTGCTAGTATTTTGTGGAGGAGTTTTGCATCTATGTTCATCAGAGATATTGGCTTGTAGTTTTCTTCTTTTGTGACATCTTTGTCTGGTTTTGGTATCAGGGTGATGGTGGCCTCGTAGAATGAGTTTGGGCGTGTTCCTCCCTCTGCTATATTTTGTAAGAGTTTGAGAAGGATAGGTGTTAGCTCTTCTCTAAATGTTTGATAGAATTTGCCTGTGAAGGCCTCTGGTCCTGGGCTTTTTTGTTGGAAGATTTTTAATCACAGTTTCAATTTCAGTGCTTGTGATTGTTCTGTTTATATTTTCTGTTTCTTCCTGGTTCAGTCTCAGAAGGTTGTGCTTTTCTAAGAAGGTGTCCATTTCTTCCAGGTTGTCCATTTTATTGGCATATAGTTGCTTGTAGTAATCTCTCATGATCCTTTGTATTTCTGCAGTGTCAGTTGTTACTTCTCCTTTTTCATTTCTAATTCTGTTGATTTGAGTCTTCTCCATTTTTTTCTTGATGAGTCTGGCTAATGGTTTATCAATTTTGTTTATCTACTCAAAGAACCAGCTTTTAGTTTTATTGATCTTTGCTATTGTTTCCTTCATTTCTTTTTCATTTATTTCTGCTCTGATCTTTATGATTTCTTTCCTTCTGCTAACTTTGGGTTCTTTTTGTTCTTCTTTCTGTAATTGCTTTAGGTGTAAGGTTAGGTTGTTTATTTGAGATGTTTCTTGTTTCTTGAGGTAGGATTATGTGGCTATAAACTTCCCTCTTAGAACTGCTTTTGCTGCATCCCATAGGTTTTGGGTCGTCGTATTTTCATTGTCATTTGTTTCTAGGTATTTTTTGATTTCCTCTTTGATTTCTTCAGTGATCTCTTGGTTATTTAGTAGTGTATTGTTTAGCCTCCATGTGTTTGTATTTTTTACAGATTTTTTCCTGTAATTGATATCTAGTGTCATAGCGTTGTGGTTGGAAAAGATACTTGATACGAGTTCAATTTTCTTAAATTTACCAAGGCTTGATTTGTGACCCAAGATGTGATCCATACTGGAGAATGTTCCATGAGCACTTGAGAAGAAAGTGTATTTTGTTGTTTTTGGATGGGATGTCCTATAAATATCAATTAAGTCCATCTTGTTTAATGTGTCATTTAAAGCTTGTGTTTCCTTATTTATTTTCATTTTGGATGATCTGTCCATTGGTGAAAGTGGGGTGCTAAAAGTCCCCTACTATGATTGTGTTACTGTCGATTTCCCTTTTTTGGCTGTTAGCATTTGCCTTATGTATTGAGGTGCTGCTATGTTGGGTGCATAAATATTTACAATTGTTATATCTTCTTCTTGGATTGATCCCTTGATCATTATGTAGTGTCCTTCTTTGTCTCTTGTAATAGTCTTTATATTTTAAAGTCTATTTTGTCTGATATGAGAATTGCTACTCCAGCTTTCTTTTGATTTCCATTTGCATGGAATATCTTTTTCCATCCCCTCACTTTCAGTCTGTATGTGTCCCTAGGTCTGACGTGGGTCTCTTGTAGACAGCATATGTACAGGTCTTGTTTTTGTATCCATTCAGCCAGTCTATGTCTTTTGGTTGGAGCATTTAATCCATTTACCTTTAATGTAGTTATCGATATGTATGTTCCTATTACCATTTTCTTAATTGTTTTGGGTTTGTTATTGTAGGTCTTTTCCTCCTTTTGTGTTTCCTGCCTAGAGAAGTTCCTTTAGCATTTATTGTAAAGCTGGTTTGGTGGTGCTGAATTCTCTTAACTTTTGCTTGTCTGTAAACGGTTTAATTTCTCTGTCGAATCTGAATGAGATCCTTTCTGGATCACTGAAAGGTCTTTTCAGATCCTCTATCCATTTTTAATTCAGTTATTTGTCTTTTTATTATCGAGTTGTAAGATTTCTTTTTATATTGTAGATACATGTTCCTTATCAGATATATGGTTTACAAAAATTTTCTCCTATTCTGTGTGTTGTTTTTTCACTTTGTTGATGGTGTCCTTTGAAGCATAGAAGTTTTAAGTTTTGATGAAGTCCACTTTACCTAACTTTTCTTTGTTGCTTGTGCTTTTGGTGTCATATCTAGGATCTGAGGTATTTTAAAAGCAATTTAATTCTTACAACAGTTCTAGGAGATAGGTACTGTTGTTATCCCCAGTCTGTAGATGAGGGAACTGAGATGCAGAAAAGTTCATTGACTTGTCATGCGTACAGCTAGTTAGTGGTGATGTGGGAATTCACACCCACACGTTTGTCTCCAACATCTGTTCTCTTAACCACCATACTCTATTCCTTTCTATAGGAATGGTTAATTAAAAAGCCTTTACTTCTTTGATTTCTTATTAATTTTTTCTCATTAGGGACCTCATCTCTTCCTTTATAATACTTTGCAGAACTCAGTGTAGTTTTATTTTAGGTCTAATGTAGGCGGAAGCATTGCTATCAGTTAATACCGCATTACTTACCCTCCAGTGATGATTGTTGCTAATTGACCTAATAAAGTCATACTTAACTCTTTTCTGGTCATTACACTAAAAGAAGAGTCATGGCTACAGAATGCTCTAAGAAAGTATATGATTTATCTTATTTTGCTAACCAATGAAAGAAAAACCCCAGTGTTGACATACGTTGTAAATTTTCCAGAATAGGGTCATTGTCTTCCTTATATTTCATTTTGTTTGGTCACAGTGTCTAGATAGTGCCTTATTGTCTGGCAGATTAGTTAGAGCATGGTGCTCATGAATCATAGTAATGACAGAATTTTGACAACAGTATCTGTTGTTTCACAAGAAAAAAGATAATACAGAAATACTGCTGAGATTTATTTTAAAAACCTGGAATTTTGAGAAGAGTTCCACAAACCATACAAAGGTATTTTCATTAATTTTAGCTCTATCTTAGACACGTTATGGTTACATAGCAGAGTAAATTTATGAACTAGATTTGACAGGAGAAGTGTAATATTGATTATTTGTTTTAATTAAAATATTATGCCTTGGATAAAGTAATTTAGTGCCCATGAATGAACAAAAATAAGTTTGCATTTATATATGACACGGGGGCAGCCTTCCTACATATATATGTTTTGATCTGTTTTTTGGAGTATTTTTATAGCTTTTCAACAATGTTCTAACTTTACAATTCTATTCATTTTTTGTTATTATTTTTTAATATTAATTTTAAAAAATTTATTTATTTATTTATTTATTTTTGGCCACGTTGGCTCTTCATTGCTGCTTGCGGGCTTTCTCTAATTGCGGTGAACGGGGGCTACCCTTGTTATTCTCCTCTTTTTATGGTTTTGCCTTTCTTTCTCCTGCATCATTTGTCTCTGTTTTATTCCTTCTTATTTCTTTTAAATTTATTTATTTATTTTATTTATTTTTGGCTGCATTGGGTCCTTGTTGCTGCACGCGGGCTTTTCTAAGTTGCGGCGAGCTGAGGCTTCTCATTGCAGTGGCTTCTCTTGTTGAGGAGCATGGGCTCTTAGGTGCGCGGGCTTCAGTGGTTGTGGCTCACGGGCTTAGATGCTCCGCGGCATGTGGGATCTTCCTAGACCAGGGCTTGAACCTGTGCCCCCTGCATTGGCAGACGGATTCCTAACAACTGTGCCACCAGGGAAGTCCCATTCCCTCTTATTTCTGCTTCATTTTACTTTTGTTGACTTTCCAGCTTGTGCCTCCTATACAATCTTGCACATAATAGGAACTCAGTAACTTTCTCTTGAATGAATTATTAAACTGTTGTTAGACTGATACTGGGGAGCCCTTGTGATGATTTTGTTTTTTTTCAGCTTTTCCCCACTTCTTAACTATGCTCTTTCTTTTCCTTTCCTCTAGCCTGGGTTTCAGCCCGCCTGTGGCATTGATTTTTCCTGTCTATAGACTCCTTGTTTCACTGGTTCACAATAATGTTACATTGTCAAAACTTTATAGGTGTCAAGAAAGATCAAATCCATTGCATACTAGTATTTTTAGAGTGTGTTATTCTTTTATTGAGTGAAATTAAATCAGTCTGACCCACTAAGCTCTCCCGTGAGCTATGCTCTTTTTACCTTCTTACAGGTTATATTCTTCCGAGTTTCTGCATATGCTTTTTCCCCCCGGCCTCTGTACTGGAGTTAAGTAAATCATTAAGGGAACGCCCATTATCAGTGGTGTCTTTTTTTTTTTAAAGATGGAGGGAACATTTGCTCCTTCTCCCTGGTTGGGGCTTCTTGGATGAGGTGAGGTACCATAGGAAGAATGAAGAGCCCACCTCATTCTGACTCCCACTCTTTCCCTTCCATTCTCCAAGGGAAAAGAGTAAAATTCAACAATATGAAGACACATTATTAGAGCTAATGAGATAAATCAAGATAACCTATCATCTATGAAATATTATTTCATGCCAGAAACAAAGGTATTGTAAACATGAAAAACACACAAAGCAGGATAGTACTGTGGTTAAAAATATAGGCCCGGGTTCGAATCCTGCTCTGGAGCAACCGGCTCTGTAATCTGGAGAGCCAGTAGGAATGCTCAGCCTCTTTAGGACCTGTTTCCTCCCCTGCAGAAACGGGGTTCACTAGGAGTCCCCCCCGCATAGCGCTGCCATGGGTTGTAAATGAGGACACGCATGGATGTCCCCACATAGGTTCTGATTCCTCGTTAGTGCAGAATAACATAGCTTTTGCTGTGATGGCCTTATGACCACCCAGTGTAGATTCTCAGTGCTCCAAAGGGTTGCCTTGTGGCTTGGAGATGGACTTCTCAATTCTGTAAGGACCCAAGGATTGTGTCATTGGGCCTTGCTGATTTGAATCTATTCTTTAGAAAGTAAATATTTTAGATTTTTTTCAGGCATGCATGCCCTTTTCTTTTATTATTTGTAGTTCTATCCTCTTATCTCTTGCTGTGATTTTTCACAAAATCTGTAGAAACACAAAATCCTAAGCCACCTGCCTCTTCCCAGTTCTCTGTTATGGTTCTTTCTTCCCTGACTAGAAGAGGATTTTGCATAGGAAATGTTCTTTGTTCCTCCTTGCTTAGAGTCTCTCTGTCCGTCTGCCCATCTTTCACCTGTCCCTCTGTCCATTTATCTATCCACTCATTCTTCTGTCTTGTTCCAAAAAGCATTTGAGGCAGCATACAGAATAACAAAATACCAAGTGAGCAGGTGAGAAAATGGGACCAAGTTTAGACAGCAAGGTGAGGAGATGACCTTGTGTGAAGGTTGCGGGCCGTGTGAGACACACCCTTTGCCCCGTGAGTTCTAAGATCAATGGCAAATGTGTGCCTGAGTCTCCCAGTAGACATGAGGGAAACAGAATTTGTCGGAGATGCTCAGTGTCCCTGAAATAAACAAGTGGCTTAGGAGAAGCCCAGCTTTTCCTGCTGTGGGGCTTACGAGAGTATTTTTTGAGTGTTCTCTGAAATCAAAGAGTATTTCATCTTTTTTTGGTCAGAGTTCTATGTGTAGTTGGTTACATTCTATAAATGGAAATGTCTCCAGAACTCTTGCCCCTGTGAGTTTGATGGCTAGGGAATTAGGTGGTTCTGCTTATTGACAGGGGTTGGCCAGAAATAGAAAATGACAGCCTCAGAAAGGATGCCAGTATTTGTAAGTTATGTTTTTTTAGTGCTGTATAGTTCAGAAAATACTTTCACATAGTTTTTCTCCATTTGAGGGTGCAGTGTGGTTTCTTGCTAGCATTAAGAGAAGAGCTTAGTGCTGGGAGATAATGCACACTGACTGCATTGCTGTCAAGACAACTAAGCTAGTTATTATAGACATGTTACTTTTATATAATGCATTTCATGTTCTTTAATAAAAAGTTTCAACAGGGAGGAAAACTTATGCTGAGTTAATTAACATTTAATACAATGCTTTGATGGTAAGACTATTATAGGGAGTGTATAAGCTGTGAAGACTTTAAAAATGATTTCATTATTTAAATTTCAGTTGGGAATATTCAAGCTTTATCTTATTTGTGCCCTTGTTTTAAAGTAACAAAGAAACAAGACGGAAAAAGCAAAAGATTATTTCTTTTCTTCCTCTCGGTTTGCAGGTGCCCTCACCACCAATGGCATCAATCCAGATACCAGCACTGAGATTGGACGGGCTAAGAACTGCCTTAGCCCTGAAGACATAATTGACAAATACAAGGAGGCCATTTCCTATTACAGCAAGGTGATTTTACTCTGTAGATCCTTTATGTAACTGTGTTGTTTTAATCAGAAGTTCCTGTTTTACATTGTGTAATGCTGCTGCAGTATCTCCTAATTATTGGTTTCTGTAAGTATTCATGTATTATTCCCCAATGCATAAAACTATATGCCTAAAAATGGTTTTTGTTGATTAAAAATAATGTATATTTAATTTAATAAGTCTGAAAATAGGAGAAAAAGAGGCTATCATAGCCCTGCTACTCAGGGATAATGTTTAAAAAATTTTTTTAAATATTTTTTATTTAAAAATTTTTTTAATTTTTTGGCCGTGCTGCACGGCATGCGGGATCCTACTTCCCCGACCAGGGATCGAACCTGCATCCCCCCACTGCAGTGGAAGCGTGGAGTCTCAGCTACTGGACTGCCAGGGAAGTCCTCAGAGATAACATTTTTAAAAAAACGTTAATTAATTAATTTATTTATTTTTGGCTGTGTTGGGTCTTCCTTGCTGCACGTGGCCTTTCTCTAGTTGCGGCGAGCGGGGGCTACTCTTTGTTGCAGTGCGTGAGCTTCTCATTGCGGTGGCTTCTCTTGTTGCAGAGCACGGGCTCCAGGCGTGTATGGCATAGGGCTCAGTAGTTGTGGCTCGCAGGCTCTAGAGAGCAGGCTCAGTAGTTGTGGCGCACGGGTTTAGTTGCTCCGCGGCATGTGGAATCTTCCCGGACCAGGGCTCGAACCCGTGTCCCCTGCATTGGTGGGCGGATTCTTAACCACTGCACCACCAGGGAAGCCTGGAGATAACATTTTAATATCTATTTTCTGTTCTTTTTGTCAATGTATTATATCATCTAGATCATAAAATGGTGAGCATTCTGTACTTACTTACTGTGTGGAGACCTACATTTTTCATTTGGCAGATTATGTGTTTTTCTGCGTTATTGAATCTTCACTTTTTCACTCTTAGAAAAAATGTTTGAACATTCTTGTACATATATTCTTTTGTTCTTGTATGAGTATTCCTTTAGTTAAGATTTCTGGAAATTTAGTCACTGGATATGACATTTACATTTATCATAGGTTACTTTCAAGTTACTCTCCAAATTCCTTCTCCAACAGGGAATGAAAAGATGTAGAATTACTCATTTAACCAATTCTCTATTACTGAATATTATTTTCCTTCAGTTTTTTTTTCCACCATTGTAAACAGTGCTGTGATAAATGCCCTGATGGATATATCTTTTTGGACTGATTTTTTTTTAAAAAGGAAACAATTCCCAGAAGTGGACTTGAGTCAGAAAGTGTGCATATATTTTTTAGAGTTTACGTATACATTGCTGTATTGTCCTCCAAAAAGCTTTATAATAGTTTGTTCTCCCACAAACAGACACTATCCTTTTAAAATATTTGCCAATACGATGAGCGAAAGTAATTTTTCATTGTTTTAGTTTGCACTTGATGACCAGTGAGGTATTCAACATTGTTCATGTATTAGCCAATTGCATTTTTAAAATGAATTATCCGTTTTTGTCCTTTGCATACATTTAAATTAGGGAGCATTTCTTATTGCTTTGTGATAGCTCTTTGTAAATCATGGATATTAGCCTCTTTTCTGCCATCGACATATATTGCAAATCTTTTTCTTGATGTTGCTTGCCTTTTGTTTTGTTTATGAGGTTTTTCATTTTGGTTGTGGTCAAAAATGTTTTTAATATAGTAAATCTTTTCCTTATGGGTTTTCTCTTTGGTTTTATTCTTAGAAATACCTTCTTAGAGAGCTTTTCTGCTGATCTGCTGACACTTTGTAAATAAGACCTAAGAAATTACTGGCTATAAAATCCTTATTGTTATAGGTTGTCCTCGAGTTCCCTATGTGTGGGATGCTAAGGCTATATAAGGCTATATCTGAACAAAGATAGGAGGATTGTCTGTGGTGCTGGACCCTCCCTAATGGAATGGGATTTCCACCTTAGTTTTGGAGTCAGACAGACCTGAGTTCAAATCCTGCCTTCACCAATTACTAGCTTTGTGACCTTGGGCAAGAAACTTTACTTTTTGGGACCCTATTTCCCTTATCTGTAAATAAGTTCCGTATTTATTTTAGGGGTTTGTTTTAGAATTGAATGAGATAATTCCCTCATTTATTTCTAAAATATTGATTGCATAGTTCTATGCTGGTGCCTTGGTAGATGATTACTAGGGACTCAGCAGTGAAAATGGGGGCCCCTGCATCAGAGAGCTTATGTTCCAGGAGAATGCTTGTAAAAGACTAGGTATGTAGTAGACTTTTAGTAAATGTCCATTCTTTTCCTAATTCCCATTGATTCTGTATATCTTTCTACTAATATATGAACAGTTTTTTATGATTGCAATTTAAATTTCATTGTAATATTTAAAATATTTAACTATAACCAAAATATGTGAAAAAAAACCGAGTTGACTTCTATTTTCACTTCAGTAGAAGTTGTTTTAAGAGTTTTGAAGGAAAGGAAATAATTATATTTCAATGGAATCAAGTCCCTGTTAGATTCTTTTTGTTGTGTCATTAAATGGTATATAAAATTGATAGATTTTGACTTCAGTAATGGTAGTTAGGTAAGTATAGTTTCTTTTTGTGCTGTCTTTGATAAATTACATGTAATATATCACAAATTCTGTGCCTGTTACATATTGGAAATGAGGAAACAGTGGAGACCTGCTCTTTCTGGCACAGTAATTTCTTTTTCCACCTTACAAATAATTTTAGTAAGAAACATGGGCAATTGGATATTTTTGCTTCTTAATAATTGATAAGTGGGCAGACTGCATTTTCATGAGCGGTTATGCCAGGCAGGCCTTGGGGTCTCAGCAAACACTTGCTGGGGGACGGCTGACTCCGCAGCACGCTTAACGCCTCAGTGAGTGTTGGTGGGGGTCTCTCGGCCTCGGGCGCTCTTCAGGCACCAGAATACATGGATTTACCTCTAGAAGCCTCTTCCCCAGCTGCAGGAAGTCTTTTCAGATACATCAGATGAAAACCACTCCAGCTTGGGATAATTAGAAAAAAAAATAAAAAGAGCAGGGAGCATGGAGGGCTTCGAGTTGGGGCCTTGGGAGAGAGGAAGGCACAGAACAGGGGGGCCTGGGCTCCGGAACCAGCTTCTGGGCCTGTCCCCGCGCCTGAGCCACACAGCTTTCAAGTGGGCAAGGGCAGCTCTCCTGGCTGGATGTCACCTCGTGCAGAACCTTGAGAGGTGAAGGTGAGATCAGAGGAGTTCTCGCCGGGATCATTACTGAGTGGCTACGTGAAGTCCATGGTACCTTTTCTGTTCATGTATCTTCATTTGTCCTTCAGGATCTGAGAAGCAGGAACAGGTAACTCAGAGAGATAACCAGAAAGACATCAGACGTGCTGAGAGAGGACAGATATACAAGGAGCTAGAACGTTTGTAACAAAGTAACATGAATTGACAACTACTGCATCAAAGCTGCAGGTGTGAGAGAGTCTAAGAATGTTTTTGAGCATGAGATTAAGTGGACGTGAATAGCAAAGTTTCCATTGATAACATTTTGAAATTTTGTAAAATATCCAGCTACTGTTGGTTGTATTACTTGAATGAATGCAAACATATCTATATGGGCATTTATAGGTTCACTCAGTCCCACCAACCCCTTTTGCCCCCTTAAGGGATAGACTTTCTCAAACACAAACTCCCCCCCCTTGGGTGGGCGGCGCTGCAGCTCCTCGTGTGGGGACGTGCTGCTCAGTGTCACCGAGTTCCTGTGGTACAGCCTGCACGATCTGACAGAAACACCTCTCCTCTTCTCTTTTGACCCTACAGTATAAGAACGCCGGGGTGATTGAGTTAGAAGCATGTGTCAAGGCCGTCCGTGTCCTCGCCATTCAGAAGCGGAGCATGGAAGCTTCGGAATTTCTTCAGAATGCAGTCTACATCAACCTTCGACAGGTGGGTGTGTGTCCTCCTATGAGTGGAAGAATTAACGCGGTTTTCCTGGAGCTTATTCACCAAAAGACCATCTGATTTTGCTGTGCTAGCATTCAGTATGGCACGGTTAAAACTCTGGAGTCAGAACTTGAAACTTTGATTAAGGGAGTTGTTTCACCTCTTTGTATTACGGCCTTTTACCCTCAAAATTCAGAATTCTGTTCTTTCAAAATTTTTTTTGATTGGAGAAACAACTTTGCTCTCACCAGCTTTGCGACCTTGGACGACAAGCTTTATGCCTTGTCACCTTACTTTTGTCACTTGTGAAGCGATTCCATTTGTGACCCTATCTGGGTTGTTCATGTTATAAAACATGAAGTGTGTGAAAGTACTTTGTACAGCTCCTTTTACACCTAAGGCATTCCACAAATATTACTTGAATCTGGATGTGTTTTTAATAAGACAAAGTCATCAGAACATTTAGTTGCAGGTTGCTACTGCAAAATCCCCAAATCAATAATCTAGCTAAACGTCTACAATCTTTCTAATCTACCTTGGATTTTTATGGCCAGGGCAACCAAGACTCAAAAGTGAAGCAGCTTGGTTAAGGACTCAGGACTAGGGTTAGAATACAGGTTACTGTGATCGAGCAGGTCTTGACTGAGCGTGGCATTGTGCTGGGAGGGGGCGTAGAGGTGGAGAAGGCAGATTCTTCTCTCACTGAGCTGACAGTTTCGTGGCAAAGATAGACATTCACCAGGTGAAGAACTCGGAGTTTATTCTAAGAACAGTGGGTTTTAAAAGAAAGGTCTTAAAAGCATGGGAATGATGGGATCCCCTTTGTCTGGAGTAGGGTAAGCATGGTGAGGGAGGCCAGGTGGGAGGCTCTTGAGGAGTCCAGGCGGGCAGTGTAGGTGGCTTCACCTGAGTGGTGGTGGGACGGTCAATGGAAAAAAGCCAACAGATCGAAGACATGTTTAGGGGGTGAAAAGGAAGGGATTAATGACGTATGTGAGGGCAGACAGAATAACGCCCAGGTTTCTGGCTTGATTAATTAGATAAATGATGGTCATGCTGTGCTCGGAGAAGGGAAAGCTGCAGAGGGAGTTTGGGGGGAACGCTGATGGATTCAGTTGTGGATATAATGAAAAGACTTAAATATGCGGGTCTGGGAGGCTCAGGTGAGAGAGAGGGTAGTGGGTGGAGGGGAGGGGAGAGAGGCTTTACAATCATTTTGTATTTTGAACATATAAGAGAGAATGAGTAATAAGACACACATGCCTCTATTATCTAGGTTTAACATATTAACATTTTGCCATATTGACTGCAGAGGTTCTTAATTTTTAAAATAGAAATAAAGCCATGGAGTTAATGAACATCTTAGAGTTGATGTGTATGCTGCTCATACATATTTTGACACCTCATATGTTTATAACCACAATCTATAAAAAGTTAAATATTTGAGCATAAGAGTTTAGCACAGGGACTCGGAATACACACTGCTGGGGCCTGAATCTGGCTTAGCCCCTTGGGTAAATCAGCCTCTCTGTGCCTTGGTTCCCTCTTCTGTGAAGGTTGTTACTGCACCCCCCGGACCCTCCCCACAGCTAACTTCCTAGATGGGACACTGGGAGGGAGGCAGCTGAAGGGAGTGAGAAGTGGCAGCTGCCAGCCTAGTACTGAAGGGGAGACAAAAACAGAATCAAGCGAATAAACCGAGTACAAACAAATAAACCAAAAAGAGAAAAAAATCCCACAATGTTTGGAGCCATTTAGTGTAAGGGAAACAACGCTACGTGGACTCAAAGCTGCTGAGCATGGCAGTATCACGGATGGGAATGCATCATCAGGAAAGGGTTGAGAAAAGGTGTTTTGGTTTCCCTTGACGTTTCTGGTAAAGATGGGCAGGAAAAGTGAAAACCCACCACTTGACGGGGAAGCTTCAGTTTTATGGGAAACTGACCGAAGGGTGGAAACCAGCCGTCAGCAGTGCTGGCAAATGAACGGACATCTGGGTTGGATCCATCACTCACCACGATTTCCGGGTGACCTGCTGGGCGTGAGCTCTGAGCTGGGCAGTACGTTTGCAGGGATGACCAGGGTGTAATCCCTGGCTCTTAGGCTGCTGGTCCAAAGAGCAGCCCTGGGCACATGCAGACCTAGTGGGACAGCTCGGGATGCGGCCCGGGGACCTACTGTGCTGAGGGTGAGAGGAGGGCTCCCCAGAGGGGTTTCCCTGCAGAGAGCGGAAACAATCCACCTACAGGGGCTGAAGAGCCTCTGAGCAGGGACCAGGTGCGAAGGCATGACCTGGCTGGAGCACGGAGGGCTTGGGGAGCCGGAAGTCGTTTGGTGGCCTGAGCGGTTTTGTTGCTGAGGGACAGTGGACGGAAAAGGTGCTTAAAAGGCAGACCTGTTATAGGTCATGAGTGAAAGTAAAGAAACGTGGACCTGTCAGGCAGGCACGAGAGAACCCTGTGGGTGTGGGGATCCCAGCGGGGGGCGTCATGCTGGAGTGAGGAGCAGAGTCATGGGCTTGTGTGCAGACCCCGCTTTGCCAGTTATTAGCTGCGTGACCTTGAGCATAATCCTCCATATCTCTCGATATTTTCATCTGTAAAATGATGGAATAACAAACTCATGGTGATCAGGAGTAGTTCAGTTCAGCTGCTCTGTGTCTGGTCCTGTCTAGTGTTGCCCTGCAGTGACCCAGCAGCCGCTCTTCTACTCAGGCCAGAGGGCGTGGAGGGACATCTGGGGGGCAAGGGGATGCTTTTAAATTTAAAAGCATTTAAAAGCATGCTGAAGGACTGCAGGCAGTTTGGTGGAGGGCTGGGTGTGGGAGGGACTTGGAAGACTTAGTGTCCTAAGAATTGCTCGCCCTTACGGACCGGCTTTGGCTTTGCAAATTAATGTTGAACATTTAGGCTTTTGGCGAAGCTGTTTTCACAGGTGGGTATATACACAACATATTTTATAAGATCAAATGCTTTTATTTGATGTGTGGGAATTTGCAGCTGTTGGGAACAGCCCCTTCTCTGTTGGCCTGGTCTTCGTAGAACACTAGGGGTCAGCAGAGCTGCGCGGAGGGTAAGTGGCCTGCCTTGCTGCAGCGGGTGTGGGCCTTTAGAGTTCTCCCCAACTTGATGCTCTGCTGGAGTTGACTCATCTCCGTGTCTAGTTGCCAGCTGAGCAGACAGCAAAATAATGAGTTCTGGTGGGATTTTTCTTTCTTTAACTTTAATTTTTAATTTTTAAATTAAAAATTTTTTAAATTTTATTATTTTTTAATAGATCTTTATTGGAGTGTAATTGCTCCACAATACTGTGTTAGTTTCTCTTGTACCACAAAGTGAACCAGCCATATGCATACACATGTCCCCATATCCCCTCCCTCTTGAGCCTCCCTCCCCTCCTCCCTATCCCACCCCTTTAGGGTCGTCGCAAAGCACCAAGCTGATCTCCCTGTGCTATGCGGCTGCTTCCCTCTTCAGTAAGTGGTGCTGGGAAAACTGGACAGCTACATGTAAAAGAATGAAATTAGAACACTCCCTAACACCATACACAAAAATAAACTCAAAATGGATTAAACACCTAAATGTAAGACCAGACACTATAAAACTCTTAGAGGAAAACATAGGAAAAACCCTCTTTGACATAAACCACAGCAAAATCTTTTTTGACCCACCTCCTAGAGTAATGAAAATAAAAACAAAAATAAACAAATGAGACCTAATTAAACTTAAAAGCTTTTGCACAGCAAAGGAAAGCATAAACAAGACAAAAAGACAGCCCTCAGAATGGGAGAAAATATTTGCAAATGAAACAACGGACAAAGGATTAATCTCCAAAATATACAAACAGCTTATGGAGCTTAATATCGAAAAAACAATCCAATCAAAAACTGGGCAGAAGACCTAAATAGACATTTCACCAAAGAAGACATACAGATAGCCAAGAGGCACATGAAAAGATGCTCAACATCACTAATCATTAGAGAAGTGCAAATCGAAACTACAATGAGATATCACCTCACACTGGTTAGAATGGGCATAATCAGAAAATCTACAAACAACAAATGCTGGAGAGGGTGTGGAGAAAAGGGAACCCTCTTGCACTGTTGGTGGGAATGTAAATTGATACAGCCACTATGGAGAACAGTATGGAGATTCCTTAAATAACTAAGAATTCCTTAAAAAACGAACAGTATGGAGGTTCCTTAAAAAACTAAAAATAGAATTACCATATGACCCAGCAATCCCACTACTGGGCATATACCCTGAGAAAACCATAATTCAAAAAGACACTGGTGGGATTTTATAATGACAGTAACAAAGAGGGATCTATAGTTTTTCTGAACCAGGACAAGGTTTTGGTTCTTGATCAAGTGTGTTCCATTGTAGAATTGATGAGTTGTGTCTATTCTGGGACTGATTTTGGCTAATCTGGAAACTTTGAAAGGAACCAAGATGGAATTATTGCAGGTGCCTTCTGCCTTAAGAAGCCCTGTGCAAATGTAAAAAATGAAAAAGAATACGTTTGGATCTAGTGGTATTGGGAAGGGTTTCTGCACGTTGCAGGAGCATTCAAGGCAGAACTTCTCTTTGTGAGCAGGAACATGGATCCACCTGTCTTGTCTTTAGTTGTTTACGAGAGTAGTTTATGGTAATTAGCACTGACACACGGCTGCACGCATTGCATTCAACAGCTGGCTGTCTGCAGATTTGTCTGTCGAACACGTAGATTTCACAGGCACGTGGTCAGGTAGAAGTGAGAGAGAAGGAACGCGAACCTTGGCAGCCTAGATTCAGGTTTCAATCGCCGTTTCCTCTCCGTGTGACCTTGGACTGGAATGTAACCTCCCTTAGCCTGTTAGTGAATCTGTAAAATGGGAATGATAATATTCACTTCTTCCTGGATCTGTTGTAAGTTGTACCAATAAATAGTATTATAACACACGTAGAGCACTTCACACACTGCTTGGCACTTAGAAAGCGTTCACTGTCTGCCCCACTGGTGATGTGTCAGAGCAATAAAGGCAGCTCGTGTTTGTTGGACCACTAGCAGACACTTGATTAGGTTGTGAATTTGGTTATTTCCTTTAACCTTTGTAACTCTGGGTGCTAAGTGCGTTTATTCCTGTTGATAGAAGAGGAGCCTCAGGGTAAAGAAGATTTTGTAATTTGTCCCAAGTCAGACCATAACTTCGGGTGCAGGGGCCTAGTTAAAGCATGCTTGTTTGGGTTTTCCCTTCTGTACGTTCTGTACTGGAGGCCGGGTGCTAGGCCCTGGGCCCACTGTCTTGTAGCCCGAGAATATTCAGCACGCAGCCAAGCAGACAGGGTCCTGCGCTGCTTGAGCAAAACATCCGGAGGGAAACACAGGTGCTAAATAGATAAATGTAAAAACAAACGACTACAAAATGTGATCAGCTCTGTAGAGGAAAAGAACATGCCTTGCCCTGCAAAGCTGGGGAATTTTCTAGTCGGTGCTGCTCTGGTGATATTAATCTCAGTAAAACAAGTTCTGTTACCAAAGACAAAACGGCAAAGCATCTGTTCTCAGGTAAACTAAAACCCGCTGATAATACTTACTACTAATTAAGCAGCCAGCTTGTTGCCGGCGCTTACCTAGGGGTAAAAAGATTGCGGCCATAATCATCACGGCAACTGTGCTCACTGGTTTTATTGAACCCAGTTTTAGAGGTGAGGAAATCGAGGCTGGGGCGTTTGCTGCGTGCCCGTGATTACCTTGTGAATGCGACCACTGGTCTTCAGATCTAGTTTACCATGGCTCCAAAGTCTGAGCTCTGTGAACTGCGTCGTGTAGCTTCCCCCCAAACAACCCAGATGACTGAAATTAATTTTCTTCAGTAGTAGGGAATGTAAGTGACCATAAGAGAAAGAGGTCATAAGGAATTGTTTGGAAATCTAGAGAAAAGCCCAGCACTTTACCAGCTGTGGGAGCATGCTCTAGGACCAATGTATATTCAACCCAGCACTCGGCACCTCCTGCAGATATGATGTTCAGGAATGACTGAGCCATTTGATAACATTTTGGCTCATGACACTGTTGGTTAGAACCTGCGGCCTCTTTGTCCCTGGTTAATTTTCTCTTCAAAGCCATTTACATGTCCTGCGGGCTACTCCACTCAGATGTAAGAATAGCCTCTTTAAACTTCTTGATGCAGTTCCTTAATGAAGCTTGTTGCTAAGGAAACCTAGCAAAAGCCCGGTAGATATGCACATAATAATGTTAACCTCAGAACTTTGTCAATTTAAACTCAGAATCAGAGGGATGGGAGATTCAGGAAAGGCTTTCTGAGATAGAAGGGGGAAAGTGTAAGGATGCAGCCCAGGTTAGACAGAAACATCTCGGTCTTAGCCGGCAGGGTGCCTGGCTTTCAGGATGGTGTGTGGGGAATGCAGAGCTCTCACAAAGAAAGAAACGGTTGGATGGGAAGGGAGGAAAGTCAAGTTCTTTATTGGAGAAGGAAAAAGAGAGAGGGAACTGAAAACTTACTGGTTGAACAGGAGTCTGGAATATGGCTTGACATCCCTGCATTTAGGAGAGAGGAGTTTTGTGGGGACCACCGTAGGAAGGAACCTCTCTTGGTGGGAAGCCAATGCAGCAGAGAAATGGGCAGATCCAGGGGGCCCCAGCTGGGTGAGCTGCCCACCAAGCCAAGGTGTGGGGCTGCCTCCATCCTTAATCTGGAGCTTCAGGCCTGGGTTTGCAGCCCAGCACAGTGATGAGAGAGGGAGAGGGCTGGCGGGAAAGGCAAGGCAGAGGCCGGGGCACGGGCTGCGGGCATGTGCTTGTCGCATTTAACGTGGGGGGTCTGAGAATGATGCTCGATGGTGAGAAGGATGTTTTGGATTTTCTGCATGGGACGTGCCAGCAGCTGACGCAGATGTTTATCCCACAGGCGTTATGGCTCCTGTAGCTCATCATCTTTTACTTTTTGCTTCAGCTGCCAGAGATCTTAGAGCTGAATCTATAGTTGGCCTCTGTTAATTACCCCTACCTCATGGCGTTCATTTTTGTGACTTCACCTGCCCCTTGTTTCATTTAAGTATTAAATCCCCATTTTTGACCCTCATTTTTGTTTTTTTGTTTTTATTGTTGTTGTGTTTAAAAAATTGATTTAGATCCTCGTTTAGAATGAGGCCAAAAGGAAATAAATGTGTACACAGACTATATCACAGACACGGCTTTTAAAAATTCTAAGGTGTTTACCTAGTAGTTACATTGCTGGCATGTAGTCGTGATTAAACAGAAGTTGTTATTACTACATCATGGGGTGGTTGGGAAAATACGGTTAGGTTGTAGATGAAAGAAAAATTTTTGTAAGCCATGAAGTCTTAATTTAAGTCCAAGTTAGGTGTGGTTATTATTAACAGTTCTTTGTCTAGTTACCTGGTTCTATATATTTTGTGTTTTGAGAAGTTAATGTATTTGATGAAAGTTCCTGCCCAGATTCCGGTGTCTTTCCCTTTCTCTTTCCCTTCTCTGCATCTTATGTGCTAGGTAGCAAATACCTTTGTTCCAGAGAATATGGGCCTTCTTAGCAAAAGGACAGGGTGAGCTTGGAGAGATGGGGCTCAGTTGAAGGCCTTGGAGCTTCCGTGTCGGTGCTTCTCTGGATCCTGCCCTATCAGTGCACTAACTCAGCTTCCCTTTTCCTTCATGTTTCATTGGGCCTCTGTTTTATGAAAAAGCTTTTTTATGTTTCCTTTTTCACTTGTAAGATTCTTTCACATGCTTTTTACTTTCCTCTGTGTGCTTCAGCTCTCCGAGGAGGAGAAGATCCAGCGGTACAGCATCCTCTCTGAGCTCTACGAGTTGATCGGCTTCCACCGCAAGTCCGCCTTCTTCAAGCGCGTGGCCGCCATGCAGTGCGTGGCCCCGAGCATCTCAGAGCCTGGCTGGAGGGCCTGCTACAAACTCCTCCTCGAGACGCTTCCTGGCTACAGTCTGTCGCTGGATCCGCAGGACTTCAACAAAGGTACTAGAGCTGAAAGTTGCTTCAGTCCAATTAATGGTGCGTCCAATTAATGGGCCCTGCTCTGCCTGTCGGACACGATGACTGGTGCTGGCATGCAAAGGTGACTAAGCTCTCCTGCACTTGGGTACTTTTGATAGATTACAACAGAACGTAGCGGTGCTCTGCATGGGGGCTGGCGTTCTTAAATCTGTGTGCCGGTTGGAAATCTCCCCTGAGCTCACTGACGTGTGTCATCCTTGAAACATCTTAAATACCTAATGAATCCTACTTACCTCATGTGATTTAGCCAATTAGCAAAAATCAACCAATCTAGAATAAATCCTGGGGTATATGTGTACAAATACAGGTATGCATTTGGTGATAAATCCTTATCCTGCAATGTTAATGCAGGGTAGTACATGTTAAACATAAGCTCTGAGTCTAATAACAAGTGTACACAAGTGTGGTGCCCAGTGTCAGGCAAAGGGTGATTAGCAGGAGAAAAAAAATCGTTGATGACCGTTTTAGGCAGGACATGCAGAGCACTTTCCCCCAGCTCACGTCCAGAGCCAGCAGGCCTGGCCTTCTAGATGGGGAGAGAACTGAGGGGCCGTCTCCGTTCTCATCCCACCAGGGCAAAGACAGTCCTCTGGCACGTGTTTTATGCGGTCATGTGTGCCGACCTGAGGAGCCCACGGTCCGAATGATAAGTCCATTCTGCTCTTGGGTAGTTCTAATTACTAGGGCTCTCCCTGAAAGAATTAAGATTCCCCTTCCTGCTTGCTTCACCTCCCGGGGACGGTGTGTCCGCTTTCCCTTTGTGTCCACCTCCTCAATAATGATTTGTCGCTCTCTTGCCTGGTGCCATGGGATGTGTGAGGTGAGCGAGTGAAGCAGTGGGAAGAGGACAGCTCCTGCCCTCCAACGTACAAACAAGCAGTTCTCGCATGTGTCGACCTTCCAGGTATTTGCAGAGAGCTCTCGGGTCCTTCCAGAGCCTTCCTCTCCTCCTTCTCCGTTGCCCAGGTGGTTCTTGATGAATTACTCTGTCTGGACTTCCCCCCATTCTGACCTTCTCCCCAAAGCATCACTTACATTTGATAGAGTCATATGCTCAGGATGAATTCTGAAGCGCAGAGCAAGGAGTTGGCAAACTTTTTCTGTCAGGGGGCCAGGGAGTAAACATTTCAGGCTCTGGGAGCCCTCTGGCCTCTGTTGCAGCTCCTCGGCTCTGCTGCTGAGGTGTGAAAACAGCCAGGGATGAAATGTCCGCCGACAAATCTTTACTTACGGCACGGGTGGGGCCGGGTTCGGTGTGCGGACTGTAGTTTGCCATAGCCCTGGCTCAGAGCACAGCAATATCTAAGATCACTTTGGGGGGCCCAAATTACTTAAAAAATTTTGTCCAAAGTGTTTTCCAAAATCATTTAAAAGGTGGGACCTGGGGTTTGGAAGAGCAGAGGGAGACTGAGTGAGCAGCGTGGCAGGTGGCCTTTGAGGAGTGGAGGGAAGCTGGGACAGGACACAGTCCTTCATCAGCCCCCGCCTCCTGTGGAGGCCAGAGACCTGCTGCTGGGGGCTTGTCATGTGAGCACACGTGCTCAGGAGGTGTTGATAGGAACCGGGCAGCCTGGATTTTGGGCTTTAGATGTCCTGCCTCTGTGCAGCCACAGGGGGAAGATTGGTGGGCCCAGTGCTGATCGGGGCAGTCTGCATACTTCTCCTGTTTATGCAGTGTTCCCTTTCTAAAGCCATCTCACATAATAGAGCCTGGTCACATGACCTTGCCTGATCTCCCTCATCCTGTACCCTTGCTGTTGATTTTTTTAAAAAGTTAAACAAGGGGCTTGACGTTTGTCACTGCTGGATAGCATCGGTGATGGGGCTCGTACTGTTGATGGAGTGATTTTGAACCTGAACTCTGTCGCTGCCTTCTGTCCCAGCCATTGGTGATGGTATTAAGTGCAAGGGGTCAAGGGTAGAACTGGGGACCCTCTCTAGGAGGTCTTGCTATTAGCAGACGTTTCTTGGTTCTTGCTTTGTGCTGGACACCGTGCCACATGTTGAGGGTAGATGCATGGACACTCAGCCACGTCTGAATTCATTCAGTGGCACTTTCTTCCAGATCTTTCACCATCTCACCCAAACAGAGATCACGACAAATTTTTTTCATCTGCCATGTCATCTGCTCTTCCTTTCTCTAATTCCTTTTTCCTCTGTGTTCCCCCAAGAGATGGGATGGAATGTAAGGTTTGCTGAGCGCTTGTTTCACGACTGGCCCTTTTGGGTAGACTGTGAGTTCTGGGTAAATTAGTACTGGTGGTCCTGTGATTTCAGCCCCAGTGTCTCTCTGCTGCAGATAAGAACCTCAGGGCAGTGGCAGTCAGCTGCTTCCCAGAGACCGTTTTAATTTCTTCCTGGCCTCTCTTGTGGGCCTCTAACTGGCCTCTAAGGGCTGCTTCTACTCTCTCTGGACGGCTTTGCCCCAGCTGTGGTCACAGGACTGTCCTTAGTGTCCTGAAATACCGAGACCATGTGGTGTTTAACTAAAAGTCATCTTGGAGCCTGAGGACTAAAGGGACTCACAGCCAGAAATGAGAACCTTCTGGTGGGACCCGTCCCTGCAGATGGGATCCCTTGGCTGGCCTTCTGCGTGAGCTCTTTGCCCTGGGCTCCCAGCCTGTCACCTCTTGTGGGGGGGGTGGGGGGTGGGAGAGGGTGCGTGCAGTGAGGCCCGAGCATATTTGTTTGCAAAAGTCTCACATGATTCTGAGAAGACTGATCTAGCTCCTGCCCTCTCTTTACAGACGGGAAGTTGGGATCCAGAGGGGAGGGTGCACTCCACTTGGTGGTGTTTCTGCTGGGAGCTCTCACTGCTAATGGAGTCAGGAAGGGGAACCTGAGAGGGAGGCTGTAGGTCCAGGTGACCCTGGAGGGCAGAGGACAGTTAGGGAAAGAGAGGACAGGTGTGATGCGTGATTCGGGAGGTGCTGGATTCGGGGCGCCAAGGTCAGGCCGAGCCAGGATGAGGGATTCGGGATGCAGGTCACATTTGCCATTGCCCTTGCGTCTGGTGTTGCACAGGGAGCTCTCCCGGGACACAGCCAAGTGAGGAAAGCAGTGAAGAGACCACGGGGCTTGCAGGGGAGCTTGGCTCCCGGATCCTCACTGGTCTGCGTTTACTTTGCTCGTCTCCACGGAGTGAGCGGCCGCGTTCCGGGGAGGCCCTTTCTGAATTCTCGGGCTCTGTGGCTGCTCCACAGTCTAGCTGTGAGCACCCTTGCGCTTCTTGGAGGAGAGGGCAGAGAGTGCAAACCGGACAGCACTCTCAGGGCTGTGCTGCGTGCCCGGGGTTTGCTCTCAGGGTGGAGGTGCCGGGAGCTGAAAGGCTCTTCTGACACAGCTGGCGGCTTCCCTTCTCAGCTTCACTCAGCGCTTAATGGCGGAAGATTAACAGCAACAGCAAAGGAGCCCCTGGGTGGCGCTGGCGTGGCAGGGTGTCTACGTGTGTCCACACGCGAGTCACGGGAAGTGGTTCCACCAGTACGCCCGTTTACCTAGGAGCTTGGACGGTGCTTATTCTTCTAAATGGAAATCATGTGATAATGGATTTTATCACATTCCTCCTACCACCACACTTTCCCCTGTGTGATCTTATTATTATTATCTTTTAAGTAGACTTCATTAGAGCAGTTTTAGGTTCACAGCAAAATTGAGCATAGGTATTTACCGCATACCCCCATCCCCCTGCCCACCCCCAGCCTCCTCCTCATCAACATCCCCGCCGGGGTGGTGCCTTTGTTACAATGGATGAATCTACACTGACACATCATCACCCAGAATCCATAGTTTACGTTAGGATTTATTCTTGGCAGTGTCCATTCTGTGTTGTTGGGTTTTTTTTTGCCATTACCACACTGTCTTGATTTTTGTAGCTTTACAGTACATTTTGAAGTCAGGGGTGTCTTTATTTCTTTAAAAAGTTGTCCTTATATTTCCCAGTATTTTAAGTGACAAATATAGAGCAACCTCCTCGCCCGGTAGGGTCAGTGCCTGGGAGGGTTGCCCGCACAAGGGCGCTGCCCTGGGTGCTGGGTGTGGGCGAGGCCCGGAACCCAGAACCTGCTGCTCAGGCCCAGCTGTGCCCCTGGCCCAGGGCTGGAGGGTCAGGTGATGGAGCACCTCGTCTGCTTCACACGGTCTTTCTTCCAGCACACCTTGCACTTGCACTTGCCTTATGCTGCTTGTGGCCTCAGGGAGAACGGTTTCATACGTGTACCGTCATTTCTCACGGCTTGGTGAGTGGGTGCAGTGGGCCCTGTACCGCACTTGAGGGAACAGAGAACCTCCTTGGGGAGGTTAAATGCTATTCCTCAGGTCGAACAGCTAGTGAGAGGGTGACACCATTACCGACTGGCTGCGTGGCCCCCGTCAAGTCCTCTGTCCCTCATCTGTACAGGGAGGCTGCTTTTAATGTTTCACGGGAAGGTTGTTACAAGGACTGAGTGAGTCAGGCCCTAGAATGTGCTAGGACAGTGCTCAGCAGATACTGTCAGGTGAGGTCAAATTCCATCTGTCCCTCTGAGGCCACGTGGAGGCTGGAATAAAGTGCCCTGAGGGCCAGTACTTCAGGCCTGGCTCCATCGGGAAGGAGTGCGTGCTGGTGGGGTGGCCCCCTGCCTTGGCCCTGGTAGCAGTGGTTGAAGTTAAGGGCAAAATAGCTGGACAAGCCCTAGAAGCTTTCGGGGTTTACATTGGAAAGGCTGAGAGTTGCTGGTGTGAGAGACGAGATGAGACCTCCAGGCCTGTGGAGTGGACAGTTGAGCATGCAGGCTCCGTTAGGCCATATTCGGGACAAATTTTGTGGGGCAAGTTAGTGTCTGGGAAGGGGGTTTTTCGAGCGGTTACACTGTTGCTCTGCAGAGAGATGGGAAGGGGGATTGAGTTTCCATGTGCTTGGGACCGGGATCCCTGTTAGTGTGCTTCTGAGAGACTTCTGGAAAGATCGCAGTTGCCTTCCAGTGACCCCTTTTGTATCCCTCGAACATAACTGCAGGCTGGCTCCAGAGTAAATGCAAGCCTCCTGGGCTTTACGCAGTTACACTGGGCTGGCCTCAGCCTTTTCTTTCCGTGCTGGGCCAGTTGTACACGCCATCCAGGTGTCCACTGCCGGGTCTCCTCCCGGCTCTTGCGTCCTCAGGAATGCTCTTCCCTGCCCTTCACCGCTGCACCCCAGGCATCCTTCAGGTCTCCGCTGAGTGTCAGCTCTTCAAGAGGTCCCCCGTCGTCTCTCCACCTAAATGCAGTCCTTTTATTTCTCTCTTTCACGTACTCCTTTCTAAACAGCATATCCCATAATTTGTAAGTACATTAAAAAAACTGGGCAGTGATTTAGCTTCCCCCCCCCCCCACCAGGCTGTATGCCCCGTGAGAACAGAGACCCTGCCTCTCCCTGTGTCCCCTTGCTGGCACACAGCAGGCGTGCCTGTAAATATGTGTAACGTGTGCCCAAACCTGATGAGCAGCTACATGACATGTGCTCATTGCCATTTATTGAACAGAGTTTGTTTCTTGATCTTAATTTTTAAATCACATGGATGAAACATGTTTCTTTTGAAAAATGAAACAGATAAGCACACCTCCATGTGATTTGATACTTTTTACTTAGCCTTCTGTTTCGGGAGGGGACATTCACCGTCATTTTGTGAAAGAGGTGGGGAGGTAAGGTAAGAGATCAAATAAGGTAAAAATGATAAATGTCAGCTGGCTGTATTTTTAATAAGAAATAAAAGTTACTTTAAACCCCATCTCCACTGTTGCTCTGGACTACTTTAAACATTTCTCAGAGAATTAAATGGAATTCTACTAAATCCCTGTACCTGTGAATGAAAGGGAAATTGTCTGTATTCTCAGGACCTGATATTTCTATCTGTTTCTGGAAATGAACATTTTCCCTAGCTGGTTATGGAAAGTCGAGGTAGGAACACAGAAGTATACTGTGTGTGTATTTGCCAGCTTAACGGGCTACTTATTATCACTTTAATCTTACTTGTGTTCCTATATATGAAGATTTTTTGATCATACCTTTTGCTTAGTCTTTTCCTGAACGAGAGATTAAATTTTCGCCAGCAACTCTTATGAAAGAGAGAGGCAAGGCACATGAGTTTGCTAAAAGGCAGTAGTTGATGTAATAAACCCTCACATTGCTGAACTTTTTGAATACAGGAGTGTTGAAAATTTTATCACTGGCTCATATACTGCAAATCTGTCTTAAGAATAAAAAGATTCAGATTTTATAGGAGGAGCAGTTTGAATCGCATAGAAATTATGATTTGTACACTATTTGGTGTTAAGAAAATTTATACTCAGTCTTACCGTAATTGCCTGTGGTAGGAACTGGATCCTTATCTATTAAAAAAAAATCTGCAGAGTGATATATGCCCCATTCTTGGTATGGTGGGGTGGAGATTAGTTAGGTCAGGTCATTTAGAATTCTGGGCTAGGTTAGTCATGACATTGATTTCAGCCTTGTCATCCTTTTCAGAATCTCTTATTTTGTTTTGGCCTTTGGTCTTTTGACAACGTGGAAATACTGCAGGGACTTGTCCTTCCCTCCTCTCCTGTCATTTTATTTTATTTTATTTATTTATTTTTTTTAAAGATTTTTAAAAAAATTATTTATTTATTTATTTATGGCTGTGTTGGGTCTTCGTTTCTGCGCGAGGGCTTTCTCCAATTGCGGCAAGCGGGGGCCACTCCTCATCGCGGTGCACGAGCCTCTCACCATCGCGGCCTCTCTTGTTGCAGAGCACAGGCTCCAGACGCGCAGGCTCAGTAGTTGTGGCTCACAGGCCTAGTTGCTCCGCGGCATGTGGGATCCTCCCAGACGAGGGCTCGAACCCGTGTCCCCTGCATTGGCAGGCAGACTCTGAACCACTGCGCCACCAGGGAAGCCCTCTCCTGTCATTTTATGAAAAGATTTCTGTAAGATAAAACTAGTAGGATATCAAGGTTTTTGTGTGTGGGTAAGTTTGGTCAGCTCGAAGAATTTCAATTCACAATTATTAGTAATTGTTATTGTTAACAGTTTAAAAATTATTATGAAATAATTTAAGTATACACAAATCAGAGAGAATAGTACAGTAGCCCATCACCCAGATTAAGTAATTAATACGATTTTGCCATATCTGGCTTTATTCAGACCTTTCTTTTTCTTTTATTTGTTCTTTGTTGAAATATTTTACAGCAAATCCCAGAAATCATGTCATTTTACCCTATATACTTAAGTAGGCATGTCTGAAAAATAGGGGCTTTTTCTTTCATCAGGCTTTCAACTTGACCCACGAGCCTGTTAAGGACCAGCTGTGTATCAGGCATCTTACTAGGCAGTAAGGATATTTGGGTGAATAAGACACCATCCTGGCTCCCAAGGAAATTAAGGACTGATGGAAGAAACAAAGACACTAGCTTACAGGTGCCTCACTGTATGTGCCCGATAACGCCTATGGGACAAGATTTGTGCAGGATTCAGAGGAAATTCACAAAAGGGACTGGCCAGCCTTCTAGGGTGGGCAGTGAGGGAGATGGTCAGTAGGCCTATGAGAGGAGGAATCCTTTGGTCAGAGTCTTAAATCCTTTCCCCCAACCTTTCTACCAACCCCCCAGGGCCCCTGGGCACACAGCGCTGGGTGGTAACTGTTTTTGAGCCCTATTTCCACATCTTCATTAAGAATTTTAAGGTGGAAAATATTTAAAAGCAGTAACTGTTGCCAAAAGGGACTTGGAATAAATAACTCTAAAATCCTGTGATCTTAGAAAAATACTTTTCGATGGCTGTGCAACCGATTTCTTCCACCTCTAATTTCAAACACGCTAAGTTATGTTGGAGGGAGCAGCCACAGTTTTGTTGGTAACCTTTTTTCTAATTTAGCTTTCTGCTTTTCTGTTCTTATACTTTAGAGAAATGCTGTGCTTTTTAATTTTATGGCCTTGGTTGTTGATAATGAAGGCTCATCAGATATCAGTATTTTCTTGAAAAAAAAAGTATGCTGTAACTCAAATACATGCCATTGAAAACATAATCTTTTGTCATAACCTTATTATAAGTATTTCAAAGTGGGTTATTTTAAAAATTGTGTCTTTGCAGAAGAGAGAAAATATTGGGTTGGCCAAAAAGTTCGTTTGGGTTTTTCTCTAACATCTTGTGGAAAAACCCGAATGAACTTTTTGGCCAACCCCATATAATATAAAGCATTTTTTAAAAACAAAAAAAACAAAAAAACATGTGAACAAGCGTATCATGTGAGTGTTCTTCTCCAGGATAAACACAGGGGAAATGCTTTGGTTGCCCTTTGCACGTGGTGGTTGAGGCATTATCTTGAAATCACGAGTTTTACACATTAGACATGGCTCCAGAGGGCTCATGTGTTGGCCCTGCTGCCACTGCGCCCCTGAAGCCCTGCTCTGATGTTCTGTGTCTTCTGTCGCAGGCACGCACCGAGGCTGGGCTGCCGTCCAGATGCGTCTGCTTCACGAGTTGGTCTACGCGTCCCGGAGGATGGGGAACCCTGCTCTCTCTGTCAGGCACTTGTCCTTCCTGCTACAGACCATGCTGGATTTCTTGTCAGATCAAGGTGAGTGGATTCAAACTCCAGTTTTCTCCCAGGAAAGATGAATGAGTGCACTCTTGGTGCTGGCCCCCATCCACACCGGCCCAGGATCGGGTGGGTGGTGCCCCCGGCGCCCCATCCTCCATGCCCTCACCTCCCTGGGCCCCTCACTATTACTGGCCCTTCTCGCTGCTCTCAGCCTCCGGCATGGGCTCCCCTTGCCTTTGCTTACGTTTTATAAAATGTAAGTGTCAAAGTGTAACATTTATATGCAGAAGTGCACGATTCACAAGAACACTGCTCAGTGAGTTTTCACAAAGTGACCACGTGGTACCCGGCACCCAGGTCGGACACAAGACCAGAACCCCAAACACCTTTGTGCCCCTTTTGGTCACTGCTCCCCTCGTGGGCAGCATCCGTCTTGACTTTCTGAGGGATCGTGCATATCTTTGCCCACACGTCAGGGCAACTTTCTTCTAGGTCCTTGCCTCTGTCACCTTCTCTTCTCACACAGTTCCTGGGTGTCACGTGTTTTTTGGGTTTCAGTCACAATCCGTTTATCTCCAGACCAGGCCCCACCCCGAGCCCCAGGTGTTCTCCTGCTGCCTGGGTGCCGCACAGGCCCTTGGGAATCAGCCCTCCGCTGCCCCTGTCCCAGCGCCCTGTCTGCCTGTCCATCCCGCCGGGTTAGCATGTGCTGTGAGTCCCCTGGGAAGCACTCTTGGATGTGACGCATGTGCGGGGCATTTATTAGAAGTGCTCTTGGGATCGACACCCACTGAGGGGAAGAGGAGGAGGCAGGTCTGGTTGGGCAGAGGGAAGCTGGGCCTCGGTGCAGAATCTGCAGGGGCCTGGGCGGCCCCCGGGAGCCCTGGGCTGGGGTGACCCTGGAGCCGTCCTGCATCATCCCGCAGGCCGGCCTTCTGCCCCCTCACCGAAAGGTCGTACAGGTTCTCTTGGCGAGGTCCCTATCTCCTGTGGAGGGCACTGTCTGGAGAGGACGCTGCCCAGAGCCTTGGGGATGAGGCCTCAGCGGGGCCTCTGGCACTGGGATGGCCGCGCTGTGTGGTGAGGAGCTGGGTCTCTGTAATCACACACCCAGGGGCTGATGCAGCTGCTCCCAGGGAGGGGAGCACATCCCTTCCCTGAGCCGCTTCCACCTCCCCCTGCCTCACCTGCCTCGTCCTGGACTTTTTTCTCACAGATACACATCTTCTTCCCGCAGAGGGCCTTTGCTCTCACCCCTTGCCTGCACCTTGTCAGCCAACTCCCCTGGGTCTGCACTTCCTCTAGGCTGCCTTTCACAAGTCCCAGGGGACCCGTCCTCCTGCTGTTCGGTCTCTCCCCTCACGCACTTCTCACGTTGCACTGACAGAGCCGGTGTGTGTTTAGTCGGCCTGTTTTCCCTGCAGAAGCCCCAGGAGAGAAGGAACTTGGTGGTTATTTAAGGTCATATTAATTAGTGATCTGAAGACACTGGGTCTAGAAGGAGAGAAACTTGGGATATTTGACCCTGTTGAACAAACCGCTGCCTCATAAGGGCCTGTGTGTAATGGTATTTGGTTAATTGGAGTCTTCTGAGAAGAGGACTGAAGTCAGGAGGACCAAGGGTTGCTTCCACTCACCCCAACCTCTAATTACCATAACCTCAGATCAGTAATTAAATTCTTCCTGGGCCTTCATTTTCTCATTTGTACAACTAGGATATTACAGATTGTGTGGTAGTTTGTTATTATTTTAATGATAGTATTTTAATTGATTGGGTGACCTTTCTCCTGGAGAGCTCATGGTACCATTCACAGAGTTGATAATTAACATTTCTAAATATCACCGCATTGAAATGAAATACGGAAGAGAGGAGTAGCCTTCTCCTTGCACGGGAACCCGTCTGGGTGTTTGCAGATGGAGGTGGCACAGTCTGGGGGTTCTTGCCTGCCCCTCCTCCTTGGTCCCCCCACCCCCACCCCTGGTGTGTGCCAGTGCGTGGGAACTCACAAGATGGGTTCTGGGGCCAGCTGTTTTTTGGTTTTTTTTTTATGACGAATTTTATTCCAAAGTGGCTCTAGTAGTACCAGAGACATTGATGTAGAGTTTGAATATTGTTTCAGGTAAAGTGAAAATGGATAAAAGCAGTATTTCTAGTTAATATATTTTTAGATAATGGGATTTTAAATGTGTGAGTTAAAAATGTAATAAATATTAATGAACTTATTTACAAAACAGAAACAGACTCATAGACAATAGAAAACTAACCAACGGTTACCAAAAGGGAAAGGAGAGGGGAATAAATTAGATAGACAACAATGTCCCACTGTATAGCACAGGGCACTATATACTCAATATCTTGTAATAAACTATAATGGAAAAGAAATGTAATAAATATTAAAAATAGGTGTTTTACTATTTTATCTATTTTGAAAGATTTATCTATTCAGAATTATAGGGGAGATTTTTTTTTTTTTAAAGGAGAACCACTTTATTTTGAGTAGTAAACAAAACTGCATTTATAACATAATAAACAAACCTTCCTTCAATTTCTTCACAGTTAGTCCAAAGAATAAAACCTCTGACTTAATTAGAATTTACATTTAACCTTAAATATTCTAAAATCCATCCATGTCAACTTTGGAATTTTAATCTTGCCTGATACTATGAAAGAGGGCAAACCTTGATTGATGGTCAAATTCCTAATGTTTGCTGTTCAGCCACTTTTCTTGATCTTGCTCTCTGATTCCGTACATTCCAGAGTGTTCAGTGGATTTGTAATAAACTTTCAAGATGAAGCGGAATTTCTTGCTCATTGTTTGCCTGAAATCTTGGCTTGCGTTCATCTTTTTAAACAAAAAATATGCTCCAAAAATGCCCACAAGTTCAGCTAGTAAAACTCCTTTAAAGATCTTCTTTGCCAGTGGATCCAGAGTACAGGCCATCCTGAGGCACGTACTCGCGGGGCTGCTGGGACCAACTGTTGACATGAAAAGAATAGGGTGTGGGGAGGATGCCACGGTTAAGCCTACAGAGGAGTCCATAGTAAATGATGGATATGGGAGCATCGTGGGGGAATTGACAGTTCTTTTCAGAGGTGGGAGAATGGTTTGGGTAATGTTCCATGAAGGAGGTGACCTTGACCTTGAAGAACAAATTGGTGTTTGCCAGACCAGACTGAGCAGGAGGAATAGCTTCAGGTAGGAGGACTTTCTCCAGTTGTGGTGGAGTTAAGAGGGTTTGGTTTATTTGGGGAATGTTAGATACAGTGATTTGTGTGATTCTGTTGTCTGGGATTTGGGGAAGGAAAGTAGACGATCAACAGTAGTACAATACAACCCTGCAATTCCACTCCTAGGTGTATACTCAAGAGGTTTGAAAACATACACCCACATAAAAACTTGTACGTGAGTGTTCCTAGTGGCATCACGCATAATAGCCAAAAAGTGAAAGCGGCATCCATCAATGTCCATTCACTGATGGATGGATAAAGAAAGTGTGGTGTGTCCACCTGGATTTCTCATTCTCTTCCTCTCCCTCATCCCTTCTTCCTTCCCACTTTTCTTCCTTCTTTTGGCTAACATTTGTTCATCCTTCACATCTCAGTGTAGATAACCACTTCTGTTGTTTTCTACAAAGCCTTTCTTGGTCCCTCAAGACTACCTTGTGTTCCTTTGGAACATTCCCGCTGGAGTATGTGCTTACCCATCGAGCACTTTCACCCACTGTATTTCGATCGCTCAGTTAATTGACAAGCTCCCCACTCAGGCTGCAAACTCTCTGAAGGTATCTGTCTGACTTGCTGTTTTTGTTGTCCCTGTCACCTAGTGGCTTGTACTGGCATCCACATATGGCTGAATGCATTAATAATAAATGCTTTTCCTTTTTTTAAAAGTAACTTTATTGAGATTTAGTTCGCAGACCACACAATTCACCTGTTTAAAATGTGCCCTTCAGTTTTTTAGTGTATTCACAGATATGTGCACCTGTTAACCACAGTCAATTTAAAACATTCATCACTTCAAAAAGAAACCCTATTAGTGGCTAGTTAAAGCCACTGTGGCTGGTTAGTGGCACACTTCAGTACTCACATCCTGTTGAATGCATTAATAATAAATACTCTCATTTGCGTTCTTTCTTTTTTTGGTTTATTTTCGCTGTTACTGGGAATGCTATGGTGAGCCTCTTCAGCGCTTTGGCTTTTTGAGCAGGAGGGAGATGTTTGTCAGGAGAGGGATTGCTGGGTCAGCCATTTTGAACACTTTTATTGCTGTTGAAACATATTGGAAATTGCCTTCTGAAAGGATTGTTCTAATTATATCTCAGGCAGCAGTGCTGCTAATTCAGTATGTAGAAAATGTTGCCTTATTGTTTTAATTTGTATTTTCTGGGTAAGTTGCAAGTTTGGATATTTGTTCTGTGTGCCTGTTTACTAATTGTATCTCTTTTATGTGAGACTCTTTTACAGTCTTCTGATTGTTTCCCTGTAGCTTGCCTCAATTTGTTTCTCATTTCTTGGGAGGCAGAGAGCATCAGGCCACTGTGCTGAGGTCTGTCAGGCTTTGAGATGCTAATGAAGTCCTTTGCCCAAAGTCTGTCTGTTACTATGAGAGATACTCACACTCTGAAATGTATCTTGTGCCCTAACATACCTGGGTGGTGTACAGCAGGTTTGAAAGAGTTAAGACACCTCCTGAAAGTGCTTCACTTGTTTTTGAGCTAAAGCTGAAAGTAGCAGGAAAACCTGTTTTAAACATTTTATGATAGATCTCTTTAGCGTAATACGAAACTTGAAACTGTTGCTGGAACTCTGAGAAACACATTTAACATTACAGAGGATTAGCTCCGACTAACAGTGTGAATTTAACAGAGAGTATGAAGCTCACTACATTTGACGCACATTGGCCATCCTTTGGTTTCCTGAATATGTCAGGATTTTTGCTTTTTGGTGTTTTCTTGCCTCAGGACATTGGCTACACTCTGGCCCGCCTTCTACGTGGCCAGCCTTCCCGCCTTCCATTCTGGGGTGGGTCTGTGCAGGTGGCCTCCCCATCCCCGCCTTCACAGCGTCTTCTGGTCGTGTCCTGACTTTTCTTCAGGGCGGGCAGTTTTTATGGCTGACCCTCCACTTCCTCTCTTGATAAATCCCCCTCTAGGAGAGTCGGGCCCCTCAGGGACAGCAAGGCTAAGTTACGGGACGAGGGGCCGAGCTGCCTGGGAAGAGAGGGGTTTCCTCTTTTTTGCTGGGAGAAGCGTGAAGCCCCAGGAACTGCTGGTGACCACCCTGGGTCGTGTGGAGAAGAGTCTGGGAGTGGAGCGGACTCTTCCTTGTGTGGTCTTCTCCGTCCCAGCAAGCACACCGTAGTCCAATCCCTAGAGCCCTAGGGCCTCCCTAACTAGAACGTGCTTTCTAAGAAAGCAGTGACTCTGCTTGGCTCACTGTACCTTTGTAGCATCTAAAATAGTTGTAGGTGTGCCGGAAATATTTGTGGAATGAGTGAGTGATGTGTGTGGCAGTGATCGGTGACCGCTCAGGAAGTACTCCGGGAGGGGAGTTGTGGAGGGGACGTTGGAGTGCAATGCTAGGACACTTGTTTTGAAGGTGCCTTTAAATAACATTTTACCATGGCATTTGTTCATATTTTAAAAGTGATATGGAATGGCTGATAGGAATTATGAGGTGATTGATCCCTCCTGCTCACCCACCCCCTCACTCCTTGTCAGAGCCTCTGGCCATATGATTTACTTGTATGGATTTAGGGTTAAGGAAAACCCAGAAGAGGGAAGAGATGGAGTCTCCCAGGGAGGGCTGAAAAAGCTTTCATCAGGAGGTAACAGGTGCTTGAGATGCGCCCTGGAGAATGAGCAGGTATTCAGCAGGTGTGTGGCGGACACAGGTGAGGGGGAGGTGAAGGGAAGGAGTTTTTAGGGAAAGGCTTGCATGAATGAAAGAGAAGGTGCCACTGTGCTTGGGCTGAGGGATGAGGCTCAGTCCAGACCTGGGTCTTCTGCTGCTTCGGGCGTGACAGTGCCTGCCAGGTAACGCATCTCATCCGTAAAGCGGGAATGGGCGCCCGGAGGACGGCGTCCTGGCGTTCCTCCCCGGCACCCCTGCGTTCCCGTGCTGCCCGGCTGCAGAAGGCCACAGCCGAGTGAGGCCCGTTGCAGGGGTGAACACCGAGGTCCTGCCCGGTGAAGCGGCCTGTCCCAGCCCCACAGCCAGTGGCAGAACAAGCCTGGACCCCTAGCCTCTCAGCTCCTAATATGGGGGAAGGGGAGCCACTTGCCCGGACCCCTCTTGACAGAGACGTTTTCGTTTAACTGCCAAATGACTGCCTGCTTCCACGTGGCCATTCGAGTTGCTGATGGCAGATCCATTTCAGCACAGTGCTACAGCCCCCTGGCCGTGGGACGGTGATATGTGTGTATTTCCTCAGAGGAAAAAACACTCACTGAGCTTGGAAACAGTTTCAAGGCAGCCTTTGGTGCACAGAGGACCTTGTTTATGGAAAAGGATGAAGTACTGCTTTGAAAACAATGACAAAGCTGTGAAAACTGCAGTTCAGTTAGGGTTCTAGATGCACGCATGCATACGTAGTACACACATACCATTAAACATAAATTGTCCTGACACTTGTTAAAATGGCAAGGAAGACTGTTCCAGACAGTTGCAGTAGGGTCAGCTCTATTGCAGTAGGGGAGAGAGACCGAGCTCCCTCCGAATACAAGGACAAGTGGGGATTCAGAGCCAACAGCAAAGGGAGGGGGGAGTGGACAGAAAATTACTCAGAGGAGACATTGGGCTGGGGGATTCTGGCACATTTGGCCTAACAGGATTCTCGCTGAAGGCAAGCCAAGGACTTAGACGTCAAGGGGGGGTGGTGTGAGGCACTTGATCAGATATTGAGGGTGATCGGATATCAAGGGTGGGGGGGGACTCTCGCTAACCTGATTAAGTGGGATCCTTGCTGCAGCTGGGCTAGGCGGGGCGAGGACAGGGCCTAGTCCGAAGTAGGGCACTGAGGAGCCTGCATCAAGGAGAGGTTCTCTGTCATTACGCACACAGGTACATACATGCACGCGTGCTTTATGACCGGGATTTGACTGTACGCAGTGTGGGAGCTGGCTGCACAGTATGCGGAGCAGTTGCTTCTGTGTATGCTGCCGGATCCTGAAGCCCTCAGGCAGGCAGTCGGAGAGGCGGTTGGGAAGGGGAGGTGGGTGGGAAGGAAGCACAGACGAGCGGGAACTTGCGAGGCTGGGCTGGACCCCACCCCACGGGGATGGACGGGAACGTGCTGGTTTCTCAGTACCTCCCAGCCCCCAGCTTTGACGATGGGAGCCCCTGGAGGAGCGGCCACCTGGCCCAGGAGCTGGAGAAGCTGAAACAGAGGGCCTGGGGGGGCTGGAGGAGCTGCGGGAGGGATGCTGCCTCCACCCCCCACCCCAGCAGTGTCGGTGGGCATGCCTGTGCCTTCCAGGTCCCCATGCACGCTGGCTCAGAGTATGCAGGGAAGGGGCTTCTGGGAAGTGTGGCTTCAGCTTAGCTAAATGCACACACTGGTGAAGATTTGACTTTGTGGTTTGAAGTGCACGTCCCCTTTCAGGAAGCAGGAGATGAGTCCCCATTGAGAAAAAGCATTCCTATTTTATTTTGGCTTTTCTCGCTATCATAGTTGACATTTTACTTCTTGTTTTAGTACCAGGAACAACTTTTTGTTTTGATTTCTCTTTGATGAGCCCGTAGTTATACATTTAGATGGGCTAGACAGGAATAATTCCTCCCTGTTTCCTCCCCCGCTTCTTCCTTCTCTCTTTGAAAACTGTTGATCTGAGATTACGTGATGCTTTTTGAACGAGAGTGAATTGTACTGTGAAGAGAATAAGAAAAAATAGGATTGCCAATTCCTTTAAAAATTTTGGTTTTTACATGTAAAGTAGATAGGTTTTTGAGTTGTGAGTGCAATTGCAGTAGAGCCTTAAGGCTCCTGAAGGTGTATTTTAAGGGTTCTAGGAATACTGTGCAGACGATGAGGGACAAGGGAGAGGTAAACGACGACATTGGGGAGCTCTCTTTATCTCCTTTCTGAAAGTGTTTATTGATCATCTCCGTGAGTTGGACACGATGCTGGGTCCATGCAGTACCAGAGGTGACTTTTGGGCTGAGCTGGAGGCCGAGGGACAGCGGCGGCAAGGCTGTGGGGCGGGGCATTGCGGCAGCCGTGTGGGCGGGAGCGAGGCGCGAGGAGTTCGGAATGCTCCCCGTGTCTTTTGGCCGAGCAGTGTTTAGTGTAGGATGCCCGCAAAGTGTGGGGTTCAGGGATGGCGGGAGATGCAGCCAACAAGAGAGACTGGGTGGGGTGAGGAGGCCCTTGGTGCCAGTCCTGTGGGCGGGGTAAAGGGAGGCTTATCTGCACGGTTGTCACACGTCACCTCCTTCATCTAGGGGAAGGAAAGAAGGAGGGACAGGATGGAGGGGTTTCGGGAGGAACTGGAGAAACTGGGTCGGGTATTTTGGACTCAGAAACCAGCTAAAATGGAAGAAGCCAAAGCTTGTTACCTTCCACCCCAATCCCTAACCCTCCCCTAAAACAACCTGCAGGGATTTTTAGATTTTGTGGGTTCCTTAAGTAGAATGGTAAATTTATGTTCGTTACCATCTACCTTTTATCTCTGAGCATCATTTTTGGAGGGGGGGAGACCTTGGGTTCAAATGCCAGGATTATCACTTCCTGCTTTTGTTTCCTTTACACTCTCAGCCCCTTCGAGTCCCTTTGGGTTGTCCCTTTGAGTCTCCCCCTCCGCCAGGTGTGCCCAGTGCCCCTGGGCTTCAGCTGCTACCTACTTCGTCTCCCAGGGCATCCTTCATCACCCAGCCTCTGCATCTCGACCTTACCCGAGGTCCAGGCCTGCAGGTCGTCCATCGCCTTCAGACTCTCCTCTCTGTTAGCCTCTGTACTTCCAATCAGGGCTCGTTTCCCATCCCTTCCTGCTCTCATGACCTTCCGCTGTGACCTCAGGAACTCATGGTCTGTCATAGCAAAGTCCCCTGTTTCATCTCAGCCTCTTTTTTTCCCTGAATGTTCCAATAACCTTGTACTAAGGTAGTGACTCTTTACCACAGAGTTTGCAAATGTGTGGGAATGTTTCTGGTAGAACCTTGACCAAGAGGTGTCATTTGTGTTTCGCAGGAAGGAACAAGGCTGCTAAATGCAGGTGTAACGCAGGTAAATAAAGCACAGAAAGCACTGTCCTGCTCAGAATGGCGGTGGTGCTCCCACGGAGCCACAGTGGGGAGGGGGACCAGCTCATTCCTGTAGGCACTGCTTCCCCGGCCACCCCTCAAGATGCTGCTGTTTTTTCCTCCTGCGCCCCAAGTGCCTCGGGTCCTAGAGGTGGCAGAGAAGCCTTTCCTACTGCTACTTCCAGGCAGTCCTCCTTCGAAACCCCAGCTCCTTACAGCAGGTGTGCTTCTCCTTTGGCTGTGGTCACTGACGCGCTCTGGTCACTTCTCCCCGCTCCTGGCTCACCCTGTCCGGCAGCGCTGCCACTGTCTGTGTCCTCGTGGCTTCGTCATCCACATGGAGGGTCCAGTCAACACCGTCCTTATCTTCTCCGTCTATGTTTCCTCCTGGTGAACTCACAGGCCCAAGGCTCCAAGAACTCTCTGCACACATGGCTCTTGCATTTATTTCTTATACGGAGCTCCAGACCTGAACGCCTGACTGCCTTCCCATCCTTCCCTGCCCCATCTCAGCACGTGGCACCACTCTCCGTCCAGTTGCTCAGACCACAAACGGTGAAGTCAGTCTTGATCCCCTTTCCCCCCATCAGACCCCATATCTAAGTCCTCATCAGGCAGTCCTCCAGGTTTTACCTCCCAAACATCCCCATACGGCCCATTCTCCCCACCTCTGCCCTTAGAGGTGCAGTCTGAAACCACCCCCCACCCCCATCACTCAGCTGCGTGTGGATTTGGTTATTTGGTTCAAATAAGGCTTAGCCCTGGGGGAAATACATTTTGAAAGAAAGTAACGCTCAGCCAACAGTCAACTCAGAATTTACAGGCCCAGTTCCAGACCCCCACCCTGGACCCAGGAGCTTGCATTTCACAAGAACCTGGGGAGGCCAGTGCAGGAGGTGTGCTCCGTGGGCTGAGAGACGGGCTTTGATAAGAACAAGTTGTTGGTGGGGAGTTTTTCACTGGGGCCATTTCAGGGTCTTTGCCTCTTTCTGGAAAGCAGCCTCCCTTCTTTCCCCTCGGTAGCCACCATTCATTGGGTTCGGAGTAAAATGCATAGAGTCACTGTTGCTGCCCTGGCTGCCCTCAGAGGAGTTTCTGCCTTCTTTAGTGCCCCTGCTCGTGGGTAGCAGATTCGTGACTTGTGGGCCAATGAGATTTCTTATGGATTTTACAGTTATTCGTATGAAAACTCATGTAAAGCGATGTAAGTTTTGTCACATTTAGTTAGAGATGTAGTGTAACGTTTTTACTGGAAAGAAGGACCCTGAGGCTGGCGTGGAATCTGAGCTTGCTGATGCCCTGTGTGTCGGCCCGACAGCCACCTATGAGGGCGTGGAGGTGGTGACACGGCGGTGCAGCATCGGGCGCAGGACGGACCGGACAGATGGACACACCTCCTCCACATCCGCCACCCCCCTGCCCTTTCACTTACCGTCGTTCTAGACTGTTGTGAATTAAAATTACTTTTCTGGCCATTTTTTATAATCCTGGGTTTTAAAATATCTGTTCTTCACATTTTTTTGAATTTCAGTAAATTGTAAAATGGCATTGAAAATAAGAATGCATTATTTTACTAGATTTTGGTATCAGACATTATGGGTAAAATAACATGGCTATAATAATTGAAAGTCTCCTATAATATGGACCAACTTGAAAATATACAGGGTTTGGGTTTAAAGCCCTGTGTGTTGTGTCTTGTTCCCGCTATGAAGAACATACAGGCTTAGATTTGAATTTTTGTTCTTTGGCCTCATAGCAAAGCATAAAGAGCTACAGCATGAACCCTGCCCAAAGATGAAGGCCATAGTTTTTATACTGTGAAGGCAATATGTGTTATTCTGCTTCTTGCTTTCCATCCCTGACATGCTCTTTCCCCCTTGCGTTTTTTCCCCAGATGGTATATGTGGTTTCTTCTGGAGCTTTGAGTTAATATGTTCCATTTTTCACCTGGGTGGAGGCGAAGGAGGGCTGAGCACATGAACTGTTCCGTTGCGGAGTCCTGGCGGGAGCTCTTCTGTAAAGAGCTGTAATTTGTTTCCGTCGCAATTTACACAATCCCTTTTGTTTGTTCAGAAATAGCAGAGGTTGAACAAAAACCCAGCAGAAATGAAGGGAAGCTTTTGACTTCCTTTAAGTTGTGTGTTGAAGAGATAAATGCTATGTAGGGCAACATAATAAGTACCTGCTAATAAAATGCATTCTCAGTAGAGAAACCACACATGTAAAATAATGAGGTGAAGAAAAACTATCAGTATGTCAAAATCCCAAATATATTAACTGCGTTTACTAGTTATGGGAAAATACTAATTTGCCAAGTCGTAGGTGAACCAAAGTAGAGCATCCTGGGGTGGTATCAAAAAGGGCACTCTGCACCTTCTCGAAGAATTGAGTCTTGTGGGGCACCGTGGTCTAGACGGTATATGCTTTTCAGCAGTGGAGTGGGGCCTGCTTTGCTGCTCACTTGCCCACCATCTGCTGCACGAAGTGCCAGCCTGCCACTCTCTCGGGCAGGCTGCCGTTTCTGGTCCAGGATACGGCGACACATTCTAAGGACGCACCTTGTCTCTCAGGTTGTCCTTTCTCATCTCTCTTCCACACAGATTATAAAGTGATGTTCCCAAAGCAGATATTTATCCATAGCAATCTATGTGTGAAGGCTGGACAGCTGGAATTGAGACTCTTTTTTTACCCCCCAAACCCCAGCCTAGCATAAAGTCTGGCTCATAGGGGCTCAGTATGTGCTTGTTGAATCGAATTGCTTGTTTTCTCTGCGTTATTTCCTCATCAGGAAAGTGAGGATTATGTCTACCTTGCTGTGCTGGTGTAGGGAGTTGAGACGCTGTATGTAAAGAGCCGGAAGCATAATATATGCTCAACACATCGTAATTCTTATTGTTTATATTGATTTGTTTCTGACTTCTGAAGCGTTTCAACATATGCAGGTCTTAAACTGGAGAACCGTACAGTTTTCTATTTTGATGGTATGTGTGTATCATTCATGGGGTAGTTGAATGGCCTTGGACAAGATGCCAGTGTCCCTGGCCTGGGCTGCTCTGTGTGTAGAATGGAGACAGCACAACGTTGTTTCAGCAAGGAGAGCAGTGCAGGGAAATGTATGGGTTATGATCCTTGGATTGAGGCAGACCTGGGTTTGCCTCCTGTGTCTTCTACTGATTAAATGTAGCCTTTGACAATTTACTTACTTTACTAAGCCTGCTTTCAACTGTAAGGTTAAGAAGATAATGTCTGTTAATGTCTGGAGGATTATCAGAAATAATGTGTAGCAGCCACTTGGCATCCTGCCTGCAGTAGTAGAAGCTCGATAAACATTAGCATCTTCCCTTACTTCACCTACTTGGAAAGTCGGTGTTTCTCCCCGTACTGCTATACAGTTCTTTCCAGCTTAAAGAGCTTTTGGTGGATGTTATCAGAAGTGTTAGCAGCAGAGTAGCCTGTTAAAGTTATAAAAAGAGAGTTTCTCTGCAGGATTTTCATAGTTAGATGGGAACAGATGGGGGGAACCTTTTGGCTGTGTCTGACTCTAATCTTTGACCAATTTTCTCTAAAAAATGGTTATCTTGGCAGGTACTTATTTATTGCTAAGGATGACTTGAATGATTAAAATGTAGGTTTCTCTGTATCTGGAATATGTCAGAGTAAGAGAAGAGGAATTTCTGAGTATTAAATTCAAGCCAAAACGGAGCAGTACGGTTTTCACATGGAAGTATTGAGTCTGAAATTTGAAGCAACTGGGAAAGGGCGTGCAGACTACCTGGCCCAGGACCGTGGGTTTGGCGTAGATTTCCGGACAGGAATCAGCACGAGGAGTGGGGAGGGTGGTCGGATTTCCCAGGTGTGACCTTGGGCCAGTCACTCCTCTGATCCCTGGCCTTCACCTTCCTCTTTGGTAAAAAATGAAGCAGTTCGACTGAATGATCACTCATACGTGTATATTCATTTATCAGATTAGCTCTGTATTAGGTATTGCATCTCAGAATTGATTGAGAATTTTGAATCTATTAATACTTTCTGTCATTTCAAACGAGGAGTTGAAGATGTGCTCCAGTAACTTGCTGAGCACCGGAGAGGACAGCTGACCTGGAGCCCTTACAACAGTGGCCCTCAAACTTCTCGATCATGGCCCATAGTAGGAAGTACACTGCGTGTGAAAAACCACACGTTTCATGAAACGACACCCATTCTCACTGTGTGTGGGGTCCCCCTATTGGTCAGCTTGGGCCACCGTAACAAAAATACCACAGCTTGGGGGCCTCAGCAACAGACATTTATTGTCTCCCAGTCCTGGAGGCTGGAAGTCCAAGATCAAGGTGTCGGCAGGGCTGGTTCTTCCTGAGGCCTCTCCTTGGCTGGCAGGCGACCACCTTCTCCCTGTGTCTTCACGCGGTTGTCCCTCTGTGTGTGTGTTGCTGTGTCTTAATCTCCTTTTCTTATAAGGACACTGGTCATATTGGATTAGGGTCCACGCATGTGAGCTCATTTTACCTTAACTACTTCTTTAAAGGCCGTCTCTCCAGATGTAGTCGTATTCTGAGGTACTGGGTATTAGGACTTAAACAGTATGAATTTGGGGGGTGGGGAGACACAGTTTAGCCCGTAACATGGACGATGACCCATCCCCTCCCATCCCCTCCCATCCCCCCCATTCCCCCCATTCCCTCCCCTCCCCTCCCCTCCCGTACCCTCCCGTCCCCTCCCCTCCCGTCCCCTCCCGTCCCCTCCCCTCCCCTCCCGTCCCCTCCCCTCCCCTCCCCTCCCGTCCCCTCCCCTCCCCTCCCCTCCCGTCCCCTCCCCTCCCCTCCCCTCCCGTCCCCTCCCCTCCCCTCCCATCCCCTCCCCTCCCATCCCATCCCATCCCCTCCCCTCCCCTCCCCTCCCCTCCCCTCCCATCCCCTCCCCTCCCATCCCATCCCATCCCCTCCCCTACCCCTCCCCTCCCCTCCCCTCCCCTCCCCTCCCCTACCCCTCCCCTCCCCTCCCCTCCCATCCCATCCCCTCCCATCTCATCCCATCCCCTCCCATCTCATCCCCTCCCCTCCCCTCCCCTCCCCTCCCCTCCCCTCCCCTCCCCTCCCCTCCCCTCCCCTCCCCTCCCCTCCCCTCCCCTCCCCTCCCCTCCCCTCCCCTCCCCTCCCCTCCCCTCCCCTCCCATCCCATCCCATCCCATCCCATCCCATCCCATCCCCTCCCATCGTATCCCATCCCATCCCATCCGTGGGATGCTGCTCACTACCCACTAAACTGATTTTTATGACCCACAAAGAGGTCAAATAGCTTACAGTCTGTTACACCCTTACTTCTCTTTTAGAATTGGCAATGGGATTTAAATGGAATGGGCTCGTTTGAAATGAGTCACTTGCAGACTTCCCCAGTGTCCCCTGTGACCTGTGCTCCGCATTTGTTAGCTTCATTTACATGTGTCGCATGTGGACGGAATCAAGCTGTTCGGCCCGTGCAGCCATCACATCCTGCTGGTATCCTGCTTTGTTGATCTGAGAGAGAAAAAGAAGGCACCAGTTCAGGCTTTTCTGGATCTCATTTTTAAAAAGAGATTGAGATAAATTCACATTAATATTTATTAAGCAGCCTCTCAGTGGCAGAGAACTATTTTAGTGGAAGAGATGGCATATTCCTTAGCAAAATGAATGCAGAGACCCTTGGTAGGGCATTCAGGGTTTAGCTCTTTTCTGGGTGATGACCTCTACAAATAGCCCCCAGCTTTCAGGGAGGAGACCCTGGATGCAGCCCACAGAATACAGACGCCAGGGAACAGAGTGCCAGCCCCCTGGCTCCTTGGCTTTTTCTACTTGTGAACATCCCCGGGGTCTGTGTTACGTAGGCGATTTGAAGCTGTGCCGAGGCCGGACTGTTGGATGGTGCCCACCTGGACTCACGTGGCTGAAGGCCGACCCTGGCCGACTGTGGCCCCTGCACGTCGGCGAGTCTGTGTTCCTCTCTAATTGTCACTGTGTCCACGGCTCTCTTGACATATCAGTCATGTTTTATGCACGTAGGGGGGTAATTTTAGTGGCACTAGGGAAGGTACAGAGGTCCAGGGGCCTGTTTCTTCTGATTTCAAGGCTCTGCTGTCTGCATGAATAACCCCAACAGTGGGAGAAGGGACAGATCTGTGGGTGTGGGGAGAAGGGTGGTGTTTGATGTGGCTGTAGATGGATTTAGAGGAAATAAAACAACTACATAGAGGGAATTCCCTGGCGGTCCAGTGGTTAGGACTCGGCGCTTTCACTGCCATGGCCCGGGTGCAGTCCCTGGTTGGGAAACTTAAGATGCCGAAGGCTGTGCAGGGGAGGGATGCTCAGTCGTGGCTGGGCTTTCCCTCTCGTGGAGCGAAGACGGGATGGGGCCGGCGTGGCAGCAGAGGGGGCGGCACGAGCAGAAATAGCTCCTCACCTGCCCTAAGACTGACTTTGTTCATCTCTGAAGTGGGGGTGATTCAGTGATGGAATGAGCCACACTCCATACCCAGCAGAGCACCTGGCATTACAGGAAGGCAGTTAGTATTGACTCCTTCCTTACCGCTTATCTCAAGCCCCCTTTGTTCTGATGTTTTAGACTCTAGCGAGACAAGTTAACAGTATCACCAGCGGCGCCCTGCATGTTGGCTGATGACCATGTGCCTCGTGCTCATGGGACCCAAGCAGCCCCTGTGCTGCTGAGGAAGCAGGCCCGGGGCGGGGTGGGGGGGGGGGAAGGCGGGTGTCACGGGCACACACCTGTCCAGCGGGGGGCGGGGCAGAGGGAGGTTCAGATGCAGGCGTGTGAGGCTTCAATCCACGCGCCCTCCTCTCGTATGTGTTCCCACGTCTCTGATGGCCTGATCCTCAGGCTGAGCTCTCAGCTCTGCTTTCCAGATGGAAGAGTCCTCATCTTCGCATTTGAGCTGGTGCTCATATGTCACAACCCCGGACTTCCAAAGCTAGATTAGTTCATTTTCTCACTTGCCCAGCCAGTATTTGTTTTTTTAGAGTGTCTGCCTCTTATATCTTTCCTCAGTTTCAGCACCTTCAAGGTGCAGACACATGACCGGGCTTTGCCTTAACAAGGGTTTCTGGGTCCTGAGAGTGTGTGATAGTCGTTGGCGTGCACTTTCTGTACTCTGTGCCCTTACAGGGGTGAATTGCCCTAATCCTCACAATTGCCCCAAACGGGTAGCTACTGTTCTTAGGCTTATTTTACAGTGAGGCAATTGATGCATAAGGAAATTAGCTAGAATGCCTAAGGTCTGCTGTGTGGTATTTGGAGGACCTGGGACTTGGACCCTGGCCATCTGGCTCTGGAGTCCATGCTCTCGTCCGCCGCTGGCCTCGATTACCTCCTGTTGCCTGAGTGCACGCGTTGACGGTTGATCTTGTTGCCCTGCACTGTGACAAGGGGCCAAACCCGCCAAAGGTTGCATCAAGGGCCATCAGACATCACACTTCTGGTTTGTCTCTGTACCAGGGTTATCTACCAACTTAGATACAGTTGTCATTTCTTTGAAAGACAAAGATTGGATGAGATAGATAGAGAATGTTAGATTGAATTTATTCCGTTTCTCCTTCATTTTATCGCCAGCTCATTACTTTGCTGCTCAGCCCAAAGAAAATGCATTAGAAATTTGCCATTGTCAGTGTCAGAGTAGATTGAGCCTTGGCCTGGGGAAGGTGCTCTCCTGGGGGTTTCATCCTGATGGGATGGACCCTCAGACTCTGGAGCCGAAGGAGGGCAGGAAATCCGAGAAGTGATGCATTTTCCAAACACTGCCAGCACTCCTTGTTCTCACATTGCCGTTCTCTGCCTGCAGTTCCGCATCAGCTCTCACCTGCTGCAGGGCAGACAGTGGGCAGCCGGAGGAGCCTGGGACCAGGAGCCTCGCTGCACTGCAGCTGCAACCGCAAACGTTAGGAGTATCTGCAAAAGGAAATCTTTTGTTACGTTGTAACTTGCGATCGTTATGTCATAAAATCAAAAAGGTTTTTTTTTTTTTAGTTTAAATGCTGTGATACGGAAGTGCATTTATTTCATGCACATACTTCTCCTTGGGGAAGAAACCAGAGCAGCTGGAAAAGAAACTTTGCCTTAAAAAATTATGGAATTAATGTTACCCCAAAGGTAATTATTTGAGTTATGAAAAACAAGGTTATTAAAAACTAGAAATTACAAAGTGGGTCAATGAGGGTGTACATTTAAAAAATTCTGTGAAGATTTGTGGTGGGGATTTAAGAGTTAAGCTCTTGGTGTATTCAGTATGTACTTGTATTCAAAATAAAAATTTGCTCTTGATTTCACACAGTTATACATCCAGTCCTGACTTCTGAGCTTCAATTTCCAAATGAAGGTGGGATGTGTCCTTTGAATGGCCTAGGACCCTCAGTTGAATTAATTCTCTCCCTTGAGGGTGTTACTGTTTTCTTACTCTTGGAGGCTTGAAGCTTTTGGAGTCATCCTCTAATTGTCCTCCTCCTATATCCTGTGAATTGCTTGGATGTATTCCGTATCCGTTCTAATGCTTGAGCTTTTCTCCCATGGGATTCCTCCTCCCCCTTCCGCCATCACTGTCCTGGTTCAGACTTCCCTCCCTCCTTCCTTCCTTCCTTCCTTCCTCCCTCCCTCCCTTCCTTCTTTTTAATTTCTAATGTTCATTTGTTTATTTCTTTTACATCTCTTATTGTTTGGCCTGTACTGTTTTTTGTTTTTTGTTTTGTTTTAGAAAAATAGTTTTAATTGCAGAAAAGTTTTTTAATATTCATTTTTAATTAATTATTTATTTATTTATGGCTGTGTAGGGTCTTCGTTTCTGTGCGAGGGCTTTCTCCATTTGTGGCAAGTGGGAGCCACTCTTCATCGCGGTGCGCGGGCCTCTCACTATCGCGGCCTCTCTTGTTGTGGAGCACAGGCTCCAGACGCGCAGGCTCAGTAATTGTGGCTCACTGGCCTAGTTGCTCCGCGGCATGTGGGATCTTCCCAGACCAGGGCTCGAACCCGTGTGCCCTGCATCGGCAGGCAGATTCTCAACCACTGCACCACCAGGGAAGCCCTGCAGAAAAGTTTTTACATAAAAATAAAATAAGCCTCAGACAGAATAATGGCCATAGACGCAAAAATGCTGCCTAGTGAGTAGGTTAGATTTTTTTTTTTAAACATCTTTATTAAAGTATAATTGCTTTACAATGGTGTGTTAGTTTCTGTTGTATCACAAAGTGAGTCAGCTATACGTATACATATATCCCCATATCCCCTCCCTCTTGGGTCTCCCTCTCACCCTCCCTATCCCACCCCTCTAGGTGGTTGAGTAGGTTAGATTTTAAGGAGAAAATCATTCGATTCATGCCAAAGGCTACAGAAGTATCTTAAATAAAAATTTAATTAATAGAAATTTTACGAACTTTATCTCCTTGAAAACAGCTCACTTTTCCAAGCTGATTTCAGTAATACCCTCAGTGGTCTAAGATTTGCAAGATATACTGGGATAAACTGAGTTGATTCAGACTCATTCTGAATGGGTCCTTTTCTAAAATAGTATTTATTTACCCAAGTCTGCGTTTCTTTTTTCTTTAACATCTTTATTGGAGTATAATTGCTTTACAGTGTTGTGTTAGTTTCTGCTGTATAACGAAGTGAATCAGCTATATGCAAACGTATATCCCCATATCCCCTCCCTCTTGCATCTCCCTCCCACCCTCCTTATCTCACCCCTCTAGGTGGTCATAAAGCACCGAGCTGATATCCCTGTGCTATGCGGCTACTTCCCACTAGCTATCTGTTTTACATTTGGTAGTGTATATATGTCAATGACACTGTCTCACTTCGTCCCAGCTTACCCTTCCCCCTCCCCGTGTCTTCAAGTCCATTCTCTACGTCTGCGTCTTTATTCCTGTCCTGCCCTTAGGTTCATCAGAACCATTTTTTTTTTTTAGATTCCATGTATATGTGTTAGCATGCGGTATTTGTTTTTCTCTTTCTGACTTAACCTCACTCTGTATGACACACTCTAGGTCCATCCACCTCACTACAAATAACTCAATTTCGTTTCTTTTTATGGCTGAGTAATATTCCATTGTATATATGTGCCACATCTTCTTTATCCATTCATCTGTCAATGGACATTTAGGTTGCTTCCACGTCCTGGCAATGGTAAATAGAGCTGCAGTGAACATTGTGGTACATGACTCTTTTTGAATTATGGTTTTCCAGGGTATATGCCCAGTAGTGGGATTGCTGGGTCATATGGTAGTTCTATTTTTAGTTTTTTAAGGAACCTCCATACTCTTCTCCATAGTGGCTGTATCAATTTACATTCCCACCAACAGTGCAAGAGGGTTCCCTTTTCTCCACACCCTCTCCAGCATTTATTGTTTGTAGATTTTTTGATAATGGCCATTCTGACTGGTGTGAGGTGCTACCTCATTGTAGTTTTGATTGCCATTTCTCTAATGATTAGTGATGTTGAGCATGCTTTCATGTGTTTGTTGGCAATCTGTATATCTTTTTTGGAGAAATGTCTATTTAGGTCTTCTGCCCATTTTTGGATTGGGTTGTTTGTTTTTTTTGATATTGAGCTGCATGAGCTGCTTGTATATTTTGGAGATTAATCCTTTGTCAGTTGCTTCTTTTGCAAATATTTTCTCCCATTCTGAGGATTGTCTTTTCATCTTGTTTATGGTTTCCTTTGCTGTGCAAAAGCTTTTAAGTTTCATTAGGTCCCATTTGTTTACTTTTGTTTTTATTTCCATTTCTCTAGGAGGTGGGTCAAAAAGGATCTTGCTGTGATTTATGTCATAGAGTGTTCTGCCTATGTTTCCCTCTAAGAGTTTTATAGTGTCTGGCCTTCCATTTAGGTCTTTAATCCATTTTGAGTTTATTTTTGTGTATGGTGTTAGGAAGTGTTCTAATTTCATTCTTTTACATGTAGCTTTCTAGTTTTCCCAGCACCACTTACTGAAGAGGCTGTCTTTTCTCCATTGTATATTTTTGCCTCCTTTATCGAAGATAAGGTGACCATACGTGCGTGGGCTTATCTCTGGGCTTTCTATCCTGTTCCATTGATCTATATTTCTGTTTTTCTGCCAGTACCATACTGTTTTGATTACTGTAGCTTTGTAGTATAGTCTGAAGTCCAGGAGCCTGATTCCTTCAGCTCCCTTTTTCTTTCTCAAGATTGCTTTGGCTATTTGCGGTCTTTTGTGTTTCCATACAAATTGTGCAATTTTTTGTTCTAGTTCTGTGAAAAATGCCATTGGTAGTTTCATAGGGATTGCACTGAATCTGTAGATTGCTTTGGGTAGTATAGTCATTTTCACAATGTTGATTCTTCCAATCCAAGAACATGGTATATCTCTCCATCTGTTTGTATCATGTTTAATTTCTTTCATCAGTGTCTTATAGTTTTCTACATACAGGTCTTTTGTCTCCTTAGGTAGGTTTATTCCTAGGTATTTTATTCTTTTTGTTGCAGTGGTAAATGGGAGTGTTTCCTTAATTTCTCTTTCAGATTATTCATCATTAGTGTATAGGAATGCAAGAGATTTCTGTGCATTAATTTTGTATCCTGGAACTCTACCAAATTCATTGATTAGCTCTAGCAGTTTTCTGGTAGCATCTTTAGGATTCCCTATGTATAGTATCATGTCATCTGCAAACAGTGACAGCTTTACTTCTTCTTTTCCGATTTGGATTCCTTTTATTTCTTTTTCTTCTCTGATTGCTGTGGCTAAAACTTTCACAACTATGTTGAATATTAGTGGTGAGAGTGGGCAACCTTGTCTTGTTCCTGATCTCAGAGAAAATGGTTTCAGTTTTTCACCATTGAGAACAATGTTGGCTGTGGGTTTGTCATATATGGCCTCTATTAAGTTGAGGTAAGTTCTCTCTATGCCTACTTTCTGGAGAGTTTTTATCATAAATGTGTGTTGAATTTTGTCAGATGCTTTATCTGCATCTATTACGATGATCATATGGTTTTTATCCTTCAGTTGTTAACATGGTGTATCACATTGATTGATTTGCGTATATTGAAGAATCCTTGCATTCCTGGGATAAACCCCACTTGATCATGGTGTATGATCCTTTTAATGTGCTGTTGGATTCTGTTTGCTAGTATTTTGTGGAGGAGTTTTGCATCTATGTTCATCAGAGTTGTTGGCCTGTAGTTTTCTTTTTTTGTGACATCTTTGTCTGGTTTTGGTATCAGGGTGATGGTGGCTTCGTAGAATGAGTTTGGGCGTGTTCCTCTCTCTGCTATATTTTGGAATGGTTTTAGAAGGATAGTATTAGCTCTTCTCTAAATGTTTGATAGAATTCGCCTGTGAAGCCGTCTGGTCCTGGGCTTTTGTTTGTTGGAAGATTTTTAATCACAGTTTCAATTTCAGTGTTTGTGATTGGTCTGTTTATATTTCCTGTTTCTTCCTGGTTCAGTCTCGGAAGGTTGTGCTTTTCTAAGAATGTGTCCATTTCTTCCAGGTTGTCCATTTTATTGGCATGTAGTTGCTTGTAGTAATCTCTCATGATCCTTTGTATTTCTGCAGTGTCAGTTGTTACTTCTCCTTTTTCATTTCTAATTCTGTTGATTTGAGTCTTCTTTTTTTCTTGATGAGTCTGGCTAATGGTTTATCAATTTTGTTTATCTACTCTAAGAATGAGCTTTTAGTTTTATTGATTGTTGCTATTGTTTCCTTCATTTCTTTTTCATTTATTTCTGATCAGATCTTTATGATTTCTTTCCTTCTGCTAACTTTGGGTTCTTTTCGTTCTTATTTCTCTAATTGCTTTAGGTATAAGGTTTGGTTGTTTATTTGAGATGTTTCTTGTTTCTTGAGGTAGGATTATATGGCTATAAACTTCCCTCTTAGAACTGCTTTTGCTGTATCCCATAGGTTTTGGGTCGTCATATTTTCATTGTCATTTGTTTCTAGATATTTTTTGATTTCCTCTTTGATTTCTTCAGTGATCTCTTGGTTATTTAGTAGTGTATTGTTTAGCCTCCATGTGTTTGTATTTGTTTACAGTTTTTTTCCTGTAATTGATATCTAATCTCATAGCCTTCTGATCGGAAAAGATACTTGATATGATTTCAATTTTCTTAAATTTACCAAGGCTTGATTTATGACCCAAGATATGGTCTATCCTGGAGAATATTCCATGAGCACTTGAGAAGAAAGTGTAATCTGCTGTTTTTGGATGGGATGTCCTATAAATATCAATTAAGTCCGTCTTGTTTAATGTGTCTTTTAAAGGTTGTGTTTCCTTATATATTTTCCGTTTGGATGATCTGTCCATTGGTGAAAGTGGGGTGTTAAAGTCTCCTACTATGATTGTGTTACTGTTGCTTTCCCCTTTTATGGCTGTTAGCGTTTGCCTTATGTATTGAGGTGCTTCTATGTTGGGTGCATAAATATTTACAAGTGTTATATCTTCTTCTTGGATTGATCCCTTGATCATTATGTAGTGTCCTTCTTTGTCTCTTGTAATAGTCTTTATTTTAAAGTCTATTTTGTCTGATATGAGAATTGCTACTCCAGCTTTCTTTTGATTTCCATTTGCATGGAATATCTTTTTCCATCCCCTCACTTTCAGTCTGTATGTGTCCCTAGGTCTGAAGTGGGTCTCTTGTAGACGGCATATATATGGGTTTTATTTTTGTATCCATTCAGCCAGTGTATGTCTTTTGGTTGGAACATTTAATCCATTTACCTTTAAGGTAGTTATTGATATGTATGTTCCCATTACCATTTTCTTAATTGTTTTGGGTTTGTTATTGTAGGTCTTTTCGTTCCCTTGTGTTTCCTGCCTAGAGAAGTTCCTTTAGCATTTGTTGTAAAGCTGGTTTGGTGGTGCTGAGTTCTCTTAGCTTTTGCTTGTCTGTAAAGGTTTTAATTTCTCCGTCAAATCTGAATGAGATCCTTGCTGGGTAGAGTCATCTTGGTTGTAGATTTTTCGCTTTCATCACTTTAAATATGTCCTTCCACTCCCTTCTGGCTTGCAGAGTTTCTGTTGAAAAATCAGCTGTTAACCTTATGTGGATTCCGTTTTATGTTATTTGTTGCTTTTCCCTTGCTGCTTTTAATTAATTTTTTTTGTTTAATGTTTGATAGTTTTATTAATAATGTGTCTTGGCATGTTTCTCTTTGGGTTTATCCTGTATGGTACTCTCTGTGCTTCCTGGGCTTGACTATTTCTTTTCCCATGCTAGGGAAGTTTTTGACTATAATCTCTTCATATATTTTCTCAGACCCTTTCTTTTTCTCTTCTTCTTCTGGGACCCCTATAATTCGAATGTTGGTGCATTTAATGTTGTCCCAGAGGTTTCTGAGACTGTCCTCAAGTCTTTTCATCCTTTTTTCTTTATTCTGCTCTCTGGCAGTTATTTCCACCATTTTATTCTTCAACTCATTTATCCGTTCTTCTGCCTCATTTATTCTGTTTTTGATTCCTTCTAGAGTATTTTTGATTTCAGTAATTGTGTTGTTCATCATTGTTTGTTTGCTCTTTAGTTCTTCTAGATCCTTGTTAAATGTTTCTTGTATTTTCTCCATTCTGTTTCCGAGATTTTGGATCATCTTCACTATCATTTCTGTGAATTCTTTTTCAGGTAGGTTGCCTATTTCATCTTCATTTATTTGGTTTTGTAGGTTTTTACCTTGCTCCTTTGTCTGTAATATTTTTTTTGTTGTTTCATTTTTTTTTTTTTTTGGATGGGTGGTGCTGTATTCCTGTTGTACTGGTTTTTTGCCTGAGACGTCCAGTGTTGGAGTTTGCAGGCATTTGGATAGATCTGGGTCTTGGTGCTGAGATGAGGTCCTGCGGGAGGCCTCACTCCAGTTGATATTCCCTGGGGTCTGAGTTTCCCTGTTAGTCCAGCTGTTTGGACTTGGAGCTCCCACCACAGGAGCTCGGGCCTGACCTCTGGCCTGGGAACCAGGATCCCGCAGCTTGAAGACAATCTGGGCAGTTGAAGTAAGGACAGGAAATTCCTGTACTGTGTTTTTTAATCAATATTTTTTAAAGTTGAAGTATAGTTGATATACAGTGTTGTGTTAATTTCTGCTGTGCAGCAAAGTGATTCAGTTATACATATATATGCATTCTTTTTTTAATATTCTTTTCCATTATAGATTATCATAGGATATTGAATGTAGTTCTCTGTGCTCTACAGTAGGACCTTTTTATTTATCCATTCTATGTATAAAAGCTAGATTTTCAACACCTATTTCTTGGATTGGTGCAGTAGACTCCTAACATCATGTCCTGTTCCTTCCTTTGCTCCTTTGATCTATTCTTCACACTGGATCCAGAATTATCTCTCTGAAACACAAACTAAATCACATCCTTCTGCCCCTTAAGAAGCTTGCGGTGGCTACCTGTCCTCCATCTAGTAAATTCTCAACTCCATCTCAAGGATGCTCAGGATTTGATTCAAACCATCTTTTTAGCCTAATTTCATACTTTCTCTATCTACATAATCTGTATTTCATATATATTGGGACTTTTAAAATCATATGTTTTTTCATGCTGTTCTATGGTAGCTTGCTCTGTCCTTGTACTTTTCCTGTTTCCCATGTTATTAAGAGGGTAATAATTCCTTCCTCTTCACCTCCTCATTACCTTGTTTAGTTCTCAATTAAGCAGTGTTTCATTATGTCCTGAGATCAATTTCGCCATCTGGTTCCCTCACTAGATTACAGGCTCCTTGGGGATCAGACTGTGTCTTACTTATACACCTTTCATCTTTTGTCATTTTGGACAATGCTTTTACCAAGAAGATAGTCAATAAATGTGGAACTGAATTAACTTGACACTACCTTTCCTGAATTTTTTCTTAGTATGTATTTGTTGAGACCCCACCAGTTGTAGAATGAGGCTGAGGAGTTAGGAGATCTTGTTGTCCTTGAAGATGTGGGGATCCAGCTGAGTGCTTTAAGGTAGGGCTTTTCCTTTTGTAGGACGGATACTTGATATTTGTTAAAGGAATGTTGAGTGAAATATGAAATAGTTTTAGAAGAAAGGGAGCTGGCTGAGCCTGGCAACTGATTACAAATGAGAGCCTGGTGGGGAAGTGGAAGGCACACTGACCTAGAATAAAACCTTTCTAAGCTTCGGTTTGCTAACCTGTAAAACAGGGAGAGCAGGGGCACCTCTTCCTTTAGGTTTTCGGATGATTTAATGAGATAAGACGTGGAGAGTGCTTCGCACAGTGTCTGGCATGTAGTAAGTCCTCATTAAATGTCGGTCGCTGCTGCTGCTGTGGTTTCTGAGTGTTGCCAAGGACAGCTGTGGGGCTGGGAAGGGCTGTACATGTCCTTACAGTAAACACCTCTGTCAGAGTGGGGAACCTCAAAGGCTCCTTACTCCATTGATGTTGTAGGGTGCTACTTTCTTCACTCCTATGTAATGTTGATAAATAAGCCCTGATTTTTCTATAGAAAACTTTCTGAAAACTCAATTTTGAGTAGTTTTGGAATAATTGTTATTATACAAATAATGTATGTTCCTTTTAGAAGTCTTGAAATGTATAAACAGAAAGGAAAAAATCGTGTATAATCCTACATGGGCAAACACACACACTGTTAACGTTTTAGTGTATTTCTTTCGTTTCATTTTCTATTTAAAACAAATTGGATTGATTTTTGAAATTTCATTTATTTCAAAAATATTATCTTGAATTCTGATTTTCCATGTATCGTAAGACATTTTTCATATTATTGCAGACTCTATAAATGCCGTTTTTAATGATTGCATAAATTTGCATTATGTTTCTGCACCATGGCTTATCCAACCATTACTTCATAATTGGATGTGCAGATTCTTTCTAATTATTTATCAAGTGCCTATTCTTAAGATCATTTTCCCTTCTGGGAGTTATATTGAGATCTTGAGAGATATTTAAAATTTTTCTAGGTAGCGTTTTAAATAGATGGTTAAGTAAAAGCTGATGGCTTAACATCATTGCCTTTCGTTTTGGTAGAGCATGTTTATATACTTGAAAAGAACAAGGGAAAATATTTAGTCTCCTCGTCTACTTGAATGATTGCTTCTCCGGGCCTCTGAACTGTCACTATGTAAATTAAGTGAAAAACAAGTATAAAGCAACACTGATGGGAAGCAGTTAATGTGGCTCAGTGCAGGTTTATCTGATTCAGTCAGTCTCCTGTTACGGAGAGGCCTGTTTTCTTGGTACGTGACAGGGCTTATTCTGTATCTGCTGGTTTGGCAGGATCATTCATCTTTGTAGTGGTGGCACGTGACTCTTTCAACCTTTGTAGTTGGACCATTATGCTGCCTGGATATATTTGCAGAGTGAAGAAAAGCCAAGTTGATTTTTCTTGCTTGTCAGGTGCTTAACTTGCTGGATATCACGTTTCAAGATATCTGTGTTTTCTTCTGTATTTTTACATATTGAGGCAATCTGGGTGGGCAGCGCAATGAAATGGAAAAAGCAAAAAGTTTGAACTCATAGCTCTAAGTATGAATATAATTTAGCCACTTATTACTGGCATGACCCCAGGAGAGTTCACGTGACCATTCCAAGCCTCAAATTCCCTATCTGTAAAATGGGCACAGTGATGCCCAAGGAAGTCACTGTGAATGGTGGGAAGAGCACTAGGTGTGAGGACCCCGGACTTGAAATCTCAGCCTGCTCACTGGCAATGTGACCTCAGAAAAGAGATCTGGGGGACTTCCCTGGTGGTCCAGTGGTTAAGACTCTGTGCTCCCAATGCAGGGGTCCTGGGTTCGATCCCTGGTCAGGGAACTAGATCCCACACACAGCAACTAAGACCCAGCACAGCTAAATAAATAAATAAATAAATAAATAAATAACAAAGCCCAAAAAAACCAACACCACTATCACAGCAAAAAATGATAATTCTTTAATAACTCATTAAAACATTAAAAAAAAAAAAGAGAGATCTGGGATCTTGGCTCCTAAGTGTTCTCATCCTTACAGTAGGGCTAAGGGTAGCGTGTTGCTTACTGGGTAAGTGGTACTGTTGAGTGGGACGATGCAGGGGAAGCCCCTCTTGGGCACCTGGCTTTTATGCTGCTGCCTGTAGGTGCTTTAACTTGCTGCCCAGGGGACCAGCCATCGCCTACTCACTTCCCGCCTGATTCTTAATTTGTTGCTGTTGGCTTCCTGCACCGCTAGTTTCTTTTGAAGATGGCAGATGAGCATGTAACTCCCACATGTGGCGATGGGTTTTTAGTCTCATCCTAATTGACCTTTCTATCCCTTTCACCTCCATTTCCCTTCTTTCCAGAAAAACTCATCTTTTGGCTTCTTGAGTCTCATCCTGAACTTCTAGGATTGTTTCTTTTCAAACCCATTTACTAGTTCTTCTTTTCTCACTGCCCTTAACCTCTGTGCTCCCCAGAATGTTGTCCTTAGACCCTCTGCTTTCCTTCCGTCACCTTTACACTTCACATAGGAAATGTTATCTTTGCTGATTTTTGTGGTGCTTGGGATTCCATCTTGTTCTGAGTCTACTTTCCTAATCATCGTCCGACAGCTTTTTGGGTCTTTTCATCCTTCTGGGTAGTACCTGCATGCTTCACATTCGACATGTCTAAACCACTGTCTTCAGATCAGATGACCCCTGACTCTTCTCTTATCCTGGGTTTGCATCTTGGTCAATGACCCTGTCCTCCACCTGTCACTCCAGAGCCCTTCCTCTTGGTGACAGGCTTGTCTCCCACATCCTCTGCAGCTCCTGTGTCCATTCGGGCATCAAATCCTTTTTACTCTAAATCATAAATAATACGTAGAGTTAATTAGATTGTGGCATCCTTGATCGTGTCTAAATATCTCTGTATCTACAGGACCTTTTACCATGCCTGGCACATACTATTATTATTTTTTCATTGATATTTTAAAAAATTGTGGTAATATAGACATAAAATTTACCATTCTATTTTTTTTTTTTTAAGTAATTTATTTATTTTTATTTTTTTTTTCACACACACTGTATTTTATTTTTACAAGAGATAAATAGACTGACACCAAGCATTGTACATGGATGACCACAACAAAAGCAACAATGATTGCAGTTACCAAACATGAAACACACTCATACTATGTCATAATATTGACATTCAGTCCAGTAATCCTCCACTGCAACAGCTCCTTTACTTTGCAGTGAAAATTGATTTGTATATTCTTTGCCTCTGAGTTCTTGTGGGATTTTTTCTTTCTTTAAATTCAACCAGAAAGTCACAAAAATTATACTCATCCTCATCAGTTCACTCAGTCCCATGTAATTAATTTTTTTTTTTCATCTTGATCTTTTGTTAGCACTTTTATGAGCTCGTCAGTTTTTCATTAGAGTTCTGAAAATGCTTATTCATTCAGTTCAGCAGTACAGTCAGGTACCAGCAACCTGTACTTGTCAGAGTCTTTTCCATGAATTTCCTGAAGATGAAACTCTTTTATAGGAATATATTTACAAAAGCATCAGAGTACACCCAGAACTGTCTGTAAATGACAAAAGACTTAAAAATGACCACGGTTAAAGATTTGATGAAAGTTCATAATAATGCAGTTGACAAGAAAATTAGTTATTTCTGAGATATACATTTTAAAGTAATAACTAGGATTATGACTTATAACATTATACCAGAACATATAAGATTTTTAGAAATTTCATGTAATGTCTGAAACATTTACATTAACATATTTCCATACAAATAACCCAATGAAAGTTTAGTATTAGTTGTTTTGTTTGTTTGTTTATACTGCAGGTTCTTATTAGTCATCAGTTTTATACACATCAGTGTATACATGTCAATCCCAATCGCCCAATTCAGCACACCACTATCCCCACCCCACCGCAGTTTTCCCCCCTTGGTGTCCATATGTCTGTTCTCTACATCTGTGTCTCAACTTCTGCCCTGCAAACCGGCTCATCTGTACCATTTTTCTAGGTTCCACATACATGCGTTAATATACAATATTTGTTTTTCTCTTTCTGACTTACTTCACTCTGTATGACAGTCTCTAGATTCATCCACGTCTCAACAAATGACTCAATTTCGTTCCTTTTTATGGCTGAGTAATATTCCATTGTATATATGTACCACAACTTCTTTATCCATTCGTCTGTTGATGGGCATTTAGGTTGCTTCCATGACCTGGCTATTGTAAATAGTGCTGCAATGAACATTCGGGTGCATGTGTCTTTTTGAATTACAGTTTTCTCTGGGTATATGCCCAGTAGTGGGATTGCTGGGTCATATGGTAATTCTATTTTTAGTTTTTTAAGGAACCTCCATACTGTTCTCCATAGTGGCTGTATCAATTTACATTCCCACCAACAGTGCAAGAGGGTTCCCTTTTCTCCACACCCTCTCCAGCATTTGTTGTTTGTAGATTTTCTGATGATGCCCATTCTAATTGGTGTGAGGTGATACCTCATTGTAGTTTTGATTTGCATTTCTCTAATAATTAGTGATGTTGAGCATCTTTTCATGTGCTTCTTGGCCGTCTGTATGTATCCTTTGGAGAAATGTCTATTTAGGTCTTCTGCCCATTTTTGGATTGGGGTGTTTGTTTCTTTAATATTGAGCTGAATGAGCTGTTTATATATTTTGGAGATTAATCCTTTGTCCGTTGATTCGTTTGCAAATATTTTCTCCCATTCTGAGGGTTGTCTTTTCGTCTTGTTTATGGTTTCCTTTGCTGTGCAAAAGCTTTGAAGTTTCATTAGGTCCCATTTGTTTATTTTTGTTTTTATTTCCATTACTCTAGGAGGTGGATCAAAAAAGATCTTGCTGTGATTTATGTCAAAGAGTGTTCTTCCTATATTTTCCTCTAAGAGTTTTATAGTGTCCAGTCTTACACTTAGGTCTGTAATCCATTTTGAGTTTATTTTTGTGTATGGTGTTAGGGAGTATTCTAATTTCATTCTTTTACATGTAGCTGTCCAGTTTTCCCAGCACCACTTATTGAAGAGACTGTCTTTTCTCCATCGTATATCTTTGCCTCCTTTGTCATAGATTAGTTGACCATAGGTGCGTGGGTTTATCTCTGGGCTTTCTATCTTGTTCCATTGATCTATGTTTCTGTTTTTGTGCCAGTACCATATTGTCTTGATTACTGTAGCTTTGTAGTATAGTCTGAAGTCAGGGAGTCTGATTCCTCCAGCTCCGTTTTTTTCCCTCAAGACTGCTTTGGCTATTCGGGGTCTTTTGTGCCTCCATACAAATTTTAAGATGATTTTTTCTAGCTCCGTAAAAAATGCCATTGGTAATTTGATAGGGATTGCATTGAATCTGTAGATTGCTTTGGGTAGTATAGTCATTTTCACAATGTTGATTCTTCCAATCCAAGAACATGGTATATCTCTCCGTCTGTTGGTATCATCTTTAATTTCTTTCATCAGTGTCTTATAGTTTTCTGCATACAGGTCTTTTGTCTCCCTAGGTAGGTTTATTCCTAGGTATTTTATTCTTTTTGTTGCAATGGTAAATGGGAGTGTTTCCATAATTTCTCTTTCAGAGTTTTCATCATTAGTGTATAGGAATGCAAGAGATTTCTGTGCATTAATTTTGTATCCTGCAACTTTACCATATTCATTAATTAGCTCTAGCAGTTTTCTGGTGGCAGTTTTAGGATTCTCTATGTATAGTATCATGTCATCTGCAAACAGTGACAGTTTTACTTCTTCTTTTCCAATTTGTATTCCTTTTATTTCTTTTTCTTCTCTGATTGCCGTGGCTAGGACTTCCAGAACTATGTTGAATAATAGTGGTGAGAGTGGACATCCTTGTCTCGTTCCTGATCTTAGAGGAAATGCTTTCAGTTTTTCACCATTGAGAATGATGTTTGCTGTGGGTTTGTCATATATGGCCTTTATTATGTTGAGGTAGGTTCCCTCTATGCCTACTTTCTGGAGAGTTTTTATCATAAATGGGTGTTGAATTTTGTCAAAAGCTTTTTCTGCATCTATTGAGATGATCATATGGTTTTTATTCTTCAATTTGTTAATATGGTGTATCACATTGATTGATTTGCGTATATTGAAGAATCCTTGCATCCCTGGGATAAATCCCACTTGATCGTGGTGTATGATCCTTTTAATGTGTTGTAGGATTCTGTTTGCTAGTATTTTGTTGAGGATTTTTGCATCTATGTTCATCAGTGATATTGGCCTGTAGTTTTCTTTCTTTGTGACATCTTTGTCTGGTTTTGGTATCAGGGTGATGGTGGCCTCGTAGAATGAGTTTGGGAGTGTTCCTTCCTCTGCAATTTTTTGGAAGAGTTTGAGAAGGATAGGTGTTAGCTCTTCTCTAAATGTTTGATAGAATTCACCTGTGAAGCCATCTGGTCCTGGACTTTTGTTTGTTGGAAGATTTTTAATCACAGTTTCAATTTCATTACTTGTGATTGGTCTGTTCATATTTTCTGCTTCTTCCTGGTTCAGTCTTGGAAGGTTATACCTTTCTAAGAATTTGTCCATTTCTTCCAGGTTGTCCATTTTATTGGCATAAAGTTGCTTGTAGTAGTCTCTTAGGATGCTTTGTATTTCTGCGGTGTCTGTTGTAACTTCTCCTTTTTCATTTCTGATTTTATTGATTTGAGTCCTCTCCCTCTTTTTCTTGATGAGTCTGGCTAATGGCTTATCAATTTTGTTTATCTTCTCAAAGAACCAGCTTTTAGTTTTATTGATCTTTGCTATTGTTTTCTTTGTTTCTATTTCATTTATTTCCGCTCTGATCTTTATGATTTCTTTCCTTCTGCTAACTTTGGGTTTTGTTTGTTCTTCTTTCTCTAGTTTCTTTAGGTGTAAGGTTAGATTGTTTACTTGAGATTTTTCTTGTTTCTTTAGGTAGGCTTGTATAGCTATAAACTTCCCTCTTAGAACTGCTTTTGCAGCATCCCATAGGTTTTGGGTCATCGTGTTTTCATTGTCATTTGTGTCTAGGTATTTTTTGATTTCCTCTTTGATTTCTTCAGTAATCTCTTGGTTATTTAGTAACGTATTGTTTAGCCTCCATGTGTTTGTGTTTTTTACGCTTTTTCCCCTGTAATTCATTTCTAATCTCATAGCGTTGTGGTCAGAAAAGATGCTTGATATGATTTCAATTTTCTTAAATTTACTGAGGCTTGATTTGTGACCCAAGATGTGATCTATCCTGGAGAATGTTCCGTGCGCACTTGAGAAGAACGTGTAATCTGCTGTTTTTGGATGGAATGTCCTATAAATATCAATTAGATCTATCTGGTCTATTGTGTCATTTAAAGCTTCTGTTTCCTTATTTATTTTCATTTTGGATGATCTGTCCATTGGTGTAAGTGAGGTGTTAAAGTCCCCCACTATTATTGTGTTACTATCAATTTCCTCTTTTATAGCTGTTAGCAATTGCCTTATGTAATGAGGTGCTCCTATGTTGGGTGCATATATATTTATAATTGTTATATCTTCTTCTTGGATTGATCCCTTGATCATTATGTAGTGTCCTTCCTTGTCTCTTGTAACATTCATTACTTTAAAGTCTATTTTATCTGATATGAGTATAGCTACTCCAGCTTTCTTTTGATTTCCATTTGCATGGAATATCTTTTTCCATCCCCTCACTTTCAGTCTGTATGTGTCCCTAGGTCTAAGGTGGGTCTCTTGTAGACAGCATATATATGGGTCTTGTTTTTGTATCCATTCAGCAAGCCTGTGTCTTTTGGCTGGAGCATTTAATCCATTCACGTTTAAGGTAATTATCGATATGTATGTTCCTATGACCATTTTCTTAATTGTTTTGGGTTTGTTTTTGTAGGTCCTTTTCTTCTCTTGTGTTTCCCACTTAGAGAAGTTCCTTTAACATTTGTTGTAGAGATGGTTTGGTGGTGCTGAATTCTCTTAGCTTTTGCTTGTCTGTAAAGCTTTTGATTTCTCCATCAAATCTAAATGAGATCCTTGCCGGGTAGAGTAATCTTGGTTGTAGGTTCTTCCCTTTCATCACTTGAAGTATATCATGCCACTCCCTTCTGGCTTGTAGAGTTTCTGCTGAGAAATCAGCTGTTAACCTTATGGGAGTTCCCTTGTATGTTATTTGTCGTTTTTCCCTTGCTGCTTTCAATAATTTTTCTTTGTCTTTAATTTTTGCCACTTTGATTACTATGTGTCTCGGCGTGCTTCTCCTTGGGTTTATCCTGTATGGGACTCTCTGCGCTTCCTGGACTTGGGTGGCTATTTCCTTTCCCATGTTAGGGAAGTTTTCGACTATAATCTCTTCAAATATTTTCTCTGGTCCTTTCTGTCTCTCTTCTCCTTCTGGGACCCCTATAATGCGAATGTTGTTGCGTTTAATGTTGTCCCAGAGGTCTCTTAGGCTGTCTTCATTTCTTTTCATTCTTTTTTCTTTAGTCTGTTCCGCAGCAGTGAATTCCACCATTCTGTCTTCCAGGTCACTTATCCGTTCTTCTGCCTCAGTTATTCTACTATTGATTCCTTCTAGTGTAGTTTTCATTTCAGTTATTGTATTGGTCATCTCTGTTTGTTTGTTCTTTAATTCTTCTAGGTCTTTGTTAATCATTTCTTGCATCTTCTCAATCTTTGCCTCCATTCTTATTCCAAGGTCCTGGATCATCTTCACTATCATTATTCTGAATTCTTTTTCTGGAAGGTTGCCTATCTCCACTTCATTTAGTTGTTTTTCTGGGGTTTTTTCTTGTTCCTTCATCTGGTATATAGCCCTCTGCCTTTTCATCTTGTCTATCTTTCTGTAAATGTGGTTTCTGTTCCACAGGCTGCAGGACTGTAGTTTTTCTTGCTTCTGCTGTCTGCCCTCTGGTGGTTGAGGCTATCTAAGAGGCTTGATGGGAGGCTCTGGAGGTGGGTAGAGCTGACTGTTGCTGTGGCGGTCAGAGCTCTGTAAAACTTTAATCCACTTGACTGTTGCTGGGTGGGGCTGGGTTCCCTCCCTATTAGTTGTTTTGCCTGAGGCAACCCAACACTGGAGCCTACCCGGGCTCTTTGGTGGGGCTATTGGCAGACTCTGGGAGGGCTCATGCCAAGGAGTACTTCCCAGAACCTCCGCTGCCAGTGTCCTTGTCCCCACGGTGAAACAGAGCCAGCCCCCGCCTCTGCAGGAGACCCCCCAACACCAGCAGTTATGTCTGGTTCAGTCTCCCCCAGGGTCACTGCTCCTTCCCCTGGGTCCCGATGCACACACTATTTTGTGTACGCCCTCCAAGAGTGGGTTCTCTGTTTCCCCCAGTCCTGTCGAAGTCCTTCAATCAATTCCCACTAGGCTTCAAAGTCTGATTCTCTATGAATTCCTCCTCCCGTTGCCGGACCCCCAGGTTGGGAAGCCTGACGTGGGGCTCAGAACTTTCACTCCAGTGGGTGGACTTCTGTGGTATAAGTGCTCGCCAGTCTGTGAGTCACCCACCCAGCAGTTATGGGATTTGATTTTACTCTGATTGCGCCCCTCCTACCGTCTCACTGTGGCTTCTCCTCTGTCCTTGGACGTGGGGTATCCTCCTTGGTGAAGTCCAGTGTCTTCCTGTCGATGATTGTCCAGCAGCCAGTTGTGATTCTGGTGCTCTCGCAAGAGGGAATGACCATTCTATTTTTAAGTGTACAATTCATTGGCATCGAATATATTCATAATGTTGTGCAGTCATCACCACTGTCCATTTCTGGAACTTTTTAATCATCTCAAACAGTAGCTCTGTACCCACTAAACAATAACTCGCATCCCTGCTACCAGCCCCTAGTAACGTCTACTCTACTTTCTGTCTGTATGGATTTGACTGTTCTAGGTACCTTGTATAAGTAGAATCTATATAGTATTTTTTCTTTTTGTGACTAGCTTATTTCCCTTAGCATAATCTCCTTAAGGTTCATCTATGTTGGAGCGCAGATCAGAATGTTCCTCCTTTGTAAGGCTGAGTAATATTCCATTTTGTGGATATACCAAATTTTGTTTATTCATCCATTGACGGACACTTGGGCTGCTTCTACCTCTTGGCAGTTTTGAATAATGCTGCTATGGACATGGCATACAAGTATCTGTTTGAATCCCTGCTTTCAGTTCTTTTGGGTAGATCCCCAGAAGTGGAATTGCTGGATCCCATGGTAACTCAGTGCTTAACTTTTTGAGCAGCTGCCACACTGTTTTCCGCAGCGACTGCTCCATTTTACAGTAGTGCACGAGGGTCCTACAGTTGTCTTCTGCGTCACTCCATCATGTTTCTTTTTATGACCAAAAGAGAAAGTAAGTAATGCACAAAGTCATCATTAAGGATGTTTTCTGACTGAATGGAGAGAAGTTGCTGAGACGTTAGCATGTTGGGAACCGTTTGCCATGGGTGTCAGAGCATGGGGTTGGGGGACAGGCAAAGTGATCACCTGATCATAGTGGTTGAGGTGCTTCGTGATCATTGCTGCTGAGGAGGCATACGGGCCACCTGTATGTTATGTGCCCTGCCTCTGAACCAGCAAACCCAATATGACAGAGCCGAGCACCACGTGGAGGCACTGGGAAGTAATGACTGCAGTGGTCTTGAGGGCCTTCCTACATTAATCCCCACCTATTAGAAACTACCCTGATTTCTGTTTTCTATTTGTGAATCAGTGCTTCCCTCCTAGTGGCCATTGTACTGTAGAGGAATCTGAATCCAGGCCTAACCTAATCAGGGGAGTATCATTCTCCGGGCATGTTACAGTTTGGCTGGTGAAACAGGAGGACAGGCTTGCTTGGTGCTTCTGAGAGACGCTTTCTTGCCTTTTTTTTTTTTTATAAATTTATTTATTTATTTGTTTTAGCTGTGTTGGGTCTTCGTTTCTGTGCGAGGGCTTTCTCCAGTTGTGGCAAGCGGGGGCCACTCTTCATCGCGGTGCGCGGGCCTCTCACTGTCGCGGCCTTTCCCGTTGCGGAGCACAGGCTTCAGACGCGCAGGCTCGGTAGTTGTGGCTCACGGGCCCAGTTGCTCCGCGGCATGTGGGATCCTCCCAGACCAGGGCTCAAACCCGTGTCCCCTGCATTGGCAGGCAGACTCTCAACCACTGCGCCACCAGGGAAGCCCTTTCTTGCCTTTTTGAAAAAGCTTCCCAAAGCTCCCCGGGCCTCTCTCTCACACACGCCGTGGACATGCATGAGCAAGCATGTCCTTCCTGGGAGTTGTCGGCAGCCGTCTGCGTCCATGAGGAAGAGCTGACACCACTGCAAGTAGGGCGGAGAAAGGGAAAGAAACTGGGTCCTTGATGATGTCCCTGAGCTTCTGAATCAGGCTGACCCTGAAGCCTGACCTTGCGCTGGACTTACAGTTCATTGAACAAAGAAATCCCCTTATTGTTTAAGCCAATTTCAGTTACATTTCTATTACTTGCAATGTAAAAATGTGAAAATTACAGACCTTAATCTTGGTAATGTCAATTAATATGTAAAATGGATAAATGACTTGGATCTTTAAAATAGCACATTGGTGTAAATTCTATCTATGAGACCCTTTTTTTTTTTTATTTTAGTTATTAATTTTTGTCCGTGTTGGGTCTTTGTTGCTGCGCGTGGGCTTCCTCTAAATGCGGCGAGCGGGGGCTACTCTTCGTTGTGGTGTGTGTGCTTCTCATTGCAGTGGCTTCTCTTGTTGCAGAGCACGGGCTCTAGGCATGCGGGCTTCAGTAGTTGTGGCACGTGGGCTCAGTAGTTGTGGCTCGTGGGCTCTAGAGCGCAGGCTCAGTAGTTGTGGTGCACGGGCTTAGTTGCTCCGCGGCATGTGGGATCTTCCCGGACCAGGGCTCGAACCTGTGTCCCCTGCATTGGCAGGCGGATTCTTAACCACTGAATGGTGGGAAGCCCCAGTGAGACCCTATTTTTGAAGTAGGAAGGTCTGGGAAGAATTAGTGAACCTCATATCACAAGAGCAAAGGGTTTAAAAAATGTTTCCTGGGTTATGATTTTCTATACACTGATTTAAATTTACCATAACAATTATTCTTTCAGACTAACCCAGTGAATTTAATTTCAGGTTAAAGGTGTTGACATTATTTTAGACTTTTAAAAGCAATTGTATTAACTTACAAAATAATTGTGTTTGGTATTATGAATTAAAAATGTAACAAGGAGATAAGACTCAAGATGGAGACTCACAGCCATGTTACTCTCCTATCCGGTTAAAGAGTTTTGAGTTTCCACAGAATACAAAGGATTATAGCGATTTTCTGATCAATTTATTTCTTTGCTCCAGGCTTAATTTGGGTTCATTTTGTTTCCTGGGTAACTTTTAAAGCCCATCTACCACGTTACAGAACATTTGAAAGTATGCTGTGGATTGGACCTGAAAACAGCAGTTCTTTGAAGAAAAAAATGTACACCTTGTAGGTGTTCCTACCTAACTTCTCATTAAAAAGATGAGAAGATGTAAATATGGTCGTGTTTTACTGACCTTTCTGCTGTGTCTTAGCTGCTTAGATCCATGTATTGGTCTCTTAATTTAAGTCATATCTTTTATTCCTAGAATTCCTGTTTGATTATTTTTTGTAAGTATCAATTCTCTAGTGAAATTCATCATCTTATCTTTTTTTAAAAACCATATTAATTACTTATTTTAAAGTTTGTGTTCGATGACACCAATATCTGGGTCACTTCTGGGCCTGTTTCTATTATCTGTTTTTTTTTTTTTAAATTGGTCCCGTTAATTAGTACACCTAGTCATTTTTAAGTTAAATGTTGGATATTATGTGGAAAACTGCAGGGTTCTTTATGATGTCATCTTCTTTCAAAGAAGCTTTCTCTTCTCTTCTGGCAGGTAGCAGGAGGGTGGATGACTTCAGTCTAATCAGGCAGCAAACTGGCTTGAGGCTCCTTGCAGCAGTTTTTATAAGGTCTGGGCTTACCCCCCTACTCTTATTGTGCAGCCCATTGTGGGTGGTAACCGAGAACCTGGGAAGTTTCCTGGGGTCCCTTCTCCTTGGTGGGTCCCTAACTCTCTCATCTGTCTCTTTAGTTCCATGAGATTGCTGAAAATTTCATGCTGCTTCTGGTATATAATTTGATTTTCTTTTAATTGTTTGTCAGATTTTTGGTATTGGGGCTATGCTTGCTATATAACACAGGTTGGAAAGTATTCTGTTCTCTGTTTCCTGAAAGAGTTTGAAAGACTTTTTTATTTCTTTCCTAAATGTTTGATAGAATTAATGAGTGAAGCCATCTGGGATAGCAGTTTTTGTGGGATAGTTCTTGATTACAGATTCAATTTCTTTAATAAATATGGGGTTATTAAGATAGTTTTTTCTTGTGTCGTTTTTGGTTATTTTTCCCCTAAGGAACTTGTCTTTTTCATCTCAGGTGTCAAATTTGTTGGCATATGGTCATTTATGACATTCTCTTGTTATCCTCTTAGTGAATGTAGGATATGCCCCCTTCTTATTCTCCAAAATGGTGATTTATGTTTTTCTCCTTTTTTCTTGATCAGCCTTGCTAGGGGTATATAAATTCTATTAATCTTTTCAAAGAACCAACTTTTTGGATGATTTTTGAAAATCGTTCTCTGTTTTCTATTTCACTGATTATCTCCTTTCTACTGACTTGGGGTTTAATTTTGTGGTTCGTTTTTTTTCCGTAGCTTTTACATTGGAGACTTAACTTATTTTGGGCCTTTCTTCTTTTCTAATATCAGCATTTAAAGCTATTAATTTCCCTCTAAGTGCTGCTTCAGGCATATCTTACACATTTTGATAAGTTGTATTTTTATTACCATTTAGTTAGAAATATTTTAAAACATTTCCCTTGTGTTCTTTTGGACCTACGTGTATGTTGCTTAATTTTCAAGTATTTGGAACTTTGGTAGATGTGCTGTTGTCACTGATTTCTGTTTTAATGATGTGTGGTTAAAGTACATACTGTGTATGATTTCAGTGTATTTAGATTTGTTGAGAATTGCTTTATGGCCCAGCATATGGACTATCCTGATGAACTGTCTGTGAGCCCTTGAAAAGAATTTGTATTCTGCAGTTGATGGGTATAGTGTTCTATAAATGCCAATTAGGAGAAGTTGTTTGATAATTTGCTCAAATCATCTACATCTTTATTGATTGTCTGCTACTTTTAATTATTTTATTGGAGGGGTGTTAAAGCCTCCAACTGTAGAAAAATTGTGAATCTTTCTATTCCTTTAGTTCCATCAGGTCTTGCTTCATGTATTTTGAAGCTCTATTATGGAGTACATATATATTTAGTATTTTTTTAAATTGAAGTATAGTTGATTTACAATGTTGTGTTAGTTTCTGGTGTACAGCAAAGTGATTCAGTTATACAAATATATTATTTTTCATAGTCTTTTCCATTATGGTTTATTACAAGATATTGAATATAGTTCCCTGTGCTATATAGTAGGACCTTGTTGTTTATTTTATATATAGTAGTTTGTATCTGCTAATCCTAAACTCCTAATTTATCCGCCCCTCCCCTTTCCCCTTTGGTAACCATGTTTGTTTTCTATGTCTGTGAGTCTGTTTGTTTCATAAATATATTCATTTGTATCATATTTTAGATTCCACATATAAGTGATATCATACGATATTTGCCTTTCTCTGACTTCACTTAGTATGATAATCTTTAGGTCCATCCATGTTGCTGTAAATGGCGTTATTTCATTCTTTTTTATGGCTGAGCATTTAGTATTATTATACTTTCTTGATGAATTGACTCTTTTTTCCATTGTGAAGTGTACCTATTTATCCCTTTGCTTACATTGAAATCTCCTTTGTCTGATATTAATATTGCTACAGTAGATTCATTATGTTTATTTCTTGTGTTTGTGTGGTATGTCTTTTTTCCCCATTCTTTTATTTTCCCTGTATCTTCACATTTAAAGAATGTTTCATAAGAGTGTAAAGTCCATGTGGTTAGGTCTTGTTTTTTTTAATCTAAGTCTTATATGGATGAGTTTAAGTCTACCATCTTGATATTTGTTTTCTGTTTGTCTTATCTGTGTTTTCTTCTTTTTCTCCTTTTCTGCCTTTATTTAGGAGAATAAAATATTTTCTGTGTTCTATTTTGTCTTCTCTATTGACTTTAAAGCCACATCCCTATTTTTTTCTTGCTTGCTCTAGAGATTAGAGTGTGCATCTCTGACCACAGTCTACCTTCAAATAATATTATACTACTTCCCTTTTTGTACTTGGTGTATTAAAGAACAGTGGAGAGTGAGGTGAATAATACTGACCCTCAGAAAAAGGCGCTGCCTCTTCTGTCGGCTTCACTGTCGGATCCTTGCCAGTCTAATGTGTAGCTGAGCTGGGGGCAGGCTTTGCTGTGGCTCACTGATAGCTCATGGCGTTTGGAGGGTGAGGTCAGGACTAGACCTTTTACAGGGCGTGGGCTGTGGGTGCAGGGGAGACTGTGGGGGTCCCCCTGTGCTTTACAGCCAGCCGCCAGCTTTCCTACCACAGGCCATCGTTCTCTGCTCTAAGCCAGGTGGCGTGGTTGGTGGGTTTAGGGGGGCTCTCTTTGGTCTCCAGTCCCACCTCTGGCTTTCTGCATTCTGTGTGCTTCCTCTCCACCCTGCCTCAGCTTTCTGTAGGCCACTTTCTTGCACGCAGTGAATGTCCCTGGTGCCTTGGAGGGATTTCTTTCAGCTCCTCTGTCCTGCTCCGGCCTTTGATGGCCTTGGCCTTGGAGGAAGGGGTCCCCCTCATTCTCCTGCCCTGGGCTCAGCAGGCCTCTCTCCTTTTACTTGGAGAAAGTGCATCGCACCTCAGTGCACCTCTCAGCTCTCCTGGCTTGCCCAGATTTCTGCGGGCAGCTGCCTTACATCTGGGGAAGGTTCTGAGCACCTCAGGAGGGGGTCTTCCTCTCAGCCCCCAGCCTGCAGTGTGCTACATCCTCTGCGAAGGCCCAGGGGAAGGATGAGTGTGTAGACTTGCTTGGTGACTGGGCTACTGTGAGTTGGAATCCATTGTCCCCACCATGGGCAGTTGGGAGTAGTTTGTGAAAAGTTCAGCTCTTTTCTCCTTCCCTTCCTCTTTGTCTGACTCCCCATTTCCTCCTACTGCTCTGCCAGGGACGAAAGCAGCTGTGGGTCTTCTCTCCTGGGAAAGGCTTGCCACTTTCCAGAATTTAGTTCATTTACTTTCCCCTTCTGATGGGTTTTTAAAAGGCCCCTATTATAACTCATGCAGCTGTTCCCATAGTGTGGCAAGGCCATCTGGTGTCACTCTTTCCGTTTGAACTGCCCTCTCTTCTGAGTCACTTTCAGATGGATTTGGCAGCCTTCTGTCCGGCAGAGCTGATTGGAAAAAGCCCCAGGGGAACCCGTGCAGCGAGTCCGGGGACCCGGCTCCTCCCGGGCACCTGGCTCCGGGCCTGCTGGCTCGGTGACATGCAGTTGCTCTCCCTGCCCCATGAGGATGCCGCCGGCTCTGCTGGCTGCTCAGCCTCTTGGCGGTGGTTCTCTCCATGCCTAGAATCCACACACACTCCCAGGGATGAAGTGGATGCAGGAACGGGGTTCATCTTCATGAGTGTCCCTTCCCTCTGGACTCTCAAATCTTTGTTGCCTTGACAACTCTCCAGTGCCCCCTCCTCTTCTGTAATACTTTTCATTAGCTCTTTTACTTCTTGGTGGCAGTGTTGTTTGCCATGAGCTACTCCAGAAGTGGAAGTTGTCACAGTGGTGTTTGTAATGGAGATTAACTTTTTCACGGCAGTGAGGTGCTGTTGGATGAACAGGTGTAGTGTTACAGAGATCCCGGATTGAGGGTGATCCCCACCTTCCCAGACTACTAGTTTTGTGGCTTTGAGCTCATCACTTCCTCTTCCTGAAGCTCACTTATGTCTTAGTAAAATGGCATAACATACACTTATTTGTGAGTGGAGAATCATAATCTTCACAATCCCTAATGTCCCTTTCCCTTGAAGGGAACTCAGAGTGAGTGCAGGCCTCCCCACTCCATCCCTGGAAAGGTAGAATGATTTACCTGATGGCAGGATTGGTCCCAATAACCAGTGTGATCCGCTCTGCTCCGCTTCCTCTCGGGAAGTGCTTCTCTGTGCTCAGTGCTGGAGGTCAGGCCTGGCCTCCCCTGGGTGGGTGGTAGGGGCATGCCCAGTTCAGCACAGCCTGTGTCTAGGCAGGAAGGTCTATCTGCCCAATTCTTGGTGTCAGCAAAGAGTTGCACTTTCTAAGAAACCGTGTTGTGGCCTTTAGCATGGTCTGTACATGGTAATAATGGTGATATTTTAGCCTCTATCTTTTCTCTTTGTTTTGTTGTCAACTTATTTTTAGAAACGAGCTGGACAAGAGGGGTCCTGCTTACTGGGACCCTCTAAGACATCTCAGCATTATGATATGGAAAGATCAATAATATTCTTATGAAAGCAACTCAAAGACTAACTGTGTTTTTTATTTCTATAAGTGAAGGTGTCAGAATCGATCCTCAAAGTATCATTTCAGACTCTATCAGGCCATACCTGTACTTTTTCCTCTGTATTCTTTTTTTTTTTTTTTCCTCCTCTTCCCTGTATTCTTTTTTTTTTCCCCTCCTCTTCCTTTAGTTTTCTTATTTCAGATTTGGAAGAAAAAATGTACTTTTTCCTCTTATTTCTATTCTCTACCTGTTTTTAATATCATAACTGACTTAATGCGCACATGGTTGTCTCAGATTATTACTTAGAAGAGACAAGAATAGACAAACTGTAAAATCATGATGTGCTGGTTTTCATGTCAGGGTCAAGTCTTGAAATGGCAAATGGCCTATGATCAAAAGTTTTGGTGATCATATTTTCTGCTTCTATAAGGAACAATCTAGTTTGGTGGCAACTAGGCGTTTATTAAAAATGTTCTGTTTTCGTGATTTCTTCAATTTCTGGGTTGGAAAAAACTCTCAAGTGCATTAGGTGCTCTAGATGGGCTGAAATAATTGTTGGATGTTTTGTTTGGAATTGAATAAGATCTATTGATGTTATGGGCTAAATGTTTTTGTCCCCTCCAAATTCATGTATTGAAGTCCTGACTCCCAGTGTGATTGTATTTGGAGGTGGGGTCTTTGGGAGGTGATTGGGTTTAGATTAGGTCAAGCGGGTGGGACTCTCACGTTGGGATTAGTGCCCTACAGGAAGAGGAGGAGACACAGAGCTCTTTCTCCCTCTGTGCCCATGCACCTGAGGAAAGGCCAGGTGAGGACGCAGTGAGAAGTGGATGTCTGAAAACCAGGAATTGAATCCACTGGCACCTTGATCTTGGACTTCCCAGCCTCCAGAACTGTGAGAAGTAAATGTTTATCGTTTAAGCTACCATCCATGGTCTTTCGTTATGGCAGCCAGAGTAGACAAAGACAGTTGATTTTTAGTGAAATTAATTAAGGAGTCATCACTTCCCACTGACCAAATCACGTGCTTAGGAGAACGTTCATATTGATCACAGGCTTCATTCCAGTTTCACACATGGAACAAAGGTTAGCAGCCACCATGGCCTTGAGCTCTTTCATCTGTTTTGGTAGCTCCGGCTCTCTGTGGTCAGGCCTAATCTGTGGGGATGGGAAGACTCAGTCAGCTGGGATCTGAGTCTCAAATCTGTTCCTCTCTGTATGACCTCGAGCAAATCATTTCACTTCCTCAAACTCGTTAAATATTTTTACTATGAAATCATTTCAAACATAGAGGTGTAAGGAACAATAAAATGAATCTGCATGTAACAGTCACCCAGATTCGATGGTTATCAAGATCTTTATATATTTACTTCATCTCTTACTTTTTCTATTTGTTGAATTATTTTAAAGAAAATCCCAGAGGCATCATTTCATTTTACACCTTCACTCTTTAGTATGCATTGCTAAAAAAAAATGGATGTTTCCTAATATAACCACAATGTTAATGTTATACCCAAACATTAATAATTATTTTTGGTAGCATTTAGCACTATTCCACAATCAAATTTCCCAGGTTGTCCCTGAGTTCATTTTTATCACCTTTAAAAGGGAGATAATAATGCCCAAGCTCTCCCTCCAGGACAGGAATTTTGTGGGAGGGTATACCTATTTCGCATGAAAACATTTTGAAGTTCTGCTGTGTCGCAGGATCCCTTGCCTTGAAGATTTTATACTCTGGAGAGCCTAGTACGAGATTCGGTGCAGAGCACGTGCTCAGTATGTGTAATTGTGGGTAAGGACTGCAAGTATTTCTGCAGCGCTGTGTGCTAAGAACAGTGCTGGTCCCCGTGGACGTATTGTAGAAGTGAAAACTGCCTGCAGCAGATCTGAGCTTAGTCTGTCATTTTTTGTCTCTGAGTGTTTCTGCATTTCTTCCCTTGGACACGCACGAAGCCTCCTTTTCTGCCCAACAACCGTGTATTCATCATCTGTTGTCAGTAGTGAAATTTCTACAGCAACTGTCACAAGTCTCTGAGGAGTCCTATGTTCCAGAGAAGGTCCCGCATTGAAGACCTGTGTAAAGTATCAATATTTGACAGTCAGTGTACCGCAAAGCCAGTACCGTCCTTTCCCGCAGCAGTCCCCTCACCGTTCCCACGCAGGTCCCTGTGCTGCCGCACCATTCAGCCCTTGATGTCCACAGACGTTACCAGCCTTAGCCGATTCCCTCTCGCACGTGCCTCAGACAGCTTCTCTGTCAAGTTCTGTTGTGTACGTACAGCTTATAATGATATGTCCTTATTCATCCTCTGTCCGTATTTTTGTCATATTTTCCTTATAACATAGCAAAACGTCCAAATAACGCACTCATTGTTTTTGCTCTGAGTCCCAGGACCCTTGGCAAAGACCAAATGTTGCCTCTTCTATAAAACCTTCTTTGGCCAAATTACATGTCCCATGTGCTCTTCTCCCAGACTTTGATCCTGCCTCTGTAAAGTCACTGATAAGGAGTCGTAATGTCCTCTTTTGACATCGTGTGCTCTTTCAACTTGGGACACCCCAAAAGTAGAGCCTGTCGTGCTTCTGTGTGCCTGGTGCTCAATGCTGTGGGCGCATAGTAGGTGTTTGATGAAAGCTGAGTGGATGAGGGCTTGAATGAGTAAAGTCAGGTAAGGTTAAACGAAGAGGAAGGAAAACAGTAACTTGATGAGTGAAGAAAAAGTGATACAAGTAGTAGTGAGTGGTGGAATGCATCACATGATTATTTCAGCTGCTTGTTGAAGTAGAAAACACCTGGAGAAGAAGCACCTTGGTGGGGGCCACGGTCCTTAGTGTCGACACGTAGCACCCAGAGCTCCTTTGTGGTTCCCACCGCGTAAGGTGCACAAAGAAAAGGTGAGGAGGTGGTCAGCCTGCACAGCCTGGCTTCTGTTGGTGAATCAGCGGCTGTTACTCTGCACTCTGTGGACGGAGCATCTGTGTTCATTTTATTATTTTATTTTACTCTTGCCCGCAGATTGATTCTGTCCTACCTCTTTGGGTAAATGAGGCCAGCCAACTAACACATAGCTCTTTAACACCTTTTGTCATCTAAATACTCGTGACAAATTAGGGGAAAACCAAAAAAGGTGACAAGATGCTCTCCCTTTAAGGACCTTGTAGTCCAATGACCTTGATTTTTAGCTGTCAGAACTTAAACAAAATTTAAAGAAAAAATCCCAGTCTCACCACTTAAAAAATTTGGTAAGCGGACCTGTGTTTTGTCAAGACCTAGAGAGACAAGGAGAATCTGGTGGCGTTGAGCACCCAGCCTCCAGATTCTGATCTCTAAACACTGAAAGGGTCCTGCGCCCCTTGGAAAATGGATTCTAGGCCTGAGGCTGGAAATGAGCCAGAAAGATAGCAAGCTGTTGACAATCTTGGGCCTTCTCTAAAGACATAGGAACCAACCTGCAAGGGCTCCCACTGGCCGAAGATGGGACAGTTTGAACATCAAAAAAGAATGTGATGGAAGCCAAATGAAATACCAAACATATAAAAATCCACCAGTGCATAGTGATACTGAGTCATATACGACTTACTGGTCATCATTGGAGGTGGTAGGGACGCCAGTTCTCTCTCCAGTAAATGAAAGGAAAGACTCATTTGTCAGCCCTCCTTTCTGTGTCGTCTGTTTCAGGATCACCAAATGGTTGATGAGGGAAAATCCTTTTTAATTAGAGAATTAAAAAATTACCACTTTGTAATCCTTGATAAAAATAGATCTGGGCAACAACGTACAGCAGATGCTCAAATCCGTCAAGAGAGAGGTTGATGAGAACTTTCTAACGGATGGACCACACTGACAATTGAACATAAGCATTTAACCCTGGAAACCCCACTAAAGTGACAGTGAAGTTGTCAGGTAGTGGGAAAGCAGGGAAGAGGCCCCAGAAGGCAGCGGTGCTCTGGGGGTGATGTGATGAGGCCCATGGCGGTGGGAGAATTAGCTGTAAAGCATCTCATGAGTTGATTGTATCCCCAGATCTCCTTCTCTGCTCCGGAAGCAGGTGGCTGTCCCTCTGCCGTCTCCGCAGAAGATTAGTATTTCACCTGATGGAGTAAAAAGAAAGCATATGTGCTGGAGTCACAGGCACAGCTGGAGAGCAGGGCCCTGTTGAAACCGAGGGGAATAAATGCATGTGGGGTGTTGACCCCTTCACCTGGCTTCCACAGCCAGTCTTATACCCAACATGGGAAAGTCTTCCAGGGAACAGTGCCCAAAAGAAGAGGCTAAAGCACAGACACGGGAGGTTCCCAGTAGGAGATCCTGCAGTGAGGCCCATGGCTGTCTGCGTCCCCGCGTGCCCATCCTGTTCTCTGCAGCCAGCTGAGCAGGACACCCCGGGTACTGTTCCCTCTTGGGTAACTTTGCAGGTGGCATCGGGCGTCATTAATAGGTTCATTCCTTTCTTCATTTCAGCAGGGTTTACTGGGAGAGCGTAATTCAGCCTTATAATAAGGTACCTAAACCACGAGTGCTCTACCCAACATTAGGCAAATTAAGTCACTTACATGTTATCAGCGGGAGCCCCTTGGGAGATTTGTCACCTGTAAATTGAAGATGATTTGATTATTTAAAGAATTTTGTTCATGCTGCAAATTAACATTACTGTGTCATATCCAGATTAATTCTGGTTGCTTTTCTGCCCTCCTGCTCTCTAAGGAATGATGCTTAGACACAGAAGAGCCCTGTGGCGCAGTTAACCCGTTAATATATGTGCCTGAGATCTAGGCATTCTCTGCCTGGATCTTGTTTTGTATGGTCACCGGTCAGTGGAGCCTGCAGCCTCACCGAGCAGCCCTGTACCACTCTCTGTGACATCCTCGCATTCCCTGCAGGCACCGGTATGACGGTGGTGACGGTGTCATCGTTCCTCTGAGCTCAGTCTCATGTCCACCAGCCACTGTTTTTAATTCACCCTTAGAAATTCTTTAGATGGGAGGTTAAGGTTTCCCCTCAGGTGGTCACACCACGGATGGGGAAAGACCAAGCCGTGTACTGGAACCTGGTCTAACTTCATGGCCCGAAGTCTCGCCCCCATGGCTGCGCCCCTCTGTCCCTCTTCTCTCCAGGTCCTCCACCCTCCCTGCCAGCAGTGACAGGAAACAGGCCAGGAGCGAACCCCCGATTCCTGACTCCTTAATTCTTCCAAACAGTGTGGGAGTGAGGAGACCACAGGCTGAGGGCCAAACACAGGATTTTTGACACGACCTTTAACTTCAGTTGGGCTCGGTTTTCTCGTTTGCAAAATGGGCACAGTGATGCCTGCCTTCCCGAGTTACTTCGAGTTTTCCAGCAGGAAGTGCCCTTGAGCTCCGGAGTGTTACAGAGCCCGTGAGCACGTGTCTAGGGTGCGTCATGGGTGATAAGCAAACATTATTCACTATTACCTGCATCCTCTTCTCCTCCTTCCTAGTGAAAGGGATGGGGATGGGGTGGAGAAAACCAGCCTTATCTCACAAAGCTCTACTTTTACATAAAAATACTGATTTGTAATTATTTGCTTAAATATCTGTTATACAGATGGACTGTACACTCCTTGGGGACAGGGCCTGGCATTTTGCTTGGTACCTAGTAATTGCTGGAAAAATATTTATTAAGTAATAAAATATTCTCCAGTCCTGCCTGCCCATTGACCTTCTTGGAATTTGATAAGGATTCATTATCTTGGAAAATGAAATCTCCTAGAAGATGGTAACTTAATTTCCTTTTTATCCACAGGCCCTTAAATGGAGCAGCTGCTAGTGATTATTTAAATAAATTGAATAAAGCTGCTATTTTCTTTTTGTCTCTTTTGGTCACTGCCCCTTTATTTCTGCCAGAAGACTGGACTCACTGGACTGTTAAGGATTTGGGTTAAGAATTTTATTTTTGCTCAAAAAAATAAAATAGAGCAAAACAACCCCCCTCCCCCCGTTTTCTTTGGTTTAATTAACCTTTATTTTGTTTTTATTTTCTCATCAGAAAAAAAGGACGTGACGCAAAGCCTGGAGAACTATACCTCCAAGTGTCCCGGAACCATGGAGCTCATCACCCTTCCCGATGGCCTCACACTGCCCCCGGTGCCCTTCACCAAACTTCCCATCGTCAGGTAGGACAGGCTGGCTGGGGTGCGGAAGGTGAGCTTCGCTCCCAGCGTCTGTCTTTGGTCTGATCAGGGATGCAGATCTTTAGAAGAGTTCCTGGTTTGGGTTGGCTGTGTATCTGGTCCGTCATCTCGTTAAGTCGCAGCCATCGCCTGTGAAGTGTGTTTTATAGACCAGAGAATCAGGCCAGGGCCATCGGAGAACTGCCATGGTCACGTGCCTGTCTGCCGGCAGAGCCCCACAAACCCGTGTCTGCCCGGTGCCATGGCCGAGACGTGGCCCTCTGTGCAGTGGAGACCAATCAGGCCTTGTGGCGCTCGCACTTACCCGCATCCGGTAGGGCCCACTTCCCTAGACTGCTCACCCCTGCGCACAGGCCTGGGGGAGCGCCTCCACCTCGCTTGCGTTGTGTGGCTTACAAGACCATCTGCGGCCTGCTCTGTCTCCGGACTGACTGTGAGCCCCTTCCTTATTCCCCGGGACCCCAGCCCTGCACAGCCTTCTGGAATCACTGCGTAGGCAGAACGTGCGGCGGGGTTCGTTCCTCTGCTCAGGCTCTGCCTTCTGCTTGCTGTGCCTTTCCCTCCCTTGCTCTGCCTGGTGACATTCAGGCATCTTTCAAGATTTAGTTCAAGGATTATCTCCTCCATAAAGCCTTTTTCTAGAGCCACCCAGATAGAAATAATTACACCTTCTGTATAAATTACCAATTATTTCAGTGCAAAGAGTAGAAAACCTAGCAGTGGATCACAAATAAGGGGTGATTTTTCTTATTTATTAAGAACTTGGAAACAGGTGGCCTCTCTGCAACTCTGTCTTTACTTCCTGATGACCAAATGGCTGCTGCAGCTCCAGATAACACATCTACATCCAAGACAGGATGAAGGAAGAAGGGGCAGGGCCAGGGAGCCTATCTTTTGTTTACTAGGAAAGCAAAAATGATCTGGACAGATTCGTAGTAGGCTTCTGCCCCAGTCTCCTTGACCAGGAGTGCATCTCGTGGCCACCGCTAGTTGTAAGAGAGGCTGAGGAAATACATGTTTAGCTCTCCCAGTCTCTGTAATGTAGGTGGGATAGGGAGAAGGGGGTCAGAAATGGTGCTGGGCTAGCCAGCCAGCAGTATCTCTTATGTCTTTCTTCTGTTTCATTTACAGAACTTGATTGTACGATACGTCTTTGTTCTTTTTGACTGAGGGCTACCTGAAGAGGGCTTTGTCTTTGTAGCCCTTGGTTGCTCATGTGTGTTGAGCGAATGAACAGATCTATCCATCAGAATTCTTTGCATAGCAGTTGGCAGAATACCTACCTGACCCAGACTGTCTTAGACAAAAGGGAATTTATGGCACATACACCTACAAAGTCCAGGAGAGGGATTCAGGCAGGGCTGGAGCCAGGCTTCCGGCCCCTCATCAGAACCTGTCTTCTCTCCTCTCAGCTGTGCCCCCTGCAGTGAGGCTTTAGTCTCAGGCCCCGGGTGGCATCAGGGTGGCAGCAGCAGCTCCTCATCCTGCAGCATCCAGGAGAAGAGAGAGGTGACACCTGTGGGAGAAAGACGAAGCTTCTTTCTCTCAGGAGCCTCCACAAGTGCCCTTTGCTCTCCACTGCCTCTGCTGGGGTTATGGACTCAGATCTGAGTCCCTGCTCCCAGCCCTGCGTTAGCCATTTCTTCCAAGAGCCCTGGTTCTTTCAATGGAGAATGGAATTTAAGTTAGGATCTGGGTGCTGTGTGTGCTCCTTACTATCGGGGTGTTGCTGCCCGCAGTGGATAGAACTAGGCAGTATCTACTTATATACATACGTTACTCACTGCACGTTCATGTCCACGGTTATTTCTGCATCTGTTTCTGCGTATTGGAAACCGTGAGTTCATACTGATACCTCCAATTCTACCCAACATCTTAGGGGGTCCTTCTGTTTTTCTTATATCTGTAACTTCCTTCCCAGACTGGGGGAAACCTGTCTCCCATTAGCCTCAGTATGGTTACTCATTTGGTCAGTTCCCCTGCTGGTTACCAGTGGTTATCAGGTTGACCTCCCTCCCCATGGGGAGCTCTGATGGCCATGCTGTGCTGCTGCCGCAGCCCCCCACTCCGGCCAGCATGCCCTCTGCCCTGTCGCCTGCTCAGATGCGTACCTGGCTCTGCCCTCCCTAATGGACTCAGGGCTGAATTGCTGGGGCGGGAGGGAAAGGGGAAGGAAGCTTCTTTCCCATCTATTCTCATCAACAAATAAGCTTGCCCTTCAGATCTTAGTCTAGCGTGAACTGGGCTCACCCCAGAATGGTTTCAAGTAATTGTGATGCAGGTACACATTTTGCCGTGTTTTCATAAAACATTTGGGGCAGCTCATAGAAATGTTATGTTAAAAATAAAGTCACCAGAGTGAAAGGTAAGTAAGGGTCCTACATAATGGCTGAAGATGGGGAAAAGCATGATTCTGTTAATCATATGTCAATAATATAACTAACAATGGGTATAGGAGGAAATGTGATTGGTTACAAGACTCTCTGTCTCATAAGCAGACACAAACCAGTCACACTGGAGAAATACACCTCTTCACAGTAAGGAGGCTTGTGGAAACCCCTCTTGTGGGTTCTCTTAAAGAGAACGTATTGAATAGTGTCCTCAAAAATATCCCTACAAAAATCTGAAGCAGGTTCTCATGGTTGTTTTGTTCGTGGCATTCCTCAATGCAGACTACAGGCTTGATGCCAGAGGGGGTTGAGTACACCCAGCTCTCCCAGAGGACAGAGCAGTGTGGTCCAAACATGCAGCTCTGCTGTGGACTGTGTGTATGTGTTCCCCCAAAATTCATCTGCCAATGACCTAACCCCAGTGGGATGGTATTTGGAGGTGGGGCCTTTGGGGGCTGATTAGGTTTAGATGGGGTCACGAGGATGGGGCCCCCATGATGGGATTAGTGCCCTTATAAGGAGATGAAGGGACCAGAGCTCTTTCTCTTCTCCACATGAGGATACAGTGACCATGTCTGTGAGCCAGGGAGAGGGCCCTCAGCAGAACCCGATCATGCCGGCACACTGATCTCAGACTTCAGCCTCCAGACTGTGAGAAATGAGTATTGTTGTTTAAGATGCCCGGACTATGGTATTCTGTTAAAGCAGCCTGAGCTAAGATGAGCACTCTAATACAGCAGTCTGGACTGTCCCAGCCATACGTAGCGTAATGGACGGACTGTTTATACATCAAGCACTCCTTCATGAAGGTGATTTCTCGTAAGTCAGCTTTTGGCAAGAGTCAGGCAGCAGAGAATTCAAAGTTATATTCTCAGGAGAAAAAAAAGGGTGATGGTAGGTGCTCTGTGATGCTTACTGAGGATGGCAGACCCATATTACTGGTGTTCAGTCAGGACCTGGAGCAGGGTAGGTGTTGTGTGACTTTGTGTGGAATGGTTGTGTCCACACTGCGTGTGGGATTGTTCCTCTCTCACACAATCAGTGTTCCTCATCTCTCTCTGGAGAGGGCTGACACAGTACCCATGGACCTGGCCAGTGTTTTTTCTTAGAAAACTAGTCTGGGACTATTTTAATGTTCTAACCAAATGTTTCAAGGACCTATGCCTGGAAAACATGGACTTAATGTTTAAGTCAGTTTAATTCAAAAAAAAAAATCAAGTCAGGCATTGCAAGACACCCCCTGTAACTATAGGAAGGGCTTTGAAGACCGAAGCTCCTGAAAAATGTCCACATTCATGAGTAAATGATCAGACTTGCTGAATAGAATTGTTAGACATGAGCTAATTTAATGTTAGTGGTGCCTCATATTTAAACTTTTGGTTTTGGAAGAGATGAGTGGAGCCTTTTTCTCTGGTGAGGACTTTCCATGTTTTTGACAATAAAGGCATTTCATCAATTTATAGGAAAATATTTACTTGTTCTATGTAGCATGGGAGCATGAACTGGGTTCACCCAAAAACTGTGTCAAGTAATCACGATGCAATTTAATTTAAAAAAGGGCCAATATAGATCCCTGTTTTAATTCTATTCTAAAATTCAATTAATCAGGTATTTATAGAGTGCCTAAGATGTGCTTGGCTCAATGCTAAGGGCCAGGGACTCAGTGATGGTCAACATGCCAATATCCCATGTGCCAGGAGGCTGCCAAACCCATATCCGTTACTACTGTCCAGAGTTAAAGCAGAGGGAAGTTCATGTTACTCCTTACAGAATTCACAAAAACAATAATGTACACAAAAGCCACTAATGATCATGTAGATTGTTCACACACTACAAGTTGTGAATTATTAAAGAAGAAATTGGGGTAGAGTTTAGATGCCATTTACAGGAAACCAGTGGGTCTTTAATTTGGGGCGAGACAGGGGTGGGGTGGGGATGAACTGATTGTTTCTTTGATGAACTGACCTTGAGCTTCAGCCTGGCAGAGAGCCAAGGTTGATGAGGCTGCTTTAATTGATAAGGATCGAAACCCTCCAGGATGAGCTTGGAGTCATTTTGAGTGGCCTTGGTACTTTTAAAACTTCAACTTTTAAGTTAATTGTATTTGAGGAAGGATTTCAGGTGTTCATTCAAAAAGGGGCTTAGAGGCCACGCCATCAGGGCAGTTTTTCTTGGTTTGTGAAGCAGGGCAAGGCCAGCCTCCCGGATGCCGACCAGGATGCAGCTCCGTGATCTCACCTGGTTCACAGCCACGTCCTGAATCTTCTATTACACTTGGTGTAATCGCCAGGCCCACACCCTCCTTACGAATTTCTCAAACCTGAGCTTCTCGAAGAAAATGAGAAATGTGTGGTGTCGTTGGGGAGTCTGAGCGTGAAGCCTTGCACTACTGCCCTGGCTGGCGTGGTGGGTCCTCTCCAGCTGTCTCCGTCATGCCCGGACTCGGGACAGTGGGTGACCTTCACGTTGTTCCAAATGTGGACAGGTGTGGCCAGCTTTGGCCATTGCCCATCTGTGCAGAGATATCCAGGAGGTTCTTAGATATGTTTCCCCTGTGAATAAGGTTGAGGAATTAAAAACCAAGAAAGAAAAAGTGAGCTGTTTTTTCCTGTGTCATTCTTCTCACCAATGTGTATAATATCACTTTCCTAATTAGTGTTCCACCACTGCTTTGCATGGTCCTAATTAGCCACGGTATACTGAGAAGTCAGATTTTAAAATGTCAACTGTTTCCAAGTGGAATCCCTAAAAATAATCCTTGGTTTGGACACTTCATCCCTGGAATTCTTCTTTACTGTTGGCAACTTCATAAACCAAATATAATATTATTAGTTCCACAGAAATTTATGCTAAATGAATTATATTTCCTTTAGGTCAGGTGCCTTGAATGATTGTTTTTCTGGGTGCATTTTATAAACAGACGTTTGATGCTAGATTTTGAGTTATAAATGAATGCCATGACTGCTTGTCGGGTTACTTTTCTGGCTGACCACCCCCTCAAAATTCCTCTGCATATTTTAATAACCTTTTATGTGATCTGGAATTTCCGTGCTTGTGTACATGATTCCTAGAATCACAGATGACATCTCATTTTTAGGTGGCGACGGTGGCACAGAGTAGAATGTTATTTGTGTTGCAAGAAAATGGGATCATTTTTCAGATGAGTAAACTTAAAGGCTCGAGTAGGCGGTGCTGGTCTAAGGTTCCCAGGCTGCTCTCAACATCACTGGGACCAATGCTTCGTTTCTTTGTCCCGGTGCAGTGTTGTGATCTTTGCGCAGGGACTTGGCTCTCTGTGCCTGTAAACGAATGTTGTTTTAGGGAGGAAAGAGAAAGGCTTTTGTGCACCTGCTAGGTGACAGGCACTATTACAGGTGCTTGACACATATTAACTCAGTCCTCAAAGTACCCTGCGAAGGTTCGAAGGTCTCTGCTTCAGACCACTCCCCTTCTCTGCCTGAGTTTGGAATCAGCAGAAAGAAACGTCTGTCTCAGGTGGATAGCAGTGGCTCAGAGCTGTCCACCTGTTCCCCAGTCTCTGGCAGAGCCGGGTGACGGTATGGTTTTTCGTGGGACAGGCCCTGTTCCGTCTGTGCAGAGAGCAGGACTGAATACGTGCTCTCGGGAGGGCCTGAGCGGTGCACGCGCTGGTTCTCCTTCCAAATTTACCACCTCCCTTGGGGGGAGTGAGGGTGGGCAAGAGCGAGGTTAGGACCACTACCCTAAGGATGTCCCTCCTCATGGAAACATGGAACCGGGGAAAGGAGGTGTCCTCCTTCTGCAGAGCATTATCAGGTACCTATTATTTTTCCTATTTCGTAAGTGAGAGGGTTGAGGTCCAGGGAGATGAAGCCATCTGTGCCCGTTGCCCAGCTGGTAGGTCCTTCAGACTGCAGTCAGGTCTGTGTCTGTTGAAGCTGCTTCTCAGGAGCAGGCGAATCCCCCTGGGTTGGATGTGGTGGGTGTTAGATGCACATCAGACGTGGCATCTCGGCCACTGCAAGGACTTGCCCACCCTCGTCCCAGTGCAGCGCAGCTGGTATTTTTTGAATGTGCACAAAGGGCTGGGATTTGCAGCTGTTAGGGATAAACTGCGTAGCCTTAAATATACGGTTTTGGAAGATTTAGAAGCTGAGGTTGAAATCCAGCTTTTGGGAGTTCATTCATGCAACATTTATCGAGAGCTCTGCCTTGAAGTATCGCACCAGTGCTGGAGAGACAAATGAGGCCCTGGGTACCCTGGTACCCTGGCCAGCTGATCGATCCCAGCGTGGGTATCGATTAGCAGACATCCACAGCTGGGAAAGCAATTTAATAAGATACAGACTGTGCAGATGGAAGCCGACGGTGCTGCTACCCTTCACTCGTGGTACCTTTGGGTCGTACGGGTCAAGGTCTGCACTCCTCTTTGCTGCGGGCCTGCCCTTCAGGAAGCGGGGAGGCAGAGGAGGGGACCAACTTCTGCTGAGCGGTGGCCATGGTACCCAGAGCGCTTTGTTGAGTCCTCACAGTGGTTCTGTGAGGGAGGGCGCGTATCTGCATCTTACAGACCAGGAGCCTGAGTGTAGGGGAGGCAGGGCCTGTGCCCAGAGGCATGCAGCTGGCAGGTGCTGCAGTCCAGGCTTCCGCTGGCCCCTCTGGCCCCAGCGCAGTGGCCCAGGGGCGCGGCTGCTGCCCGGCCGTGGACGTCTTCTCTCCCTGGGATGGTCTGGAGGGGTCGTGTGCAGCCTCCTTCTGCTTTGTCCTGCGAAATTGAGTACTTTTCCTCCCCTCAGTTTATCTGCTGCTTGATTTACGGTCATTCTAACATCTGGTATCTGGTCGTATTTATGCTGAACCCAAGCGAACAAGCAGCTGAAGTATTTTTGTTCCCTTTGAAACCACAGGCGTGTGAAACTGTTGAACCTTCCTGCCAGCCTCCGGCCACAGAAAATGAAAAGCTTGCTGGGCCAGAGCATGTCGACCAAGAGCCCCTTCATCTACTCACCGATCATCGCACACAGCCGTGGGGAAGAGCGGAACAGGAAAATAGGTAGGCCGTTCATCCTGGCTTTCTGGCTGTGCTCTGCTGCCCAGCTCCTGGTGGCTCTTCTAGATTTTAAAGCATGAGGCTTGATTGCAGTTCATTCGTGCATGTGTGTATATACCCTCATACAGGTTTATTCAGTTTGCTACCTTAGCCAGGCCATTGCCTATAGACCTGACTTTTTGGTATCTGTTTCGTAAAAGACAGTTTTTGTGGAAGTTCTAGAAACCAGAAGACCTCTATTATCTGAGACTTATGTAAACTACAGAAGAGAGGTACTTGGAGATTAGGGTGATTTCCCAAGGCCTGGAGTAACTTCTGAATCATCAAAGGAGATTAAAGGTTGACTTACGTTCAGGACTGACTGGGGCATAAGGACATCGTAGCATTTTCCCTTTTGAGCGCCGGCAGCGCCGGTTTTGTAGTGCGCTAATGATCGCCACTTCTGAGATGCCTGGTGACTCAGCAGGGAGAGATGAGCTTGTCTCGGGGCGGACTGGGAGCAGAACGCTCGCTCCTGAGACTCTCCAGCGCGCTTTTCTATGTGCTCGGCTCCCCGGCCGCGTCCCAGCCCACGGCCGCTCCTTTCCTTCCTCACCGCGGACCCCAGGGCTCCCTCCGTGCCCTTGCCAAAGCCTGGCCGTGCTGCAGGCCTCATTCCTGGCCAGCTTTCCCCTCTTCGGGCCCCTCGCATTTTGAGATTGTGGTGCCTGCAAGTCGCAGTGACAGAGCTAAAGGACTGAGAGGCCCGTCACTGGTTGGAGTTTCAGTAGAAGACCTGCGAAGCTTTTGCAAGTCAGTGCTCGCTTCTCCTTCTGTCTTCTTTTTTCCTCCTGTAACTTCTTACCCCTGATGTAGGCGAAGGCGTCCTGACTTCATGAGGCCCCTCTTCCCAGGATGCCCGTGTCCTGTCACACCCCGTAGCCGGACGGCGGGCTCTCCTGGCAGTGCCAGCCACGCTCCTTCTGCCTTTCCCGCTCACCTCCCACCTTTCCACTCCTGCTCCTCGGCTCCAGCCACACGGCCGCTTTCTGGTCTTTGGACATGCTGTCTTGTTCCAGTCTCAGGGCTCTGCTCGCTACGCCTCTGCCTAGAGCTCAGCCCCCTGCCCACCTCGCTCAGTCTGCGGGCCCCGCTCAGAGAGGCCGCCTCTGACCCGCACCTCGCAGGCCGCTTCTCCCCACTCTCCCCTCACTGCCGGTTGCCCTTCACAGCACCTCGATGCGTCCCTCTGTTTATGTTCCCGTCCTCCCCGTCTGCCCCCTGCTAGAACAGTGTGGAGTGAATGAAGGAGTGGCGTGGATGGTGTGACCCCATTTTACAGACAAGGAAGCTGAGATTCAGGATGTGTAACTGACTCCACAGCAGAGCCTTTGCCCTGTACCGTGGAGCTCAAGGCCAAGCACAACGCACATCCCATAACCTTGGTGGAGATTCCTTACATTCACGCCAGCAGGAGAGTTTCTTGGAGTCTATAAAGATCTCATAAAAAACCTCATTCACAAGTATTAAACCACCTGAACACCTTGAAAAATGAGTGTTTCTAAGCTGTTCCCTAAGACAGAGAGCATAGTGAGGGTAAGAGCACTAAAACGACCCTGTGCTTTCTGGTAATGCTCACCATTTCTTTGATTCAAGTTGTGCTTTGTAAAATGCTGTCACATTTTAGCTCAGTTAGTTTTCGTAGTATTTTTGGAGGAAGTAATTTTTACCTCCCTTTTCCAGATGAAGAAACAAACTCAGAGAAATGAGAAACTCCCAACTTTTCAGATCAAGTGTGCTGTTCTAACCAGGGCCCTCCAGCTTTCCCTGATGTGTGCAGCATGCCTGGCATGGGCCTCAGTCAATGACAACACACAGCTGCCCACCTCCCCCATCCTCCAGGTCAGCTTCGATAGCAAGGCAGTAATACCCGGGAAGTTGAATATCCTAGCACTCTGAAACTAGGTCTGCTGCCAGCAGCACCTGGGACTCACCTGTTGAGTTTGGGGAGATCATATGCATGGGACGAGCTGAGACTTCGGAAGGCCTCCCGGAGGCTCAGGAAGCAGAGCTGGCTCTGAGGAGCAGGTGGGCTTCTAAGGTGTGGCTCGGAGGGCTCTAGTTAAAACAAGAAAATAAAGGAAGAAATGCGGGGTGATGCCCTTAAAAAATAGCATCTGATTGTAAATTCTGGTACATTTCTGAAAGCAGGCGCCCTAAGTATATAGCATCCTACAGCCTCAATGTGCGTGCATGCGTGTGTGCGTGTATGCGTGCGTGTGCACGTGCGTGTCTCTTGGTTCAGTCCTTCATTGGTTCATTGGTTCCTTCTCTCATTCATCAGTAAACTCCCCCTGAGTTTCCCTGTGTGTCAGGCATGTGGCAGCCCAGCCCTGTGGGTTCTAACGGTGAAAAGTGCAGGTGTGGTCCCTGCTGTCGTGAGGTGTAGGTAGAAGTTAGAGGGAAGTGACAAGTAGTAACTAAATATATTTAAAACGACAGGATTTTGAACTTTCTCTGATATTGTTAGAACGTTTTCCATTTGCATCCTGGGAAATGATTTTGCTCTTTTGTTCTCGCATCCGTCACGTAGGCATGGCTGCCCCTATCACTTGTCAGGCATTGTAAGGGGTGAAAAAAATCAGTGTACACAGATGTATATCGGAGGTCAGGTACTGCCTCTTAGTCCTCTGACCCCTACCCGCCATTCCCCCTGTGCTGCTTGGGCCGAACATTTCCCTGACTTCCCTGCCAGCCGGCTTCCATTAGGGTCTCCCCGGTGGGGGTGAAGGTGCAGGAGGGCAGGGGCCATTCCGCTCCTGGGGGTCCCCTGGGTGGTGGTGGTGGCGGTGGTGGGGGATGACCACAGCTGTGGCAGCCTGGGCTGCGGTGGTGGCAGCGGCAGGGGCAGCGGCCCCCTCTCCGTGGTCCAGCAAAGGACGAGCAGTAAATGTCCGTGAAAACGAGCGAGTGACCAGCTGCAGCTGTTTCCTGTTGTCAGGGGGGCAGGCCCGCAGGCACTCTGGTGTGAAGGCAAGTCTTTGACGTTCTCGTTTCAGTCTGTCGATTTTGAAAGACAGCTCCAGCCTCCCTACTGCTTCTCTGCTCTGGAGAGCGTGCTGGGGAGTCTGGGAGCAGGGGAGCCGGGGGGACGTCGTGGTTGAGCAGGGAGGGCGGGTCCCGGGCCCGCTCCAGCGCATGCTGGTGAGCAGTGCGTGTCTGCCAGCGCGGGTGCCTCCTTTGATCTCTTTGGAGGTGGGGGGGGGGGGGGCTTGTTCCAGTCCGAGTCTCACTGTTTCTCGGTGGTGGGCAGGTCACTTTCTGGGCCCCTTTTCCCCTGGGTGGACCTGGACCTGTCATTACAGAGTTAATGAGGCTCGTCTCTTAGACCTTCTAGGAGTCTCTGGCTGGTCTTTTTGGGTCTCGTTAGGGTTGATGATAAGCTTTCTCCCCTAAAGAACATGTTAGGAAACTTTCACCCATTTTGTTTAGAGAAACTTCCAGAGGCGATTTGGGGGACTGGAAGAGTGAGACTCCTTCTCAGGACCAGCTGCATGATCTGTGGGGCCCCCTTGTTAAAAAATTATGAGGAAATCGGAGACAGAGACAGCGTTAAGCAGCATGTGGGCCCCGAGCCTGGCACAGTGTGGCTGCAGGGTCACTGCCCGTGGAGCCGGCCTTTCCTCTTGATTTTCTTCCTCTCTGATCTTTAGAAACTGCTGAGGCTTCCTTTTATGAAAAGAATACCCTGCATTTGCTGCAGAGGGCTTCCACCTTACCCAGTGATTCTTATGACCGTGTGATGCTGCAAGTGTTGTGTTCCCAACTTATAGATGAGAAAATTAAGACTGAGTGATTATAAATTCCTGCCCTAGGTCAGGGAGCTAGTAAGGACAGAGCTCAGGCTGTGTCCCTGCTTTGTGACTCAAAGCCCAGGGACCTTTTCCTTTAAATACGGCTCCTCATAACAGTGAGAAGCACCTGTTCATCTGGGCTGAGGATAAATTCAGTGGATGAGGCAAGATTTTGGGGCATATAACAGAAACTTCAGCCGAAATGCATGCTATTTGTTGAAGACCCATGGGTACGAACGTGTAACTTACATTCGGGGCTTCTGATATCTTTTTAGCAGCAGACTCATCAGCGAGGACCTGCCTGGAGCTTTGAAGAATCGCATGTCTTTAACCTAGAGTCCCAATCTCTATCAATGAATCTTATAACTGGGGGAGTTATCACAGCACGGGGCACAGAATATCAGAGAAGAAGAAACCCTTGAGGGCAGTTCCTGAGACCATTTTCCACGCCAACTTGGAATAATTTACCAGTCTTTCCATCTGTGTGTTGCTAGCGTCTGTGTCGTCCGAGTTAAACTCTGCGCCGAGGTGATGGCTGTGCACGTCCTGAGCATAATTTGCGCTAGGACTTGGTGGTGGAGCTGGGCTTCTTGCCTGGGTCGACAGCTGCCCCGGAGGAGGCTTGGTGGCCTGGCCAGGCCGGAGCTGTCAGATGGCCTTGGGCTGCCGCGGGCCTCCCTGGGCTGCAGTTGTGCCGTCTGCAGAGACCGGGCGCCAGAAGCTCACTAGGAGATTCTTCTGAGGGTCAAGTGAGATAATGTTCCTAAAGTATCCAGCAGCCTTTCTCGTAAGGCTCTGAGCAGTGCTGTGTGCACTGTCCAAGGTGCTGGGGATGCAGTGAGAAATCAGGAGTGTCACCTGCCAGCTGGGTCCAGCCCGTGTGGTGGAAAGAGACGAGCTTGTCAACAAAAGCCCCCGAAAGAGGCTGTTTGTCCACAGCTAAGAACACACACGGGGGCCGTGCAATACAGTGTGGGGAGGGCCTGATACAGAAGGGTGTTTAATAGCCTTCAGTGCTGTTCCTTCGTGTGGTTTCTGGGACAAAATATCGAGGAAGGGGCCCCACCGTGTGCTTTGACACACTAAGGCTTAGGAAGGAGATGATCTCCTCTCAAACATAAATAACTATTCCTGTAATCAGGGATTTATCTTAGGTTTACCTTTAGTGACTAGGACTGTGCAAGTATAAACGATTCCTTTCAGAACCCCAGGAAAATGAATTTTGAAATGATGGTTATTTGACTGTGGTAGAGAAGACAAACAGTTCCTTCGCTATCAGGCATAGCAAGCTGTTAAAACAAATGACATTTTCATCGGCCGTGAGGAAGGGCTGGGGTGCTGGCCGCTGAGGCAGTGATGGGCTCAGTGATGCTGCTGAAGGTGGGGATGGGAGCACCATGTCTCTGCAGAAGGACTTCTGTGACCCCTCCCTCCCGCAGAGGTTCTCAGCCTGAGGCTGGGTGAAGAGAGGTGGGTTTCTGGAGCCAACGGGGGGAGAGCAGCAGCCTGGGAGCAGCAGAGGCTTTGGGGCCAGGCACACGGGAGTTGGACTCGGCTGCCTCATTCATTAGGGCCATCGATGGTGGACGGTTCCGTGTTCCTTGTTGGTGAATGAGGGTGATATGTGCTCTGCTGACCACTTCACTGTATTGTCAAGAGGCTCAAATGGGTACCTGCTTGTGCAAGCATTTTGAAAACTAACTCACCTGGTGGGCTCCTTCTTCATTGCATGCAATTTCAGGATGCCAACTCTGGGTCACACTGCATGCAATTTCAGGATGCCATAGGTTTGGTGCAACCTGTCTTAGTCTCTGTGCAGGGGACCTGGTGTGAATTGTTTGGGAAAAATGGTGTCTTTATGAAAGCTGAAGAATTCTAATCAGTAAACCTTAGTATCTACTGTAGAAAAAACCCTTTAACCACCACTGTCCAGTCTGGATACTTCTCCGAGTTCAAAGACCTGGGCTTGAATCCCTGCTGCCCCACTTACTGGCTGTCTGATTCTCAGCACATTTATTAACCTCTTTGGACCTTGAGTACCTGCCTTGTAACAGTGGGATTGTAATATCTACCTCACCAGGTCATTATGAAGAGTGAGAGACAGCCTTCCAAGGGCTGGACAGTACCTCCTGCCGAACACGTGTTACTTGGTTCTGAAGCCCCTTCCAGTTTGCCTAATGGAGAATCTTAAGGGGAGGAGAGAGCAGTGGAGTGGGGATGGGGACCGTATTAGTTTTCTTTTTGTGTAACAGATGACCACTAATTTAGTGGCTTAAAGAACACAAGTTTATTTTCTCACTGTTACTGTCATGAGTCCAGCATGTGTTAGCTGGGTCCTCTGCTCAGAGTCTTGCAGGCTGAAATCCAGGTGTCAGGTGGGGCTATGTTCTCATCTGGAGGCTCGACTGGGAAGGATCTGTTTCCAGGCTCCCTCACGTTCTTCGTCCATTCCTTGTGGTTGTAGGACTGACGTCTCTGTTCTCTTGCTGGCTGTCAGCTGGACCACTTTCAGCTCATAGCAGCTGCTCTTGGGTCCTGGCCACATGGCCTCCTCCGTACATCCTCTCATGCTTTGAATCTTTTCACTCAGGATGGGTATATTCCCTTCCAAGGGCTCACCTGAGTAGGCCAGGCTCTCCTAGGATAATCTCCCATTGATTAAGTCAAAGCCTACTGCTTGGGGGCCTTCATCACATATGGAAGCCTCCTTCCCCTTTGTTATATAACATAGCCTATCCTCATATCCACACTTGGGGGGAGAGGATGACACAGCATGTACACCAGGGGCCAGGAGTCTTGGGGGTCATCTCAGAATTTTGCCTCCCGTAGGTGTTGGACTGCAGCTGACCTGGGAGTGGACAGGGAAGAGAAGCCACCGTCTTCTCTCACAAACTTAGGGAGGGGAAAGAGAAACCACGCTATGTGCCACTTAAAATTGACCACAGTGCCATCTTCCTAAGTACCAGCCTCTGGGCCCGCAAAGGTCTGTGTGACGTATGGCTCTACACCAAGAATAGTGCTGTCTGGATTGATTCCAGTTTCGTGCAGCTGCGTTTGGCACTGAGGGAGGGAAGCATCAGTCACAAGGCATCCAAGTGGCAGGGATGATGTGCTTTGCATTGGAGAAAGCTAGCAGTAAAATAGCTTTAAACTGTGTATCTCAAGATGATCACAATGCCCACTGCTTCACTGGAAAAATAAATTGCCAGAGGAGTAAATCTGAAACCATGTGAAACATGCAAAAACACCAGCTAAAACGTGGATTCTTTTGTGTGTATGTATTTCTAGATTTCCAGTGGGTTCAAGGAGATGTGTGTGAAGTTCAGCTGATGGTATATAACCCAATGCCATTTGAACTCCGAGTTGAAAACATGGTATGTATCATGAATCATTTGACCCTTTTGGGCTAAACATCAACTTACCATTAAAGTAAGTTTTTTACTTAATATTTGAGGCATACTGCCTATAATCTATGTCTGTTTTTAATATTTGTTTTGCCAAAGATTATAATCTTTTTGTGAGTGAAGACTACGTCTTGACATTCCTGTGTCTTTAAGGCTGGGTACTCAGTGAGATGTGTGAGTCAATGAACAAAGACATCTCGGATTTGAACACACACAGAGCTTAGTTGATTGCATATAAGATTTGAAATAATTATATTGAAATTTACATGAGATTAGTGAGGTTACAAACCCTGTACTGTGCCCACCACTCAATATCACTGTTACTGCACTGCTACAAGATGATAAGATGATCAAGGCCTAAGAGAAGAGCGAGCTCTTTATTCATAAGAGAATAAATGACTGCACTGTGAATACGAAGTTTCCCTCGGGTTTGAAATCTGATGTTCTGTTTCTGTGTTTGTGTACGGCGTTAGAGGCTCACTTTTTGCAGTGCTGTCCATTGGAACTGCTCCCCTAATTCTGCAGTGAGCGGGAAGGAGATTCATATGGCTCTCCAAGCTAGACCTAGTGTTTCCAGAGCAGAGCCCTCCGCCAGCGGGTGGATTCCAGTCCTCAAGTCTTCTCTATGCTTATTATTGTATAGAACCGCTTTGTAAATTTTCGGCATTGTGCGAAGGATGGTGCTGAGCTGGGTGATGCCTTCCTTTGGGGTTTTATGACTCGTGTTCAGGGTGGGAGGCGGTCTGTCCGTACAGGTGTCCTGCTGAGTGCCCGCGCCGCACGTCAGGCCTGGCCCCTGCTGTGACCTTGGTCAGAGCCGTGGTGGGGTGCACGAGGGGCTGCAGGAGCTGCGTGGAGAGTTAGGGGAGGCCTCACTGCGGACACAGGGTGAGTGGGAGCTCAGAGGCAGACTGGGAGTTATTAAAGATGATGTTTAGGCCTCCGGCGTGAGGCATGGTTTTCCCAAATCTGTTGGACCTCTTAGAAATTCAGCTGAATATTAAGCTTACCACCCTGAGGTCACTCCAAGAATGACCTGTAAGGATGAGTGTTCCCTCCTCCTCCTGTTGCACAAGAATGTGCCAACCTTAGGTTTTAGCTCTTAGGTCAGGCCCTTTAGTGACTTTCTGTCTCTTGGCCTAAACCAGGAATAATAGTTGTTTAGAGAATTTCCCCCAAAGTGGTTAAAGTATCATATGCCTGCTGTTCTTTCTTATACATATTTTTAGTCTTAAAAAGAAGCTTTCATTTATATCTGGTTGAAAATTAATATGTGCTTTTTATGAAAAATGAGGAAGAACAAAGAATAAAATAAGTTACCACTAGGAGATAGCCCACAAATCATGTTCAGAATTTAAAAATTAAATTATGGAATATTTCAAGCATATGAAATGTTACAGGGAATAATAAGCCCTTGTATATCCACCATTCACATTTAGCAAATGCTCACAGTTGGTCGTATTTGCTTTAGCTATTTTAAAAAGAAATCAAATGCCAATATATTTTGCCTGGAGACAATAGCTATCTAATCGGTTTCTCTGCTTCCATTCTTGGCCACGACATCTGTTTCACACATGGTTAGATCATTTCATGCTTTTGCTCAGACTCTGGGCGCAGGTGTGCTCATTGTTATTGGAGAGCCTTTGCTTCTGGGTGCTTTCTGTAGACAGAGTTAGGAAAGGTCTGCATGCATGCACACATAGACACGTGCTTACACACGTACCTACGTGCATACATCTGCACGTGTATGTACATGCATATACATGTGCCCTTAGACATGCATATACACAATCCAAGTACAGACTTCATACATTCTGACTTCACAGCCATCCCTCCAATTCTAGTCGGTCTCCGTAGGGTTCTTCTCGCCTTCCTCCATTCCACATCGGCATCCTTCCCTCCAGTGTGAGAACCTGGGCTCACAGCAACATTAGCACGCTTCTTGTCTGCTTGCTCCTGGGATAGACCTAAGATAGTTTCAGGATTGCTTCGACCATAGCACTGCAGAAAACAGCCCCCGTGGGAAGAATCCAGGATCCCTCCTACATTTAGGTCTTCTTTAATGTATCTCAGCCATCTTCTGTAGATTTCAGTGCGGGAATCTCACAGACCACTCATTAGACTTATTCCAAGATAGGAGGTGTTTTTGACCTCTTGTTAATGGTATTTGTAATATTTTATTTTCTAATATGTTTTGTTTATTGCTAGATTATAGAAGTACTTTTGCTTTTTTAATGCTGACTTTGTTACTTGGCTAAGTGCTCTTGTTAGTTCAGTTTTCCTCGTAGGTTCCATAGGGTTTTCCACAGTTTTTGTGTGTGTGAATAATTGTCTTCATGCCGTTTCTTTCTTCTCTTGGCTGTTGTGCTGGATGGGGCCTCTGTTACAGTGTTGAGGAGAAGATCCTGAGCGCTGAGAGGTCCTGCAATCATGGGCAGCTCCTGGAGGCCAGGGAGCCTGTCTCATTTGCCGTCAAGCATAGGGCCTGGCGCTTAGTGAAATGAACTGATAATTCACAGGTGCACTGGTGGAAGGATATTAACTGATGATCTATTTCCACACTTCATGTTTTTCATGTTGTTTGTAAATAAAATATTTTATTTTTTCTTTTTATTTACATTCCAACTTGGTAAAACAAGAAAGCAGAACAAATATTAAAAATACATCGAGCGGGGCTAATATTAAAGATGGAATTGTTGTTCAAGCACCCACAGTGCTGTCCATTTCGAGATTGTTTTGTGTTCATCGCACTTTGAGGACATCTCTACAATTCCCTGTGGACTTTTATAAGAGCCGCTAATGAGCCTTTTCCTTCTGAGAGTCCCGGGGCTCTCCTGTGGGCGAGGCACGATGCTTGGGGGCCGATCGGGGACTGACCAAGAGCGGCGGCTTTGGGATTGGGTTAGGGCCGTGCTCATTGCCGTCCTTTGTCACCTGCTCCAGGGGCTGCTCACGAGTGGAGTGGAGTTTGAATCTCTCCCCGCGGCGCTCTCCCTCCCGGCTGAGTCTGGTCTTTACCCAGTGACGCTTGTTGGGGTCCCGCAGACGACGGGGACGATTGCTGTGAATGGTAAGCAGGTTTGGGGGCTGCTGGCTTCTGTGCCGCCCGGCATTCCGGTCTTCGCCCGTTAACAGGTCACGGATGGATGGTGGTGCTTTGGGACACGCCACGAACCATGTAGAGCATGCGGGATGTGGAGGGCACCCCCCGCGCTCCTGTCTGTCTTCCCCGGAGCCTGCAAACACGCTCCAAGGTTCTCCCACTGTGGTTAAAACCCCCTGCCACCCCCTCACCCCGAGCCTACGATTTCCTCTTGCTGTGGCCTCATCTGCTGTCTCTCCTTCCGAGCAGACCTCTTCAGAGAGCTGTCTGTACACGCTGAATCCACTCTTCCACCTCTGTGCTGGTTCTCTAACCCACCACATCCTGCGCATCCAGCCATCACCTCACCAATACTGCTGTCACTGAGGCCACTGGCAGTATTTTTCCGGCTAAATCCGGTGCCTACATTTCAGATTTTGTCCAACTCCACTGCTCAGCAGCCTTTGGCACTGCTGCCCGCCTCCTTCCTGGGTGCGCTCGCCTGGTCACCCTCGCGTCTCTGCCCCCTCTCCTGCCTGTCATTCTGGGGCAGGGTCTTCTGCAGGCACTTCTTCTTCAGCCGGACCCTTCAATCTGTGCCCAACTCTGTCCTTCCCTCCCTCCCTTCTGCTTCCCCTTGCCTCTCCTCCCTCCCCCACCCCCTCCCGCCCTTCCTCTCTCCTCCCCTCCTTTCTCCACCTGCTGTCTCTTGGCAGTCCCATCAGACTCATCTACTTTCCTGGTTTCAGGTCCCATCTCCATGCTGCTGATTCCCAGGGCCACGTCTCCTGTCCAGACCCCTTTCCTGGACCTGCACATCCAGCCGCTTCCCACCCATCTTCTTTGCTGTCTCGTGGGCACGTCACATACAGCATGTCCCAACCAGAGCCCGTCAACCTCATCCCCCAAGCTGCCTCTCCCGCTGTGGTCCCGTCCCAGTGAGGGCATTGCCGTCTGGCCAGTTGCCCTGCCCGGGCACTGGGAGTCATCCTTCCCTGCTCCTGTCTCCTCCTCACTCCCCCCTACAATACTGACTGTGTCATCAGCGCCCTCTCCACCTCCACAGCCGCTCTGGTCTGGCAGAACATGACCCTCTTCTAGAGTTTGTCACAGAAGCATCAGGACTGGTGTTTCCGCCCTCACTCTTTCCATATTGCAGCCACGTGACCTTTGCACAGGGCAGATCTGGTCCTGTCATCTCTGGACGGGAAGTCTTAGCGCCTTCACCACGCGCTTTCCATCAGGGCTGCACGCTTACCATGGCTGCGGAGCCCTGTGCGCTCGGGCCCTGCTCATCTCTGCCGGCTCATACGGCTCCTGTCCTGGAAACACGCCATGCTTTCCTTCTGTTGGTGTGCCTCCAGACTTGGTGGCTCTGGTGCTTCTCCAGTGCCTAGCCCAGTCTTCCTTTCCCCCTGGAGATCGTCCTCAGCTTCCCTCTGCTGGATCGGGCCCCTCCTTCACGTCACTGATCGCGGTGGCTTGTTGGCCTTTTCCTTGCCAGCCTCGTCTGTCTTGCCCAGCTGGATCCTCACACCTGGCACGTGGTAGCTCTTAGCTATTTGGTGGCTGAAAGAACAAACATTCACTGGGAAAGGTGCTCTCTCTCGAGCGGTGAGGCAACAACATCCTAGGTGAGGGTGTTTTGCAGGCAGTGCTGAGATGGGCCGAGCCCCGGCTTGTGGGCAGTGGGGGAGGGGTGACCCAGAACAGGAGGTGGGTGGAGAAGGACTTCTCCTGAGAAGTGACCCTGAGGTTTGGAGGCGAACTAGGGGTTATCCGAATGAGTGGGATGGGGAGTAAGAGGGATCCAGGCAGGAAGAACATCTGGTCCAGGCTCTTACCTGGTGGTAGGAGAGAACAGGGTGCAGAGGGAGCTGGAGGGGGGCTCAGAATTAACTGGTCTAAGGCAGAGGGGTGTAGTGATGAGGCTGGGAAGGCAGACAGAGGGCCGACCCAGAGGGCCTTGTAAGTCTTGCTGAGGGCAGTGTGGGCTGCTGCGTTATTTGAAGAGAGGAGGGATGTGGTCTGACGGGCGGTTCAGAGCCGCTCCAGGCTGCTGTGTTGGAGAGCGGGCTGGAGGCGGGCAGGACAGGAGGAAGGAGACCAACTAGGAAGCTCCAGCCGTAGTCCAGGGAGAAGATGTCAGACATCGGACCCCAGCTGCGGCTGGGAATAGAGCAGAGGAGACAGATGAGAGAGAAGTAGCCAGGACCGAAAGGCTTGATTCAGAGTGACACACGGCCGAGGACTAATATGTCCGCGGGTGAGTAGTGAAGCCTCGGTGACAGAGGTCCCTGGGACAGACTAGTTGGTGTCCATTGTTTGGGGAGCCTTATGTGTGAAGTATCACTGGACATAACACCCAGGATTGTCATCAGATTTTCAGTTTATTTGCAGTCACCTTCAGCAATGGGCGAGGAAAGGAAAATGATTGATTTTAATTCAGAAACTGGAAACAAAGATTGCTTAGTAGACAAAGCCACATCCTATCAGGTTTCATAGAAAGAACAGTATGACAGGGCATTGTGCCAGTTGTGGGTTTCTGGGGAGGAAAATGTTCACAAGTTAAATTAAAGGAGTCTTAGAAGGAACATACTTTAAGAAAAAGGAAATGCGGGTGCCGTGAATTGGAGTTATTTTAAGTTGAGGGGCCAGTTGGAACTGGCAGAAGGTAAAGGGGAGCCTTGATGAGGCTGTACCAGGTGCCAGCTTGCTTCTTGTTGAGTGTGTAGCCACTTAACATGAATGCAAAAGAATTGTCACCCTAGGCATTTAGCCATCGAGTATTATTTGATTTTGTTACACAGTGAATGTTGTTTATAATAATTATCTCAAAATTTCAAAAGCCATTTTAAAGCTTTGCTTAAACAATTTCAAGTGCTTATCTAACCCATGGAGGGTTTTTTTTTTCATGGAAATTTTGCTAGTCTTATATTATAGTACTTGTACACATTGAGCAGACTTGCCATATCACGTAACAGCTATAAAAACAATAATTGACTCTTGAACTTTCATCTCTCAACAGAAGATTTTGAATCATTTTTTTCAAATACTTATTAAGTTACATTATGTCCTGGAAAGGAATACAAGCTATCACTTTCATTTTAGAGATGGATAAATTTGAAAAGCAAATTAGTAAAGGGATGAGGCACTCATTATTAAGTTCTGTGAGATTTACAGTTTATACACTGTCGCTTGGACGCAGCCAGCCTTGTGAAGTGGGCACACAGGTGCTGCTGGCACCTCTGCTCAAGGAAACGGAGGGTCTTGGGGTGGAGTGTGGGAGCTGTGGGCGAGCCTGGCAGGCGACGGGGCCTAAATCTCAACTCAGGTCGGAAAGGGACCCTGCGTTCCTGTCACCCCGGGGCTGCCTTGAGGCGTGGGTGTCTCATGAAGCCTTTTCAGGTGGTGAAGCTTTGCGTTTTGTCCCCAGGTTACCACACCACGGTCTTTGGTGTCTTTAGCGACTGTTTGCTGGACAACCTCCCGGGATTAAAGACCAGCGGCTCCACGGTGGAAGTCATCCCTGCTCTGCCCAGACTGCAGATCAGCACGTCTCTGCCCAGGTAGAGCACGCGCCGCGCTGGGTCTGCTTGCTGCCAAGAGGGGCACCTAGGAGTGCTTGCTGTTCAGTACACCTTCTCCGGTGGCCCCAAGAGTCTGAGTTAACCTGTGATCCTTATGACCAGAATAGAGGCGAAGGGTTTCTTCGAGGTAACCAGTAGGCGGTGTGCTCTGCTTGCAGCAAACTGGAATATAGTTGAAGTGTTTCTTACCAAGGTCAGAACAAAATGTGAAATTAGGCTTTGGAATCATAATTTTGGTGAGAAACAGTTGAGGTTTTAGAGAACTTAAGAAAAAGTCTTATCTTCTAAAAAATAGTCATTTTTTTTTTTCCTTTAGCATTATAGGAAAGCATAAAGAAGAAAGGGAAATCTCAGAGTGAATTACTATTAGTGCTTTCTGGTGTTTCCTTCCACTGTTTATCCATTAAAAAAAATGTTTGAATAGTTGAGATCGTACTACATTTTATATACTATCATAGATTACTTCTTGCATAAACGTATAACATAAGCTAAAAATTTCTATTTTAATTGCTTAAAAAAAATTACATCATAAAGGTATCTCAAAATCTCATCACCATTCATTTCCTTGCTTTTGGAATTTGGGATTGTCTCAATTTTTGCTCATATGAATAATGCTTTAATGTTTATCCTTCGGGCTGTTTTTATAAAATGTATCTTGGTATTTTCTGAAATGTTTCAAAAACTCAGTCACTTACTTAATGGGCCCCTTCTCAGTGCCAGCCTCGTCTCATCCCAGCTCAGGGCTCTGACGGGTGGGACGCTGTGCTTTGGGACAGTCAGCGCCTGTGTCCGGGCCAGGCCTGCGGCCAGGCTACATGGTTCTCTGCTTTCTCCCTCCTCTTTTTCCCACCGTACCGGAGGGGCTGGCATCCTCTTTGCTTGAGAGGCAGAGTAATTTGTGTCGACTGTGTTTTAGTTTTCCTAAACACCTTCTCTGCAAATTCAAGTTGACTACAAACAGCTTTCACTTGAGAAGTACTACCTGCTAAAATGTGGAAAGAAGTCATTTATAGTGAGGACGGGAGTCACTTTTCCTTCCTTGACAGAGGAAGTTTATTTCTTGACTCATGAACAACTTTAAAGGTATAAAATGCAAAGGAATTCACATTGATTCTTTATGCTGTTATTTTCGGAAAATGTGGTTTGGATGCACTTTTTAACCCCACCTCCCGCACACGCACCTGCCTCGTTGTTGGCTGGCTTTCGTCCCCACTGTGCCTCTAGAGCCCTTTCCCTGTGGTCACCGGTCCCTCCTTGCCTGGAAGTGGGTTTGCTGCCTGTGGGTTGGGAAGGAGATACCAGGGTAATGAGCACTGTGGATTGAGGGACAGTCAGTAGGACTCAGGCTGGAGCTTCAGACCAGGGCTGTAGTGCTGGAGCCTCAAGGGAGTGTCAGGCGAGGCTCGGGGCCTCTGGTCCAGCACCCCAGCTGACCAGCGCTGAGGACCCGCCAGCTGCCCTGGGTCCCATCAGGAGCTGCCAGCATTGCTCGCCGATTTTACTTGTGATGTGGAGGCTGTTGTATGTGCTTTTCATTTTTCTTCATTTTCCTCCACTTCCCGTGTTATCATTTGGAATGGTTCATTTAAGTTTTCTTCTTAAATCAGTGGATTTTCCCAGGCCATTTCTGAGCATGAGATTTAAAAAAATTTCAGAGAGAGCAGCACGCTCACGGATCATTTGAATTAATTCATTGTTTCACTTTTGTCCTCACCATAATCCAATCATTAAGAATTCTTTTTGCTTCACACACGCTTGAGAAAGTAAGGCCCAGTGAGAGCGATCCCGTGGATGACAGGTCGGTGACCCAGGGCGCGTCTGCATGTAGACAGCGCTCATGATGTGGCAATTTGCCCTTGAGTTCCTGGACGCTGGGTACTGATTCCATGTTAGAGCCAAGGCTCCCTAGTCCCTGTTTCTGAAATGTTTAAGTGTGGTGATGTGAATAATTCTAAAATGCCATTGGTTTTCTTTGTTTTTTTGTGCGTTTCTAAAATTTATTGTAATTATTACTATTATTTTAGGTCTGCACATTCACTGCAACCTTCCTCTGGTGATGAAATATCCATTAACGTGTCAGTCCAGCTTTACAACGGAGAAACTCAGCACCTTGTTGTGAAACTGGAAAATATTGGGATGGAGCCACTGGAGAAACTGGAAGTCACCTCAAAAATTCTCACCACCAAAGGTAGGGAATTTAAGTAGGTTTGACCCCAGAAATGTTTATCTTTTTTATTTGCAGAAGAGACACATTAGATAACCAGTGTTCAGAAAGCCTAAAAATTTCTTCCACTTTTAATTTGACACCACTGTGAAATTTTTGTCCTAATCATGCGTGAAGAACACGCAAAGGAAAATAATGGAGCACAGGATGCACCTTTGTATCCCCTGTGCTCTTAACAGTGATCAGATCTCAGGAAGCGTATCCTGGAATGAATGAATGAAGAGAAGCATTTGCAGGTTCAGAAGCATTACCATCTAGGATCCATCCATCCAGCCCAGTGTTTTCTGTGGGTTCAACACTTAGAGCCTGTGCACTCCCTCTTAAAGACAGATGCTGTTTCCTAGTTCTAAGGCACACATAGCTTGGGTGTCATAAGACCTGTGTTAAACTTTGGCTTCACTGTTTACTCGCTGTTTGTCCTTCACATGCCTCAGCTTCCTCCTGGGTAAGCAGGGGAGGTGGTCCTTAACCATGAAAAATTGTTCTAAGAATTAAGTGAGGCAGCATGCGGCAGAGGACCTGGTCTGTTTGTGGTTAGTGAGTGGTACTGATCAAAGGGGGGATATATTGTGCGTGTGTCGGGGGGAGGGCATCGAGAGTAGTAAGTGGAAATAAACTCAGGTCATTTAACAAAGTTAGAGAAATTATACCGTCTGGGGAGACCAAAGACAAAGACAAAACAGGGAGAGCAAGCTGGTGGGATTTCGGGATGTTTACATGCTTTTGACGTAGGAGTGAGGTGAGCCAGGCAGCCAGCGGGAGCTGGGCGCACCCGGGCACTGCTGAGGACGGTGCTGTCCCGGGGCTCCTGGCACTGGTGGGCCGAGGCCGCCATCTCCGTGAGGGTCTCCAGGATCGGATGCTGGGCCGTGGGGCCACAGGCATTCGGCTTCAGAACTACTTTTCCAAAGTCCAGTTACACAGTCATCGTGTGAGAGTGACGGCTGCCCCAAGTCCCCTCTGCTCTGTGGCATCGTAGTCATTTTATCCACGGTAGCGAGGTGGGGTGTAATGCTCTAACACCAGGGTTTAATTTGCATTTCCCTGATGACCAGCGAGGTTGAACACCTTTCGTGTGGTTTTGGATACTCAGGTCCTTTGTCGTACCAGCCCTTTGTCCTTTTTTTCCCAGTGGGTGTTCTGCCTTCTCTCTGTCTCTGTTTCTCTCTGTCTCTGTGTGTCTGTCTCTTTCGCTGTCTCTGTCTGCCCCTCTCTCCTGACTTGCAGGGTGTCTTTGATCCTAAGTGTAAGTTCTTTGCTGGAACTGTGTGGTGTGAATATCCCCTCCTACTCTACCCGGCTGCCTTTACACTCTCTCAGCCATGTCCTTGGATGAACAGAAGTTCTTCATTTCAGTATGGTTCACCTAATCATTCTTTTCTTTTATGGTCATTGCGTTTTGTGTCTCTGAGTCTTTGGGGAATTTTGATGATCCTACCTTAATCGCATCCTTTCTTCCCTTTCCCTCCTGTTTTCAGGAGCAAACACATATGGATTAGGTAGAAACTGCCTCCCTGACATGAAATACCTTCATCTGGTATTCTGAAGTTAATTAAATGGTTAAAGGAGTTGGTTGATGTTTGAACAAGCGAACTAACATTGAATGACAGAAAATTGCAGACTACATAGTGGTAAAAATTTTCACATCTCCTGTGATTTACCTTGCCTTCACAGCTTAGCAACTGGAAAATATCTCTTCCTTTTCTCAAATAAACCCAAACGGTAACCACGTGTCCATTATTCATCACAAACTTGCTTCTTCTTTCCGAAGCACAGATCCTCAGGGTTCTCCTTTGGAAACCCTTGCTGTCCCTGCGCCCCAGGCCCCGTATCCCTGGCCTCTGCCCCAAGCCTCAGCTTCAGCCACCTCTCCCCTTAAACTCTCGTCACGTTGACCGTTAGGAACTAGTTTCAGTTTCCTGGATGTTCGTGCTGTCTCTCTAAACTTGAGGATAAACCATCTCCTCTCACTAGGAGCCGACTTGCTAACTTCTGTTCCTGCCTTTGCCTCCTCTTCTGCAGTTAACGTATCCTGGGGTTTCTGCTTCGTGGTCACTCTGGGAAGCCTTCCTAGACTGGGTGACTGGGGCCCCCCTTTGTTGTCTCAGAGGCCCGGGTGACTTCTCAGGAGCCCCTTTCACTCTGAGTCGTCGATTGCTTGTGTTCTGGTCTCCCTCCAACCAGGTGTAAGTCTCTCGAAGGCAGCGAGTGTGTTCCCCTACCTTTGCTGTTCTTAACGCTTTTGAACTCTTCTGGAACTTATTCTTTGTATCAGCCATTCCCTCCCTCTCCAACCTTTCATTATAAAAATATTCAAACATACAGAAGAGTGGAGAGAATTTTACAGCAAACACTGCAAACCCACCGTCTAGCTTCTATAATGTTTGGCTATCCAGCCTCCTATCCATCCATTGATCCATCTTGTTTTTTTTGCGTCGTTCAAAATAAGTTGCAGATTTCTGTGCATTTTACCCATTAATACTTTAGCATGCATATCATTAATTAGACTTCAAAGTTTGTTTACTTTTCTTTGGTAAAAAGTATATGCGGTGAAATACACAAACCTGAAGTTACCATTTGATAAGTTTTGACAAATACATGTGTCTCACCCAAACTCTTATCAAGATATATCACAGACCATTCTCATCACCTCAGAAAATCCTCTCATGGCCCTTTCCAGCCAATCCCTGCCCAACCTGAGAGGTGGCCACTCTCCGTATTTACCTGGTCAGCCCTCGGTCATCGTTTACTGGCAGTGATGCGGGAGGTTGGAAACGCTCGTGGGAACCGGGCAGAATCCCTGGAGAAGCCTCCGGGGCTGGGTCCTTGCAACACTGTCAGCAGTCACCTTCTCGCCCAGCTCTCAATTTAGCCTCTTCGAGGGCAGGGGGTCAAGCATTATTACCCTCACGCTATGGATAGGGGAGGTGAAGGCAGAAGAGGTTAAATGACGTATCTGGGATCACACAGCTGGTTCCATCATGTATAGCACGGGCTGGCCATTCAAAACAACACGTTTGCAAGTGAAAAATTAAAGCTGTCATTCTTTTTTAATTCTCATCCCGAGCTGCCATACATTTACATGTGGAATTAAATTAATGAAAATAAACCATCTGCTTCCAAAATATACAAAGGGAATAATTCCTGTCACTTATATTCTACAGTACCAAAAAGCTGTCAGTATCAATAAATGATGTAATATAAATGTGAAGATGGGAAAATGTCTTAAACCGGGAACATGAGTGAGCTCCCTGTGAAGCTCTTCCACAGGGAATTAAGCGCTCCCTCCTCCGGGACCCGTGTTATTTTCTTTGTAGTGCTGTTAGGGTTATTTTATGTCTCAGCAGTAATAATAACTTTTACTTTCTAGCACTCACCACGTGCCAGCTGAGTGGTATTTCAGGTAGTTTTTTCTCATTAAGTAATCACGACACCTGTAAGAGGTCTTTCTGGGGTAGGGGTGGTCTGTTTACCTCCCTGCTGCAGCGCCGGGGCCCGGGAACTAAGAACAGTGCTTGTCACAGAGGAGGTGCTGAGTGAACCTGGCGCGAGTCCCCACCACACAGGTTGTTGCGAGGCTGGCGTGTTAATGCAGGACACGGGAGCGCTGAGGACGACCCTGAGCACGAGGTGCCCACGTCTTGCCTGCTCCGAGGATGCTGACTGCTCTCGGTGTGTTCTGTCTGCAGGTGGTCTGCGTGCCTGGGGCCTTGGCTGCGTGGGAGGCCTGCCTGCAAGCCCCACGTCTTCTCCTCCTCTTCCTGCCCCCCGTCAGGGGCCCTCGCAGGTCTCTGGTCACACCATCACTCCCCTCTGATTGACCCCCTTTTCTTCACATAAAGAAAAGTTTCCTGTTGTGTGTGTGTTTTTTTTTTTAATGATGTTTGCTGTGGGTTTGTCATATATGGCCTTTATTATGTTGAGGTAGGTTCCCTCTACGCCCATTTTCTGGAGAGTTTTTATCATAAATCGGTGTTGAATTTTGTCAAAAGCTTTTTCTGCATCTGTTGAGATGATCATATGGTTTTTATTCTTCAATTTGTTAATATGGTGTATCACATTGATTGATTTGCGTATATTAAAGAATCCTTGCATCCCTAGGATAAATCCCACTTGATCATGGAGTATGATCCTTTTAATGTGTTGTTGGATTCTGTTTGCTAGTATTTTGTTGAGGATTTTTGCATCTATATTCATCAGTGATATTGGTCCATAATTTTCTTTTTTTGTAGCATCTTTGTCTGGTTTTGGTATCAGGGTGATGGTGGCCTCATACAGTGAGTTTGGGAGTGTTCCTTCCTCTGCAGTTTTTTGGAAGAGTTTGAGAACGATGGGTGTTAGCTCTTCTCTAAATGTTTGATAGAATTCACCTGTGAAGCCATCTGGTCGTGGACTTCTGTTGGAAGGTTTTTAATCACAGTTTCAATTTCATTACTTGTGATCCGTCTGTTCATATTTTCTGTTTCTTCCTGGTTCAGTCTTGGAAGATTATACCTTTCTAAGAATTTGTCCATTTCTTCCAGGTTGTCCATTTTATTGGCATAGAGTTGCTTGTAGTAGTCTCTTAGGATGCTTTGTATTTCTGTGGTGTCTGTTGTAACTTCTCCTTTTTCATTTCTAATTTTATTGATTTGAGTCCTCTCCCTCGTTTTCTTGATGAGTCTGGCTAATGGTTTTTCAGTTTTGTTTATCTTCTCAAAGAACCAGCTTTTCGTTTTATTGATCTTTGCTCTTGTTTTCTTTGTTTCTATTTCATTTATTTCTGCTCTGATCTTTATGATTTCTTTCCTTCTGCTAACTTTGGGTTTTGTTTGTTCTTCTTTCTCTAGTTCCTTTAGGTGTAAGGTTAGATTGTTTATTTGAGACTTTTCTTGTTTCTTGAGGTAGGCTTGTATTGCTATAAATTTCCCTCTTAGAACTGCTTTTGCTGCATCCCATAGGTTTTGGATCGTCGTGTTTTCATTGTCATTTGTCTCTAGGTATTTTCTGATTTCCTCTTTGATTTCTTCAGTGATCTCTCGGTTATTTAGTAACGTATTGTTTAGCAACCATGTGTTTGTGTTTTTTACGTTTTTTTCCCTGTAATTCATTTCTAATCTCATAGCGTTGTGGTCAGAAAAGATGCTTGATATGATTTCAATTTTCTTAAATTTACTGAGGCTTGATTTGTGACCCAAGATGTGATCTATCCTGGAGAATGTTCCATGCACACTTGAGAAGAAAGTGTAATCTGCTGTTTTTGGATGGAATGTCCTATAAATATCAATTAAATCTATCTGGTTTAATGTGTCATTTAAAGCTTGTGTTTCCTTAGTAATTTTCTGTTTGGATGATCTGTCCATTGGTGTAAGTGAGGTGTCAAAGTCCCCCACTATTATTGTGTTACTGTCGATTTCCTCTTTTATAGCTGTTAGCAGTTGCCTTATGTATTGAGGTGCTCCATGTTGGGAGCATATATATTTATAATTTTTATATCTTCTTCTTGGATTGATCCCTTGATCATTATGTAGTGTCCTTCCTTGTCTCTTGTAACATTCTTTATTTTAAAGTCTATTTTATCTGATATGAGTATTGCTACTCCAGCTTTCTTTTGATTTCCATTTGCATGGAATATCTTTTTCCATCCCCTCACTTTCAGTCTGTATGTGTCCCTAGGTCTGAAGTGGGTCTCTTGTAGACAGCATATATATGGGTTTTGTTTTTGTATCCATTCAGCAAGGCTGTGTCTTTTGGTTGGAGCATTTAATCCGTTCATGTTTAAGGTAATTATCGATACGTATGTTCCTATGACCATTTTCTTAATTGTTTTGGGTTTGTTTTCGTAGGTCCTTTTCTTCTCTTGTGTTTCCCACTTAGAGAAGTTCCTTTAGCATTTGTTGTAGAGCTGGTTTGGTGTTGCTGAATTCTCTTAGCTTTTGCTTGTCTGTAAAGCTTTTGATTTCTCCATCGAATCTGAATGAGATCCTTGCCGGGTAGAGTAATCTTGGTTGTAGCTTCTTCCCTTTCTTCACTTTAAATATGTCACGCCACTCCCTTCTGGCTTGTAGAGTTTCTGCTGAGAAATCAGCTGTTAACCTTATGGGAGTTCCCTTGTATGTTATTCGTTGTTTTTCCCTTGCTGCTTTCAATAATTTTTCTTTGTCTTTAATTTTTGCCAATTTGATTCCTATTTGTCTTGGTGTGTTTCTCCTTGGGTTCATCCTGTATGGGACTCTCTGTGCTTCCTGGACTTGGGTGGCTATTTCCTTTCCCATGTTAGGGAAGAGTTCGACTATAATCTCTTCAAATATTTTCTCAGGTCCTTTCTCTCTCTCTTCTCCTTCTGGGACCCCTATAATGCCAATGTTGTTACGTTTAATGTTGTCCCAGAGGTCTCTTAGGCTGTCTTCATTTCTTTTCATTCTTATTTCTTTATTCTGTTCCGTAGCAGTGAATTCCACCATTCTGTCTTCCAGGTCACTTATCCGTTCTTCTGCCTCAGTTATTCTGCTATTGATTCCTTCTAGTGTATTTTTCATTTCAGTTATTGTATTGTTCATCTCTGTTTGTTTGTTCTTTAATTCTTCTAGGTCTTTGTTAAACATTTCTTGCATCTTCTCGATCTTTGCCTCCATTCTTTTTCTGAGGTCCTGGATCATCTTCACTATCATTATTCTGAATTCTTTTTCTGGAAGGTTGCCTATCTCCGCTTCGTTTGGTTGTTTTTCTGGGGTTTTATCTTGTTCCTTCATCTGGTACATAGCCCTCTGCCTTTTCATCTTGTCTATCTTTCTGTGAATGTGGTTTTTGTTCCACAGGCTGCAGGATTGTAGTTCTTCTTGCTTCTGCTGTCTGCCCTCTGGTGGATGAGGCTGTCTCCCTGTTGTGTTTTTCTCCTCCATCTTCCTTGCTTTCCTGTCTTGTTCTAATCCCTGCTCTTACAGACTCACGGAGTGAAGTAAGTCAGAAAGAGGAAAACAAATACTGTATGTTAACACATATATATGGAATAAAAAACAAAAAAGGTTCTGAACAACCTAGGGGCAGGACAGGAATAAAGACGCAGACCTAGAGAATGGACTTGAGGATACGGGGAGGGGGAAGGGGAAGCTGGGACGAAGTGAGAGAGTGGCATGGACATATATACACTACCAAACGTAAAATAGATAGCTAATGGGAAGTAGCCGCATAGCACAGGGAGATCAGCTCAGTGCTTTGTGTCCACCTAGAGGGGTGGGGTAGGGAGGGTGGGAGGGAGACGCAAGAGGGAGGGGATATGGGGATATATGTATACGAATGGCTGATTCACTTTTTTATACAGCAGAAATTAACACACCATTGTAAAGCAATTATACTCCAATAAAGATGTTAAAAAAAAAAGAGAAAAAAATCCTTTTGCATTTGCAGTATATGGTAGGGATCAGGGACACTTAAGAGTCACACAGGCCTTTGTGGGCCTCTCAGGGGTCTGAGCTGCCATCTGGGCACTTATGGGGCACGTGTGTTCCCCCATCACAAGCTCCTGACCTGGAGCTGAGCATTTACAATCCACCGCATCAGGACAAGGATCATCCGCCCATGTCATGGAGTGACTCTAATGACAGTCCGTTTGTGAGCACGTCTTTATTTGTAGGTTGTCAAAGAGGCAAACTTCTGCCTTTACTTAAGTAATCATAAATTTTATTATAATTAAGCCCCAATTGAGATGAATTTCTTGTATTTGCTTTTCAACAAATCTTCTGAGATACCCGTGAGTGTGTGTACAAACACAAATATACACATACCTGTGTACATAAATACATATACACATCCCTTCATTTCTTTATACTTCCAGCTTAATTTTTTGACAAAAAGCAATGGCTCCATGTGGGTATAATGAACAGCTCCTATGTGTTTTGACTGAGGTGCCGTTCCCTGCTGCTTCCTGCTCTCATCAGCATTGTGGCAAAGTCTCTGCAATTAGAAACACAGATGAAAGGTCCTCAGATGTTGAAGGTCAGCAGCAGTAACGACTCCTCTGGTAGTGTCAGTGTCAAATAACCAGTTTCACTTGACTGCATGAAACTAAACTCTAGCATTAAAATAATGACTATTATTTCTGAAACGAAATTCCACAGGGGGGAGAATTAGTGACATATACTACTCTCTTGGTTTATGTTTATCTTGTTATTCCTGATAGTTTATCATTATATAGGATTTTGAAAGGCCCCTCTGGACATTCCATTTTGTAGCACAGTAATGAAGGAAAGAACCAGAAAGGCCCACTTTTGAGGCGTAAAAACATATTAAATCCGACAATGAAGCTATTCGGCTTTCTGTCCTGCTGCAGCTGGAGGAAAGTCCATGCGCTGTGAATTCCTTTGTGTCGTTACTTAGCTTTAAATACCTTAGTTGTTTGGCCGCAGAAGGTGAATAAGCTGTTCCCCACAAGTGGACTTGCCTGTTGTCTGAATGTGTCACTCTTAAGCCACGGAACTTAATACAGAAATAAGCAGTGCAGCTAGCACCCTTTCTGAGTATACCCTAAGCTTGGAGGCAGTGGGGTACTGAACACAGGACTTTGAACCTTATTTAGCTACTGGCCTTTTCTGGGGCTGGGGGCGGGGGTTGGGTGGCAGTTTTCAGGTCTCTTCTTGAGCTGTGCTGTTTGCCTGCGCACGTAGCGGGAGCGGCCAGCGCGGTTCCACGCGGCTTGCGTGCTGCCCTTGTCCCTTTCCTGCTGCTCTGCTGTTCCCTCTGTCAGGGCAGGTGGTAGCACGGCCTCTCTTCAGCCGGCGACTTGAGAGATGGGTTTTGGAGTCGGATGGGTTTGGCTCCCAGCCGCTTGCTGTTAGCGACCCCTGTGTGGCTGCCCTGAGCAGGCCGCTGAGTGCTTGCGGGTTAGTGTTGCAGCCTGGGCACCCCTGGCCCAGCCCTGCTCTCATCTGGTGATTCCAGAAAGAGTGGTAGTGCCTCTGGGGTGCCCAGCACAGTGCCTGGCACGTGGTGGGTGATGGGTACCTGCTAAGTTCCCTTCCCTTTAAGTGGGGAAATGAGCTGCTGCTTTTGCTTCGCGATCGCTGCACCGGGGGAGTGTCTGCAGGGCTGGGAAGCCAGCACTCAGCGTGGGCAGGGCTGACTTGAAATACACAAACTCATGCCCCGCCTGAGGCAGGCAGGTGCCTGGGTCCACGTTTCCTGGGTTGATCTCTCCTTGAGCTGTTCAGAAGCCATCTTAGCTTTCTCTTTGCTCTCAAATTTTTCCTGGAATGGTGAAATTTAACGATCCCCCAGATGAGCAAGGGTGTTCTGGCATTAAACCCTGCTCATCACACAGCGAACGAAACCAGAAGAGGTGAGATGGTGAGAAGCAGCCTGGGAGGCCGTGGGCAGCTCTGACAGTGAGGAGCTTGCTGGCTTCTCTGTCCCTGGCCACCCAGGGGAACCTGTTAGCTGATCGATTCTCAGGACCCAAGGGGCTCGGTAAGGAGCCCGCTGAAGGCCCAGGAAGGAGTTAACAGTAAGAGTTACCCTCCCTGCCGAGTTTTCTAACTTTCTCGGCCTGGTCTTTTTTCGAGTTGCTTGTGTTATGGCATTTTTATGTAATTCTTAAAAAAAACCAGAACACAAAAACACTTTGTGGCAATACAGGGCAAAACTTAAAAAATAAATCTCGTAAAAAAGCGGTTTTTTTCCTTCTTAGCACGGTCAAAGCATACAAGCGTCTTGGGGAAAACAATGTCTCCTTCAGTGTTCCTGCCACATCCCGCCTGCACGTTTGGGTGAGGACAGAAGCAGAGGAGAGCTGGGAGGAGGTGGCAGCGGCCGCACGGGGTTAGTGGGCCAGGCGCTCCCGGCAGAGGGGGCAGCACATGTGGGTGGTAGTAGGGGCACAGCGGGTGAACGTGGGGAAGGGGAGGAGGAAAGGCAGGGGTGAGCCCGGACTGTTCTTCCCAAGGCGTTTCAGTCCTGTCAGGACCCACGTATGCTGGTGCAGCAGGAGATGCGCTGAGAGCCCTCACCTAGTTTCTGCCCGTCCACAGGAACAGAGCTGAATGAGTGCCTGCGTCTTGGTGCCTGTGTTTCAGAAGTGGCCCAGTAGAAGCTTTGGGAGGGGGCCTTTGCGGGGCCTCAGTATCTTGGCCGGTATTGCCATTTCATAGAAAGGTTGGCCAGAGCTGCTGTTGCAGATGGAGAGGCTGTTTAAAGAAGTTAGCACGCACTGCTATAGTCCTGGGGCTTTGGGATCTGGGCTTCCAGCAAGCAGGGCCCAAGCGGTTTTCTGCCCTGGCTTCATGTCGCCTCATATGTCATATACCCTTCTATCCCAAATTAATCTGTGGGATTGAAAAATAAAGACAAAGAATTTATTAACCTGGTTCACACATACTTATAGAATGTGAGTTACTGGGTCATCGAGAGGATTTTGGTACCATTAGTGCTTTGGGAGGGAAGGCAGTAACTTCCGTTGTAGAGTCGGATGCTGGCAAAATACCCAGAGAGTAATATATCCAGCAGGACTAGAGGTCAGGTCAGTTTGTAAAACTTAATCAGATGAGGCTCCTGCCACATACTCAATAATTGCCAGCAAACATCTAGAATCTGTGTGTTCCATACAGTATTCATTCTATAGGAGGAGGGTGACAAGACCAGTGTGTGTGTGAGGAGTTTTGAGTGTAACGGCCATTAAATGCGTCACACGCACAGGAGGGTGTGTAGACACATACACGCCAAGTCCAGAGTCAACCCCACGGGTCCCACTACTCTTTAACCTGCCTGGCCTCTCCTCATCTTCAAGTCTGGTCTGATTAGCAGTCTCTCCCGGAGGTTTTCCCTGGATCTGTGGTTAACTGTCAGGCGCCCAAGTATCCCGGCCTACAGTGATTAATCGTTCACGTTGTCCTTAAATCTTACCTCCCAGGAACCAGCACTCTCAACAGTCCCATCATCCTTTTCCCAACTGCCCATCTGTTTTTAGATCATTCTGAAATAATGTAGTAATATCAGTCTATTAAAAAATCTGAACACCCTATAAACTAGTGGAATCGGTATTGCCACTGTGCACTGGACACTTAATTGAGCACCTATTGTATGCCAGGTCCTCTACTTCCCAGCTGGATGACCACCAGCAAGGACGTGCACTTCCTTGGTTTCCCAGGGGGATAATGACGACAACTCCGCTGGGTTACTGTGAGGATTAAGTGAGATGACTCACATGTGGAAAGTGTCTGGCACGTTCGAGGTTCGGTGTTCAGTGAATAACTAAGTAAATGAATGTGATGTGGTTTCTAAACACCTTTCAAGGATGCCACCCCTGATCTGTTCCTATTTAAGGATACCCTGAGGATAAATGTGCTCTATTAGACGTGTTCTAATTGGAGCTCAGCCAGTTCTGGAGGGAGCACACCCCGGACAGGAAGACATGAACTTATTCTGCGTTTACAGCACAGTTTGGCCTCGTGTTCTTGCAGTTAGCAAACCTCACAGGTCTTTCTTCTTCAATATATGAACCTCGATCAAGCTCTCTGTCTTCCACTGGACTCTTGCAATGTTGATTTCTGGGTCCCAAGAGGATGACTTTATTTTTTAACCCTACCTTGATGTGCCTTCATGCAGGAAGTGAATGTCATGGCTCTAGAATCATTTGGATGTAGAATTCCGGCACTTTTCCCTAGTTTTGGACCATGGGCAAGTTACTCTCTCTAGGTGTCCATTGCCTTATTCTGACGGAGGGGATTTAGCACAGAGAGTCGGTTTGTTTAAAGGGAGGTGGTAAGGTAACCCTTAGGCGGGAACAGCAGCAGGTTGCTCCCCTGTCTGGGACTGAGGGACAGCAGGAGGGGGGATTAGCGAGGCAGATTAGGGGACAGAGAAGTACAGTGGGAAGGCCTCCCGTTCACCTCGCTGGTGTGGAGGGATTCCCGCCCAAGGGCCAGGAGGATGGACACACACGTAGCGCCCGATGCTGGATGGATGGGATCACAGCCCGCCATGCAGGGGACAGAGGGAAACCAGAGGCCGTGGGGAGGCAGGCTTTGTAGTGTCAACGATGTGGGGTGCCCCCTGGTTCCCACAGGGGGCTGTGCTTGGCTGGCAGGGAACTGAAACCCACCCTCAGGGCTAAGCGGGAGCTTCGTCTGGTCCCCCGGATACGGAGGGTTGTTTGTCAGGGGACCGTATCCCCGGGAGCAGAGTCAGGAGGAGAACTTGCGGTGAGGTTGTTCCAGGCCCTCCTGGTTTCACCACGTGTCAAGGCTAATATTGGACTTGATTCTAGGCCCTAAACACCCGCTCCTCCCAGTCTGTAATGAAGCAGGGATCGTCTGGCAGGAGGGGGAGCCACACAGGTGACACAGCTGCTTCCAGATGACACAACCGGTGCCCCCCCTGCCCCCCTGGCTCCTTCCTGGGCCCCTTCCTCCTCTCAGCACATTTCAGCTTTAGTCTATACAGTGCTTTACAGACACCACCCAGTTTAATCTGTAAAACAGCCCTGTGATGTAGGAGTTGTCACCCCCATTTCATACACGAAGAAATGTTGACATGGACGAATCATCACTCCCCATCCAGCTCTAGGTGGTCAGAGTCAAAAAGGCGTCAAACCCAAGGCCGTCTGACTCCGGAGAGCTAAGGACGCCCCCCGCCCCCCAAAAGGCCCTTTCTGATTTTGTGTTCCTGTTACCTGAAGAGGGTCTCTCTCCCCCTAAACGTGGATCTGTTTCTCTTTAAGGCGATAGAACATAGAAAGTACTGGTTGAGCTCTGACTCTGTTCATGAGAACAAGAGTGCACGGCTCTTGTCGGGGAGAGAAAGCCGCTCCACGGGGGCAGTGCTCATAGACACAGGCCTTGGAACAGCCGTGATTCTGGAATTCTCTGGTACTTTGATCCATCCCATTTTAAATGGTTTGCATCTTTCTTTGCTTTTCTTTCCGAATTTTCTAGGCGGATAGCTAAGTCTCCTGCTGCCTCAGTTGCATCCTCATTATCACCTTTATTACTGTCATTGTAGAAAAATTATATGGTGACTTCCTGAGCTGGAAACTAGAAGAAACCCTTGCCCAGTTTCCCTTGCAACCTGGAAAGGTGGCCACTTTCACCGTCAGCATCAAAGTGAAGCTGGATTTCTCTTGCCAGGAGAATCTCCTCCAAGACCTCAGTGACGGTAAGTTCTTCCCCAGTTTTAATCAGCACATCGCGGTCCCCAGTCACACGGTAGCGATCCCCATGCCTCGAGCCCCGCTGCTCTCGTGGTAACGTGCTTGTCATTCATTAGCTCGAGCGGTTGAGACTTCTCCTGGGCACGTACTTAACGAGTGAGTTACTGTGCACGGGGAAAGTGATAAAAGTACTTTTCCGTTGAACGATTTCTTAATTCACACTCTTTACTATTTTGTGCTCGTTTGCCAGGAGGTCATCCTAAATTAGTGGAATGTAGGAATTACTGCATTCTTCTTCAAGCATAACTGCTGTGATCCCTTAGACGTCTCATTAGCTGTGATTATGAAGTTCTCCTTCAAAGTCTAATGATTTCTATAAGGAAATGGAGTGTGGAGAAAAATGGGAATTTATTTTTGTTATAACATTAGGACTAGCTGATTAGGGGTAAGATTTCATAGATTAATTATGTCCGATTACGCAGCATGCATCCATACTTTCATTGGGAGTCATCGTGGGGTGTGTTAGTTAGCTCAGGCTGCCACAAGAGAATACCACAGACAGCGTGGCTACAATTACAAACTTCTTTTCTCATAGTTGTGGAGGCTGGAAGTCTGAGATCAAGGTGCCAGCATGGCCACGTTCTGGTGAGGGCCCTTTCCTGGCTTGCACACAGCTGCCTTCTCACTGTGTCCTCACGCGGCAGAGCAAGCCTGGTGTCTCTTCCCCTTCTTAGAAGGACGCCAGTTTTATCAGACTAAGCCCCCACCCTGTGGCCTCATTTAACTTTTGTTACCTCCTCATGGGCCCTGTCTTCAATTATAGTCACAGTGGAGGTTAGGGCTTCAACATATGAATTTGGGGGGCCACATTCAGTCAAAGGGTGTTATTGGAGACGGTCAACAGATTCTGTTACTAGAACGTAGCAACTATGTGACTTTGACTTCTCTGTGCCTTAATCTGATAAGATGACAGTAATACCCATTTCTACAGTTGCTGTGAGGATTTGCCCTTCACCTGCAACATGGTAAGGGGTCAACAAGTGTTAGTTATATTCCCCACCCCCACCCCCCACCGCCGTCACAGATTTATGGCATTACAAGACATTTAACCACCTCTTATTAGAGACAAGCACTTGGCCGGGCTCTTGGAAAACAGAGATGAATGAGTCAAGGTCTGTCCCCTGGGCAGTAGTAATAACAGCAGCTAACATTTAAGAGGTGTGCCTAGATCAACTCACTGAACCCTCACAGCAGCCCTATGAAATAGGTGCTATTAATAGCTCCGTTTTACAAATAGGGACAGTAAGGCATAGAGAGGTTGTACAGTTTTTCCAAGGTCACACAGCTAGGAAGTGGCAAAGCTGGGTTGTGAAGCCAGGCAGCCTGACTCCAGAGTCTGTCCTCGTAACCATTCTGTGGCCTGTTGTTGCCCAGAGGGTCAGCCAGAAAAATAAATACGTGATTGGAACACCCTGAGACTCAGGGGTGTAACTGAGATGCAGCTCACTTTATCAGTAGGGTCCTGCAGGGAGGGCCTCCCAGAGCTGGTGTGTGACTTGGGCCTGAATTGGGGAGGATCCTAGAAGAAGAAAAAAGCCTGTGCTCCACAGGCCTTTCAAGGAGCAGCAGGTACAGAGGCCCGGAGATCTCTGGCCAGTGACGCAGTGGGATTCACCTCCAGAGACTAGATGGACATACGTGTAGACGCAGACCTGATTATTCAGATCTCATTTCAGTTGTCTCCCCGGTGGAGAGGCTACCTGGACCGCGTCGGCTAAGTCAGCACGCCCCGCCCACTGTCATTTTTGTCGGGTCCTCCCCGCATTATGGACTGCTCCTGTTCCCTGGAAGTGTCTTGTTTGGTTTTTCCTGTCCTGCTCCCTCCGTCCTTTACCTTAAAAGTTTCACAGGGAGAAGGACCTCATCTGTCTTACTCAGGAGGCCCTGTGTTCACAGTACCTGGATGGTGTACCTGGAGGGAGGGGAGTGGATGAGCTCCTCTTCCCCTCCCCCCTCGGTGTGGAAGCTCCTCCCTCCTGACCTCGTCTGACCCTAATGACCTCCCAAAGGCCCCGCCTCGTAGTGCTGTCACATTGGGGTTAGGGCTTCAACACAGGGATTCTGTGGGGGACACCTACTCTAAGTCCATAGTACACTCCATGAAATTTCTTCTCCTGTACTCTCTGGAGTGTTTAAATAACCATTAAATTTTTTTTTTTTATATTATTAAGGCAGGTAGGAAAATAAGTTTACTGTTGGACACACTAGAAATGGAAGATATCACGTGGATTTAACATTATACCAGAACTCAAAAAATATCAGATGAAATGGATATTCTTTTCTGTCTCTAAATGGCTTTGTACCACTGGACTGCATCTTTCTGTAAGTAGACAGAGGGTTACAGACAGAGTTTCTGACTTTTCTTTTTCCCAAGAAGGGAGTTTGGCAGAATCAGTGGTGCCTGACACCTGTCGAGGGAATGCTTGATGAGTTGTTATCCCGGGGGTATGTCTGGGCAAGTGGACGCCTAGCTGAGATCATTTGGATGTGAGACGTGAAGGAAAGCTGGTTGTTACTTGTGCTGCTGACCATTTGGGGCAGGTCACTCCTGAGAGAGAGACAATGGAAGGCCTCCAGGTGGAAGCTGAAGCTGCTTTTATTTTGGCGGCTCCTTGAGTTTATGTGTTCAATGTGGACATATTTTGTTATGTTTCCGCCTTTAGTTACAGAGTTCTGGAGGATTGTCTCTGCCCTTCTGTGCTGAAAGTAAAATTGCAATTTGGGATTTATAGTCTGAAAATACGTTCTTCTGTCTTTTAAAATAAAACCAAAGAGAGCTAGAAGTAGGTTTACCAAGTGGTTTGTAAATGAAAGGCTGGCCTAGGTTCCCGTTAGTTAGATATAGCACAGGTGTGCAATAGAGCATGGTTATAATTAATTAGATGCCCTCTTGGGCTTCCCTGGTGGCGCAGTGGTTAAGAATCTGCCTGCCAATGCAGTGGGAGACGGGTACGAACCCTGGTCGGGGAAGATCCCACATGCCGCGGAGCAACTAAGCCCGTGCGCCACAACTACTGAGCCTGCGCTCTAGAGCCCGTGCTCCACAACAGGAGAAGCCACCGCAGTGAGAAGCCCGTGCTCCGCAATGAAGAGCAGCCCCCGCTCGCCACAACTAGAGAAAGCCCGCGTGCAGCAACGAAGACCCAACGCAGCCAAAATAAAATAAATAAATAAATAAAAATTAGATGCCCTCTTTATTTATTTTTGTACTGATATATGTGTTTTTATTTTTGTAATACAGTATCATAGATAATGGCATTTGTAGTAGAACAGAATTAGAATATACTTTTTTTTAGATTTTTCTTTTTTTTGATGTGGACCATTTTTTAAAGTCTTTACTCAATTTGTTACAATATTGCTTTTGTTTTATGTTTCGGCTCTTTGGCCATGAGGCATGTGAGATCCTAGCTCCCCGACCAGGGGTCCAGGGATCAAACCCGCCTGCATTGGAAGGCGAAGTCCTAACCACTGGACTGCCAGGGAAGTCCCAGAATATACTTTTTTATTGTGTGTTAAAGTAATATACTTTTACATAAATTTGCATTAATGTATCTAGTGGTCTGGCAAATACAGTATTCTAAGTGAGATGCCCTCTCTATTGATAATGGTTAATAGACACTCTGGCTGGTCATTTACATAGCAAATCGTAGAGTTTGAGACACAGAATCTTAATGTCCACACCCAGGCAAGTTCTATAGAGGAAAGAAAAAGTTGGACACCAAGGCCCACAAAAGACTTCTGCAGAGTTTGGTCGGTGGATAATGCATTGCTCCGTGTAGTTCAGTCTGAGCAACCGGGAGCCTGTGACTTAGCCCTTATTTGGAGACAGCTGTACACTCAGTGGCAGAGGCTCATTTGTGGCCTCTTGCAACTGGGAGATGCCCCACGGGTGGCACTTGGTCCGACAGTTTCAGAACCTCCAGCCGGGGACCCCTGTGGACCCGATTGGCTTTTTAGGCAGGCACTCACATTAACTATGGTTACTGAAACTAGATGCCATTTAAAAAACTTACAGAAATAAATGTAACTGTCACGCAAAGCAGGACACTGGATCCAGTGTGGCTGTAGACAGATGGAAGAGAATTAATATTTGTTGAGCATTGTCAGATGCTGCATATCAGGTCTGGACCAGCGACTTTATTTGCATTATTTCTATTTAACCTTCCCAACAACTCTATAAAGTAGATGATTCCATTTTGTAGAGACAGGTGGGAGGACTATTCTGGATTAGAGGACATGGAAGAGATCTAACAATCAAATGCTATGTGCAATCCTTAATCGTACCCCGGATTAAAAAAAGACCCTGAAGACATTTTTGGGGCCTCAGGATGCTGGCTGGGGCAAGAGAGAATCGGGTGTCTCGGTACTCATCCCGCACAGCGGAGGAAGTACGGTGCTCGCTCCCACGTGCACCGCCCCCCGGGAGGAGCCCTGGGCTGACTCCGTCTCTCTGGGCACTGAGCTGCCGCCTTTGGGGAGGGTGACGTGGGTAGAGTCAGGCGGTGTCCCCGACCCTCTTCAGTGCATCCAGTCTCAGAGTTTTGTGTGCTGGGCCTTCTCTGTTGGACCCCTGGACCCCCCACCGAGGCCCTCTCGTGTGTGGGTGATGGTCCAAATTGGCGTTCTTTGCGGAGAACATGGCAGAAAACTCTTATTCTGCCATGATGATGATGCCACTCTCTGCAAAAGCGATTTTAAACTGTTTTCAGTGATTATTGTGGCAGAGATAGTGTTGGTATGCTGAAACTGTGTGTGAATGTGGAATTAAGTAAATGATCAATTCTGTGATAATCTAATTCTAGCATCTGAATCTGGTCCTGAACGAGGGTTCTCATTTGGAAGAGATAACTGATATAAGATGATAGAGACGAAGTAAAAACCTTGTAGTCTGGAATTTAAATAAAAGATATCAGTAAGAAATTATGGGATATTTAAAGATCTGTCTATCTATCTATCTATCTATCTGTCTATCTATCTATCTATCTACTCCAAGGCCTGGAAACCCAGCAGCCCAGCAGCAGTGAGCATTCCTAGCGCCCACATCATGGTGTTGAAAGAAACCAGGGCTTCTTGGAGAAGTGGCCACTTGCAGGTCTGGAGCAGGAATTGTCTGTAGTGAGGTGATCTGGGAACATCCTGTGAAACCTACAGCAGGGAAGCTTTCAGAGTGGATTTACTAGAGCTGTGTTAGGAGGACCCAACGTGAAGAGGCAGCCGCTGGCATTCTGAGCACCAGCAGGGGTGATACCTGCGTTTCAGCCTTGGGTGCTTAGTGCTGTTAGAAAGAACTGTCAACCTTTGGCGAATGATGGGGAACCAATTCATTATTTTAAAAATGATAGGTAATGAGTATTCTGCCTCTGCATACAGATGTACGGTCGGACAACCTAAGAGTTGATGAGGGCAGTTTCTCTTTATAGAAGTATGCCCGCTAACACTTGAGAAGGGACGATAGAATTAGAAACTCTCCACTTTGCAGCTCCTAATAGATTATGGGTTGAGACCATGAGCATCCACACAGCAGAATAAGAGACAGGCAGGCATTATGTTCTTCCTGATGGGAGAGCGCACACCTCCCATGAGTTAGCGTTGCCCCGAATCACACCTGAGGCTGATCAGCACTCCAGCTCTCACTACCAGTTCACAGGAGTTCTGCCGACAGAAAAACCTGTGAAGCTACTCCAATTCAGACTACGGTTAACTCTGCAAACAGCGTGGTTTCTTCAACAAGTAAATGGCAAGAGAATAAAAGGGATGAAGTCCTGGAGATGGATGGTAGGGATGGTTTCTAGCTGTGGGACGCTGCCATCTCTCACGGCCATTCTGAAACATCGTGTCGGGCCTGCGATGCTGCTTCTCTCCGCCGGCGGTGTGTGTCCATCCTTCGTGTGCCTGCCGATCCCCACCTTACCACTTCCTCTCTTTAGCCCTCACGGCCCCTCCCTCGTGCTCGCTCATGGCCCGTGTGTCCCCTCGACACCTCTGAATGCTGTCACAGTTTCACTTCACGTCTCTACTCCCAATACCCAGCACAGGGCCTGGCTCAGAGAAGATCCCAGTAAATATTTATTGAGTTGAGGAGATGAAAGGAATGTTGTGAAGCCAGATTGAGTGGTCCTGACCCTGAGTTCAGGGAGGGGAGAGCCGTCTGGGTGGGGACAGACAGGTGCTGGCTTCTGGATGCGGGGTCCTCGAACAGCGCCTGACTGCGGGGTGAGCTGGACGCAGTGGGCAGGGATGGAGGCAGTGGGGTTGGGTATTCAGGAGAAGGAGGGGATCCTGGTTGGAATGGTAGGTTCAGGCAGGCTGTGGAAGGCCTGAAACTCCAGGGAAGTAACTCAGACTTTATTGGAAGATACTGGAGAGTCCCTGAAAGTGTTTTGAAAAAAGGTTGATGTGATGGAGACTGTTGGGAGAAGGTGGGTGGGCAGATTGGAGGGGTAGCCCGAGATTCACCTGGTGCGGTAGGTGACAGGTGTGAGGGTTCAAGGGTGAGGCACGTAGGTCTTAAGCAGGAGAGAGCCAGGTGGGCAGGAGAGGAGGGGATTCAGAAGTCTGGCCGCTGCGTCTCTACCTGGAGGGCGTCCTTCCCGCCCTTCCCTGCGGCCGTCGCTGGAGGCCTCCGGGTGTTTGTAGCACAGGATTTAGGAGCTGGTTCAGCATTTGGTGAGCTATTGGAATTTGTTCTGCTCCCCACGGAAATGCTTCTTGCCTGAAATGTCTCTTGTTTGTTACGCTAAAGACAAACTCTGCCTGTGGGAAGTTCGATTCATTTCAGTTTCTTTGTCCAGAGTTGGAGATTTGGGTTTAAAAAAGCCATGTTTACATTTGGCATTTCATTATGTTTTGCTTCTTCATAATTTGATGATAAGAGATGCTTTGGCTTATCATTGTGGCCGGGGATTGGTTTTATTTGAGAGTCGTTGCTGTGGAATCTTCTGTGTTCTCTCTCCTACCTTGTCTCGCTCCCCGATGACTGTGCCTGAAACCAGGGCGTCACTGAGTGTCTTTGCCCTGGTCTGCCGCTCTCCTCAAAAGGAAATACTAATTTTTGGGAAACTCCGTCTTACTTTTTAAGGAACAATGACTCATCCTGAATTACCCAGAAACCAAAGACAAAGGTGGTTGGAATCTTAATGTCAGAAGATTTCTCTTTTTCTTTACAATTCCTAGATGCCCGAGGCTTTCATAAACATGTGATTTTAAAGAAGATTTTCTTGAAACCTGGGTTTTTTTCTGCGGCTACAGAGTACGGAGGCTGGAAGGAGACGAAGCTGTACTGAGTGGCCCCCGCGTTTGGGCGTGTGATGGAGGTGCTGACGGTTCTCTCTCTAGCCCTGAGAGGTGGCTGGACGGTGACCCCCGAGTTTGGGCTCTGTACCCCCAGCTCTGTGGTTCCCCTCGGCTGTACCAGCTCCCAGCTGCTGAAATGTTCTGCCTTTTTGGTCTTTCTCACCATAGCACACCCATCCTGAGGGCAGGGCCAGGGACATCTTTGTCTTTTTTTTTTTTTTTTTTTGGCCGCGCTGTGTGGTATGTGGGATTTTAGTTCCCCGGCCAGGGATTGAACCCACACCCCCTGCACTGGAAGTGCAGAGTCTTAACCACTGGACCGCCAGGGAAGTCCCCCATCTTTGTCTTTTAATTCCAGCTCCTGGCTCCCAGCCTGGAGGTTGGCTCCTCCCTCCTCATCTTGCTTTTCCTTCTTCCTCATGGCAGCTCTTGGTCAGTTCCATTTGCTGCTTCCTCCTTTCCCTCTTGACCATTACAGAGCGGAGTTGCTCAGGGCTCCAGCCAAGATCCTCGTCTTCTTTCCTTCCAAGTTTGCTCTCTCACAAGACTTTCTCATCTTCCAGATGGAGTCAGTGACTGTCTCCCGCACCCCACCCCCTGTCCAGACCTCTCCTCTGTACTCCTGGTCCGTGGATCCGACTGTGTGCTCCGAAGGCTCTCGGTTCTGGGGAAAAAGCGGCAGGTGAAGCTGGGGGGAGGTTTGCTTGGTGGCCGCCATTCCCCTCCCCCAGCCGTGGGGGGCTTCCATCCCTGTCCTCGTGCTGCAGTCTGTGCTCTTCCCCTGCAGATGAAGGCTTGGACCCCATAGGGAGAGGGGAGGGGCTGGTGTGGGGCAGTGGCTCTGGTCCCCTCCCAACCGGCCCCAAGAGGAGCCCTCAGGATCCTTCTCCTGGGGGAGAAGCCTGCATGGCGTGGACAGCAGCCCCCAGGAGACTTCCTGGTCTCATAGCCCGTGCCAGACGTTTAGCAGTCCATTAACAACGTCTAGCTGAACCTTCCGACTGGCTTTCACGGCCCACATAGGCACGTGTGCTGGGGTCCTGCTTCTCCCTGTAGGTGCCTGTCCACAGATTTCAGGTTAGTTTTCCCTGTGACTTCATTTCTCTGATCAGTTCAGGAAAAGTTAATTTCCAGTTTATCCAGCTTTTTTCTTAAGGATGGAAGCAGTGCTTTTCTCAAATCTCAACATTTCCAAGCGGTAATCAGAAGCCCACATCCTTTATTTTAAATCAGACCTCCGATCATTTTTGGACTGTGTTGGCCATTTGTCAGACTACACACTGCTTTTGTGTTCAGTGGGTTATCTGCTTTTGTTCTGAAGGAAAAGGTTAATGATGCACCTGACAGCCTGCCCATCGTTATATTTAGCCTGCATCACCCACCAGCCTTCTGACTCACAAACCGTAATTTCACAGCACGATGGCTCAGCTAAGGGAAAGGTCAGGCTGCTTCTGCTCCCTGGGGCTCTCGGGAGCATATCTGAGTGAGACAGAAAGCTGAGTTCTTGCCCCGCCATCTAATAACCTGTGGAGGGGCGCTGATCCCGTGGTCCCTGTTAGTCTGCAGGTGGGATGGTTGACTCAGCTCTGATTTAAATTCAGCTTGGAAAATAACTTGCTAAACCACCAGGAGAGAATGAAAATCCAGGTGTTTGTCATTCATCAGCAACAGGTGATCCTATTGCAGGCAACCAGGGCTGAGGTGTTCTGGATCATTGATCTCACTGTTCGCATTACTGCCTTTCCAGTCAAGCTGGTGGTGACTCACTGGGAAACAAATTAGGTAGGTGTTCAGTTGAGGTGATTTAAGAAGGTTTTCCCCCTGCAAAGAGAAAGGGGTGATTTCTGTGGATCGCCGCAGGCTGGTATACTTCGAGCTCATGCTCGTGATTGCACCGAGTCTTATCAATTTTGTTTTCTAAGTCTCTCCAGCCCTTCTCTACACATCCACCATCACTGCTCGGCTTAAAGCCCTGATAATTTCTCATCTGGACCATGCTGGGAGCCTTCTGACTGGTCTCCCAGCAGCTCATTTTGCGCCCTCTTCGCTGTCTTCCATATTTTCCCTGCAGTCCTTTCTCCAGAGCAGAATCTGTTATGTCCTTCTTCTGCCGTGCACCTTCCAAGGGCGTTCCATCGCCCTCAGATAAAGCCTCAAGTCTGGCTTGTGTGGTCTTGCCCTGGCCCGCCTGTTTGGCCTCCTTGCCCACCCGTCTCTTCTCCCTCATTTGGTTTATATTCCAGAAATACTGAATGACTTGTATTTCTGACTTGCCATGCCCTCTTAGGCTTCTTGCCTTTGAGTGTAAGCCAATAGATTCAAACTCTGCTGCACATTGGAATCAGCTGGGGATCTTTAAAAGCTCTGCCTGGCTTCCACCCTAGACCTCGTGATTTCATAGGCATGGGGTGTGACCTGGGTGTCAGGGTGTCCTAAAGTGTCCCAAATGATTCTTATAAGCATCGCAGTTTGGGAACCATTGACATAGACTGTCTTTCTCCCTAAAAAACTTACTCATTCTCTGAGTCTCCTGGCCTTCTTCAGGCAGACACAATTGCTGCTTATCTTCTGTTTCCTCTGAAAAGCTTTGCCATCTGGTGGGATTGCATCACCGTTTAGATGATTGTTCAGGAGCTTTTTGGATATTTTCTGTCCTTTGGTCTTAAATTTTAGAATCAGTTTGTCATGTTCCTCACGGTAGCCTGTTAGAATATCGATTGGGACTGCATTGAACCTGTGGATCAATTTGGGCGAAGACTGATACTTTTATGAGACTTAGTCTTCATAACTATGAATATTGCCTCTTCATATATTTGTCTTCTTTCATGTCTTTCAATAACGTTTTCTAATTTTTCTGTGATGGTCTTATAGTATTCTTCTAGAGTCATTCCTAAGTATCTTTATTATAAATGGTATTTTTGAGTCCTTTTCAATGGAAGTATAACTTATATGCAGTCATGAGCATAATCGTGTACAGCTTGATGAATTTATTTTTATTTATTTATTTAACAGATCTTTATTGGAGTATAAGTGCTTCACAATACTGTGTTACTTTCTGTTGTACAACAAAGTGAATCAGCCATGTGCATACACATGTCCCCATATGCCCTCCCTCTTGAGCCTCCCTCCCCTCCTCCCTATCCCACCCCTCTGGGTCATCGCAAAGCACCGAGCTGATCTCCCTGTGCTATGCGGCTGCTTCCCACCAGCCAACTATTTTACATTCTGTAGCGGATATACGTTGATGCTACTCTCACTTTGCCCCAGCCTCGCCCTCCCAACCCATCTTCTCAAGTCCATTTTCTATGTCTACCTCTTTATTCCTGCCCTGCAACTAGGTTTATCAGTACCATTTTTTTTTTAGATTCCATATATATGCGTTAGCATACGGTATTTGTTTTTCTCTTTCTGACTTACTTCACTCTGTATGACAGACTCTAGGTCCATCCACCTCACTATAAATAATTCAATTTCGTTTCTTTTTATGGCTGAGTAATATATTCCACTGTATATATGTGCCACATCTTCTTTATCCATTCATCTGTCGATGGACATTTAGGTTGGTTCCATGTCCTGGCTATTGTAAATAGTGCCGCAGTGAACATTGTGGTACATGTCTCTTTTTGAATTATGGTTTTCTCAGGGTATATGCCCAGTAGTGGGATTGCTGGGTCATATGGTAGTTCTATTTTTAGTTTTTTTAAGGAACCTCCATACTGTTTTCCATAGTGGTTGTATCAATTTACATTCCCACCAACAGTGCAGGAGGGTTCCCTTTTCACCACACCCTCTCCAGCATTTGTTGTTTGTAGATTTTTTGATGATGGCCATTCTGACTGGTGTGAGGTGATACCTCATTGTAGTTTTGATTTGCATTTCTCTAATAATTAGTGATGTTGAGCATCTTTTCATGTGCCTCTTGGCCGTCTGTATGTCTTCCTTGGTGAAATGTCTATTTAGGTCTTCCACCCATTTTTAAACTGAATTGTTTGTTTGTTTGTTTTTTGATATTGAGCTCCATGAGCTGTTTGTATGTTTTGGAGATTAATCCTTTGTCGTTTCATTTGCAAACATTTTCTCCCATTCTGAGGGTTGTCTTTTTGTCTTGTTTATGGTTTCCTTTGCTGTGCAAAAGCTTTTAAGTTTAATTAAGTCCCATTTGTTTATTTTTGTTTTTATTTCTGTTACTCTAGGAGGTGGGTCAAAAAAGATCTTGCTGTGGTTTATGTCAAAGAGTGTTTTTCCTATGTTTTCCTCTAAAAGTTTTATAGTGTCTGGCCTTACATTTAGGTCTTTAATCCATTTTGAGTTTATTTCTGTGTATGGTGTTAGGAAGTGTTCTAATTTCATTCTTTTACATGTAGCTGTCCAGTTTTCCCAGCACCACTTATTGAAGAGGCTGTCTTTTCTCCATTGTATGTTCTTGCCTCCTTTGTCGTAAATTAGGTTCCCATATGTGTGTGGGTTTATCTCTGGGCATTCTGTCCTGTACCGTTGAAGTCAGGGAGCCTGATTCCTCCAACTCCATTTTTCTTTCTCAAGATTGCTTTGGCTATTTGGGGTCTTCTCTGTTTCCATACAAATTGTAAGATTTTTTGTTCTATTTCTGTGAAGAATGCTATTGGTAGTTTGATAGGGATTGCACTGAATCTGTAGATTGCTTTGGGTAGTATAGTCATTTTCACAATATTGATTCTTCCAATCCAAGAACATGGTATATTTCACCATCTGTTTATGTCATCTTTGATTTCTTTCATCAGTGTTTTATAGTTTTCTAAGTACAGGTCTTTCGCCTCCTTAGGCAGGTTTATTCCTAGGTACTTGATTCTTTTTGTTGCAGTGGTAAATGGGACTGTTTCCTTAATTTCTCTTTCTGAGTTTTAGTTGTTGGTGTATAGGAATGCCAGAGATTTTTGTGCATTAATTTTGTATCCTGCAGCCTTACAAAATTCATTGATTAGTTCTGGTAGTTTTCTGGTGGCATCTTTAGGATTTTCTGTGTATAGTATCATGTCATCAGCAAACAGTACAGTTTTACTTATTCTTTTCCAATTTGTATTCCTTTTATTTCTTTTTCTTCTCTGATTGCTGTGGCTGGGACTTCCAAAACTATGTTGAATAAGAGTGGCAAGAGTGGACATCCTTGTCTTGTTCCTGATCTTAGTGGAAATGCTTTCAGTTTTTCACCATTGAGTATGATACTTGCTGTGGGTTTGTCATATATGGCCTTTATTATGTTGAGGTAGGTTCCCTCTGGGCCCATTTTCTGGAGAGTTTTTATCATAAATAGGTGTTGAATTTTGTCAAAAGCTTTTTCTGCATCTATTGAGATGATCATATGGTTTTTATTCCTTAATTTGTTAATGTGGTGTATCACATTGATTGATTTGCGTATACTGAAGAATCCTTGCATCCCTGGGATAAATCCCACTTGATCATGGTGTATGATCCTTTTAGTGTGCTCTTGGGTTCTGTTTGCTACTATTTTGTTCAGGATTTTTGCATCTGTGTTCATCAGTGATATTGGTCTGTAATTTTCTTTCTTTGTGGTATCTTTTTCTGGTTTTGGTATCAGGGTAACGGTGGCTTCATAGAATGAATTTGGGAGTGTTTCTCCCTCTGCAATCTTTTGGAAGAGTTTGAGGAGGATTGGTGTTAGCTCTTCTCTAAATGTTTGATAGAATTCGCCTGTGAAGCCACCTGGTCCTGGACTTCTGTTTGCTAGAAGATTTTTAATTATGGTTTCAATTTCATTGCTTATGATAGGTCTGTTTATGTTTTCTAATTCTTCCTGGTTCAGTCTTGGAAAATTGCACCTTTCCAAGAATTTGTCCATTTCTTCATGGTTGTCCATTTTATTGGCATATAGTTGTTTATAGTAGTCTCTTAAAATCTTTTGTATTTCTGCAGTGTCAGTTGTGATTTCTCCTTTTTCATTTCTAATTTTATTGATTTGTGTCCTCTCCCTTTTTTTCTTGATGAGTCTGGCTAAGGGTTTATCAATTTTGTTTATCTTCTCAAAGAACCAGCTTTTCGTTTTATTGATCTTTGCTATTGTTTTCTTCATTTCTATTTCATTTATTTCTGCTCTGATCTTTATGATTTCTTTCCTTCTACTGACTTTGGGTTTTCTTTGTTCTTCTTTCTCTAGTTGTTTTAAGTGTGGGGTTAGGCTGTTTATTTGAGATTTTTCTTGTTTCTTAAGGTGAGATTGTACTGCTATAAACTTCCCTCTTATAACTGCTTTTGCTGCGTGCCATAGGTTTTGGATTGTTGTGTTTTCATTGTCATTTGTTTCTATGTATTTTTTAATTTCTTCTTTGATTTCTTCATTGATCTCTCGGTTATTTAGTAGCACACTGTTTAGCCTCCATGTATTTGTATTCTTTATAGGTTTTTTTCCTGTAATTGATTTCCAGTCTCATAGTGCTGTGGTCAGAAAAGATGCTTGATATGATTTCGGTTTTCTTAAATTTTCCAAGGCTTGATTTGTTACCTAAGATGTAATCTATCCTGGATAATGTTCTGTGTGCACTTGAGAAGAAAGTGTATTCTGCCACTTTTGGGTGGAATGTTCTATAAATATCAATTAGATCTATCTGGTCTGTTGTGTCATTTAAAGCTGGTGTTTCCTTATTTATTTTCTGTTTGGATGATCTGTCCATTGGTGTAAGTGGGGTGTTAAAGTCCCCTACTATTATTGTGTTAACTGATGATTTCTCCTTTCATGGTTGTTAGCATTTGCCTTATGTATTGAGGTGCTCCTATGTTGGGTGCATAAACATTTATAATTGTTATATCTTCTTCTTGGATTGATCCTTTGATCATTATGTAGTGTCCCTCCTTATCTCTTGTAACAGTCTTTATTTTAAAGTCTATTTTATCTGATACGAGTATTGCTACTCCAGCTTTCTTTTGATTTCCACTTGCATGAAATATCTTTTTCCATCCCTTCACTTGCAGTCTGTAAATGTCCCTAGGTCTGAAGTGAGTCTCTTGTAGACAGCATATATATGGGTCTTGTTTTTGTATCCATTCAGCCAGTCTGTCTGTGTCTTTTGGTTGGGGCATTTAATCCATTTACATTCAAGGTTATTATCAATATGTATGTTCCTATTACCATTTTCTTAATTGTTTTGGGTTTGTTTTTGTGGGTCTTTTTCTTCTCTTGTGTTTGCCGCTTAGAGAAGCTTCTTTAGCATTTGTTGTGAAGCTGGTATGGTGGTGCTGAATTCTCTTACCTTTTGCTTGTCTGAAAAGCTTTTGACTTCTCCATCGAATCTGAATGAGACCTTTGCTGGGTAGAGTAATCTTGGTTGTACGTTTTTCTCTTTCATCACTTTAAGTATATTCTGCCCCTCTCTTCTGACCTGCAGAGTTTCTGCCGAGAAATCAGCTGATATCCTTATGGGGATTCCTTTGTATGTTATTTCTTGTTTTTCCCTTGCTGCTTTTAATATTTTTTCTTTGAACTTAATTTTTGTTAGTTTGATTAATAAGCGTATTGGTGTGCTTTTCCTAGGGTTTATCCTGTATGGGACTCTCTGTGCTTCCTGGACTTGGGTGACTATTTCCTTTCCCATGTTAGGGAAGTTTTCAACTCTAATCTCTTCAAATATTTTCTCAGACTCTTTCTTTTTCTCTTCTTCTGGGACCCCTATAATTCGAATGTTGGTGCGTTTAATGTTGTCCCAGAGGTCTCTGAGACTGTCCTCAATTCTTTTCATTCTTTTTTCTTTATTCTGCTCCTCGGCAGTTATTTCCACCATTTTGTCTTCCAGCTCACTTATTCGTTCTTCTGCCTCAGTTATTCTGTTATTGATTCCTTCTAGTGTATTTTTCATTTCAGTTATTGTATTGTTCATCTCTGTTTGTTTGTTCTTTAGTTCTTCTAGATCTTTGTTAACATTTCTTGTATTTTTTCAATCCGTGCCTCCATTCTATTTCCGAGATTCTGGATCATCTTTACTATAATTACTCTGAATTCTTTTTCAGGTAAATTGCCTATTTCCTCTTCATTTTTTTGGACTTATAGGTTTTTACCTTACTCCTTCATCTGTGAGATAATTTTTTGCTGTCTCTCTCTCTTTTTTTTTTTAATGAGTGGGAGTCTGTTCCTGTCTTACTGGTTGTTTGGCGTGAGGCTTCCAACACTGGAGTTGTAGGCTATAGGGTAGAGCTGGGTTTTGGTGGGTAGAGCAGGGTCTTAGTGCTGAGATGAGGAATTCCATGAGACATCACTCCAGTGAATATTCCCTGCAGTCTGAGGTTCTCTGTTAGTCCAGTGGTTCAGACTTGGAACTCCCACGTGCAGGAGCTTCAGCCCGACCCTGGGTTCGTGAACCAAGATCCTGCAAGCTGCCTGGGGCGGCAAAAAAACCAAAAAAAAACAATAACAAAGTAAATAAAATTAGACTAGGAAACTAACAGATATGTTAGGAAGAATGTAAAAATAAAAATATAGATGAATCAACAACCGGAAGGTACATGAGTACCATAATATTAAAAAAGAGGAGGAGGGAAAAGAAAAAAAAAAAAGTGGGGGGGGAGTCCTTGGCTGTGGAGCATGGGACCTAAGCAAGGGTGAGGTTTTGGTGGTGGGCGGGGCCAATGCTCAGGACCATGGGGCTGGAAAGGCCCTGGGGGCTGTGGGGGGTGGGGCTTAGGCTCAAGGAACAGAAGGGGCCCAGGCGTGCCCCCCACCCTTGGTCTCAGAGGGCGGGGGACCTCACCTGGGAGCCCAGCAGGCTCCCTGTGCCCGAGTGGGAGGGGCAATCACCCTCTGCTTCTCTCCCGCTCTTCCCGGAGAGTCCCTCCCGCCTGCCTCTCCTGATCTCCCAGCCTCCCTCCTGTGCCCCCAAGGACCTACGTGGCTTGGAGGGGGCTTTGGGGGGGTCTACCAGCCTGGGATCTCAGCAGGCTCCCCGGCCCCAGTGGGCCCGGTGATCGCCGTCCGCTCCTCTCCTGCTCCTCCCGGAGGGCCCCTCCACCTGCCTCTCCTGATCTCCCCGGCCTCAGGGGTGCCGATCCTGTCTGTCCTCCACTCCTCCTCCCCCGCTCAGTCCCCCTACATCCTACCAGTTCACTTTGGGGTTCCTCCCGTCTCCTTGGGCGTCACAGTCCCCTACTAGTGCCCAACAGATGCCCTAGTCGTGGGGAGACGCTAACTCCGCACCTTCCCACACTGCCATCTTGACTCTGCCTCCGAATTTATTTGTGTATTCATATTCACCCTTGCACCCACCACCCAGACCCAGATGGGGGTGATTTCCAGCACCCACCAGTCCTCTCCTGTCCTCTCCCTGTTGATGACCCTGCATCAAGGTAACTGTAATTGTGACATTGATCATCATAGATTAGTTTTGCCTGTTCTTGTCTTTCATATAGAAGAAATAAATACAGTATATGCTCTTTTGTGTCTTTTTTTTTTTTTGGCTTTAAACAGCACAAATTTATTCTCTTACAGTTCTGGAGATCAGAAGTCCTATGTGTCTTTTTTCCCACTCAGCATTATACCTGAGATTCATGCATGTTGTTGTGTGTTGCGTTTGTTTGTTCCTTTTTATTGGTGGGTGATATTCCACTGTGTGAAAATACTGCAGTTTATCCAATCTACTCGTGATGGACATTTGGGTTGTTTCTGCTTTTTGGCTGTTATGAATAATAAGCTTTCTTGTACAGGTATTTGGTGGACATCAGCCCACATTTTTGTTGGGTGTGTGCCCAGAAGTGGTTTTACTGGATCATAGGTTATGTGTATGTTGAGCTTTGATAGCTCTACAGTCATCCAGATTTTCAACCTGCTTATTTTGATTTACACACACCATCTGCATGAGAGTTCTCTGGTGTTCCAGATCCTCACCACCGATTGGTAGGGTCAGTCTTTTAAATTTTAGCTGTTCTTGTTCATGTGTAACCTCATTGTGTTCTAATTGGCTTTTCCCAGATAACTAATGATGTTACCCAGTAACAAACGAAGAAAATATTTTAAGAGACCCCTCACAAAAGTGTATATCCAAACAGTAAGAAATGAAAGGTGTGCAACATCATTAGTTATCTGTTTTGCAGCTTTATTGAGATAATTGACATAGAACATTGTGTAAGTTTAAGGTGTACATTGTGTTTATTTGATACATTTGTATATTGCAGAATGATTATCACCATAGCTTGGCTAAGACCACCATCACATCACTTAATTACTGTTGCTTTTTTGTGGTGAAAACACTTAAGATCTACTCTCTTAGCAACTTTCAAATATATAATACAGTGTTGTTAACTATAATCATGATGCTGTGCACTAGGTCCCCAGGACATGCTCATCTTCCAACTGCAAGTTTTTGCCCTTTGACCAACATCTCCCCATTTTGCCTGCCTCTCAGCCCCTGGTAACCACCATTCTCTCTCTGTTTCTGCAGGTATGGCTTTTTTAGATTGACATATAAGTGATACCATACAGTATTTGTCTTTCTCTGACTTATTTCACTTAGCATAATGCCCTCAGGGTCCATCCATGTTGTTGCAAATGGCAGGATTTTCTTCTTTCTCATGGCATTATATTCCATTGTGTATATATATGTATCACATCTTCTGTGTCTGTTCATCTGTAGATGTATGCTTAGGTTGTTTCCTCACCTTGGCTATTGTGAATAATGTTGTAAAAATATGGAGTGCAGATATCTCTTTGAGATCCTTTTTTCATTTCCTTTGGATATGTACTCAGAAGTGGGATTGCTGAATGATACAGTAGTTCTATTTTTTATTTTTTGAGGAATCTCCACACTGTTTCCACAGTGACTGCACCAATTTACATCCCCATCAACAGTGCACAAGGGTACACTTTTTTCTTTGTCTCCTCATGTTGCCTACACTTATCTCATGTCTTTTTGAGAACAGCCATTCTAAAGTATGTGAGATGATATCTCATTGTGGTTTTGGTTTGCATTTCCCTGATGATTAGTGATGGTTGAGCACCTTTTCATGTAGCTTTTGGCCATTTGTATGTCATCTTTGGAAAAGTATCTTACTCAGTTCCTATGCCTATTTTGAAATCAGATTTTTTTTATTGAGTTGTATGAATTCTTTATACATTTTGATATTAATCCCTTATCAGATAGATGATTTACAAATATTTGCTCCCATTCTGTAGGTTGGCTTTTCATACTGTTGATTGTTTCTTTGGCTGTGCAGAATCATTTTAGTTTGATATAGCCCCACTTGTATTTTTGTTTCTGTTGCTCAAGCTTTTGGTGTCAGACCCAAAAAATTGTTGCTAAGACCAGCGTCAAGGAGCTTTTCTCTGTTTTCTTCCAGGAGTTTCTCAGTTTCAGGTCCTATGTTTAAGTCTTCAATCTTTTGAGTTAATTTTTGTGAGTGATTTACGATAGGGGTCCAGATTTATTTTTCTGCATGTGGTTATCTAGTTTTCTCAGCACCATTTATTTAAGAGGCTGCCTTTCCCCATTGAATATTCTTGGCTCTCTTGTCAAAGATTAGTTGACCACATATGCAGCAGTTTATTTATGGGCTCTCTATTTTCCATTGGTCTGTGTGTCTATTTTTATGCTGTTTTGATTACTATATAATATTTTGATTACTATGGCTTTGTACTTGGCTCTCTTGTCAAAGATTAGTTGACCACATATGCAGCAGTTTATTTATGGGATCTCTATTTTCCATTGGTCTGTGTGTCTATTTTTATGCTGTTTTGATTACTATATAATATTTTGGTTACTATGGCTTTGTAGTATAATTTGAAATTGGGAAGTATTCAATATGATACCTCCAGCTTTGTCCTTTTGTCTTAGGATTGCTTTGGCTATTGGGGTCTTTGTGACTCCATACGAATTTTAGAATTGCTTTTACTATTTCTGTGAAAAATGCCATTGGAATTTTGATAGGGATTGCATTGAATCTATAGATGGCTTTGGGTAATATGGACGTTTTAACAATATTCTTCTGATCCACAAACACAAGATACTTCTCCATTTTTGTGTCTTCTTCAATTTCTTTCATCAAAGTCTTATAGTTTAGTGTTCAGTTCTTTCATTTCCTTGGTTAAATTCCTAACTATCTTATGTTTTTGATGCTATTGTAAATGGGATTGCTTTCTTTATTATGTTTCAGATATTTTGTTGTTAGTGTGTAGGAAAGCAACTGATTTCTGTATGTTAATGTTATATCCTGCAACTTTACTGAATTTATTGATTAGATCTTGCAGTTTTTGGTTGAGTCTAGGATTCTATATAAGATCATATAATCTGCAAATAAAGATAATTTACTTCTTCCTCTCTGATTTGGATACCTTTTAATATCTTTTTCTTGCCTGATTGCTCTGGCTAGGATTTTCAGTACTGTGTTGAATAGTGGTAAGAGTGGGCACCCTTGTCTTATTCCTGATCTTAGAGGAAAAGTTTTCAGCCTTTCACCAACTGAGTATGTTAGCTCTGGGCTTGTCATATATAGCCATTATTATGTTGAGGTATGTTCCTTTAACACCCAATTAGTTGAGGGTTTTTATCATGAAAAGATTTGGAATGTTGTCAAATGCTTTTTCTGCATCTATCAAGATGACCATATCATTTTTATCCTTCATTCTGTTAATATGTGTGTATCACATTTATTGGTTTGTGTATGTTGAACCATTCTTGCATCCCAGAGGTAAATCCCACTTGATCGTGGTATATGATGCTTTTAATGTATTGTTGAATTTGATGTGCTAATATTTTGTTGAGGATTTTTGTATCTGTATTCATCAGGGATATTGATGTGTAGTTTTCTTGTAGTTTCCTTGTCTGGCTTTGGTACTGGGGTAATGCTAACCTGGGAAAATGCGTTTGGGACTGTTCCTTCTTCCTTAATTTTTGGAAGAGTTTGAGAAGGATTGGCGTTAATTTTTTAAATGTTTGGTAGAATTCACCTGTAAAACCATTTTAGTTACCTGTTTTAATCTATAGTTTTTGAGCTAATTTTGTGTGTGTATATATTAGGTACTTGTAAGTATTTGAATGGGAGTGGATATTATAGAATATTTGAAGTTATGTCATGCAATTTTAAGTTATGGAAGTGTAACTAATTACTAGTATTCTGTTCTAATCAGGTAACAGGACTTAAATAATTTCTTTCTTCTGGGTTTTACAATGTGGTGTGTGGTGTAGTAAAGTTAGCAATTAGGGTGTGTACTTCCCCCCACAGCCCCTTCACAGATATTTATGGACTGTCTACTTTATTCCATGTACAGGCATACCTCGGAGATACTGTGGGTTCAGTTCCACACAACCACAATACAGTGAATATTGCAGTAAATCGAGTCATGATTTTTTGTTTCCCAGTGCTTATAAAAGTTGTTTACACTATACTGTAGTATATTAAGGGTGCAATAACATTATGTCTGAAAAAAGCAATGCACATACCTTAATTAAAAATACTTCATCGCTAAAAAATGCCAAAACAGACAGCTACAATAGTGACATCAAATATCACTGATCACAGATCACCATAACAAATATAATCATCAAAAAGTCTGAAATACTGTGAGAATTCCTGAAATGTGAGACAGAGACACCAAGTGAGCAAATGCTGTTAGAAAAATGGTGCCGATGGACTAGCTTCACACAGGGTTGCCACAAACCTTCAATTTGTAAAAAGTGCAGTGTCTGCGAAGTACAGTGAAACGAGGTGTGTCTGTACTGTACTTCTCTTGGGATTGTCCTGAGTAAAATGAGACGCAGTCCCTGCCCTCAAGGAGCTTAGTGTCCAGTGCAGTGGTGTCCATCAGAACTCTGTGATAGGGCAGTTCCTGTTCTGAGCCGTCCAGTAGGGTAACAGTGGGTCACTTGTGGCTTTGATCACTTGTGATGTGGATGGTGCATCTAAAGATCTCAAGTATTATTATTATTATTATTTTTTAAACATCTTTATTGAAGTATAATTGCTTTACAATGGTGTGTTACTTTCTGCTTTATAACAAAGTGAATCAGTTATACATATACATATGTTCCCATATCTCTTCCCTCTTGCATCTCCCTCCCTCCCACCCTCCCTATCCCACCCCTCTAGGTGGTCACAAAGCACCGAGCTGATCTCCCTGTGCTATGCGGCTGCTTCCCACTAGCTATCTATTTTACATTTGGTAGTGTATATATGTCCATGACACTCTCTCACCCTGTCACATCTCACCCCTCCCCCTCCCCATATCCTCAAGTCCATTCTCTAGTAGGTCTGTGTCTTTATTCCCATCTTGCCACTAGGTTCTTCATGACCTTTTTTTTTTTCCCTTAGATTCCATATATATGTGTTAGCATACTGTATTTCTTTTTCTCTTTCTGACTTACTTCACTCTGTATGACAGACTCTAACTCCATCCACCTCATTACAAATACCTCCATTTCATTTCTTTTTATGGCTGAGTAATATTCCATTGTATATATGTGCCACATCTTCTTTATCCATTCATCCGATGATGGACACCTAGGTTGCTTCCATGTCCTGGCTATTGTAAACAGAGCTGCAATGAATATTTTGGTACATGACTCTTTGTGAATTATGGTTTTCTCAGGGTATATGCCCAGTAGTGGGATTGCTGGGTCGTACGGTAGTTCTATTTTTAGTTTTTTAAGGAACCTCCATACTGTTCTCCATAGTGGCTGTATCAATTTACATTCCCACCAACAGTGCAAGAGTGTTCCCTTTTCTCCACACCCTCTCCAGCATTTATTGTTTCTAGATTTTTTGATGATGGCCATTCTGACCGGTGTGAGATGATACCTCATTGTAGTTTTGATCTGCATTTCTCTAATGATTAATGATGTTGAGCATTCTTTCATGTGTCTGTTGGCAATCTGTATATCTTCTTTGGAGAAATGTCTATTTAGGTCTTCTGCCCATTTTTGGATTGGGTTGTTTGTTTTATTGTTATTGAGCTGCATGTGCTGCTTGTAAATCTTGGAGATTAATCCTTTGTCAGTTGCTTCATCTGCAAATATTTTCTCCCATTCTGAGGGTTGTCTTTTGGTCTTGTTTATGGTTTCCTTTGCTGTGCAAAAGCTTTGAAGTTTCATTAGGTCCCATTTGTTTATTTCTGTTTTTATTTCCATTTCTCTAGGAGCTGGGTCAAAAAGGATCTTGCTGTGATTTATGTCATAGAGTGTTCTGCCTATGTTTTCCTCTAAGAGTTTGATAGTGTCTGGCCTTACACTTAGGTCTTTAATCCATTTTGAGTTTATTTTTGTGTATGGTGTCAGGGAGTGTTCTAATTTCATACTTTTACATGTACCTGTCCAATTTTCCCAGCACCACTTATTGAAGAGGCTGTCTTTTCTCCACTGTATATGCTTGCCTCCTTTATCAAAGATAAGGTGACCATATGTGCGTGGGTTTATCTCTGGGCTTTCTATCCTGTTCCATTGATCTATATTTCTGTTTTTGTGCCAGTACCAAACTGTCTTGATTACTGTAGCTTTGTAATATAATCTGAAGTCAGGGAGCCTGATTCCTCCAGCTCCATTTTTCGTTCTCAAGATTGCTTTGGCTATTCGGAGTCTTTTGTGTTTCCATACAAATTGTGAGATTTTTTGTTCTAGTTCTGTGAAAAATGCCAGTGGTAGTTTGATAGGGATTGCATTGAATCTGTAGATTGCTTTGGGTAGCAGAGTCATTTTCACAATGTTGATTCTTCCAATCCAAGAACATGGTAGATCTCTCCATCTATTTGTATCGTCTTTAATTTCTTTCATCAGTGTCCTATAATTTTCTGCATACAGGTCTTTTGTCTCCTTAGGTAGGTTTATTCCTAGATATTTTATTCTATTTGTTGCAATGGTAAACGGGAGTGTTTTCTTAATTTCACTTTCAGATTTTTCATCATTAGTATATAGGAATGCAAGAGATTTCTGTGCATTAATTTTGTATCCTGCAACTTTACCAAATTCATTGATTAGCTCTAGTAGTTTTCTGGTAGCATCTTTAGGATTCTCTATGTATAGTATCATGTCATCTGCAAACAGTGACAGCTTTACTTCTTCTTTTCCGATTTGGATTCCTTTTATTTCTTTTTCTTCTCTGATTGCTGTGGCTAACACTTCCAAAACTATGTTGAATAATAGTGGTGAGAGTGGGCAACCTTGTCTTGTTCCTGATCTTAGTGGAAATGGTTTCAGTTTTTCACCATTGAGGACAATGTTGGCTGTGGGTTTGTCATATATGGCCTTTATTATGTTGAGGAAAGTTCCCTCTTTGCCTACTTTCTGCAGGGCTTTTATCATAAATGGGTGTTGAATTTTGTCGAAAGCTTTCTCTGCATCTATTGAGATGATCATATGGTTTTTCTCCTTCAATTTGTTAATATGATGTATCGGCGGGTCGCAGCAGCTCGGGCGGCGGGAGGAGCGGCAGCGGCCAGGCAGCCCAGCTTCGCGAAGGCTCTTGGCGCGCCGCGGCCCGCAGGCACCCGGCACGCGCCCGCCCCGCCGCCACGATGCCCAAGAGGAAGGTCAGCTCCGGCGAGGGGGCGGCGAAGGAGGAGCCCAAGAGGAGATCGGCGAGGTTGTCAGCTAAACCAGCTCCTGCAAAAGTGGAAACGAAGCCAAAAAAGGCGGCAGGAAAGGATAAATCTTCCGACAAAAAAGTGCAAACAAAAGGGAAAAGGGGAGCAAAGGGAAAACAGGCTGAAGTGGCTAACCAAGAGACTAAAGAAGACTTACCTGCAGAAAATGGAGAAACTAAAAATGAGGAGAGCCCAGCTTCTGATGAGGCAGGAGAGAAAGAAGCCAAGTCTGATTAATATCACACACCTGGTCCTATCAGTGATCCCTGTTTCCCTTCTTGTACAATCCAGAGGAATATTTTTATCAACTATTTTGTAAATGCAAGTTTTTTAGTAGCTCTAGAAACATTTTTAAAAAGGAAGGAATCCCACCTCATCCCATTTTTTAAGTGTAAATGCTTTTTTTTAAGAGGTGAAATCATTTGCTGGTTGTTTATTTTTTGGTACAACCAGAAAATAGTGGGATATTGAATATGGGAGGCTTTGATTGTCTTGGGTGTCAGCTGAACATTCCACAGATGGGGGGTAGCTTTTCTATCCTATAATACAAAGCATACTAAATGGCAGTTTGGAGTCAGTTGTGCATTTAATGTCTTAAACACTTTAAATTACTTCTCTTCCCACGTTGTTTTTGGTAGAATTGTTTCCTAAAGCAAACCACTCACCCCTTGATCTTGGCTCACCTGGGCAGAATTTTGTGCACTCTGTATGTAACAACTTTGGTCGTGGTAGTCCAGTTCTTCTAGTAACTGTTAATGTGCTGTGAACGATTGACAATTTGAGTATGTAGTGTATATGATATTAAATTGTGAATTAGTGGGACTTACGATGTAACAGCATATCAATATTTGAAGATATTGGTACTTGATATCCTGCGAAGGAAAATTTGCCCCCAAATTTTAAGCTGGAAAGTCACTGGAATAACTGTTCAGAAAAGAATCACAACTACATGATTTTTTAGGTTTTTGGTACGTATGTTGAGAATTGTGTACAAATTGAAATGTCTGTGTACTGATCCTCAAAACAACCAATAAAATCTCAATTATGAAAGAAAAAAAAATATGATGTATCACGTTGATTGATTTGCGTATATTGAAGAATCCTTGCATTCCTGGAATAAACCCCACTTGATCATGGTGTATAATCCTTTTAATGTGCTGTTGGATTCTGTTTGCTAGTATTTTGTTGAGGATTTTTGCATCTATGTTCATCAGTGATATTGGCCTGTAGTTTTCTTTCTTTGTGACATCTTTGTCTGGTTTTGGTATCAGGGTGATGGTGGCCTCGTAGAATGAGTTGGGGAGTGTTCCTCCCTCTGCAATATTTTGGAAGAGTTTGAGAAGGATAGGTGTTAGCTCTTCTCTAAATGTTTGATAGAATTCGCCTGTGAAGCCATCTGGTCCTGGGCTTTTGTGTGTTGGAAGATTTTTAATCACAGTTTCAATTTCAGTGCTTGTGATTGGTCTGTTCATATTTTCTATTTCTTCCTGGTTCAGTCTTGGCAGGTTGTGCATTTCTAAGAATCTGTCCATTTCTTCCAGGTTGTCCATTTTATTGGCATAGAGTTGCTTGTAGTAATCTCTCATGATCCTTTGTATTTCTGCAGTGTCAGTGGTTACTTCTCCTTTTTCATTTCTAATTCTATTGATTTGAGTCTTCTCCCTTTTTCTCTTGATGAGTCTGGCTAATGGTTTATCAATTTTGTTTATCTTCTCAAAGAACCAGCTTTTAGTTTCATTGATTTTTGCTATTGTTTCCTTCATTTCTTTTTCATTTATTTCTGACCTGATCTTTATGATTTCTTTCCTTCTGCTAGCTTTGGGGTTTTTTTGTTCTTCTTTCTCTAATTGCTTCAGGTGCAAGGTTAGGTTGTTTATTCGAGATGTTTCCTGTTTCTTGATGTAGGCTTGTATTGCTATAAACTTCCCTCTTAGAACTGCTTTTGCTGCATCCCATAGGTTTTGGGTCGTCGTGTCTCCATTGTCATTTGTTTCTAGGTATTTTTTGATTTCCCCTTTGATTTCTTCAGTGATCACTTCGTTATTAAGTAGTGTATTGTGTAGCCTCCATGTGTTTGTATTTTTTACAGATCTTTTCCTGTAATTGATATCTAGTCTCATAGTGTTGTGGTCGGAAAAGATACTTGATACGATTTCAATTTTCTTAAATTTACCAAGGCTTGATTTGTGACCCAAGATATGATCTATCCTGGAGAATGTTCCATGAGCACTTGAGAAAAATGTGTATTCTGTTGTTTTTGGGTGGAATGTCCTATAAATATCAATTAAGTCCATCTTGTTTAATGTATCATTTAAAGCTTGTGTTTCCTTATTTATTTTCATTTTGGATGATCTGTCCATTGGTGAAAGTGGGGTGTTAAAGTCCCCTACTATGATTGTGTTACTGTCGATGTCCCCTTTTATGGCTGTTAGTATTTGCCTTATGTATTGAGGTGCTCCTATGTTGGGTGCATAAATATTTACAATTGTTATACCTTCCTCTTGGATCGATCCCTTGATCATTATGTAGTGTCCTTCTTTGTCTCTTGTAATAGTCTTTATTTTAAAGTCTATTTTGTCTGATATGAGAATTGCTACTCCAGCTTTCTTTTGATTTCCATTTGCATGGAATATCTTTTTCCATCCCCTCACTTTCAGTCTGTATGTGTCCCTAGGTCTGAAGTGGGTCTCTTGTAGACAGCATATATATGGGTCTTGTTTTTGTATCCATTCAGCCAGTCTGTGTCTTTTGGTGGGAGCATTTAATGCATTTACATTTAAGGTAATTATCGATATGTATGTTCCCATTACCATTTTCTTAAATGTTTTGGGTTTGTTATTGTAGGTGTTTTCCTTCTCTTGTGTTTCTTGCCTAGAGAAGTTCCTTTAGCATTTGTTGTAAAGCTGGTTTGGTGGTGCTGAACTCTCAGCTTTTGCTTGTCTGTAAAGGTTTTAATTTCTCCATCAAATCTGAATGAGATCCTTGCTGGGTAGAGTAATCTTGGTTGTAGGTTTTTCTCCTTCATCACTTTAAGTATATCCTGCCACTCCCTTCTGGCTTGCAGAGTTTCTGCTGAAAGATCAGCTGTTAACCTTATGGGGATGCCCTTGTGTGTTATTTGTTGTTTTTCCCTTGCTGCTTTTAGTATGTTTTCTTTATATTTAATTTTTGATAGTTTGATTAATATGTGTCTTGGTGTGTTTCTCCTTGGATTTATCCTGTATGGGACTCTCTGTGCTTCCTGGACTTGATTCACTATTTCCTTTCCCATATTAGGGAAGTTTTCAACTATAATCTCTTCAAATATTTTCTCAGTCCCTTTCTTTTTCTCTTCTTCTTCTGGGACCCCTATAATTCGAATGTTGGTGCGTTTAATGTTGTCCCAGAGGTCTCTGAGACTGTCCTCAGTTCTTTTCATTCTTTTTTCTTTATTCTGCTCTGCAGTAGTTATTTCCACCATTTTATCTTCCAGGTCACTTATCCGTTCTTCTGCCTCAGTTATTCTGCTATTGATCCCATCTAGAGTATTTTTAATTTCATTTATTGTGCTTTTCATCGTTGCTTGGTTCCTCTTTAGTTCTTCTACGTCCTTGTTAAATGTTTCTTGCATTTTGTCTATTCTATTTCCAAGATTTTGGATCATCCTTACTATCATTATTCTGAATTCTTTTTCAGGTAGACTACCTATTTCCTCTTCATTTGTTAGGTCTGGTGTGTTTTGACCCTGCTCCTTCATCTGCTGTGTGTTTTTCTGTCTTCTCATTTTGCTTATCTTACTGTGTTTGGGGTCTCCTTTTCACAGGCTGCAGGTTCGTAGTTCCCGTTGTTTTTGGTATCTGTCCCCAGTGGCTAAGGTTGGTTCAGTGGGTTGTGTAGGTTTCCTGGTGGAGGGAACTAGTGCCTGTGTTCTGGTGGATGAGGCTGGATCTTGTCTTTCTGGTGGGCACGTCCACGTCTGGTGGTGTGTTTTGGGGTGTCTGTGGCCTTACTATGATTTTAGGCAGCCTCTCTGTTAATGGATGGGGCTGTGTTCCTGTCTTGCTAGTTGTTTGGCATAGGGTGTCCAGCACTGTAGCTTGCTGGTCGTTGAGTGAAGCTGGGTCTTGATGTTGAGATGGAGATCTCTGAGAGATTTTCGCCGTTTGGTATTACGTGGAGCTGGGAGGTCTCTTGTGGACCAGTGTCCTGAAGTTGGCTCTCCCACCTCAGAGGCACAGCCCTGATGCCTGGCTGGAGCACCAAGAGCCTTTCATCCACACGGCTCAGAATAAAAGGGAGAAAAAATAGAAAGAAAGAAAGAAAGAGGATAAAATAAAATAAAATAAAGCTATTATAATAAAAAATAAGAAAAAAATTATTAAGAATAAATTTATTAAGAAAAATTTTTTTTAATTCTTAAAAATAGATTTATTAATTTTTTATAATAAAAATAAGAAAAATTATTAAGAAAAAATTTATTAAGAAAAAAATTTTTTAATTTTCTAAAATAAAAAATATGAAAAAACTTATTAAAAATTTTTTTTTAATTTTTTAAAAATAGAAAATAAGGAAAAAATTATTAAGAAAACATTTATTAGGGGAAAAATTTTTTTTTAAGTTAAAAAAAAAAAAAAAAACCACAACGGACAGACCTAACCCTAGGACTAACGGTGAGAGCAAAGCTATACAGACAAAATCTCACCCAGAAGCATACACATATACACTCACAAAAAAAGGAAAAGGGGAAAAATTAATATATCCTGCTCCCAAAGTCCACCTCCTAAATTTGGGATGATTCGTTGTCTATTCAGGTATTCAACAGATGCAGGCACATCAAGTTGTTTGTGGCGCTTTAATCCGCTACTTCTGAGGCTGCTGGGAGAGATTTCCCTTTCTCTTCTTTGTTCATACAGCTCCCAGCGTTCAGCTTTGGATTTGGACCCGCCTCTGCGTGTAGGTCGCCTGAGGGCGTCTGTTCCCCGCCCAGACAGAACGGGGTTAAAGGAGCAGCTGATTCGGGGGCTCTGGCTCAGTCAGGCCGGGGGGAGGGAGCGGTACGGAGGAGGCGGGGCGAGCCTGTGGCGGCAGAAGCCGGCGTGACGTTGCAGCAGCCTGAGGCGCGCCGTGCGCTCTCCCGGGGAAGTTGTCCCCGGATCACGGGAGCCTGGCCGTGGCGGGCTGCACTGGCTCACGGGAGGGGCGGTGCGGAGAGTGACCTGTGCTTGCACACAGGCTTTTTGGTGGCGGCAGCAGCAGCCTTAGCGTCTCATGCCCGTCACTGGGGTCCGCGCTGATAACCGCGGCTCGCCCCCGCCTCTGGGGTCCGCGCTGATAGCCGTCTCTGGAGTTCGTTTAAGCGGCGCTCTGAATCCCCTCTCCTCGCGCACCAGGAAACAAAGAGGCAAGAAAAAGTCTCTTGCCTCTTCGGCAGCTGCAGACTTTTTCTCGGGCTCCCTCCCGGCTAGCTGTGGTGCGCCAGCCCCTTCAGGCTGTGTTCACGCCGCCAACCCCAGTCCTCTCCCTGCGATCCGACCGAAGCCCGAGCCTCAGCTCCCAGCCCCCGCCCGCCCCGGCGGGTGAGCAGACAAGCCTCTCGGGCTGGTGAGTGCTGCTCGGCGCCGAGCCTCTGTGTGGGAATCTCTCCGTTTTTCCCTCTGCGCCCCTGTTGCTGTGGGATCCGCGCTGATCGCCGCGGCTCGCGCCCGTCTCTGGAGCTCGTTTAGGCGGCGCTCTGAATCCCCTCTCCTTGCGCGCCGCGAAACAAAGAAGCAGGAAAAAGTCTCTTGCCTCTTCGGCAGCTGCAGTCTTTTTCCCGGCCTCCCTCCCGGCTAGCACCGAAGCCCGAGCCCCAGCTCCCAGCCCCCGCCCGCCCCGGCGGCTGAGCAGACAAGCCTCTCGGGCTGCTGAGTGCTGCTCGGCGCCGATCCTCCGTGCGGGAATCTCTCCGCTTTGCCCTCCATACCCCTGTGGCTGCGCTCTCCTCCGTGGCTCTGAAGCTTCCCCCCTCTGCCACCTGCAGTCTCTGCCCGCGAAGGGGCTTCCTAGTGTGTGGAAACCTTTCCTCCTTCACAGCTCCCTCCCACTGGTGCAGGTCCCATCCCTATTCTTTTGTCTCTGTTATTTCTTTTTTCTTTTGCCCTACCCAAGTACGTGGGGATTTTCTTGCCTTTTGGGAAGTCCGACGTCTTCTGCCAGCGTTCAGTGGGTGTTCTGTAGGAGCAGTTCCACGTGTAGATGTATTTCTACTGTATCTGTGGGGAGGAAGGTGATCTCCGCGTCTTACTCTTCCGCCATCTTGCCCCTCGGTCTCTCGTCAAGTATTATTTGATTTTAATTACTTTAAAGGCGCACTGTCTTGCGGCCACTCTGTTAGACCACGCAATTCTAGTGGGAGAGATGGGCAATTTAATTAATAATTAAATAATTGAGATGGGCAATTTAATAATTGTCACTTAATTTAATAATTTAATAAGTGAAATGAATTTTTTCACAAATAAATGAAAAAGTGCAACTTTGCTAAGTGCTGGGTAGGAGAGGTACATGATGCTATGACTGTATCACAGGGAGTGGGGGAAGGCTTGTCTTTGGAGGTAAAATTTACAGAATGAGCGGGACCTTAGAGGATGAAAGAGGGAGGGGTGGGGAAATTAGTTTTTCATGCGTGTGTAGAAACTGTGGCAGAAAGGAAGTTCCGGGAACTTAGGTTTATTTTGTTTTTTGTTTTTTTATAAATTTATTTATTTATTTATATTTATTTTTGGCTGTGTTGGGTCTTCATTTCTGTGTAAGGGCTTTCTCTAGTTGCGTCAAGTGGGGGCCACTCTTCATTGCGGTGTGCTGGCCTTTCACTTTTGTGGCCTCTCTTGTTGCGGGGCACAGGCTCCAGATGCACGGGCTCAGTAGTTGTGGCTCACGGGCCTAGTTGCTCCGCAGCATGTGGGATCTTCCCAGACCAGGGCTCGAACCCGTGTCCCCTGCATTGGCAGGCAGATTCTCAACCACTGCGCCACCAGGGAAGCCTGGGAACTTAGGTTTTGAAAAGTGTGTGTGTGTGTGTGTGTGTGTGTGTGTGTGTGTGTGTGTGAGAGAGAGAGAGAGAGAGAGAGATTCTAACAGTTATTCCTTAAGAGAGTTTGCCCCATAAGTATCAACAACAAATTTGTTGGGGAGGAAAGGTTTTGGGGGATGATGCTGGCATGAACTTTTTCTTTAGATAATTCCTAAAATTAGTGTTCTGACTTAAAACTGTCATCTCTGTGATTTCTGTGATTTGGCTGACTCTTTAATGAAGAAATAATGACTCCCAGTCTTTTAGGGATGTGCAGTGCTTGAGGACAGCTGTGAAGAGGGTTCAGACATTCAGACTGTACTTTGAATTTCTTGTTTCTAAAAGAACAAGCATGTGTCATTACTTGACCTGGGACCATCGCTCTCCCTTTGTTATCTTGTGGAAAAGGCATCCTATTTCCAGTTTCAAATTGGCAGTACTCTGGTTTTGTTTTCCTGATTTTATCCTAAAATAACATATGCTAATTGAGCTATTTCTGTGGCTTTCTTTGGAGAATTGATGTTCATTTATTTGTGTTTCTCTTTAAGTAGAGATGGAATACTACATGTAAACAAGATATAAAAGATGTGTAAGATCCAGAGTGGAAACGTGAGAGCAGCATTTATCAGCGCTGCTGGGACCTTTCCTATTGATCAGTGATCAGTCTTTCCCAAGGCTGGGGGCGGGCGGGGGGCAGGGCCAGGGCTTTTGTCTCCACGTCCAGTGCTCCTTTAAGCAAATCGGTTCTGGACAGACAGAAGGAGCACATCTGGGATTTGAACACATGTCCTCACGTCTCTTTTGTTAAAAACTTTTTATTGAAGTATAGTTGACTTACAATGTTGTTAATTTCTGCTGTACAGCAAGGTGATTCAGTTATACATATATATACATATATATATATATATTCTTTTTCATGTTCTTTATCATGGTTTATCACAGGATATTGATTATAGTTCCCTGTGCTCTACGGTTTGTCCTCAAGTATCTTAATCCTTCACTTCCTTTGAAGATTTCCAAAGAAAAGAAGGTGCCACTTTTGGGCTCCCATTTCAGGGCTCTGTCGCTAGGGGTCCCTGAGATCCTTCAGCCAAGTGTCACCTGCTTCGGTTTCACTTGCTTCTTTTTTTCTTTTTCTTTTTCTTTTTTTTTAACATCTTTATTGGAGTATAATTGCTTTACAATGGTGTGTTAGTTTCTGCTTTATAACAAAGTGAATCAGTTATACATATACATATGTTCCCATATCTCTTTCTGCTTCTTTTTTTCTTAACCATCTTTAGAGGGGGAGAAACTCAGTAATGTCCTGAAGCTAAGAGGACCGTCAGATGGTTTAAAAGTCCACCGTAGTTGGCTTCCTGTGTGGCCAGTGACTCAAGTGGTGTCACTTTTCAGCAAAGGTGATCATCAGCAACAGGCTCCCAAACAAGATCTCATTGGAAACTGGCTCCTGCAGCACGTTGTACACCTTGTCTGCTGTGAAAAAGTATGGATTTCACACTTAGCCTTGGAGGTGACAGCTGGACGTTACTGTGAGAAAGTGTGCCTTGTACGCACAGCATTGTGGAACTAGACCTTTGTTTCTTGTCTTACCTGGGACACCAGAAGGAGATCCTGCTCTCAGATTTTAGGGCTGCAACTTCAAAACACTTTGTCTGGGTGATGCTGCCTCGTTCATAGCATAGGCTTCATGGCAGAATTTCATTCTTCTTTATGATTGAGTAATATTCCATTGTGTATATGCACCACATCTTCTTTATCCATTTGTCTGTTGATGGGCACTTGGGTTGCTTCCATGTCTTGGCTGTTGTGAGTAGCACTGCTTAAGAACATCAGGGTGCATGTATCTTTTTGAATTAGTGTTTTCGTGTCTTCTGGATATATACCCAGGAGAGTGGAATTGCTGGATCATAATGGTAGCTATATTTTTAGGTTTTTGAGGAACCTTGTACTGTTTTCCATAGTGATTGCACCAATTTACACTCCCACCAACAGCGTATGAGGGTTCCTTTTCTTGTTGAGTTCCTTTAGTGAGGATGTGTTGGTGGTAAGTTTGCTCAGCTTTTGTTCTGAAATGTCTTTATGTCACCAGTTATTTCTAAGAATAGGAAGTTGTGCTGTGTACATAATTCTAGGTTAGCAGTTAAATTTTCTTAAATACTTTGAAGATGAATTCATACTGTCTAATGGCTTCCATTGCTGTTGAAGTTAGCTGTTGGTGTAATTATTGTTCCTTTGGATACAATCTCCATTTTTCTTTTTTTTTCCCCCCTAAGTATTTATATCCTTTAATTTAAAAAAAAATGGATACAATTCACATACCATAAATTCACCCATTTAAAGTGTACAATTTAGTAACTTTTAGTATATTCAGAGTTGTGCAGTCAACCAAAATCAAAACATTTTTATCATCCCCAAAAGAAACCCCAAACCCATTAGGAGCCATTCACCATTCTCCCCTCCCCTGGTGACTAGAAATCTACTTTCTGTCTCTATGGATTTACCTATTCTGAACATTTCATATAAATGGAATCATACAATCTGTGGCCTTTTGTGTCTGGCTTCTTCTGCTTAGCATGATGTTTCAGGGGTCATCGATGTTGCAGCCTGTGTCAGCCCCTCATTCCTTTTTTTTTTTTTTGTATTGTTATTATTATTATTTTTTAACATCTTTATTGGAGTATAATTGCTTTACAATGGTGTGTTAGTTTCTGCTTTATAACAAAGTGAATCATTTATACATATACATATGTTCCCATATCTCTTCCCTCTTGTGTCTCCCTCCCTCCTCATTCCTTTTTGAGGATGAGTAATATTCTGTTGTATGGACAGACTGTTTTTTGTTTATTGGTTCGTCAGGTGATGGATCTTTGAATTGTTTCCATTCTGGCTGCTATGATTAATGCTGTTATGAGCATCTGTGTACACGTTTTTGTGTGGACATGTCCCTGTATGTTTTTTTTTTAGAATTTTATTTATTTTTTATACAGCAGGTTCTTATTAGTTATCTATTTTATACATATTAGTGTATATATATCAATCCCCTGTATGTTTTCAAAAAGATCTTTTTCTTATTTTTCGGTATTCTGCAGGTTTACTGTGTCATTTCTAGGTTTGTGTTTCTTTTTATTGGTCCCGTTGAGTTTTTTTGTGCTTTTTGAATTTGAGGATTCACATTTTTCCATTATGAAAAATGTTCAGTCTGTCTCTCTTCAGATACCAACTTTCCCCAGTTTACTCTCACCTGCTTCCCTAACTCCTGTTCACCTGTGCAGCTTCTCACTCTTCCATGGCCTCTAATGTTCTTTCACATTCCTCATCTTTCTCCATGTGCCACATTCTAGATAATTTCCACTCCTCTTTTTTCCAATTCACTAACTTTTTCTTTTTGCCTAATTTTCTGTTTGGCTCTTTAAAGAGTGTTTACATTATCCAATTTGTTTTTCACTTCAAGAGGTGATATTTTGGGAGTTCCGTGGCAGTCCAGTGGTTTGCACTCGGCTCTTTCACTGCCGTGGCCCAGGTTCAGTCCCTGGTCGGGGAACTAAGATCCCCCAAGCCATGTGATGCTGCCAAACAAAACAAAAGACAACCAAAAAACCCCAAAAGAGGTGATATTTGTTCTTAAATTGCCTGCTTAGTTTTTGATAGGCTCCTCTTCCTTATTTATTCCTTTGAATTCCTTTTTCTTGTTTGCAAGCATATTAACAGCTCATTAATAACTTTCTTGGAAAATCAAATATACACTTAGCATATGACCCAGCCAACTTATTCCTGGATATTGAACCAGGAGAACTGACAGCATGTGTCCATACAATGACTTGTACACAGATGTTCAGAGCAGCTTTATTTGTAATAACCAGAAACAACCTAAGTGATCGTCAGTAGGTGAGTGGAAAAACAAATTGTGTTATAGCCACTCACTGGAATACTGTTGAACGACAGAAAGGAGTGAACTATTGATATGCACAATAACTCAGGATGATTCCGAGATAAGTACGCTGAGTGAAAGAAGCCTGACAGAGAAGAGTAGATTAATGTACAATATGTATAATGTATAATGTGTTAACTTCTGGGAAACGCACCCTCATGTCTGGTGCCAGCAGTGGGTATCTGGCCAGGAGGGTGGCAGTGAGGATGTGCGAGGATGCACGGGGAACCTGGCAGTAGGTGGATATGTTCACCGTCTTAATTGTGTTGCTTGTTTTAGGAATGTCAGAACTCCTCCAATTGTACAGTTGAAACATCTGCAGGTTATGATATGCTAACTGTGTCTCTGTAACGACGTTAAAATGAGAAGCCCTGGTACTGGGTGAGGGTGCCTGGAATGAGAATGCGCGGAGGAGGGAGAGGCTGCAGACATCCCGGGAGGCCGTTCGTGGGGCGAGAGCAGTGAGGGACCGATTGGGCCCCGCAGGAGGGGCACTGCTCCCCCTACTTTAGCAGGAGGGAAGGCCAGGGGGATGGAGGGAGGGCTGTTTCCGTTTGAATGGTATATGAAGGCCACTGTTTCTACATGACTTATTTTTTCTTCCTAAGCATATCCCAAAGTTTCTGAATGAATAAACACACCACTTTCTCTATGGAAATTGAGGATGAGTATTGTCTAATTTCTGAGCCAAATGCTTCTACTTCTTTGGTTTTCTTGAGGATATGTTATGATAACCAGATGGGCTCTTTGGCACCCACGGACTTCATGAATAATTGAAAAAGCATCTTCAAAATATATTCTACCTGGAACAGCATACCCTGACAAACTCCCACGGGGAGATGGTTGTCTCCTTTGGCCTTTGTAAATGTATTTTATTCCAGTTTAGTTTATTTCATATACCTGTCACCAGTGAGAAAAGTGTGTATTCAGCCTTCAGCATTTGTGTCTCTTTTGAAAGTGCACAAAAATGGACACATTTCTGGAGTGGCCCCCTCACCGGAGACGGTTGCTAAGCCATTGTGAGGGGCCTCGTGGTAGGTTTCGTGGGATGGTGCACTGCAGAGCAGCCTGGCTGGGGAGGTTTCGTAAGCTCACGTTAGGGCTGAAGCATGTTGTTTGTGCCAGTTTTGCTGGGTCATCACACATCCGACAGTCCTGACTTCTAGTTCTGGCTGTGCCTCTGATGAACTACTAAGTTACTTACCTTCTCGGGATCTCAGCTTCCTCATCTGTAGAACTGATAAAACCATGCCCACCCGGCAGGGTGTGAGGAGCAGTTATATGACATGTCCTAAGTGCCCAGTGCTGTGCTGAGCATGCAGTAAACACTCAGCCTCCAGCCCTTCTTAGTTGCAGTATTTTTATTGCGACTGTGCTTTTTCTTCCCACCATACACATCCCACTTTCAGCTGTCATTTCTACCAGTTGTCACCGTGGCTGTGATAAAGCTGACTTCGAGAGACAAGTACTATTTTAGCATACAAAATTGTATTTCTGAATTGCCCACAGAGATGCTCTTAATAGAAAAATTGAGCACTATAAACAGCAACTGTGAAATTCTCTCTAAAAGCTCACTTTGATTCATGATGATCTACCAGGCTCATCCCATTCTTAAATACCCTCTGTCCTCATAAATCCACTCAACTCTGCGGTCTTCCTACGAGGCTGCCTTCGTCTGTCTGTAACTTTTTTGGTCTTGTCTTCCTATTACTTGTCATCCCAATCTGTTCTCTGTTCTATTTGTGGCAGCCTGTGTTGGCAGGAAAATTGGCCGAAATGGTTGAACAGAATTTGCTGCCCTCCACCCGCCCAGCTGGGAGCAGCCCCTTCCTTGCTCGCTCCATTGGCTCCGTCCAGCCTCTCGCCACCCTGTGTGGCGGCCTCCTCCTCTCCAGCCCTATCCTTATATGGCTGCAGTGCTCCTCTTCCGGCCTTCCCAAGGCTGGCTTCTCCCTCCCATCCCTCTGTCTCCCATGGGGACAGAGCTGCTGATATTCTGTCCCCATTTATAATTTATACATAGCTTGTCTTTTCCATTCTCAATTGGATTAGGGGGCAGAATTCTTTAATCTATAAAGAAGCCGGAGGGTAGCTATTTTAGTATATTTTTTTTTTCCTGAGCTTGAAGATTGCAGGTTTCTGAGGTTTCTTTGAGGCTTTGAAGTCATTGTCAGAAAAGGAGGCAAATTTCAGATGTAATTTTTAGCCTTTTTGGCTAAGTGCCCACATCCTAGATCCCCCCAGTTCCAAGACGTTGCAGATTTGTACTTTTCACTGATTCCCTTGAGCTGGTCCCCATTTTAGAGTCAAGAAAACTGAAGTCACAGGGTTGTGTGACTCACTCACTCTTGCAGTGTGGTGGGAAGGATGGCTGCAGGAAGGCCCAAACGTGTATCTTGAGAACATATGATTCAAAGGAAGATCCACCCCACTCGCCCCGCCCTTCGTAGACCAAATCTCAGAAAGACTCCACGAGACCCTTCTGGGGTCTCATGTTCGTCCTGTGGATCAACCACTGTTGATGGAACATTTCCATCTCTCACCACGGCTGGATTAGAGCCACCCCTGATCCCACCAGAACAACCTGGGGTGGAGAAGGAAGGAGCTGTTCCACAAGGAAGGCAGACAGACCAACCCGCTGCTCAGGACATTTCCCACTACAGCCCCGAGCCTCTGGACCCCTGCAGAAAGGAGGCCTGGAGCACTATTACAAGTGTAAAACAGGATCAGTATTTCCAAGGCAGAAAAGGACCTCAGGCCTTTGGGAGCTAGCAGCATTTGCGTAATATGCTAATGATGGAAACTTTCTCCTGGGAAGAGTGAAGTACGCTGTACTCCAGGCTGTGCGTGGGGGAACGAGAGATGGCATTTAAAATCCGTTGGGCACCTGCCTTAACTCAGCAGGGGTGACCTTGGGGCTCACTTACAGGCTCCACGTGACCTAGTTTCTAGCTGAAGAGTGTGGAGTTTGTGTTTTGCAAATGTCTGTGTTCATAATACTAGTTCCCTCACAGCAGGTACTGTGGTGTAGTGGAGAGGTTTTACAGATTATGCCCATGATGCTGGGAGAATGAGAAAAGGGAGAGAAAAACCCATCCAAATCTCACAGCTTTGGACTGACTTTTGCAAATGGGTCTTTGCACAGAGACACATGATGAAATTTTAGTTAACCATGAATTGAGTTGATTATTGAATGTGACTTTGGGATGATGGAATTTTCGTTGACCATGGTGTGTAAACTACCAAATTTGACCCTGTGATTTATTCATTTACTTAACGTTTACTGTGGGTTTATGATTTGCTAGAGCCTGTGCCAGCTACTGTGGGGGGTGTATGAGAGGGATATTGATAAGAATTCTGCCCTCAATGAGTTTATAGTCATGTAAGGAATCTGGGACGTGCATATAGGTTGCTATAATAACAATAGCTGTTTTTGCCGAATGTTTGCCAGGTACCAGGTCTTGTGACAAACACTTTATATGCCCTGACCCGTCTGAGTCCCCACCACAGCCCTGCCTCGCAGCCTGTCTTCCTGGATACGGGGCCAGCTGTAGTGAGCGCGGGTCTCAGTGTAGATGAGGTGCCCGGACTCGGAGGAAGGAGTATTTCCAGGCAGGGCGGCTGCATGGTGAAGAATTGGGGATATTAGTATCCACAAAGGTGGTTGTCAGAGGTGCACAAAGGTGAGAAGACACAGGACAGAGTAGGGGCGACAGGGAATGTGTTTTGGCAGGAGAACTGCCTGAATCCGGTTGCAGGTACTGACCTGATTCACAGTTGGGCGCTGGTCCCTGGGCGGCCGCTTTATTTCCAGTCTGTCCTTCACTTAGTGTGTCGTCCTTTCGGGTCCCACCCAAAGCCTCTAGGGCTTACCATCCACTCTTTTTAGGGGACACAGAATGTCACTGTTTTCCCACCTGAGTGTGAAAGGCTCTGCTCAGATTCTCAGCCTCTTGGTCAGTTCTTCAGGGAGCTGCAGGCACCTCTGGGGAAGTTTAATGCCAGGCCTGTGTCCCTGTATTTCCTTCTTCTGCCGGATCGTGGTCCTGGAGTTCTTCCCTGCCCTGTTAGCCCTCCAGTACCTTGTCTGCGTTCTCGAGTTGTTCTCAGCGGCTGGGTTGGTCTGAATTGTCTACCTGCTGTTATGAGAAGTAGGAGCTCCTGAAGTGCATTCGGTAACTATTCAGCGTGAGTTGCTCGTGGGCTCTTGGGGGTTTGTACTCACCTGCTTGCCTGTTGGATGATGCGTTGGCACCTGGTTTACTTGTAACTGAGTTTTGGTGTTGCTCTCTGCTGCTCGGTTGACTTTCTGTTGGGATTCTGAGGGATGCATAAACTGTCCTCTAGCCACCATCTGGAATTGTATTTTGGGTTTGCGTTTTCTCTGCTTAATGCAAGTCATTTAAAAATTAACTTTTGAGACTTCCCTGGTGGTGCAGTAGATAAGAATCTGCCTGCCAATGCAGGAGATACGGGTTCGAGCCCTGGTCTGGGAAGATCCCACGTGCCGCGGAGCAACTAAGCCCGTGCACCACAACTACTGAGCCTGCACTCTAGAGCCCGCGTGCCACAACTACTGAAGCCCGTACGCCTAGAACCCGTGCTCTGCAACAAGAGAAGCCACCGCAATGAGGAACCTGCGCACCGCAATGAAGACTAGCCCCCGCTCGACGCAACTAGAGAAAGCCCAGGTGCAGCAACGAAGACCCAATGCAGCCAAAAATAAATAAATAAATAAACAAATAAATAAATAAAATTAACTTTTCATGGCGATGTTCCTAACAAATGTTTCTTCATAATTGGTGGGCACCTCCATCTAATTTAGAAGTGGTTCTAGTTGATAATTGAGTCAGTTTCTTTTGGGGTGCAGAAGATACTTACTTACACTGTTGTCAGCAGTTTTTACGGTCTGAAAATGCGTTTTTCTTCAACCTCATGCAGCCATTGTGCTGTGCAAAGGGCCCTTGAGTAACAGGAAGCGTCCTGGGAGGGGCGTGACCTGATTTACATTTCTGTGGATGGAAACGAGCCAGAGCGGCATGGGGGGGAAGCCAGGAGGCCTTATTCTTAGTCCTGGAGGGGCTGATGGCGACCAGACCAGGCTGGTGGCCTTGAAAGCCATTTCTGGAAATACTCTGAGAGCTAACAAGAGTTCCTTTTGGATTGGATGTGGGGTGTGAGATAAAGGACTTAAGGAGGAGTCCTGGATTAGACTGACAGGTAAGATCACCAAGTAAGAAGAAGAACAGGTGGCAGTGAGTGCTCTACAGAGGTTTACATATGGTCCTGTGACACAGTAGTGGCCTCCTGAAATTGGAAGAGGAATGGGCTTTTAGACTAAGTTCAAGTGGCACGGTGAAGCCACTGCGTGAACAGAGGCTGAGGGAGCAGCTCGTACAAAGGCTGGAAGGTAAAGGCGGCTTGGCACTGTCTGAGCACAGGAAGCTGGGGGCTGGTGCAGGTGACGTGGTGCTGCGGCTGTGCCTCCTGACAGATGGTAGGCACCTGGCGTTTTTCGGAAGTGGTACGTCCTCAACTTTGATCTGTGGTAGGTGTGACTCTGCGTTCGCGGGAGATTCACCGGGCGGTTGTAGTTAACACGAGCTAGAGTAGTGAGCGCAAACGGGTGCATTACTCCAGATACTAGTGGTTTTTGAATAAAATCTCCTACATTAAAAAAAAAAATCCGGTTAACTTCTCACTTACAATTTTATTCTCATCTTTCAGATAGCATCAGTGTGAGTGGCTTTCCGCTGTGCAGCCCCTTCCGCCAGGTCGTGAGGCCCCGGGTGGAGAGCAAGCCCGTGAACCCAGCTGAGGGCAGCCGGCCTGGGGACCTGGGTCACGTGAAGGTGAGTCGGCCCCCCGGGGCAGCCCGCCAAGGGGCTTGGCGCTCTGGGTTTCTGCCGAGCCTCTGGGAGGCAGAGTGCTGAGTATTTTTCAGAAAGGAAAGGAAGCGTGTATTTGATAACAGATCTGTGTTTGTGGAAAGCTGGTTTCTCAGTATTTCTGCTTCTGTGTGAGGTTCGGGAAGCGATTACACTGAAGCTTGAGTGCCTCGTGCGGTGGTGGTCTCTTAATTTCCTGAAGTTTCGGGAATTTGTGGGTTGAATCTAGGACTGTCCTGATGAAAGTAGAACGTCGCCTGCTTTTTTCTTGTTCATTTAAAAAATTTATCTATCACATCATTATTCTTAGTGCAGATGTTTATCCCGTAAACTTTCCTTAATCCTTAGGCGACTCCTTCCACTTGTTGGTTTATGAGCACCAAGGCAGCGGAATGAACACACAAGTAACGAGTGAGTGTTGGTGCCCAGGTGCCTTGGGCCGGAGCCGGGGCGGAGACGAGCTGCCTCCTCCGAGCGCGAGGGGAGTCGGGGCAGGGCTCTCGGTCGTCAGCGACTCGTCGGCACCTGGAGAGCTTGGCTGGGACGCGCTTGCCCAGGGAGCGTGTGTAGAGCGAGAGGTCGAGAGGTCTCAGCAGCTGTGACTGGGGAGCAGGCAGCAAAGTCGCCAAAAATGACGTCAGTAGGCGTGTGTTCGGGCCCAGGCTTTTGGGGCACTGCTTACGTTCTTGGCGTTTAACAGGGTCACTGACTGATTAGACCCATCAGAAGAGCTTGGCCAAACTGGCTGTGAGTCAGTGGGACAACAAATTGTGAGCCATTGGGGCTGCGCTTGACGGAAACAAGATGACGGTGGAAGGACCTGGACGCCGTCCACCGTGAGGCTGTGGCGGAGGGAACGCGCCAACCTGGGCTGATAGAGGTTGCGTCGGTGGGTTGAAGTGCTAAGGAGCTGGGTTTCGGGGGAGAGTCTTCTCCATTGAGGGCCCTGCGGGAAAGAGGAAGGTGGCGTAGCTGGGAGTCTCCGTCACTCAGATACAGAAACTTGATGGCTGTGCATCAGGGCTGTAGTGTTGGCCAAGGGCCCTGGGATGTGGAAGAAGAGTCCCGCCAGAGGGAGCGAAGGCATAGAAGTTCCGCAAGCATAGATGCTGTTGGGGTGGATTGTTGGCAGGGAGCCATGGAGGAGAAGCTGGGAAAGGGACTTCCTCCCAGGCCCCGGATGTCACTTCCCTGCCGTCTCAGGTGTTCCTCCTCCCGAGTCAGGCCCCTCAGCATTGTTACCTTTGCCTCTGCAGTTGGCCTTGTGGCCTCCCCCTCTCCGTCTGCTGTTGATGGCAGCTGTGGCACGATTTTCTTTTTATTTATTTATTTAATTTATTTATTTTTGGCTGCGTTGGGTCTTCGTTGCTGTGCGTGCGCTTTCTCTAGTTGCGGTGAGCGGGGGCTACTCTTTGTTGTGGTGCGTGGGCTTCTCACTGGGGTGGCTTCTCTTATTGTGGAGCACGGGCTCTAGGCACGCGGGCTTCAGTAGTTGTAGCACGTGGGCTCAGTAGTTGTGGCTCGCGGGCTCTAGAGTGCAGGCTCAGTAGCTGTGGCGCACGGGCTTAGTTGCTCTGCGGCATGTGGGATCTTCCCGGACCAGGGCTTGAACCCGTGTCCTGTGCATTGACAGGTGGATTCTTTACCACTGTGCCACCAGGGAAGCCCACAATTCTCTTTTATCCGCATCCACACACACCAGTCTCCTTTTAGAGCTGTCAGGAACGCTGTCGGGTGGATGTGCTGACCTCGTGGGAGCCTTTGTGCCGAGAGGGAGTCACCCGGTTTGTCTGAGGTCTGTTGGCGAGGGGTGCAGTGAGTCCAAACCTGTGAAATGTCGCAACTCTCCCTGGTCGTCCAGATGCGTCCTCGTGGTTCAGTTGAACTTGTGAGGTTCGGCGCGGGAGTGGCGTCTGCGAGCGGCTCCTGTGCTTCTGGTGCTGTCACGTGGGAGCCTCCTGGCGCTGCCGAGCCTGTTACATCAGCCTTCTCCCCAGAGCAGGGACGGCTTTCATTGGGGACGTGCCAAACCTGGAAACCTCGCTGAGGAATGGTGTAGCCATGGAAACAAGTAATTCAGTGAAGGTGGCTTCTGGGGAGCCCCTCAAGAAGTGGGAAATGATAACATGTGTTTCTTCGGATTTCCCAGAAAGATTCCTTCCCCCGTTTGGTTCGCGGCATGTCTGTCCGCATTTATGCCCAGCTTTTCTGCACACCCTGAAGAATCTTCTAGGATTGAAAACAGATTGTGTGAAGTGGGTGCACATTAGACAGAATATTCCTGTAAGCTAGACTCCGCAGTATGGCCTCTCTGACCGTCAGTTTCTCCATCTGTAAAATGGAGTAATCATGCTCCCTTCATGGGGTTGTTGGGAGGCTTAAATAATAGAAGAGCTGGGCAGGGAGGAGAAACAAAGCTGATCAAATCAAGAACTGGTAATGGACTGGGACTTGATTCCTGTATTTTGAGAGAGAAATGAGACTTGGTGAATGAGCCCTGCTGGCTGTTACGGGGGAGCAGCCCCGGTTAGGCTGGGCACTGGGTGGCCGACCTGGAGTCTCTCGTTGACCAGTTTCTTGGCGCTGCTGAGCCAGCTCCCCAGTGACAGCAAGGCTCGGCCCTGCCTTCTGAGTTAATACCGTGTGCACAAAATGTGGCCGCGTGCCTGGAACGTGGCAGGGCTGCACTGAGAGCCTGCCCGGGAGGGGCTAAGCTCGGGGACCGCCTGTCCTGGGCTGGGGCTGCATAAATGGGGACGCATGGACGGATGGGAGGCCTCTTGCCTGTTGGCTGGGCCATGTCCCGCTCAAGGCTCGCTGCGGCTTTGCCTGATGGAGGCATCCAATTTACAGCCTCCAGAGCCAGACTACCCAGAAAGATGGGGGCTGCATGGTGCCCTGTCCTACTCGGGCCTGGAGCGTAAAGCACTCAGAGAGGGTGGAGGGCCTGTCCCACAGCCAGAGCTAAATCCAGCCAAGGCCCCTGCCATGTCCGGCTGCTAAATACACCGCAGTTTCCCTCCATCGACAGCAGTGCTCTGTAAACGCATCACACCCGCTGGTAGCCTGCCGAGAAGCACTTGGAAATCCCAACAAAACCAAAGTTCACCAGGAGGCAGGGCAGCCGGGCCTGCCCTTGGGCTCTGTGCACATGTGGTTCTGGGGAGCTTGCTGATATGTGCCCACCCTTGTCAACAACACCTTGTCTTTAAAAACATCAGGGAACAGGCCTAACAGCCTCGGCCATCAGGGTAACAGCTCCGCCCACGGGCATCTCCTGTGGGAACCAGTGTCTTGCCGGCCGCTTTCCGGATGGTGGGGGTTTGAGCTGAGGCTGTAGGTGCTCCTGCCCCTGCATGTCCTGCCGTCTCCCTGCTGCTCTGACACCTACACAGTCCATCCAGGGGCCCCAAGCACTCACTTAAAACACCCGAGCCCCAGTTTGATCACCTGCAGGTTGGGGAGAAAGTCCTTTCTCACAGGTTGTTAGTGAAGATCTATTGAAATAATACTTGGGCAGGTGTTTTATTAAAAACAATACACAAGTTGGGGAGGAGGAACAGAACTGGGGGTTGCCTGAACGGATGAGCTGAAGGGTGTGGTGAAGGCGTCCCCTGGTTACAGAGCAGGCGGAGGCCAGGCCTCGTCTCGTCCAGGCGGTGTTGCCCACCCAGCCTGGACCCTGCCTGCCTGTCCCAGATGCGCCACATGGCTGCCTGCGTCCTGTCGTGTGGCCGTGCCGGGGTTGTCGTCCCTCTCCTGCGTGCCTATTGTGTCAAAATAATAGATGATGACTGTGTCCACTAATACATGCACATATGAGAAAACTCAGAGGAATCTTCAAAATTAAGTAGTCAATCTTAAATCCAACAAGACTTTTCTAAGTAGATGTTCAGATCGTCTGTGAATAGAAAAATTTACTTCTTCCTTTCCAAGCAGGCTAACTTATTCCTTTCCCTGCTTTATTGTACTAGCCTTGTTCATGATTGTAGAGATAAACCATTCAGTCTTCCATCATTAAGTGTGATGTTAGCTGTAGATTTTTTATACCTGCCCTTTATCATATTAAGGAAGTTCCCTACAACCATTAAAAAAAAAAGTTATAGCAAATAAGCCAATGAAGGAGGTAGAAGTTGAAGCATAAATAATATTCAGTTAGTCCAAAAGAAGGAATAAAGGGAGGACAAAGGAAACAAAGGAAAATGGGACAGATAGAAGACATAGCAAGATGATGGGTGATAAACTTAACCGTATCAGTAATCAGATCAAAAGTAAGTAGTCTAAATACTCTAATTGCAGGTAGAGAATGTCAGATTGGATAAAAAAAGCAAGACCCAACTCTAGCTACTTCCAAGTAATGAATTTTAAATATAAAGACAAAAATAGCTTGAAACTAAATGGATGGAGGAAGGTATACCATGCTTACACTAATGAAAAATCTGGAGTGGCCTTATGGAGAACAGAGAAAAGTAAACTTCAGAGCAAAGAATATTACCAAGGATAAAAAGGTCTTTTCACAATGGTAAAGGGCTCCATTCCTCAAGAAAATGTAAGCCATAAATATTTATATACCTAATAAGAGCTTCAAGATACATGAAGCAAAAACTGATAGAACGGCAAGAAGACATAAATAAATTGAGAGAGTTCAGTATCCTTCAGTGATTGTTGGAGAAAGTAGACAGAAATGAGTAGAGATAGTATCGTTGAGATCTTCTCTGTCAATCAATTTGACGTGATCAACATTTATAGAACACTCTGCTCAACAACAGCTGGGTACAGAGTACATGTTCTTTTCAGGTGCGCATAGAACAGTTACCAAAGTAGACCATGTTGGGCTGTGATGGTTAGATTTCGTGTGTCAACGGGACTAGGCTGTGGTGCCCAGTTGTTTGGTCAAACACGAGTTTAGATGTTGCTGTAAAGTGATTTTGGAGATGTGATTAACATTTACCACCAGTTGATTTTAAGTGAAAGAGGTTATTCTTCATAATATGGGTAGGCCTCATCCAACCAGCTGAAGGCCTTTGAGCAAAAATTGAGAATTTTGGGGGGAGAAATTTCCAAAATCCCTTTCTCCAAAAATGGAGAAGGAATTCTGCCTCAAGGCTGTGACATAGCTCCTGACTGAGTTTCCAGCCCATCAGCCTGCCCTACAAATCTCAAACTTGCCAGCTACCACAATCACACTGGCCAGTTCCTTAAAATAAATCTCTTTGTACATGTGTACACACAAATATTGCCAACACACGTGCCCTGTTGGTTTGTGGTTCTGTTTCTCTGGAGAGCCCTGCCGGATACAGAGGGCCACAAAACAAATCTCAATAAATTTAAAAGGATTCTCATTTTATAAAGTATATTCTGACAGTAATAAAATTAAGCTAGAAACCAATAACAAAAATCTTTGAAAAACCCTCAGACATTTGGAAACAAAATGACACTTATAATTAACTCGTGGGTCAAAGAAGAAATAAAAAATTAGAAAGTATTTTGAAATGAGTGAAAATGAAATCACAGTATATCATTTGTGGGATGCCACTAAAGCAGTAGTTCTGGGGAAGTTTATAGTACTTAATGCATATGTCAGAATAGAAGAATAGCCTTCAATCAATAAACCTCAGCTTCAACGTGAAGAAAGTAGAAAAAAATGTGGAAGTTAAACCTAGAGTAGAAAAGGAAATAATAAAGACCAGAGCAGAAATCAGTGAAACTGGAAACAAAAAAACCCGATATTGACAAACCAAAAGCTTATTCTTTGAGAAAAATCAGTGAAGTCTACCAACTTCTAGTCAGATGGATCATAGAGAAAAGACATAAATTAAAAATATTAGGAATGAAAAAGGTGGCATCACTACAGGTTCTACACATATTAAATGCATAACGGATATATTATGAACAACTTTACAATAAATTTGAAAACTGAGGTGAAATGGACAAATTCATTTTTAAAAAAATTTTTATTGAAGTATAGTTGATTTACAATGTTGTGTTAATTTCTGCTGTACAGCAAAGTGACTCAGTTTTACATATATATTCTTTTTTCATATTCTTTTCAATTATGGTTTATCATAGAATATTGACTATAATTCCCTGTGCTATACAGTAGAACTTTGTTTATCCATCCTATATATAATGGTTTGCATCTGCTAATCCCATACTCCCAGTCCTTTTCTCCCCATCCTCATCCCCTTGGCAACCACAGGTCTGTTCTCTGTATCTGTGAGTCTGTTTTTGTTTTGTAGGTATGTTTATTTGTGTCATATTTTAGATTCCACATATAAATGATATCATGATATTTGTCTTTCTCTTTCTGACTTACTGAGCTTAATATGATAATCTCTAGGTCCATCCATGTTGCTGCAAATGGCATTATTTCATTCTTTTTAATGGTGACAAATTCATTGAAAGACTCAAAAGTATTAAAGCTTACTCGTAGAAGGAAGTAGATAATCTGAATAGCCTTATATCCATTAAGGAAACAGAATTTTTTGTTAAAACCATCCCACAGAGAAAATATAGGCCCAGGTGGCTCACCCATGCAGCTTACCAAACATAAAGGGAGGAATAATACAAATTTTATGTAAGCTCTACTTGCAGGAAACTTGAGAAAGAAGAAATACTGCTAATTCGTTCTATGAGGTCAGCATTACCCTGATACCAAAACCAGACAAAGATTATGAAAACAAAAACAAAGACTCCTGAACATAGATAGGAAAATTTTAAGGGAATTTTTTTACCATAATATTGACTGAGTGACATTTATCTGAGGAATGCAAGGTTGGTTTAACATTAGAAAACCAGCAAACGTAATTCTTCATATCAACAAACTAAAAAAAGAAAATGATATAAGCATCTCAGTAGACGAAGAAAAAGCATCTGACAAAGTACAATATCTATTTCTAATAAAAACTCAGCAAACTTAGAAGGGAACTTCCTCAACCTGATGAAGTGCACCCACAAAACCGCTACAGCCCCCTTTGAACTTAAAGGTGAAAAACAGGTTGTGCTTTCCCTAAGGGGAGCCACACCGGGCCATGCACCCTGGCTCCCCAGGTGGACCCTCTCACTGTGCTCTTCATTGGCACTGGCTGTTCACTTTGATTGGAGGTTCTCTCTCAGTTCCTTTGATTTCTGGCATGTTCTCCAGTCCTCCTCCAGGGCCACGCTCTGATGTTACCTTGTCTGCCAAGCTGTCAGTGGTGGTCCCGTGCCCATATCCCCGAGTTCTCCATAGCTGTGAGCTCCTCATGGCCGTGGCCTGGTCCGTGCCTCCTGGCACAGTGCTCAGCCTTTGGGAAATCTTTCTGGACCCAGATATTCCAGATAGCTAGGTCAAATATTCCCTTTCCACAGGAATTCTCCTTTCTCTAAAGAGATTCTCTCCATCAGTGAAGCAAAGCAGGGCAGTGGAGTAAGTTTCTTCTCACTCAGAGTAAAGTCTAGTTTTGAGATTCTTCAGAAGCCCAGCAACATTCAGATGATGTCTTATGTCCTATTAAATATTTTATTTTACTTTAACCTTTACAGTAGAGAACCATAGGATGTTCATGAAGTTCTTACATGCTTTTACGTTTTAATAATTGTATTTATAAATGGACCGACTGGAAGAATCTGCTAAGAAAACTTAAGAGTAAATGTATTCGAGTTAAAAACAAAAAAACCTATGTCATGGAATAGCATATTTTCTTAATCAAGCTGTGTTACTAGGGGAAAATGGTTTCATGAGCCTTTTGGTGCCTCGGGGCAGCAGAGTGAAGGTTCTCATTAGCTTGGAGGAGAAAATGTATTAGACCGTTTGTTCATTGATCATTCACATGCTCAAGGATGGCAAGCAGGTGGGCGGCCCAGGCTGGAGACTGTGCTGGCCAGAGAGGCTTGGAACGTGGCAGCAGAGAGATCGAACTTTTTAAACAGTATTTACAGGTTACGTCTCTCATGACTGCAACTTCCCAGTATTTGGGTGGGAATTACTGAACAGCTCAGAAAGATTAAGCAACATGCCCAAGGTCAAGCAGTTTCAAAGTAGAAGCTAAAATTCAAACCCAGTTAGGGCTAAATCCAAAGCTTGTATTGTTTCCACAATGTCATGCTTCCCCTCTATATATACTTTGTAAGTTTCCAAACTTATTATGGAATACAAAACATCCTCTATTGATTCAAGCCATATTTATAGAGCAGTGAATATAAGCTTTTCGCCTATCTGACCCTCAGTTTTCAATCTTTGAAATGCAGATCATAAGCCTTCCTCCTGGGCTATTGTAAGGAGGAAAGCATCTGCTATTAGCCCTGGTAGATAAGAAAAGCTTACAAAATGGCAAATCCAATTCAGTTCCAAATTATTTCTAATCTGTCCCAGTAATAGTTACAGAGACAGTTTAAACTCTACAAAGTTTAAGCATAAAGGCATCAAAAGAAACCTTTAATCTGCTCAACAATTTCAAAACTTAATAAGAAATGTAGCAGTAAGAGAAGTGGAGAGTCCACTGCATGTGGAATTCTAGACAGATGTCAGGGAGAGGGGCCAGAAGAATGCTCCTTGAGGTTCCATGACACGGTGAAGGCTTTTGTCCACCATGATGGTCACTGTTTACCTGAACCCCTGTAACATTTCATCCACTCCACCCATTCAACTAGCCCCTGGTGGACAGCCCCTGTTCAGTGCCCAGTTCTGGGAGCTGGGGCTGTAACAGAGCAGGACGACGTCCTGGAGCTCACCTTCTGGCAGAGGAGACGAACAGTAAGCACACACATGTCAACTGGTGAGAAGTGCTGTGCGGGAGGGTCAAGGAAGGAAGAGGATGGGCCCTGCTTGCCCCGTCGGCAGAGGCCTGTCTGCAGAGGCACCATGGCAGCCTGAGATGCATGTGCACACACAGTCTGTGTCAGATGGTTTCCTGTATTGAGGTAGGACGTGACTTAGAACATGACCACAGCTGCCGTAACTATTATATAAGCCAGCTTTTTCCCAGTAGAGTGTGAGTTGGTCCCAGCTAAGGATGATACCTTACTAATCTTTGCCTTTTCAGCACTTGGTACCAGGGCAGGCACATCACAGGCTCCCGGTTAAGTGTTGAATACTGAACAAGAAAGAAAAGGAAATGGCTTCTAAAGCGTTGCTATGCGCTCTCATTCCTTTCCTATTAATCATATGCTACGTTTGATCATAGCAGGACCTTAACACGTTGGTTCGTACACGGTAGCATGCATCCGAATCACCTGGGGGCTTGTTAAAACAGAGTGCTAGGCCCCATCCTCGATTTCTAATTCGGCAGGTCTGGGTGGGGGCTGAGAGTGCATTTCTAACAGCTTTCCAGCTGCTGCAGCTGGCTGTGGGCACCATGCTTTGAGGACCACTGCCTTAAGGTAGGAAATGTTTCCGATTTGTTTAGCATGTTTTACTGTCTGTAGCACTGGACTGTAGGCAGTTCTGGGCCTTTCTGCTGTGCCTCGTGACCTGTGATGTAACTCATAGGTTAGCACATGGGAAACTCTCTAAGTAGCTCAGTTTGAGGTACCTCAGTGACTGATTTATAGCACCTGGATGCCTGGGAAGGCATTTGCATAAACATTTGTGGTAAAATCTTAACATAAACATACAGTTAAGGTTAAATCTAGGCATTCAAATGCTTATTTTGGGGACAGTCAAGAAACACCTGTCTAGGAACCCATAAACCCGCCAGCCCTGCTGCAGCCCAGGGCCTTTCCACGGGATGAGCCGCATGGTGGCACCATGTGGGGTTCACAGAAGCCCTCAAACCTTTGAGCACCTGGCCCGTCATGAGAGTGCCTGGTGGCTCACCAGCAGGACTCGCGGATTCCCAGGCAGACAGTAGAGGAAAATGGGTACTTTCATTGCATTCTTGCCAAACAGGAAAATTGAGTTAGATCAGCTTTTCAGAATGACTGACAGAAAGCCAATATGTTTGCTTTGGGTGAGGAAATGGAAGTTTCACACCACAGACATATGGGGTCCAAGAGTCATTTCACAAAATGTCCTGCCATACAGATTTAGGTGATCTCATTAGTCCCTAAAAAACCCAAAACTGTTTAAATAGTGGCCACATTAAACAAAAGAATCCTGCCCCCTCTCCCAACCCGGAAACATCTACACTATTGAAACAAGCAAAATGGGGGAAACAATTACTTGTCATCAAACAGCCATGGATAAACCTCAGCGTTGTCTCAGTGGGTGGGTTACTTCACTTCATCTGTGAACGAGAGATCATCCTTAGTCCTCAGGGGAGTTCTGAGGGTGAAGCAGCTCACAGAACCCAAGTGTGGAGACCCCCCAGCTCCCTCTGCCTTCTGGTTGGCACATCCCTCTGTCATTTCTACATCGCTTGGATGGCGTTGTCGGCAGTAGGCTTGTCTGTCACCCCATGTGACCCCAAGCTCCACGAAGGCAGAAAACGCTCATGTTTCCTTATCCACGCTCTGCAGGATATCTAGCACATGTTGGGTGCCCAATCGATGACCGTTAGACTGGGAGAACCACAGAAAGCTGTGGAGGAGGCAGGCGGAAGGAGGAGCCTTCTTCTTTATTTTTTAACATCTATATTGGAGTATAATTGCTTTACAATGGTGTGTTAGTTTCTGCTGTATAACAAAGTGAATCACCTATACATATGCATATATCCCCATAACCTCTCCCTCTTCGTCTCCCTCCCCCCTCCCTCCCCCACCCCTCTAGGTGGTCACAAAGCACCGAGCTGGTCTCCCTGTGCTATGCGGCTGCTTCCCACTAGCTATCTGTTTTACATTTGGTGGTATATATAAGTCCATGCCACTCTGTCACTTCGTCCCAGCTTCCCCTTCCTCCTCCCCATGTCCTCAAGTCCATTCTCTAGTAGGTCTGCGTCTTTATTCCCGTCTTGCCCCTACGTTCTTCAGAACCTTTTTTTTTTTTTTTTTTAGATTCCATATATATGTGTTAGCATACGGTATTTGTTTTCCTCTTTCTGACTTACTTCACTCTGTATGACAGTCTCTAGGTCCATCCACCTCACTACAAATAACTCAATTTTGTTTCTTTTTATGGCTGAGTAATATTCCATTGTATATATGTGCCACACCTTCTTTATCCATTCATCTGTCGATGGACACTTAGGTTGCTTCCATATCCTGACTATTGTAAACAGAGCTGCAATGCACACTGTGGTACATGACTCTTTTTGAATTATGGTTTTCTCAGCATTTATGCTCAGTAGTAGGATTGCTGGGTCATATGGTAGTTCTGTTTTTAGTTTTCTAAGGACCCTCCATACTGTTCTCCATAGTGGCTGTATCCATTTACATTCCCACCAACAGTGCAAGAGGGTTCCCTTTTCTCCACACCCTCTCCAACATTTATTGTTTGTAGATTTTTTGATGATGACCATTCTGACCGGTGTGAGGTGATACCTCATTGTAGTTTTGATTGCCATTTCTCTAATGATTAGTGATGTTGAGCATGCTTTCATGTGTTTGTTGGCAATCTGTATATCTTCTTTGGAGAAATGTCTATTTAGGTCTTCTGCCTATTTTTGGATTGGGCTGTTTATCTTTTTGATATTGAGCTACATGAGCTGCTTGTATATTTTGGAGATTAATCCTTTGTCAGTTTCTTTGTTTGCAAATATTTTTTCCCATTCTGAGGGTTGTCTTTTCGTCTTGTTTATGGTTTCCTTTGCTGTGCAAAACCTTTTAAGTTTCATTAGGTCCCATTTGTTTTTATATCCATTTCTCTAGGAGGTGGGTCAAAAAGGATCTTGCTGTGATTTATGTCATAGAGTGTTCTGCCTATGTTTTCCTCTAAGAGTTTGATAGTGTCTGGCCTTACACTTAGGTCTTTAATCCATTTTGAGTTTATTTTTGTGTATGGTGTTAGGGAGTGTTCTAATTTCATTCTTTTACATGTAGCTGTCCAGTTTTCCCAGCACCACTTATTGAAGAGGCTGTCTTTTCTCCATTGTATGTTCTTGCCTCCTTTATCAAATATAAGGGGACCATTTGTGCATGGGTTTATCTCTGGGCTTTCTATCCTGTTCCATTGATCTATATTTCTGTTTTTCTGCCAGTACCATAGTGTCTTGATTACTGTAGCTTTGTAGTATAGTCTGAAGTCAGGGAGCGTGATTCCTCCAGCTCCATTTTTCTTTCTCAAGATTGCTTTGGCTATTCGGGGTATTTGTGTTTCCATACAGACTGTGAAATATTTTGTTCTAGTTCTGTGAAAAATGCTACTGGTAGCTTGATAGGAATTGCAGTGAAACTGTAGATTGCTTTGGGTAGTATAGTCATTTTCACAATGTTGATTCTTCCAATCCAAGAACATGGTATATCTCTCCATCTATTTGTATCATCTTTAATTTCTTTCATGAGTGTCTTATAATTTTCTGCATACAGGTCTTTTGTCTCCTTAGGTAAGTTTATTCCTAGATATTTTATTCTTTTTATTGCAATGGTAAATGAGAGTGTTTTCTTAATTTCACTTTCAGATTTTTCATCATTAGTGTATAGGAATGCAAGAGATTTCTGTGTGTTAATTTTGTATCCTGCTACTCTACCAAACTGATTGATTAGCTCTAGTAGTTTTCTGGTAGCATCTTTAGAATTCTCTATGTATAGTATCATGTCATCTGCAAACAGTGACAGCTTTCCTTCTTCTTTTCTGATTTGGATTCCTTTTATTTCTTTTTCTTCTCTGATTGCTGTGGCTAAAACTTCCAAAACTATGTTGAATGATAGTGGTGAGAGTGGGCAACCTTGTCTTGTTCCTGATCTTAGTGGAAATGGTTTCAGTTTTTCACCATTGAGGACGATGTTGGCTGTGGGTTTGTCATATATGGCCTTTATTATGTTGAGGAAAGTTCCCTCTTTGCCTACTTTCTGGAGGGTTTTTATCATAAATGGGTGTTGAATATTGTTGAAAGCTTTTTCTGCATCTATTGAGATATTCATATGGTTTTTCTCCTTCAATTTGTTAATATGGTGTATCACATTGATTGATTTGCGTATATTGAAGAATCCTTGCATTCCTGGGTTAAACCCCACTTGATCATGGTGTATGATCCTTTTAATGTGCTGTTGGATTCTGCTTGCTAGTATTTTGTTGAGGATTTTGCATCTATGTTCATCAGTGATATTGGCGTGTAGTTTTCTTTTTTTGTGACATCTTTGTCTGCTTTTGGTATCAGGGTGATGGTGGACTCGTAGAATGAGTTTGGGAGTGTTCCTCCCTCTGTTATATTTTGGAAGGGTTTGAGAAGGATAGGTGTTAGCTCTTCTCTAAATGTTTGATAGAATTCGCCTGTGAAGCCATCTGGTCCTGGGCTTTTTTGTTGGCAGATTTTTAATCACAGTCTCAATTTCAGTGCTTGTGATTGGTCTGTTCATATTTTCTATTTCTTCCTGGTTCAGTCTCAGAAGGTTGTGCTTTTTTAAGAATTTGACCATTTCTTCTGGGTTGTCCATTTTATTGGCATGTAGTTGCTTGTAGTAATCTCTCATGCTCCTTTGTGTTTCTGCAGGGTCAGTTGTTACTCCTCCTTTTTCATTTCATATTCTATTGATTTGAGTCTTCTTCCTTTTTGTCTTCGTGTTTCTGGCTAATGGTTTATCAATTTTGTTTATCTTCTCAAAGGACCAGCTTTTAGTTTTATTGATCTTTGCTATTGGTTCCTTCATTTCTTTTTCATTGATTTCCTATCTGATCTTTATGATTCCTTTCCTTCTGCTAACTTTGGATTTTTTTGGTTCTTCTTTCTCTAATTGCTTTAGGTGTAAGGTTAGGTTGTTTATTTGAGGTGTTTCTTGTTTCTTGAGGTAGGATTGTATTGCTATAAACTTCCCTCTTAGAACTGCTGTTGCTGCATCCCATAGGTTTTGGGTCATCGTGTTTTCATTGTCATTTGTTTCTAGGTATTTTTTGAGTTCCTCTTTGATTTCTTCACTGATGTCTTGGTTATTTGGTAGTGTATTGTTTAACCTCCATGTGTTTGTATTTTTTTACAGATTTTTTCCTGTAATTGATATCTAGTCTCATAGCCTTGTTGTTGGAAAAGATACTTGATATGATTTCAATTTTCTTGAATTTACCAAGGCTTGATTTGTGACCCAAGATATGAGCTATCCTGGAGAATGTTCCATGAGCACTTGAGAAGAAAGTGTATTCTGTTGTTTTTGGATGGAATGTCTTATAAATAGCAGTTAAGTCCATCTTGTTTAATGTGTCATTTAAAGCTTGTGTTTCCTTTTTTATTTTCATTTTTGATGATCTGTCCGTTGGTGAAAGTGTGGTGTTCAAGTCCCCTACTATGATTGTGTTACTTTTGATTTCCCCTTTTTATGGCTGTTAGCATTTGCCTTATGTATTGAGGTGCTCCTATGTTGGGTGCGTAAATATCTACAATTGTTATCTCTTCTTCTTAGATTGATCCCTTGATCATTATGTAGTGTCCTCCTTTGTCTCTTGTAATAGTCTTTATTTTAACATCTGTTTTGTCTGATATGAGAATTGCTACTCCAGCTTTCTTCTGATCTCCATTTGCATGGGTTATCTTTTTCCATCCCCTCACTTTCAGTCTGTATGTGTCCCTAGGTCTGAAGTGGGTCTCTTGTAGACAGCATATATATGGGTCTCGATTTTGTGTCCATTCAGACAGTCTATATCTTTTGGTTGGAACATTTAATCCATTTACATTTAAGGTAGTTATCGATATGTATGTTCCCATTACCATTTTCTTAATTGTTTTGGTTTTGTTATTGCAGGTCTTTTTCCTTCTCTTGTGTTTCCTGCTTAGAAAAGTTCCTTTAGCATTTTTGTAAAGCTGATTTGGTGGTGCTGAATTCTCTTAGCTTTTGCTTGTCTGTAAAGGCTTTAATTTCTCTGTCGAACCTGAATGAGATCCTTGCTGGGTAGAGTCATCTTGGTTGTAGGTTTTTCCCTTTCATCACTTTTAATATGTCCTGCCACTCCCTTCTGGCTTGCAGAGTTTCTGCTGAAAGTTCAGCTGTTAACCTTATGGGGATTCCATTATGTGTTATTTGTTGTTTTTCCCTTGCTGCTTTTAATATTTGTTCTTTGTATTTAATTTTTGATAGTTTAATTAGTATGTGTCTTGGCTTGTTTCTCCTTGGATTTATCCTGTATGGGACCCTCTGTTCTTCCTGGACTTGATTAACTATTTCCTTTCCCGTATTAAGGAAGTTTTCAACTATAATCTCTTCAAATATTTTCTCAGTCCCTTTCTTCTTCTCTTCTTTTTCTGGGACCCCTATAGTTTGAATGTTGGTGTGTTTAATGTTGTCCCAGAGGTCTCGGAGACAGTCTTCAATTCTTTACATTCTTTCCTCTTTATTCTGCTCTACGGTAGTTATTTCCACCATTTTATCTTCCAGGTCACTTATCCATTCTTCTGCCTCAGTTATTCTGCTATTGACTCCTTCTAGAAATTTTTTAATTTCATTTATTGTGTTGTTCATCATTGTTTGTTTGCTCTTTGGTTTTTCTAGGTCCTTGTTAAACGTATCTTGTATTTTCTCCATTCTATTTCCAAGATTTTGGATCATCTTTACTGTCATTACTCTGAATTCCTTTTCAGGTAGGCTGCCTATTTCCTCTTCATTTGTTTGGTCTGGTGGGTTTTTACCTTGCTCTTTCATCTGCTGTGTGTTTATTTGTCTTCTCATGTTGCTTAACTTACTGTGTTTGGGGTCTCCTTTTCGCAGGCTGCAGGTTCGTAGTTCTCGTTGTTTTTGGTGTCTGCCCCCAGTGGGTAAGGTTGGTTCAGTGGGTTGTGTAGGGTTCCTGGTGGAGGGAACTGGTGTCTGTGTTTTGGTGGATGAGGCTGGATCTTGTCTTTCTGGTGGGCAGGACCATGTCTGGTGGTGTGTTTTGGGGTGTCTGTGACCTTATTATGATTTTAGTCAACCTTTCTGGAAATGGGTAGGATTGTGTTCTTGTCTTGCTAGTTGTTTGGCCTAGGGTGTCCAGCACTGTAGCTTGCTGGTCGTTGAGTGGAGCTGGGTCTTATTGTTGAGATGGAGATCTCTGGGAGAGCTTTTCCCATTTGAGATTTCGTGGAGCTGGGAGGTCCCTGGTGGACCAGTGTACTGAACTGGGCTCTCCCACCTCAGAGGCTCAGGCCTGACACACGGCCGGAGCACCAAGACCCTGTCAGCCACACGGCTCAGAAGAAAAGGAAGGAAAATAAATGAATGAATGAATGAATGAATGAATGAATAAATATTATTAAAATAAAAAATAAAAAATTATTAAGAATAGAAAGTTAAAGTAATAGAAAAGAAAGGAAAGAAAGAAGAGAGCAACCAAATCAAAAAACAAATCCCCCAATGATAACAAGTGCTAAAAACTACACTAAAAAACAAAACAAAACAAAAAAAAACGGACAGACAGAACCCTAGGAGAAATGGTAAAAGTAATGCTATACAAACAAAATCACTCAAAGAAGCATACACATACACACTCACAAAAAGAGAAAATGGAAAAAAATATATATATATATAAAAAAGGAAGAGAGCAACCAAATCAATAAACAAATCTACCAATGATAATAAGCTCTAAATACTAAACTAAGATAAACATAAAACCAGAAAATAATAAGATGCAGAAAGCAAACCCTAAGTCTACAGTTGCTCCCAAAGTCCACTACCTCAATTTTGGGATGATTCATTGTATATTCAGGTATTCCAGAGATGCAGGGTACATCAAGTTGATTGTGGAGATTTAATCCGCTGCTCCTGAGGCTGCTGGGAGAGATTTCCCTTTCTCTTCTTTGTTCGCACAGCTCCTGGGGTTCAGCTTTGGGTTTGGCCCCATCTCTGCGTGTAGGTCACCTGAGGTTTTCTATTCCCGCCCAGACAGGAAGGGGTTAAAGTAGCAGCTGATTAGGGGGCTCTGGCTCACTCAGGCCGGGGGGAGGAAGGGGTACGGAATGCGGGGCGAGCCTGTGGTGGCAGAGGCCGGCGTGATATGGCACCAGCCTGAGGCGCGCCGTGTGTTCTCCCGTGGAAGTTGTCCCTGGATCATGGGACCCTGGCGGTGGCGGGCTGCACAGGCTTCCAGGAGGAGAGGTGTGGATAGTGACCTGCGCTTGCGCACAGGCTTCTTGGTGGCTGCAGCAGCAACCTTAGCGTTTCATGCCCATCTCTGGTGTTCACGCTGGTAGGTGTGGCTCGCACCCGTCTCTGGAGCTCGTTTAGGCAGTGCTCTGAATCCCGTCTCCTCGCGCACCCTGAAATAACGGTCTCTTGCCTGTTAGGCAGGTCCAGACTTTTTCCCGGACTCCCTCCTGGCTAGCTGTGGCTCACTAGCCCCCTTCAGGCTGTGTTCATGCAGCCAACCCCAGTTTTCTCCCTCGAGCATTCTTCTTGAGTGGGAAAAAGGCATTTGAAGCTGAGGGACCAGCCTAGACAACAGCCAGGAGGAATTAGCTTCTTTTACATGTGTGGAGCACTTCTGCTAAAGTATGGCAATAAAAGATGAGCTAGGAGAAGGTTAGATGAGACCGCATGGTGAAGAGTCCTGAATGCCTCTTGAAACATCCAGCCTGTCTAACTTCGGCGGTGGGGACCACTTTGAGACCGTAACAGAGCAACAGTATCGCTGTGGGCGGCCTCAACCTGAAATCGCTGGCTTTGTGAACCAGGACTTGCACCTTCTAGGTTTTGTTCCTTGCTCTGCCAGGGAAGTCAGTGTGTGGAGAATTACCTGATGGCTATCTCAGAATAGGCATAAGGTGTATATATATATATATATATATATAGATAGATAGATAGATAGATAGATAGATAGATAGATAGATAGATAGATAGATATAAGTAACAGCCCCTGAAGGAAATTGTGAGAAAAGGAAGCAACGAACAGAGTACAAGACTAGATACTTAAAAATAGTTATGAGAGGCTGTAGAAAAGGCCTTGCCTGACTTTATTTATTTATTTATTTTATTTAATTTTTTAAAATTTATTTATTTATTTTTGGCTGTGTTGGGTCTTCGTTTCTGTGCGAGGGCTCTCTCTAGTTGCGGCGAGTGGGGGCCGCTCTTCATCGCAGTGCGCGGGCCTCTCGCTATCGTGGCCTCTCTTGTGGCGGAGCACAGGCTCCAGACGCGCAGGCTCATTAGTTGTGGCTCACGGGCCCAGTTGCTCCGCAGCATGTGGGATCTTCCCAGACCAGGGCTCGAACCCGTGTCCCCTGCATTAGCAGGCAGATTCTCAACCACTGCGCCACCAGGGAAGCCCCTTGCCTGACTTTAAAAACGGTTCCATAACTTAGAGGACTATTATTTTACCGTTCTGACCCTTCTTATTCCCATTTTGTTGAGAGTCTTAAAAAAATCAGGACTTTCTCAAATGCTTTTTGTATGTGCTTTGAGTTGAACATATGGTTTTTCTTTTTTAATTTGTTAATATAGTGACTTATACCGATAGGATTTAGAATGTTAAAGCAACCGTGTGTTTTTGGGATAAGCCCCACCTAGTCTTGCTGTAGCATCCTTTTTAGCCTCAAAACATTTGAAATACTTAAGAATAAATCTGACAGATGATGTGACGGACCTGCGCCCTGAAATAGTCAATAAGGGAGATGATGAAGGTCTGACGTCAGAGGAAGTGGGGGCATGCAGGAAGGAAGGTGCCTGTGTTTCAGAGGCTCCTCCAGGGATATCAGTGCTACTTTGTGACAAGAATCAGTGTTGAGAGCGTGAGGTGAAATCACAAGACTGGCTGCGAGGTTTGGGTAGAGGGTGACTCCCTACCTGAGATGGAGCATGTAGGAGGAAAGGGAGCATGTTGTCCAGACCTACCAGAACTGCCGGGCAGGATGGCCATCAGCCAGGATCGGTCAGGACTCCTGGGCTGGGACTCCTTTTACTCATCTGTATTCTCCCCAAGCTGTTGGAGTTGTTCTCTCTGATTTTTAAGATAGGACATAGAGTGCATTCATGGTTTAAAATCTGATTTCCAGGTAGGCCGTGAAGTGGCAGTCTTAGAATTTGTTTATTTACGTTAAAGTTCTTAATCTTAGACTTCCTCTGATCATGGCATTTAAACAACATTAATTCTATATTAATGATATTTACATAACACTGTCTTTCCAAATGATGCTTTTAGTGACGAATGTTTCCCCTCTTTCTTGCTTGCATGGTTTGGGTTTGTTTTCTTGCAGGGCTAAAAATAAACGAGCGTATTTGCTAGAGCCTTCAGGACGTGACTTCGTGTGTTGTGTGATACAGCTTTTGCTTTTCAAGTGACTTACCCATGTTTTTGATAAGCTTTGTGTCTTCTGAGTACCAGTGATGTCTGATTTAACCCCTGGTGACACTAAGAATTTCTAGGCCGGATAGTTTTGACATTAGAGTTGTAGGTGACAGACTTCAGGATTGCTCCTCAATGGGATCACTTCTGCATCTGGTTTCGGTTTCCTGCATACTGACGTCTCTCTTTTCCTTTCTTTTTTTTGGTTAAACTGACATCTCCGTAGATGATTTTTGATTTCTTTAAGCAAGCTCTTCCTGTTCATTAGTTTTGTTCAGTTTCTTCTCCCTGAACTTAACCTTCTAGCATCTGGCTTAAATTCTCAACATGTTGATGAAATAGCTTTCTCTGGGATTCTCTGCGAATTTTTTTCTGTTAATGGAATCTAATTTCTTTTCACTGCCCTCATTCCTCTTCTGTCTTTTCACCAGATTTGACACTACTGGACACTATAATTTCCTTTGTGTACCTCCTGTCATTTCTACTTTGTGTGTGATAGAGGTCTTCTGATTTTCTTTTTTGTTCTTAGTCTTTGAAGCTTAATACCCTGGCCTTGTAAGTGATGCTTCCATTACCCCCAGTACCCAGCGGCCAGGAAGTCCTACAGAGTCTTCTTGATCAATGTCTCTTAGGCCTGTGTGGTCTTTTCATGACCACAAGCACCCACTACCTTAGCTGAGCCCTTCTTGCCTCCAGCCGAATCCTTTGGTCTTTTCCAAATGGGCTTGTCTGTTTCTTTGACTCTACCTTGCTCTCACCTGGTGGCTCAGCCTTCCCCCAAGCACTGATTGAGAGCCTGACATTCATCAAACGAAGTCCAAAGCCATTGGCAAGATTTGTAATGGGCCCTCACATAGGTGTGAGCGTTTAGCAGCAGCGCGGTGCTGACCAGCCCTGGGAGGTCATTGGAGCACGGGGACGTTTCAGACTGACAGACATACGTTATCATTAGAGAAGCAGTACCAGCAAAAACTGATTCAATAATGCAGTTTACACAAGCAAAAATGAAAGTGAAATTTCACTTTCCCACTGCCCAGAGGTTACCACCGTGAAACCAGAGTGAATGTTCATTCTGGGTCCCCTAGATCGAAATAATACTGTAAATATTGTTTTATAACTTGCTTTGTTCAATTAGTGCTCTTCAATTTTATATTTCAGTAAATTTTTATTGCCTTGAATATGCAGATGATACTAAAATTTCTCCCATTTGACCCCCAAATTCTATTATGACGATTAGTCCGCCTAGAGGGGTGGGATAGGGAGGGTGGGAGACACAAGAGGGAGGGGATATGGGGATATATGTATACGTATAGCTGATTCACTTTGTTATACAACAGAAACTAACACACCATTGTAAAGCAATTATACTCCAATAAAGATGTTAAAAAAAACAAAACAAAAACCAAAACAAAAAACCCCCCAAAAAAAACCAACAACAAAAAAAACATTTAGTCCGAATCAGTATATGATCTAGGACCACTCATTGCGTCTGGGCAGTGTGCCACTTAAGTTTGTTTTAATCTAGCACCATCCTTTGTTTTTTGTGTTTTTGTTTTTTTGACTCTAACTTGAAGAGACCAGGCCATTTGTCCTGTAGAATGTCTTATCTTCTGGATCTCCCTAGTTTCTGCCTCACAGTGTTATTTGTTTCTTCATCCACTGATTTCACTTAAGCTGCAGATTGTGTGTAAAGACTTGGTGGATTCAGATGAAAGGTTTTGGCTGGAATACTTCAGAGATGAAGTTGGTATTCTCGTTTCATCACATTAAAGGTGCCTGATGTCTAGCTGTCCCATCATCAGTGAGGTTAAGATTGACTGCTGGATAGGGTGGTGATGGTCTGAGCCCACCGTGCTTTTCCCCTTGCAACTAGAGACTATTCCACATGTCAGTACTTTAGCAGTATTACAGAGGCATCAATAATGCATCTAATGTTTTTTAAATCAGTTGATAATCCTTGCCTGATTCAAGTGTCATTAAAATTTTATGAAATGATTTTCTATGTCTATTATGTCTTCTGCATTTATAAAGTGGCCTTCTCCCGTAAAGTAGCACTTATAGCTCAACTGCTGGGACTATTTGATTACCCAGAATTACAACGCCTGCTAGAAAAACAGAAACAAAATGCTTTTTTTCCTTTCAATTTCTAACTTTGCATTAAGGAACTGTTTAAAAACTTCAAATGGTGAGAAATTAAGGTTGTTTTCCCTCTTCTTTCTTGAGTCCCATTTTAGTCTCGGGTTTTTATTGATTTGGTGTGTTTTGATCCCTTAAAATCGTTACTCTGGTTGCTCCACTTGTCACAGCTTTGGCCAGTGATAGCTTTCTTGTGCCCTTTTGACATGACTCATTAATCATTGAAAGATTGATTGCTTTTTGTTACAAGGAGTTGTCCCAGAGCAGGGGGATTGGACCTGTTTTATTCTTCGGGAAAATGGGGCTGAGGGAGTTGAATGACCCCCTGGAGCGGTTCTGTCTGGCGGTGACAGAGGGGGCGCTCACATCCCAGACTCTGTGCCCAGTGGGCTCTCCACTCAGCCCGTCTGTGTTTAGCCTTGATTGGACTAGTTAGTTGTCACTGCTCCCAGTCTGAATTCACTCTTTCATTTGGACCAGTTACCTGCTCCCACCTTATTCCACATCGTTCCCTAAACACGCAAGCAACTGGAGTATCATTTCTTCTCCTTGGCAAGCATGTCTGACACCAAAGTCTACGTCTACCTTTCCACGTGCTGCACCGGCTGCCACAGGGGGAGACAAAGATGACGAGGTGTGTTTCTGGCTCTTTGAGAGCTGGCAGTCTTGGAGGGAGGCAGACGGACACACAGGTCACCAGAATGCAGACCAGAGAAGGGAGGCGGAGGAGAGCTGTGTGTATTGGCTGATGGTGGCGTCAGCTTTGAGGTTCCAGACCAGAACCCTGAGGTCAAGGGGGGCATACATTTCAGATATTAATTAAATTAAATTAATTAAATTTGATAGAGTGGAAAGAGTAGGGTTTTGGGGGTCTAAAGCTGGTATGGGTCCAGGTCTTGTTCCTTATGCTTTGTGATCTTAGACATACTATTTTACCTCTCTGTTTCTTTAAACTTCAGTAGGGGAATCATAATATCTTCCCTTTTTTTTTTCCTCCTGGTGTAGTTTTGAGAATGAAGTGATATGAGAGAACTTTTAGTTTAAGGTCCCACCAAATGTAATTAGTTGTTATTCTATTTGCTAGTAATACAAATCTTATTGGGCTACAGAGAAGCAGTGGTTAGGAGCATGGCCTTTGGCTCCGTAACTTATTGGCTGTGCCACCTAGGGTAAGTTACTTAATCTCTCTGTGCCTCTGTCTTCTCATCTATAAAAGGGGGACAGCAGTAGCACCAGTCTGGTAGGATGACTGTGAGTGAAATGGAGAGCAGCGCTGAGCCCGGCACTTAGATGTAGGACGTGCTCAGCCTGCTCTTATTACTCTGAAACTCAGTGGCAACTCTGTCTCCTATGCAACCTTATCCCTTTGCTCACCTCACCTCTCTCGGTAATTCCATTTCATTTAAAAACTCTCCCAGAGGACAGCATCCGCGCTCACTCTGCTGGGCAACTCTCGGCGCCCAGAGCACTAGACGGGGGTGTGTGTGTGTGTGTGTGTGTGAGTGAGTGAAGAAATGCTGCTCCCACACTAGCGGGGTCTCTCTCAGCTGTGTGGCTTAGGACACCAGTTTGCATCTCACTAGAAGTTAGCTTAAAAGTGAGAATACAAGTGAAATTTAGAATTTCTTATGGCAACAATAGAGAACGGAAGAACCGAGACACGCCAGTGTTTTGGCGTGCTCTGGCAGCCGGTACAAACCAGCTCTCTGACATTTCCAAACACCTAGAAGCGCAGTGGAGAAAAGGTACCCTCTTTGAAACTTGTTCAAATTGTCATTTCCCCCGGGGAGCTATTAGCTGCTAAGGCTGTGGGAATTTGTTAGGCAGCAGTGGAAAATTAATCCAGCAAAGATGGTGCTGCGTGCTTCACACAGAATGCGCTCTTGACATCTTGCCAACAACCTGTAATCTGTCAGTATCTCCATTTGAAATGGGGAAACTGAGACTTAGAGCACACGCTTCCTAACAGTTGATACAGCTGATAAATCGTGTCACTGCAGGCTGGTCCAAACCAGGCTTGTCTAAGTCCACAGTCTTTACCCCCAGTGTTTTTTCCTCAGTGCCCTCCCCGCTCCACCAGCTCTGGTGGTGCTGTGTTGGGTTGGGTTAGGTGTGTGGACTCCCAGTGGACCCAGAGCACTGCTGTGGGCCTGCGTGCTGGTGTCCTTGGGGGATGCGTGCCCTCACCACGCGAGGCCATCGTCCCCTGAGCCTCACCCCATCCATGGCTGCTGCCTTTTTTCTCTTCTTCCCCTTGGATAAGCTCTTGAGTGGGAGTCAAATGCAGTGAGGAAAAATGTCACCAGCATCAAAATGACTCAAAGTATGACTGTATTTTCACAATAAATATCAAGAGCCGTCATCTGACAGAATGTATAAATGACGAGATACAATGTTTGAAATTAGAACTGTTCTGGGGAATCAGAGATCCTCTGTAACAGTATCCACAGTGGGCATTGAACAAGTGAATGGAAACTAAGTCTGATATGTTTTCTGGAAGAGGTGTAAATAAAATTTGTCAAATATCAAGTGAGTGTTCAGGGGGAAAAAAAAAAGAAATCAATGGGAGGCATCCTTACAGGAATCCAGGAGCAGTTTTGTTTTACATCAAGCCAGATTGGTGGGTCAGCAGTGTTTACCTAGAGAATGGGAGACAGGAGCCTAATGAAAGTTAGTCCTCAGCTCTCCTCTAGTTTGTGACCATTTCTCAGTCTTTCCTTGTTTTGCATGACCGTGACAGTTTTGAGGAGTGCTGGTCAGATATTTTGTAGACTGTTCCTTAATTTGGGTTCCTTTGATCTTTTTCTTATAATGAGACAGAGTTGACTTGCCCGTCTCATTGCATGTGTCACTGATGATGTTGACCTTGATTGCCTGGCTGGTGTAGCATTTGCCAGGATAGTCTCCATACTCAGTTCTCTGGAAGCGAGTCACTGAGTGCAGCTGGTGATCTAGGGGTGGAGTGGGGGGAAGGGAGGGTGGGAATTAAACTCCACCTTCTGTTGGGGGAGTCGCTCTAGAAATGATCTGGAATCCTCTGTAAGGAGGATCTCCACTGGCATGGCCTTGCTTCTAGGCCCCCTCAGCCAACAGAGCAAGGAAATGTGTGTGTGGAGCCACCCACATATCTGCATATGTCTGTAATTACTTATGTATGTATCCAGCTGTTTAAGTTAACATCTATTTAAGTTAAACAAGAGTTCTTACCAATGTCTGACTTAACCCAGGCCCACTGAGTTTGTTCTAGCTTTCCTCTTATCTGCAGCTTCCCTCCACAGTAGTGAAACATCTGGCCACACTACCATTTACTGATTTGTTTGGCCCCAGTATACATGTAAAGCAGTTAAAGCAGTTTCAGAATTGTTAACTCATACTCGTGAGAAACAGTACTCCCAACTAGAGTTCCTATGTGGTTCCTTCTGTCTGTAGTCCTACAGTTTCCAGTTAGAACAGTGTCTTCCAAAGTTACTGTCTCATCTTTTGAATATTTTTTCTTTGGATATATAGGTTGTTTCCATGTCCTGGCTATTGTAAATGGTGCTGCAGTGAACACTGGGATACATGTGTCCTTTTGAAGTATGGTTTTCTCAGGGTATATGCCCAGTAGTGAGATTGCTGGGTCATATGGTAGTTCTATTTTTAGTTTTTTAAGGAACCTCCATACTGTTCTCCATAGTGGCTGTATCAATTTGAAAGGCTTTTAAATAGTCCTGTTTGAAATGAACAGGATGTTATTGGAAGAAATGAAACCACAAGTATGAAACGAAAGCAGGCAGATTTGCAAAAGAACCAAATAGATATTATGAAAATTTTAAAATTAAAAAAACATAACTATTGAAGTAAAAAAAAAAAAAAACCAAAACACAGAGGGGACTAGATGCAACTGAAGGCTGAAGAGAGAATAAGTGAATTGGAAGATAGATCTTAAGGAACCTCCCAGAATGTGTCCCCATAAGACAAATGGAAAATGTGAAAGAGGAGTTAAGAGGCTCCAATATACGTCCAGTAGGAGTTCCAGGAATAGAGAACAGGGAAAAATCCTGGAGAGAAAAATATTCAGAGATTATGAGTGACAATTAGCTTAGGAAGCACTGAGCCCTTGATCGAACAAGTACGTCAAGTTTTTAGTTTTCAAGCTTAATGAGAATGATAAATCCTCAGATCCAAGAAGCTTAACAAACACAGGATAAACACAAAGAAAATCACATCATAATCAAATTGCTGTAAACTGGTTGTGCTGGGAGGAATCTTTAAGGCAGTTGGAGAAAAAACATACATTCCATGGAAACAAAAGTAATGATTGTAGACATTATGTAGTGTACTTAATGTAGACATTAAGTAATGAGTGTCAGAAAAGAATGCAACCAGAGACAGTGGAATTTTATCTTTCACTTGGCAAAAAGAAAATAACTGTTAACTTAGGATTTTATATCCAGCAAAAATATCCTCAAAGAAAGAAGGTGAAATAAAGATGCAGAGACACATGTTGAGAGAGCTTATCTCTATTTAAGACTTGCTCTGCACGAGTGCTTAAAGGAAGTTCTTAAGGTGGAAGAAATCAATGATTCAGATCTTGAAATGTGTTGGAAAGAGTAGAAATATTGGTAAATGTGACAGTAAATATAAAATGCTTATTCCTAGGAATTTAAAAATTTCCTTAAAAGAAAATTAACCACATTTTAAACAAAAACATCTGTTTTATTGTTTCAAAACATATATAAAATATGACAGAAATAGAGTGGAAGGGAGAAATGGGAATATACGGTGGTAAATTCTTACACTGTGTATACAAATACATAGTATTATTTGAAGATGGATTAATGTAAGTTCAGGATGCACATTGTAACCATAGAAAAACCACACAGCAAAACTAAACAGTACAAAGGGTTATAGCTAAGTCAATAATGAAGACAAAATAGAACCCTAAGAAAAATATTCAATCCTAAAATACAGCAGGAAAAGAGAAGAAAAGGAACAAAAAACAGATGAGACAAATAGCAAGATGGTAGAACTAAACCCAACCACATCCATAATTACATTAAATATAAAGAGTCGAAAAATTTCAGTTTAATGGTAGAGACTGCCATATTGGACAAAAAAATAGAGACCGAGCTATGTGCTTTTTACAGAAAATTCATTTAAAATATAAAAACAGAGTAAATATGAAAGGATTGCAGGAGATATACCACGAAAACACTTGTAAGAAAGCAGGAACAACTATATTAATAAGACAATGTAGACCAAGAATGTTATCAGGAATAAAGAGGGACATTTCATAATGATGAATAGGTAAATTCTTTAGGAAGGTGTAACATTTCTAAATGTGTAGGCACCTAAAAACAGAGCTTCTAAATATAGGAAGCAAAGAACTGACAAAATTGAAATGATAAATGGACAAATCCATAATTAAACTTGGAGATTCTACCACTCCTATCTTGGTAACTGATAGATCAACTAGAAAGAATATCAATAAAGATATACAAGACTTCAATAATGCAACCAACTTGATCGAACTAATGTTTATAGCTCATTCCACACAGCAACAAAATAATTCACATTCTTTTCAAGTACATGTTGAACATTTAGCAAGGTAGACTTTATGCAGGGCCATAAATCAAGTCTCAATAAATTTAAAAATATTTAAATCATACAAAGCATGTTTTCTGACAACAAAATTAAATCAGAAATAAATAACAATAAGATGTCTTGATTAACCCCAACATTTGGAAATTAAGTAACACATTTCTAAATAACCCCTGAGTTACATGAAGAAATTACAAGGGCGATTTGAAAACATTGTGAATTGAGTAAAAATAAAAACAAAGTATATCATAATTTCTGGATGCACCTAAAGGATTGCCTTGAGGGAAACTTGTAGCCCCCATTAGGAAAGGAAAATTGTTTGATTAATGAACTATACTCTATCTGAAGAAACTAAAAGAGAAGAAAAGAAGAATGAATTAAAGCCAAAGTAACCAGAAGGGAGAAAATAAAGACTAGAAATCAGTGAAATTAAAGACAAACAATAGAGAAAAACCAATGAAACCAAGAGCTTGGTCTTTGAAAAGATCAATAAAATGCATAAACCTCTAGCCAGACTGATCAAGAAATAGGACATAAATTATCAGTATCGGGAATGAGAGGGGGACATCAGTTTTCCCTACAGACATTACTAGGATAATAAAGGATTTTAATGTATATCTTCATGCGACTGAATTTGATAATTTAGATGAAATGGAAAAATTTCTTGAAAGACACTCTACCAAAATTGGTTCAAGATAAAATAGAATACTTAAATAGGCTCTGCCTATTAAAGAAAGTCAATTCATTGTTTTAAAATATTCCCCTAAAGAAAATGTTGGCCAGGCATCATCACTGGTCAATTTTATCACATTGTAATGAAGAAGAAATAGCAATTTTTCCAAAAACTCTCTCAGAAAATTAGAGGAGGGAACACTTCCCAGTTTATTTTATGAGAATAGCATTATCCTGATACCCAAATCAGACAAAGACATTACAAGAAAACTACAGACTAATACCCTTCATGAACACACATACAGAACCCTTAAAATTATTAGCAAGTAGAATCTAGCAATATACTTATTAAAAGAAAAAAAATCCAGCAATATATAAAATAGGTAATCATGACCTGGTGGGGTTTATTCTAAGAATGCAAGGTTAGTTACATATCCAAAGTCCAATTAGTTTAATTCACTATATTAACAGAATAAAGAATAAAAACCATGATCATATCAATAGAAATATTAAAAGAGCATTTATAAAAATCACACATTTATGATACAAAAACACCCAGTAAGCTGGATGTTAAAAATGATGGACTCTTGTTCAATTTGCTAAAGGGCATCCACAGAAAAATCTGTCCTTAATGTGATACAAAATGGTGAATGCTTTCTTCCTCAGGTTAGTAAGGTGGCAGGAATGCTTATTCTTACTGCTTTTATCTAACATTGTACTGAAAAGTCTAGCTTGTGCCATAAGGAGTGAAGAAGAGCTAAAAGTCCATAGACTGGAAATGAGGAAATAAAACTCTTTATTTCCCTGAAACATTTTTACGTACACAGAAAATCCTAAGGAATTTATAGAAAGTATACTAGAATAGTTAATTTAACAGGGTAATAGGATACAAAGTCAATATACAAAAATCAGTTTTATTTCTATATATTATTAGGCATTCAGAAAATGAAATTAAAAATACCATACCATTTATAAAAACAACAAAAAAATCATATACCTAGGAATGTATTTAAGAAAAGATGTGTAAGAACTGCACATTGAAAATTGTAAGATTTATTTTCTTTCAGAAAAACACTCAAATAGAAAGATATGGAGCTGTGCGTATTCGTGGGTAGTAATACCTAGTATTAAGATGACAGTTCTTTCCAAATTGATCTGTAGAATAAGATCCAGCAGGCTTATTTTACGAAGAAATTGATAACTGGATTCTAAAATTTATGTGGAAGTGCGTTGGACCTGACACACCCCAGACAACAAAGCTGCAATAATCAAGACAGTGTGGTGTTGGCATAAGGATAAATGCATAGATTAATGGGAACGAAATGAGCCTAGCAATAGGCCTATATATATATATGTATATATATATATATATATAAATTCAATTGATTTTGGATCAGTGTGCCAAGGTAATTGAAAGGGGAAAAGGATAAACTTTTTCAACAAATGATGCTGGAACAATTAATTATCAGTAAGCAAAAAAGTAACTTCCCCCACATATGCATAAAAATTAAATCGAAATGGATCATGGACCTGGAATATAAATGGTAAAGTGGTAAAGTTCATCGAAGAAAAACATTGGAGAAAATCTTGGTCTTGGGGTGTGCAAAAATTTCTTAGGACACAAAGCATGAAATGTAAAGGACAAAATTATAAATTAGACTTTGTGAAAATCAAAAACTCTTCAAAAGTCACTTTTATGGAAATGGAAACATAAGCTTTAGCCTTGGAGTAAGTATTTGCAAAACATACATCTGTTAAAGCACCTGTATCCAGAATATATTAAAAAACTTTTACAACTCAACAATAAGGAGACAAAGTACCTGATTTTAAAATAGGCGAGAGACTGACCCGCTAATTCATCAAAGAAGATACATGGATGGCAAATAAGCACATGGAAAGCTCAGTGTCATTTGTCAGTAGGGAAATGCAAACTAGAACCATGATGATATACCATTATACACCTATTAGATGGCTGAAATTAAGAAAATTGATTATTCCCAGTGTTGGTGAGGATGTAGGGGAGCCGGAACTCTCCTCCATTGTTAATGAGAACGTAAACTAGTACAAGTACTTTGGAGAACGATTTAGCCATTTCTTACAAAGTTACCTTTAGGACTCGGCAATTCTACTTCTAGGTATTTACCCTCGAAAAGTGAAAACATAGGTCTGCACAGAGACTTGACTGTGTTCAGAGCAGCTTTATTCATAATAGCCCCAAGCTGGAAAAAACACAACTGTCCGTGATCAGGTAAATGAATGAACAAACTCTGACATATCTGTACAATGGACTATCACTTGACTCTAAAAGGGATAAACTACTGATAGGCCCAACAAGACAGATAAATCTCAGAAACCCTCTGCTGATGAAGCCAAACACAAGAATGCATACTGTATGATTAAGGAATTCTGAGATGTGTAAAACTAAGCTGTAATGACAGGAAGCGGATCTTTGGTTGCTGAGGACTGTGAGTGGGACACACACTGGCGTTGACAGGGAGGAGGCGAGAGCTTTGAGGAGACGTGGAAATATCCTACGTGTTAATTGTGCTGGTGGTTACACCAGTAAACTCATTTATTAAAGCTGTTGTTCTGTCTACTTAATGTGGCAGCATTTTATTGCATGTTAATTATTGTCCGTAAAATTGATTAGAACAACTTTGCTGCGCTCAGAGAAGTCGTCTTTGACTTTGTTTCCTCGCCATTCATCCCGCTGTTGTGTTCGGTAGCACCCTGCATTTTTATTTATGGAATCACTCAGCTCACACTGAGTTGGAATTGCCTCCTTTCCTGCCTCCCCCACCAGGCTTTCAGCTTCTTAAGAGCAAGGAATGACTTTTATGCGTGTGCCTCCAGAGCGTAGCCCGACAGTGTTTGGCATAGGTACTTATTGCTTCATTGAAGTGTGTATTTAGTATAATAGTGTTAGTTTATTGAATGCCTCCCATGTGCCAACGATAGTGCTAAATGCCTTTCACTTATTATTTCCCATCTGTAGTATATGTTTGTTGTGCAAATGAAGAATCATCAATACATTCCAGAAGTTACAGTAGCATGGTTGCACACTATCGCGAAGTATATTCTCACAAAAAGGCCGAAGTCAAATGATTTAAATATTTGTTTAAGTTCATTCAGTTGTTTAATGGCAGTGTCATGATTAAAACCCAGGGAAGTCATTTGATTCTGTTTTTTCACATATAGATCTTCAACTATTGTCTGCATGTATTTAAGACTCCAGTTACCTCTCTGTTTCTTAGAATTGGTCTTACCAGCAAGTGGAATTTACTTTGAAGATGCGAACCTTAAATTTTCTAATCTCTTTAACATCAGTTTCTTCTGTTTGGGTGATGGATTTAAAGTAGGAGATATGCTGGAACCAACTTCCCTTCAGAGGCTAGCCAGGCATTTAAGTTGAGCAGCATTATTGCTTGCTTAATTGCATAAGAAATGAATTAATTATGCTATATAAGCCTAAAAACCACTCGTGACAACTCTGGTGCCAATTTCTGTTTGCTCCCTTTCCCTCAAGGAAAAAAATCCCTTACTCTCAGCATAATAGAAATTCATAATTCAAAAACCAGTTATTTTGGAAACTATTGGATAAATTTTCTTTGGCATCCTTTTGTTGGCTGATTTCTCCTGTTAGCTGTGTGTGCTATTTTTCCATAGACATGTGGAAAGTGGTTATCTGCTGGAAATTAATTGTGTTGGGTGGGTTCTGAGATTTGATGATTGAAACCAGGGCACCACCAGAACTACTACTGCCACGTTTTTCTTCTTCTATTAAATTCTAAAGAGATTTTTAAATGTCATTGACTTTAGATTACAGTCAAAAACAACCCCTCGCTGTATTGGAAAACAGTTTGGCAGTTCCTCAAAAAACCAAACATAAAGTTATCATATGACCCAGCAGTTCCACCGCAAGGTATATGCCCAAGAGAATTGGAAACATGCATCTGCACAGAGACTTGTCCACAAATGTTCATAGCAGCATTGTTCATGATATCCGAATAGTGGAGACAACCCAAATGTTCATCAGCTGATGAGCAGAGAACCGAACTGTTGGGTATCCACGTGATGGAATATTACTCAGCCATAAGAGAAATGAAGTTCTGATGCATGCTGTGACATGATGAATCTTGAAAATATTTGCTAAGTGAAAGAAGCTAGTCACAAAAGGTCACATGTTGTATGATTTCATTTATAGGAAATATCCAGACTAGGCAAATCCTTAGAGACAGCAGATTTGTGGTTGTCAGGGGCTTGGGGAAGGGAGAGGCAATTTGGGGTGACTGCTTAATGGGTACAGGATTTCTTTTGGGGGTGGTGACAATACCCTGAAATTAGATAGTGGTGATGGTTGCACAATTCTGTGAATACACTAAAAGCCCCTGAATTGTACAGCACTTTTTTTTTTTTTTTTGGTACAGCACTTTTGAAGGGTGAATTGTATGGCATGTGAATTACACCTCAATTTAAGAAATCCCTGAGCTAGACATTCTCTCCCCTTCTCTTGTCTTGCCCCCTGTTGCACCCCACCCCCACTCACGTCTTTTGAATAATAATTATAACAGCGGGTTGCATTTACTGGGCTCCTACCACGTCATCTGCTGTGCTAGGCGCTTCGTATTTGCCATTTTTATCTAATGCTCCCCATAACTCCATTTCACAGATGTTGATACCGTCAGAGGCTCAGAGATGCTGAGCCCCTTACCAATTTCACATAAGTAAGCAACAGAGCCAGGGTTTGAAGCATGTTCTGTCTTCTGGCCCACCATATACTCTTCTGCCTCATTCAAACATATCTTCCTGGTGTATATTCTCAGTGAGTGGATAGCTGAGTTTAAGCCCTGATCTACAGACACACCCTGGACCAGGGTTAGCAAATGCTTGCAGACAAGCAGGTTTCCTACTGCAGGTGAGTGGAAGACCGGAAGGTCTGTGCTCTGACTAAGGCATTTTAATCACTGATTTTTATAAGACAGGGAGAGGCCTAAACAGGAGATGGCTTTAATCCAAGGGCTCTAGTTCGTGGTTCTGTTTCCTCCCACTTCCCTCCTTTCTTGCAGTTAATTGTAAAGTATTAATCAAAAGTCTCATGGATTAGTGGATGGTGTAAATGTAATAAGACTGCAGACTCCATAGAATGTCGCATTATCCTTGCTTGTCCAGCGTGGGAAGTGACTTCTCAGTGTGTCCGTCTCTGCTGTCTCACACGTTAGGGCCCCATGATCTTTGGCTCTAACAATTGTGAGCCTTTTAACTGCCCCCGCCCTGGCTTTAGGTTCTCCCCTCTGGTCCATTCTCTGACCCACTTCCAGCAGGCGTAGTGGTTTGGAGGCAGTTTCTGCAGTCAGATTGTTGGACCCAACCACTTTGTAGCTGTTGACCTTGGCCTGTAATGTTAATCTCAGTTTAGTTGTCTGTAGAATTGGGAATGATAGTACTTTCCTTGTAGGTTTTTTTAAGGGGATTGGCTGTAACGATAGTAGGAGCTCACTTTGTTGCATGCTTACCATAGGCTGGAGACTTCCTAAACTCATGGAAAACAGCACAGTGCTAAGCATTTAGCTAAGTACCCAGAAAATGTCAACTGCTGTTATTATTATTGTATCTCCTATAAAACTAAAATCTAATTAGCCTATTCCTTTCTTAAATCTCCTTCCATTGTCTGCCAAAGATAGTTCAAACTGGCATCGAAGGTCTTTTTTCAATCTGATATGATTCTGGTCTCTCAGCATTATCTCTTGTGGCTGTCATTTCCTCTCTTCTTCATGGAATCCTCTCATCTCAGAATGCTGTGCTGTGTTTTGCAATTTTTCGGATGGACTCATGCTTCCAGGCCCAGCCCAATGTCACTTCCTCAACTTGCCCTTCCATTCCTGAACAAGGAAACACTTCTTCCTTTGTTTCTCCCACAGTAGTAACTGCATTGAGTTCCCATTATTTGTTCACTTGCCCTTCAGATAGTCACTCAACCTTTCTCTAAGTCTGGATTCGAGCCTTTTCCATATGGCACCTGCAGCAGTTGTCATTTTTGTTAATTTTCTGTCCTCCTGACTAAACCAGGCTCCTCTTGAAGACAGAGACCTTATATTTTGCATCTTTGATCCTTGGCACGGAGTGTCTTGGTTTGGTGTGGTCGTACTCCACACCAAAATCTCACTTTTAATGTATTACAAGGTATAGATATTGCTTCCTGCACCAGGACACAGCACAGGTGATGTCCCAGCTTGCGCCTGCAGCTCCTGGGATCCCTCTGTCCCTCCAGACGCACTTCCAGGCATTGCCAGGGTCAGGAGTTTGTGTGAGGGGCATCATGAGGGAGTGGGAGAGCCTTCCTGGTGAGGACCTCAGCTCTTTTATGTGCTGTGACTCTGGGGGTTACTTTTATGTCTGGCTATTTATGGTTCTTGCTATTAATAACTCTTAAACGATTTAACAAGACACAGCTGTAAGCATAGATAATCACAATCACCTTCAATGACTTATAAGTAAAGGTTTTTAGATCTATTCCTCCAGAGGAATTAATCTTCAGCAGTTGCCTACTTAATTTCATATATATATATATATATATGTATATGGTAAAAATACAGTGTTTTCAATGGATGGATGAATAAATGAGTAATATTACAGTCTTTATTTAGTAATTTTTCTTTATTCTTTTGAAAGAGTATTTTCCCTCTCCTATATATACTACCACCTATCTATTTATGTCTACTAGTAGTGATACAATTTTATTTGTTCCTGTAATATTTCTGTGTAAGAATGTTAAGACTGAGGAGGGCATTTTGATCGTGTAGCCAGAGGCCCAGAGTGCCCAGATGACCTGCTAATCACCTCTCCCTCCCTGCCTGAGGTCCCGAGCAGGCTGTGGAAGCACGAAGGTCCAGACGGGGCTCAAGGAGCCCACCAGTGGCTGTGGGAAGACCCCGTAAGCCACAGGATTGAACTCTTGGTACAAACAGGCTTGGGGCCCAAAGCTTGGTTAGCTGGAGGCCTCAGTTGGGTTCCCATCCTTTCTGTGCTTTCCCCCCTCCTGATTCTAAATCTTACAGCTCCCTCTGGCCCCAGCTCTGTGGAGGGGGTGGGAAACAAATGCCTGGGTCTGTAGGGTGGACCCTGGTGCGTTCCACTCTCCCAGCTGTGTTCCTGGTGGCAACAGACACACACAGAGAGTAGAAGGATGCAGTGCGACTCACCTGCCAGCACGGCCATCCGGTCCCCGCTGCAGGTGCGCACCGGTCGGGACAACTTGTCCTTTAGGAGGTGTAGGGAGGCGGTGTGCATGCTCCCTCGTGTGTGTGTGTGTGTGTGTGTGTGTGTGTGTGTGTACCTCGTGTGCCCAGGAGGGGTGTGTGTGTGTGTGTACCTCGTGTGCCCAGGAGGGCTGTGTGTGTGTGTGTACCTCGTGTGCCCAGGAGGTGTGTGTGTGTGTGTGTACCTTGTGTGCCCAGGAGGGGGGTGTGTGTGTGTGTGTGTACCTCGTGTGCCCAGGAGGGGTGTGTGTGTGTGTGTGTGTGTGTACCTCGTGTGCCCAGGAGGTGTGTGTGTGTGTGTGTGTACCTCGTGTGCCCAGGAGGGGTGTGTGTGTGTGTGTGTACCTCGTGTGCCCAGGAGGTGTTTGCTTCCACTGGCCCTGCTGTCTGCAGCTGTCTTCTCCAGTGGCTGTGTACTCATTCCGAGTCCGGATTTCTGGAGCAGGATTTTTGATGCCGTTGATGGCAGAAACCCAGCTCTAAGTGGTTTTCTCAAAAGAGGTAATTAATCGGCTCATTGCATGGAAAAGCATTGGTGTAGTTTTATTTTCAAGTTCAGACTTCATCTCTTAACTCTCTCTTCTGTTTCCTGCAAATTGGCACCGTTCTTTGCTTCTGTGGGGCAGAAACGTGGCCGACCTCACGCTGGGCCTGTGTCAAGATGAGGGAAAGAACGTGCACTTTGCTTTGTTGGCTGAGAAATCTTGTACCTGCCTCCCCAGCACCCAGTCACGTGCCCCAGATTAGCGGAGGCTGGCGTGGGCCACGGTTGGGGACGGGTCCTTCCCAGCAGGGCACGTGCATTCGGCTCCGGGGCTGGATGATTCTCCAAGGAAAATGGGGACTTCATTTTCAGAAGAGGAATGAATGGATGTTGGGCTGTAAAACAGCCCGTGTACCCCTGCTATCCTTCAAAGATTCCTTCTGAGTCTACTTTTCCAAGGTCTCTGACTGTTACCAGATTTTTCCCAGGGCTCTTTCCCCACACTCTATGCTATGTTACTGGAGCCTCTGTAACTCATTCTACTGTGCATCAAAGTTTGATGTCTGTAGGTTTCCGTAATTGGATTTTGAGTTCCTGAGGGCGAGGATTTTTTCTACCGTTTTCCCACACCCCCTGGCACGTGTCAGATGGTCTGCAAAGATTTCAGTGGGTCAGAAAGCAGGGAGCGTGGACTTGGAGGCAGACATGCCTGGCTTCCTGCTGGGGCTATTCTGTTTATTAGCTGAGTGGCTTTAGGTAGGTTATTTTGCTTCTGTGAACTCAGTTTCCTCATCTAGAGAACAGGCATAACGATGTCTCCTTTCGTAGAGTGACATGATGATACATAGAGCGTCTAGCATGACATCCAACAAAAATGAGAGACGATGGCTCTTCTACGTGTGAAGTAGAGGACAGTCACAGTGCAACTCCTGCTGTCCCTACCCCACTGCCAAAGGACAAATACCGTATGATTTCATGTATATGTGGAATCTAAAAAAGAAAACAAGCGAGCAAACAGAACAGAAACAGACTCCTAGATACAGAGAAGAAACAGGTGGTTACCAGAGGGGAGGGGGTCGGGGAGTGGGCAAAATAGGTGAAGGGGTTTAAGAGGTAGAAACTTCTAGCTATAAAATAAATAAGTCATGAGGATGTCATGTATGACATGGGGACTGTAGTTAGTAATATTGTAATAACTTTGTATGTTGACATATGGTTACTAGACTCATCTGGTGATCAGTTCATAATGTTATCAATGTTGAATCACCATATGGTACACCTGAAACTAATAGAGTATTGTATGTCAACTATACTACAATAAAAAAGAAAAAAATCACAGTATTCTGATAGGGCTTCTATTTGTTAAAACATCAAAGAGAATTCATATAGTTACTTTGTTGCTTTCAAGAAAAAGCTTGATAAAAAGTTATGTAAAATATTTGAGCCATTTTTGTTTTCAAATCTGTTGGGTTCGTTTGCTTTGTTGCTCTGTTCCCGTATGTTTCCAGAATTATGTTCTGTGCTGCTCCTTCTGTTCCTCTGCTGAAAAGGTTTCCCGGGTGCTGGTCTGAGCACTCCTTCGCCAGCATGGACGTGCACCCGTGGGCGGTGCTGTTCGCTCGGACCAGGGGCCCTTGGAAATGATGCAGGAGCAGCTGCTGCTAAGAGTTACGAGGGCTCCTGGTCGGCTCCTCGCTGCTTTCAGAGTGGAGTGCGTGTTCCTCTGTGTGGCGTTTCTTGCTCTCACGTCTGGTCCTCCCTGTAAAGCCAGGACAGATGGATTGAGGACCGGGAGAGGAGGTGCTGCCCGAGGGGAAAGCGTGTGGGGGGCCCGGCCAGCCGGCCCCTGGGTGCGTCTCTCTCCTGCTCCACCCTCTGCCCCCGCATGCTTTTTCTTCAGAGCCCTGGACTCTGCCTGTTATGTTGGAACATTTCATCATGGGTCTCCTTCACCAGAATGTAAGTTTTACCAGGGTGAGGACAAGGTTTTGTTCGCCGCTGTGCCCCAAGTGTCTTGAATGGCGCCTGGAACATTAAAAAGAGGCTTTTAATCAACACCTGTTGGATGAACTACCAGACACTGGAGATACTGATGCTCACAGCCCCCGGAGGAGATGGGCAGCTGAGCCAGCGAAGAATGAGGGCAGCACGGTGTGAGGCATGGGCCCAGAGCTGCACGCCCCTGCAGAACCTGGGAAAACTCATTCATTTTTAAGTAAGTAAAAATAACATTACTTGTTAGTGTTTTAAGGTGAATATTGATGAGACTTGCAATCAAAAATAGTTATTGAGTGCAAATCAAAACCATGGCGAGAGGGACTTCCCTGGTGGCGCAGTGGTTGAGAATCTGCCTGCCAATGCAGGGGACATGGGTTCGAGCCCTGGTCTGGGAAGATCCCACATGCCGTGGAGCAACTGGGCCCGTGAGCCACAACTACTGAGCCTGCATGTCTGGAGCCTGTGCTCCGCAACAAGAGAGGCCGCAATAGTGAGAGGCTCACGCACCGTGATGAAGAGTGGCCCCTGCTCGCCGCAACTAGAGAAAGCCCTCGCACAGAAACGAAGACCCAGCACAGCCAAATAAATAAATAAATAAATAAATAAATTTATTTAAAAAAAGAAAACCACGGTGAGAGGGACTTCCCTGGTGGTGCAGTGGTTAAGAATCTGACTGCCAATGCAGGGCACACGGGTTCGAGCCCTGGTCCGGGAAGATCCCACGTGCCACGGAACAACTAAGCCCATGCACCACAACCACTGAGCCTGTGCTCTAGAGCCCGCGACCCACAACTACTGAGCCCGAGTGCCACAACTACTGAAGCCTGTGCGCCTAGAGCCCGTGCTCAGCAACAAGAGAAGCCACCGCAATGGGAAGCCCGCGCACCACAACGAAGAATAGCCCCTGCTCGCCGCAACTAGAGAAAGCCCGCGTGCAGCAACGAAGAGCCAACACAGCCAAAAATAAAATATAAAGTAAATAAATAAATTTGTAAAAAAAAAACAGAAAAAAACCCACAGCGAGGTGCCACCTCACACCCACTAGGATGGCTATTATCAAAAACATGGAAAATGATTTTTGGGGCTAATTCCTTTTTCCTTCTTCACGATTTCATGGCTACAAGATTCAGTCTTACTGTAGATCTTAGCAACCTCAGCATGTGATTTATTTATAAATGGAGAACTTTCACCTTTTTACTTAAAGGAAGCACTTTACGGCCTCTCCCTGGCGTGTCTGAATTGCCCACATCACCACTCCTGCATTTGGGGTCATTATTAAGTAAAACAAGGGCCACTTGAACACGAGCACTGCCATAGCGATGGTCCATCTGACACCCAGGACGGCTACCAAGTCACTAACGGGCAAGATGCGCTGGACAAAGGGATGATACCCGTGGTGGGGCAGAGTGGGATGTGCGAGATTTCATCATGCTCCTCAGAACAGCACGTGATTTAAAACTTATGAATTGTCTATTTCTCGAATTTTCCATTAATATTTTTGGACTGAGGTTGACCACGGGTAATTGAAACAACGGATAAATGGGGGTGGGGACTACTGTACGTGGATGTGTCATTGCCATTGACGTAAATTTGGCATATTCATCCCCTGAACCTGAGTGTAAGTTTTGTTTTTAAGATGAGGAACTGTCACTTAGATGACTCTGTCTTGGGTGACCTGGTATCCTTGTGAAAATAAAGGCAGCTGACGGCCAGTACTTGTGTTTGGTTGGTTCAGCGGCCTGCATTTTTGTCTCAAGTGGAGACAGTGTGGAGATGGAGTGAGCGTGGCTTTTGGATTCAGATAAGCTTGAATAGCAAGTGTCGTAGCTGGGAGATTAAGCACAAGTGGCTCTCGCTCCACCTGCTGAGTGGAGGTGATGCCAGCTCCTGGCTGAGTGGGAAGGGGTTTGGGAAGCCTGTTAAGCACAGGAGTTGCACCTGGACACCCTGAGGCCTGGCCCCTGTGCCTGGAGCACAGAAGCGTGTTGTCCAAACGAGTCCAGGACTCAGGGGACAGGTCTGAGCCAGAGATGGAGACCCGGCATTGAGCGCAGGCAGAGGGAAGAGTGCCGTGGTGTTGCGGCCACCACTCAGGGTGTGACCCTGGGGGAGAAGAGCTGGGCCGAGCCAGGTTCTGCACCAGCAGTGTCCTAGGGATGATAAGGTGGATGGATGTTCACGGAAGACAATGAAGAGGCAGCAGGAGGAAGGGTGGGTCACAGAAACCAAGGGTCATCAAAACAGGTGAAACAATTGATAGCAAGGAGGTCTGGTAGGAAGAATGTGGAAAATATCCCCTGAATGTGGCAACATGGGCGTTGTGGACAACTTCAGGAAGTGATGGAGAGGTTTCGATAGCGAATGTGGGAGGAAGCCAGCCTGTGAAGGGTCGCAGAGTCACTGGGATGAAGGAAGCAGCAAGTGGAGTTACTTTTATGAAGTTTGGTTGTAAAACTTAATGAGAAATGAGTCAGGACTGAGAAGGGAGTCTTGTGCATCTTGTGTCCCCACTGCCTAGAACCCCGGGCTGGTGGGAGCTGCCTGGTGGTGTCTGCTTTTCCCCACTTGTCTCACATACTTGATGAAAGACACAATGATTTTACTCTTTCTCAGTTCTACATATCTTTTTTTGGCTGCATTGGGTCTTAGTTGCTGTACCTGGGCTTTCTCTAGTTGCGGCGAGCGGGGGCTACTCTTTGTTGCGGTGCGCGGGCTTCTCATTGCAGTGGCTTCTCTTGTTGTGGAGCACGGGCTCTAGGCGAGTGGGCTTCAGTAGTTGCAGCACACGGGCTCAGTAGTTGTGGCTCACGGGGTCTAGAGCGCAGGCTCAGTAGTTGTGGCGCATGGGCTTAGTTCCTCCGCGGCATGTGGGATCTTCCGGGACCAGGGATCAAACCCGTGTTCCCTGCATTGGCAGGTGGATTCTTAACCACTGTGCCACCAGGGAAGTCCCAGTTCTACATATCTTATCTTCATTCAAGATTTAAGTGAGCAGCTCTTTTATTATTTGAGATAACTTTAGTTATTAGGTGAGATAGTTTTAGTTTCTCAAAAAATTTCTTTTTATTTGTTAATTAATCTGGAATCTTCTTTTAAACATGATTTCTAAGTCAGTTCTCTTTTCACAAGTCTCCTTCTGGGCCCAGAGCTAATAGGCTCTTGCATTGACCTATCCATTCCTTGATGTCTGAACTGGTAATTGTATTCTGAGCTCTGTCTCTGTCTCTGTCTCTGTCTCTCTCTCCCTCTCCCTCTCCTTTCCCCATCTCCTTCTCCCTCTACTGTTGATTTTCCCTTTAAGATGCAATGTATCAAAACAGAGGCAATGAATTATTGGAAAATATTGATGTATTATATAAGAATAGTCAGATTGATGTGATTTTAAGACTCGGTTCCTAGGATGTGGGCTTCCATGTAAGATGTGCAGTGCAGCTTTGTAAACCCTCTGGCCCTGCTGCCTGCCCTCTCCATTTCTTACTGAAGTCATTCATTCAGTGCTTCATTCATTTGTCGGGTCATTCAGCACTGAGGTGGCATCAGTCTTGGATTTGATTCTCCTTATTGGGAAACAGCAACAATAGCGTCCAGGGAACTTGACACACTGTCTCTGCTGTATGTCTGGCGGCTGCTGTCCTTCTTGATTGAACACCTCCTGGGTGCAGGACTCTGCATAGGGTTCTGGGCATTGGAAGAGGTTAGTCCATCCCTTTAAGGAGCTCACAGCCTAAGTTAGATGCTGGAATGATTTGATTTTGCCTGTCGTTGTGAAATCGATCCACCTGGTGTGCAGGTGGGAGACGCTACCTGCTGAGGGTCCTGGATGGGGGGCTGCGGCTCTGGCGGGGACAGCACACCTTCCTCGTCCCTCAGCCCTGCCTCACTGCTGGGAGCAGGCAGCTCTGGTGAGCTGAGAGAGTGCAGAGCATGGACCCTGTTCTTTAAAAATAATTATTTAGTTTATAAAATTGTGGTAAAATGTATGGAACATAAAATTGACCATTTTAATCACTTTTAAGTGTACAGTTCAGAGGCTTGAAGTACATTCTCATTGTTGTACCACCATCACCCTGTCCAGCCACAGAACTTCACGCTTTTGATTCTACCCTCCTCCCGCAACTGAATTATTTTGAAGTGGTGGCCCCGCTACATAGTTTATTCTTTTATTCATTCATTAAATATTTATTGAACACCTGCTGTGCCTTATGCACTGGGCTTAGTACTGGGAAGACAGAGCACGAGATCAGTCCTGTCTCTATGGATCTCAGACTAACAAGGAGCACAGTAATAAAAACCAATCACAGACGAGGTTGGAGTGCATGGAAAAGCCTTCCACGCAGAGGGCACAGCGTCTGAAAAAGCACAGAGGACTGAAAACGGCAGGCTAGTCGGGGAGCTCTGAGGGGTTTCATGCGGCTGGGGCTGCGGGTGGGCGATGGAGCCCTAGAGCATCGTGTGGTGGCAGGTGAGGCAGGTGGCGGGCTGGGCCATTCTGCATCTTTCATTTGGGTTTTTCCCGCACCAGCAAACAGAACATTTCGATCACTGTCAATTTCACGTGGATCCTCTAGGTACAGTGGAGAACAATGAACAGGTTGTACTCAGCGGCAGGCCATGAACTTGGGGCAGGTAGACAGTGTCACACGGTGGGGCTGGCGTCATAACAGAGGGCTAGTGAGGGCTGGTGGGCAGCCCTGTGCAGAGAAGGAGGGCTGCAGTGGTGCAGAGGGCGGCGTCTCCAGGGAAAGGCCCCTCTGAACTCCGTGCTGCCGGAGCTCTCGGACTTGGCCTTGGGAGGCTGTCGTGTCAGGAATCAGGCTTCCTTTGTTGGTGTCTCTGCATTGTGGGGTTGCTCTGGACACCCTGGTGGCCTGTTGCAGCTGGACTCACATCTGCATCCCCCTTCTCCCTGTCTCTGCCCATCGGCCTTGCTTCTCGCGGGTTTAGAGCTTGAGCCCGCTGTCGAGCCTCTGTGTGGCTGCATGAAGTAGCTGAATGAACGGTTACGTCTGGAGCAGCAGGGCAGGGGTGTGTCCTGGCTCTGCTCCTTGCCAGCTGTGGCATCGTGGCCAAGCCGCTTTGCCTCTCAGAGCCGCAGCTTCTACGTCTGTAAAATTAAGATGAGATTTACTCTGAGTGTTGTGCAGAGTAGAGATCATGTTTGCAAGGTGCTTGGAGCACAGCCAGGGCTCCGTGAAGCATGCACACGATACTTTATTCTGTGTCATGAAAGGAAAGAGTGGAGGAAGGGTTAGGCCTGCTGCTTCTGATGAGGCCCATCTGGGTTCCAGGGAACTCTAGGGATCCTCAGTTATTAGCTGTGAGACCTTTCAGCAAGTCATTAACTCCTCCGAGCCTCAACTTCCTCACCTGTAAAATGCGATGATAATAGCCACGTATGACCAAATCAGACAGTGATTTAGGCCCTGGACACATAAAATGGCACATCCTGAACACTCAGTAATTGATGGCTGCTCCTAACTTGTGTTTGTAGTGATAGTACTTGCTCTTGTTTCAAAACTCAGGATAGTCTGGTTCCCTGGTATCTGCTCCTCTTCCTTGACTATTAAATAGGGTAGCAGTTTCTAGAACAGAGGCCAGGAAACTCACGTGTTAGAAGTGAACGAGGCATCTGGGCAACGTACAGCATTGCAATTGCTCTGTCTCACCACACAGGGCTGCCCTTTCTCAGCGAAGTGCTGAGCTGCACTGCTGTCCGTGGGCACCCAGACCTGAAAAGAGGATTATTTTAGAAATAGTATCGATAGTTTGATTTGGGGTTTTTTTTTGTTTTTTGTTTTTTTTTTTAACATGTAACGCTTGATTTTCTTTGGAGTTGCAGGGTGAGAGACCTGATTTCCCTCTTTACTTGAGCTGAGTGGCTAGGATGAGATTCAGAAGAACTTCTGGCATTATCCATGGAATTCTGCTTTATCTAATGGGCAGACTCTTTTCTCTTGCCTAGTATGCTTTCCTTGTGGACATGATGTGGAGGCTGATAGGAGGCAAACCTTTGCGGGGAAGATACCTGCTGCTTTCTGTGTTAAATAGAGTGGGTGGGGGACTTGCTCCCTTGCCTCCTGGTGTCGCCGCTGGGAGGGCAGCTCCACTGAGGGCAGGGACTCTGGTTCACTTCAGTGCCTGGTGATAGTAGGTGCGCTCTCAGCATTTGTTGAATAGTTAAATAAGTAATGAATCTGGGGGAGTCACTTGACCTTCTTGAGGGGTCGTTGTTGATCTGTACACTCACATTAAGTAGGTCCCTGCTTCCAAGTTCAGGAGCACAGTACTTGGCACACAGCTAGCGGGAGAGGAGACCCGGGCTCCCTCATTCCCAGCCCCGGTGCTTTTCACCTCTCCACACGTTCCTTGTAGGCCATGAGCAAAGGCATTGCCTGCTGTGGTTTCCAAGGTATGCCCTTGAACTTGCAAAGTGGTGGCTCCTCAGATAAGCTATTTTCAAGGCTTGCAAGTATCTCCAAAAAAAAGCGAGATGTCTTTTTTTGTTGTCATTATTAGAACATAGCCCCTTTTCCTGTTAGGCATTGCCAGTCAATTTGGCAACTGTTGCAAGAACCAAAGTATACACTCAATTGGTTTAGCTAGCCTGCTTTTTTGGGCATTGACACTCAGGGGTCATGTGTCAATAGATCCACAGAAATTTATCTTTTTGGACAAAGGGTTACTTATTAAAACAAATCGGACTGTCCTTTTAATTTATTATTATTTCTTGGGATCTAAGGGTCAGAAGCAATCTGAACAGTCATCTGCAGGCTCCCTGGGGGTGCTTGGTGGGTCTTCTCTGTATCTATTTCCCTTGTTCCTAGCATTCATGTAATAGGTGTCCAACAAATATTTAAAATTAAATTAATTTATTTTAAATTAAATAAATTGAATTAAAAGAAAGAATTTCAGTCCAGTCTCGACCAAATACAGGGATTTTTTCTGCAGCATGTGAGCAGTGGCTGTGAGCTCTCAGTGTGGTCACGCCCAGTGGCGGGAGCTCAGGTTCTTCCTTACATTGCCCCCCACAGGTCCCAGCCCCTGCCTTCTGGAGCCTCTACCTTAGAGGCTCCTAACAGGAAAGGGGCTCCCCCTTTTCTGAAGCTTTGTATCCTTGAGCTAAACAGTCACCATTTGGAAACCCATCTAGATCTCCTTGCCCTCGTGTTTACCAATGAGAACTTTTGCCCTTTTAAATCGTAGCACCCAGGTCTACCCGTCCAAGGAGTGAACCCTTCCATCATGAGATATTTCTTGAGCATCAGTTAAATGTCAGGGATTGTAATGAAAGAGCTTCCTACCACGTGGAACGCACAGTCCAGCAGGGGGAGATACATCAATACAGAATCCTAACAGCATAGCGGTCTAATAGCGTAGCCCGGTGCTGTGCTAGCCTTCCGACAAGGAACAGTGGAGCCTAAAGGCGGGAGGAGGTCATTTCTTCCTGAGGGTTGTGATGAGTAAAGACTTCATGTACATTTACTCACTTAGCAGATACTCAGTGAGTGCCTTCTCTGAGCCAATGTGTGCTGGACCGCAAGGCATAATGACACGGTCCTTCTCTCACAGGGTTTATAGTCTGTACAATAGCCCTCCAATTCAAATAACTGGGACAAAAGCTATGAAGAAAAGGAATGTGACTCTATGAGGTCATAGACTGACCTAGACAAGGGTGTCGGACAAGATTTTCCTGAGGAGGTGCTGAGATCCAAAGGATGAGTGGGAGCTTGGCAGAGGGATGGGGGCGGAGTGAATGTTGAAAGCAGGGGAAACAGGGCGAGGGGGTAGAGTGGTGGTCAGGGGAAGCTGGCCGTGCAGCCCGTGGGCCGCGGTGAGGTTTGGTGTTTGTTATCAGGGTAGCAGAAGCCTTTGGAGGACTGCAGGAGGGGGAGGGACAGAGAAGTGAGATGTAAGATCTGCACCCCGGCTCAAGCTTGGGGAGCAGTGTTGGAGGGGAGGCCAGCGTGGAAACGGGTCAATCAGGACACTGTTAACAGTAGTCCAAGAGAAACACAATGATGGCTTGGATAAGGTGATGGCGTAGAGCCAGAGAGAAATGGATGGATTTCAGAGATATTTGCAAACAAAAAGGCTGGCACTTGGTGGTGGAGGATATGAAGAGAGGAGATGGGGTTTCTGAGATGGGCGTTTGGATTGACAGTGGAGTTGTGGCCGAGCGGGAAAACGTGGGACAGGAAAGGAGTTCTCTTCCTTGGCAGAGGCAGGGTGGACCTGGTCATGGGTTCACGCTCAGATTCGAGGAGTGTGGGTGCCTTTGAAATAGCCAAGCAAAGTAGACAGCTGTATAAACAGATCTAGAGCTCGGAGGCGATGTTTGAGCTGACTCTTGAAAAAGGGGTTGGCTGGTTTCCAGGGGAGCAGTGGAGAAGGACATTCAGGGCAGTCCAGCGTGCAGGGTATGACCCGGCAAATGTGGGGAGGCTTGAAAGAGCTCTGGTGTTAGGGGGTCGTAATGGTTCTTGGGGGTTTAGGGAGTGGGGTGTGTAGCGGAAGATAAGAATGGAGAGATGTGGGGCTGGGGCAGGTCGAGGGGAATCTTTTATGCCACGAAGGAAGTTTGGACTTCATCCTGATGGGTATCAGCAGCTATTGAAGGGATTTCAGCAAGTGAGTATATGATCAGATTTGCACTTTAGAAAAGCCACTCTGCCAGGAAAGTTGAGGATGGGCTTAATGAATCATTCATTCATTCATCCCCCAAGGCTGCACGTTACCCGCTCTGTGCTGAGCTCTGGGTCAGATGCTGGAGGGACAGAGGTCAGTAAGGCGGAGATGGTGCTTTAAAGGGTTGGTTGTCTGTTGGGGAAGACAGGCCCATAAACATGCGGTTGTAATGTGGTGACTGTAAGGACGCACATGCACATAGAGTATTGGCAGCGTGGAATAAAGGGAGCTCGCCTAGGCTCTGCTTACAGAAGGTTTCTAAGATGCAATAAAACAAAGTTTTAAAAGAATTGCAGGGGAAATGGGTGGTCATAGAAATTGCATTCCAAACAGAAGGAAGGGAGAACAAAGTCATGGAGGGAGGAAGTAGCAGAGAGTGTTTGGTAATCTCCATCAGTTTGTTGCCAGAAGGCAAGAGCAAAGCGAAAGTGGTAAGAAATGAGGGTGGAGATGTGAGGGGGTCGGAGCTCCCGAAAGTCCTGGAGTCTGAGGAAGAGGCTGTGATAGGATGAGCTCTGCGTTTTAGGAAGATCACCCTGACATCTGTGGGGAGAAGGGATGTGCAGATGAGATTGTGAGGAACCCTTCACCATACAAAACAACCCCCCAAACACAACAACCCCCATCAGGAAGAGAGTGAGCACCCTCAGGGGTGGCTGTGAAAGGTCACTGCCGGTGTCTTCTTATGGTGAAAGTCAGGATGCTCCCCGAGACCAGGAAGGAGACACTCTTGCCGTTCCTGTTCAACGTTGTACAGGAAGCTTGAGCCAGATAATTGAGCTAGGGAATGAAATGCAAGGCCTCCAGTTTAGAAAAGAGGAAGTGAAACTACCTCTGCTGGCAGATGACGTGATCTCATGTAAGTCATTCACTAAAACACTATTAGAACTAATAAATGAGTTCGGCAAAGTTGCAGGATATTAAGAAAATAATTCTTTTAATAATGGTGTTAAAAATAATAAAATAATTAGGAATAAACTTAACATAAAGAAGTGTTAAGACTTGTGTACTGAACACTGTAAAACATCATTGAGAGAAGTTACAGAAGACCTAGATGAGGGGAAAGATGTCCCGTGTTCTTGGATCGGAAGGCTTAACTACTGTCTGCACGTGAACCTGCAGGCGGCCACCTCTGGGCCAAGGAGAGGGCTTGGGAGGAGCCAGCCCTACCCACACCTTGTTCACAGACCTGCAGCCTCCAGAACTGGGAGACAATGTATTTCTGCTGTTTCAGTCACACCCGTTTTGTTACTTTATTTTGGCAGCCCTAGCAGACTAGTCCAGAGAGGAAGGAAGGACGTTCAGTAGGAGGGATTATCCAGCAGCTGGTGGAATCCAGGCCTGTCCGCCAGCTCCGAGCACCTGAGGTCACCTAGCCCTCTGTGCAGGGGCCCCTGTGTTGGTTAACGTGACCTGAGGGCGTGTCCATCCCCTGCTGAGTGTCCTCCTGGCCCTCCTCCGTCCCGTCATCTCCGGTCAATCTCCACCTCCGCATATCTGTCCCCGTGCAGTTGATTCCTTGCAGCCTAGATGTGGGAGGTCGATGAACCTTTGCTGAACGCCATCTCACTGGTTTTGATGCCATATGTAAGCCAGTAGAAGTTGCTTAGAATTTCAGCTCTGCTGTCTCTTGTGTTTGCTCTCCCTGGAGACCGTGGTGTCCAAGGGATTGAAATAAACTTGCTTATTCTGTTCTTACTTAAGTCACTGATGGGAAAAAAGCTGTAGGAGACAGTGCCGAAGGTGAGGCACCCCAGAGCCCCAGCCATGCCCCTGGGGCCTTTCTCTTGGCTCCAGGACCCCACGACAGTCTCTGCACCCCTTCTACCCTCTTCTTCCTGTGGGGACGGCTGGGGTTTGATTACCAGCCAGTCGGTCTCAGTCTCTGTCTTGATGGTATCCTCTCCTGGTCCCAGTTACCACCTGTGGCTACTGGTGATTTGGGGGACCAGTTCCTTTGATCCGGCTGGCATCCACCCCAGTAACTCTTGGGCTTCATTTTCCTCACCTATAAAGTGAGGGCCATGATAATCATCGATTCACGTGAGGTCGTTATGATGATTAAAGTGAGGTAACAGAATGGAGAGCTTGGCAGTAGTGCCTGATACATGCTAAGCTGCAGTGTGTGTGCATCACTCCCGCTCTGCCTGGGCACGTCTTCCTCATCACACACGTCCTGCCGCACACATCGCGTGTCATGGCGTGGTGGGCTCTCCTCCTTCCTCTGGTCGTCCAGTTGGAGTCCTCTGGGATGTATGTAGTGTTACACATGCATACCTACATAGATACATGCATACTTACGTGTGTGTGTGTAGTATTATACGTGTGTGTGTATGTATATATGTGTGTGTGTTATATAGAGTCCTCTCATGTAGTTTCCTCAGGCCTCTCGGGGTTCATATTTGTGCTTCACGTACTGGGTCAAGTTGAGCAAAAACTTGGATGAGATGAGCAGGGAATTAATAAATATTTGCCCGGCACCTTGGAAGAAGATGATTTAGATACATTTTAATCAACCCAGCAACCCTGTGTGTAGATACTTTATCCCCGCTTCACAAATAAGCAATGTGAAGCCCAGGCACTAATCTGAGAGAATAATATTCTTAATCCTATTTAAGAGCCCAAGGAACCTGCACTTGCTCTTGACCTTCCTGGTCTGTTTGGGATTGGCTGGCCGTCTGGGATACACTGACCATGCTGGGGGCCCCCACTAGTCTTCGTTTGCAGGGAGACCAGAGCAGTGGGGACGAGATCAGAGGTTGACGGCACCATTACTCTCAGGAGTGGAATAATAATGATAATAATAGTTCCTGCCTCCTGGGAAGTGTTTTCATATATATTACCTTATTTAGCTTCACCAGACAACTGGTTTAGCCCAGCAAAGTACAGACTGAAAATGTAAAAGACTTAACCTGTGCACTTTTTCTGTTTTGGAGACTGTGAACTTAACTAGAAAACCACTCCCAAATGGGTCAGCTCCTTCTGGAAACATAATCAAGAGAACGTGGCTGTAAATAGTGTCTGTAAATTAACAATTTGCAGTCCTCATAAAGCACGATCAGATTGCCACAATAAATAGAAAAACTGAGCTCAAAATGAGACTAACTCTATTCATCTTGCTCATTCCGTCATTCGTCTCGTGCTCAGAACTATGAACGTACTGGTTCCCAGAACCTCTCCAGGCCTTCTGTTGCAAGGTGAGCATAAGTATTTTTGGGTATGAATCACTAAATGAATTGCCTGAAGTGTTCTCTGAATTGCTGCAAGATTGTTGGAAGGTACAGGCCTGAAAGGAAAGCCTTCTGGAGGAACCCCACGGGGTCTGAGTCAGTGTGGACACAAGGTTTTCGGCGAGGCAGGTTGGGACGGTGGGGTGGCAGGCACCCTGTGGTCCTGCCATCCTGAGCCTCCTTGTGGACAGTTTGTGGCATCGTGGTACATTGAAACGACCCTGGGCAGTACGAAGGAGATGCTAAATGGACCATCCTCAAGTTTCTTCCCAGGTAGTGAGTCCATGACAAAAACTGGGGATTCTTTTCTCTGACAGCAGAAAGCTTGTTTTAGAAGAGAATTCAGGGTAATAAGGTGGAGTCCAGAATCCAGGTGTGAAAGTCAAGTGAAAATGTGGTTGATGGCTCTGAATGGAGAAGGGACAGCATCATGACAGCATCACAAGGGCATCATTTTTATTAAGATGGTCTGAGTGTGTCAGTGCTAAGTGTGCAGGTGTCTCTGACCCCCTCCAGTGGTCTGGATGTTTTCTCCCCTCCCTGCACACACTCCCCTGGCTCTGGGCCTCACGGCTCGTTTGTACGACCACTTGAGGATAAGCTCCCCTAAGCCAAAGCCAAAGGGCAGGGCTTTGGCTGTCTTGTTCATTGCGTGCCCCTGGGACCTGAGCCAGCACCTGGCACAAAGTAGTATCTCGATAAATATTTCCTGATGAAGTGAACGAATGCACGGCTGCTTTTCTTCTGTGTTGAACGTTCTATACGAGAGGCTGTGTGTGCTTCCCTCCTGCAGCCCCCGAGCCCATGGCGCTGGGCACAAGGCGTGTGTCTGGGCCTGGGGGCCTGGGCACTGACTCCGTGTGCTTTTCCTGGATGATGGTGTCACTGTGCCTGTTCCAGCTTCACTGTCCTCTTCTGGAAATGAACTCGCTGTGGTTTGAGAATCAAGTGAAATAATACATATAAAATGCTTTTTAAAAGCAGGAAGCGTTGTTGGTGATTGAGCTGTGTCTTTCTGTCTGTCTCATCGAGCATTGTAATTATGCAGATTTAGGCCAGAGTCTGAGAGTAATGTTCACACTTAAGATAAAAATAACTCTGATAATGTTAGTAAGTTCTGCTTTATTCTTTGATTTCCCATCTTCCTGCCATGAAGTTATCCAGCTATAAATAAATATTATGACTCTTTTACGATGAAGGAAGTGCTGTTTTTCTGACACAGCCAGCTTATCTTGACAGTGTTAGCCCAACCAACTGTGTGCCTCCTCTAATTATTGATTATGCCTTGCTGTCTCAGGCCTAGAGTAAGGCATCAACCAAGACATTAAGACGTTGATGAGACGTGGACTTCTGTATGTCTGCTGAGACCATACGTGCTGCCCCCACTAAAGGAAAGAGTTCATTTACGAATACAGTGAATAAGAGGGATGTGGCATTGTGGCTGGCGTAGGGGAGGGATTCTGATGTAGACAGCTGTTGCCTGTGGAGCACTTATGCTTTATTGGATTTTCTGCTTAGGTTCATCCTAAAGTGGGTAGTTAGCTGTCCACTGCTGAAGGTAGAGTAAAGCATGGAGGACCCCAAAAAGGGAGACAGGGAGGCAATCATACAGAAAGAAAAGAGGAAGTGGGTATTTGAATAGAAATGGAAGGAAACTTGTCTTTATTGAGCACCTGTGTTACCTAACGGGTAATTTCACATACTTTATTGCATTTAGTTACCAAAATTATACTGCAACATGAGTGCTCTTATCCCCATTTTTTTTTCCTGTAAGAAAACTGAGCCCTGTAGTTATTAAGCACTTGCCCAAGGTTATGGAGTGTATTAATGACAGGGCAAGTGGTTTCAGAGCCTGCTGTGTGAGAAACTACGAGAAGCTGGTTAGTGACTATTCATTATAAAGTAGAAGAGGCATGTAATATAGGAGAGAGGCTGGCAAGAGCCATGTTATCAAGGTGGAGGTAACACTTAAAAGCTCAAATTAATGACACAATGCCACAGGGCTGGTCTTTAAAAAAATAGTTTTAAATAGAGTTGATTTCTAAGAGCATGCTTTTTTAAATATTTATTTTTTATTTATTTTCCTTTTTTTTTTTTTTTTTTTGGCTGCGTTGGGTCTTAGTTGCGGCACGCGGGATCTTTCCTTGTGGTGCGCAGTCTCTTCGTTGCGGCGCTCGTGCTTCTCTCTAGTTGTGTCATGCGGGTTTTCTCTCTCTAGCTGAGGCGCTCGGGATCAGTAGTTGTGGTGCGCAGGCTTAGCTACCCCGCGGCATGTGGGATCTTAGTCCCCCGACCAGGGATTGAACCCGCGTCCCCTGCATTGGAAGGCAGATTCTTTACCACCGGACCACCAGGGAAGTCCCTAGGAGCATGCTTTTTTAATGGGGATCCTTACATTGGCTTGACTATAAGTTGAGGGGGAAAATGTGCATATGTATATACGCACATGAACACACCTCCCCTCCCCCCGCCCCTGGATGCACAGTGCCTGTTGACATACATTCTTGGAGGTTGAATGTAGAATTTAGCCCTTCACCAAACCCTTGGAACCTGGTCTGGTAGGGGCGTGCAGACAGGTGCTTGCTGTAGCAAAGGGCGCACACGTCTCGTGGCCACACAGCTGCCCCTGTGTGTTCAGCGTTGTGTGAAGCAGAGAAGGGATTTAGGAAGTCCAGCACGTAGAAGAATTGAGTAGCTGGTGATGAATTTACTAAGTATATCCTCATAAATTCCTTAAATATGTAACATTTCCAAATTATCTGTTCTTGAAGAAAGTTGGTTTTGAAAGTTCAACTAGTGTATTGAACATTTAGCAATTTGTTAATTGGATTGAATCAACTCTGTTATTTGCTGGATACCCTACCAGGACCTTTAATATGCTTGTGCCATTTAAGGGAATAAGTACTGAATTTAGGTAAAGGTTTAGCAAAGGAGAGACAGTGAAGATGGACTTGCAGACAGGGTGTTAGTGTGGAATTCCAGGTCTGGTCAGGTCCTGCTTTGATTCATTCTTGCCAGAAAAAGAGCTTAGGCAATAACAGAAAAAAACTGAAAGGAGAAATCAAAAATACCTCTGTGAGTTAAAATATAAGATAAACATTTTAAAAAATACAAATCAAAAAATATGAAGCAGTTAGGTGTGTTCTGGGTCCCAAAGTTTCATGGGTGGCTAGGATTTTAGCACAATGCAAAAAACCAAAATAAAACATTAGCAAATCAAATTCTGCCCGCTATAAAAGGAATAAAAAGTCACGACCAAGTAGACTTTATCTTAGAAATGCGAGGATGGTTCTATGTCAGAAAAATCTCTCAATGTTACATGTCATACGAGCAAGTTAATTGAGGGAAAAACAAATAGATACAGAAAATTCAATAAAATCCAACATATATTCATAATAACAGCTCTTAGTAAACTAAGACTTGAAGGGAGCATTATTAGCTTAATTAAAGGTGTCTATGAGAAATCCATAGGAAACGTTACGCTTACCTGTGAAACTTTTGACACATTACCGTTTAAGTCAGGAGTGAGACAAGGATGTCTGCTCACTGTTTCCACTCGAAATTACCCCAGTTCTAGCTGATGCAATAAGAAAAGATAAAAACATGAGAGACATATGAATTAGAATGGAAGAAACAAACCTGTCTTTATTTGTGGATGATCGGATCATTTATAGGGAAAATTCAGGAGAACCTGCAGACAGCTGTTAGAATTGATGAAAGAGTTCAATAAGCTTTCTTGATTCAGGATAAAAAATTAATAGCATGTCTCCATACCAATAAAAAATAATTAGAAAATACAATTTAAAACATTCTTATTCACAATAGCCATAGATACTCCAAGGTACTTTGGGGGAAAAAAAATCTGCAATGTATGCAAGACCTTTATGTAGAGTACTACAAAGCTTAAAAGCAGACCTGATGAAACCATGCACTGTGTTCCATGTTCGTGGATGGGAAGACTCAATATTGTGAAGATGTCAGCTTACTCCCAGGTTTATCTGTGTTATATATCATCCCTAGCAAAATTCCTAGTTTTAAAATCAACCCGACAAGCTAATGTTAGAATTCCTATGGAGGAAGAATGAGCCAGGAATAGTCAAGACAGTTGAAGCATGTGAGCAAGTTGTGGCATCTTGCCCTGTGAGGTACTAAGGCTTATAAAACCAGAGTAATTGAAACAGTCTGATAAACTGTACAGGGACAGGTAGACATGTTTTGTAAAAGGGAATAGAAAGGTCCAAATCAGGTCCATAGGTATAGGGAAAATTGACACGCCCAGTTTCATTAATTCTAAGAAGCACCTTTGTTTTATCTCTGAAATACAGATTCATCTTACAATCTATGATGTTTTATAATTGTTGTCAGCCAGATGGCAGACCTAACACAGTTTTATAAAAACGTTCTGATAAGAATTTTAGAATTGATGGAATATGGAATGACCGGGGTCATCGTAAATCAATGGGAGAAAGTCAGAACCTTTTCATAAATGATGCTGGAACATTTGGTTATCCATGTGGAGAAAAAAAGAGAATTGGAATATGATAAACAAAATTGGTATCAGGCAGGATAAAGACACAAGTACGAAAGAACAACATGTTTACGACTTTACCATTTTAGGGAGGGTTTCTTAGGCTTGGAATATAAAGCACAGATCATAGAGGAAAAGACTGACCAGTTCGATTATGTTAAACTTATACAAAATTCTGTAAAGGAGACTGTATGAACAAAATTTAAAGCTAAGTCACATGTCATTACATGTTTTGCATCTTTTAGTGTGTATGATATACCCCAAGTAAAGAAAGAGTTAAAAACACAGAGAGCGAAAGGATCCACAGAAAGGGAGGTGTGACCAGCACACATCACCAACAGAGGACTGGTCCCCAGACTGGAGGAGGGATTTTCATGGATGTGGGAATCAATAAGAAGTTAGAGAAATGGGCTGTGGGGGTGAGCCGGCCCTTCCCAGGAGAGGAAGCCTGAGCTGGTGAGGGTCATGCTGCCGGTGCCCAACCCTGTGATTAGATTCTTAATGATGCTTTTGTAAATACTAACCAGGGAAATGCATCAGTAGCGGCTCCCTCATTCTCTCCCCTGTTGTCCTGCTTTAGTGTTCTCCATAGCACTCAGGACCCTCCTGACGTTCCATTCGTCATCTGTTTTATTTTTATTTTATTTATTTTATTTTTGGCTGCATTGGGTCTTCGTTGCTGCACACGGGCTTTCTCTCGTTGCGGCGAGCGGGGCTACTCTTCGTTGCGGTGCGCGGGCTTCTCATTGCGGTGGCTTCTCGTTGTGGAGCACGGGCTCTAGGCGCGCGGGCTTCAGTAGTTGTGGTGCACGGACTCTAGAGCGCAGGCTCAGTAGTTGTGGCGCACAGGCTTAGTTGCTCCGGGGCATGTGGGATCTTCCCGGACCAGGGCTCGAACCTGTGTCTCCTGCGTTGGCAGGCGGATTCTTAAGCACTGCGCCACCAGGGAAGCCCCATCATCTGTTTTATTTCTATGTATTGCCTGCTCCTCCAAAAGGGCAGTGATTTTGTCTGTCTTTTAACTGTGTCTTCAGTGTTTTTAGCAAAATGCTTGGCGTATGACAGTTTAAATATCTGTTGAGTAAGTGACTGGAGGGACAGATGTATGGATGTGTGGGACAGTTATAGTTTCACAGTTGTAAAATGTACCCATCAGATTGAGAAAATAAAAGCAAATTCTTTAATACCAGAAACTGTAAGGACGCAGCAAAAGAGGAACTCTCATACAGCGTTGGCCAAAGTATAAATCTGTACAATCATTTGGCATTTTTAATAAGGTTGAGGCTGCGTATATTTTTGAGCCGTTATCCCCACTCCTTGGACGATACATCAGAGAAGCTCTTGAGCAAGGAGGCAAGCACCGGGTTTCCTGCAGCACTGTCTGAATAGTGAAAATTAGAAACCCCCTGAATGTCCATTGATAGGGGGCTCTTAAATAAAATGTGTTAAATTCATATACTGAAATACCACACAGTGGTTAAGATGAACTAAATCTACATTTATCAGCATGGTTAAGTCTGGACATGATCATATATTGAGTGAAAACAGTAAGTTTCAGAATAAAGTGAGTATGATTACATTTCCATCATGTTTAAAAACATGGAAAACAGTGCTACATCTACATACATGTAGTAAGCATATAAAAATATATGTGAAGAACACACACCAACTTCACAGTAGTGGTTACCTCTGAGGAGGAAGGCAGGGGCACTGGGGGGCTTCACCTGTAAGTGAATATGGCAAAATGTTAAGATTTCTTATAGCCCCGTGGGTTTGAATGCATGGATGATGGCTGTATATTCTTTACTATTCCCCTCAGCTCATGGGTTCTTAACATTTTTACCATATTGCCAGTCGGCCTGCCTGCCCGCCCTCCTTCTGACGAAAGCAGACATCATAGGTACCGTTGAGTTAGTACAGAATACAAGGAAACCCCTGACCGTACCCCTGTCCCGCCCCCTCACGGGTGTTTGTCCTTCCAGCGCCTGTTGGGATGGCCGTTTGGTTAGCTTGTTCCGGAGGTGCAAATTGGAGGGACGTGTCTGGGAGTGCGCGTGTGCGCGTTCGTGTATGTATACGTAAAGCACACCTGTGGGCACAGTGTGCACGATCGGGGTCTGTTCACCAGGAGCTACTGCTCAGTGTCACACACGTGTGCCTGCCAAACCCGACCGCGGCTTCAGGGTGAGCTCTGCAAATCCTACACTCACCTCTGAATTCCCTTAGTGAGTTAGTTTGGTTTTGAGGTTTTAGAAGACTCTCTCCTTTATCGTTTATGTCTCCCCTTAGGATCCCATCATAAAAAGGAAAATGACCAGAACTCGCTGTATTTTCTACCCAGTCGGGGGATTGGGGGTGGTTGAAGGGATTTTAAGATACTTCTGTTTTATAGAGGAGTAGAGATGGGCAAACTTACGCAGAGTTTGTAATTTTCAGAGAGCCCCCCAAATCCGAGACATCTCTCTTCCTCTAAGGGGCAGGCGGTAGGGAAGCGAAGGCCAGCGCCTCTGGGGGTCAGGGTCCGAGTGGGGCGGGGCGACAGGCGGCATTTGTGTGCGGGCAGGGCCCTCAGCAGCTGGCAACAGTGGGAGCTGTCAGCCCCTCTAGGCCTGCGGGGACCGAATGGTGTAACCAGAGCCTTCTGAGAGCTACAGCCATGGAAGCATGGCTGGACAAGGCTCTGGGCACAGGGGTCCCAGCCCCACTGGGCTAGGGAGACACCCAGGCCCCCCTCTCACGCCCTTGGGTCTCCGGCCTGTCCTCCTTGGGCTGAGCCCAGCCAGAGAGAAGGGTTCTAGGGGTACGGCCCAAGCAGCGGGGAAAGCAGACCCAGCGCTTTCTGTGCTGCTGTATCTCAGATAGCTTCACCACACCCCTGTGAGGCAGGTCCCGTGTCTCCTTCTGAGAGAGGAGAGAGGGAGGCTTACGAACAAGGTGAGCGAAACCCGCTAGACTGAGAGTCCTCGCGTGGGTCCCCGTTTGCTGAGGGGCCTGGGGCGCGGGGCCCTCAGGTCCAGAGCTCCCTGCTGGGGCCCGAGTTGCTCTTTGAGGGCAGTGGCATATGTTGGCGCTCCCCTGTTTGTGTAAGTAGATCTTTTCCTTGCCATGTACATTCTACTGCCCACGTCCTTAGGACTGGAGCTAGAACATGGTCTCATCTCTTCCCTTTGACTCATGGGTGATTGAGGAGTTGCGACAGCTGGCAGCAGAGGGGAGTTAGCCGGGTGGCGGTGCGATTCTGTGCTTGTGTCCTCGGGGCCAGGACGGAGCTACAGTCACTCGTTCGTTCGCTCCCCACGCAGCTGCCCCTACACTGGGCACCAGGCTACGTGGATGCAGAGCTGGGGTGATGCGGTCCCTGCCTTCCGGAGGGTTGTAGTCTGTGGGAGTAGGTAAGAGAGTGAGGAACACAGGAGGAGAACTCACCAGTTGAGTGCCCCCAGGTGCTGGGCGTCTTTCTTTTACTCTCTGATTTATTCCTTAAATCTCTGGTTTAGGCGTTTCATAATCCCTCTTTATAAATGAAGAAATGAAGGTTTGGAGAGGTTGATTTATTTATGCAAGTAAACTGACAATGTGGCTGAGCTGAAATTCAAGCCTGCCACACTCTGGCTCTGAGCTCCCTGCTCCTATGTGGAAAATGACCCGTATTTTAGGAGCAATGTGGGTAAGATGTCCCTCCAGATAGAAGTAGCAGAAATTAGAGAAGACTGCACGGACGTGGCCTCTGAACCTGGGCTGGAGCAGGGGCAAGGGCGGGATACCCCTTCTCGGGAGCTGCTGTTCACGCTGCCCCGTCCTCCTGCATGCGGGCTCACTGTAGGAGCAGCCTTCCCGGTGCGCGTGACCTGTGCGGCCCGCTGGGGAGCCGCCCTGCTGCGCAGGGTGCTTGGGCGGTGGCTCCAGTCAGCTGGTGAAGCTGGAGCCCCCTTTCCGCTTTAGGGGCTGCTTTTTGGAATGTTACAGTGAAAGACAAAGGTCATAAAGTGTCACATAGTCTATTGTGTTCCTCCAGTGTTCACGTCTTGGCACTTGGGAAAAAGAAAATTGAAACTCATTCTGTGCGTGTGTGAATATGTGCACGAGACGCAGTGTTTCTGAGGACACGTCTTCAGATGCAGTCGTGTGGAGCTATTTTTAGGTATCCCTTCTCCCAGCAGCGCTGCTTAAAGATTCAGCTCAGGCTGCTAATAGGTATATTTATAACCATTCTGTCGACCGGCCCAGCATGAATGCTGCTGCAGATGATGCTATTCTTGGAAGTGGTTGCCATGGCTACCATTAACCCTTTTGCCTTGGAAGAGTCTATCAGTGGGTGTGCTTTGTTCCCCCAGGGCTCTCAGTAGCATTTGAATGCATACATGTACTCTGAAATGGAAACAAAAATTGAGTGCATTTTATGCTTAAGCAGTGAATAAACTCGATAAATGAATGGGCAGCATGAGTGATAAGTATTAGTAGAGGCTCCTCCCTTGCCCTTAAAAGAAACTAGAACAATAAAGTTAGCTTTGTAGCTATTGCTGAGCACTGGGGTGCTAAAATCATCTTTTTTTAGAATTTTTTATTTCTTTTATTTTTGGCTGCATTGGGTCTTCGTTGCGGTGCGCGGGCTTCTCGTTGCGGTGGCTTCTCTTGCTGCGGAGCATGGGCTCTAGGCATGCGGGCTTCAGTAGTTGTGGCACGCGGGCTCAGTAGCTGTGGCTCGTGGGCTCTAGAGCGCAGGCTCAGTAGTTGTGGCGCACGGGCTTAGTGGCTCCGCGGCATGTGGGATCTTCCCGGACCAGGGCTCGAACCCGTGTCCCCTGCATCGCCAGGCAGATTCTTAACCACTGCGCCACCAGGGAAGTCCCTAAAATCATCTCTTAAATTTGAATATGGACTCACACGTGTAGAGAAAGAAGACTCAGTCCCTTAAGATACATTGTTCCTGCTTCACTACCTGTCATTTCTCTAACTTTGCAACTTATTGGTTTAAACAATGCAAGTATCTCTTTATTAATATTCATTCGTTAACTGGAACACCACTACAGCAAGCTCTAAGACTGGCACCCATTGGGATATAAGTCCAGTCCTGATTTACCTAGAGGAATTCATAGGTCACTGGGTTCAATGTACATAGAGATATAATCCGATAAGTAGACTTATTCCCCCCATTTTTAACCAACCCTCATTGTGCTGTGTTAGAAATGGGGCTGCCTCTCCTACCCACAAGTAGCTTATAGTTGGAAGAGGAAGCAAGCAGTTAATTACTCCGGAGTGAAGAACAAAATCAGTGTTACAAAAAGAACAGAAATGCTCCATAGAAACAGAACAGTTGACATTTGGGCTGATCCTCAAGGATTAATGATGATTAGCATAGGTGGAGAAAAATTCTTGGCTGGGGGGAAATGTGCGACAATTCTTGGCCTGTAGGGGCAGTGGTTGTAGCATAAGTGAATCTTTGGAAGCTATCTAGTGGGAGTTGAGGCGGGAAAGATACCCTTGGCGGGACCGAGGGAGACAGAGAGTGCCAAGCTGAGGGATTGCTATTGACTGAGGACAGAAGTTGGCTTGGTCTGCCTCCTGCTTTGTGAAGACAGCTACGTGAATAATGTGGCACGATTCTGGAGGCAGAAAGATAGTGGGATGTGAGGCATTGCTGCGGAATTCTGAAATGCATTGAATTTTTCTTAATTGGCATATAAGAGCATCGTTTGTGGAAGTGACTTGTCTTTCATTCACATTTCTACGCTCTGGTTAAATGCTGGGCACAGTGGGAAGCAAGGTGTTAAGTGGACACAAACGTACACATACCAATAGGAAAAGAGAGATGATCCTCGCTAGTTAGAACTCACGACTTAATTGGAAGACACGCATCTCTGGAGGGAACAATTTAGCTGAACGAGTCAAAGGTGAAATGAGATTTGGAAGCCTGGAGTGAGTGGTTTGAGGACCTAGTGGAAGGGCCCCGGCTGGACCTGGGACGTCTGAATTCCAAGTTCTGCTCTTTGGCTTTCATTTCCTTGTGTAAAATGAAGAAAGAGAGAACAGCTGTGGGTTCAGTGAGTGGTCCGTCCGAGAGTGCAGGTCTACTTCCGGGAAGTCCTGTAGTTTCTGTCCCTCTGTGCCCGCCTCCTCGCCTGCCCAGCACTGAGCTGGTTACCTGTCCCTGCACGTGAGCGCCCCCTTGTGGTACCGCCTTCACTCGGCGTGGCCTTTACCCTTCATCGTCCCTCTCTCTCCACCCTGACTCTCCCCAGACTCTTCTTCGCCTCCTCTCCCACCCCCAACATCAGACTGTAAGTTCCTCCAGGGCAGGAACTGATCTTAGGTACATGTATTCCCCATTCCTACGGTGGAGGTTGGCTTACAGTAGGTACCAAGAATGTTGAATGAATGAACAAATGAGAATAAAACTAAGAAGTGACGGACGGTTTTTTGGTGGAGTGGGTTTTGAAAAAATTATTAGGAACTATTTGCGATATACCAAAAGGTATAAAGAGTAACGTAATGAGCAGTCGTATATCTACCGTCCAGCCAAGGGATGGATTGTTTTGATGCCTTTGAAGTCCATGTGTACGAGGACCCAGCCAGAGCCTTCCCCCTTCCATGGAGGGAAGCCACAGTCCCATGCATCTCTCTCTACTTCCACTAAAAAGGTATCGTTCACTTAACAGTATCTAACAGTGATTTGTGTGTTTTACCTTTTCGTACATTGAATTGTGTGTGTTGGAGTGAGACCAGCTTCCAGGGAACGTTGCACACACATTTGGAGGGGACACACGAGAGGCAGAGAGCTGAGTCTTGGAACCGACAGCTCACTGGCAGGAATGGGCCAGGGAAGGGAGCACAACCCAGTGTGGGTGCCCGGAGCCAGGAGGGAGGTGGCACATGTCCGTGTGGTTCAAATAGTGAGGAGCCCTGACTTGGTGCGGACTCTGGGCTGTACAAGGCACTTTCACATTCGTTTTCTCTTTTCATCTGTATTTGAGAAATAAGCATGACAGATACTCTCCTTATTCTCTTGAATGAGGAAACTGAAACTTAGGAATGTTAGTAATGCAGGAATTTCCATCAACCACACCTGAAAACATCCCAGAAAACTGAATTCCCAAGAAACTGAGGAAATGCTGGGCTTTCCTTGGACACTGACTTTGAAACATAATGCTGTAGACTCTACTTACTCATTTTTATTTGTAAATCAGTCACACGAGTCAGACTTTGCAGTATATTTTTTGTTAACCACAAAAAAAAAATAAGCGTGCTGTCCAGTATGTCTTATCATTGAACATGCTGGTGGACTGCAGCTATGGATTACAGACCTCTGGAGAAGCTTCTAGAAAATAGAAAATACAACATTGTCTTCTCAAAAATCTTTTATTTAAAGAAAGAAAAAAAAAATGTGTGCCATGAGATGGGTTTCTGTTCTCTCTTTTAAAGGATTGCCTAAATTGTTTGGTATCAGTTGCCCAGGAAGTAACCAAAATGTCAAACAAATTTCAGAAACAATCTAGCACTTTCTGACATTACATACTTTAGAAGTGGATTTTTGAATAAAGATTCCATTTAAAGAATGCCATATAGTTGGTAAAGAGACTACACTATCAATCCTTTTTTGGTGTCAGCTTGATTACCATTTCAAGGTGGATTTAGAATAAGCTCATGTGTGCCTTCCTTGTAGGGTGGTTTGGGGGCTCACCGGTTTACCGGTTTACCTAGTTTGAAGGGAGGTAGCTGGCACCGTTGGTGGGGGCATAAAGAAGCCTTTGCTTATGTCATGTCCTACACGGAACGCCCTCATGGCTGGCGGGGCTTCTCTGGCATTTAAAACTTCAAAAGAGGAGAAGGTGGAACCAATTTCTACATTAGTTGAAAATACGCTCTAACAGGGAACTATTCACTGGAGCAAGCAGGAACCCGAGGGTTGAGGCGGCTACACACTTTGGAAGATGCCCCGGGCCACTGTGTTCTCAGGGCTGTGGCTTATTGCCTGGGGTCCTGGGGAATGCAGGAGCCCTTACATTTCATTCATTCTTTCATTCATACATCCAAGGATATGTGTCTTCACCCCCTGCATTTCATCATCAGTAAAGTCGAGATGATATTAGTATTGACGTCAGAGTCATGATGAGGATTAAATGAGATACTCTAGGAAAAGGCTCTCAGCACAGTGCCTGCCCCTAACTTAGCGCTCCATCAGTCTTGGCTGTTATGTGGTCCCCACTTATTCACTGCACCATCTAGCCTGTGCTGGGTGCTGAGGACACAGAGCAGAACAGTAGGCAGGTTACGGTCTGTCAAAGAACTCATGGTCTAGTTAGTGAGGTCACTGGATAGACAGATGCTTACTGGTGTCCACAGTCTAGTGAAACTATCAAACAGGCTTTACTGTGAAAAATCCCTTGGTTTAAATTTTGGTTACTGAGTGCCGGAGGCCACCCATCACAGTGGCTCTGAGCCGCAGGTGCCCATCTGGGAGACGAACATGGCACCGACCCGGCAGGGCTGGTGGCGACGCTCGGTGAGATCATGCACGCGGGCACTCTGCCTGACCCCCCACTGTTCCGTGATATTTGCTCAGTAAACGGTAGCTGTTTTTTTTTTTTAAATGAAGTTTATATTGAATTAAAACTTAAGGTGAGAAAAATGCACAAATCATAAAGCAGCTTAATGAAATAGTGAATACCCTTGTATAACTGTGAGATTTTGAATCCTTTCATGTAGCCACTTCTAAGATCAGAAGTGGAAGACCAGCAGCGCCCAGGGAGGTCCTCGTCATGGGGGCCCTGCTCAGTCCCCACCCCCTTCTCCCCGAAAGTCACCACTATCCCAGAGTCTCATACCGTAGATTGTTTGGCCTGTTTGTGAACTTGACATAAATGACTTTGTACAATACGCGTTTTTTTTGGTATCTGGCCTTTCCTCTGCATCATGCTGGTGAGATTCATCCACGTTGTTGTGACGGTAGTTTATCCGTTTTTCGCTGGGGTGTAGCATCCTAGTGTATGAATATACGGTGACTTATTCATTCGACCGTTAATGGGCCTTTGGGTTTTTTCCTGTTCGGGGCTATTATATAAGAATGCTGGATGGATTTTCTTGTGTCTTTTTGGCGCACATATTTACGTGTTTTTTGCTGGATATAAACCTCAGAGTAGAAATGCTGGATTCTAAGCTCTGTAGCTGTTTTTGTGAGAAAATTGTTAGGAGCGCAGTGCAGTGTAAAGGTAAAACCGGTACAAGGAGGGGAGAGTACCTACCGTCCCTGGGAGGGTGTTAAGGAAAGCATCACGGAATCTGAGTGGGCCTTACGTCTGGGTCCGGGTGCACCAGGAAAGGCAGGGCCAGACCTCCCCAGCAAGGGAACAGGAGCCACCGGCACCCACCGAGCCTTGACTTGCCATCCTCCCTCAGACCCCTGTGCCTGTTGAATTCAGGAGTTCAGGGACGCTCTAGCTGTGCTGTCCTTTGCTTCTGGAACCCTTTCTTTGGCTGCCCTCTCTAGAGTGTGTGCTCCATGGACTTCTGTGCCTGACTCCTGTCCCCAGGTGTCCTGCGTGGCTGCCCCTGGTCTGTGATGCCATCGAGGCTCTGTCTGGGAGTCAGCACGCTGGGCTCCTGTGTGGTCCAGAACGGCCTGTGTGCCGACCTGTGCTCTGCATCTTCAGACATCGCACCTGGCCCTGTGCCCTGGGCTACAGCTGTCACCACCCACCTGGGTCAGGGTTGACTCTGCTGCTGTGTCTGAAACCAGTACCCCCTCCCCCTATTTTTTCTTTGAATTGTTTTGTTTTTTGTTTTATAACCACTTGTCTCTTTCTCGTTACGGCAGAGCATACTAGCTACATTCCTGTCATTCTATATTTCTGCTTGTTTAGACTCTTAGTGGACAAGGCAGGAGGTGCTTATTGTTCTGAGCTGCTGCTCTCATTCGGGGCAGCGTCAGCTGCGGGGGAGAAGCTGGTCTCTCACCCTCTGGAAGCAATCTGGACCTGAACTGAAAATTACCATTAATTCCAACAAGCACATAGAGGAGCCTGGAGATGCACTGAGAGAATGTCAGGCAGATAATAGAACCGGCGAAGGCATGGTTCTAGAAAGGGCCTTCAGGGCGTGTGGTGTCCTTTTGGCCTCTCCCAAGCTTTCCTAAAATAGCAGAGAGAGGCTGTGTGTCCAACTGGAGAAACGGCGCCTCCTGAATTGGTCTGTGCTGCCCAAGCATTAGCCGCTATTTTAATTATTGCCTTAAGAATGTGACAATGATAGTGTCATGTATATGCCAATATTTCAGGGAGATTTGGTTACACCACATGATATGCTTAAAGCACAGATTTCAGAATCAGACATACGTGGATTTGAAAGTCAACTTATTTACTATCTTGGACAAAATACATAATATCACTAAGCCTCCGTTTTTCATACTCAAAGTGGAGATGCCAGTACCTACTTCACAGGAGCTAAAAGAGATACTGCAGTGAAGCAGGTTCTTCCCAGATGTTACTGAGCATGAATCCTCTGAGGGTCCTGTTCAAAGCAGAAGATTCAGCAGGTCAGGGGTGTGGCCCAGGCTGGAGACTGCATTTCTCACAGGCTCCCAGGGGATCCCGGTGCTTCTGGTGCGTGGGCAGCGCTCTGGGTAGCCTGGGGTGAAGCACAGGGCGGGTCTGCTTGCCGTAGGCGCCCAGGAAATGTTCCGCCGTGTCTGGATCCGTGTGTGGTCCCCGCATCCATACAGCCACAGCCGAGATCCTAGCGTGGGCCCTGCGCTCTGTGCCGCCATACCCCGAATCCGAGTATGGACCCGGTGCTCTGCCGCCTCCCTGGCTGTGTGTGTGCTTCCTGCCGCTTATAATGTTCCCTTTCATCTGCACCTCGGGGTCCTACCCCCCCTTCTAGACTCAACTCAGATACTGCTTCTTCCTGAAGCCTTGGCCGCCTAGACCCTTGGCTTAGAGTTCCTGGAGTCCAGGATTAGAGTTGTGATTCATCTTGGTCCTTCCCAAAGTGCCTCACAGGTCCTTGCCCGCAGCTACTGAGCAGTCAGTGTATAGTAGGAAGCCACGATGGAGCTGTGAGCAGGCACTGAGCCCGGGTTCATCCCGCCCACGCCGCCAGGCAGCCCTGCTTTGCCCTGTCCTCCTGTGTGGGCTCCCGCTGGTCACCTGGTTTTGTGCAGCTTTGCTTTCTCTGGTGGGAACCTGATTTATCCAGACCAGGTTCCTCCCCCTATTCTCCCTTCCAACCCTGCCCAGCTGGCCTCCTAGCCACCAACCCCCCTGTGTCTTTAGGGCATGATGAGCGTAATTGCCTTCCTCTCCACGTTACAGAAACATCACAGATAGGAAGGCAGAGAAAGTGATCTGTCTCCTTTTCTTCGCCCCCATCTCCCCCCTGCAGTAATTTATAGTCTTCCTGATTGAAATTTAGTAGTTTGTCACTTTTGTTTTATTATCATGATGTATCTTTCCAAAACAGCCGATTCTGTCACTCTTCTCCTTAAAACCCTTGCTTGCAGAATGAAAGACTCCTCCCCTGCCTTCCCAGATCCCCCACCCTACCCACCCCACTGCTTACCCTGCCTGCCACTCCCACTCCAAGTGCAGCAGCTATTTAGAATTCTATTTTAAAAATTTTATTGCGCTGTATGTGTGTGTGTTTATATAGATACTTTTTTTTTGAAGTAGTACCAGATTGTTTCCCACATTGGTTGCACCATTTTAATTCCCACCAGCAACATACAAGGGTTCCAATTTCTCCACATCCTCACCAATGTTTGTTATTATTATTATTTTTTTTTTTGTTATAGCCATCCTAGTAGGTGTAAAGTGGTATCTCTGTGGTTTTGGTTTGTATTTCCCTAATGGCTAACAATGTTGATTATCTTTTCATGTGCTTATATCTTTCTTTGGAGAAATAGTTAAGTCCTTTGGCCATTTTTTAATTGGGTTGTCTTTTTGTTCTTGAGTTGTAGGAGTTCTTTATATATTCTGAGCATTAAGCCCTTATCAGATATGATTTTCAAATATTTTCTCCCATTCTGTAGGTCGTCTTTTCACTTTCTTGATAAGTCCTTTGATGCACAAGAGCTTTTATTTATTTATTTATTTATTTATTTATTTAGCTTATGCTTTTGATGTCACATCTCAGACTCCATTGCCAAATTCCGGGTCATGAGATGCTACTGAACATGTGTGCAGGTGAGTGGTTATCTTTGACCCCTGGAATGTCTGAATGGAGAGGACCACGTGGGCAACTGAGCCTGGGCGACCCAACCTCAAGACTTTGTTCCCTAAAGATTTCTGTGAAGGAGCAGTTCTTGGGTGTGATTGCTGGGAGAAGAAAAAGTCAGTTGGCTAGGAGACAAAGTTGGCTAGGACAAAAGGGCAGGAGATTTCCACCGTAGAGAGTGCAAGTCCTGTGCAGCTCCAACCCTTGCAAGCTTCGAGGCCTAGAGAAAATCACTTGATCCACTGAGCTTGACTTTCTCAATATGTAGTTAGAGGTTCACACTAATTTCTTTCCTTCCTCGGAGCATTGTTGCAGAGGCCAGATGAGCTATGTGTGTCTAGGAGAAAGCCTTCTAAGTAGCTAAGCGCTGGGCAGATGGTGATTGTGTGAAAATCCAAAGCCGTTTTTAGCAGATGCTCTCAATATAGTTTGTGTAGTATAGTTCAGTATAATGTTTCTGTGGGGCAGTTTGGCGGTCCTCCATGTATCAAGAGCCTTTAAAAAGTCTATATCCTATTACCCAATGATTCCACTTCTAATATACCCTAAGGAGAAAAAAATCCGATACGCAAAAGGCTTTGTGTGCAAAGAGGGTTATTGCAGTGTTATTTATAACAGAGGAGAAATTGGAAACAATCTGAGTGTGGTATAATAGAGGATTGATTAAGTGAATTATTGAACAACTTTATAATGGAAGAATATGCAGCCACTGAGAAAGTTGAAAAAGTATTGGTACATTATAACATATGTTTACAGTATAATTTCAGTTTATTAAAAAATCTATGCATACAAAAAAGACTGAAAAGCTGCATATGGAATTCATAGCTGTTACCTTAGTGATGGAATAATAGGCTATTTTAATTTTCTTTCCTGTTTCATAAAATTTTAATGATGAGCATTTACTATGCTTGACAAATTTTTTGTGTAGTTTTTATTTTGAAACAATCACAATCTAATAGAAGTTTATAGTACAAAGAACTTTTTTTTCTGAGCAAGTTGTCAACCTGATGCCATCACCCCTAAATTCTTGACTATGTATTTCCCACAAACAAAGACATTCTTTATATAACCACAATATAATCATCAGAATAAGGAAACCCCCAGCCCATCCTTAGACCCCATTCTCATTTTGCCAGCTGTCCCAGTAGTGGCCTTTATGACAGAGTGTCCCGCTTTGGAGCACTTGTGTCTTCAGGGTCTCCTTCCCTCCTGCAATCTGGGTTGGTTTTCCTTAGACTGTCTTTGAGTTTCATGACCTTGACGTTTTAAAAGATTATAATGCAGTGATTTTGTGGGATGTCCCTCCATTTGGGTTTGCTGTTTCCTCCTGATTAGATTCAGGTTGTGTGTCTTTGGCAGCAACGTCACAAAAATGGTGCTGTGTTCTCACTGTATCCGTCGGTGGCTCACGATCTCTCTTTGTCCCAATTCTCACGTTGTTCATCACGAATAGTTGGTTCAGGTGATGCCTGCCAGAATTCTCCACTGGGGAGCTACCTTGAAGTTCATGGGTGCTTTGCAGGGAGGTCCTGTGAGTCTGTGTAAGGACCCTGTTCCTCATCTCACCCGATCTACTCCCTCATTTATTCGCACCAGTGTGAGCTCACGGTCTCATTCTGCGCCATGCGGTATAACCCATTACTGTCACTGTTTACTTCGATGCCCACATTTTCTCAGATTTGACCAGTGGGAGCCCCTTCAAGATGCCTTTGATTTTTTGACACATGTCCATCACTTTTTGATGCTTCCTTGCTTTCTGGCATAAGATATTCCAAGCTAATGTTGTACTATCTTTGTTCCAGCTCTGTAATCGACTGTTTCTCCAGGAGCCCTGGTTCCTTAGAAGCCAAGATTTGAGAGCAAAGTGTGCCCAAGGCTATTGGCGTGTCACTGCTTTGAGGCCCTCTCAGTGGGCAGGTTATATATGTACACATGTGTGCTTATATACACACTTACCTCTATTATTATTTCTCTCTCTCTCTATTGAGAAACATGAGTTCTTGGCAGTATTGCTGGCTTTATTCCAGTTTTTTCTCTCCATATTTGTAACTTCTTTTTCTCTCCGGGAGAAGTCTGGCTCTCGTTGTCCTTTGCATATTTACTCATTGTTCAGTCCCCGTGTGTGACCTCCTCATCCCGTTTGGGTTCTTGTGCCCTGTGCCAGGCTGTCCCCGCCCCTCCTGTGGACATCCTTCTCACCCTGCCCAGGCTCCATCCCCCAGACTGCTTCACACCCAGGTGTGGACGCCCTTTGTAAACGCCCCCCTCAGCCCCTGTTCAGATGCCCCAGCCCACTTTGCCCTCCACTGGGATCCCCTCCTGTCCCAACATGGCCCTTCACACGGGGCTGCTGGGCTCCACCAACCAGGACAGACCACTCCTCCACCGAGAGCCCCTTGTACCCGCAGGCCGGCCCCACCCACGGATGTCCTCCTCATCTCCTTTGGGCTCTTACTCCTTACACTGGATGCACCTTAGTTGGTGCCACCAAGCTTGCTGCCTTTTTGGGCTCAGTCACCCCACACCCAACCTCCCTTCCTCGTGGGTGCCTGCCGTGCCCACCTCAGCCGGTAACGTCAGGACCGTACTGCTCAGGGGGAGATGGGGTGCCACTTGCTGCTGCTGCTGCTGCTAATGAAACTGGTTCAAGTGGAGAATTTGAATAAGATTTAGAGGTGACTTAGGAAGGAGGACTTGGCCTTCTGTTAACTGAAAATCCCGTGAAAATCCACCTTGCTGGCAGAGAGGCAGAGATCTACGCAGAGGGTGCTTTTGAATGGGGAGCTTGGTGGCTGTGGAGTTGCCTGCTTCCAGCACTAGCCAGTCCCCCGTGTGCACACTTCACAGGACAGCACTGACTCGTCGTCAGAAGGACTTGGTGGAGGCAGCGTGGACGGGGAAAGGGCGACGGATTTCAGACCTGTTCCCAAATCTAAGCCCTGCCATTTGTTGGCTAAATCCTGTTGGCCCCTTTGGCAAGTCACACCATCTCCTTGAGCCTCAGCGTCCTCTTGTGTAAAGTGGAACGCTGATGGTCCCTGCCTCGCAGGGTGGTTCTGAGGATTCACAGTGTGTGGCCGCAGTCAGTTTCAATTAGTGCTAGTTCCCTGCCATCACCGCTTTCAAAGAAAATGATTTTGCCTCCCCCAACTTTCAAGTTTATCATCCTTCTGGATGCAGAGGCTCCAGACTTGTGATGAGAGGATGATGGGTCGAGGCACACGTTCCCTAAGATGCTTCCTTAGCATCCCTCAGCTCTGAGGTTACTAGCCCGTGTCCCCGTCATTGGTGTTTAGCTGTGCAGCCTCAGACCCTTATTCACTGTTTCCTGAATCCCAACCACCCATTCTGGGTGAGCTCAGGGTGACAGAAGGCCCACCACGATCACTCTGAGTGCCAGCCGTCTCCTTGTGGATAGCGTGCTAATGCTGGAGCTGTGAGTGGTTTCCGTGAAAATTTTTTTTTTTTGTCCTGTTTCAAAGTAAATGAAGCCATACTTAGGCCGTCTCAGTATCAAGCATAATCTCAACTGAACTATACTATGGTGATTGGAAATAAGCAGTGACTAAAGAGCCATAGGAGAGTAAGATGAGCATTTCTTGCCTTTGATGTTGATAAAAACAAATTAAACAAATGGTGAACGCTAACCTTTTCTGTATGTCATGGTCTGTCCCATCTTTATTTCTGGCTAAAAATTCAATTTAAATCTTCACTGAGTCATTTTAGTATGTTGGGTAGATGCTATCTTTTTTGGTTTATTACTCACCCTGCAAAAAATGCAGTACTGCCTATTCTTTCATAATAATGGTGAATTTGGGCTTTAGCATTTATGACTTCAGGCTAATCTAGTGAAACTGCCTGATCTCTTATTCAAGGCCTTCAGTTTTGGCAAGAATCTGGCGAAGCAACAGACAGATATTTGTAAACTTAGACTTTTACTATCATAGTTTTAGACTTTTGCTAGTTTATGTGTAGGAGCAACCCTTGTGGATATGGTGGGTCTTTCCCATGATGGGATTGCCTTTGCCACCAAGAACTGTCTCCTTTAAATGTTCACTGATCAGAGGAAATCATTTCTGGAATATATTTTTTATCATCAGTGAAATCTGTGGCTTAAAACCTCACATTGTTAAAATGGCTCTTTAAATTGAGGCCAAAAGATTCTTCAGTTTATTTAGCTCATTGGATGTTTATTGAGTGCCTGCTGTATACCAGGTACTAGTCTGTCTGCTGGGGATATGGTCACGCATAAAACGTGGCCACTGCCCTCGAGAGGTTTACTGTCTCACTGGAGAGAGCTGCGTGATGATGTAATGACGCATTGTATAGGGTATGGCACGTCATTACGGAATTGAGTTTTTCCTTCCGGTAGCTAACTCATTGAAAATCATTTTATTTCTGCTTCTTCACTTTGTATTATATTTCGTTGTGTATGTGTGTGCTCACGGTCCTTTTCATTCGTTTGCTTGTTCATTGTTAATGTACAAATACATACGTGTTGAGCCCCTGTCTGTCACGCCGGGAAGCCAGCCACGCTGACTCAGTACACGCCCTCAAGGGGCTTCTGTCTAGACCCCCGTTTGTTCCGAAGGAGACGACTCTGACATCTGCTTTGAGAAAAGCAGCATACTAAACAGTTGTGTTTTGTTTTTTTTTTTTGCACGGTACCATCTTTCATTCTCACAGCCCGCTGGAAAGGGGTGTACCTCTCCCATGGTTTACAAATAAAGGACTGGTGGTTCCAGATGTACTTGTTAGGGAGGCACCAACGCGGCTATTGGGGAAAGGGGGCTCAGCTGCAGACCCGGCTCGGCCCGCCTGCCTTCTGGTCTGTGCGTCGCGTGGCACAGAGCCGGGCCCCCAACTCTGCAGGGCGTCCCTCACATGCTGGCGGTTGTCGGCTGGGCGACGGGGTTTGGCAAAGTTAGCCCGGCTGAGCCACTTCTCACCGCTTCTGCTCTGGCTAAATACATTGTCCTAATTAAATGTTGCTTTTTCATTTAAAATTCCACACTGCTGTAATTCAAATGAGAAAGCTGCTATTCTGACAGATGATGTCATTTAATTTGGGGATCATTGTGCTTCTTGTATTCAACCCCAGACTAAATTGGACCCTATCTTGGAGCTTTTATGTATTTATAAAACGTCACGTTTTTATGAATGTCTGCTTAGCTTGGCTTGCCGGGGTGCTGATACTTTCTGAGAGACCCCCCTCCATGCAGGTCGGGGCTTGATTACTTAATTTACTCGTTTGGAACCTGGTACCTCGCAAGTCCAGTTCTGAAATAGACCCGTAAGTTTTCACTTGTCTGGTGGCCGCAGACTGTGTCTCATGCTTAAATAAGCTCCAGGTGGGACCCACTGTTTTCCCTCCTCTGTGAGCCTTCTTCCTTCACCCCCCTTCTCCTGGCTCACACCCGACCGGGAGCCCAGGGAGGCTCTCATTTCTCTCCTCTTCCCCCGGCTGATAGCCTCCACGTCCTCCTGGCCGGCTCTTTTAAATCTCCTTCACTGCGGTGTAATTTACATACAGTACAGGAAAATGCTGGTTGAGGAGTCCAGAGGATGACTTTTGACAGTTGCATACACCCCTGGAACCACCACTGCCATCCAGATTTAGAATATTTCTCCTGCCCCCAACCCCGGGTCCCACGGCCCTGCCTGCCACTCCTCACTCTCATCCACAGACCATCGTCATTCTTTGTGTAAGCGCAGGTTACATCTGCCTTGTCTGGAGCTCTGTATGCGTGAGCCGTGATCTCTCTCCAGTCTGTTTGGGTCATCAGGTCTCTGCTGCAGTCCTGGAGGTGGGCTCACTTCGTTTCTTCCTGGGTCAGCGCCCTGGTCTCCTGTGCATCCCTCACAGCCTCTCGTGGGAGCTTTCAGAGCAGCAGCCCAGCCTTGTGATCCCCGCTTTGGACCCTCTGGGCGGCTGCCTGTTCAGCCTCAGGGAGCGTGGTGTCCTGCCCTGGGCTCCGCATGGCCTGACCCCCGTGTCAGCACCTGCCCCGGCCTCCCACTCCTGTTCCTGCTTCACGGCCCTCCCAGGCCCTGTCAGGAGGCGGCAAAGGGATACAGTCATCCAGTGGTGAGAGTAACAGTGTCAGGATTGATCTAAGAGCCCGGCTGCCGAGCAGCGAGGCCTTCCACCTTTCATCCAGGGCTGTCTTCAGCTCTAAAAATGACAAGATTCAGACCTGAGGATTCCGAACACCTTCCCTTCCAGCTCTGCAAAATATAAAACTGTGTATTCCCGAGAGCCAAATAACGGAGACAGTTTTCTCCAAGAGATCGCCCACCCTGTGGTGTCAGGCTTGGTCTTGGGATTTGTTTTGGCCTGTGTGATGGAAGGGGCTTTGTGGTAAATGGAAGAGTGTCTCCACAGAGATGCCCACGTCCTAATGCCCAGGCCCTGTGATACGCTCCCTCACACAGCTGGGGGCTGTGCAGATGTGGTTAGTTAGGGAGCCCGAGATGGGAGGTTACCCTGGATTGTCCCGCTGGGCCCAGTGTAATTGTCAAAGGGCCCTTATTAGAGGGAGGCGGGAGGTTCAGGAAGAGGAGCGGGAGATGTGACGATGGAAACAAGAGGTTGGGGTGATGCCAAGATGGGGCCCTGAGCCAAGGAGCGCAGGTGGCTCTGGAAGCTGAAACTGGCACGGAGCCAGAGTCCCCCTGGAGCTCCAGGGGGAGTGCAGCCCTGCCAACACCTTGACCTTGGGACTTCCGACCTCTGACAGGTTCATCAGTGTGTGTGGTTTCAAGCCGCTGAGTTTGTGGTCCTCTGTCACAGCAGCCACCGAGTCTAATACAGGGCGCCTGCTGCTTCTGAGCGGCAGTTGGAAGGGCCGTCATGGGGGGTGGCCTCTTCCTTGTGCCTCCGCGTGGGGCTAAGCAGTGTTCTGGGCAGGACAGCGCTTCAGCCGAGGTCCAGCGTGCAGCCCAGAGCCTGCCCCGTAGGATGTGGGCCCTGTTGGAAGCCCCTGAGGTTTGGGTCGGGGGGTTGGTCATGGGGTGACCTAGCCTCTCCTCATTGACCCACTTTCCCAGGGTACGTTACATCCCTCGCAAGAGCGAACGCCTTCCATTCAGTTAGCAAATGCCTTTCCGTGTCGTCTGATGGCCAGGCCCTGCATTAGCCCCTGGCATACAGCAGGCAACACACAGACATCATTCCTATTCTTGTGAAGCTTGTGGTCTTGTTGGGAGGACAAAAAAAATACATCAGTAGCAAATGTATGTGGAATTATACTTTCTGATGAGTGATATGACAGAAGTACGTGAGGAGTGATGACCGAAACAGTGGCGTGGTGGGGTGTGGCGAGGCCCCGTGGGAGACCACAGTGAGGCGGCCCGGCAGGAGGAGGGCAGCCCAGCTGTGTGCAGTGGGGTGGGGGAGGGCACCAAACCTGGGGCGACACGGTGAGGAGGGGGTCTGGCTGAGCACTGGGGAGGACAGGGAGAAGCGGATGCCAAAGATCCAGAGCCAGCGGGACCAGGTCACACAGGGCCCCGTCGGACGTGGGGTCAGGGGCCTGGGTTTGACTAGAAGACTGTGGACAGCAGGGAAGGGTTTTTAAGCAGGGAAGGGTTTTTAAGCAGGGAAGTCAAATTTGCAATTTTACTTAAAAAAAAAAAAATAACCGCTTTGGCTGTAGCATGGAGAAGAAGTTGAAGAGGGCAAATGGAGCTGCAGGAAGGCCAGCCTCGAGTTCGGGCAGGGGTTGGGGTGCTTTGGATGACGCTGTGATGGCAGCAGCGGGGGGACGCGGGGGCCTGCAGTCCATTTCGGGGCAGGCAGCCAGATGTGCGGCGGCATCAGGGGTGGGGGGAGGGACTGGGGCCGGTAAGCGGTGACCGGGTGGAGGGGGGCCTGGGGGGCGGTCAGATTTTTCGGGAAAATGAAAAAATTCATTTGCGGAGGCCCTAACTTTTAGATACCGGGCTGATGTACAAGGGGAGGTCAGGCCGGTGGTTGTGTAGGTGAGTCTTGCCCGGTATGTAAGATGGAAGAAAAATCCTACAGGGCTCAGGACACCTTTTCCAGGTGTGCGTGCGGCAAGCACACCGTGTGTGCAGACTGTTGAGTGACGCTGGGCTTGCTTGGCTGCAGGAGGCGGCCTCCGAAACCGGTCCTGTCCTTCCAGGCCAGCTCAGCTGCCCCTCCACACGGCTCCATTAGCAGCTGCGTTTGTGCTGGGCTGTGTGCTGTCCCCGGGGGCCGGCTCCCTCCTCTGGCACTTGCGGGGAGGGGCGGTGTTCCGTCTGTCTCTTCCTACTCAGCGCCTGGTCTTGCAGGTACAGGAGAGGCCTGGAGTGATAGTTGATTGAGTTCCTCTTTGTGTCTGATCTAGTCATACACTTCCTAAAAACTTCAATTCTCACGGAAACCCTAGCACGTAGGCATTATTTCTCCTAGAAAAGAAAGCGAGGCTCAGGGAGCTTAAGTGTCTTGTCCCAAGTCACAGAGTTGATACGTAGCAGATCTGGGAACTGACTTAGGTCTCCCTAATTCTAAGATTTTTGTTTATCCATACTGTTTATATTAGTTACCTCTTACTTGTGACAACATACCACAGACTTAGCGGCTTACAGCAGCATAGATTTATTATTACACAGTTTCTGTGGGTCAGGAGTCGGGGCCTGGCTTAGCCGGGTCCTCCCAAGGCTGAAGTCCAGGCGTTGGCCAGAGCTGCAGTCTCATCTGGGGCTCTGCTGGGGTTGGGTCATTTCCACGCTCCCTCAGGTGGTTGGCACAATCCAGTTCCTTGAGGTTGTGGGACTGGGAGCTTCCATTTTTAGCTGGCTGTCAGGTGGAGACTGCCTTCGGCTTCTAGAGGCTGCCTTGCAGGTCCTTGCCACATGGGGGTTCCCCAAAGGGCTGCTTGCTTCCCCAGAGACAGCATGGGGGAGGGGGAGAGGGGGAGAGAGCCTCCAGCAAGACAAGAGCCACAGTCTCCTGTGACGTGATCACACACAGCCCATCACCTCTGCCGTGTTCCCTTGGCCAGAAGCAGCTCACGGGTCCCACACCCGCTCAAGGGGAGGGGACCCCACAGAGTACGAGCACCAGAAGGTGGGGTCATGGGAGCCACCTGAAGCGGCTCACCTGGGGCCGTCATACCGACAGAGGACCTCGTCTTATTTATTACTTAGCCCCTGCTGGAAGGAGCACAGAGCTCTACAGAGGAGGCCTAAGTAAGTATTGGCCGAAGTGAAGCCCTTGGTTTTCCATCAGAGGACTTACAGTCGAGTCTACAGGAGGATAGGCACACAGTTTTGCCTTCGGTGATAACTTCACAGTGTGCCTATAAATAGAACACTGGCGAGAAAACTGGGGCATCTCCCTTGCGTCCATTCTGTGCTGCCGTTGCTGCACCTCCCCTGGCCCTGCCACTTCCTCCTGGGCCACTGCAACACCTCCCACGGTGGCCTTCCCTGCCTTTGGTCAGGCCTGGCCAGTTACCAGGGTATCTTCCTTCAAGGAAGATCTGACTGTGGCTTCCCCAGGGCCTCTGGAACAAACCCTGAGCTCCTTGGATAGCCAAGTCCTCTCGATCTTTCCCGTTCTTTCTTCTGCAGCCTGTCTCTCGACACCATTCCTCTTGTGTCCCAAGGTCCCACAACACCTTGGGTGCCCTCTGGTGCCCTCCAAGACGCGAGGCAAAGCTTCCTCATCAGTGGCGGCCTCCCTGGTGTCCTCGGGGGCAGCTCACCCTCTTCGCTTTACCATGCAGTGCCATGTAGACCCCCCTTCCAGGATTCCATGTGTTGTGTAGTAATTTGACTTTTAAAAAATTTGCACCTTTGTACGCTCAGAACCTTGCACAGTATTTGTTAGCGTGTGCTCCATCAATTTTGATCGGATTAATGAAAAGGATGAGTGAGTGAGTGATGGAAGAAAAGTAGTGCAGTGAAGCTGGGTAGAACTGAAAATCTTAAAAGCAAAATCTATTTGGCATTCCTTTCTGGGAGAGGCACGCTATATTGTATTAATTAACTCGGAAGCTTGCAAATCAGGGCAGTGCTAACGATCTCTTTTTCCAGTTACTGAAGAGAGGAGCTGGCAGAGTCCCTGCTTCATTCATCACTTGGAGCTTAGGTCTGGCTGTGCTTATTTTTCTGGTAAATAAGGAAAAGACATTACAGCATAGTTTGAGTTGGAGGGAGCATCTTTGGAGTCCAAATTTGCCTTAATTTCTGTTTTGTGGGTGTGTATGGATGTTACCCAGTTCAAGGTTGGGCCATGTTGCCTCCTCGTGTGGAACCCATCCTAGCACCTAGACCAGGGCTGAACATCCACGTACTGAAAACCTGGGGGTTTCCTTGAGAAACAAGTTCATGTTGATCTTCACCCACTTCCTGAACGTTTACTGAGTACTCATTACATGAAGCGAGGCATCAAGGAGTCTGAATAAGGCTCGAGCCAAGGAATTGTGTCTCCATCCATTCTGATTGGATTAATGAAAAGGATGAACGAGTGAGTGATGGAAGAAAAGTAGCGCAGTGAAGCTGGGTGGAACTGAAAATCTCACACAGGTTGCTGAGATGGGTGTGGGAAGAGGTGCAGGTAGAGCCGGCAGGGCAGGTACATCAGTTCTGCGGGAGCCCAGCTGAGAGGAAGGGGAGTTCCCATCCCGCTTAAACGAACATGGAAGGACATGACATTTGGGAGGCCTCATGACATGAGGTGAATGGATTTGGAGTCAGAAGACCTGGTTAAACACTCTGATTTATTTCTCAGCTGAGCTACCCTGGAGAAGTTACTGACCTCTTCTTACTGCAGTTTCTTAACATCTAAGACGGGAATATTCATATCTACCGAGATGTGTCTATGTGGTGATCAAATGATGTGACAGTACCTGAAGGGATTACATTCATTTAAATTACTGTGTTGGAGCTGGACCCTAGGGGTTGGGTGGGACCGTACATGAAGAAGCCAGGATATGGCAGCCAGCGGGGCAGGCTGGGGGCCGCTCTGGGGGTGGGGCCGCTCTGGGCGGGGGGGCTGAGAATGCCCAGCCTGGTGGTGGCTGTTTGGTGGGGACCCAGGGTGGAGAGGGACTGAGGAGAGACATTCTAGGGGTGATCCTGAAAGGACTCCTGTTTTGCTTTATCATGTATTGCATTTTTGCTCAGCCAATTCATCATCCTGATCAGTTTTCTTAGGCTGTGGATAAAATTAGCCTTGGTTTCCTAAACTCATTCCAAATGACAACCCTCCTGCCACGTGCTCGCTGGCTGCAGGCTGACACTGCCGGCATTGCTGGGCTGGCCTCCTTTTTGCCCTTGCCCACCCCACTGTGTGCTCTGGCTCCCCGCTTCTCCCCTGTATCTTCCAACACAGCTGTGCCCCCCTGGGTCTCCTGGAGCCCCTTAAACTTCAGACAGCTTTGGTGTGACTGCACCTGGAAGGGGCTTGTCTAAATTAAGACTCTTGATAGTAGTTAGCAAAATCGCTCTCAAGCCATTCTAAGCAAAAGAGGGAATGCACTGGGGGACAGACTTGGTGTCTCCTGGCATCCAGGGCAGGCACACTGCGGAGCTGGGCTGCAGGTGGGACCCCAGGCTGGAAAGCTCTGAGACCAGCCTGCCGGGCTTTCGGCTCCAGTGGGCCCCATCCCTCGCTCTTGCTTTCTCGGTGGTCTCTTGTCCCTCCTTGGTCTTTCTCTCTTCACCGGCTCCTCTGCTTCTCTAAACCCATGGTTCCCCGCAGTAGACGTCTAACACGCCCACAGGTGAAACCAGCAGCGCTGACTGATGATTCTCTCAGCCCCGACTCCATAATTCCAGGAGGAGGCATCTTCTTGGCCCAGCTTCTCTCACGTGACTTCCCCTGGTCCTGTCACCTGGGGCCAGTGGGGTGCAAGACTGTTAGTGACAAGCATGACTACTGGTGGCCTTGCCCACGGACAGGAATACAGATTCCCAAGAAAGGGGCGATTGTGGGCCGGGCAGAGACCGCAGACAGTATTGATGAAGGTATTGGAGGTGATCGAATCCTTGGCCTGCTGAGCTGGGGTCCCAGGACCCCTTCGGAGGCCGTAACAGTTGTAATGAAGGAAATTCATTCACCCAGCACTTACTAATCTCCTTCAGTGTCAGGTGCTGCGTGGATTCTGAGGGTAGGATGTGTGGGTTTCTTTGATCATTCTCCAGAAGCCTGGTAGAAATCTGGCTTTACCTGTACTGAAGCTTTTGTTTTGGCTCGACTTTGAACTTCATGTCCGGTGCCCACTCCTGGCTACCCTGCTATTCTGTGGACAGTCTAGCCATCAGGGTCCCGCTCCTTGGGAGAGGGGAAGCACCTCAGTGCATCACACAGGGCTTCACCTCCAGCAAATCTTAGTTCCTAATTTGTAAAATGGGATTAATAGTAACCATCTCGTGGAATTTTTGTGAGAAAATAGGTTTTTATGAATTTTGTAAGCACGGAAATTATTATGCAGATGTGATTTCAAATTACCAGTGATTTCAGGTAAATAATGTAGCTGAGTCACAAGAGATGAATTACCTACCGGTGCACGGTTGGTCTTTGTAGATCTAAAGCTTGGGAGGAATCTATTTTTTACTTTGTAGACAATGTGCATTTGATGTTGTATCTCTTAGGACAAATATAGTGCTGAATCAGAATCTATTTTCCAAATTCCTTTTAAGAGAAAAGGTATCAAGCCTACCTTTGCTACTCGCTGAGTCCTGTTAAGCGGCATGTTGGAGGCTGTTTCACTTCCTGTAGGGTTATGCTTTTCACTGCTCGGCCCTAAATAAAGCTGCCACGGTGTTGCGGCTATATGTGCCGAGCACTTCATGTGCCTCATCTCATCTGACCCTTACGCCAGCTTACAAGAACACGTTCTCTCTCGCCCCTACAGATGAGGAGACTGAGTCTAAGTGAGTAAAATGACCTGTGTAAGTTAAGTTAGTAAGACCCTCAGGCTCCAAAGACCCCCTTCTCCCCACGGTGCCACACTGCCTCACAATGTAGAATGAGGGCACATTACAGCTTCCGGCAAGAAGACAACCCACCCCCTTCTCCTTATGTGGACTCTGGCAGCATCTGAGTGACGTGGGAGAGCCCAAGCCCCGCCTGCTCAGCCCCCCTCGGCCTGTCCCACCTCCAGGGCACCCCAGGAGCCTTTGAGCACACTTGGAAGCCATGGCTCTCTTCCCCTCCCAGCCCACCAACTCACACGTTTTATATCCTGGCAGACTGAGTCCGCATCAGCCAGCAGCCCTTCCCCTGAGAGCCAGCACGCTTGTCAGCTGCTGCCAGAAGGGTGCACCCCAGATCTGAGCACAGCCTGGGGTAACTTATCCTCACAGTCACAGCAGGCACTTATTGCCTTTAAAGAACAGTAGCGTTATGAATCAATTTTTAGTGCCTGAGAGAGAGCTGCGACTCTGTAATGGCTCCCCAAATTTGTAAATTACAGGCATCAGCGTCAGTAAAATAATGACAACACCAAACCAATGACTCATCGGCTCCCTCGGGTTCAGTACAATTCTACTCTCAAAGGAAGAAAAACGAGTGTTTAGTTGGCTGCTTAACTGGATTGTCCTGAAAGTTTCACAAGGAGACAGAGAACACGTCATATGTATTTAGCTTAACCTGCCCCCAGGGGGGTGACGATCACTTTTAGGTGTGAATTTCCTGCCTCTGAAAGTTGGCCAGAGTTTCTTCCGACAGGTGCAGAGTGAACCCTCTCCGCTTTGCATCGTGGCCGGCGTAGTCTTTCTAAAACGCAGACAGGGCTGTACCTCCCCCTGCTCTAAACCCTTTCATTATTCCTCACGGCCCTTGGAATAAAAGCCCACCTCCTTCACCCGGCGGGCGTGCATTCCGCCTCTGCCTCTGCCTCTTCACCCGCCCTTGACCACATCCACTGCATGGTGGGCCACCCCTAACTCATGGTGTCTTGTCACCGCTCGTGGCCTGGCGCTTCCTGCCGCTCTGCCTAGAACCACCTTCCCCCACCTCGTGCACCCCGGGGGCTCCTTCGGATTCCAGCTCAGGTTCTCCCTGCTCCGTGGTCTTTCTTTCCCCCCCAATAATATTCATAATCTCACATTTCATGAACACCCTGTTGGTGCCCGGGGCGGGGGTGGCTTGTAAACGTGTCCAGGCACTGCCTCACCCAGCCCCACTGCCCCTGTCCCTCCAAGGGTATCCTCCGAAGGAGGCGGGGCTGAGGGGGCTGCGCGCCCTATGTCCCCGCAACCCAGAAGCGTGGGACTGGTTTTTAAACCCACCTTTGAAAACTTGATGCTCTCCTCTCCAGGCTGCTTTTCTTTCTTTTTTTTTTTAATTAAAATTTTTTAAAAAATATTTTATTTATTTATTTATTTTATTGGGGGTATAGTCGCTTTACAGTGTTGTGTTAGTTTCTGCTGTACAGTGAAGTGAATCAGCTATATGTATACATACATCCCCTCCCTCTTGGACCTCCCTCCCTCCCTCCCTCCCCCCCTCGCCCCCCCTACCCCACCCCTCTAGGTCACCCCAGAGCACCGAGCTGAGCTCCCTATGCTCTACAGCAGGTGCCCACTAACTGTTTTACACATGGTAGTGTATACACGTCAATCCCAATCTCCCAATTCATCCCCACCGCTAACCCCCGCCCCTGCCATGTCCACACGTCCGTTTTCTAGATTCCTTTTCTAACATGATTAACTAGTCCCTTCTCGGTGCAGTCCCTGTACTTTTTTTTTTAATGGATCTTTATTGGAGTATAACTGCTTTTTAAGCTACAATTAGTGCACTACCGTGTTGGGATTTGTTACTTTCACATCTGTGCTCTTGGTTAGAGTGTAAGCTTCCGGCCGTCAGGAGCTAGCCTCTCGTTCTTCTCTTTCCCTCCACCCCTAGTGCAAGTCTAGCTCCCAGGAGGCGGTCAGAAGACTCGTGGCTGAACGTAACCGAGTGGATTCCATTCAGTGGATGGGTTTTGCATCTTTTTCTTCGAGTCCTATGTATATATGGTCGCCTCACCTGGAAAACAGCCTTATTTCTGGATCATCAGCAATTCCCTCCCTTCTTCTTGCCTCTTGACTACTTTTGCTTCCCTCCTGTTCCAGAAGCTTTTTCTGTATCCACGAAGTCTTTGTGGGGGACACGGTTCTCCAGTCCCCTCCCGTATGCTTTCCTGTCCCTGGGCCTCTTATTTGCTCTCCTAATCACGACACTTCACCGCTTTCTTCCTCCTTGCTCTTTAAGGCTTGAATGTAATGACCCAGTGTGTAAAAGCAATTATGAAACGTTTTGCATTGCATTGGTGACGGATGGTCCCATTATGATTGCAGCCTGTGCTGGGATTGAAGATCTTACCGTGAAGTGCCAAGAATGACTACATTAATGTCATCTTTTTGACCAAGCTTAACTCTGATTTTTGTCAATGAGAATAGTCAAATTAATGACACCATGATAACAGATTTCTACTTTAGGCTATGTGGCCCTAAAGGACCATGTGTCTTTTGCAGTGTCAGCTGCTGGTGTTCAGAATATCTTCTTTTTTGGAAAGAGTTTTTTAATCTTTTCATCATTTTCATCCTTATAAACCCAGTGCTGGGCACGTTTCAGACACCCGTGCTTGCTGGATGCATGACCCGAGGTAGCATTCAGTTTACTCCACACATGGTCGAGGAGAATGTCCTTCTGAAGCCAATGCTGGACCAGGTGACGGGATGTGAACAGGAACGAAATACAGCCCTTGCTCCAAAGGAGGATGCATTCTATGGGGGATTCACACGACTTAGCAGCAGTACCAGCAGAGGACCATGAGGGTGCCATGGTGCTCGGGGGAGGGCCTGGGGAGGGATGTCGGAAGTGATGGTTACTGCCCGGAGACTTTAGGGCAACTCCTGTGGTCCATATGCCCAAATCAGCCAGTCTGCAAATGAACCAGAAATTCTGTAGATGAGTGGGCCTGACTTGAGGATGTGGTGGAAAGCTTGGGCTCTGGTGTGGGGTCTGGGTTTAAGCGCATTCAAAGGTAGAAATGAGTCAGGAGATGAAAATAACCCCTACATTACCAATAAAGTCGGAAGTAGAGGTTTGGCTTGGTCCTACCAGCCACATGGCCTTGCGAAGCCACCCTGCCCTGAGTTGAACTTATCCCCGAGGCCTCCTCCAAGGACCTGCCTCTTTGTGACGACTTATGGCACAGAAAACAAATGTGTGCTTCCTACCGTCAGAACTCCCAGGGGAGCAGTGAGTGGGGTCTGTACCGAACAGGCCAACCTTCCTTCTCCACTCGATGCCCACAGGACTCTCCCAGCGACGAGGGCCCCGCCGGTGTTCCTCTGTGGAGCAACCGCCACCATTTCTAGGGTGGGAGGACTTGTCTGAGGACCGTACACATGTTGGGAAGTTACTTCAAGGTTGAGGATGGAGAAGCGACAGCTCTTCTCGGCTGCAGGCTCTCAGAGGAGGCGGTGAACACGCGTGTCAGGCCGGCTCATCTGCGGACCCCGGCAGCCTGGAGAATCCCCCGACATCCAGGCTCTGCTCAGCGGCCCTCTCTATGGGCACACCCCAAACCAGGACTGTTCCGACCCGTGCATCCCCAAAGGCCCACCTTCCATGCCGCTCACCCCTGGCATTATCCTGATGTCCAGCCGGCAGTGCCCTCCGTCCCGTGCAGGCCGGGAGTGGCGTCAGCCTCCACCTGCCACGGCACACGCTGCCCGGGATGCTGCTGCTTGCCTCTTTGTTCCTAAGACCAAGCTCCTTCCGGGCAGGAGCCACGTGCTCTGTGTCGTCATGTCTCCGTGGTTCATAACTCAGTGTCAGGCCGTGGTGTTGCCTTTCCCGTCCTCCTCCCTGCTCCCCAGGTGACGCTGGGCTTACTCCCCGTCCTGCAGTGGCCTTATATATACGTATATAACATTTACTGCCTGCTCAGTAAATACCACATGAATAAATGACTAGTAAATAATGAACAGGTGAGTGGAAAATTACGTGGAAGAATGTGTCTTATTACATGTCAACACAAGAGGAACGTAAACACTGAGGATGTGTCTAAGCTACAGCAGAATGTGGTAGAGAAGAGGAGGCCTTAGGGTCAGACACCCCTGGGGGTGAGCTGTGGCTCGGCACCTGCCGCGGCGGGGCCTCGAGGCAGGATGTCTGTGCCTGTGAACGGGAGGACTTGGTGGGGGGGACAGCTGCACCCCTGCAGCTCTGACTGCGGTTCCACGTGTAAAGACTGGGGCAGCTCAGGGCCTGTTGAGAGGATTAAAGATGATGCGTGGAGGGTGTCTAGCTCAGAGCCGGGCGTGAGGCTGAGTGTGGCAGCTATGCCAGCATCCAGAATTCTCCATTCCCTCATGCCTGCGAGGCAGAACCAGCCAAAGCTTCCTGTGGCCACGTCAGTTTTATTATTACCTCTCTGTTTATAAAAATGGCCAACTTGAGGAAGGGGAGGACCACCCACAAATGTTCTTTCTAGAGAAAGCTGTGAATGTTTCATGAAACACCACCAAGTCCTCCGTGCCCTCCGCCCCTGCGGAAGGCACCTTATTAAAGTGTCCCCATGATGAAGTGTCCTGTGTGTGCGCAGGGAAGCGTGCTGCTTTTGAGCCACTTAAAGTCATAAATATTTTAAGGAGTTTTGTCTGCTCACTGTTTCTGTGTATCAGTCTATCAAATGGATCACTTTCAGGACAGAGCGCCTTGCCTTTGTTCTTATCAGGGCTTCACAGCTACTGTCGTCAGTTTCCTTCTTTCTTCTGTTTTACGGCAGTTTTGAAGTAAGTTTCCATGTTGTCCTCATCCATATGTTTGTGACCTTTAGGGAGTTCCTGTCCCGAGGGAACATGAACGTGGCTGGTCGGGTGTGTCTCGGGGCCTGTGGCTGTGTTCCTCTCCCGCGCATCGGGTCGGTTCTACTGCCGCTGAGGGCCTGTGTATCCTAGGTGCCGCCCTGGGGTGGGGAGGAGGGCAGGCTGTCCTCTAGGCTCCCCCGCTCCCCTCCTCCCTGAAATCCACGAGGCAGCCGCCAGGCAGGAACAGGGCTGGGGCTTGGCCCTGGAGCCGAGTCTGGACTGAGGCGGGCCGGGGGAACGAAGAGCTGGGGTGGCCTTTTTGAAGGCGGTGGCCTCCGAGCTTGCTGACCCCTCTGGCGCTCAGTTCCCCACCCGTGCCAGGGACCGGGAGGAGGTCCTGCAGGTCACCATGCTCACAGGTACCTGGTGCAGGGTAAGCCCAGACCGGGCCTGATTGTAAATGAAAAGGAAAGGGGCTTCCGATGGATGGATGTGTCCTCAGGGTCCCCACGCGAGGCAGGCAGTACCCTTGGGTAACTGGGGGTGGGGGGTGGAATAAAGGGAGCCTCTGTGCTCGTGTGAGTGAGTGGCAGGGCAGGGCAGGGCCTAGCAGCAGCGGGAGCCTTGAACGCTCCAGGCGGAGGGGCCAGGAGAGGGAGCCACAGCGAAGAGCTGCCCCCTGCGTGAGGGCTCCGGGGTCTTCCTGCAGGACGGGACGGCAGGAGCCCGGCAGGCGGGGTTCTCTGGCCTCACTCCCTCCGCCTGCTCATCTCCTGCTGGAGCCTCCCATCCCTGAGCCCAGCTGGAAGCTTGGGCGCGGAGCGGCCGCTGCTGTCGTGTGGGCCCACCGCGTGGAGCACGGCAGGGTGGGCAGCGGATCTGGAGGCTCCCCAGAGCGTTTCGGGCAAGAAGGGCTTCTGTGTAAGGACTTTCCCAAGGCTCTGATGTCAAGTCCACCCAACCCAGAGAGACCTTCCTCAGCACCTGTGAGACCCGGGGCAGACCGGCAGGGTGGACGTCTGGCTGTGTCTGTCTCCTGCTTCTGTGCCGTCGGGGGAGAGGTTATGGGTTGGCTCACGAGGAAGCACACTGTGGGGAGGTTGGAGAAGTTGCCCCGCGTCCCTCAGGATTTAGGATGTGGAGTCGGGGGCCCAGTGGGCCTCTCGGTGGCTTCTCACCGTGCCTGCCACCCTCTGTGCACACAGGCTGGAGTCCAGACGGAGTCCCACCACCTTTTCTTCTATAATCTGTAACCCTGTGAGGGAAGTCGCACCGCGACTAGGTGGCAGGTCTGGAGTTCACACCCGGATGTGTTGGCTCCATTGTACCGCGGGGCCTATTTTCTCATTAGCAGTTTTCTAGTGGCAGCGCATCTCGCTAGACCCTGACCCGGTTCCTGACCAGGTGATCGCCGTCCCCTATGTGGACACGTGGTAGCTTGTATTGGTTATTACTAGAGTGACCACACGCCCCAGATTGTCCGAGACAGGCCCTGTCCACTCCCACTGTCCCCTCGCAGAGCTGGCCTGGAGCCCCTCAGGCTGTCCTCCGGGCTCCCCAGTGAGGGCCCTCAGCCTTGTGTCTGTGCGGCCCTCGGACAGTCAGGGACTTGGCTGACCTCGCCTCCCCTCTGCTGGTGACGTGTCCCTTTCAGCACATAATTTTTGTAAAATTTGAACACGTATTTCGAGGCGTTTTTGGAATCACATTCGCTTCAGAACTGGAAAGGAAAAGTAAAGTATTTTGGGTAGTTATAAATTACCTCTGTTTTGGTTTTTGGAAACTCCTTTTCTATGGTGCTTTCTTTCAGTAAGTATAAAGGCTTCTTGCAATAAGGAAAAGGAAAGAACCCTACCCTCTCGATAGTTGCTTTAAATGTGTTCTTAGCGATAGGACGTTGTGTCAAGTGAGAATCCCCGAACACAGAGCAGCTGAAGCTGGAGCTGCTGTCGAAGCAGAAGTCCGCGGAATCTGGGGCTTCGTTAACTCCACACGTGTTTGTGGAGGGTCTGCCGCGAGCCGGGCGTCGTTCTAGGCCCTGGGGACACAGCAGAACAAAACAGACAAAAGCCACGGCTGGGAAGATGATGTCCTGAGGTGGGGAGAGGCTGAGAACCGCTGTTCCCCCAGACTTGCTCCCTGAGCCCGCCTTCCTGCGCGTGCACTTGGGAAGCTGAGGGGCGGGGCTGGGGGGCCGTGTGTTCTAGGTGGGGGGTGTGCAAGCGGAAAACGCTGTCGAGTCGAACCCATACATGTGCTGAAGCCCCTTCTCTGGGCCGGGCGCTGTCTCTCTCTAGAGGCTCAAGACCAAAATAGCTCATGAAAACTGAGGGAGCACTGGCCATTGACCGTGAGAAGCCGTCAGGGGTGCAGGCAGAATCCCAGAGGGCTGTGCCCCTGAGAAATTCAGGGCTGGGAATGTGCAGTCTGGGTTCGAATTCTGGTTTTGCCAATAACCAAGCATCTAATTTGGTAATTGTATAGTTGGTTATTTCTCCTCTCCAGGGTATGGTTTCCCTGTTTGGAAATAGAGGGTTGGGCTGGATAAACTCCTTACCCTCCCTTTTCCCGATTCATCCTTGTAGATTTGTGAATCAGTGATTCATCGTTGAGTTCAGAATTTACCCAGAGGATGTCTTATTTATACATACATACATACGTACGGGCACATATATGTTTCTTTTTCTTCCTGTTTTGAAAACCGAGTGCCTCACACTTGCCCTTCCTGGCCTAGACTGGGGGCGAGATGAAGAGCTCGGGCATGTCTTAGTCTTAATTTGTCTCCACAGATTCTGTACCCGCGCTGCCGCGAGGAGGCCGGTCAAAGTTATGCGTCACCCGCCCCCCGATGCACTCCCACGCCTCCTCCGGCCACGTGCTGTACAGTCCACACACTTACCTGTCTGGCAGCACGTCTCACCTGGCGGCCTCATCTCTTCTCCGGGCGACTGCGTGGCCTGGCCAGGATGAAATGATACCATTTCTCTCGCCTGTGAACTCCAGGGAGCGCTTGCCTCCTGCCTGCGGGGCCCTTCCTCTCCCCGCCCGCCCTTTGCCCTTGGTTCCCTTCTTAATTCTCCAGTGTCAGCCGAGTTGTTAGTTCCCTGAACTGAGCACCCCTCCCACCATACCGTTGGCCTCCGATGATTCCGACCCCCTGGGTGCTCCCATAGAACCCGAGGTTCCCTTGTAATGAATGTGTAATCACCACCGGGTTAGGGCAATCACCTTGAGGCCGGGGATGGCACCGTTCTACCTGCTGTTGTGGTCTCAGCGGACAGCACTGTGTCTGCCCATTGTAGGAGCCGAGGAGCTGAGTGGAATGTTCGAGTGAAGGCGGGAACGGCTGCCGGAGGGGCCCTCCAGTCCCGCCTCTGTGTGTCTGGGGGTCCATAGTCACTAAGGACTTGTGCAGACGGGAATTGCTGGAACACTTCAGAGGAGGTGGTTGAACTGACCCAGGGCTTGAAGCCTTGAGTAGAGGGGAGGAATGACTGCCTGATGGTGGTTTCACTGCCTGTGTACGGTGGCCCTTACTCTAGTCCAGGCCAGGGGTGCCTTTGCATCTCTAAGAAAAGCCATGGATCATTTCCTCAAAAACAAAACAAAACTACACACGAGGAAAATCTCCCTTATGATGTCAGGAGGATCTTGGACCCCATGGAGTTCAGGATAACAACTGTTTTGGACAGAGGCACCTATGAAACCGATCAGAACTTTTGCAAATGTTTATTAAGACTGGACTACATGCCAGGAAGACGAGTTTCTGGGGATAGAAAGATAAGTAGCACTCAAGGAGGGAAAGGGGAAAGGGATCTATTTCTTGAGAGTCTCCTTGGAGGCTGGCAAGGTCCAAGTCCTTTATATAGATTATCTCATTTAATTCTTATAACAACCCTTAGGAAGGAGGCATGGTCCTCTTTTTTTTCGTAGGAGGAAATGGAGTCTCGGAGAGGTGAGATGACTTTTCCGAGGTCATCCAGCTAGTAAGGGGAAAATTGGAGGTCACCGTTTTCTCTTGCTCCAAAGCCTGGGCTCTTCGTTCCATCTCACAACTTCCCGAGGACGTAGCTCACAGTGATGCTCTGGCTCTTTCCACTTACGGTTGCTTTGAGTAGCGATCTCAGCCCAGCTCGCCCTGCGACTTGAGTCCTGGCATCACTCACCTGTAGGCATCGCGGTGAGGCCTACCTTGGCCGCCTTTCTGCAGGACAGACATGGCACGAACAGACATGGCGCGGACCCAGGAGCCCCTGTTCAGGCGTCTTGTCTGCTCTTCTAGGTCTGACGGTTGGGAAATTCTTCTGATCTTGTGTCATCAATTTCCCAGGCACCTGTCTCTATCAGCAGCTTTTCCAGCCTTCTCTGTGAATACTGCCTGGCCCCCAAATGCAAGCCTGGGGCTCATTTTGTGGGAGCCGGAGCCTTGGCTCCGCAGGCAGCTCGGCCTTTGTCTGGGGGCCGAGAGGCTCTCATGGAAGCGCCGCTGACCTTGCCTTTGTTCTGAAGGTGGAGCGGAGCCCCGTGTGATTCATCACCCAGAACTTTGTTACGTGTGTTTCTTTTTGATCTGAGCAGCAGACATTAAAAAAAATTCATCGTTACAAAATCTGCATTCCAGTTGGTGACTGAACTTGGCTTGGCCTTTTCATTGCTCTTTCCCTTCGTTCCTGCTTCCAAAGGGAGGGGAGGGACGTGCCCTTGTGCGGCACGTGTCTGATGTCACGGGCAGCCCAGCCCTCAGGGGATGCCGCCTGCTGGCTCTCTGTCCATGGGGAGAGCCCCTCGAGGGGGCCTCTGCCTCAGATCACGTGCCGTCTGGCTCCTTCCTGGCGGGTTATGTGGCTGAGACGGACTGGAGGACAGAGGTGGCATGCGGGGAAGTCCCGGAGAGAGAGATGAGAGATGAGGAGGGACTGTCGCGGTGAAGTCTTGAAGGAGGATGGCGCACTGACCGGGTGGGTGGGGAGAGGTGGAGGGAGCAGGTCCCAGGAGGTGGACAGGCGTGGAGAGAGCGTTTGTGTACCCAGCTCTGTGTCTGTGCCAAGCCTGTATCTCTGTGAAGTGTAGCTGTAAGCTAGGGAAGCCGGATAGTTGCAAAGAAGGAAGAGCTTGTACCAGGAACAGGAGGGATTGGGCTGATCAGCGTGGGAATCACACCCAGGAACAGGACAGGGAGATGGATTCAGTACAGTCAGCCGACGTCGCAGGGAAAGAGCTGACTGTTGAGAGTAAACGACCAGTCTGCGCGACAGTTTACCACGTTCGTAGCGCATCGATTACACGCCAGGCACTGCTTCAGCACAGCCTTGAGTTGGAGCCTCTGGGTGACCCTGCTAATTATGATGCGGTGCTAGCAAAGCAGAACAAGGAAACAGGAGCCGAAGTCTTCGACTTCGTGGTCTTGAGTTGGCAAAGGGGAGGCAGTGGGTAAGGGGTGCAGAGGAGGCAAGGCGGGACTGCGTCTGGATCCGTGTAAACCTGCGTGGAGCCTCGGGGCATGGAGCCCTGACCAGGCTGCGTTGCCCTTCATGTCGCACGGGTGCTGGCCTTGCATGGCGGGCGTCAGAGGAACCGTGCACATGCCCATCCAGGCTGCGTCAGAGGCCAGGGAGTTGGAGCCCTGGGGCGTGGGTGTGCACAGGGTACTGGCTTACTGGCTCGGGGCAGGTGGGGGCAGAGTCGGCCAGCATGCCCATGACATCTCATCACCCTCCCCAAGAGGGTTAGACAGAGGCGGGGAGGCTTCGCTTCTCTGCGGTGACTCTGGGAAGCACGCTAATCACGAGAGAGATGTTTAAGAGGTACCTGTGTCAGGTGGGCTGGGCGGAGGGGACAGCCCCTCTCATGGCACCAGGAGCCCATGCTGTCATCCTCCAGCCTCAGAAACACTGTGTTTCAGTCACCAGGGCCGAAAACCCTTGGCCTTGTCCCTCTTTTTCCATAGCTGGTTCTTGTCTCCTCCCGTCCTGCTGTCATTCTTCTTGCCTATTCTTGGTGTGACCTATCCTGAGTGTTCATCTATGTATCTGACTGTCCACTAGGTGGTGAGTGTCTCAAGGATCCCAGGGTCTAAGTCACCTTTGTTCCTGATGGTCCCCCGTGCTGCTTCATGCTCACCCCCTTCCTGGAGTCTGCTCCCTCCTTTATCTGCCTAGGAAACTCCTCAGTCTTTGAGACCGGTTCAGAGAGGAAGCTTGGGTCCTTTCTGTGGCCCCCGAGCCCTATGCCTGTATGATTCTAGCTCTGGCATTGCATTTGTATTAGACTGTCATTCTTTGTTTACAGAGAGGCCTTCCCTAGACGATTTCATCCCCGTGTCTCCAGCTCAGTACAGTGCTCGGTACACAGGAGAAGTGCTAAGTAAATGTTAAGAGAAGGAATAAACGTACGGAGCGAAGGGATGGTCCAGTGCCGGAATTTAGAGGTGCAAGCTAATACGTGATTTACTCAGAGAGCTTCATTCACATGCTGAAAAGCACACATTCCTGTAGCCAAGGAGTCAGATGCTGGTGTGCACTGCCTTCCCCTCCTGGACGGGAGGGTGGGATAGTGGGGAGTGGGCTGGCTCTGCAGCTGGTTCTGTCACTTACTTGGCAAGTCATGTTGCCTTTGGGAGCTTCAGGACCTTCATCTGTAGAAAGAGAGTCGTCGTAGCACATCTCAAACTGAGCTCGCAGCTCTGGGTGTCATCAGTAACATTGTGCCGGCTATTACTTACTGCTCCTTGGTAGCGGTGAGGCACTGACGCTTCACATCAGGCTTTCTCGACAGCAGCCCCGCTGAGGTTTGCTGCTAGGTGGTTGTAGGGGCCACTTACCAGCATCCTGTCTTCCACCCTCCAGTTGCCAGGAGCAAACCCCACCCTCCCCGCCCCCAGTCAGTTGTGACAGCCCGATTGTCTCCAGATACTGCCAGACGTCCCCTGGGGAGGGCCCCAGCCTTACTGTGTCCTCTCCTGGGTCCTCACAAGTCTCTGAGGTGAGTCCTGGTACTAGTCCTGGTCTACAGAGGGGGAAACTGAGGCACAGGGAGGTTGAATAATTGCCCCCATCGTGCCGTTAGCAAAGCTTCTGCGGAAGGAGAGTTCCTAATGGTTCTTCTCGCGGCTCACCCTCCTCTGCTGCTGCTGTGCCGGCTTCTTGCCTCTCGTCACCTCGGTCCCTCTCTTCGAGGTGGGGTGGGGCGGCAGGGGCTCGGCCAGGCCCCTTCGGCCGTGGAGCCTGACGTGTAGCTTTGCTTCATTTCTTTCCTGGCTGTGTATGTGGGGCTTGCGCTCCACCCTGGCACGTCAGGTACAGTCCTGGCTCCTGGGACACGTCCAGCACAGTCGCTCCATGGAAACGGGAGCCATGGGGATGTGGAGGCCGCTGTCCAGCCCAGGCCGTGTCTGCAGGCGGATGGAGAGGTGCACGGGAGCGAGGGGATTGGAGATGGCATCAGAGGTGAACCCGGCCTGGCACCCTGAGTCCTCACCTGCGCTCTTCCCCCCCTCCCTTTGCAACTGCCCCCTAAAAGATGGCTCTGCTCCCCATCTCCATTTCCTCTCCCTCCAGCCTCCCTCAGTGAAGTGGGCAGGAAAAAACCCAAACCGAACCAAGAGTGTGTGTTTGAAAGACAGGGAAGGAGGAGAGAGGGACGGGAGACGCTGGGTCCCCGCTCGACCTTGACCTCTTAGCGTAGGAAGGTTCCAACCCAGTCCTGGTCCTCTGCTCCGTCCACACCCACTCCTTCGGTGGCCTCGCCCACACTGCAGACACTCACATTCCCTTGCCGTCTCAGCCCCTCTGCTAGACATCTCCTAGGCGTCCTAAACTCCACGTACTTGGAGGTGACCTTCCCTTCAAACCGGCTCTGCACACGTCTTAGCAGATGGCAGCTCCATCCGTCCCGTTGCTCAGACCAAACACTTTGCAGTCTTTCTTGACTTTCTCTCTTGAACTTCATACTTAATCCTTGAGTAAATTCTCTTTCTCTCTCTCTCTCTCTCTCTACCCAGTATCTGGGTACTTCCCTCCTATCCCACTGATGAAGGCACCATTAACTCTCACTTGCATCATCACAGTGATTTCCTAACCCATCTCCATGTTTCTAGCTTTTCTCCCTGTGGTCTGTTTTGAGGGGTCCTGTCCCCTGGTGCCTAAGTGAGGCACATCACTTCTCTTTAGTGGCTCCCTAGCTTCTCAGAGTAAAATCCAGAGCTCACCATCGCCTGAAAGGTAATCCATGACCTCCTCCCCCGAGCCCTGGCCCAGCCTGTTTTTGCTGTCGAAGGAACAAGGCAGGCACACTTCTGCCTTACTGCCTTCACACAGGCTGTTCCCTTTTTCTGAAATGCTCTTCCCCTGGACATCCACATGGCTAATGCCCTCACCTCCTCAAGTCTTTGCTGAAATGTAAGCTTCTCCGTGAACAAGGTGTATCCTGAGGCTTCACGGCCCTCTCCTCCTGCCCCCTGCCCCCTGCCCCCGCGGCCCACCCCCTGCTTTGCCCCACGTTCTCTTCCTTCCACGCACTTTCAGTCTCCCATGTGCTGTGTGATGTGCTTATCTGTTAGGTCTGTTGTTCACTGTTTTGCTCTCCTTGCTTGAAGTTACGTTTCTTGGGAAGGGGGGCAGCGAGTCTTCGTTTGGCGTATCACACCCTTCCGTAGGTACATCTCACAGGTGTTCCTCCTGATGAGTGTCCGGAACTTCTTTTGTGTTTGTTTTGTCTTCTTCCTTGCCGGGTAAGAAGTGCCGCAAGGTTTCTTGGGGGCCTCTCTGGAGGCCTTAAGGGGATGCCGAGCTTATAAGGAGTGGCTCCCCCTCCTCCTGCCTCTCTCCTTCCTGTCATCTCTGTTCCCTCTTTCTCTATTTGGAAACTGTTGCTTGATAAAGATACAACTTTTCATTAACGTAGCTATTTCAGGATGACAACCAGTCGTCAGATTTCTGACAGGTGCCCCGTAGAGCAGTTGGAAGAGCCTTGCCCTTCTGTCGGCTGACTTTCTGTTCTCTGCCCCGGCCTCGCCCGTTGTGCCGCATGGCCAACGCCCCTGCCAGGCACGGTGCTCAGAGCTAGAAGAGATACAGATGTTTTAAAGACCAGGTCTTGTTCTTGAGGAGTTCCCTTCCCTTCCTACACACCTGTCAGGTCACCAGCATGCACCAGGCCTGGGGACTGAGGGTGCACAGCCGAGCAAGAGGAAAGGCGAGCTGGGGGGCTCTGGGTAGGTGTCCGCCGGAGCAGCCCTTCCTTTGGGCCTCTCGGATGTGGTCGTGGTGGGAGCTGGGAGGGGAACGCTGGCTCCAGGCCTGGAGTGAGGGCGCGTGGCCTCGGAGCCAGCCTGACCTGCCCAGACTGTGTCCTCGCCCGAGCCCCGTCTGCTGCTGGTGGAGGCCGAGCCCCGCGTGTCCTCTGCGTAGCGGAGATGGCACCCCGGGGCCTGGGCCAGGCCTAGCGGTGCTGGGTGGCCGCCCCCTGCATGTAGCAAACACGCCCTGTCACGGCTCTCGGGTCACCGCGGTCCTTCCAGCTGGACAGTGCGGTGGGGAGTGACAGGCCGGTCCACAGGGTGACCTGGCCCGGAGATGACGGGCCAGAACGTGCCCAGTGGTGGGAGCGGGGATGAGCAGCTGGGCTGTGCACGAGGGGCCACGCCGAGGCCAGGTCAGTGTGGAGCCTGTGCTGGGCCGGCTTCATGGTCTGTGCAGACGTGGACTCCGGGCTGGGGGCTGTGGAGGAAAGCGGGCACGGTGAGGATGACTGAGGGTCCGGACAGGGGGTGGCGGTCCCGGTTGGGGCTCTGATTGCAGGCTTCGAGTCACTGCCAGGCGGCCTTGGGCAGGCACCTTTGTCTCTGGAGGGCGCGGTGTCCATCTCTGCCCAACGAGCAGGTGGGGTCGGCCTCCCAAGTCTGTGCAGCTTTAGTTCTTCCGTCTGAAGCCTGGTTACTGGTTGCTGGGCTTGTTCTTCAGGTAACAGTGACGTGCCGGTGAGGAAAATGGGCTAAGCTTACGGCTGACGGGGACCCAGAGCGACTTCCTGCCCAGACTCTACCTCGGGGAGTGAGAAGGACGCGGATCTATGCCGGGGCGTGTGAGAGGTGCTGCCGCAAGGACGGGGGGCGCGCTCCTCGCCCAGACTCGGGAGGTTCAGATGGGCAGGGTTTGCAGGGTCTGGGCATGGCTTGCATGTGGGCTGATGAGAGAGAAGGGTGAGCAGGGGGACGTTTGGAAAAGCTTGTTGTCTCCATGATGAAAGCAGCGGTAATTACCCGACAGATGCTGTACCAGGCAATGTAATGAGTACTGTGTGCACACCACCTAAGTTGATTTCCTGATAGTCTCGAGGTGAATGTCTTAATCCCGTTTAACAGATTAGGGAAATAAGGCTTAGGAGTTTAAGTAATCTACCCACGTTCTCATGACTGCTAAGTGGCAGAACCAAGAATTTTTGGCTCTAAATCCCTTACATTCTATGTTCATATACAAAACCAAAAACATGAAAAATATAGAAATACGTTGCAAAGTCACCATTGTTTCCAGCAGCCAGAGATGATCACATTTTGGGGTGTTTGCTCTTCGTCACCCCTCCTTTGCTGAAAGGAAGGCGGTGGTCACTTTGGGTTGGGGTGGGGTGGGGTGGGGTGGGAAAGGGACGTGCTCGTGATACTGCAGGGGTGCCCAGCCTCTCGGAGGGTGTGCGGCTCGCTTGTGGAAGGAGATCGGGGTGCTCTAGCGGACCAAGTACTGAAGAGAGTGTGGAGGAGGGGCTACTGGTAGCAGGGCCTCTGACACCGGTCAGGTGCTCGAGGAACAGTGCTCCCATTATTATCGTGGTAAAGAAGCGTTTGCTGAGTCTTGGGGGCTTGCTGAGGAGCAGGAGGCCGGAGCGGGGAGGCCCCACTAGACGGAGGAGAGGGCCGAGGCCTGGCAGGCGGGCCGCGTGGAGGCCGGCTCAGGGTCGTGGGGTGAGTCGTAGGGTAGCTCGTGGGGCTGGCAGGAGGCGGGTCTGCGGGGCAGGATGGGCCAGACCTCCGAAGGCCTTGAAAGCCACGCTGGCGGGTCGGCCTCTGTCCCGAGGCTGCGGAGGGCCACTGACAGCCGAGGAGAGACTGCCGGTCAAGCAGTCCCGGGCTGAGAGCAGTGTGTAATTCTCTGTTATTTTTGTAACTGAACCGCAGCGGGCGGGACAGCAGATCAGAACCCTTTGAAGCCGACTTCAGAGGCCCCTTGTGCCCTGCTTCACTGCGGCCTGCCTCACGTCTTTCATCTCTACGCTTATCTACATCACGGCAGTTAATTATCTCCCCCAATAGTAACTCTACCCATAACTTTATAATGCGATGTTCCACCGTCTCCCAAAGAAGACCTGCTGGTTTCTGCAGGTAACACCGTTGGTAGTAATGTTTTGGCGCCCAAAAAGCAGAGGCAGCAGAGTAGCTGCCCAGAGGCAAGTGATGCTAAAAGGGGCCTCCTTTGAGCAAACTCGGTGAGAAACTCCAGCAGACTGTCTGCCTCTATCTGCTCAGTGCCGCGGGCTCCCTCCACCCCGCTCGGCCTTGCTGGTCCGTCCTGCCATCTCCTCTCCCACGGCGTTTGTTCAGCATTGGCCCCGGGGTTGTGAAGCCGGCAGAGCTGTCGCATGTGACGGGGCGCTGACAAGTGGACAGACTCACAGGGAGGTGCAGGGCGAGTGACAGGAGAGCGAGCGCCGGGGCAGAGGGCGAGGGCCGGGCACCTGGGCCGCCACCAGGTGCTTCACTGCAATGCCTGGTCTTCAGTCGGAAGGGATGTTGGCTCTTACCTGGCATTTCAGCATTAATGACTTATCTCTGTATGTTCATGCTTTGTTCCTTCTCCCTCCGTGCTGTCTTCTATCCAGCCTTGAAGGCTGGCTCAGCTTCTCAGGCTCCGAGACTCCATCCCCTCGTCACTGGGTGAGCTGGCATCTCTGGGCAGAGCCTCACTGGCCCAGCTCTCAGAGGCCAGTGGGCTAATGCGCTGCCCAAGGGGGTTTTGTGTACACGCGCCCTTCCCCTCCCCACCCACACCGCCTGCAGGGCCCGCCCCCCACGAGCAGCTGGTGGGGAGCAGCCTGAGAGCAGAGCTGGGCCCGTGCGGTGTCTGGCTGTTGGCTCCCTGTGGGGGGGTTGTCTGCTGCGCCTTGCTCCAAGTGGACCAGACACCTGGGGGGCTGAGACAGGGCTTGGAGGGATGCTGTGGGCGTGGTCCTGGTGATCGTCCCCTCACTGTGTTTCAGAGGATCATCAGTCCCACTTGGGCTTAGCTGTATTAATCTAAAGAAAACCACCGCGACCCCAGTAGAGTGAAATTGTGTCATCTTGAACGCACTCCCTGTACAGCAGCCTCGTGTGGCTCAGTTCAGGTCCACCCTGTGTTACCCGAGAGGGGGTCTCAGGAGGTCGCCTCATTCCCCCCCTTCTTTGAGATCGCAGCAGTTTTATCCCCACTGCATCCCTGCAGAGGCGTCAGGAAGGAGCTGAACTCGGGCAGGCTCACGGCCCTTTACCCGCCGCTCCGACACCCAGAAAGGGCCCAAAGAGAGGTGTTTTCGTGAAGAGGACGCCAACCTATTGGCTGGTGAAACCTGCCCTGAATTCGTGTGAGACCTTTTAACGCCTGTCTTTCCTTCACTCAGTAGCCGACTATTTGCAGATTTTACTGCAGACTTACCGTGTCTGGTTACAGGGTGCTGCCTGGTAAATGGTGTGTGTACCCCATGGCCTTTCTAAACCTGAGAAGTCTCTGCTCCATAAAGCCCCTGGCCCCAGGGGCCCTGGACCAGTGCCTTTCTAGCTTCTGACATAGAGAAGCTGGCGCGGAAGGAAGGGGGAGCAGAGGAGAGACGGGTGATGTGGGCGAAACCCTTCAGGAGGCCATGGGGGCTGACAAGCACGCGCGGGGAGTGTGGTCTCCAAGAGCCACCGGGATGCTTCTGCCCTCCTGAGAGAGGGCAGGGCGGGCTGGGGGTTGCGGTGCAGGGGCAGAGGGGTTACTGGTGGGAAGACACGTCACTCTTGGCCTCTCCGCTCTTCGCTCCCTCTCCCTTTGTCTCTCTCCCCCAGTCTTCTCTCCCCCAGCCTTCTCTCCCCCAGCCTTCTCTCCCCCAGCTCTAAGCACTCTCTCTTCCCTTCTCCTCCTCTCTTCTCTCCCACCTTCTCTCTCCCCTCCCCCTTGCCCCCCACACTCTGAGCCCCTGTTGCGCTTTCCTGATGCGAGCGTACCTCAGAATCTGTGTGTCCCCCTCAACCCCCTTACCAGCCACCTCTCTAACACATCGTCTAAGCCATGGTTAGGTTACGGCTGAGTTTGGCTGCATCCTTTTAGTCTAAAAGCGGCGGGGAGCTCTGACAGCCTGTCAGGTCCTCTTGTGCTTCTGGCAGGGGCGTCATGGGTGAAACTGGAGTCTGAGGGTTGCCCCTGCGAGCCTGGACAGCCTTCTCTTCCAGACATTGCAGCACTTCCCAAGGCAGTGGGGGGAGGGAGCTGTAATGCAGCAGCTTTGGGAGAGAGTTCTGGTAGCACTTTGAAAAAGAAATGTTTATTTTTAACAGTGCATCAGAGGAATAAAAGGCGGTTCATTGACAGAGGCAGGCTGGGCTCCCACGTGGAGAGCGCCAGTCGGGTCATGGTTACCCAGAGCGGCTCTCTCCTCTCCGCCGTGCGGCTCGGGGTGGGTCTCAGTGGGGCCTCGTGGTGAAGGACCTACCCCTTCCCTCTCTAAGTGGACCGGGAACAGAAGAGAGACGTTTGCTTTGAAACAGAGCAGAGTTGTCACCCGGTGAAGTCAGAAGCCCTGTGCTTCCCTGGGCCTGTCTGCGTCCACGGAGTGCGTGGCGGGGTGAGCCCGTGGTGCTGCCCTGGCGCTTTCATTCAAGGGACTTGGTGATTCTCACTTTATAGCATAAAGACCTTCTGCGTGGAAGAGAAAGGATGGCTTATTTAAAGAGAGATTTTCTTAGAACGTTGAAGCTAGAAGTTGAAATTTATATTTTGTACTAATAGTACAGTCTAGTGGGTTTCATACTTAAAGAAAATCTAAACAGCAGCATCCTTTCTGCAAACAAAACATGCAGAGGGAACCTGAGATATAAACAGTCACAACTGGTGTCGCCCACTAGAGGTGGGTGTGTGGGCTGTGGAGGAGCCTTCATCACGGGGCCCCCATTGTTCTGAGACAACGCCAGCTCCACCAGACTGGGGGAGCCCCGCCTTCTAGAAGTCGCGGGACTTTGAAGGGAAACATGGCTCAGTCTCTCCGTGTCTCTCTCTGTCCGGTATCCGTGTTTTGTGGATGACTCGGCTGCAGGTCCTGCCGATGCAGAGCCAGCGCAGTGAGGAGGTGGAGAGCACGGGCTTTAGAGCCCAGCCCGGGCCTGACCCCAGCCCTGTCATCCGGGCAAGTGACAGAACCTCTCCAGGTGTCTGTTTCCTGTCTATCAAATAGGAGTAACGACCCTAATAGAGGGCTTAGCACCGCGCTTGGCTCTGAAGCATGCTTGGTGAGTGCTCCAAGGTGGGGAGGGTGTCACCCAGACCCAGTGCGCTCAGGGGGGCAGGTCGTCTGGCTGAGAACGGGCAAGAGTTCCCTGGACCCTGGGCACCAGTTGGAGCCTTATGGGGACCCAGTGCCGCCGAACAGTCAGGGAGCAGCCCCAGTAGAGCTCAGAAGGCAGGGTCAGCCCTGGTGACGTGATACATTCGGATTTGCATGTTGGCCTTTGGGAAAGGTAGGTTGGGCCAGGCATTCATGGCTTGGATGCAGTGCTGCAGGCCACTTCGGAGGCTTCTAGACCGGAAAGGAACATGATCTCAGCAAGCTCCCCACTGGAGTAGCCATCACACGGAGATTAAAGGCTGCTAAATCAGAGGAGGTCTGAAAGCAAGGGTACCAATAATACTTCTATTACCTTATCCATTTAAAGTTTTTAGTGGACAGTTTTATGTTTATGGAGATTTGTTTTCATTATAATAGCATAACAAGTTTACTCTAGAAAATGTTAAAAATATTAAAATGTTGGAGGAAAAAATCAATCATGGTTCTACCACCCAGACTCAATCACTGTTTTTTTTTTTTTCGTTCTTTTTTTTAATTAAACTTTTTATTTTGAGAGAGTTGTAGATTCACATGCAGTTGTAAGAAATAATACAAAGCGATCCGTGCATCCTTCACCCCGTCTCCCCCAGGGGTGACATATTGCAAAACTGTAGCACAGTATCACAACCTGGATACTGGCATCATGGTACAGTCAAGAGACAACAGATCCATCACCCCAAGAACCCCTCATGTTGTCCTTTTAGAGCCACACCCACCAGCTTTTCCTTAACCCCTAGAATCCACTATTCTGTTCTCCATTTCTATATTTTTTCACTTCAAGAGTGTCATATAAATACACCATACAGGCCTTTTGGATTGGCTTTTTTCAGTCACATAATTCTCTGCTGAGTCATCCAGGTTGCTGGGTTCGTTCAATAGTTCATTCCTTTTCATGGCTGACTATTATTCCACAGAATGGATGTACCACTGTTAGTTTAACCATTTACCCACTGAAGGACGTGTAGGTTGTTTCCAGTTTGGGGCTATTATGAATAAAGCTGATAGAAAATTTCATGTACAGGTTTCTGTGTGAGCAGAGGTCTTCATTTCTCTGGGGAAAATAAGCAGGAGTGCAATTGCTGGGGAATATGGTCATGGCATGTTTAGTTTACCAGCAAAAAAAACCTGTCAAAATGTTTTCCAGAGTGGCTGTACCATTTTACATTCCCCCCAGCAATCTCTGAGTGATGCAGTTTCTCCTCATCCTCATGAAAATTTGATTCCATCACCGTTTTTATTCTCTTTCCTACACACTATTGTAACAATCACAGCCACCATTTATCAAGTGCCTACTGTATGACAGATATTATTCTAAGCTTTTCATTAGAACAACTCCCAGAGAGGGTTTACTTTTCCCCATTTTACACATGTGGAATGTGAAGATCAGATAAGTTTGAGACGTTGGACCAAGCTGGCATGGCTAGTAAATGGCAGAGGTCAGATGTGAGCCCCTGCCCGTCTGTTGCTGTGGTTCTTTCTCTTTCCATTTACCAAGTTATATGGATGTTTTTGTATCCTGGCTTCTCCACTCAGTGTTAGTACCTTTTAGTCAACATCATTGTCATTGTAATTTTAATGGCTATATGATACTCTATTGCACAGTGTTACCAGAATATTCTAAATATTTTTTCCAAGCGTTGGATGTTTAGGTACTGACCATTTTATTGTTAATTTTTTAAATTGAAGTATAGTTGGTTTACAATATTGTATTAGTTTCTGGTGTACAGCAAAGTGATTCAGTTATACATATATATATTCTATTTTAGATTCTTTTCCATTATAGGTTATTACAAGATATTGAGTATAGTTCCCTGTGCTGTCCAGTAGGACCTTGTTGTTTATCTTTTTATATGTAGGGGTGTGTATCTGTTAATCCCAAACTTCTAATTTACCCCTCCCTCCCTTTCCCCTTTTGGTAGCCATAAGTTTGCCAAACTTATGGTTACCTTTTATTGTTAATTTAATAGACACTGTTGTGATAAATGTTTATCTCCTTGGAAAGATTTTTTCCGAATTCCAGATCATATTCTTAGGAGAGATTCCCAGAAGTAGAATTGCTTTGTGAAAAGGTGTGAACGTTTGAAAGTCCCTTGTTATCTGCTGTCAAATTGCTTTCCAGCAGTGCTGTCCCACTTTATCAGCACCAGCTGTATGAGAGGCTGTCTACCGTACCCCACGCTCCGTAGCAGTGGACGTTCTCGTTGTTATGACCTCAAACAAATGTGAGCTTAACTGAAACATATTTTGACCTGCGCTCATGTGATCTCAAAGCAAATCAGAGCATTTTGATTTGTTTAACAAATGCATTCTTTTTTTCCTTTTAACAGTCTTTTGCAAAAGCTTTATTTCTAGCAGAAAAGTTAATTTGAACGTCAGACTGGAAAAATATGAAGTTAATAACAGTTTGTCAAGCACCGGCCTATTCAAAGCAGTATGTTCAAGTAGAACAGTTTATAATCCTTGACTTCTTAACCCCCTTTCTTCTGTGTATCTGTCACCACCTTAATGTTAATTAGGTTGTTAAAATGCATGAAAGCATCAAGCCCTGTAACACTCTGCTCTTGGTCTCACCTATCTCCATTATTTGGCAAATCAGAACGCTCTCTCTGCCAGAGCTTTCAGGGCATCCTGTCACCACGCAGCCTGGGAGCCGCCTCCATTGAGGCATCCCTGTGTGGAGGAAAACAGTGATGCACTGGTTCATTCAGGGCATCTTTCATCCCGAGAAGACACACTGCTCTCTAATGTGACGTGTTAGATTCTTTCTTCCTTTGAATCCTGAGAAAAAGATTGCTCCTGGGACCGGGTCATAGGAACACGTGGTGTTCGTGTAGCTGTTGGGTCTGATAACAGAAACAGGAGGCTTTCATGTGAGCTGGATAAAAACTCAAATTTCAGATAAGGAAGAAATGGGTCACCAGATTTTAAAGCTTTTCCTTCCACTGACAGCATCCTTCCCTTGTTAAGCATTCTTCAGTTTCGTTTAGTTTCCAGGCTTGTTGTGAGGACGTGCTGTGCGTTAGAGAAGGCTGGGCCCTGAGAAGTACAAAGTGAACAGTGGCACCTGTGGTCCCTGGGGAGAGGCAGAGCTGTTGCCGGATACCTGGTAAATTCAGTAAGTGCTGTAAGAAACGTTGATGGAGTTCCTCCTCGGGGCCAGGCCTTGGCTTGGGTGTCAAGGATGGAGAGAAGCACGGAGATGTGCGCGGACTGGGGGTGGGCAGCTGGTCTGGCCGGTCTAATGATACGTTTATGACCCCGACCGCTTAGGATGTTTGTAGTGGACAACTTTACAGTTATTTTCATTATAATAGAACATTGACTGAACACGTGCGTATGGCCATCTTTCCCAAACCGAAAAAAAAAAAAAAAAGGGGAGGGGGGTGGGACACCCAGGAAGGAGTTTTCCCTGATTTGTGTCTTTATGTAGAATATCTTACAGCAGCATCAAGTGTGCATTTTTGAACGCGTTGATTTTCTTCTTCACCTTGACCATGTCGGAGTGAACCCAGAATAAGGGAGAGGAGGTCCGGGCAGTCTTCTCAGAGGAGGGCACTTGAGCGGGCTTTGAGGGAGGAGGAGTGAATAGCTGGCCATGTGGGTGTTGGGGGAGCGGCAGGTGGGAGCAGCCGCGCAGGGGGCCGTGCCCCGGGGGAGGCAAGCGGTCCGTCCGCTGGAGAGGCATTTGGGAACAGACGGCAAGGGACAGTTCCGTCTCGATGTTAATCTCGCTGCGCAGTTACCTTCTCTGAGAAACCCCCAGTCACACCCGCAGAGCCAACAGGTGCCTTCCTGGAGGAAGCGGCTTTCCCGGCTGGTAGCGCGCAGGAGTCTGGGATGTGACCGTGGACACAGTGGGCCCATCGCAACACCTTCCCCGTGGCCCAACGTGAGGACCTCAGGAGGTGATGGTCGTGGAGCACCTTGAACTTTCTTGTTTGGTGCCTGTTTTGTGGAGGGACTTGGGACTCTTTGCAGGGTCGACAGTCACACGCACATAACTCGTCTATCTCCGGCCACCGCACGGGAAATCACAGTCAGGCTTCCTGGTTGTTTGTATTCTTTTGTATTTTTCAGCCTGTCTGTTCTGAGTTGCACGTGGAAGGCAAGTTACTAACGTGGTTTCAAATCTTGCCAATGCTGAGTGTGGAGTGACAAGGAGAAATATTAAGGACCCGTGCTTGGCACCACTGAGGGCTGGCTCATTGTCAAAACCCTTATTTCGGACCATTTATGTACTTTATTCTCACGGATTGTCCGGCGGCACTTCCGTTTCTGGGAATTTGGCCTTTTGGTGAAATAGAATTGATCATTACAAGGAGAGACTTCTTAAAGCAAAAGTTTGACATGCAACAACATCTGACCAGATGAAAGTGGTACCTTTGTGCTGCGATGTGTGTGTAGGCTTTGTGGTTACCTGTCATGATAAAGGGGCGAGGTGGTGTATCCTCGGCCCCCTGGCCTCGGGGACAGCCTGTGATCTGAGGTCCCCGCACACAGGCTGCCGCCCCCTGGGCTCTCCTTTACGCTGGGTCTCCCTCACTTCTCTGGCGCTCCTGAGGTTGAAAAAGAGGTTAAAGAATTTGCCAAATTCACACGCCTCGTAAGGAGCAGAACCGGGGCTTGAAGCAGGTTTGGGCACGCAAAGCCTGAGCTCTTCTCAGGTTCTTTTTTGTCACTTTTGGCGTCCAAGGCTGAAGAGCTGGACGGCTGCTCCGGGGACTGTGGCGCTGACTTGAGTGTTTGGAGTGTCCTGAGCGGTCATGGGACAGGCCTCCTGCTGACTGCTGGGGGCCGGGGGCCGGGATGTGGTAGCCTATCTGGTTTAGGGCCCGGCCTCGGAACCTGGGGCTCTGTCTCGCGTGCGCCTGGAGGGCCGTCCTCTCCACACCTAGACGACCTCCGTGGGGGGCTGCGCGCTCTCCACCCTGAGCTGCTGCCTCTTAACGCGGGTTCAGTTCCTGGATCCCACCACTCTGTCCTGCGATTCAGGGCTTTGCCCAGGTGGTGACCATTCCTGGGGGAATTGCCTCTCCCCACCCGGGAAGCTCTTTCCTCTCATTGAAACCTCGCGCCAGCCGTTGTCCCACCTCCAAGCCCTCCGTGACCCCAGCCCTTCCCCCACTGAGACCTCGCCCCCATCCACTGCTGCTGTCACCCCTCCTTCCCCACCATGGCCGAGATTTGGGGTGGGGGGGTGACAGAGGGCTGGAGGGCCTGGGTGGGAGTCGAACTGGCCGGTTTTGTGCCATGCAGCCTGAGTACGAACGGTGCCTTCCCCACGGCGTCCAGGGAGCCACTGCCACGAAGGGTCTAGCACTTTTGCAGTTTTCTTCTTGCCTTTTGCTAAATATAATTGTGAAAAACTGTTTTAAAATTCCATAAAACTCTGTATTCTTGCAAGTGACCATGTAGAGAGATTTGAAAGCAAAGAAAGCAATGAGGAAACGCTTTGGAATAGGTCCTTCTTGACTGTAGGCTGATTGCGGGACAGTGTTTTTCTTTCTCTGAGAGCAGTTTCCAATTAAATGGAGAGAAACCGCATGCTTTGAAGACATTTTGTGTCAGTGTTTCGACCAGTGTTACTGGGTTTTCACATGCTTCCTATCTAGTTATTTTAACTCCATGACAGATGAGGATAAAGCATTCACTTTTCTGATGAAAACTGTGTGTTTCTGTAAGGACCATGATGATTGCACAGGTCGGGCTTTTCTCTCCCCATCCGAGGCTGTCCTGGACTGTCTCCTGTCTCTCCGGGTTTCCCTTCTTCTGGCCTTCAGTCTTACTGCAGCTCTGCTGCCTCTCAGTTTTCTGCACGGTAATTCCTCTGCCTGCCTTAGGAATTTTGACAAAATGATACATGTAACCACCACCACCAAAATTAAGATGCAGAACAGTCCCTTTTCCCTAGAAAGTCCCCTCGTGCTCCCTTGTAGGCAGGCCTGCTCCCTTTGCCACACCCTTGGCAACCACTGATCGGTTTTGTTTTTCCTGAATGTTTCCTGAGTATATGGAATCATAAAGTATGTAGCCTTTGCTGTCAGGCTTCTTTCACGTGGCATGATGCATTTGAGCTTCATTCATGTTGTTGTGTGTATTGGTAATCTGGTCCTTTTGATTGATGAATAGCGTTCCATTGTCTGGATGTACTACAGTTTGCTTAGCCATCACCAGTTGAAGAACATTTGGTTTGTTTCCGGTTTCCGGTAGTTATGAATAAAGCTGCTTATAAACTTTCTCTTATAGTTTTTGTGTGAACATGTTTTCATTTCTCTTGGGGAAATACCTAGGAGTGGGGTTGCTGGGTCACATGGCAAGTGCATGTTTATCCTATATGAGAAATTGCCCACCTGGTTTCCAGTGGCTGCACCATCTGGCATTCCCACCAGCAGCGAACGAGAGCTCTCGGGGCTCTGCACCCTTGCCAGCCCTCAGTCTTCCAAGTTCTGTTCGTTTTCCAGCGATTCTAATGGGTGCGTGGTTTTAATTTGTATTTCCCAGTTACTAATAACGTTAAACACCTTTTCATTTGCTTATTTACCACCAGTATGTCTTCTTTGGTAAGAGGTAGGTTGCTTATTTTCATATTATTGACTTTTGAGAGTTTTTGATATACTTTGGACACAGAACCTTTACCAGATGTGTGCTTTACAAATACCATCTTCCCTTCTGTTATTTGGTGTTTTTAATTTTCTTAAGTGTCTTTTAAAGATTAGAAGTCTAATATTTTGATGGAGTAAAATCTACCGATTTTTTTTTTCTTTTATGGATCATGAATTTGGGGCTGTATTCAGCAAACCTTTGCCTAATCCAAGGTAACAAACATTTTCTCTCGTGTTTTCTTCTGAAACTTTTGGAGTTCTAGGTGTTATGTGAGCACCGTGATTAATTTTGGTTTTATTTTCTCTTCTTATGGAAGGGATGAGTTGAGACTGACTGACCGGTCAGTGTATGAATGTCCAGTTGCTCCAGCAACGTTTGTTTAAAAGGCTTTTCTTTCCCTGTTGAATTGCCTCTACACCTTTGTTGAAAAGCAGTTGGCTGACGGGTGTGGGTCTGTTTCTGGACTCTCCTCTGTTCTGTTGATTTATGTGTCTCTTTCGCCATGTGTCTCGATTATAGCAGCTTTAGAGTAAGTCTGGAAACCAGGTAGTGTGAGTCTTCCAACTCCTTTCTCAAAATGTTTTTCTGTTCTCGTTCCTTTGCCTTTCCATATCATGTTTAGAATCAACTCATTGATTCCTCCCAAGCATCCTGCTGGAACTGTGATTGGGATTGCAGGCATCTGTAGATAAATTTGGGGGAAACTGACGTCTTAACTGTACCGAGTGCGTCAGTGAAAAAGGATTCTGCTTTTCCCATTGAATCACTTTGTTGTTTTTTTCAAAAATCGTGAGTTTGAATCTGGCACGATCACTTTAGTAACTGTTATCAGCTTAGAAAAGCTGCACCATCCATCTGAGCCTCAGTTGCTTCATCTGTCAACTGGAGAAAAAAAATCCTTACTTATGTTTTAGGATGGTTGTGAGGATTAAGTGGGATAATATGGGCAAGGCGGCTGGTGTAGAAGCCGGCCCCGACGGAGCCCGTGCGCTGGGACCTGCTCTGGGGCAGAAGCTCTGTTCACGTTTCTCCAGCGTGTTTGCCACTGAGGCCTGCCCATCGTTTTTAAGTCTCATTGCAATTACTAATTGTTCTGATTATTCAAAGAAAAACTCATATATCTTTGAGCCATCATTACATACGTATGTCTGTGTGTATTATGTATGTGCCTACGTATGTATGATGCATGGATTAGTCATGTATGTGTATATGTGTATATCAGGTATGTGCATATGCACACACATTAGGCATGTGCATACGTACATATGTATTATGTATGCATGTGTATGTGTATGATGTATGCATTAGGTATGTATATGTATTTTGTATGTATGCACGTGTGTATGCATAGTCTTTAAAATGTTAGGTCCAGTGCTGGCAACAGTATGTGGAGACTGGTATATTAACATGTTTCTGTTGTCAGTGTAAGTTGGTACAACCTCTTAAGAAGGCCGCCTGTCAGTACATATAATCTATGCTATGATGATGACCTTGTCTTTTGCCTCTGTCTTCACATAATTCAGAACTACGGGAAAAGGCACGCACGGAGATGTTGTCCCGAGCTTCATCTGTACTAGCAAATATGAGAGCAACTTGAATGCCCACTGACAGGGGCCGTTTTTGGTGGTTTATGGTCCATTTAGGTAATGGTATATGATGTGGGCATTAGAGGGTAGATGCATGTGAGTTACCTACGTTCACTGAGATTACGTCCATTTATAAATTGTGTGCGTGTGGACACGGCCCAGAGGGGACTAACCACAGGAGAGTAATAGTGAGGCCATTTCAGACCGCTTTGCCGAGGCTGGTGCTCTACCCATGTCCACCAAATATCCTCACCCCAGCCCTTCAAGGTGGGTAGCACGATCCTTTCTTTTCAGAGGAATGGACTGAGGCCTTGAGTTGGTAATGTGCCCTGGCTGTGTGGGCAGTGAACCTTGACGATGAGGTCTGACTTTGGATTCTGGGCCCTCTGCACCAGTGCTGTACTGGGTGGTGCTGGTAGAATAGCAAGATGGGGCTGAATTTTTATTTCTTCTGTACAATTAAGTAATTCTGCTATTATGCTCACATTCTTTAGAAGTTAAGTGAGCACAGTGGCTTCAGGAGGGGAGTCGGGTGCTCTATCTTCATAGGCATAACTGCGTTCAAAGCTTGGGGCTGGTAGGCATTCTGTGTGTGCTGGGCCTGGCCTCTGCAACGGCCAGTTGGCTTGTGCACTTCAGAAAGTAATGTTTTCCGACATCATTATAAAGTCTTGTTTTCCTTCTAGTGTTTTTTTATCCTCAATATATTGTGAATGCAAGGGAAATTCAAGGATGAATCACTTAATATAGTAACACAGATAAAATAATCATATTTGCATTGACAGTGGAAAGGTTCATGCATAATTCAGGTAGTTAATACTCGCTGATTTAATTTACTAGGCAACGCGGTATTGCTGTGCCAGACGAAGCGTCGCTATTTGTTATGAAGGATCGAACAAGTGTCCAGAGCAGCGCTGTTTGCGGTAAACTGATTAGGCTTTGATGGCTGCCTGCAAAATACAAATGGACTAATTAAGGTGTTTTGATTCAAGAGTTTCATAATACAGCTGATCACCCATTCTCATTTTATCCATTAGCCTGTTTCCATTAGGTCAGCTGAGGTTGACATGTTCTTTTGAGTGAGGAATATTGTCGATGGAAATGTCCTTGAAAGTGAAAATTATTTAATTTATAATTATGTAAAATTTCCCAGTGAAAGTCTCTTCCAAATATAAAATTTTCTGTCACTTGTGCACCTGCTCAGCAGGCTTTGCCGTGATGTGCGGTGACCGCAGCGTCTCTTGCAGTCCCCGCGGGGGTTTGAGGAGGCTCCTTCTGGTGGCATTTGGTGTCTGTGACTGCAGGGCTGCCCTCAGCCAGCAGAAAACAGGGCACAGGCTGTGTGCCTTCACTTGTGCTGTTTCTCTTGCCTGGAAAGCCACCTGTCCTCTCTCCATCCCCTGAGATGCCAGCCACCATTTCTTTCCTAAATGGCTCAAATGTCATTTCTCCGTGAAGCCTTGCCTACTTTTCCAGGCAGCTCTGTGCTATGACTGAGTGCCACATACAGCACTGGAGGTGTAAAGATGGATCTGTCACAGTCCTTGCTTGCAAGGAGCTCAGACGTAGAAGGAGGCTGACAATTCCCGTACAAGGTGGTACACACACACACACACACACACGTAATATCGGTAAGTGCCAAGTACAGGCAACCAAAAAAATAAATGAAGGAGTGCATAAACACACATTTTACTTGCCTGATGAGAAAGCTCTTCCATATGTGCACACAAATATGCCTTCTTAGACATTCTACATGTGGATCCTGGGTCTACTACTTGGTAAGTGTGATCCATGCCTCCCTCCTCTTTCCACATCCTTTAGAGCTTTGAAGATGGCGACCAAGCTTCCCTGGAATTCCCTCCTTCCTTCGTGTCAGCTTTTCCTGTTATCACATGGGTTCAGGCTTCTCACTGATTTTGTCCTTTCTCTGCATGGGCTCGGATTGGTCTGTGTCAATAGCATCTGCTTATTGAAAGAACAGAGAACTTTTACATTTTATACGCACCTCCTTTCATGTACTTATACTGTCCATTTACTTACTCTGTGACCTTGGTGAAGACACTTTTTTTCCGGATTTTCATCTGCAAAATGAAGACATTGGGAAGGATGCCCTCCACATGGCCTTCTAGCTCTTCCCGTTGCTTACATTAACCCAAAGGCCATGCCCTGTCCTCACCTCAGTGGACTGCAGTTTTCTCACGGAATTTGAGGGAAATCAGACGGGTGGTCTATTGCCAAGAGCCAAATTTGACTGTGAAAAAACTTAGAAGGTTGAGTTAGAAGAAAAAGGTCTTTCCTAAGCCACTGCATAGGAAAGCAGTGGCTTTTTTCTGAATGACTCCTACATTCTGTTGAAAGGATATGAGACTAAAATGCTTCAAGGAGAAGAAATATTTTTACACTATTCAAGGTTCCTCTTACCTGTCCTTCTAGATACATATCCCCCAGACTTCCACCTGGAGCCGTGAAGAGGGTGCCTGTCACCAGGTGGCTTGGATTGCCCGCGCAGGTGCCTTTCTTTCTCTGATAGCTTTCTTGCAAGCGCTCCATGGAGACGACAGAGCAGCCGGTCACCAGGCAAGCCCGTGTGGGAAGTCGTCGGGCATCGCCTGCCCCTGTCATGGCTCCCTTAGGTTCTCTATTCCCTTGTGTTGGTACCAGGGAGCTTTGATCTCTGTCTGCTTTTCACACTTTAAAAAAAAAACAAAAAAAAACACAAAGTGGCTGTTCCCTAGATGTTGGTTTTATATGGGCTCTGCACATAGTAGGTGTTAAGTAAATCCTTGGTAATTTAGTTGAGAATTGCACCGTGCACATAATTACTCACAGATTCATTCCCTTTTCATTGACCACCCATTCTGGTGGTAATTTTCTCAAGGAGGCCACCTGTTTTCGGAAACTCGTGGGTCTCGCCCCAGCCCATACGAGTTCAGCTCAGCTCCCTGCAGGTCAGCATGTGTTTTCTATGCAGACCACGGGGGATCACACTGAACACAGCGAGGTCACCTCATCGAGGAGCTCACAGCCGTCTGAGACCATTCCTGCCTCTTCAGTCTGTCCTCGCCTAGGCCCAGGTCTCTCGCGGTTTAAAAAATGATCCTGCCTTCCCAGTACACCCAGTTGACTCTGCCTCTGAGCTGCCCCCTATATCAGACCATTGCTCAATGAGTGCTTTCGTTTTACACTGGCTTTCTCTATTTGAAAAGGAGCCACAAGTTAAGTAATCAAAAAGCAAAGCAAGTGAACAGGAGGCAAGGAATATTAATTCAAGATGTATTAACCATTCATATATCACTTCTTTCTTTTTATCACAGGGGGACGATATCTAACTGCTGAAATCACCAACCACTGCCTTGGCACAAGGTCGTGCACATTAGAAGGGAGAGTTGACAGTTATGTAAACTAATGGGATCATTCCCTCCTGTGTGGGGAAGATGTGCTATGACTTTAGGTTCCACGGCAGACATTTCAGTGGGCTCCTATGGGTACAGGCCTTTACAGCCCTGCAGAAAGCGGGGAGTCTTCCATGTACCAGCAGGCACATCCAGACCATAATACTGTCCCTTTTCCATAATCTGATGTCCAAACCAGTCCCACTGAAACCCTTTATATAGGTCCTGTTGCCCGGGGTTCAGGTTGTTGCCAAAATACATGGAGCAGTGTTTGCAAAACTGCAGGACAAGCGTCTACAGTTTCTCTTCTCACATAGCTTCCTGCCATCCTTTTAACCGTCCAGCGTTCAGGCCTCTAGAACGTGCACGTCAGTTTTCCTGTGATCTTTCAACTCTCTCATTTTGCTGAGACCCTATGCGGAGCACAGAGGGAACTGACAAGTCAGACGTGGCTCTTGGCCTCCAGGAGCTCGGGAAGCCTGCGTGGAGAGCCCTCTGCCACAGGTAGCCTCTCATCCTGTGTCTTGTTTTCTATGAGCCTTCACTTTTCATCAACGCAAAAATGTATTCTTATCCCTCCGTATTTTTCCGCCCTTCTTATTTTGCCATTATAATTGAAATCTCCAACTCATATTACACAGAATTCTAGGTATAGATCAATAAATGTTACTTTGTAGAATGGGATAAACTAAAAGAAATGCTGACCATTTCACACAGCCCATTATTGTGCAAACACAGTGAGATGCTATTTTTTAGGAAAGGGTCATGTGGTTTAGTGTGTAATTGGCACAGGAATTTGTTACTCCTGCCAAATATATCAGTTGAGTTGGGAAAATGGGCTGTTGGATTATGTCGTAGAGAGGTCTGCTGTTAGGATATGCAGAGTCACAAAACCACACTAGAGAAATGATGACTGAAATACACAGAGAAACAGGAATTCATTTTCCCCAGGAAAGGCCTCACTGAAGGACTGCCATTTCTCCTCAAAAAAGAGTAGAACTTTGGCTGGTAGAAAAGAGGGACATGGCATTAACAGAGGTGCAGAAGCGTGAACGTGGCCCAGGACGCTGGGCTGTGCCTTGAGGGCAGGGCGTGTGAGGGTAACCCAAAGGGTGAAGCTTGGAGGGATCCGGCTCACACCCCACCCTCAGGTTGCTTCCTCTTACGATGATGTGAGATAATTCTTTGAAAGCAGAAATGTTTTTAGTTATTGTTAGTTCAGCATCCTGATGAGATAAATCTTTTATGAAGAAAGTATGCACTGAATGGTCTGAATACTACTCAGGCATCATTTTTATCCAGTATCAAAATCTAAGTGTCCTTTATGACCACTCTGCTTGTTCTGTTCATCCATCCATTCAACAGACATTTTTCCCGTACCTCCTCTGGCCGGGTAGGGTAGTTTCCCAGAGGTAAGTCACTGTAACTGACTCATGAAGGGTCTGTCGGAATTTACTAGATGGATATGTGAGGTGAGTGCGTGATAAGCAGAGAGCCACATGTACAAAAGAGTGTGAGTCAAAAATACCACATTTGGTGACTTGGAGAAGTACCTTGTTATGTTATGGCTGGGCCGCGGGGCATACATGAGGCCAGATTAGGAAGAGCCTCGAAGACCCTCCATTCATTCCTCACATGTTCACTGAGCACTGCTGCGTACCGGGCACCCACACGTGTATGTTGGGGACGGGGCAGTGCACAGGTGAGGTCCGTGTCCCCACGGCATGGCCCCTGGCCACCGCCCTCTTCCTGGCCCTCCCGCCCAGGCTCCTGGTCTAGTCAGCCTCGTATTCCTCTCGCTTTAGGCTGAGAGCACATGCCGGACGCTTCCACTTCCTTCGCCCTGCTGACGCCACCTGAGCCTTGAGAACCCAGCTCAGACACCCGTCTTCTGGGGCGGCTTCCCGGACTGGCTCCCCGGCGTGCCGCCAGCCCCTCTCGGAGCGCCCCAAGCGCTGTGCTCATCTGCTGCGGCCGTTCGCTTCTCGTTTCCCCCCCGACCGCGGGCTCCTTGAGGGCAGAGACCAGCCCTGTCTGTGTCCACAGCCCCAGCTCCTCGGGGTGACTGTGGGGCCTAGGGGTCGGGATTGAAGCTGCGGCCCCGCGCCGAGAGGGCGGCCTGGAGCCCGCAGGAGCGGACAGAACAGGCCGTCGGACCGTGTTCCTGTGGGCGACTTGCCCGTCGCTGAGCTTGGGGATGGTTGTGAATCGAGGGATTCCACCAGCTGCCAGATGCGACCGGATGGTAGCCTCGCGGTTTGTGAAATCTTTCAATGGCTCCCCAGTGCCTGTAGATCTGGTTCTCAATTCTGGCTTCAAATCAGATCTGAATCATCCGGGGATATTAAAAAAAAAAAATGCCCGCGTCTCATGCCAGGCTGACCAAATCGGAATCTGAGGTGGGGTCTGTACAGTCTCCCCAGGCAGTTTTAACGTGACTGACAAACGTTGGCCGGTACTGTGCGGCCTCTGCCTTGCGAGGCCCTGTTTCTCTGGCTGGCTGAACATTGGTGTCACCTGGTGACCTTACAAACTGCCGACACGGGCCTTCCCGTAAGTTCTGATTCAGTTGATCTGGAATGTGGCCTGTGCGTTGATTTTTTTTTTCTAAAGGCTCGCCAGGTGAACGCCAGCTTCTGCCATGATGGAGTTAATTGGTGGCAGGCTTGCCCTCCTGCTGTAAACCACTAGGAAATTGGGGAAAAAATGATTTAAATAATAGTTGTCAGACCATAGAAAGATGACAAAAAACCGGCACAGCGCTGTGTGACCCCTGAAAGAAGAGAAACAAATGAGGTGAGCCCCATGATTGCCTTGGCGTCCTGCCAAGGTGTGTGGGTAGCAGGAGCTCAAGCCAGGAATATGGCAGTTTTGCTGAGCTGAGGAGATGCAGATCAGAGTTTGGGAAGGCTGAGGTGGCTGAAACCGCAGGGCAGAGGACCAGGAAAGGATCTAGCAAAGAGAGAGCTCCAGATCTGCATAGGGGTCACCTTGAGCTCACTGCTGAACCCTAGGCCTTACCCATGGAGGCAGAGACCCCCGGGAGCCAGGACAAGAGCCACCAGGGGTGTGAGCTGGACGGCGCCACGGGCTCACTCTCGCGTGGCCGGTGGCAGTCACGATGAACACCTGCGGCTTCTCAGGTGGGGCCACCGCCAGGTGAGGGCCACCCCTCACGCCTCGGGCCAGCCCGGCTCGAGACTTGCCCGAGAGAGCTGAAAAACAAGCCTGGGAAGGAGCAGGCTGAGCTCCTTAACTGCCAGTCGAAACTGGCTCCAACACTCTTGAAAGGAAGATGAGAGAGACCCAGACATCCGGGTCTCAACACGAAACCCGCCAACACCTGAAAAGAAGGAGAAACACAGGAAGCATCACATGGAGAAGAGTCCGTGCCTTGCAACAGACTCAGAAATGATTAGGCTGTGAGCGTGTTGGCATACCCGGATGCGGCCACAGGTATTAGAGCGTGCTCAAGGATTTAATGAAAAACAGAAATAGAATGAGGAAAGAAACGAAAGAAGAAGAACAAATGGGAACTTTTATTGCTGAAAATACCATTGGAGTTGTTTCTAGAATACATAAATAAATTACATAACTTAATAAAACCACCCAATTAAAAAGGACGCAAAAATTTGGCCCACCAAAAGAAGGTATATGAATGGCCAGCACACCTGTGAAAAGATGAGGACGATCATAAATTTTCGGGGGAATTAAAGGCGAAACCACGATGAGACACACCTGCACAACCGCTGCCCTGGACGGTCAGTGAGGAGTGGAGGAAATGAGACACGTGTGCTGCTGGGGACAGCGTAAAATGGTCCAGCCACTTTGCAGGACTGTTGGCGGTTTCTTTGCAAGTTAAACCTGTAGTTCCCGTGCAAGGAAGCAGTCTTCTTACTCGGTACTTACCCAGGAGAAATGAAAACTTGTATCTCTGCAAGACTTATACATGAGTGTTCATCACATTTGTTCAGGACAACCCCAAACGGGAAATAACCCCTATGTCCAACAGCACATAAATCGATAGTTGTAGGATTGTGGAGTACTCTTGGCGATAACAGGGAACAAGCTGCAACGCACTTAGAAACAGGAATGGGTTTCATTACGACGCCAGACACAGAAAGTACATACTGTGTGATTCCACTTGTGTGAATTCTAGAATAAGCAAACCCATCTAGGGTGGTAGAAAGCAGATCTCTGTTTTCCTGACGGCTGGGAGCGCTGTGAACTGCCCGACAGGGGCAGAAAGGAACTTTGGAGGGGCAATGATGGACAAGCTTTATCTTTTTTGCTGTGTCAATTATCCGAGTGTACATTTGTCAAAACTCTTTGAACTTGACACTTGGATGGATATAATCTGTCTTCTGGAGATGATGCTTCGCTGCCATAGATTTAAAGAACAGCACCACTGCCCGCACAAACTTGTCTGGGAGTATTCGGTCTGCAGCAGAGTTTGAGAGCTACTGCCTCAAGATTACGAAGGCCCTTCGTAATCTGGCCTCCGCCTGCCTCTCCATCTCAGTTCCTCCCTCTTTTTCCATCTGTCACTCTTTCTGCTCTGGCCAGAAGCCCACCCGGTATTGCAAGCAACTCCCCGAATGGGGCATCCCGTGTTTGTTTGCTTTGCCAAATGCAGTTCCGTTTGCCTGAAAAGTCTTTTCTTCCACACCGTCTGCTTCCTCCCCAGCCCTTCGTAGAGACCCGTTGCCGTCTTGCGTGTTTCCCTAGGGCCCTTCCTGCCTGGCTTGTCTCTGTCTCTGTCTCTGTCTCTGTGGCATCTTTTCCTACCATTTTGTGAGAACTGTGGTTCCAGGCCCTGCATTTCCATCCCTGTATCCTGGTGCACAGCTGGCCCAGAGCCAGAGGTGTCTAGTGAGCAGGAGATGCTGAATGAATGAACGAACGAACGAACGAACGAATGGATGGATGGATGGATGAAGGGGTGAGGAAGCCTTCACGGAGGAAGCCGGGAAGATGGGGCTCAGAGAGGCGAGGGCAGCGTTCTGATACAGGGAAAGAGGAAAGTCGGGAGGGAGTTGCAAGGAGGTTTCATCAGTGGGTTTATATTCGCATCTATATGCTCTTGAGTTGACACTGAGCCCTGTGAATGTTTATAGGGCATTTGGAACTAGCCATAAAGTGACATCAGAGTGCACAAGCCCACCCCTCCCCGGCACCTTATATATTAAAGGTTCTGAGAAGTGACTGGGGGAAAGGAAATTAATTTTCCATTGACACTGATTTTGATCTCAGCTCATTTAAGGGCTGACCCAGGAATCTTCTACAACCAAGCAGGGCCAGCATCCTGGAGACTGGACTAGACGTGCCCTGTGAGCTGCCACATTTGCCAGGAAGTTCCCGTATGCGCTGTGCTTAGGAAGACAGAAGCTGGCACACAGTGTGATGTGAGGCCGCCCATGGCATGTGGGCCATGGACGTGGCCGCTCCAGGAGACGCGACGCCGCCCTGGACGCAGAGGGTGGGGGGAGACTCGCTTGCTGGCTCCCTCCACCCCAGCCCCCTGCCCCGCCTGTGGTTCGCTGCGCTCTTCCCAGGCGCCAGGCTAGGCTTGCTGCTGCCGCACGTGGGCTCCTAGACGTGACACCGCCGGCCCAGCATGCCAGGCCCACCTCTCCACCAGGGGAAGCTGAGGCCAGCACGGTTGAGAAGCTGACACACTGCATTCGCGTGGTGTGTGGGTGTGGAGCCCGCAGGGCCTTGCCTGCCACCTCTGATTGCATTTAAGTTGTCTTGAGTATTTGAGCGGTTGTGCTGCTTGCTTCTCTTTGCTCTTTCTGACCCAAACTCCTGCTTGAGATGATGTTGTTACCCGACAGCATTTAGAGAAATTTTTTTTTGGTAAGAGAATTCTCTCAGTCTAAATGAGGGGGGCTAGATGTGAGTGCCCAGCAGACAGTTGTGGTTGTTTGTGTGTCTCTAGGGGAAATCGTGAAATGGAGACACACCTGGCTTTGCTGGGGCAGAGGTCGTTTCCAGCTCCAGCTGCAAGGACTTCGTGCCTTGACCTTTGCAAATCTCTCTTCTCATCTATAAAAAGCAAATGTAATACAAATCTTGTAAGGCTTCATGATAATCAAGTGAAAGCATGTGCGTAACCTTCCAGCAGGTGGGTGGGCTTCACATCACACAGATGATCAGAGGGTCGTCTCCTTCCCAGCTCTGCTTTGCCCGGGTCCAGTCTTTGTGTTTTCTGCACTCCTGGGGACCTTAAGCTTTCAGCCTCACTGCGGACTGAAAGGATGACTCTTTAGTCACTTTTGTGGCCACATTTGGGCCGGTGCCAGTGCTCCCTGGCCGGGGTAAAGAGACCCCCATGATTCCCTTTGAAGGTGAGAACCGAGAGGCGAGGGGCTCGTGAATGGGCCCAGGCAGGACAAGTGCTCAGGCCTTTCCCTGCCCGCGGCTCCCAGAGCTCTCCCGCCTCCCTCAGGGCACGGCCTCACCTTGGGAAGTGCTCCAGGAGCTTTCTTCCTGAGGGCTGTGCAGGCAGAGGCCCTGGGTCACCGTCATTCACCTGTGATGGCAAAGCCAACCTGTGGTGTTACTGGTGTGGGCGCCTCTCACCTCCCCGTCCTCCTAACCCCGATCCACCGCTCGGCACCTGTGGGACCTTCCTCCCTGTGCCTCAGTCTCCTCATCTGTGAAGTGGGCACAGTAGGCTGCAGCTGGGAGTGCACAGGCTGGCGTGGGCCCCGCCATCGTGTGTTGTCAGCACTGAGAAGGTGCTCGGTGTATCATAGCTGCTGCCAAAGCTGCTCCTTGCTCACCGTTAAAACATTTTCAACTTTGTTTTTTGAACTAATTTCAGATTTACAAAAAAGTTGCCAAAATAGTACAAAGAATTTCTTCCTACCCTTTCCCTGGCTTCTCCAAGTGCTAATGTCTTACATAACCACAGTAAAATTAGTGAAGCCAGGAAAGTAACATTAATACAATACTCGTAACGTGTAACCCTGTTGTGGTTTTCCGGCCGCTTCTCTAGCTTCCATTTTCTGGGTCAGGATTCGGTGCAGGACGGGGCAGTGCGTCTGGTAGTCAGGCATCCTTCATCCCCTCTCATCCGGGATGGTCCTCAGTCCGTCTTTGTCTCCCATGGTCTTGACACGTGAGAAGAGTACCGGCCAGCTATTTTTTTTAGAATGTCCCTCAATTTGGGACTGTCTGATATTTCTTGGTGATTAAATGGGTGTGATGCATTTTGGGCAAGAATAGCTCAGAGCAATGTGTGCTTTTCTCAAGGCATCACCCAGGAGGCACTGGTGCCTTTATGTCTTGTTCCTGACGATGGCAACTTTGATCCCATGGCTAAGGAGGTACCTGTCAGGTGTCTCTGCTCAAAAGTTGCTAGTTTTCCTCTTATTGAAAACTAAATATAAATATTGGTGGGAGGTACTTTGAGACTCTCAATATGCCGCTTCTCAGCTTTCACTCACTAATTTCAGGATCCATTGATGATTCTAACCTTCAGTGTTTATTACTGTAGCGTTTGATACATGACAGTTTTTTCCAGTTCCATTGTTCCTCCTACGTTCGTTGGTGGGAATTCGTCCATAGGAAAGAGAAGTCCCTTCTCCTCCATCAACTTACTATTGTCAGTAGAGGGTCACGGATGTTTGTTTTATTCTACGAATTATAATCCGTCACTGCCATTATTTATTTTATAGATCAAATTATCTCAGACTTGACCATTTTGTTTTCCTCCCTGTTGAAGAGGTTTTTCTAAATTTCTGTCCTCTTATGATAAAGGGCTGTTTTCTCCTTTGCCAGAGAAATACTGTGTGCTAGGATAACTTTGCTATTCTGTCTTGCTACGGTGATTTTGCATCAGCATTAGAAAACCTCTGAGCTGGAGCACAGACGTCTCCGCCCTTGCTTGCCCAGTCCTGGGAGCCTTGCCTGCTCTGCCCTGGGGCCCAGGCGGTCACTCGCTGCCCTGCCACGCCAACCTTCCTCCATCACTTTGCTGGAGAAAAGCTGCAACCCTGATTACAATGAAATAAAGACTGTGGATCCATTGACACACATACTGTGATCTTTTCTTTTTTTTTAGTGTTTATTTTATATTGGAGCATAGTTGATTAACAATGTTGTGCAGGTTTCAGGCGTACAGCAGTGATTCAGTTATACATCTACATGTATCTATTCTTTTTCAAATTCTTTTCCCATTTAGGTTATTAAAGAATATTGAGCAGAGTTCCCTGCGCTATACAGTAGGTCCTTGTTGCTTGTCTATTTTAAATATAGCAGTGTGCACATGTCAGCCGCAAACTCCCAATCCATCCCTCCCCCCGACACTTCCCCCCTGGTAACCACAAGTTCATTCTCTAAGTCTGTGAGTCTGTTTCTGTTTTGTAAATAAGTTCATTTGTATCATTTTTTTTTTTTTAGATCCACATGTAAGTGATATCATATGATATTTTTCTTTCTCTGTCTGACTTGCTTCACTTAGTATGATCATCTCTAGGTCCATCCGTGTTGCTGTAAATGGCATTATCTCATTCTTTTTAATGGCTGAGTAATATTCCCTCATATATATGTACCACATCTTCTTTATCCATTCCTCTGTTGACAGACATTTAGGTTGCTTCCATTTCCTGGCTACGGTAAACAGTGCTGCAATGAGCATTGGGGTGCACGTATCCTTTCGAACCATGTTTTTCTCTCGATATACCCAAGGGTGGGATTGCTGGATCATATATGGTGGCTCCGTTTTTAGTTCTTTGAGGAACCTCCATACTGTTCTCCACAGTGGCTGCACCAGTTTACGTTACGTTATGTGAAAATTAAAAATATGTAGTCACTAATAATGAGTTTAAGTGTGGGCTCTTGTCATCGGTTTTTCCTCTGCACATGCTCCCCCAGAAGTGTCTCAGGGCCACGAAGAATCTCTCTCTCATGTTGTGGAGCAGCCATCCTAATTAAGCATCTTTACATAACTGCAAATGTCCTTCACAGGACACTTAGTGTAAAACCTTGGAGAATAAAACTTCCCCTTTCCTGAGAATACGCTGCGTTATGCTCCTAAGGAACAAGCCATACTTGGCGGTTCAGCAGGTGGAGCCAGGCAGCCTCTTTCTCCAGATCTCGGCAGAAGGCATTGGCGGGCGCCGGGCGGGCGCTGTGTCCTGTGCCTGCGCATCCGTTATGTCGGGGGACTAAGACCGGCCTGGAAGGGGAGAGGGACTGATAAGATGCCTGCTGTAGAAGCAGACAAACGTGTAACCGTCAAGGCGTCTGCATCTAGGGTGTGGGAGGGGGGTCGGGCAGTCCCACGGGAAAACCGACAGCAGAGCATGCAGGGCCTGCAGGAGCCCCTGGGTACAGACCCCAGCCTGCGCAGGCTGCCCCGCCCGCCCGGCGGCTCCCACGGGGATCACAGGTCTCGCTTTGCTCTGCACCTCCCACTTTTAAAGCCCTCACTGTCCCTTCGGCTCTCCTAGTGGGAGGGAGGGAGGGAGGGAGGGGTTCACCCAAATCTCTCCTGTAATCCTCCGGTGGTCCCGGATGCCTCGGGCAGCTAAAGGAAGTGTCTGGACTGGGAGCTCCTCCTTCTCGTCACCACATTGTACAGAGTCCCTGTGTGTGAGGCCGTGTCTTCACAACAGTTGAAGATCTGAGAATAGCAATCAATAATAGCAATACTGCAATAATCAATAGCAGTTTTCTGCACGAGCTGTTCGTATATTTTGGAGATTAATCCTTTGTTGATTCGTTTGCAAATATTTTCACCCATTCGGAGGGTTGTCTTTTCATCTTATTTATGGTTTCCTTTGCTGTGCAAAAGCTTTTAGGTTTCATTACGTCCCATTTGTTTATTTTTGTTTTTATTTCCATTACTCTAGGAGGTGGGTCAAAAAAGATCTTGCTGTGGTTTATGTTGAAGAGGGTTCTTCCTGTGTTTTCCTCTAAGAGTTTTATAGTGTCCAGTCCTACATTTAGGTCTTTAATCCATTTTGAGTTTTATTTTTGTGTACGGTGTTAGGGAGTGTTCTAATTTCATTCTTTTACAGGTAGCTGTCCAGTTTTCCCAGCACCACGTATTGAGAAGACTGTCTTTTCTCCATTGTATATCCTTGCCTCCTTTGTCATAGATTAGTTGACCATAGGTGCCTGGGTTTATATCTGGGCTTTCTATCCTGTTCCATTGATCTGCATTTCTGTTTTTGTGCCAGTACCATACTGCCTTGATTACCGTAGCTTTGTAGTATAGTCTGAAGTCATGGAGTCTGATTCCTCCAGCTCTGTTTTTCTTTCTCAAGATTGCTTTGGCTGTTCGGGGTCTTTTGTGTCTCCATACAAATTTTAAGATTTTTTTCTTCTAGTTCTGTAAAAAATGCCATTGGTAATTTAATAGAGATTGCACTGAATCTGTAGATTGCTTTGGGTAGTATAGTCATTTTCACAGTACTGATTCTTCCAATCCAAGAACATGGTATATCTCTCCATCTGTTTGTCTTATGTTTGATTTCTTTCATCAGTGTCTTATAGTTTTTTGTGTACAGGTCTTTGACCTCCTTAGGTAGGTTTATTCCTAGGTATTTTATTCTTTTTGTTGCAGTGGTGAATGGGATTGTTTCCTTAATTTCTCTTTCTGAACTTTCGTTGTTAGTGTATAGGAATGCAAGAGATTTCTGTACATTAATTTTGTATCCTGCAACTTTACCAAATTCACTGATTAGCTCTATAGTTTTCTGGTGGCATCTTTAGGATTTTCTATATACAGTATCATGTCATCTGTGAACAGTGAGACTTTTACTTATTTTTTTCCAGTTTGTATTCCTTTTACTTCTTTTTCTTCTCTGATTGCTGTGGCTAGGACTTCCAAAACTATGTTGAATAATAGTGGTGAGAGCGGCCATCCTTGTCTTATTCCTGATCTTAGATGAAATGATCTCAGTTTTTCACCATTGAGAATGATGTTTGCTGTGGGTTTGTCGTATATGGCCTTTATTATGTTGAGGTAGGTTCCCTCTATGCCCACTTTCTGGAGAGTTTTTATAATAAATGGGTGTTGACTTTTGTCAGAAGCTTTTTCTGCATCTATTGAGATGACCATATGGTATTTATTCTTCAGTTTGTTAATATGGTGTATCACATTGATTGATTTGCATATATTGAAGAATCCTTGCATCCCTGGGATAAATCCCACTTGATCATGGTGTATGATCCTTTTAATGTGTTGGATTCTGTTTGCTGGTATTCTGTTGAGGATTTTTTGCATCTATGTTCATCAGTGATATTGGTCTGTAATTTTGTTTTTTTGTAGTATCTTTGTCTGGTTTTGGTATCAGAGTAATGGTGGCTTTGTAGAATGAGTTTGGGAGTGTTCCTTCCTCTGCAATTGTTTGGAAGAGTTTGAGAAGGATGGGTGTTAGTTCTTCTCTAAATGTTTGATAGAATTCACCTGTGAAGCCATCTGGTCTTGGACTTTTGTTTGTTGGAAGATTTTTAACCACAGTTTCAATTTCATTCCTTGTGATTGGTCTGTTCATATTTTCTATTTCTTCCTGGTTCAGTCTTGGAAGGTTATACCTTTCTAAGAATTTGTCCATTTCTTCCAGGTTGTCCATTTTATTGGCATATCATTGCTTGTAATAGTCTCTTTTGATGCTTTGTATTTATGCAGTGTCTGTTGTAGCTTCTCCCTTTTCATTTCTAACTTTATTGGTTTGAGTCCTCTCCCTCTTTTTCTAGATGAGTCTAGCTATAGGTTTATCAGTTTTGTTTATCTTCTGAAAGAACCAGCTTTTAGTTTTGTTGATCTTTGGTATTGTTTTCTTTCTTTCTATTTCATTTATTTCTGCTCTGATCTTTTTGATTTTTTTTCTTCTACTAACTTTGGGTTTTGTTTGTTCTTCTTTCTCTGGTTCCTTTAGGTGTAAGGTTAGATTGTTTATTTGAAATTTTTCTTGTTTCTTTTTTTTTTTTTTTTTTAAGATTTTTAGAAATTTCATGTAATGTCTGAAACATTTATATTAACATATTTCCATACAAATAACCCAATGAAAGTTTAGTATTAGTTGTTTTGTTTGTTTGTTTATACTGCAGGTTCTTATTAGTCATCAATTTTATACACATCAGTGTATACATGTCAATCCCAATCGCCCAATTCAGCACACCACTATCCCCACCCCACCGCAGTTTTCCCCCCTTGGTGTCCATATGTCTGTTCTCTACATCTGTGTCTCAACTTCTGCCCTGCAAACCGGCTCATCTGTACCATTTTTCTAGGTTCCACATACATGCGTTAATATACAATATTTGTTTTTCTCTTTCTGACTTACTTCACTCTGTATGACAGTCTCTAGATTCATCCACGTCTCAACAAATGACTCAATTTCGTTCCTTTTTATGGCTGAGTAATATTCCATTGTATATATGTACCACAACTTCTTTATCCATTCGTCTGTTGATGGGCATTTAGGTTGCTTCCATGACCTGGCTATTGTAAATAGTGCTGCAATGAACATTCGGGTGCATGTGTCTTTTTGAATTACAGTTTTCTCTGGGTATATGCCCAGTAGTGGGATTGCTGGGTCATATGGTAATTCTATTTTTAGTTTTTTAAGGGACCTCCATATTGTTCTCCATAGTGGCTGTATCAATTTACATTCCCACCAACAGTGCAAGAGGGTTCCCTTTTCTCCACACCCTCTCCAGCATTTGTTGTTTGTAGATTTTCTGATGATGCCCATTCTAATTGGTGTGAGGTGATACCTCATTGTAGTTTTGATTTGCATTTCTCTAATAATTAGTGATGTTGAGCATCTTTTCATGTGCTTCTTGGCCGTCTGTATGTCTTCTTTGGAGAAATGTCTATTTAGGTCTTCTGCCCATTTTTGGATTGGGGTGTTTGTTTCTTTAATATCGAGCTGAATGAGCTGTTTATATATTTTGGAGATTAATCCTTTGTCCGTTGATTCGTTTGCAAATATTTTCTCCCATTCTGAGGGTTGTCTTTTCGTCTTGTTTATGGTTTCCTTTGCTGTGCAAAAGCTTTGAAGTTTCATTAGGTCCCATTTGTTTATTTTTGTTTTTATTTCCATTACTCTAGGAGGTGGATCAAAAAAGATCTTGCTGTGATTTATGTCAAAGAGTGTTCTTCCTATGTTTTCCTCTAAGAGTTTTATAGTGTCCAGTCTTACATTTAGGTCTGTAATCCATTTTGAGTTTATTTTTGTGTATGGTGTTAGGGAGTATTCTAATTTCATTCTTTTACATGTAGCTGTCCAGTTTTCCCAGCACCACTTATTGAAGAGACTGTCTTTTCTCCATCGTATATCTTTGCCTCCTTTGTCATAGATTAGTTGACCATAGGTGCGTGGGTTTATCTCTGGGCTTTCTATCTTGTTCCATTGATCTATGTTTCTGTTTTTGTGCCAGTACCATATTGTCTTGATTACTGTAGCTTTGTAGTATAGTCTGAAGTCAGGGAGTCTGATTCCTCCAGCTCCGTTTTTTTCCCTCAAGACTGCTTTGGCTATTCGGGGTCTTTTGTGCCTCCATACAAATTTTAAGATGATTTTTTCTAGCTCCGTAAAAAATGCCATTGGTAATTTGATAGGGATTGCATTGAATCTGTAGATTGCTTTGGGTAGTATAGTCATTTTCACAATGTTGATTCTTCCAATCCAAGAACATGGTATATCTCTCCATCTATTGGTATCATCTTTAATTTCTTTCATCAGTGTCTTATAGTTTTCTGCATACAGGTCTTTTGTCTCCCTAGGTAGGTTTATTCCTAGGTATTTTATTCTTTTTGTTGCAATGGTAAATGGGAGTGTTTCCATAATTTCTCTTTCAGATTTTTCATCATTAGTGTATAGGAATGCAAGAGATTTCTGTGCATTAATTTTGTATCCTGCAACTTTACCATATTCATTAATTAGCTCTAGCAGTTTTCTGGTGGCAGTTTTAGGATTCTCTATGTATAGTATCATGTCATCTGCAAACAGTGACAGTTTTACTTCTTCTTTTCCAATTTGTATTCCTTTTATTTCTTTTTCTTCTCTGATTGCCGTGGCTAGGACTTCCAGAACTATGTTGAATAATAGTGGTGAGAGTGGACATCCTTGTCTCGTTCCTGATCTTAGAGGAAATGCTTTCAGTTTTTCACCGTTGAGAATGATGTTTGCTGTGGGTTTGTCATATATGGCCTTTATTATGTTGAGGTAGGTTCCCTCTATGCCTACTTTCTGGAGAGTTTTTATCATAAATGGGTGTTGAATTTTGTCAAAAGCTTTTTCTGCATCTATTGAGATGATCATATGGTTTTTATTCTTCAATTTGTTAATATGGTGTATCACATTGATTGATTTGCGTATATTGAAGAATCCTTGCATCCCTGGGATAAATCCCACTTGATCGTGGTGTATGATCCTTTTAATGTGTTGTTGGATTCTGTTTGCTAGTATTTTGTTGAGGATTTTTGCATCTATATTCATCAGTGATATTGGTCTGTAATTTTCTTTTTTTGTAGTGTCTTTGTCTGGTTTTGGTATCAGGGTGATGGTGGCCTCATAGAATGAGTTTGGGAGTGTTCCTTCCTCTGCAATTTTTTGGAAGAGTTTGAGAAGGGTAGGTGTTAGCTCTTCTCTAAATGTTTGATAGAATTCACCTGTGAAGCCATCTGGTCCTGGACTTTTGTTTGTTGGAAGATTTTTAATCACAGTTTCAATTTCATTGCTTGTGATTGGTCTGCTCATATTTTCTGCTTCTTCCTGGTTCAGTCTTGGAAGGTTATACCTTTCTAAGAATTTGTCCATTTCTTCCAGGTTGTCCATTTTATTGGCATAAAGTTGCTTGTAGTAGTCTCTTAGGATGCTTTGTATTTCTGCGGTGTCTGTTGTAACTTCTCCTTTTTCATTTCTGATTTTATTGATTTGAGTCCTCTCCCTCTTTTTCTTGATGAGTCTGGCTAATGGCTTATCAATTTTGTTTATCTTCTCAAAGAACCAGCTTTTAGTTTTATTGATCTTTGCTATTGTTTTCTTTGTTTCTATTTCATTTATTTCTGCTCTGATCTTTATGATTTCTTTCCTTCTGCTAACTTTGGGTTTTGTTTGTTCTTCTTTCTCTAGTTTCTTTAGGTGTAAGGTTAGATTGTTTACTTGAGATTTTTCTTGTTTCTTTAGGTAGGCTTGTATAGCTATAAACTTCCCTCTTAGAACTGCTTTTGCAGCATCCCATAGGTTTTGGGTTGTCGTGTTTTCATTGTCATTTGTCTCTAGGTATTTTTTGATTTCCTCTTTGATTTCTTCAGTAATCTCTTGGTTATTTAGTAACGTATTGTTTAGCCTCCATGTGTTTGTGTTTTTTATGCTTTTTCCCCTGTAATTCATTTCTAATCTCATAGCGTTGTGGTCAGAAAAGATGCTTGATATGATTTCAATTTTCTTAAATTTACTGAGGCTTGATTTGTGACCCAAGATGTGATCTATCCTGGAGAATGTTCCGTGCGCACTTGAGAAGAACGTGTAATCTGCTGTTTTTGGATGGAATGTCCTATAAATATCAATTAAATCTATCTGGTCTATTGTGTCATTTAAAGCTTCTGTTTCCTTATTTATTTTCATTTTGGATGATCTGTCCATTGGTGTAAGTGAGGTGTTAAAGTCCCCCACTATTATTGTGTTACTATCAATTTCCTCTTTTATAGCTGTTAGCAATTGCCTTATGTAATGAGGTGCTCCTATGTTGGGTGCATATATATTTATAATTGTTATATCTTCTTCTTGGATTGATCCCTTGATCATTATGTAGTGTCCTTCCTTGTCTCTTGTAACATTCTTTATTTTAAAGTCTATTTTATCTGATATGAGTATAGCTACTCCAGCTTTCTTTTGATTTCCATTTGCATGGAATATCTTTTTCCATCCCCTCACTTTCAGTCTGTATGTGTCCCTAGGTCTAAAGTGGGTCTCTTGTAGACAGCATATATATGGGTCTTGTTTTTGTATCCATTCAGCAAGCCTGTGTCTTTTGGCTGGAGCATTTAATCCATTCACGTTTAAGGTAATTATCGATATGTATGTTCCTATGACCATTTTCTTAATTGTTTTGGGTTTGTTTTTGTAGGTCCTTTTCTTCTCTTGTGTTTCCCACTTAGAGAAGTTCCTTTAACATTTGTTGTAGAGCTGGTTTGGTGGTGCTGAATTCTCTTAGCTTTTGCTGGTCTGTAAAGCTTTTGATTTCTCCATCAAATCTAAATGAGATCCTTGCCGGGTAGAGTAATCTTGGCTGTAGGTTCTTCCCTTTCATCACTTGAAGTATATCATGCCACTCCCTTCTGGCTTGTAGAGTTTCTGCTGAGAAATCAGCTGTTAACCTTATGAGAGTTCCCTTGTATGTTATTTGTCGTTTTTCCCTTGCTGCTTTCAATAATTTTTCTTTGTCTTTAATTTTTGCCACTTTGATTACTATGTGTCTCGGCGTGCTTCTCCTTGGGTTTATCCTGTATGGGACTCTCTGCGCTTCCTGGACTTGGGTGGCTATTTCCTTTCCCATGTTAGGGAAGTTTTCGACTATAATCTCTTCAAATATTTTCTCTGGTCCTTTCTGTCTCTCTTCTCCTTCTGGGACCCCTATAATGCGAATGTTGTTGCGTTTAATGTTGTCCCAGAGGTCTCTTAGGCTGTCTTCATTTCTTTTCATTCTTTTTTCTTTAGTCTGTTCCGCAGCAGTGAATTCCACCATTCTGTCTTCCAGGTCACTTATCCGTTCTTCTGCCTCAGTTATTCTACTATTGATTCCTTCTAGTGTAGTTTTCATTTCAGTTATTGTATTGGTCATCTCTGTTTGTTTGTTCTTTAATTCTTCTAGGTCTTTGTTAATCATTTCTTGCATCTTCTCAATCTTTGCCTCCATTCTTATTCCAAGGTCCTGGATCATCTTCACTATCATTATTCTGAATTCTTTTTCTGGAAGGTTGCCTATCTCCACTTCATTTAGTTGTTTTTCTGGGGTTTTTTCTTGTTCCTTCATCTGGTATATAGCCCTCTGCCTTTTCATCTTGTCTATCTTTCTGTAAATGTGGTTTCTGTTCCACAGGCTGCAGGACTGTAGTTTTTCTTGCTTCTGCTGTCTGCCCTCTGGTGGTTGAGGCTATCTAAGAGGCTTGATGGGAGGCTCTGGAGGTGGGTAGAGCTGACTGTTGCTGTGGCGGTCAGAGCTCTGTAAAACTTTAATCCACTTGACTGTTGCTGGGTGGGGCTGGGTTCCCTCCCTGTTGGTTGTTTTGCCTGAGGCAACCCAACACTGGAGCCTACCCGGGCTCTTTGGTGGGGCTAATGGCAGACTCTGGGAGGGCTTACGCCAAGGAGTACTTCCCAGAACCTCCGCTGCCAGTGTCCTTGTCCCCACGGTGAAACAGAGCCAGCCCCCGCCTCTGCAGGAGACCCCCCAACACCAGCAGTTATGTCTGGTTCAGTCTCCCCCAGGGTCACTGCTCCTTCCCCTGGGTCCCGATGCACACACTATTTTGTGTACGCCCTCCAAGAGTGGGGTCTCTGTTTCCCCCAGTCCTGTCAAAGTCCTGCAATCAATTCCCACTAGGCTTCAAAGTCTGATTCTCTATGAATTCTTCCTCCCGTTGCCGGACCCCCAGGTTGGGAAGCCTGACGTGGGGCTCAGAACGTTCACTCCAGTGGGTGGACTTCTGTGGTATAAGTGCTCGCCAGTCTGTGAGTCACCCACCCAGCAGTTATGGGATTTGATTTTACTCTGATTGCGCCCCTCCTACCGTCTCACTGTGGCTTCTCCTCTGTCCTTGGATGTGGGGTATCCTCCTTGGTGAAGTCCAGTGTCTTCCTGTCGATGATTGTCCAGCAGCCAGTTGTGATTCTGGTGCTCTCTCAAGAGGGAGTGAGAGCACGTCCTTCTACTCCGCCATCTTTTTTTCTTGTTTCTTGAGGTAGGATTGTATTGCTATAAATTTCCCTCTTAGAACTGCTTTTGCTGCATTCCATAGATTTTGGATCATCGTGTTTCGTTGTCATTTGTGTCTAGGTATTTTTTGAATTCCTCTTTGATTTCTTCAGTGATCTCTTGGTTATTTAGTAGAGCATTGTTTATCCTCCATGTGTTTGTGTTTTTTATGGGTTTTTTCCGTGTAATTTATTTCTAATCTCATAGCTTTGTGGTCGAAAAGATGCTTGATATGATATGATTTCAGTTTTCTTAAATTTACTGAGGCTTGATTTGTGACCCAAGATGTGATCTGTCCTGGATAATGTTCCATCTGCACTTGAGAAGAAAGTGTGATCTGCTGTTTTCGGATGGAATGTCCTATAAATATCAATTAAATCTATCTGGTCTATTATGTTATTTAAAGCTTGTGTTTTCTTATTATATTATATATTTATATTATATAAATATAATAATATATATTATATTATATATTTATAATTGTTATACCTTCTTCTTGGATTGATCCCTTGGTCATTATGTAGTGTTCTTCCTTGTCTCTTGTAACATTCTTATTTTAAAGTCTGTTTTATCTGATATGAGTATTGCTACTCCAGCTTTCTTTCAATCTCCATTTGCATGGAATAACTTTTTCCATCCCCTCACTTTCAGTCTGTACATGTCCCTAGGTCTGAAGTGGGTCTCTTGTAGACAGCATATATTCAGGTCTTGTTTTTGTATCCATTCAGCCAGTCTGTGTCTTTTGGTTGGAGCATTTAATCCATTCACATTTAAGGTAATTATTGACATGTATGTTCCTATTACCATTTTCTTAATTGTTTTGGGTTTGTTTTTGTAGGTCCTTTTCTTCTCTTGTGTTTCCCATTTAGAGAAGTTCCTTTAGCATTTGTTGTAGAGCTGGTGTGGTGGTGCTGAATTCTCTTAGCTTTTGCTTGTCTGTAAAGCTTTTGATTTCTCCGTCGAATATGAATGAGATCCTTCCTGGGTAGAGTATTCTGGGTTGTAGGTTCTTCCCTTTCATCACTTTTAATATATCATGCCACTCCCTTCTGGCTTGTAGAGTTTCTGCTGAGAAATCAGCTGTTAACCTTGTGGGAGTGTGCTTGTATGTTATTTGTCATTTTTCCCTTGTTGCTTTTAATAAGTTTTCTCTGTCTTTAATTTTTGTCAGTTTGATTACTGTGTGTCTCGGCGTGTTTCTCCTTGGGTTTATCCTGCCTGGGACTCTGTGTGCTTCCTGGACTTGGGTGGCTGTTTCCTTTCCCATGTTAGGGAAGTTTTCGACTATGATCTCTTCAGATATTTTCTTGGGTCTTTTCTGTCTCTCTTCTCCTTCTGGGACCCCTATAATGCAAATGTTGGTGCGTTTAATGTTGTCCCAGAGGTCTCTTAGGCTGTCTTCATTTCTTTTCATTCTTTTTTCTTTATTCTTTTCTGCAGCAGTGAATTCCACCATTCTGTCTTCCAGGTCACTTATCCATTCTCTGCCTCAGTTATTCTGCTATTGATTCCCTCTAGTGTAGTTTTCATTTCAGTTATTGTATTGTTCATCTCTGTTTGTTTGTTCTTTAATTCTTCTAGGTCTTTGATAAATATTTCTTTCTTTTTTTTAAAAAATTTTTTATTTATTTGTTTATTTATTTATGGCTGTGTTGGGTCTTTGTTTCTGTGCGAGGGCTTTCTCTAGTTGCGGCAAGTGGGGGCCACTCTTCATCGCGGTGCGCGGGCCTCTCACTATCGCGGCCTCTCTTGTTGAGGAGCACAGGCTTCAGACACGCAGGCTCAGTAATTGTGGCTCACGGGCCTAGTCGCTCCGCGGCATGTGGATCTTCCGAGACCAGGGCTCGAACCCGTGTCCCCTGCATTGGCAGGCAGATTCTCTGCCACTGCGCCACCAAGGAAGCCCGATAAATATTTCTTGCATCTTCTCGATCCTTGCCTCCATTCTTTTTCTGAGGTCCTGGATCATTTTTTTTTAAATTATTTAATTATTTATATTTGGCTACATTGGGTCTTTGTTGCTATGTGCTGGCTTTCTCTAGTTGCAGTGAGTGGGGGCTTCTCTTCGTTGTGGTGCGCGGACTTCTCATTGCAGTGGCTTCTCTTGTTGCGGAGCACGAGCTCTAGGCACACGGGCTTCAGTAGTTGTGGCTCGCAGGCTCTAGAGCACAGGCTCAGTAATTGTGGCGCATGGGCTTAGTTGCGCCGTGGCATGTGGGATCTTCCCGGACCAGGGCTCGAACCCATGTCCCCTGCATTGGCAGGTGGATTCTTACGCTGCACCACCAGGGAAGTCCCTCCTGGATTATCTTCACTCTCATTATTCTGAATTCTTCTTCTGGAAGGTTGCCTATCCCCATTTAGTGGTTTTTCTGGTGTTTTATCTTGTTCCTTCATCTGGGACATAGTCTTCTGCCTTTTCACTTTTTCTGTCTTTCTGTGATTGTGGTTTCCCGCCCAGCTTGTGCTGGATTCTTTAGGAAGATGCAGTCAGCTCTTGGGGCTGGTGCTGTGTGAGGCCTCATTTGGGTTCTGGTTGGAGGCCTGAGGCTTTGGCTGGGTCTCTCCTAGCAGGTCAGCACATCCCTCTGGCCCTTGATGGGCCCTTTGCTTCCTGGTGTGACCCCTGCCCTCCCTGGGAGCTCAGCTGGGGACTCCTTCCCCAGTCTTTTCCTCTGCTGCCATCTGGGCAGTTACTTCCCCAGGGCACTGAGTTCCTAACTCTCCCACCTCTGTCCCTGCCTGTAGCGGAGTGATGAGGAGTGGTACGTGCCACCGTTACCGCTGGAGTCTGACTGGAGTCCAGTCCCACCTCCTGCTAGAGGTGGTGGTGGAGCCCAGTAGACAGGGCATAACTCACATGTCTACACTGAAGAGTTTTCAACACATCTGAACTGTGTCAGTGCCTCGCTCTCATGAAGAACTCGGAAAGCACAACTATTACTGATTACTGTTGTTCTCTGTGTATTTCTCAAACAGAGACTGAGGATTTGACGACCCCAAGGCAGGCACGCAGAGAATCAGGAGGAATTAAGTAACACGTTGGAGCCCCTCCAGCCCCTCTTGTCTCTTTCTTCATAAGTGGCACATTTTCTCTTTCCTTTGTCCGAAGGCAGGCACTTGTTTTGTTCTTTATTCTCTAACCTCTCATCTGGATTTGAGGTGACCCACGCCCCAGCTCTCCAGAGGCTACTTGGGCCTTGGGCAATGACTTGCATGCCCGCTGCCTTTCGGCTCTTACTCTGACCCAGGCTAGCACAATCTAATTTCAGACCTACCCGTGTGCTGGAGTGCAGGGTTCACGGGGCTCCTGTGTGTGTGTGTGGGGGGGGGGTGTGTGTGTGTGTGTGTGCGTGGGTGTGTGTGTGTGTGCGCGCGCGCGCGCGTGCTGGAGGAGGAGATACAGCACAGGTGTGTGACTCTCTGCCCTAGAGTGTGCGCAGCTATCTTTAGCTGCTTCTACGAGCCTTGCCCCTGGAAGGTCACGTGGGGGGCCCACAGGCCACCAGGCCGAGCCCTTCACGGAGGAGGTTTGGTCCATCTTTGCAGCCAGTTCTGTAGTAGAAACAAGAGCAGTTTATTGCAGATGTGACAGGACCCTTTGTAGACTTTGTCTATACACATTTCTGTCCCTCAGGACAAAAGCCTAAGAATAAGTGACATTTCCCTCATTTTAGTGCCAAAAAAAGTACAAAATGACCATCTGAAGGCTTTGTGCCCTGTGGCAGATGTGGGCCCCGCCACGTCTGAAGAGCTTCTGTGAGTTGTTTTCGGGAAGAGAGATATCAGAGACGTCTTCCAAGGCTGTGGACGGAGTGACGGGTCTCTCTGTGGTCTTGGAACAGAGGCTGGGGACGGCGAGCCAGCAAAGCAAGGACAGAAGGGGGTTCAGTGGCTGTGAGGCATCGGGGGAAGTTCCCTCTCACGCTGCCTGTGAGGAGCCGTGGGGGCGGCACGGCTCTCAGCCCGCCCACACCCGTCTTTTTAGTCTCCCCTTCCAACCCCGGGACTTCTTATCCTGGTGTTCCTTACGTAGAAGGTGGGCTTGCCCCATAATGCGGTCTGGATCCCGCCCCACATTTTAGGTAAAAACAAGCCCCGAATTCCTTTTGCTTCTCATTACAATTCTACCATTGTTTTGAAAAGGACAACCCATCTCTGGAAAGCCAGTACTGCTAGAACATTAACTATCGATACGTTCACATCGTCGGCTTGGTGATAGCTGCTTTTCACTTGTCTTGGCTAAGTAGAGTAACACTGAGTCAGAGCGGCTATTTGGAGGAAGGAAGGAGTCAGGGACACAGTGGATCTGGGGCTCCTGGCTGCGTGGCGGTTGAGCGGGCGGCGTCCTTGCGCTTGGACCGTTGGTTTCATCTCCCCAAGAGGCCGCGAGCATCTGCCTTCATCTTTGTCAGGAGGGAGATGTTCTCCCTGAGGAAGCAGAGGGAGCAGAGGCTTGTTAAACCCACCGCCCTTGTTCGTTTTCTCATTCATTGCTCACAACCGCCCAGCAGGCAGGGGGCCCTCATCGTGTCATCGCGCAGAGGAGTCCGAAGCTGGAGTGAGGCCGCCTGCCCCGGGCACCCAGCCAGCAAGTGCATGGCGGCATCTGACCACGCATGGGTCCTCGGGCTCCTGGCTGCCACCTTTCTCTTCCTCACCTGTGCCCCTGGCAGGGTGGCCAGAGGCAAGGACTCAAGTGAGGCGGGAAATCAAATGCCTTGGCGGCGGCTTGGCTTTTGTTTTGGGGGTGAAGTCCTCAGCCCTCATTGTGCATCTGTTTTGTTTTTAATACTAATGATCCTTTGCGATGACTTATTGACTGTTCACTAATCCTGGCTTACCTCTGGCTTAATGTTTTCAGCCGACACAGAATGTTACTCCTTTGTAATTTATATTATTTAGCTATTCTTAGCCTTTAGAGTGAATGCGTCTTAGGTGAGTGTAATTAGAAAGGCATATTTAACACACAAGGGATAATTTTCTCTTATGCAGCTGTGCATTAAGAAAAAAAAGCATCTGCGGGACTATAAGGTTTCCATTTATAATAGAGATTTATTCTCCCAGAGGCTAGGAAGCCATAATCCTCTGAAAGCTCTTTATATCAATGCTGAAGGTACTCCTTTCATTCATTTATTTATTTAATTGGTAAGCGATGATTGAACTCCTCCATCGGGCAGTGTGCCAGGCTGTGAGCCAGCCCTGGGGGCACCGCCGTGCCTGGAGGGACTCTCGGGGCCGGAGGGGGGAGCCTGACATTTAAGTGGGTTATAATGACTGTTTCTACAGCGGTGCCATGGCTGTCTATTACAAGGAGTTCGGAGCTGGGCAGGTGTGGCATTAAATTCTGCCTTGGACAAGCTTTGGGGCTGGCTGGACAAATCACAAATCCAAGTCACAGTTTCTTTTTTTTGAATTCTTAAGTTGTATTTATTTTTCTGTACAGCAGGTTCCTATTAGTCATCCATTTTATACACATCAGTGTATACACGTCAATCCCAATCTCCCAATTCATCACACCACCACCCCACCCCGCCACTTCCCCCCCTTGGTGCCCATACGTTTGTTCTCTACATCTCAAGTCACAGTTTCTTTATCAGCATATGGGAGGCTCTGTAGGCCAGTGGTCTTGAGAGGTGAGGTCTTCAGAGTCAGTGGCTAAGTGTAAGTCCACGTCTGGGTCTGTTGTGACTTGTTTCTGTCATTGTGGTTCAGCTGCTTGTGGCCCAGCACTCAGTCACAGGCCCTGAGGGAGCTCCGGCCAGAGCTCGGCGGCTGGCCTGCCAGGGTGCCCTGCTTGTCTCCACTGGTCCGCTTCCCATCTTTCCTGCCTTCATGCAGCTGGGGTCAAACGTCACACTGGAAAAGGGTCAGCCTGGTTTCCTCTTGTCTCCAGCCTCTTCCGGAACAGTCTGACCCCCTCCTCATGCTCTCGGCAGGGCATGCGGCATGGTGGACAGCCCAGGACGGGGCTCAGTGGACGTCTGATGGACAGTCGGGGTGGTGGCTCTCCCTGGCCTGCCGAGGAACCGTGGAAGGAGGGTGGTGTTAGACTGTCAGCCCCGGGCTGTCTTCACATGGGTAACAGAGTTTGAGAGGAGCCCAGCTAGCACCCTGCTTGCACAATCTAAGTTTGGAACATCAGAGAGGTGTGTGCAGGAGTGGCATAGTCAGCTCACCAACCCGGAGAAGCTAGGTGGGAGGGCCGGCCTGGCTGGGGCCACGTGGGCTCCCCAGCGCCTCACCGTGGAATTAGCGTGTCTACACATTCAAGGGCAGAGCTGAAGTCCATGATTCTCACCCACGGGGCCGGCTCTAGGACTCGGGCCAGCCTGCAGGGCCAGTGGAGGACAGGGAAGGGGTGGAGCCCACAAGACCCATCCTTTCCCATCTCACCAGTTAGGGAGGCTGCCCTCCTCTCCCCATCTGCACGTGGTGGCTCTCAGAGTGTGGTCTCTGGACCAGTAGCTTCAGCATCCTGGGATCTCCTTAGAAATGCAAATTCTCGGGCCCCTTCTGGACCTGCAAATCAGAAACGCTGCTGTGGGGCCCAGCACTGTGTTGAAACGAGCTCTTCTGGGGACTGACGCGAGTTCTGGGGCAGAGCTCCGCAGTCAGGAGAGGTGCCGGGCAGAGGTGGGCTATAAAATCCAACCAGAGAACCCCGGTATTGGTCTCTCAGGCCTCAGGGTGGCCAGTGGGAGTTGGGGTAGCCAGTGTTTTCCATGTGAACCAGGGCATGGAAGAGTGAGGGAGAGAGTCCTCAGGGAAAGTCCTTCACGTGGAAACAGAAGAACGGAGAACAAGCGCTCTCCGCAGAGGGGTGGTCTGGGACATGGTGCTTAATCCTCCTTAAGCCTCCTTCCCTCACCTGCAAAATGGGGCTAATGAGCTCTTCTCTGAAGGATTTTGAGGCTTAAACTACACGATGCATAAGGAAAGTGGAATTCAATGTATAGTAATAGATGGCCATTAAAATGCAGTTTTATTTCCTTAACCTCTTTTCCTATTGGCCAAGATGTTCTAGAGGATCTCAGAATGGGAGAGCAGATTATAGACCAGAAGAAGAAATTCTAGGTGCCAGAGTCAGCCTTTGCTATTGGGGACAGAAGCCCAACAGAGGGCTTACAAGGGCACCCCTCAGTCTCAGCTGCTCAGCTTTCATCCTGGGCGTGGGACCCCTGAGGTCTGGGCAGGACAGGCGGCTGTAGTCTTGGCCTGTTGTACCAACTGAGCTGGAAAAGAATTCTGTAAAGCAGCTGTTAAATTGATTCCCACTGTGAAGATAAAGGGTGAAGGTTCCAAGGGAGGTGGCATTTACCAGGGTCACCTGCTCCGAGGACCTAGAAGTGCCATTGCTGGCCAAGCAGGCAGAAAGTTTGTTTTCTATTTAAAGAAGGAAGTTTGCTGGAGTGAGAAAGGGGCAAAGGCCACAGGCTAGAAGAGTTGTTGAATAACTGAAAACATCAGCAGAAATAAATTAAATCAGGAGCAGCCCAGCTCCAGAGAAAGCAGAGCCTCGTGAGATGCAGGCTTTGCAGTGATCACTGCCTTGTATCCTGAGTAGCCTCGTCGGGCTTTGGCAGCCTCTGATTCTTGTACGTCTCTGGAGTAAAGCCATAATTTCATCTCAACCACCTGAATGAATGAATGTCCATGTTTCCAGCCCTGGTTAACAGACCACGTGGCCCCAGGCCTATCAAAGAGGCAGCATACAGCGAAGGTGGACCTGACTGTAGTTCCACACTTGAGGTTAGAATGCCATTAGGTGCTTAATGAAGGTGCAGCAGTGTGAGTCTAATGAGATCAAAGACAGACCTATTGTCACGGATTTAACGTTGGATGGGATCTTATAGTGCACTTGGCCTTGGGCCCGGAGTCTTAGAGGTGGGCTTGAGCTCTTTGTCCCGCCCATACCTATGTACCCCGCTTCCCATGAAGACCAGGTGCCAGGTCTAATGGTGGAACACCGGGCGTCCTCTCTCTGTGGGCCCTCGGCTGAGGTGGGGACAGACCCCACAAGCACTGACTTGTGTCCTATGGAGGAGGGTGCAGGATGCACCCTACGTTTCTCACATTAGAGAAGGTTGTCACAGGTGTGGGAAAATGAGAATGAATCTTGTGGTGTAAATTTGGAACTTGAGGTATCACTCTAAACTCCCTGTTTGTGTTTATTTCTGTATCTTTGTCCATATATATACTTATATCCATATCTATCTATAGCAAGATGCCAATATATATGTATGTATGTATGTATGTACAGACACATATTTCTCAGGTTTGTTCACTGGAAAAACCTTGAAGCAAGAGCATCTTAGTAGCAAAAGAAAATTGTCTTGTGTTAGAAAATTGTCAATGGATGCTAAAGCTAGTGAGTAAGAATTTAATGAGGAATAAGGTATTTATCACCTCTCAAAGCATCTCCACACAAATTGCTTGTTAATTACTAATGGAAAAATAGGAACAGAACTTGCAGACACCATTATCGTCATTATTTCATTATCTATCTATCTATGTATCTATCTATCTATCTTCTATCTCTATCTGAAGAGAGGGAATTTAAAAATGAGAGAAAATGTGAAAAGTTGTTGAATTGGGTAAAGGGGTGGTTTTTGTACTTTCCTTTCAAATTTTCTGTCACTTTGTGATAATATTGAAGTTAAAAGTTTAAAAGATAAACCTTAAAGTCATAGAGGAAAACAGGGGAGAATAATATTTTATAACCTTGGAGTGTGGAGAGTGTTTCTAATCGTGATTCAGGAGCCATGGAAAAGGTGCAAGGGACATAAAAGAAAAGACTGATGCATTAACTGCAAAAAAATTAAACATTTCTGCAAGGCAAAGAGCATCATAAATAAACCCAAAGATACTATCCAAATGTGAAAAAATATTTGCAGCTTATATCACAGGCAAGGAGTAATTTCCTTAATATATAAAACCTCCTAGATATCTGGAAGAAAAAAACCTGACAGGTCAATTAAAAAAAAAAAAAGGTCAAATGATATGAACATGTACTTCACAACAAAAAAGATGAAACGGCTGCTTTTTTTGGTACCAGAAATCAGATTTTTGACTTGGCCTTTTAACAGTCCCCAGACACATCTTCCTCCATCTGGACCTCATGTCCTGACCCTTCTCAGTCACCAAGGGACTTCCGGGCCTCTTGAAGAGGAGCTGCTTTGATGGTGTTGCGCAGATCCATTCCTACATTATTGTGGATGTACCATTTAATTTGTAGTCACTTGGCATCTTTAAGGCATAATTAACACTGAAGAAAGACTTTGGCCAAAAGTGCTAATTAACTGGAAAGTAGTGGTAAGGCTTTCATTTGTGTGTTTCATTGACCTTAAGTAAGCTGGAGGACTGGCCTCTTGGGGTATGAGCCCCAGCTGGGACCTGTGGTCCTGAACGTTTGACTTATTAAGTGAATAACATCACAGCTGTTAATCTTGTGTCGTATCATGGAAATAGAGCAGAAGGAAATCTGCAGTGACAGGTCCACTTGGGGTCTTTAAAAATTAGAGGTCTATTTCTTAGACATATAAATTAGTTATGACAGTGTCCAGGGTGATTGTTTTTCTCTGGCAATAGCCTTAGTTAGATTAGAAATCACGGAACATTAGACTAGTATTACAGAATGAACAGTAACAATTCATATGAGAACTGGTAAGAACCTCAGGCAATATCTGGCACAAGTCTCAGATTTTACAGATGAATGTATTGAGGACTAGAGAAAGGACATGACTTTTCCCAGGTCATGTGAAGTTTTAATTACAGTAAATCATAACCTCACTTCCATGACCCTGCTGCAGAACCTGGGGATCCTGAGGCTCCACATTCGTCCTCAGACATAGGCTGCCCTCCATCAGTGTGGCCCACGCTATGACTTTGGAGTCTTCTGTTTTAATGTTTGCAAGTGATTTTGTGCCTATTAAGGATCAGGATCAATTTCTAAAATCAACTTTATTAAATATAATTTGCATTCTGTAAAATGCAGCCACATTAACTGTACAGCCATCAAGATATAGAATATTCTCATTATCGCCCGACAAGTTTCCCTGATCCCTTTGCAGTCAGCCCTCTCCTGCCCCCAACCCGGGCAACAACTGATCTGCTTTTTGTCCTAAAGAGTAACCTTTTCTAGCATCTCATGTACATGCAAGCATACGGTATATATTCTTTTGTATCTAGCCTCTTTCACTCAGAATAATGTCTTGGGGATTTCTGCATGTTGTGTCTATCAGTAGTTTGCTTCATTTCGTTGCTGAGTAGTATTCCATAAAATTTGTTTGTCTAGTCACCTACCTCCTGTTGGACATTGAGGTTATTTTCAGTTTGGGATTAACCTGTACTACGAATAAAGTTTCCAGGGACATTGATATGCACGTCTTGGTATGGATATATGTTTTTATTTTTCTTGGTAGAAGTTTCATTGCTAAATAATATATTAATTCTATGTTTAAATTTATGAGGAATTGCCTAGTTGTTTTCCAAAGTGATTGTACATTTTACATTACCACTAGCAATTTCTGAGAGTTCTGGTAGATTCGTTAGGATTTTTTGGGGGCACATGACTGTCATATATGAACAGACAGTTTTACTTCTTCCTTTCTGACATGTAGGCCTTTAATTTCTTTTTCTTGCCTTATTGACTTGCCTAGGATCTCAAGTACAGTGTTTATAGCAGTAATGACAGCTAAGTCCTCGCCTTGTTCTGGATTTTAGGGGCAAAACATTGCTTATGATTAAGTATGGTTTTAACTGCAAGTTTTTCATGGGTGCACTTTGTGGATTGAGGATGTTCCTTTTTGTGCCTAGTTTGCTGAGATTTTAAAAGAAATCATAAATAGGTTTTGAATGTTGTCAATTGCATTTTCTGAAGCTATTGAGATGATCCTATGGCTTTTCTTTCTTTTTCTTTTCTTTTTTTTTTTTGTCTGTTAACGGTCTGTTAATATGGTGAATGACATTGATTGATTTCTAATGTTAGACCAAACCTTGCACTGTTAAGCTTACTTGGCCATGATGTATTACTCATTTTAAATATTACTGAATTTGACTCAGTAATAATTGTTAAGGATTTTTACATCTAAATTCAGGAGGGATATAGGCCTGTAGTTTTCTTTATGAACTCTCTGCTTTTAGCATTTGGGTAACACTGGCCTCATAAAAAGAATGGGGGTATTTTCTCCCTCTCTTTTCTGAAGGCGTTTCTGTAAACTGGTATTGTCTCTAACATTAAGTTTTGACAGAATTCAGCTGGGAGACCATCTGAGCTTGGGGTTTCTTTTAGAAGGGTGTTTTAGTTTATGAATCCAATGTCTTCGCTTAGCAGGAGGCTCTTCAGGTTTTCTATTTCTTGTTGATTTCGTTTGGTAACATGTGCCCATTTTACCTAAGTTGTTGAATCTATTGGCACTAAATTGTTTACACTCTTTCTCTACTGTCTTTTTCATGTGTGCACGATCTGTACAGATACTCGTTTTCATTCCTGATATTAGTAATTAGTTTCTCACTTCTTTTTTCCTTGATCAGCCTAACTTAGAGGATTGTCACTTTTATTGATATTTTCACAAAATAGGTTTTAGCTTAATTGATTTTTTTCTCCCATTATTTGTCCAATTTCTATTTAATAATTGCCCAATCCTCCCTTCCTTGCTGGGTTGTTGGCTCTTTGTATCCAACTCCACACCTGACACACACGGGCTTTTTTTCTCCTGTATCCTTGTATATACTAGGACGCTTCTCTGTGATGTAATATATCACAACTGTCTTAGATATCTAGGGGCTTGTGTCTTTGACTAGACCTGAGCAAGCCCTCAGAGGTGGCATTATGTCATCTGCCATAGTCCCTTACACTTAGTAGACATTCATTCAGGGTCAGTGAGTGAATGAGTGGGTGGATGAGTGAATGAATGAATGCTGCTCTGAGCAGTTTGCATACATGGAAGAGAGGGCTGTGCAGCCATGCAGCTCTGCATTTGAATCCTGGATGTGCTACTCCCTGGGTGTGTGGCATAGGCCAGTCACCTAACTGCTTGTTTGCGAAAACTGGACTTTCCTTGTAGGGCTCTTAACATTAGAGCCCATGTGTGAAGACAACTTAGCATTGCATTTGGCACTTAGTAGGTGCCCAATAAAAGGTAGCTCTTGAAAAACCTTTCATTTTAGCTCAAATAATAAATTATATTGATAGTATACCTAGAAAGTAACTTTTCTCTAATTCTTTGCCCATTTCTGATTTTTATAATAGTCTTCCCTCAAAGTAAAGACCATCGCATGTTCTAAGAAGGGAAAGTCTTATGGCAGAGTACTGCACTGTTTCTCCTCATATTTTGATTGAAATAAAGCTTGGAAATCCTGTGTCTTTTATCACCCCACTTTATGGCTTTATTAAAATATTCTAATTTTTTGGGACTGAGGTTTTTTTTTTTTTTTAATCAAGGAAGAAAGGCAGTAATACTCAATTTTAGAAAATCTTTTCTGTGCTTGATTTTCATAAATTACATATTTCCCCCCATAATTATATCTTTTCCTTGCTTCTCTACAGAGTAAATAAACAGCCAGTTCCAAGAAGATAGAAACACAGACTGTTTCTTCTTTGTTATATGGTACTTGACAGTTATCTATCTCTGTGTATTTTTTGCTCATTTCCCAGGTGATTTCTACTCTATCACTACCTGGAGACAACTTTTAAGTTTACCTTAAAAAACAAAAAAGACGGTGTGACATTTTTATTACTTCACAGATTTTGGCTTTTCAAGGCCATAATTGAGAACCTGTTTATTTCCTTGACCACCATGCTTGGAATTTGTGGAAGCTGCCATGTATGTGTTGGGTGATGGATTGGTTTTATTTGCTTATTTATCAGTTAATTTATTCAGACATTCATTGACTCAACATTTAGTGAGCTTTCTGAGATCAGGGCCCATACTGTATTCATTGTTCTAAGCACAGATCCTGGCACTCAGAAAGTACCCAGGAAGTGATTGAAAAGATGAATGAAAGAATAGACCAAACAGATGAGAGTCAGCTGGACTGAGAAAGTCGTTACAGAAAGGTTTATTTGGATGTGTGTGTGAGGGGGTCTTACCTTCTACTCACAAACAAGGGTTTTCAAAAGTATAAGACATAAAGTTGGCAATCCTTTTGAGATGACAGTACAGTGCTTTATGCTATGGGAAAAGAATTTGGGATTTTGGTGAAACCAAAATATGATCCTTGAGTATTTTTTAAAAATCCGTATTTCACGGAGTCCTTTTAAAGTAAGGCAGTATAGCCATCTTACTGGAGAAGGCATGGCTTTTGAGAGGCCATGAAGAAGGAGTAACATTTATACAGGTTGAGAGAATTAGGACCAAAATTCAAGGGAACCTGTAAACATATAGACCTTGAGGAGTGGTGGGAGGTGAGTTGGAACAATGAGCTTTTAAAATGGGACTGAGGAACTTGAATAGACATTTCTCCAAAGAAGATGTACAAATGGCCAGTAAGCATATAAAAAGGTACTCAACATCATTAGTCATTAGGCAAATGCAAATCAAAACCAAAATGAGATACCACTTCACCCCCATTAGGATGGTGATTATTAAAAAACAGACCAAGCAAACAGGAAAAAAAAAACAAGTATTGTTGAGGATGTAGAGAGATTGGAGTCCTTGTGCATTGCTGGTAGGAATGTGAATGGTGCAGCCATTGTGGAAAATGGTATAGTGATTCCTTAAAGAGATTAGATATAGAATTATCATGTGATCTAGCAGTTCCACTTCTGGGGATATGCCCAAAGGAATTGAAAGCAGGGTCTCAAACAGATATTTGTACACTCATGTTCATAGCAGCATTATTCACAATAGCCAAAAAGTGGAAGCAACGTAAGTGCTTGTTGACAGGTGAATGGATAAACAACATGTGGTATATCCATTCAGTGGAATATTATTCAGCCTTAAAAAGGAATTAAGTTCTGATATAAGCTATAGCACAGATGAACCTTGGAAACACTATGCTGAGGAAATAAGCCAGTCACAACAGGACAAAAATGCAATGATTCCACTTACATGAGGTATCTGGAGTAGTCAAATCCATGGAGACAGAAAGTAGATGGTGGGTGCCAGGAGCTGGGGGAGAGGAGAGTACATTTTTTTGTGTAATTTGTACAGAGTTTCAGTTTGGGAAGATGAAAAATTCTGGAGATGGATGGTGGTGATGGTTATACAACAATGTGCAAGTACTTAATGCCACAAAACCATACACTTAACAATGGTTAAAATGATAAATTTTATGTTACGAGTATTTAACCACGATACGAAAAATGTTAAATAAAATAAATGGCATTGAAATACATTTCACATTTCTTCCTATTTTAAGCCATGTTGCCTTAGGGTGTCAGATGGTGAGGTTGCAGAAGGAGAAGGGAACCTATTTAGTGAGTGCATATTTGTTCTGCTACTTAGTTTTCTCACCGAATCTTCATTAAAGTCCAGTGAGATAGGTGTTAATTATTGTCCCCACTTAACACTTGAGAAACCGAGGCTGAGAATGGTGAGATACTACGCCCAAGGTCTCACAGAGTGTCAGGCTGAGTTTATCTGGCCTCCATACCTGCTCTCCGTCCACTGTACCAGGCTGCCTTGCCTGTCTCTGGAATTTCTGTCCTCTGGCCTTCCCAGAGGAAAACCATTCTCCACCTAGGATGGCCTCTGACAGCATGCATACACAGGTGGTTTTCTTTAGTTCTAAATAATTGTGTAGCTGTGGCTGCCTCTTTTTTGGAGAGGGGAAACCGGTCAGTGAAATTCAGCAATGACTGAGGGCTAAATGCCGTGTCTTGCCCGGAAGGCTTATTGAAATGTGACTCTTGAAGCATAGGGAAGAGAGCAGGAGGGCAGGTGGGCAGGCACCTGCTCTGCCATTTGGGAAGTGTGGCTTCTCTTGGCTCTTGCAGGTGGGAATGTGCTTGAGTCCCCACCTTGAACACGTGGTTTTGAGGCTCCTGTCCGGCACTGTCAGCCCCAGACAATGCTCTGAGCTCACCCTCACTCTTCCTTTTCTGGAAAAGGCTTCCACTAGGGTCTTTAGTGACCAGTTCATCGCCATTAGTGTGGTGGACGCTTTCTCAGACCCTTTTTACATGGATTGGCTGCAGCAATGGACATTCTGGCCCTTCTTCCCAGAGCTCTGCCCTCCTTGGGTTTCCACGACACCAGCCTTTTTTCTCTTGTTGCTTGTGCTTTTGGTGTCATATCTACGAAACTATTCCTAATCCAAGGTCATGAAGATTTCCTCCTATGTTTTCTTCTTAGAGTTTTATCGGTAAACTTTTTATGTAAAGGACCATATAGTAAATATTTTAGCTTTGCTGGCTGCCTATGGTCTCTGTTGCATATTCTTCTTTGGTTTTGTCGTTTGTTTTGTTTTACAACCTTTTAAAAATGTGAAAACTGTTATCAGCTCCAGGGCATACAGAACCAGGCTGCGGGCCAGATCTGGCCCTTGGGCCATAGTGTGCTGACACCCGTTTTAGGACCTTACCGGGGAAGGCTGAGTCATTTTAGTGAGGAGTTGAGCTGGGTTTGAGATTTCCTGTTGCTATGGTTACTCTTGGTGCAGCACAGGCTCCAAATTGTGCTGGGGGAAGGGGAAGAAAGTAGGGGCTGCTGAGGTAGGTACCAGGGGTTTTTCCCATAATGGTCCTCCATCCTCAGCCCTAGAGCCCTCCCTGCCCACCAGCACCTGGCCGGGGTCTCTCCACACCTTCATGCCACCCCCAGAGGCTTCTTACCAGGTGCCTGCTAGGTCTGTGCCAGGAGCAGATGGGGCCCTCTTGTTCTCCTCGTGCTGCCTCAGTCCTAGGTCGGAGCCGTGCCCCTGGATCCTGCATGTGGGCTCTCGGCGTTCCTGCCCTTCCTCCAGTAGCAGCCATCCTCTGCCTGGTATAGTGGTGGGCAGTGTGTATGAATGGGTTTCCTGCCTCTGTCTCTAGTGGCATTGCTGTAGGATCCTGGCTTGGGACCGGCTCCTGGCCCTCCCAGCAGCGTCTGCCCTCCCCTCACTAGAACGGATATTTACCCCTGTCTTTGTGCCCTTGTCATTGGCTACCCCTCCTCCAGAAGCTTAAGATTTTGCTTTAGAGGAGAGAAGGGTCTGGATGGGGTTGGGATGGGGGTAGGGGATTGGAGCTGTGGTTCCGGTTTCTTTTTCTTCCTCTGGTGGCTCCTGACCCCCTCTTCCAGGCCTGTACCCCCAGGGAGGCTCCCCTGCACTCCTGCCCCTGCCCGTCCTTTTTGTAAGCCCCCAAGGAGGTCCTTGGAGAAGACCTGGAGCGGTGGGAACTGTCCTTGGGTCTGGAGAGTCCTCACTATCAACAGAGCCCCTACTCAGCCTTTAGCAGTTCATTAACGTCTGAGCTGATTCCTTCCTGCCAGCTTCTATGGTGGCTGGCTCTGCCCCTGGTGAGATGTGTCCCCACCCTGTCCCTCCTGGAAGGACCTTGTTCCTCCTTGGCCTTCTGGCTATGTGGTTGCCCTGTGACCTTATCTCTGTGGGTTCAAGGAAGTGTCATGAGTTTGTAGTTTGTCGGCCTTACTCACTGTTAGCCTGGGAACCACGTTCTAGCTCCTTGATGGAAGTCCCTCCTCCCCCCCAACCTGATCTGTGTGTTTAAGTGATGCTGATTGAAATGCGTTTTTCTCTCTGAAATGCTATATCCCGTCACAGAGTAATTCTGGAGCTCCTTTCCATTCGTGGTTCCAGGCTGAGAATTGTAGGTGTTAGATACAGGGCATCATCGGAGGAAAGATGGTACCAGATGTCAGGTGCCAGGTGACAGCCCTGGGTGAGAGCTGCCCGTGGTAATAACTTTACCAGTTGGGATAATCTTCAGCCTTATCTGAGTGAAGTCTGCTGCCTGGGGGAATGGCGATCAACTTAGGGGGTACTAACTTACCATTTTTTACATCTTTTTAGACCCTGGAAGCTATCCTGAATTTCAAATACTCCGGAGGCCCGGGCCACATTGAAGGATATTACAGGAACCTCTCCCTGGGGCTGCACGTAGAGGTTGAGCCATCTGTGTTCTTCACACGAGTCAGTACTCTGCCGGCAACCAGGTAAATGCACCTCTGCTCTTGGACCACCTTGTTCTAGAGCCTGAGGGCACTGCGTTTGGAATTCTGACCTTGGTGTTCGTTTTGGTCCCATTGTTCGCTGTGCTGAGTTATTTAACCTCCCCGGGTCTTCATCAGAAAAACAGGCAGTGTAGAGCAATGCCGCTTCTGTTAGATGGGAGTGACTGGACTTCACACCTTCTACCGTGCTGTAGTAATGTTGTTGGCGGTGCAGTATGCTTGCTTGTGGTTGTCATCCTGCAGGACACGGTTCCCGCCCGTTGTCCCGAGCCTGGAACTCACTCCAGTCTGGTTCAGCTCTCCTGCTAGCAGGGGCGCAGCAGACGGCTCCCTGTCTTGGAGACCCCTGGAGGCGTCCAGCCTATCTGTCTGTGTCACTTCGGGCGCCCCAGGAAGACTGTGCAGGCAGGGCCAGGCTGCCCAGCGTCTCAGCCCCATCTTTGCGGAGCTCCCAGCCATCTGGAGCGTGGGGTTATTTCTGCCCAGAGCACCCTACTTGCAGGAGGCTTTCTCTCTTGATCACTTCCCCAGGCCTAGTCTTCCTTTAGGGAGAAAGAAACCAGTTTGTCTACTTCAAACCCGGAAGTGGTCAGAGATACTAGAGGTTACTCCTCCCTTAGGTGGGAGAATGACAGTTTCTCACCCCCAAATTTGACCTGTGATGAACTGGGAGCTGTAGGGTCTGAAGCACTGGGTGGGGCTCCAGCCAAATGGAGACCCTCTGGGGTCAGATTCCTGCCCAGGTGGTGAGCAGCCTTTGGAAGGCAGGTCCTGACCACCCCTGGGCATGTCCACATTCTCATGTCCAGGGGCACATTACATCTCGGGGGAGGGTAGAGTGGGCTAGTGTTACTTTTTGTTGTTGTTGTTGTTAATAAATTTATTTATTTTTGGCTGCGTTGGGTCTTTGCTGCTGCGCGCGGGCTTTCTCAAGTTTCGGAGAGCGGGGGCTACGCTTCGTTGCGGTGCGCGGGCTTCTCATCGCGGTGTCTTCTTTTGTTGCGGAGCACGGGCTCTAGGTGCGTGGGCTTCAGTAGTTGTGGTATGTGGGCTCAGTAGTTGTGGCTCGCAGGCTCTAGAGGGCAGCCTCAGTAGTTGTGGCGCACGGGCTTAGTTTCTCCGCGGCATGTGGGATCTTCCCGGACCAGGGCTCCAGCCCATGACCCCTGCATTGGCAGGCAGATTCTTAACCACTGTGCCACCAGGGAAGTCCCAGTATTACTTATTTTTAATGGAGTTAAGGCTATACTTACCTGTCTATCCTTGACCGTGGGGGAGAGACCATCACATGCAGCGTCCCTCTCCCCTCCACCAGTGGGCTCTATAGTCCACACAGTATAATAGAGGGACGTTAATGTCGATATAAAACTCTCTTTAGAGTGATACAGCCCCCAGAAGTAAGGGTAGTTTCAGTTCATAGGAAAGACTGCTGTTCTCCCCAGCCATTGGAGAATGGCTTCGGCAAGAATTAATGTCTTTCCTTTGGGCTTTTCAGCCCAAGCACATTTTGATCACATTTCATCATCTATCACTTTTTCAACCCACAGAGTAATGGTCTTTCTTGCCAGCGCTTGCCTCTGTTTTGAATTTGTATAAAGCGTCAAAGCACTTGCCGGCGGGAAGCTTTGGCAAGGATGCCTGCCAGGTGCTGTGAGAGTTTTTCAGGCCCTTCCTGTGCTTTGGTCCGCTCCTGGTGTGTGTTCTTTCTCATCCCCTCATCTCCTGCTGCCACTGCTCATATAAATAGGTCTTAGAAGCAGCACAGGTTGTCACTGAGTTGGATTATTTTCGCCTTATTGATATCTGGCTTCCATGTCATGGCCCCTGCAGTTCTTAATGACAATTTAAGATGAGAAAAATGTTGCCTTGTGGTTTGGTGCACATGTACACTCAGAAGAGTTGGTGGTTAGCTGACGTGCTGTTCGGCTCCTGGTTACCCGCCTGTTGACCTCACTCTCTTTCTTTTGGCCTACGTGTTTCTTTTCCCTGCTCTTGGGATTGAGATTTGATTTCCTCTAATCCTCCCTTTCCTTTCCTGCTAAGTCTAACTGAGCCCCAAATCCTGTGGGTGGAGCTGATGTCCCTGCATTCCACTGCACGTCTTTGCCATCTTTCCTTGGGACTCTAGAAATACTTGCCTACTCAGTCCCCCTGCCTCTAACCCTGCTCCGGCATCGTCCTGTAAACACACGTGAACGTTCCCACGTCACCGTCTGGCTTAAAGACTTTCCCAGTGCCTACGGGATAAAGTTCAAAGTCCCCACTCTGATATTCAAGGTACTTAAAATTTTGATCTAGGCATTTCTCTTCAGCTGTTTGTCCCCAGTCCCGCCACACTTCATGTGAAAGACACTTTGCTTCTCACCATCACCAGGACGTGTCAGGACAGCTTACTCCAGTGTGCCTTTGCATACCTCCTTTTCTAAAACTGTTCTTTTTCTTAAACTACCATTCCTTCACTTAACCTTTTGGAAAATGTCTGTTTGCCATTGATATATGTTACATTTTTATAAAATTTTCCTGACCATGACTAGGCATAGTTGGGGTCCTTCTGTGGGTTACCCTGTACATTCTTTGTATGTCTAATAAAGCACTTAGCAGACTGTAAACCTTTAAACCAACACCTCCAATGTTTTGGGTGCTATGTGAAGCACCCACTGGGATCAGAGATGGACAGAGAACACAGTCCTTGTGTTTTATCAGCCTGGTAAAAGCTCATCAGGCAGAGATAATACCAGATGGAAACTCGGATCTACATTAAGGAATGATGACTCCCGGAAATAAAGTGAATAGGTTAGGTATGAGATTTTTTATCCTCGCTTTTTGATTTCTTTAAAAGACTACTGACTGTCTAAGAAAGAAATAATAGCATTTAATTTTGTAGTGCATATCATATAAAGAAGTAGAATATGTAAAAAAAAAAAAAAAGTCATACAAATGGAAAAAGAGGGAGAAATGGACATTTTTATATGCAAAATGTTATATTATTTGAAGTTAGAATGTGATGTTAGAGACGCATGTTGTAAAGCCTTGAGCAATGACTTAAGGTATGGATAGTATACCAGGAGAGATAAAACAGAACACTAAAAAATAACCCCCCAAAGGGGGAAAGAGGTGGCAAGAAAGGAGAAGAAAAGAACCAGGAACATATAGTTAAGTAGAAACAAATAGCAGTGTGGTAGATTTAAACCCACTGTACCAAGAATTACATTAAATGGAACTGAACTAAATGCTCCATTTAAAATCTTTGCCCCCCGAGTTACAGAGATACTCTGCCACTTTTTCTTTGAGGAGGTTTATAGTTAAAGTTTTTCCCAGAATCTGTCTCAAATGAAGTTTTGTGCATGATGTGACGTATGGATGAAAGACTTAAATAGTTGGGGAGAGATACCATGTTTATTGATTGGAAGAGTCAGTTACTGCTAGGATACCAGTTTCCCCAAATTTGATTATAAATTCAATGCAATCCCAATTAAAATCCCAACAGGAATTTTTTGGGGGGGGTGGTGGTGGAAGTTGACAAGCTGTTTTAAAAATTATTTCACAATGGAACAGATTATTGCCAATGGAATAGGCAAATGACTTGACAGAAAAACAAAGTTGGAGGACTTAGGCTATACGACTTTAAGACTTAACATAAAGTTACAGTAATCAAGAGAGAATGCTATTGTTGTAAAGATAGATCAACGGACCATAATAGATGGTCCAGAAATAGACTCACTCATGTATGATCAATTGATCATATGACCAACAAGGTATGAAAACAATTTTATGTGGAATGAAAATCTTTCCAACAAATGATGCTGGAAGAACTGGACATATATGTGGTGGGAAAAAATGTGGAAATTGTCATGCTGTATAAAAATACAAGAGCCAACTCTCTATGTTTTCTATAAGAAACTCACATTAAATATGCACAGTTTAAAAGCAAAAATATGGGGGGGGGAAAGGCATGCCATGTTAACAGTAATCGTAAGAAAGATGGCATGGATATATTATCAAATAAGTAGACTTTCAGGAGAAAAAGAGAGAGTAAGCAGATAATTTGTAATGATGGAAGGGTCAAGTCATCAAGAGTCCCTGACAATCCTAAATGCAAATGCACTTAGAAACATAACTTCAAAATAAAACCGACATCTGAAGGGAGAGATGGAAAACAGATAATTATAGTTGGATATTTCAACACTTGTATCTCAGTTTTTGACAGAACAAGGAGACAGAAAATTAGTAAAAATATAGAAAGCTTGCACAGGACTAGTAAACAACTCCAGCTAACTGATATTATAGAACACTAAATGCTTACGCTAGAAGTTGAACGGCTTAAAATCAGTGGTATAAGTGTCTATGTAAGATAAAGAAGAACCAAATGTACCCAGAATAAACTGAAGTAAAAGAAAATAATAATAAAGAGTGGATAGGAATGAAATAGAAAATGAAAAAATAATGTGTAAACTAAATGGAACCCAAAGTCGATTCTTTGAAAAGATTAATGAAATTAGTAAACTATAGCCAGGATGTTCAGAATTTAAAAAAAGAGAGTGAACACACAAATTACTAATAATGAGAATGAAAGAGGGGGGCATGGCTAAATTCTGCAGACGTTAAAAGAATAATAAGAGTGTACTGTGAGAAATCATATTCCAATAAATTTGACAACTTAAATGAAATGGAAAAAAATTTTGAAAGACATGAATTACTAAAGTTGGTACAAGAGAAAATAGAATCCCTGGGATAGTAATATCAGTTAAAGAGTTTAATTTTTAGTTTTAATTAGTTAATTAGTTTTAATTCTTAATTAAAATTTTTCCATGAAGCAAAGATTTCTCAGATGGGGTGAGAAACTACTAACCATAAAATTAAAAGTTGATAAGATGGTTTTTATCAAAATTAAAAACTTCAGCTCATCAAAAAGCAAGCTCCATATTGGGAGAAAATATTTACAATACACTTATGCAACAAAGGTCTGTATCCAACATGTACCATGAAGTCCTAAAAATAAATACCCAAGAGACCAAAAATGGGTGGAATTTAAACTCCAGAGAACCCTTTGAAGTCAGCATTGCTGTATGGAGATGTTAAGTAACTCACCCTGGTTGCACATTAATGAGAAAAAGAGATTAGATTTGAATTCTGGCCTTCTTGGCACCAAAACCCATGCTCCCTGCCACACATACTCTGAACTGGGATTCTAGAGACCTGGGTTTCCCTTGGCCCCCTGTGTCTTTGCAAGCATCTCTGTATCTCTCGCAGCTTCAGCCCTCCTGTCCCTCACTGGAGTGATCACCGGCTCTGCTCACCTCATGGGGGATAAGAGAATCAAATTAAACAGTAGAGGGCCCAGTGTTTTCTCAAAGCCAAAGCACAATATAGATGGGAGGTGGAATTCTCATTGCTTTTTTTTTTTTTTTTACCATTCTCCTTCCTTCAGGGGTGTACCTAGGTTTCAGCTGACTTTTATTTAGGAGATCAATTACCATTAAGATTCACTTTTTACACCAAGCTGCCTGGTAATGTTGTTAGGGACCAGATTGAAATGGATTGGGCCATGCCTCCCTGTCTGAGTGCCTGGCCTCCCCCACTGCAGGAGCAACTTCTTTCTAGGCTGCTAGGATAAGTGGTCCAGTCTTACACATTGCTACTCTGAGCTCTGTGGAAAATACACTCCCCTGAGCAGGGCATAAGGTGTGGGAGTTGTTACATTCTGAATGAAAATCATACAACCTGACACACCATGGCGCTTCTCCCCGGACATTTAGAAGAAAAATTCCGTTTCCCTCATGGAGTGGGACCGCTCCACGCTGTAGGGAGCCTCTGCTCACAGACATGTAATAAAGGCAGTTTCAATGTCGGATTTCATCACGGTTGATCTTTTTCAAGTTGCTGTGTTGATTTAAGTTGGTTTTAAATTTAACAACAATTTAGAATTTTAACAAGCACAGGATTCAGAACCCATTGTACCTGTATCTAATTTCAAATTTTGATCCTCCCACTTATTTGCCCTGTGGTCTTGAGCAAGTCATTCCTGTTTCTTTAAGCATCATTTTTCTTCATCTTGAAATGGAGAGAACACTGATCTTGCAGGGCTGTGGTAAGGTTTAAAGAATGCATCAATACACAGGGCGTCTAATACAGTGCCTGACACAGGTAGAAAACTGAGAAACGGCGGTTGTCAAGGGCAAGGTCAGGGACTCCCCCTCTTCCATGTGGCAGTGGCACAGGGACAGCCCAGCTGGGGACTCACGTCTGGGTGGCTGGTACGAAGACCAGGGCTGTGTTACTCAGAGGGAAGCCCTCGCCTGCCCGGCAGCTTCACCCTCTTCACAGCCGTCACTGAGGCTGGGCTGTGAGGGGCACCCTGGGGAGGACAGAGGAGGGGAGGTGGACACCTGCACCGAGACCTGCTTCTGTGATGGGCGGGGGCTGGGTCTGCCCCAGGGCTCCCATCTCTCTCTAACCCATTCATCGAATCTTTGGTGGGAGGAGCTTAATGACAACGCATTTGCTCCATCCCTTCCTGCTCCTGTTGACTTGTGTTCCCCGAAACGATGAGCACGCTTTTCATCGTCTTTCCAAGCGTTAACATAGTGTAGGTCTGCACAGGCAGGAGCTGGGACCCCGCCTCCCATGGCAGGAGCAGCTGGGCATGTTACTTAGGTTGACACAGCAGCTAACACCCTCTGGTCCCCAGTGTCACCAGTTAGGAGCTGCCCAGGCGGTGAACCATCTCCCATTTTTCTGTCTCCACTCGCACAGCTGTACCTTGAAGGGACCTATTTTACGTCTCAACCATACATATTATTAAAGTATTACAATCAATAATTTTAAGTGATCTGTATTTTATTTTGAACTGTTACATTATTGAATGTTATGTGTTAATGTTCATTTAAAAATGCTATCAATATTCATTATTTAAAGACAGATTTAAAGATTGCTCTACTTAACAAGTAATATACACTAATTATGTTAAGAAGTATGATTTGTAAACATCAATTAAAAAGGCCCATGTCATACTTGATTTAGGGATTGAGCGTATGTTAAAAGGTAGATTGTCTATCATCAACAGCTGGCCAGAGTTTTTTGTGACCTTCCATTTAGAATTTTTGCGTTTGGCATTTTCAGAGTTTTAATCATTATAGAGTTAATTGCAAATGATGCTACATGAACCATGATGTCAAGTTATTTTTAAGTACGTTTCCATCCTTTTTGAATTGGGCTTGTCTTCATTCCCAGAAAGTGAAAAGCCAAATATGACATAGTTGTCATTATATGTTATCTTTTTAACCTTGGATTTTGAGGCACAAGTGTCTTGGTGCTCATTTTTGTGCCCCTTTTAACATGTGGTCTTCATGGTTCTTTTCTCGTACCTGTGGTCCATTATGAGTGCAAAGTAGACAGTATAACAGAGAGTAAATGATGTGTTCATCACGACCACGGTGGCGCTGAGCGCTGGGCCCTGGTGAGGTGGCGCAGTGCTGTGGCTGAGCCAGGAGCGTGTTGGTCTGACCTCCACCACCCCCGGGCACTCTCGCTGCATGTACACACGAGCTGTATGGAAACATTGTTTGCATACCACACAATTCACCCACTTAAGCTGTATAATTTAGTGTTTTTAGTATAGTCACAGAGTTGTTCAACCATTGCCACCATCTAATTTTAGAACTTTTCATTCTCCCGGTAGAAACCCTGTACCCATTAGCAGTCCCTCCTCCCCCTCCCCTACACGACCACAAATCTACTTTCTGTCTCTAGATTTGCCTGTTCTAGAAATTTCATGTAAGTGGAATCATACAAAATGTGACTGGCTTCTTTCACTTAGCATAATGTTGTCAATGTTCACCCACAAGGAAGTATCAGTATGGCATATCTTTTTATGCTGAATAATATTTCACGGTGTGGATATGCTACATTTTGTTTATCCATTCATTAGTTGATGGGTTGATTCCACTTTTTGGCTGTTGGGAACGATGCTGTTATGAACATTCACATACCAGTTTTTGTGTGGACCAGTTTTCATTTCTCTTGGGTATACCTAGGAGTGGAATTATCAGATCATGTGATAACCGTTTAACCATTTAAGGAGCTGCCTGACCATTTTCCAGCTCGGCTGCACCGTCTTACATTCCCACCCAAACCTTCAAGCAGTGCTTGAAGGTTCCAATTCTGCACATCCTTGCCGATGCTTGTTATCCTATGTGTCTTTTGGATTCTAGCCGTTCCAAATTTTTTCCTCTAAAGGGAACATTTTAAAACATTATTTTAAAACGTACTCATTACTAGAAGAAAATAACAACAGTTAGTAGTAGATTCAATATCTACCATGTGCCAGGTCTACGAAGGACTTTCAACAACCCTATAAGGTAAATTCTATTGTTACTCCCATTTTATAGGTGAGAAAACTGAAGCACAGAAAGGTCAAGTAACTAATTTTTAAAGACAAATAATAATAAGTAGTAAAGACTCAAATCGAAGATGTGTCTGACTTCAGAGTCCATTCATTACCTTTCACAGTTATTATGTATGTCTAGGTGATGGGATAATGGAAGATGATTTGTTCTTTTTGTTAGTTTGATTGGTTCTTAGTAATTTCAAAATCTATTCAATAAATATGATTTGATTTTTTAACCAGGGAAAAAAGTTAGTGAAAGATAAAATTGGAAAACATGTATAAAATAATTGTTAAAGATAAATTTGCAAATCTGGTAATCCTCCATGCCGGTCATTATATTTCGTTTACCTTCATGTTGACAAAGCATTTTTTGGTATCCTTTTGCCAAAGCATGATAATCTAAGCAACTTACAATAATCTTTCTCTGCATAAATGGCAGTTTTACTTAAGGCTGCCACCAACTCCAGAACTATTACATTAAGATGATGAATCAGGAAATTTGCACAAGTAGGCTGGTGAGTTTATCATTACCTAGTAATAATGAAAAAATGTGTTCTAATTTCCCAAAAGCGCTAAGGTGAATTTTTATTTATTTAGTATTGATTTGTATAGGGAATTTTATCTGGTACTTTATGAAAGATAAATTAAGCAAGATATTTGCAAAAAAAAAAAAAAAAAAGAGTACTCATTAAAAAATCAGAAACAGAGGCCCTTCCTGCCTTCATTATGTGCAGCCCCCCAAGACCCGTCAGAGGCCAGGTTGTGTGTCAGCCGTCCACAGGGAACTGTTCCCACATTTCAGTTGGTCACCAGATCTGTCCTTTCCACTTCAGTAGCTCTGCATTGACTCAGGCGTGTCACCTTTGTCCCTTGGGCCAGCCTCTCCCTCCCTTTCTTGGACAGTTGCTACAGCCTTTCAAAGTCTCTTGCTTTCGTTTTCTCTTTCCAGTTCTTTCTCCAAATAGCTGCTGAAGTGTTTGTTCTAAAACGCAAGCATGAGTTTGTCCCTCCTTTAGGGTCCTTCCACGAGTCCCTGTCGTCTGTAAGTCATGTTTCGGTTCCAGAGCTTGGCACACAAGGCTTTGCACAGTCTGACCCAGCCTGTCTGCCTTGCCTTTTCCTTTCCCCACCCCACGCGCCTCCTCACTCCGCGGAGACCCCTGCAAGCTCCCCGCACAGTCCGTGCTGCTCCAGCCCTGTCTGCTCGCATGCTCTGCTCTGTCCGCCTGCAGGCCTGCTCTCAAGCCTTTGGTGCCTCAGCGAATGCAAGAGCCGCTTCCTTCCAGAAGCCTCCCCTGCTTGTTTCCTGTGTCTCTGTGCCACTGCCGCCCACTTGTCTTTCTCACCAGTAAGACTCAGCTTCTTCCAACCCCAGGCCCGGAGGACACCAGAGCCCTGGGCGTGACCTCCGAGGCGCTGATTCGTTGTCCCCTGCAGAGCCAGGGGATCTGTTTCAGGTGGTCCTCACATCACACTTTGGGAAACCCAGTTCTAATGGACAGTAAATCTACTGTCAGAGTCTTCAGCAAGATTTGGAAGCTCCGTAATCTGTGTGGCAGAGGTGAAGATGAGATGATATCACCCGAAGAACATTCTGATTGTTTGTTCTATTTTTTTTTTTTTGTCACTTTAGATTGAATAAGCTCCCTGGCTTTCTTAAGACTTACAAGAAAGCTCTCCATCCTGAAACTGACTACTAATTTTTCAGGAAAGAAGGCTGATTGATAACAGGCAGGCTTATGAAACTTTAAAAGACCACACGGGTTTGGCCAAAGGTGTATGTGACCGTCACTACCGGTCTGGCTGTGTCTTCACTCACTTTACCGCGCCCCTAGGATTTATGGAACGGTGATGTTTGGACCCTGCAGGGGCTGGGAGAATTCGGCCAGACTCGGAGAGAAAGAGCCCCACTTAACTTTCTGGGCATGGTGCCATGGTTTTTAGACAGACTCAGACCTTGGCGTGGGAATTTCTCATAGTCACTTTTAGCTGAGTCAGTATTGAATAATTAGCTGGGATTGCTTTGTTGGCAGGGCTGTGTGCTTTCCCTTTTGCTGCTCCAGTGACTGCAACCAAGCTAATAATAATCACCACCCCTCACATTTATGTAATATTCTGCTTGTAGTTTTACAAAGCACTTTCACTTTTTTCCCCATTGGAGCCTCCTAATAATTCCATGACATAGGCATTCTTGTCCTTGTTGGGGAAACTGAGACTCAGAGAAATTAAATGACTTACATAAGATATTATATACCCATTAAGCAACAAAACTGGTATTCTGATAAGAAATCTTCAGACTTCGAATCGTTTCCCTTGTACCAAATGCCTTATTTGCTCAGGCTGCTTTCAGATGGCTTCTTTCCTTTTGCTTTTTAAAGTTTAGTTTGATTAGGATGTCTCTGGGCATAGATTTTTAAAAATTTATGCTGCTTGGGGTTTGCTGAGCTTCCTGAATCTGTAAGTTTATGTTATTTGCCAAATTTGGGGAATTTTCAGCCATTATTTCTTCAACAGCTGTGTGTGCGTTTTGTTTTGTTTTGTTCGTCTCAAACTCCTATGACATGACTTTTAGAGCTTTTCTTGTCTCATAAGATTGTTTTTATCCCGTTTTTTTCTCCCAGCTGTTTCCATTGGATAAATTATTAATCTGTCTTCAAATATATTAGTTTAATTCCTGTGTGGTTCAAAAAAATACTTGTGTGATTTTTACTCTTTTAAAGTTGCTAGGGGTTTTTTTCATGGCCTAGAAATGGTTTATTTTGGTAAATGTTGCATATAACTTGAGAAGTATGGATATCCTACTTTTCTGGGGGGATGGAATGTTCACTAAGCATCAGTTAGATCCAGTTAGTCAATGGTATTGTTTGTTTTATATCCTTTCTCATTTTATGTCTACTCATTCCCTCAATTACTCAGATAATTCACTACCTGGTGAATTTTTCAGTTCAGTTTTTTCTTTTCTAAAGTGTCTCTTTGTTTCCTCTTTATATCTTCTATTTCTTTGCTGAGATTTTATCTTTTCATTTGTTTCAAGTGTGTTTGCCCTTACTTTGCGGAACGTATTTAAAGTCTTTTTCTGTTAAGACTTTCATCTTGAGGTTGTTGTCTGTTGATTTTATTTTCCTTTGCAAGTTGGCTTTTTCCCGGGTTCTTCCTGTGCTGAGTAGTTATAGACTATATTATGGACATTTCAAATATAATGTTGTGAGATGCTGAGGTCTTGTTTGAATCCTGCAGAGAATGCTGATATTTTTGTTCTGGTGGGTGGTCCACACCATGGTCCCGTAGTGCCTTCTGTGGGCTGTGCTGCGGTTCTGGTTTTAGAGTCTGTGGTTCTCCTTGGATCAGTCCTGTGTGTGCCACCCACTGTTCTTCCTTGGAGCTCAGTTACCAAAGCCCATGGTTTGCTCAGGATCCAGCCCCTCGTGCTTGCTCCACAGTGAGCCCAGGTCAGGTACCACTTTAGCAAATTGCTCTCTTCATCTCTCTCCTTTCCATAGTCTCCCCAGCTCTGTCCAGGGGCCTCCCTTCGCTGTCTGCCCACAGCAAAGCCAAGGTTTGAGTTCTTCCTCTGTGTGTCTCTGTGTGGGACTAATTGGTCAGAGGACAGAGAGGAAAATAAAAGTGATGGGGACTGGCCCTGTGCTTATGGGACCTCAGTCCCTTGGATCAGAGAGGTGGTTTCCTGCCCTCGGAGTTGTATGTGCCGTGCAGCCATGACTGCCATCGTGGCACTGTCGCATAGCAGTACTGCCCAGGGGCTGGGCTAGGAGAAACGGAGGAGAAAAAAGAAAAAAAGAAAAAGCCCAGAGGGCCCCCCAACACACCTTCATGGTGCCCTCTCCCACGCCTTGGACCTGGGACAGAGGCAGCTCGCGGAACTCTGCCTGTCTATACCTGATGGGCACCTCCGAGCCGCCTTTCAGGACGGGTAGGACTGAGGGAGATGGAAACTCACTCTGAAGTTCAGAGAAACTTCGATTTCAGATCTCCTTCCCAAATCCACCTTCTATAGTTTACTTTTCGAATCTTCAAATAGCTGCTCCGTGCATTATATGTACGATTTATAGTTGGGTTCAGTAGGAGAGACGCAGTGGATTATTTGTACTTAACGCCATCTTTTCCATAATAGGAACTCGTCATTGTTTTTAAAACATGAACCAATTCATGTCACTCATCTGCTTAAGACTCTAAAGATAGCTTCCCATCATACTTAGAATAAAATCCAAACTTTCTGTCACGACCTTTCCTCTGTCATTAATTTCATACCACTCTCCTCTTGGCTCGTTCTGTTCCTTGATGACACCATGCCTTAAGATTTGGCCTTCACTGCTTTCTCTGGAAAGCAGTCCTCCAAGACCTTCACATGATTGCCTTCTTGTTGTGTGGATCTGAAATGAAATGCTATTTCATCAGAGAGGCCCTCCTTTGCCGTCACATCTGAAGTCAGTTTTTAATCTCTGTTTATGATTTCAGGAGATGCACTTAATTAAAAAGAAAATTTGTTATCCACGCGTCTTGTTCTCTGCCTCAAGTCCTAGCCCACGTTTTACACCAGCCATCTCTGTGGCAGCCAGATTTATGCAGGGGTAACTTGACAGCACCTCACCTCAGCTGTGCTGTGTAGCTCTCGAGTTCTGGAATGTCTGAAAGCCTTCTCCAGGACTGCAACACAGGTGCACACGCCGCACGGTGTGGGGAGTCGGAGAATTGCCCCCTTTCGGGGGGAGCTTGACCAGGGAGGGCGGGGGCTGGTGGAGAAGTAATCCCCTCTCCTCTGCCTGAGGTGCACACTTCAAGGCACAGTCCGTGACTCTTCAGAGGGACCAGCAGGGTGAGCGCCAGCGGTCCACACGGTAGCCAGCTCAGTAAGGCACCGTGGTGCTGCGTTCTCACCGCATCCCGTGCCCCCGCCCTGCTCCCCTCAGCATCCCCTTCCCAAACACCTGCCCCACTCCAGCCCTCTTCTCAGGCTCTGCCTCCTGGGGGGAACCCCGGCTAAGACAACATTCTAAGTGACTTTAAAAATACCTCTTATAAAACATGTCTTACATCTTATAAGCAACATATAAAGAAAAGTCAAGGGGATGATAATCTATCCAACCACACAAATTTGTCAAATTTTTACATTTCACTGTATTTGCATCTGTTTTTCTAATTTAAAGAAAGAAAAATGAAACTGTTAAAACTCTTGTGTGCTCCTCTGTGACCCTATTCTCTTCCTCTCTCACCAGGAGTGACTACTACCCTACAGTTGATTATTATAAGCAATATAGAGTATTTTTAAATATTTTAAACTTGATATAAATGTGTAACTATCTCCTGCAACTTGCTATTCACTCAGCCTTATTAACATGAGACTTAACCTGTAGTGAGGTTTGTAGTTCTTAATTCATCTTCGCTTATATATAGGTTTCCAGTGTATGACTGTTACAGATTTATTTATCTGCTCTCCAGTTGGGTGCGCTTCGTTAAAAGCAGTTCTTTGATTTTATAAATGAGGCTGCAATGCACATTTTAGGAAGCATCCTTGTGCCGAACTCTGAGAGTTGGTCCAAGATACATGCCTACAAGTTGAGTCGTTATATCAAAGTTGTGCCAACCTGCCCTGTGAAGGGGTTGTACCAGTTTACACCCTTAGCAGCACTGAATGAGGATTCCCATGATTCTTGCTGATCTACATCTTGGCCAACACTTGGTCTTAGAGCACATTTTAAACATTTCCAATAGGTTGGGTGGGAAATCATACCTGAGGGTTTTCTCTCCATTTCTCTGACTACTAGTTGTATTGAGCTTCTGTTCCTATATATTGGCCATTGGATTTCCTCTGCTTTAAATTGTCCACTCTTGTTCTGTGCTCAATTTTCCATTGGATCATTTCTTTCTTATTGATTTACAGGAGTTCTTTATCAATTCAGAATTCTAACCCTTTGTCAGGTTTATGTGTTGCAAACACCTTTTCACAGCTAGCTTTTCTTTGCTTTGATTTTAATGTTTTTCCTTGTACAAAAGTGCTTCATTTCAGTGCAGCCAAACATTTCAGTCTTTTCCGTTATATATTTTTCCAGCTTGATTGAGGTAAAATTGTATATATTTAAGGTGTACAGTGTGATATATACATTGTGAAATGGTTAACACAGTCATGTCACATTTCATTTCACATTTCAAGCTCATTAATGTATCTATAACCTCTCATAGTTACCTTTTGAGTGCCTAGTGAGAACACTTAAGATCTAATCTCTTTGCAAATTTCAAGTATACAACGCAGTATTCTTAACTGCGGTCACCATGCTGAATATTAAATCTCCAGGATTTACTCATCCTGCATAACTTAAATGCGTAACTGAAACTTTGTATCCTTTGACCAACCTCTCCCCCTTTCCCCCACCCCTCTACCCCTGGTTAACCACCATTCTGCTCTCTGCTGTTATGAGTTCAACTAATTGAGATTGTACGTATAAGTGAGATCATGCAGTATTTGTCTTTCCGTGTCTGGCTCATTTCACTTAGCATAATGTTCTCTGGGTTCATCCATATCACAAATGGTGGGATTTTCTTTTTTCTCATGGCTGAATAATATTATGGTGTGTGTGTGTGTGTGTGTGTGTGTGAAAGGGGGAGAGAGAGAGAAGGGGGTAGAGAGAGAGAGAGAGAGAGAGAGAGAGAGAGAGAGAGAGATGGGTTTTTTTATTCACTCATCTGTCAATGGACACTTAGGTTTTCCCATATTTTGGCTATTATGAATAATGCTGCAGTGAATATGGGAGTGCACTTATCTCTTTGAGATACTTATTTCATTTCCTTTGGATATATACCCAGAAGTGAGATTGCCGGATCATATGGTAGTTCTATTACTAATTTTTTGAGGAAGTTATACACTGTTCTGTAATGGCTATACCAATTTACATTCCCACAAGTGCATGACAGTTCCCTTTTCTCCACATCCTCACCAACACTTATTGGTCTCTTTAATAGCCATTCTAACAGCTGTGAGGTGATATCTTATTGTGGTTTTGATTTGTATTTCCATGATGATTAGTGATGTTAAGCACCTTTTCATATAGCTGTTGGCCATCTGCACATCTTCTCTTGAGAAATGTCTATTCAGGTCTTTTGCCAACTTTTTAATTGGATGATGATGATGATTGCTATTGCTATTGAGTTGTTTGTGTTTCTTATGTATTTTGGGTATTAACCCCTTTTGAGACCTACTGTATCCAAATATTTTTTCTCATTTTGTAAGTTGCCTTTTCACTCTGTTGATTGTTTCCTTTGCTGTGCAGAAGCTTTTAGTTTGCTACAACCCCACTTAATCTGTTTTTGCTTTTGTTGCCTGTGCTTTTGGGGTTATTTCCAAAAAGTCATTGCCCAGACCTATGCCAAGAAGGTTTTCCCCTGTTTTCTTCTAGTAGTTTTACAGTTTCAGATCCTGCAGTTAAGTCTTTAATCCATTTTGAGTTGATTTTTGTATATGGTGTGAGGTAAGGGTCCAGTTTCATTCCTCTGCGTGTGAATATCCATTTTATCCAACATCATTTATTGAGGAGACTGTCCTTTTCTCATTGTGCGTTCTGGTGCCCTGGTTGAAGATCTCTTTATATTTTGTATGTCTTGTAACTCATTTGAGAAATCTTTCCCTCTTTCAAGGTCAGAAGTTGTTCACCTGTATTTTCTTCTATAGGATTTTAAATATTACTTTTTACATTTATATATTCAGTCTGTTTGGAACTTATTTTTGTTTATGGTGTGAGGTAGGGATATCATTTTCTTTCTATCTGCATAACCATTTTTCCAGCACTGTTTATTGAATCTCCTTCTTAATAATCAACACTGCTACTTTGGTCACATATCCATTACCTTATTATATTCATGGATCTGCTTCTGGGCTGTTTTTCCCTTCATTGATGTGTTTATCACTGCCCCACTGCCTTCATTTTTACAGCTCTGTGACAATTCTTGATATCTGGTTGGCCAAATGTCTTCCAAAAATTTTCCTCGTTGTTGTTTTACATGTTCTTGGCCCTTTGATCTTAGATATAAATTTTAGAATCAGTGTATCAAGTTTGACCAAAACCAGAACAATGTTGGGATTTTTTATTGAGTTGCATTAAATTTATATACATTTGGAAAGAAGTGAGTTATTTAAAAATACTGGGCTTCCCTGGTGGCGCAGTGGTTGAGAATCTGCCTGCCAATGCAGGGGACACGGGTTCGAGCCCTGGTCTGGGAGGATCCCACATGCCGCGGAGCAACTGGGCCCGTGAGCCACAACTACTGAGCCTGCGCGTCTGGAGCTTGTGCTCCGCAACAAGAGAGGCCGCGATGATGAGAGGCCCGCGCACCGCGATGAAGAGTGGCCCCCACTTGCCACAACTAGAGAAAGCCCACGCACAGAAACGAAGACCCAACACAGCCAAAAATAAATAAATAAATAAATAATTAAAAAAAAAAAAATACTGAGTTTTTCTATCCTTGAACATAATACATCTCTGCATTTATTCATCACCTTTAATGTCATTTCATAAAACTTCAGAATATTTTTCACAAACATCCTGCATATATTTTGTTAGATTTATTTCTAGGTACATTATTATTGTAAATATATTTTCTTAAAAATTATATTTTGTAATTGTTTTTAGTTGATATATAGGAATGCTGTTGTTATTGATTTTGTGTGTGGATGTGTGTCTTAACCCTGTATTTAGCAACCTTTTTGAACCTATTTTTCCTAATTTTATCAAATATGACTAAATTTTTTTCACTTTTAATTCCTCTTATCTTTCCCAGCCCTGTCCCCTCACAAGAGTGTGAGTTCCGTGAAAGCAGAGATCCTGTTTCTCTTGTTCACTTCCATATCCCAAGTGCTTAGAATAGTACCTGGCACACAACAGGTACTCAGTAGATACTTATATTTGTTGCATGAATTAATAAATAAAATTAATTGTCCTAATTCTAGGTAGGAAATAGTGCGTACTAACTATATAGATGTGGCTTCACGCGCACTGTTCGCTGTGCCTGGGCTGTGCCTCTCCTTTCCACCTGGCGGCCTCGTCTCCTCCCTCCAACTTTACTCCAGATTCTTTCCTGCTACTGGGCACCCCACCCCGCCCCCCGACCAGGCAGATGGATCTGAAGCCTTTCTCTGGTCTCAGTTCTTCTAGGAAGCTTTCCTGGGCTTCCCTGTACTTCAGAAAGATGGATCCAGAAAAACAAAAAAACAAAAATAAAACCAAAAAACAAATAAGAATTAAAAGTAAATTATATGCTCAAACACAGATTAAAACTTAAGAGAATCATCCAAAGAGGTGTGGAAACATGCACAGAGTAAATGACATGATGGTGGGCACACGGCGCTACTACAGTTTGGGAAAGGGAATTAATTTATGAATAATAGATAGAAAGCAAAGATCCACCAGCATCTCATCCTGCCAACAATTAGGAGGAACAGAAACACTGGATCAAGCGCCCCCATACGCAGACAGTGAGTCAGAAAAAACAGAGAACAAAAAAGTATTACATTCCAACGTTGTTCGTTCCTGTGCAGTTTTCTAACAACTGTATTCCGTGGGTGAAAACAACATGTATTTGAATCTTTTCTTTCCTGCTTTTAAAAATCACTTCAATTTTCTGCCTCTGATAAATGTTTTATGAATTTCCTTTTCTGGTGAGAGATTTTGCTGTGATTAAAGATTTCATCAAGTTATGACAAAGGCGGAATAGATCTTCATTCTCGAAAGCTCATTTTCCTGTGAGCTGAGTGAAGAGGCCTCTTGGAGGCAGCTGTCAGAGCTAATGAATGTTTTTCCAAGTGCTGAACCTCTGGGGAGGACACCCCGACCCACAGAACCCAGAATCAACTAAAGACGTGTCGTGCGACATCTCGTAGTGTGTAGCGGGATGATCAGGCTGCTACTTTACCATCTCCCTTGAGAGTAAGTGCATGTATGTGTTTCGAAAATCTGGTATTTCACAGATGCCCAGTGGCCTTTGGATGCTGTCAGTCTTTGTGTATGTGAGCGCGCGTGTGTGCGTGTGTGAACCCCTGGGCACGTCACTGCGCCCTCTCCACCTCAGTTCCCTTCTCTGGAAAGAACAGGGGACGCAGTTTGGATTGGAATACGCGTCTTCGTCCGCTGTGAGCACTACAGGATTTCTAGCTCTATGTCTTGAGTCTCGGTCATCTCCTGAGCCTCCCTCTCCTCTCCTGTCCATCAGTGGCTCTCGGGAGGACAACCTTGCAGGGCTTTTGTATGAAATAAGCAATGCAGGCAGCCGGCACATGTGGGTGTGAGTCCTGTCTCCTCTTTGCTTAACAACCAGCAAAATCTTCCCTCTTCACACTTTGGGAAACACACCTGAGAATTCAGATGCCCTATGGAAGGTCATGTTTTGAAGAGATGCTCAGCTGAAAGAGACCCAGAGCACAGATCCTTTTCTGAGGCTTTTTTTTTCTTCTCTGAAAGTCTCCTTACCCTGTTCCTCCAGGAAGGAGGATGGCTGCTGCCTCTGTTGCGCTCTGCTCCTGTCTTAGGTCTGGGTGTCCCGTTTTGATGAGCAGACGCTTATCCATCCGCTGTCATGCGCCAGCTGCGACACTTGGTGTTTGAGATGCTGTGTTAGTTTTAGGCAAGCATTGGACCGTAATGGGGACCTGACAAATAGCAGCTAGCACAAACGAAGCGTACGTGGCTGGAATTCTGTTTTTCACATGTAGCTAATGGGTCTGTGCCATCATTTCCCAGGGCCCCACTGTGCCCTCCACAGCCGTGGCGTTCGTCCCCATCGCCCCCTAGAGTCCCTGAGCTTCCTGGCATCCTGCTCCTCCCTGGGGAGGAAGCAAAGGGAGTCAGGAGGTGGAAGGGTGACGCCTTCCCCTCTCAAGGGCTTGTCTTCTTATTTGGCATGAAAAGTCTCCAGAAGCCGGTTATTGGCTGGAACTTTGTTCCATGGCCCTCCCCTTGGGGAAGGGGGAGGCGGGAACTTGGTTACTTCGGTTTTACTGTCTGCGGTAGAGAAGGCCAGGGAAAGGAGGTTTCAGGTGGGTGGTGAGTGACCCCACGGTGTCGCCCACAGTTCTGGGGGAGTGAGGGGTGGCCCCCATGAGGACTCTCGGTGGACATGTGCACAGACAGCATGGGCACGGCTCTCTGTGGACCCCTGCCCAGCACCTGGCCTGGCACCCGTAGAAACCCAGGGCCATGATGCGGTCACTTATTGAATGACACTGTATGCCGAGTGCTTTCCCGCTGGGTCAGGCGTCCTAGTGGTCACACGTGTGAGGCTTGGAGAACTCAAGTTACCTTCCCAAGGTCACTCAGTGTGTAAAGGGCACAGCTGGGTTATAAGCATGTGTCCCAGGACCGAGGAGGACCTCCTGTCCAAACCCACTGTGTAGAATTCACGGTTAGTCCAGAATGAGTCTTCGTAAGCCTTTGTGTCCCGGGGTACGTGACATTTTGATAAATTGTACTTCTCATGTCCTCCAGTGGTGTAAAATCTTTGGGGATGGGGGGAAGCAGAGTCACTCTACTCTTTGGCTGTCAGAAGATGCTGAACTTGGCTTTGTCTTTGCACCGCAGTACCCGGCAGTGCCACCTGCTCCTGGACGTCTTCAACTCCACGGAGCACGAGCTGACAGTCAGCGCCCGGAGCAATGAAGAGCTCATCCTGCACGCCGGCGAGTGCCAGCGGTGAGTGTCGTCACGGCCCCACGTGCTCCCTGGCCCTCCTCTCATCACCCTGCTTGGGAGGTGCTGAAACAGTCCAGCCTCGAGACCTTAGAGGGTGGGCAGTCTGGTCCCCCTTTCAGAGGCATCACAGCCCTTACTCAGGTTCAGTGACAGGATCGGTAGTGGTTGCAAATTGGAGCCAAGTGTAAAGTCAAGGTAGAAATGAATGGTTTCCATCCGAGGAAGCAGCACCTCAGCTACAGATGCTTTCAGGCACCATGTCTGAGGATGCCCAGACGTCTGGGCAAGACCTTTCACTTTTAAATTCTTAAGAAAGCTGTATCTGGGGTCACTGGGTGTTGACCTGAGGGACGCATATCAATGTCAATGGGAAGTTCCTTGGAGGAATTAACGTCACAGGAGACAGGCCAGGCAGAGGTGCCTGGAAGAGGTGCTGTGTCACCCGAGCTCAGCCCTTGGAGGGCAAAGAGAGGTGGCCCCAGTGGGCCCTGGCCAGGGTCAGCCGCAGGACATGCCCTGGTCCAGCAGAGGCGAGCAGGGAGCCAAGGTGGAAGTGAGAGCCGACCAGGAGCAGAGCCAGGGCCACAGGGGCAGGTCCGGAGGCAGGTCAAGCTCGGTGACTTTGGAAAGAAGCTCTTTGCTGTGGTGGGGATCCCTTCCCCAGGGCCTGGCCCACTCCCACTCATTTGGGCCTCTCTCCAGACCAGGAGCTGTGCCCCCAAGCGCAGCTTGGATGTTAGGGCCATACCCTTATAGGTGGAATTATAGCTGGAATAAGATATAGGTGAAATATAATTTTTATTTGTAATTGCAAAATACTTGAAACCTACAGAAAATAATTTAGATACTAGCATACCATATCTCAGATTTCAGCGTTTTGCTATATTTGCTTGAGATCTCTCCCTCTCTCTCTCCCTCTCTGTTTCTGTCTCCCTCTATCTTTCTGTCTCCTCTCTCTCTCTCAAGGAAATAAAATGTTAAAAAAAAAATAGTGGACGTTAACACCATTGGTCAGTGGGGAGGAGGGAATGCAAATTTAAATCACAATGAGACAGCACTACACACTCATGAGAATGCTTAAAATGACAGACTGACAATGTCAAGTGTCCACAAGGAGCATGCAGCAGCTGGAAGGTTCATGCCTGGGTGGGAATGTGAAACAGTGCAACCACTTTTGCAGAGGCTGCTGCAGTTTCTTACAAAACTAACCATACACGTACTCTGCCCAGCAGTTCCAACTCTAGTTATTTATTCAAGAAAAATTTAAAAACGTATGTTCACAAAAAGACCTATAAAGAATGTTCCAAGCCAAAAAATAGAGCTCAGGTGTCTGTTACAGGAGAATGAATTAACAAATGGTGGCATTTTCCTAATGGGATATTACTCAACAACAAAAACTGACAAACTCCTAATACATCACCATGGGTGAGTCTCAGGAACCTTATGCTGAGTGCGGGGAGCCTGACCCAAAATAGCATGTATCGTGTGGTTCCGTTCATCTGAGATCCCAGAACCAGCAAAACTCTTCTGTGATGGTGAAAACAGAGCATCGGTTGCTTCTGGAGAGGTTGGGATGGGCTTTGACCAGGAAGGGGCACAAGGGGATTTTCTAGGTGATGGCCATGTTGTATAACTTGATATTTGGGTGTGGGTTCCACAGGTGTTTGCCATTGTTAAAATTTAGCCAATGTGTACTTAAGATTTGTGCATTTCTTTGAGAGTCGATTTTCTATCAAAAGAAAAACTGTAAGCAGATGTTAAACTCTGCCTGTTGAAGGACTTGGGGGTGGTGTATGATATCTGCACTAGTCTTTGAAATGCCTAAAAAACTAGATTCCTGGATGGGTGGAGGGATGGGAAGATGGACAGACTGAGTTGATAAAGCAAATAGAATAAAATGCTAATTATAGAATGTACCAATGTGTATATAGAGTATCCTCTGAGGAATTCTTTCAACTCGTAAGGAAATGTTGGGAAAAAATAAGCAAATGAAAAAGCAGCGAAGCCCGACAGCCCCGCCCCCGGCCCCCGCCCCCACCTTCCTTTCTCTTCCTCCTCCAGAGTCTGTGTGTCTCGGAGGCCATGGCATCATCCGCTCCACGCTTTACTACTTTATTGTATTTATTTATAGCCACAACAAACACTATGTTCAGAGTTTTTTTTTTTTAATGACATAAGTGGTTCCATATCATATGTCTTTTTCTGCGTGTCTTTTTATAACTTTAAATCAGCATTGTGCTCTGGAGCTGAATATGAATCAGGTTTCTGCCTCCTGACTGCTCTTCGTGATTCGTTCGTGAATGCACCGTTTATCCATCTCCACGCTGATCCGCTACGAGGTTGCTTCCAGGGTGTGGCTGTTTAATGTCATTATGGATGATGACACATATGAATGCGCAGTCGTATTTGCTGTCTGGGGCTGATATTGGGAGGGCGTTTATGGCCTAACCCTTGAGAGGACGGAAACACTCCCTCTCAAGAGCTCCTTGTTGTAGGGGGTTCTTGCTGTGCGGGCGTGTGCAGGGCTCACGTGCTCGTGCACGGAGGCCGTGGCGGCCGTGCTGAGCGTTCTGGCTCCGGGGCGCGAGGACAGGCTCTTTCCTGGCCTGCTGCTGCGTCCTTGGTGCTCTAGGCCACTGGCAGCGGCCTGGGCCCCTTGCTGGTCCCCAAGCTGTGAAGGAGACCGTCTGCCCCCTGCCTTGTCTGCCTTGTCTAGATGTTTTGATGTAGCCTGGGATCCCAGAGGACATCCTTCTGGTCGTCTTATGACACCAACGTAAATTCTGCTTTAAAAAAATTACAAATTGCTGAGCTTGTTCTAGACTTGACTCACTGTCAGCCGCGGAAGTCTGAGCGATGTTCGCGGCCCCGTTCGCAAATGAGCCCAGTTCAGTCTTGTGCTTCTTCCTTGTTAAGCTTCTTGCTTAAATTCTCATTTCTTGATGCATCTAACTCGCACATTCTTTATTCATTCATAAAATATTCATTCGATAAATATTGATGCTTCGAGAACTTGCTCTGGGGTGCCTGCGTCAGGCTCCAGGAGCTACAGGATGAGTAAGCAAGGACCCCTCATGGCCGGAAGTTGGCGACACTCCCGCGGCCGGGGCGGCCCTGCCACTCCTGCCTGATGGGCCATCCTGCTGTTTTGGGGTGGGGGGTAAACCGGAGGTCGTGATGCTCCTTTCTGTCTGGGGAGTCAACTTGGGCGCTGCTCCCACTACCCCGCTAACCCAGGGGTGACCGCCGGGCATCCCAGCGTTCGCGGGGATGCAGGGAGTCACTGCGCTTCCCTTTCCAGACCTCTCCAGCCTTGCCTGGTTTGGACACACGCTCTGCCTCCATGGAGAGGGCCCAGGTCTTTGGTCTGACGGAGCAGGTCGGGGGGAGGAAGCTGCGGTGGGTGGACCTTGCCTGGCAGCCCCGGGAAGCCCCTTGAGTCCTGGGCTGCTGTCCCTGTACCTCTAGGTTCTGTCTCCTCGGAGCCCTGTGTCCTTCCGGAGTCCTGAGCTCAGCCTCCCCAAAGCCTGTCCCTCCCCCACCGGCGCCATCCGCACCACTCCTCGGGCTTCCCTAGGCGCTCACGAGGGCTGCCCTCGGCCAGGCTCGGCCACTCTGAGGAGGGCAGGGCGGGCCAGCTCTCCCCGGTGGTGAGGGCAGCGGTGGTCCTCAGACTCCAGCTGTATCTCCCAGTGCGTGGCAGGCCACCTTCCCCTGCTCCCTGGGGAGTGGCAGATGAACCATGGGTTCGGCCGGGTGACGCAGCCTCACCTTCAGTGAAAAGCCGCATTCCTGGAAGCCACGTAGCTGTGAAGCTGCTCTTCCCGGAGCCCTGGCATCCTGGGTCACAAGGCATTTGACGTCCTTTTAAGGGTGACCTGCAGTCCAGGAGAGGGACCAACTCCAATTAGACTGTTGGGGGCCTGCATCTGTCTCCCCCTCCCTCCGGGTAGAAAGGCGTGCCAAGTACAAGAGAAACGTGTCCTTGGAGTCACAGTTTCTGAGCCCCGCGTGTTTGCAGGAGGTCAGGCACTCAGTCCTCCTAGTACCCTCACACAGGAGCTTCTGTCCGCATGTTATAGACAAGCAGACTGAGTACAGAGGTCAAAGGCACTTGGTGGGACCCAGGTCTGAATGACGCCACGGCTGAGCTTGGAATGGCGATTTAAGATGGGCTGGAGATGCTAACACATATATATGGAATCTAAAAAACAAACAAAAAAATGGTCATGAAGAACCTAGGGGCAAGACGGGAACAAAGACGCAGACCTACTAGAGAATGGACTTGAGGATACGGGGAGAGGGAAGGGTAAGCTGGGACAAAGTGAGAGAGTGGCCTGGACATATATACACTACCAAACGTAAAATCGATAGCTAGTGGGAAGCAGCCGCATAGCACAGGGAGATCAGCTCGGTGCTGTGTGACCACCTAGAGGGGTGGGATAGGGAGGGAGGGTGGGAGGGAGACGCAAGAGGGAAGAGATATGGGGATATATGTATATGTATAACTGATTCACTTTGTTATAAAGCAGAAACTAACACACCATTGTAAAGCAATTATACTCCAATATAGATGTTAAAAAAAAAAGATGGGCTGGAGGGGGCGGGGGGAAGCAGGTTCTATTTTCTCCTCTTTCTGCTCTGTGCAGCCTTAGGTAAGCTGCGACCAGCACTGAAGTCCATTGTCAAGCGTACAGACCAGCAGAAGACGGGGAGGCGGAGGAGCAGGCTGGGTCTTTGGCTTGCAAGGTGTTCATGAATTCATTCAACAAGCACTTCCCGAGTGTCGAGCGAGTACCACGCCCTGCCAGGAGATGACATAGTGAGTAAGGTCCTCACTGTGTCCTCACTGCACTTATGTTGAGTGTGGAAGAAAGGCGGGGATTGTCACACAGGGTGAGGAGAATCCAAAGCTGAGAGGAAGAAACCCAACTTGGGGCTGGGAAGGCTTCCTGGAGGAAGTGGTGCTAATACAGAACAGGACACTGAGTAGGAGTGAGGTAGGGCTGGAGTGCAAGGGAGAGCAGCCCAGGTGAAGGAGCAGCACGCCCTGGAGAGGGGAGTGTGCGTGGGGTGGCGTGAAGGACTTCTTCACAGGCTGAATATTCAAGTTTTTAAACTGGAAATACCACTCTTATACCCATATTTCCTAGGGATATCTAGTTCATCTTATAATTTAAAATACAACATTTCAGCAAATGGATGTAGCAAGTACCTTTTCACCTTCCAAATCTTTTCTGTGAAAGGTCCTTTGGAAATCAGTGACTCATCTCTCTTTCTGTGGCCTGGTTGATGCATCAGTTCTGTAATTAAGCACCATTAGTTAACTTCACTTTTGCCATACACGATTTGTGATGCTTGGTCTGTGCTGATTGCATTTCCTGGGGCTCCACACCATCGCTCGTGACATTGAGAATGTCCTCCAGACTTGCAGCTAGATGCCTGAAGTAACATTCATTTTTACCCGAGGGGTGGTGTAAAGAAGAACCCACTTTCACAAGCATTTCTGCCTTTAATCCTCATCCTCAAGGTGTGGGCATTGTGCCCATCTCTGCTTACGCGTAAGAGAGCTCGAACTTGCCACGGGCCACGCAGTTAGTTGTAATTGGAACCCGGGGCTGCCCAGTTGCCACCATACCCCTCCGCGGGAGTTACCTGCACTTCTTTAGGCTATGTCCCCGGAACTGGGCATCCCCCCTCCTCCAGTTTCAAAAGATGACCAGAAACAGTAGAACGCTTTTCTGAGTGAAACAGCATGAACTTCCTTAAGAAAATACAGTGTCGCCAGCAGCAAATGTACTGGAAAAATTAAGATATGATAATTATTGTGTTTTTGCTTAATTATCAAACCATTAAAATTAAATTTCATGACAACCCTCATTTATGCACAATCTCTCTTAATTTACAGTAACAGATGCTGTCTCATCCTGTGCTTCAGGCTACCCCGCCTTGTCCCGCCCTCCCTCACAGGGAGCCACTGCCTGCTTGGCAGGCCTGGCACGTCTGGTCCAGGCGTCTCCTCGCTGGGGAGCCTCGTCGCTGGCTGGCTGAGAACAGGTCAGCCCTGTCAAGTGTCCGGATGGATAGTGCACCACACGGGTCCTAGAATGGCTGTCGAGCCAGAGGGGCAGGGACGGGCTCCAGAGCAAGCACACCTTCGGAACTCGGAGACTTTCCCCTTGACGCCGTCCGGGCCGTGGGGAGGGCCGGACCCTCACATCTGGAGGGTCCTGGCGGGGCTCTGGGGTGGGAGTGAGAAGGCCTGGGCCCTCCATGGCATTCTGGTTGTGTTTCTAGGGTTCTCCTGATGGTCTGAGTGGGGCCCAGCCTGTGGCACAGCGCTGCATTCAGCCGGCAATTTGTTTCTGTTGAGTGGCTTTAGATAAGCCTTCTCCCTCCTCTAGGTTTTAACTCCTTCCCTGGTCCTGTGAGAGGCTCAGACAATGTTTCCTGTAGGAGTGAACGAGCAAATGAAGTGATCACGTGATAAGCGATGACTTGTGATTGGTTACTTGCTGTGCTGCGTGTTCTGTCTTCAACGTGTCTTTTGAGGTCGCTATCGTGATCATCATCTCTATCTAGCAGATGAAGAAACTGAGGCTCAGAGAGGTGACCAGCCAGGTGACCACTAAGGTCCCGTCCTCCTCTCATTTTGACTTTGATCTTCTGTAAGTCCCCGCAGAGGGGTTTGGGGAGCAGCCTGTGCGTCCTCTACCCCCGCAATCATTCACCTGTGTGCAGGCGCCCTCCCCGGGAACAGTGAGCGTGTAAGCAGTGATTTCCGTGCAGGCCCGCCTCGGGGGGTGTATGCCGCTGTATCACAAATTGCTGTTTATCCGAGCCCAGAACAGCCCCAGCCCCAAATACCTAGCTCCTGCTACCAACTGTCTCCACGTTTTTCTCTTGTTCAGTTCCGTCGAGCACTTCATTGCATCCCGCGAGGAAGCCCTTGTTGTTAGGAGCCCGATGTTGTTGCCCTTTGCTGTTTAACCGCAGCTGGAATTTGCGCACGGCCTCCTTCCACGGGTGGCCTGCCCTCCTTCCACGGGTGGCCTGCCCTGCCCCCCGCAGTCCACAGGCCTGTGCCCCCAGCCCGGTGGTCTCTTCTACAGCCGTTCTGAGTCAGAAGACTTTGTGGATTTTCTTTGTTCCTTTTTCAGACTGGGAGGAAAGTGGGAGAGTCCTTCAGAAACTAAGCTTATGGAAACCAGGAGAAAGCACCTTGGTGTGTTCTTGTCCTTTCAGCTGACCGATGGGGAAACTGAGGCTCAGGTTTGCTTCGCAAGCCCCGGGCAGAATGACGTTGGTGCCGGGCTCCTCACTCCCTGGCCACAGTGTCTCCGCCACCCCACTCTGCATCCCTTCCAGTTAGCGGTTTTGCAAGTCTCCTAATAGAAACCCAGATGGCGCCAGAATCAATAGGATCCCATAATGATTCATAGGCAGCAAGAAGAGGGGTCACAGCTCAGCCTGGAGAAGCATCCAGGTGACAGAGATTCGATGCCTGGAAGATGCTGCAGTTTGCAGACTCAGACGACAGGAGAGAGTCTCTCCTCTTCGTGAGAAAAGAAAAACCAGGTCACTCGCTTGGGCTCCATATGCCGGGCAGCTTTGTGTGGCCTCTGTTGTCCTGAGCGACTGGAGCCTCCCTCCTGCAGGAGCTGGTGCCCCCTGCACCCACGCCCTGGCTGCAGGCTGGTGTTCAGGCACCCACCCCGTGGACACAGGCCTAGCGGGCGCAGACCTGGGGCCACACGGAGCCCAGGCCCGGTCTCGCTCGGCCGCTGGCTGGCTCGGCTGTCTGGGTAAGTCGCTTGGCCTTGTTGAGCTTTCAAGTAAAGTGGGGATACTGATGCCTGTCCTGCAGGTCGTTATAAGTACTAAAGTTAGTCCAGGCTGTGTGCCTAGCACTGCACGTGACCCCCGGCAGGTGCTCCATGACGGGCAGGTAATGTTATTTTCAGCTGTGAGAACGGCTCCCGCCATCCGAGCCGCCAGGCCTAGGGAAGAGCGTGCGCTTGGGGTCTTGTGCTTCCTTTCTGGGGAGATGACTATGCGGAGTTTTGCTCAAGTGCTTAGTTATGACTTGGAGCCGCATTGCCCAGGCTCCTGGGCGGTGTCTGACGTGGGGACAGAAGGTCCTCCTCTGTCAGGAGCCAGAGGCCACACAGCCGCTTCACAGGGAGGACTTACTATGAGGGCTTGTTAACGAGGCCTGACCAGGGAACTGGTAACCAGGTAACCAGAAGGGTAGAGGGCGACACTGAGGCATCCGGTGTAGCAGACCTGCCGCCCCTGGGTCTGGGAGCCGAGGTTATGGGCCGGCATCATTGCAGTTGGGAGCTGGGGGTTGGCGGGACGCCTGGGGTCTGGGGTCTTGGGGGAGGTGCACCCACGGGAATCTCAGGCAGATGACCACCCTTGGGAAGTGACAGGAAGGCCCGGAGGGAGCAAGGCCATCCCCTGGGGCCCCTCGGCCTTCGGCGCGGATGGGAGAGCAGAACATGGCCCGCAGGGTCAGCACTGGGGGACCTCAGGCCGTGACAGAGCCGCCCCGCCGGGTCCTCCCCGCTCTCCCCCTGGAGCCGTGTCCTGCTCCCCTGTGCGTCCATGGGCTCCTGGATGGTGTTTGGTATTTTCTACCTCGCGTCTCGCTCTTGCCAGACTAGAGGTTCCCAAACTTTGCCTCAAATTGTTATTACGGGGCTCCCCCCGCCCCACCATATCCTGATCTGATTGGTTGGGTGCCACCTGGGCCTCGGGACCTGTCAGTCTCCCCTGGTGACTCTAACGGGTGGCCCTGTGCGGGGACCACGGGGCTCGACTGTGGGGTCTTTGGGGGCAGCGTGTGTGTCTTGCTCAGCTCTGAACGTCCCTACCACCGTGATCCACTGTCAGGCACACAGTAGGTGCTCAGGTAATGTGCACGAGTGAGTGAGTTAGCCGTGGGCGTGCTGAGTGTCATTCACAAGCGTTCCCCTCCTCCTTAGGGGTCCTGCTCAGGGCGCTGTCAGGCACACAGTAGGTGCTCAGGTAACGTGCATGAGTGAGTGAGTGAGTTAGCCGTGGGCGTGCAGAGTGTCATTCACAAGCGTTCCCCTCCTCCTTAGGGGTCCTGCTCAGGGCGCCTCCACTCACAGCCTGACTCAGGCAGGCTTTAAGCTGACCCCCATCGGGGGACATGGTGGTGATTATCCCCCTGGTTCAGTTCACCAGGAAGAGGTGGTGGGTAGTGACACGGGTCTTGTGTTCTCTTTGGTGCTTATCCCTCACACTCCCAAGCCCAGTCTCCCCCAGCCGCAGTGCTCCGGTTGGTCTGGAGCTAGAAATTCTGGGAACTCATCGTTCCCTTCGTAGGGATTGGAGTCTGGCCGTGGAGCCCCATGCGCAGACCTCTCAGGGCCCTCAAAGGTGTCTGCCCACATGTTAGGGAAAGGGTCTCATCTTATCTGGTGGGAAGAGGAAAGTGCCCTGGACCGAGCCGAGACGTGCGCTGCAACCCCAGCTCGGCTGGTCCTTGGTCGCACCCTTGGCTGGTCCTTCACGCTCTCTGATGCTGATGCCTCATCTGTCAGATGGGCGGGGGGGAAGAAGCCCAGCCGTGCCCACCTCGGCGCTGGGCCACTTCAGCGAAGGTGCCGAAGGGAAGGGGTGTGTCGTTATTCATTCTTTTACTTAAAAACTTTATGTGGAGAATTCAAATATATACAAGAGGTGCCGTAATAGTACTTCTCACCCAGTTCTGTAACTAGTGACTCATGGCCAATCTTTTTCATCTCTCCCTCACCAACTGCCCCATTTCCTGTGTTATTTTGAAGTAAATCCAAGACGGCATATCATTTCATCTGCAAATATTTTAATAGTCAACATTGGAGCTCTTTTTAAAAACATAACCGCAATGCCATATCATGTTTTAAAATGAGCAGTTCCTCAATATCAATGTTTAAATTTCCAATGATCTCGGTGTCATGTTTTTTAAACATTTTTTGGAATCAGAATTCAAGAGGTTGATAAGTCGCACATCCGTTTTTAATCTGTAGGCTCCCTGTGCATCTCTTTTTTCTCACACTTGTTCATTGACTAAATCAGGTCCCCCAGTTGGGGATTTGGCCAGTTGGGTGCCTGTGGTGGTGGTGACCTTGCTCTTCTGACTGACTTCTCTTTCTTTATTCCTTATTAAATTGGTAGTAAGCTCTAGAGGCTTGATCATATTCAGTGATAGTTTTCTTTTCTTTTTGCAAAGAATCTCCATCAGAAGGCACTGGTGTCTGCTTATCTACTTTCTGTGATGGAGCCATTATTATTAGATCTTTTCCTTTTATCTAACCTTACACCCCAAATGCATGCCTTTTCATCCCCAACGGATGAGTAGACATTAAGAAATTCTCTAACACTTTTTCATAAGCTCAAAATGAAACACACAAGCATTTTCTGTCTGAGGTTTGGAAAATGAACAGATGAAGAAGTGAAGCCGTTTCCTGTGTCTCTCCGCTCTAAAGCATCCTGCCCGTCAGATAATTAAGGCTCATTGTTCTCAGCAGCTGCCCAGCGGGAGATATCGGGGTAACGCTGGGGCTGCTTAGGGCTCTCAGAGGCCCAGCGGGATTGGGAAACCTGCATCCACCTCTGGTAGCTGACGCAGCCCTGGAGCTGAGTGGCTCTGGGTCTGGCAGGACCAGGCTGCGGCCCACACGGGAGTGGCAGCATCCTGACTGTCCACGGGAACTGGTTTCAGGGGCTGGTGGGGAGAGGAGGGGAAGTAGAGTTCGGGATGTCTGGGTGTATTTGTCATACGTTATGCTGCTTCCTCTGAAACTAACTTAAGCTTGTGAATGTTTGTGTTTTTCCAGGGCCAGGGTTATTTTTCCCATTTGACGAACAGCTCACTGCAACTCAGGATGGGAGAGCTGGGTGTTTCCTGTGGCCCGAGTGCAGGGGTGGTGATGGGTGGACTGGTCTGGGCCAGATCTTAGCGGACCTTGGATGCCGATGAGTCTTAATACATTTTTAATGAGGGATACATTTGAAGATGTCTTTGTCTTTTGGGTTTTCCCCGTTTTCACCTTCAGGATAAATGACAGCTTCACCCTGGCTTGAAATCCTCCCGTGAGAGCCGTGGTCAAAGCCACGTCTTTGGAGGGGAAGGGGTGGTCACAAGAGAGTTCGAGGCAGGAGAGTGTCAGCTTGACCTTTTAGGAAGTGTCTGGAAGGGGTGACAGCTGGTGAGAGCCTGGGTGGTCTCAGGCAGGTCATGGCGGCTGCGCCTGGGGGCACCCTTTGGAGCAGAGAAGAAGGGTCGGGATCCGGAGACCCTCAGGAGGGAGGAAGGATAGAGGGTTGGTGGGTGTGGGCTGTGGAGAAGGAAAGGGAAGTTTCTAGTTTGGGCAGCTGGGTGGGTGGTGGTGCCATTTGCTTGCCCAGCAGATGCATGGCCAGGGCGGGGTGGTGAGGTTCTGAGGGCACCAAGGCTATGGCCGCAAGGCTGCTGTCCTCGCAGGGGCAGCCCACTTCCTGCTGCACCAGAAATGCCGCGCTGTGACCTTGGGCAAAGAGCACAGCAGTGGGAGCCGAAGGTCTGGCTTCTGGTTGCGTCTCTGCCAATGCCTGGCTCGTGCCCTTGGGCTTGTCATTCAGGCTCCCAGCAAACTGGGGGCTCGGTTAGGTCCTGTGAGGAAATAGCAGTGGAGCTGACTGAAAGCTGCAGGACACTTGGAAGACTTGACCGTTTTATTCTCCTCCCTCCTGGGAGCGAGACCTTGGGGAAAGGTGGGGCAGAGGCGTGCTCTTCCCCGTCTCCTGGAACAGGCGTTCTGTACAACCGGTGCCTTTCTCTGGGGCTCCACAAGGGATCTCAAGCTGCTGGCACCCGGTTCTCCCGGCCCTGATCGGGCTCGTAGCCAGTGAAGCTCAGAGAGGCCTGCTGGGCCCCTGCGGGACTCCGGGGGCTGCCCTTTTGTTTGGGCCCAGCTAGCCCCTCTGTTCCCCAGCTTAGGGAAGCTCTTCCCGTTCAACCCCATACACCGCCTTTGGGCCTGGGAATGGGACGCAGATCCCACCGTGGGAAGAGAAGTGAAAGAGGAGGGTTGGGATCCTCATCCCGGCCAGCAGTGTGGGGCAGCCTGAAGCCGGGCAGGCTGGTCCCAGGCCCGAGGCTGCAGGGGTCGGCAGGGCTGAGGCCAGTGCAGGGACCCTCCTCTGGCGGGGGGAGTCTGGTCCACGGCATGCTTATCAGCAGACTGACCGACGGCCCAGAAAAATCGCTGCGTCCTTTCTCGGACTGCCTTACCTAGCATCTTTCACATAAGGAAGCATTTCAGGGTTGGAATTTGGCTGGAACTTGGATAACAAGGCAGCCTCACAGCAGAGTATTAGAACCGCTGGTGGCAAAACCGAAGGGAAGTGGGTGTTGACATGATGGAGTCGTTTAATCTGTGTCAGTTCAGAAGGTCTCCACGAAGGTACATTGACTCAAAAGACCCGTTAGCCGCTGGAACCTGCCCACGATGGACACAGTAAAACCCGCGCTGGCAGAGGAGCTCCCCTCGGCTTCCAGCGCATGAGACCTTGTGCCCCTGGCCTTGGAGGGAAGGGGGCGTCCGAGGCTTCCTCCCGGACCACTTGCTGACGCCTCTGCGTTCTACACGGTCACGCTTTCTAGCCTTCCCCGTCAGCAGGAGGCTTCCGGGCCTCTCGTGTCATCCCCCCACCAGCCTGTCATCTCTGCGTGCCCGTTGAGGAGACAGGCTCAGCGGGAGCAGATGACCCGCCCCAGGTGACACTGCCCATGGGTGTCCGAGCCAGGGTTTGAAGCGGGCTCGTGAGAGGCCTCCTGTGGTGAGCTCCCTCCCGTCGGTTCCCTGGGTCGTTCTACCTGTGAGTCGAGAGCTTCCCAGGAGCCTCTCCAGGCACCAGAGATGCAGGTGTTACAGGACAGTGGATTGGAGGACCCCAGAGTGTGTCGGGAAGGAAGGGCCAGCGACTGGACGATCAGATAGATCAAGGGCAAGGCTACGTGACAGACCTGCGCAGGAGGGGTGCCATCACCGCGTATCATTCCCGAGGCCGTGACGCGGAGCATTTTAGCACGATAGCGGGCGTCCGCCCATTCAGGGCCATCTTATCAGTTGCCTTCCCTATCTTTCAACTTGAGAATGAATATATTGCATAGGTATTATATGCACACAGTATGTGCACTGTGTATATACATGTGCTCAGGTGTACTTAGACACACCTGCACACACGCATAAAACTATGAACGTTATCCTTACTATCTTCAAAATACGGTTACAGCTCCAGGGGTTTATGTGAAGTGCAGCCGTAGCTGAGAATCTCTCCACTTCAGAACTAGTGGAAAAGCCGTGGCTTCAGGGTTGCAGAGACCTGGGCCAGGTCCTGCCTCCTTGACCTCTGCCTGTGGCACGATCTCGGGCAAGTTGCGTACCCTGCCTTAGCGTCAGTGCTGACATCTGCACGCCCGGGCTGATGGCGGTACCTGCCTGGGGAGGTGGGTGAGAAGGTTGAGTGAGTAGCTCTCACGTACCTGCAACTGCTCCAAAAATGCCAATCCACTTGTATTACCTCGGAGACACGTGGAGTACTCTGCTGTGTCAGTCACAGGCCATCCTGAAGCGAGAGAGGCAAAGGCCCTGCGAGGTGAGGCTCACAGAGAGCACACCGTGCCTCCCTTCAGGAATGTCGCTTTGTTAACATACGGTATCAGTTGTCCGCCAGCTGCCGGATTCCAGAGGCCAAGTCCAGTTGCCCCCTTCTGCTGTGTCCTCCCCCCTGACATCAGGGTCGTCTTGGAAATCCCTGAGATTCAAGGAAGACTGGGCATCCCATCCTGGGAAAGAACTTAAGACTCCTGATTGTAGGAGCCTGTTTCCAGGGGTTTGTAGTGACCAGGGGGCACATAATCAGAAAACAGGCACCTGAGAGCTGTGGGAATTGTTAAGGCCATGGGGCAAAGGCTGCGAGTTTCTCCATTTAATGTATATATATAAAAAAGAGTGCGTGCATATGTCATTGTGTACCCTCCATCCACCTACACCAGCTTTTTATTAGGGAAAGTGTTTTTTGGTTGTTTTTCACTCTTGCTGTTGTATATTCTGTGGGTTTGGACAATGACGTGTACAGTGACGTGTATCCATCATTCTAAAACCCCCCGTGCTCCGCCTGTTCATCCTTCCCTCCCCTCCAGCCCCTGGTGATCACTGATCTTTTTACTGTCTCCTTAGTTTTACCTTTTCCAGAATGTCATATAGTTGGAAGCATACAGGATGTAGCCTTTTCAGGCTGACTTCTGTTATTTAGTGATACGCATTGAAGGCTCCTCCATGTCTTTTCATGGCTTGATAGCTCATTTCTTTTTAGCACTGAATAATATTCCATTGGAAGTACCACAGTTTGTTTATCTATTTACTTACTGGCGGACATCTTGGTTGCTTCCAAATTTTGGCCTTCATGAATAAAGCTGCTCTAAGTACCCATGTGCAGGATTTTGTGTGGATGTAAGTTTTCAGCTCCTTTGGGTAAACACCAAGGGACATGACAGCTGGATCGTATGGTAAGAGTTTATTTTTACCAGAATCATTGTGCATTTTAAAAAGCCAAAAACAATGCATACTTTTTTACCTCTTTCATCATCCAGTTTCCAAGTACTGTTCCATAGCAATAGGAAAAGGAAAAAAAGGAAAGAAAAAATGCTGAAGTAAAACAACACATAGCATGGTGCGGGCTTGGGGCATCCCGTTCTCTGTCTGCAGCGCCCCGCCCGACCCAGTCGGCCGCGTCATCTCCTCATCCTAGGGGACTTTGGGCTTCCCCACTCCTCCCGCCTTTCATCCACGCGTCCTCTGCATCTCATGCTAGGGTGTCCTTATTTGCTTGCATGTCTCTCTCTGCCCTGGGAGCCCCCTCTGGGCAGGGGTCACGTTCTCATTATCTCAGTGCTGGCTCCTGGCCTAGTGCCTGGCCCAGTAGGACCTGAATTGAATCACTTTCTGTATCATTCAGTTTAGGCTGAATTTCTCTGCAGTAACAAAAGACCCAGAATCTTAGTTACTTAGCACCACAGGAAGATTTGTTTCTTGCTCACGTTTTGTGTGTATCACAGGTTGGTTTAGCTCTGCTCCGTTTTGCTTCCATGCGTGGCCCGTGTCCTTGGGAGACGTCCTGGTTTTGGGGCAGAGGGAAGAGAAGGGGACAGGCCACATGATAGCTCGGGAGCATGCTGCTTGGATGTGGCCTGGATCACTTCCTGCACATTTTGTTGGTCAAAGAAGTCACAGGGCAGCCTGAGATCAAAGAGGCGAGGGTGGGCAATCCTATAGGAAGGGCACCAAGATTTGGACAGTGCTGGAGTCCAAGTACTTTCTTTGCATTTAAAGGGAAACTACCATACTTCTTTGGGTCTTCATCTTTCATTTTTTGCCATCTTTAGAGGATGGTTGCTTTTTTCCTATATGAACATATAACATTACAGTTGACTCTGCATTCTTTCGTTCTTTCCTACGTTTGTTCGGAAGGCATTACTAGAATACCCATCATGTCCTAAGCACCATGCTGGTGCTGTGTGGAGAAGGGCTCACAGACATACCCACGTAGCCTGGTGTGATGCACATGTGTGCTAGGCGTGGAAGTGAATCCCTTGTTGTTTTAACTGAGGTTTATTGAGCACCTGTCAGACTCAGGCTACTCTGGCTGGAAGCCCAATCTCTGCTCTCAGGTTTTGTTACACGAGACCAGAAAGGGACTGATGTGTGTGACACCCGGCACGTGCTGGGCACCGTGCTGCCAGCTTTATAGACTCACTTATTGAGCCTCAGCAATCTGAAGAGTGGGCAGCCTGAACCTATCCAGTAAAGGGGGAGACTTGAGACCGTGGCTGCCCCATCCCCCGTCAGAGAGATTCGGGTGGGAGGGGCCAGAGTCCTCAAGTGTCCCACCCCGCACTCCCACGAGGCCGAGTGAGGACTGGAATTTGGGGCACCTGCTCTGGGGTGGCATGGCACGGCCTCTCCTTGTGTCCAGCTCCCCTCTAGGACGAGACAGTCCAGCCAGGGACCTCATCCCCCCTGCCCAGGAACCCTCTCCCCTTATGCAGGGCCTAGCCTGGAGGAAGTGCTCCTTGGTATTGGTTGAAATCAGCTGTCTTCATCACTTCATACTAGCATCCTGTTTAAAGTTTTTGTTTGTTTGTTTGTTTTTTCAGAATTGATATGTACCAAGGACCTTTTTTCTCTTTAAAAACCTCCCTCCGAGAGAACTCGGGGTGTTGTGCTGGAAAGCCTCGTGATGGAGGCTGCACGGCCCCCAGGATGCCTGTCTGCCTTGCTTCCTTCATGGCTGTGTATTGCTGGTTAGGTTAGAGGGAATTCTTTTATTTCCAATTAATCATCTCTCGCGAACCTGTTCTGCATTCAGCACACAGCAGACTCCCTACTTAACATGTAGCTTCCTCGCTCCGGGACTCTTCTTTATTTTTTATAAGTAATTGCATTGTTTGTGTTTGCTTCTTGTGTTTTGGAGATGTTTCTGGAAGAGGGAAGCAGAGGTTATGGCTCCTGAATGCTAATGGACACCTTGAGAGGGGTGTCCAGAGACCAGGAGGTGAAGCTGCTTTGCTTTGGGAACCTTTGTTCTTGATAAGTAGTTCTGATGATAAAAAATTCATGAAGGCACTGTTTCTGCTAAACGGGACCTGAGGACCACCTTGTCAGCCTGCATTCCCAGCTCTGTGCCCAAGAGGTGTGTGCAGACCCCAGTCTGTTCAGAGGAGACAGGGCGGCGGGTGGTCTGGAGGACCTGATGCTTCTCCCCCCAGGTGTTTTGCCTGACAAAAGGCGATTTTCAAGGGTGTCATGTGGGGAGAATCTGTAACCTCGGGAAGCAGACAAGCCAGTATTGCAACTACAGAAGGCATATTTCAGACCACACGAGAATATTCTTAACAACCCTTTCTAAAGGCCCGAATGTCGGAGGCCCTGTGCTAGGTGCTGAGGGTCTGCAGACGAATAAGCCGTACACTCTGCACTGCAGTTACAGGTGGTGCAGGAGGGAGCCCAGATCTAGGGAATGAAGGCGGACAGACTGACAGTTACCGCCAGCCTGGGCAGCTCAGAACAGACATGGCCCTGGGGGGCCCTCACCCTGCCCTGCTGTCCTTGGATCAGTATAACGTGATGCTTCCTTCTGTGCTCAGTCCCGGGGAGGAAGTCAGTTGCTGTTGGGATAATTTTAGGGACAGCTTTCCTCTGCTGCTTTCACTGAATAGTCTTCTCAAGGGTGCCTATTAATAGCACTGGGGTCAAAGCTCCTTGTTAGAGATGTTTAGTATTTTAGGGAAATTAAAAATCTAGCCTCTGTCAAACATTATTTTTCCCAGAATTTGCTGAGTGCTTGAAGTTACACAGTCTTGCCATGTTTGTTTACCTTATTTAATCTCTTCGTGTTTTCTTTAATAACTATTCTTAATGTTATTTTGGAGATGCGGTTCTTCTGAATATTTGTAATGATTGTTCTGAAAAATACCTCTTAACTCCATCAAACTTTGGAACCTTGAAGTTGGAAGGGGGGTCTTTGAGATCGTCAGAGCCCTGATCCCTCATTACCGGTGGGGACCCTGAGGCCACCAAGAAGGCAAAGTGGCCTTTTCGGGATCTCACAGCTGCCTGGAGGGAGAGCCAGGCTAGACTGGGCGTCCTGGCTTCTAGATCCCAGGGCTGTGGCTTCCTAGTGGGGGGTTGAGTCAGGGTGTCTGAGCGAGGGAGCACACTCGGAATCAAGTGTAGGCCGGTGCTCTGCCCCGCACCCTTTCCCTGAGGGAACAGATTTCTCTCTTCGGTCCACCTGGAGAATGTGTCCATTCTCCCAGACCCAGTCCAGCATCCTGTCTGCCGGAGGCCTGCCTGACCTCCTGAGACACGTCCTTCTTCTCTGTGTCCCGCGGTTCCTGGCACCTGCCCTGCTGTTAGACTCCGCTGTGCCGTGACTGTGTCTACGGGTGTCTCTCCCCAGTGAGTGGTGACTCTGGGAGCAGCGGCCATGAATTCCTTGTGGTCTCGCCCCCTAGGGTCCAGGGCAGTACCAAGTGGTTGACAAGGGTTGTAGGCAGGACAGTGCCCCCCGCCTAAGAGACGTCCACGTTCCAATCCCCGGAACCTGCGGATGTGTTCCCTTACGTGGCAAAAGGAACTCTGCAGATGTGATTGAGTTAAAGACCTTGAGATGGGGAGATTTACCCTGGTGTCTTCGGGCTGCCATAACAAAGTACGACAGACTGGGTAGCTTGGAAACGATAGAAATTTCTTTCTCATAGTCCTGGCGGCGGAAGTCTGAGATCGGCTGGTTGCTCTGGGGACGGGGTTTCACACCCAGGCCTTTGTGGCGCCAAGCACTCCTGGCACCTTCCCGGCATCTGAAGCTTCCAGATGCTTCTGCTGGTCCTCACATTGCTGGAGGTTGTGCCTCACAAAGTGTGCTTTGAGGACGTTGGTCAGGGTCAACTTTTTTTCCCATTTCCTCTTTGTCCCCTGGTGGGCATGGCTCCCTGTGGTCCACAGGGATTTATGAACTTTTAGAGGAATGGGCCTCAGGTCCTGTGGGTCCCTCTCCCTTCCACGTCTGGATCTTCTGCCATGAAGTGTTAGGGTTTCCATGAACATAAACGCACCTTTGTGCTGCAGCCTGACTGCAGAGCCATTTGAGAATCTATAACAAAGAGCCTTGAAAGCTTTTGAGCCAGTGAGCGAGTCCCTCCTGGGAAGCTGTCCTGATGAAAATAAATCTAAACTACAGAGTGAGGGTTGAACACAAGGGTGTTTATTTCTATGTTATTTTTAGAAACCAATATGTCCGACCATAGGGCATGATTAGTGAATTACGGTACATTTGTATAATTGACTGTTATGCAGCCATCAGAGATTGTGTTTTTATAGAGTTTGTAATGCCGAGCTCCGTTGTCACAACGAGGATTGTGATGCCAGCAGACACAGGCAAGGGAGACACGCTGCCTAGATGAGAGTGGAGGAAACGCCACGTCTGGAGCAGGTGGCCCTGGCGCCGTGGTCCGCGAGGCTGGGATGTCCCCGAGCTGCTGCTGAGACCTGGGGCGGGGGGTTGGGGACCCCTGCCCAGGTGCTTGCCAAAGCTCTTCGGCCGTCCCTTGGGACTGTGGATCCTCCTGGCCCCAGTCACTGTACCTGACCCACTGGCTCTGTGTCTGCCTGTTCACCAGCTGGTGGGCAGCCACCGATGCTTCCACGAGGCTGGGAGAATCTGAAGTCCATTTCCCAGGATCAGGACCGATCACCCCCGCTCCAGGCCCAGACTGCAGAGGAGCTGAAGCTCATGCCTGCAGCGTGGATACATGTCCACCGCTTCATGTGTGGGGGAGACAGGACATAGACTGGTATTTGTAGTGTGATACACAGTGTGTACAAATCAACTAGCACGCTTAAGTAAGACAAGCACGGCAAGTTCATGTGACTGGAAGGGAATGCAACACAGTGTGCACGGGAAGAGAGTCGTGGGGGAATCTTTTCCTCCTGTTTTTCAGTGTTTATGATGTGCATGTAATAATATTATTCGAAATATATACAAGTTATTTTTTTAAAAATCCTCACCACATTGCATGACCAGGTGCGTTTCAGTTTTCCAGAGCCATGGTGTTCGCCTACCCATTTTATTGTTGGGTGTGCGCATTCAGACGTGCTCACTTTTTGTCCACCGGGAGTGCTGGGTGTCTCTGGGGACGTGGTGGCCTCGTGCTCTCTGGGGCAGATTTGAACTTGACGCTTACCCCCTCATCTCAGCCCCCCTTGCCCACCCAGGCACCTTCCAGAGTTCGCCGTCCTGCCAGGGCCTGCGCTGTGGGAGTCTTTGTCGGAGACCCAGGCTGCCCGTTCCTGGCCCGCAAAGAAAATCAAGCGTGTCTAGAGAAGCAGCGTTGGGGCCAGTGCTCCCTTGAGGGGAGGCTGAAGTGCTGCGGTGAGCACCCCGTGCAGCTGGTGATCTCGCTTTTTCACTCCACTTACTCCCCCTCGGCAGCTGTGGAGTCTTTTTCCCTTGCGTTTGCAGCCACCGAAGCCGTCTCCAGCATCCCAGGGTGTCGTAAGAATGTTGACTGGCTTCCTGTGTGTCATCTCCTGAAGCGTTGAGGGTTGCTTAGCCTGCGGCGGCTCCCGTCAGCGCCTTTGGTGTGTGTAGGCGGCTTTCTGCAGCGGTTTCTGTACGGCCCCGCACCTGGGGGCCAGCACCCTGCCTCACCCCTCGCCGCTGCACTGGCCTCCGGGACGTGCTCTTGTCTCCAGCCCTCCGGCCGGCCAACACGCTCACCTTTAGGCTCCTTCCTTCTGTTGGCTTCACGGGGTGCTCCTCCACCGGCTCTGCCCTCCCGTTCAGGGTCATCGTGTAGAGCCTCTCTGCCCGTGCAGTGAAGTCTAAACGCCTTCGTGTGGCTCACGAGCGCCCCACCTTCCTTCCCTCCTCCTGTCTGTTCCTCAGACACGTGTTAAGAGGGTACGAGGTGCTGTTATGGACTCAGTAACAGAAGATCCCGTCTCTGCTCTTGAGAACTTGGCCGGCTGCTAGGGGGCGGATCGATGCCAGATGTTGGGGTACAGGGTGGAAGGGTCCCCTGGCTTCATCTCTTACATCATCTTCCTTGATTCGTTCCTTGTTCATTCGTTCGTATACGTGTGTTTGCCTCCTTGCGTTTTGCATCCTAGACACACCACGGTGCATCCTATTCACACACACGCACGCGCGCGTGCACACACACACACACACACACACACGTGTGTTCCTTCTGTCCACAGCACGCGCCCTCCCCTCACCGGCGAGCTCATCTTCCTTCCTACATTCCGTGAAGTCTTTCTTCTGAGGGGCCCTGCCTGACAGTCCCAGACATAGTGCATTACTTCATCCTCCCATAACTTGTGAGCATTTTTATGTTTTGGATTTAACCTTTTACAGTCTATCCATTTGTTTCCATGTTTGCCACCTGTACCAGGCCCTAAACTTCTTGACATAGGGAACTTGAAAAGTTTTTTGTAATCTTCATATACCTGGAGCCCGCTCAGCACGTATTTGGTCCTCAGTGTATGTTCGTTGAATGGATGAAGGGACGAGACATACAGCGTATGCTTTTATACCTCTGTGCCTTTGCTTCTGCTTCTCCAGCTTATGGAACATCTGTAACTTCTATTGTGTTAGTGTTAAAATTACAGTTTCTTCTGCTCCTGATAGAGAACGAACCCCATGGTCCGTACAGTCCTTAAGTTCAGAACCTGTGTTCCCACACCTGCCTGCAGCTCCACACAGCGGGCGCAGAGTAGAAGTTTGCGGGCTGCACGTGTGTGCGCTCTTGTGTTGGTCTGTTCTGGGTTTTAGTGTGTTCCTGCTACTCTGTGACTATTTAAACGTCATCTTAAATGTATGTGAGGAAGGAGACGGACGTTCACTACTAGAATCTGATGTCCCGTAATCTGCCTTGCTTGTGTTTTTTTTTTGCTTTTCTTGCTGGTCTCTGACTCAGAAGGGCTTATAAAAGGAGGTGTTTTGCTGCTGTTGGCTTGTTTTATAGACCTTGGTTTTGGGAACAGTTGGACCCAGAAGGCAGATCTTAAAAAGTTAGGGGTTAAGCCTCCAGGCAGCCTGTACTCCTCCTGCCCACCTCAGGGCCTCACTGGTGACGGGTCTCCTTGTCACTGAGCCCCCGGGACATGCAGTCATGCAGCAGGGACAAGCAGAAGTGACAGGCTGGGCCCCAGGCCAGTGCTGGGGGTCCCGCACCGCTGCCGTCCTCTCCACAGCCCTGCATGGAAGCTGGTGTCCTCGACTTCCAGTTGAGGAAGCTGAGGTTCAGGGCCGCTGGGCAGTAAGGGAATGTGTTAGAAAGAGGCAGTCAGGATTGACACCTGGCTTTTCTGGTGCCGCGGACGGTGGCCGTGACGTCGTCTGGCCTTCGGGGAGGCCACAGACACAGGTGGTATGTGGAGCTGACCCGGTCAGGTTTAGAGGCATAAGTAGCAGATTGGCGGGAGAATCCAAGGGCAGGAGGCAGGTTCAGAACAGGTGCAGAGGTAGAGGCCTCTGCCCGCAGGATGGAAGTGGGCTCGGGGGCCAAGTTCACCCCTCGGATGGCGTCAGCAGGCAGACTCGCCCTGACGGGAGCCTCACGGAGCGTCTCACCACGTGGGTGTCCAGACCCTCAGGAGCTCGGTGGTGGTCAGAGGGGCCTCCTCAGGCGACGGGGTGGGTCACAGGCCTCCAGTGCCGGCGGCTTGCTCATCACACATGACGGGGCCAGCCAGAGTGATATTTGAATCCCAGCCCTGGCGCTTGTCTGCCACTGGTCTTGGGCAAGACACTCAGCCCCGGACGTCATGATGTGCACATCTGGAAACAATTCGTTGTGAGTAGTGCATGAGCTAACGTATATGCGTGTCTGCTGGAGTGCCTCACGTGTGCTCGGTCCGTGTCCCCTTCCACCACCATCTCCTCACCTCCGTCACCCCACAGCCCCTGCCCTTCATCCACAGGCGAGGGTCTTGGTTGTGGCTTAGCTTGGGGCTAGGCTGGGACCCCAGGTCTTGGGGGGTCTGCAGCGACGGCCGCGTGGCCTCGCTGTCCTTTTGAAGCGCTGCGTCTCGCTGGGGTGAGATCCACAAGGGGTCCCGAGCCGGCTCCTCCGTCCCTTCCCCTCTGCAAGGCAGCCATTGCGAGGTGGCGGTGGGGGACGCCACCTGACGGCCAGTACTTGTTTATTGGCTGGGGGGCTGTCTCCACTGCAGTCGTGGCTGCGGTCGTGCTCCTCCCGTGAGGTGGGGTTTCTCTCGGCGCTGCTGGTCTGTGGACACTCTGGTCGGCCTTCCCGTTCTCCTTCGTTTGTGCCTGTAGTAAAGCTTGCAGTGCCCAGGGGGCCAGGTGGGCAGGGGTGCTGGCTGTGGAACAGTGGCCATTGGTGGTGGTGTCCTGTGAGAGGGCAGGCCGGCTTTTGCCAGACAGTTCTAGGTTCAAGGCTTGGTTTCACCTCTTGCCAGCTGTGGGGCTTAGAGGAAAATCATTAACTCTCAGAGCCTCAGTTTATCTGCCATGAAATGGGGAAAACGACCTTTTTGCAAGCTCTGCCCAAAGGCCGTGGATGTGTGGAACTTGTGGCAGCCGAGAGTCCCTGACACACAGGAAGCGCTCAACGAACGCCGGGGGAAGTGGTGTTTAAAGCCCTCGGCGTGTGTCGGCGGCCTTGGACCAGGTGTTGCTCGCGGACAGGTCACCCGGCGCTCCTGACAGCCATGACCGGGATGCCCATCTGGCCTCCTCCTACAGGTGCGGTGACGACGGTTCAGTGGTTTGCTCTTGGTCACCTACCCAGCAGGTGCCTCAGCTGGGAGCCACCCCCATCTGTCACTCAGACCTGGCATCTGGCCCGTTGGGACCCTTACGGGCTGGTCACCCAGGGTCAGCTCGTCTTTTCCGTCAGGCACGTGCTCCCAGGGCAGTGGTCGTGGTGTCCAGACTGCTCCGTGTGTCCTTGCAGAGGGGAGAGGGCCCTTCCTTAGGGACGAGGACGGTTACCCTGCAGCTCCCCCCTTCCCGGGAAGGTGAGTCTGTGTGCGGGGCGCTGCTTGCCGTCTAGAACCGCCGTCTGTGGCTGTGTGACTGCCCCCTTCAGGCGCGGGGGCCTCGGAACCCGTGTGTCCCTAGTGGGGCAGCACTTTTAAAGAAGGGTCCACATCCCTTTCCTTCAGACGGGTTGAACTGGTAGCTGTGGGCTGCGGGGTGCTATCGGGGTGTCAGAGGTTGTTCAGAAGTTGGCCCTGCCCCCGTAAAGCCTGCTGTCCAGAAGAGGAGACAAAACGAGACACGTATACAAGCAGCAGAGAGAGTGACAGCTGCCTAGAAACAAGTGTTGGCAGGGACTCTGGGTTCCGCGGGGAGAGCCGTGAAGTGCTGGGAGCGAGGCCCTCGCAGGAGCCGCGTGGCGGCATCTGGGCTCGGACTCGTGGAGTGGCCGGGTTTCACCACGCGGAGACAGTGCGGGGGAGGGGGTCACGGAGTTTAAACAAAGGGGGCTGCTCAGTCGCAGGGCTACATGGGTGTCGCACAGGCACGCCCACGCCGGCTCAAGAGGTTTACGGGCAGGAAGCGGGCGTTGTGGGGAAGCTTCTGGGACGGGGAGAGCCATGCGGGCCCGCGATGGCCACTCTTCCTCCCTCTGCCTCAGGCATCCCGTCTTGGTTGCCTTCTTCCCGCCTGCTCTGTTCTCCCTGTGATGGGGTCCCTGCCAACCTGCGGCTGTTCGTGAACCCGACTTTGGCCTGCGGGGGGCTTCGGCGGCCACGGTCCTGCTCTGCTCCCCACCACAACTGTCTCGAGTCCGTGGTCGGCCACTACCTGCCACTGAGGATCTGTGTGTTCATAGGGCTCCCCTGGCAGGGCTGTGGATGGAGCTGGAAAATTGGGAAAAGCATCGGGTTCGGTGGGGAAAATAGGTCACTTTGATTGGAACGCAGGGCCTTTGGAGGGGACGATAGGAGGCACTGGGGCCTGTGGGTGGGACGGTTGGCTGGCCCTTGGGTGCCAGGCTGGCTTTGCCTGCAGATGGTTCAGCCCACGAGGACCAGAGGGGTTTGCGGTGCCTGTCGGGCTTCTCCACCAGCCTAGAAGGTGAGCGAGGGGGCAGTGTGGCTGGGACTGAGCTCCTGCTCTGAGCTGCAGCTGACACCGGGCACCTGCCGGTCCCTCTTCGTCTTCTCTCTGAGCGGGCACAGCCGGAGGGGGAGGGGGAGCATCTCATTCTCTGAGCCCCGCAGGGCATGGCCCCTGGTCACACGATATCCGTTTGTTTCTGAGGAACCGTCCGCCTAGGTCCTCGTGGTCGCTGTGGAGGAGGTCCGTGACCCCGCCTGCCAGGCTCCGAGTGCTTGCTCTCCTACACCCCGTGATGATCTCAGTTATTTTAAAAAGGAAAGGCTGACTTCGATGTTAGAGCATTAGGTCATACGCTGTTCACCTGGGACAGGTGTCTGGAGGGAGCATCTGTCAAGAGAGTCTTAGTGCCCTGCCCCCTGTCCGGCGCCCGGGGTGGCCTGAGTCCCCGGGAACCTTGCGCGTAGAGGGGCTGAGCCCTTCTTGCCCACGCACCGTCCTAGCTGTGCTGTTTCTATGGCAACCAGAGTTGCTGGTTGCTGTTGGGACTAATTGGACTTGTGTGCGCTATTTTTAGCCCTCGTGAGGGGAGTCTTTTGACTTAAGAGCGTTACAGGACGGTGTGTGTGCAGGGCGCACCGGCACCCTCGGTCGGAGCGAGTTTGCTCTCTCCGGGGAAGCGGGCTCCTGTTGCCGTCTTCTCTCACACTCAGAGGCTCGCGCCAGAAGTGCCCTTCTGTTTCCCCTGCGTCCCGTCCGCTGGCTCTTTTAGCTCGGAACCCCGCACACCTTTTCTGGGCTGACTAGAAGAGGAGGCGATCCTGCAGTGACTTGGTACAGCCCGCTGTGCCCAGCCCGTGCAGACCTGAAGACAGGGTGCTTTCCTCCCAGGGTGAGGGGCCACCCCCAACGCCCCGACGCTGGTCTCTGAGCCTGGGCCGTGTGCAGACACGGCCAGCCTGCAGGTTCCAGTGTGGGATGTCGGGGCCGCCACAGTACCGTGTGACCCCCCCTGACCCTGGGCCCCCTGTCACCGGTTAGCTGGGCACAGAGGGCGGGCCTCAGCTGAATCAGGCACCGGCCCCTGCGTTCTGTAGAGAGACTTGGAAGGATGTGAAAGCCGTGCCGGGGGTGGAGGGATGAGGCTGGAGGGGAGGACCACGTCTTTGGGGTTTCTTTTCCCCAGCCTATTCAAGAGCAGAATTTATTCTTTCTTGAACGAATAACTTACATTTTCGTTTCATGTGTTTAAGTAAACCGCAGTTCTCTGTGGGTCCTTTAGGCATGACTGATAGACTGAAGTGGTGTGGTTAGCTTCTTCACTGCCACATGTAACCCAGTTTTTGTGTCCAAAGTGGCTCATAGGGAGCCATTGGCGCCGGAGCCCACCAGGGACAGGTTCTGGTGATGCTAGGGCACCTCCCAGATCATCTGGCTCTGCTCCAGTTTGATGGCCCATGATCCAGAGTCCTATCTGTACTTACTGGTCCGACCCTCCTCTGGCCACTGGTGAGAAGGGTCCTCGAGAAAGTGCCCTCTTGGGCAGCACAGCACCCTCTGCCCGAGCTCCTGACTAAACTACAGCTGTTTCTCGCCAGGCCTCTGTGCCAGACCCCCCCGGCCCTGCCCTCGGGCTTCCCTGTGCTGCCCCCAGGGCACTCTCCCATGGCACGACGCTTGCCGTCCTGGGCGGCTCCTCCACAGCAGGTGACGATGCCCAGAGACCTGGTTCTTCTCCCCTAACCCTGCAGTGCTCTGACACGACCTTCACGTCCCTCGAGATCCCTCTGCAGAAGGCCCCGAATTCAGACCCTTCCCCTCCCAGGGCTCCTGGAGCAGCGGGTAGATGAACTGACGCTCCCCTCCTCTGCACTGTTCACAAGTGTGAGGCTCCAGCGAGCTGAACAGAGCTCACCAGGCACACGGGTCTCGGTCCTTGTCCACGGAAATGGCCTGTCCTGACCTCAGACAATGCCTGTGAGGCGCTGGCTGCACGAGGCCCCACGGTGGAGGATGGAGACACAGGTCGGGCAGAGGCCCTCGGGCCAAGGAGGTTCTGTACAAATACTAGAGTAACAAGAATCCACATGGAGTCAAATATATGAGAAGAAGGCAGGTGCTGGGGTGTGGGGGTGGGTTTGGGGTGTATGTCAAGCAAGGAGAGCCCCTCCCTCGCCTGCTCGCTCCATGTTAACCAGTGCCTTCCCTGGCGCCAAGCAACAGGAGAAGCAGAGGGGGGAGTAAGGAGGACGCAGGTGCGTCCTTTACTCCAGGTACTCAGTGCAGTGATGGAGGAGCACATGGGAGGCCACGGGACCTGGGGGACCACACCCAGAGAAGCAGTGGGACCTTGGCAAGTTAACTGACCTCTTAACCTTCCGTTTCCTCATCTCCACAGCGTGGTTAGCAACAGAGTGTACTCGTTAGGGTTGACAGAACTGATGTGATATTATATCTGATGCTCTCAGCACAGGGTCTGGTTCACAGGAGGTGCTCAGTGAATAGCAAAGGTGATGTCCTTACTGCCACCATCGCCCCGTGTGGTGGACGTCCACTGCCTCAGCTGCCCTCGGCCCCTCTCCAGTGTCCTGGCCTGTCTTGTAATATCTTGTCCTCAATGTAGTCATGCCCGAATGTTCACGACTCTCTTTTTATTTCCTCGTGTTCCATTTTCTTGGCACATTGCTCCCCCCGCCCCCCCGTTCTGTTATCTTGGCACACTCTTTGTTCACTGTTCCTAGGGAGAGCCCTCACATAATCCCAGCTGCTGGACGCCTGTAAAATCTCACCATTTTGGGTCCAGTTTTGTTTATTCTACTTTAGCCTTCCATGATTACGTCACTTATGTAACTGTTTGGCTTGTCAAGTCACTTAAACCCCCTGAGCTACTGCTGCTGCTTCTGCAGTAAGAAGAAAAAGAATGATTTCATGGGATTTTGGTGAAGGCAAGATGAGTCCAGGCATGGCGCTCCTGGCTTGGGAAGGGGAGGGAGAGGGTCAGTAATAATTATCAACTGCCTACTATATGCCAGACATTGAGGTAGGCTTTTCACATCCCTGGTCCCGTTTAGCCCCCAAATAATCCCTCAAGTAGATGCAATTATTGGCCCCATTTTACAGATGATGAAACTGAGGCTCAGAACGATGAAGTAATTCCACAGTGAGGATTCAATGGAATTGGAATAAAAATCAGGTCTACCTGACACAAATTTTGGTTGGGCCTATTCTGCTATACCAGTAGAATCTTTGGCCTCCTGTTCCCTTGAGATCATCCTTAAAAGGGTATGGGGTGGGGGTGGTTCTTGAGATGGATAAGTTGGGGAAATACTACATAGCCATTTCCCCCTCTTAGAGATTTACAATGTACAGTAGTGTCTTAAGTATTCTGAGACTTCCATTTAAAAAATAATTGAATTTTTTCAATTTTTATTATGAAAAATTTCAAATATATAGAAAAATTAAGAGAATTTTACAGTGAGTACTGGTATACCCACCACCTAGATTCTATCATTAATATTTTGCTATACTTTATCGCATATATATTTACATTTTTATCTTTTTACCAGTCTGTTAATTCATATTTTGTTCATGCATTTTAAAGTAAATTGCACACATTAGTACATTTTCCCCTAAAAACCTTGGCACATATATCATTAACTAGGGTTTAGTACATACTCTGTGTGATTTCAGTCATTTAAAATATATTGAGACTTGTTTTATGGCCCAACATACGGTTTATCTTGGTGAATGTAGTTGTGCACTTGGAAGAAATGTATATGCTGAATGTATACGCTGAAGTTGTTCGCTGTAGTGTTCTCTAAATACCGGTTAAGTGGTTGATAGTACTGTTCAACTCACTTATTTCTTCACTGATTTTTTTTTTTTTTTTTGTCTAATTGTTTGATCAATTCTGAGACATCTTAAAATGTCCAGTTATGATCGTGGAATTGTCTGTGACCCCTTTTAATTGTAGACAGTTTTTGTTTTGTGTATTTGGAAGCTCTATTATTATGCACATTTATGATGATGATGCACTGCTCATGGATTCACTTCATACCATTATGGACTTTCGTCTTTATCTCCGGTAATACTCTTTGTCTTGAAGTGTATTTTATGTGATAGTAATATAACCACTCCAGTATGGTAATATAACCACACTGTTTGCATGGGGAGGTTTTTCAATCCATTTACTTGAACCTACTATGTATTTATATTTAAATTGCATCTCTCCTAGACAACATACAGTTGAATTTTGCGTTTTTGTCTCTTATAACAATCTCTGATTTTTATCTCTCTCTCTCTCTCTATATATATATATATATGCACACACACATATAAATTAAATTGATCTGTTGACATTTTACCTATACCTCTTTATATTTTTTAGTGTAATCTAGGGATTAAGATATAGAATCTTAACTTTTCATGATCTACTTAAAGTTAAGATTGTATCATTTCATATAAAGTGAACCCATACGGGTTCATTTGCCCCACCTCTGTCCTTTATGCTATCCTTGTCACTGATATTAAATTTATATGCACTGTTAACCACACGACATTGTTAACAGTTTTTTAACTTTAAGCAGTCCTATGTATTTAAAAGAAATAAGAGGAAAAAGTATTTCATAGTTGCCCAAGTATTTAGTATTTCTGATGATGCTCACTTTTCCCTGAATAACCAGTTCCATCTGGTACTGTCTCCCTTTAACCTCAAGAACTTGCTTTAGCGTTTCTTGCAGAAGAGGTGCCAGTTTCTTAGTTTTCCTTCATCTAAAATGTTTTTATTTGTTTCATTCCTGAAGGATATTTTCACTGGGTATAGAACTTTGGCTGACAGCTCTTTTCTTTCTGTACTTTAAAAGTATTGTTCAGCACTGTGTTCTGGCTTCCATAATTTATGATGAGAAACCAGTAGTGATTTAAATTGGTGTTTCTCTGTATGTTTTTGTGTTGTTTTTCTCTGGCTGATTCCAAGATTCTCTTTATCCTTGCCCTTTAGCTGTTTGGTTACGACATGCTTTTGTGCATGCGTTTGTCCTGCTTGGGCTTCACTGAGATTCTTGAATCTGTAGATTTATGTATTTTACCAAATTAGGAAATTTTTTGGTCATTATTTCTCTCTCTCTCTCTCTCTCTCTCTCTCTCTCTCTCTCTCTCTCTGTCTCTCCCCCTCTCATACCTTATTCTCTCTTTCTTCTCCCTTTGGGGCTCTAAGGACAAGTATGTTAGAATTTTTGATACTGTTTCAAGGTCCCTGAAGCTCTAGTCTTTTTTTTTTTTTCTCATTATTTTTCTTCTTAAGATTGGATTACTTCTTTTTATTAGAGATACTTTTCAGTTTCAGCTTTTCTACTTGGTTCTTTTTTGAAATTTTTATTTCTTTGCTGAGTTTTCCTATCTATGCATTTATTGCCGTGGTATTTTCCTTAATATTCTCAAGTATAATTTTAAAAACTTTAAAAAATCCTTGTCTGTTGATTGCAATATTTGCATCTCAAGATGAATATCAATTTATTGATTGTGTTTTCTCTTGAGAATGTGTCACACTTTTTGGTTCATCAAAAGCCAATTAATTTCAGATTGTATTCTGGACATTGTAGTGTTACGTTTTGGAGTCTCTGGATTCTGTTATAGTCCTCTGAAGAGAATCTGTTGTTTTTATTATATAGCAAGTGTTTATCTTTGTTGGCCTCAAATTGAAAACTCCGTCTTCTGGGCATCTCATATCTTAGCATTTTCTTTTATAGCTGGCTGGACTGCCTTGAGTCTGCTCCATGCACATCTGTTTCAGGAGTTAGCCAAAGATTTGGGCAGAGTCCATGCACAACATTTTGGGCTCCTACTCTTTGGCTTTCTCCTTTCCTGCATCCCCCTGCTTCACTGTCCAGTTGCTGTGGTTTCCCTGTACTCTGTCTTCTGATTCGTTGGCCAAGAAAGATGTAGGTTCTCTACCAGAGTTTTAGCTTCTATGTGGTGTTGACCTGAGCTCATCCTCAGGCCAAAGCCATAAAGAAAGGGTAAAATCATGTTTTTTCCTTCTTCCAAGTGGCTGTTCTTCTCAGTGTTTGCCTGTCTTCCTTCACCTTCCAGTGGTTTCAGATTGTTGTTTTTAAAAATATTTTGTCCGGAATCTATAGTTGTTATCTATAGGAGCAGTTGGGGTTTACTGAAACATGCTAGATAGAACTTTTCTTTTCTTTAAAATTTCATGTTTCCCAATGAACAATTAGTTGCCCAAATACAGTGATCAAATTCCTGATCCAAATAGGGTCCTTTTGGGTCACTTTCTAAGCAATCAATAAATGGTAACTATTGTTTGTTCATCCCTTAATTGACCCCAGGAAGATAGGATGGCATAATGGGGGAAAACCCCAGAGTTGGGCAAACAGATAGGACCACCCTCTAAGGACTGAAGAAGGGATGCCACATGGCCAGCACTGTTGCCACCATGCAGTGTCCTCAGCCCTCTTTACTGTTTACACATCAGGGAGGCTGGTGGTTAATTAATAACAGATGAGGAACCTGAGGCACAGTGTTTCAGTGACGTGGTGGGGAGTTGGGTTCAAACCCAGGTGTGTCTGCTTCTGAAGCCCCTGCTCTTGGTGCATCCCACCTGCCCCTGTGCTTCCTGCACGCTGGTCTTCAGATTGCTTCCTTGAAACCAAGGAAATGCACCTTTAGGTCTGCTCTGGCATTTTCTCCACTTTGCTTTGGGAAGAGGTTTGCTAAGCGTCTGGCAAACCCATGCCCCGAGCCCGGGTGGGCCACAGTCCAGCCTGGTGCTGCAGAGCCACGTTCTGCCACCATCTGCCTTCCGCTCGGCCAGTCTGCCCTGTGACCTTCACTGAAGTCGTCACAGTTGGTCACATTAGGGACCACCAGCCTGATGATCTACCCCTGCTCTGATGCCTCCATCTTCACCCTGCCAGGGCCTCTATCCCTGGGACCCCAATGCATGTCCTGTCTCAGCTGGCAGCCCCCTGAGCAGGGCTGAGGGACATGGGGGATGCCCCTTTCCACCCCCCGGGGACGAACTGATAGCACCCCCTGCTGTGGGCACTGTGCTGGCCTCCGCACCCTGTCGCAGTGCCCTCCGGGGCTGAGGCCCAGACAGATGCTCCCATTCGCTGCTCCCCTGCCAAGTAGGCTGGGCCTGCCAGAAAACCAGTGATGTGAGTCCCACCTCTGTCATCTCTTGGTGAGGACAGGGATGAGAAGTGCCACCCCAGGGCCCCTTCACTTGCTGCCGTGAACACCCTGCCTGCACACTTTCCTTCTGTGGGTGCTTGGGGGCAGCCACAGCCTTGGCCCCTCAGTGGCTCCTTTGGCCTGGCTGCTCAGCTGGAGCGCAGCCTCGTGGACGTAGCACGGAGCGAGTGCCTCTGAGCACCCCGCAGCCTGGAGGCAAGAGGCTCTCTAGAGCTGTGAGGCTGGGGAAGGGAAGGGGGCCTTGTCAAGGTGCTTGCCACCCCCCTGGGCTGGTGTGGTCCTGGCTCCTTGGGTGACAGTGGAGCTGCCTCTCCTGCCCTTGGTGTGGAGGCCTGGATGGAGTGTGGTCCCGCTGTGTCCCCGCCAGCCATGCGCCCTGACGCAGCAGGGCAGACCACGGCCCCCTTAGCTCATCTGAACGCGGGTCCGCAGTTCCTCTGAGTCTGGGCTCTCCTGCATCGTCTGATTCATTCACGTTTTTTGTTTTTATTTTTTTCCCCCATTTCATTACAATGTTTCCTATCCTTCCATCTGGCACTATGAGACTTTCACAGTATGAAATGTAAAATGAAGATGATGAAGATGATAATATTGGTTGGAGTAGAAAATGGCGAAAGGCTCCCCAAGTAAAATAAACTTTAGTTTTGGTTTCTTCCCCATTTCTCTGTCCAGTGATCTGTGTCAACATACAGAGAGGTGGCAGAGGAGACGTATTAAGAAAAACATGACTGACAGAGCTGTTCAGAAATGAGAGACCTCCGGTCAGTAACCGGGCTCCCCGTGCTTTGGTGGAGCCTGCGGTGGATCCTCAGAGGGGGTCACGTGCCCACCAAGCACCCTGTCAGAGAGTCCGAGGTGGGGACCAGCAGGCCCAGTCCAGCTCACAGATCTATTTGGCCTGCCTCGTGTTAAAAAATCTTGAGCCACTGTTTTAAAAATATGGACATTTTAGATTCAGTCTAGTTTCTGATTCTCTTGACAAGTCAGGAGATCAGGCAGCACGGTGGGAGCCACGTCCTGAAGGTCACCTGTCGGCCGCTGCCCCGCTCCTGTGACGTGTTTCCTCCCAGCTCCTCGCAGGGGAGGTGGTCACCACCCTCAGTCCGCCCCTTGCTGTGACCCTGCCTCCTGGGCCTTGGGGCATCGTTGTTGCCGCACTGAACTTAGAGGTTTCTTTCCAGTTCCAGGACTTAGGACTTGAAAATATGCTGGCAATGCCGAATGAACAGTTACTAGATGTGGTCAGACTGATCTGGAATCAGGATGTGTGAGCACAGGCCCGCCAGGGGCCACGATCTGGAATCAGAGTGTGTGAGCACAGGCCCGCTAGGGGCCACGATCTGGAATCAGTGTGTGTGAGCACTGGCCCGCTAGGGGCCACGATCTGGAATCAGTGTGTGTGAGCACAGGCCCGCTAGGGGCCACGATCTGGAATCAGGGTGTGTGAGCACAGGCCCGCTGGAATCAGGGTGTGTGAGCACAGGCCCGCTAGGGGCCACGATCTGGAATCAGGGTGTGTGAGCACAGGCCCGCTAGGGGCCACTGCGGGGACGGTGGCCCCGTAAGGTTGGGGTGACGTGGGACAGATGGCTGGGGGCTCCCACACCAGCCCGAGTTAGCGGGCCTCTGTCCTCCCTACCCCTGCAGGCCCCGAGCCTGAAGAGAAGCCTCCGGGGGTGGGCAAGGCAGACCCACCCTAGGAAGGGGACTGGGAAGCTGGGTGACGGTCTTGGCTGGCACGCACTCTCCTGGCAGCCCCATCTGGCCTCCTGTTTGCCCCCCTGCTCCTGTGGCCGCTCCCGCCTGGCCCCCTGGCCGTCCTAGCACCTCCCTCCCCACTTCCCCCTGGGCTGCACTCACTCAGCTGTGTGTGCTGTCCATCCGCGGTGCCCAGCCCAGGCGTCACCTCTTCCAGGCCTCCATCTGGGCTTTGCTAATTCTCCGGCTCCCAGGACTCGTCCCCTCCACAGTGTGGCATAGTCAACTGCCCGCTTGTCCCTCCGTTTCTCTCCCCAGTCCTTTGAGCATAGAGATCATGTTTGATTGGCCTCTCTTGTCCCAGGGCCCAGAGGATGGGGGATGCTCCTTACCTGTACCTAGAGGCTGGAGGTTGCCAAGGGGTGGGGAGGGAGGAGTGGGAGTTTGGGGCGAGCAGATGCAAACTGTTATATGTAGGACAAACAACCAGGTCCTACTGTAGAGCACAGGGAGCTGTAGTCAGTATCGTATGATAAACCATCGTGGAAAAGAATATGAAGAAAGAATATGTATACGTGTATAACTGAATCACTTTGCTGTACAGCAGACATTAACACAACACTGTAAATAAACTGCACTTCAATAAAATTAAAAAGAAAAAAGAGGCTGTGGGGAGGGATGGAGGGAGGGAGGGAGGGAGGGAGGGAGGGAGGTCTGTCTGGGAGACAGGATACTTCACTCAACTGTAGTATTTCTCCTTTGGCCTCCAAAAAGTAAGGTGGGATAACACTACATGTCTCAAGGGGTTGCATATTTAAGAGCTTTCCCATAAAAATAGGCTGTTTCAAATGACCAGCTCATCTTTGGCGTCCTCCTAGGATTTCCGTGGAGGGACCACTGGATGAGGCTTGGAGGGCAGCTTTGCTCCGCTCCCCAGAGAAAGACTTGCAGGCGGCATGAGGTGGGGGAAGGGCTCCTGCTTTATTGTTTTCATTCAGGAATTCCTTTGTTGCCCTAATTGCCAATTCCACATTGTTGAGGACTTTGTCCTTTTCGTTTTTAAATGGCTGTGGCATTTTCAACCTGCAGCCAGACTGCTGAAAGATTTTTCTGGCTGAATCGATCTTCCGCAAGGTTGATTTCTGTTTTCAAATCCCCAAAGATGCACAAAGGCTCAGGAAGCCTACTTTTCTTCATGCATCTTCCGAACGTATCTTCGCCTTGTCTGCTTTCTGATCCGCACGGGCACTGAGTCAGATGCAGGGCCGCAGTGCTGACTGCAGCGCTGGCTCTGTCACCTGTGGTCAGTGGCTCCATCGCCCCACGCCACGGTCACTTAGAAAGTGTAGTGGCGGTGGGAATAATATGGGACATTTATGTTAATGTTTCCACTTCACACTCTGCCTTCTGAGTGTTTTCATCCACGGCCCTTCCCTTCTGCCTGGAGCTGTTCCAGCATTGCCTCCTTTTTCTCCTCTTCCAACCCGACCGCGTGCAGTTTTCCGCGTGGACGATGCTTGTCCCCGCTCGTTTGCACACAGGGGTCCTGTTTGCTTCGACCGTGGCCCTCATGCCAGCCCCCAGCCTGCACCGTCGCCGTCACCGTGCTCGGGGGCTCTTCCCCTCTGCTGTCATCCCACCCGCTGCCGCTCGCACCCTGCCGTCCAGCTTCCCGGGAACAGGGTTTTCTTTTGCTCTTAGAGATAGCATCCCTTACCCCCTACAAAACGAACACATGTTCATTTTAGAAAAGTCTCAAGAAGATGATTTTTAAATTGCACTCCTCCCGCCTCCCAGAGATGACACCCTCGCCACCCGCGTCCTCGTCCACAGTGATGGTTGTGTCTAGTTTACTGACACAAAACCAGGACTGCGTTGTGGCCGCTCTTTTGTAGCCTCCCCTTCCGCCACAGCGTCACAAGGGCTTGTTTTGTTACCCTTCAGGAGCACACGTTTTCACGGTCTCACAGTACCCATACGCCCGGTGTATTAAAGCAGCTCCCTGCTGGGCACCCAGCATGGTGTCATCTGAGCCTCTCCCACCTTCCCACCCGAGTGGGCCCCTGCCACTCTGCGCTCACACTGTCACTTGCCGAAGTGCCGTGAGTCCCGTGGGTGCCACAGGCTCGCCTCCCTGAGCTCGTCCTGGGGTGCCCTGCTCTTCCTGTCGGCCAGGGGGCTCCCCTCCACCTCTGGGAGGTGGGGTCTGGCGCTCAGCTCCGTTACCGCATCCGTCGCGCGTCTGCAAGTACCTGTCTGCCTCCCACTAACCATGCGCTCCTGCATGTGGGGCTGCGTTTCATCTGTCTTCGTGTCTCTGCTGTGTGGTCCAGTGCTTTTTACAGGGCTGGACCTTAGGATACATTTTACCAATGAGTAAATATACTGCCTAGGAAGCACTTTGGATTGCACATCTCTGAATCTTCCTCTAGCAGGACTGGCGAGGCCTGGTGCCAGGTGCCAGGTGGTCTGTTAGCCTGTGGCTCTCCTGGCCTCTGCCGGGTCCAGTCTCAGCAGGGCAGCATCTGGGGATTCCTGAGTCTTACATGTGAGGGACCTGAGCGTCTTGACAAGCCAGCAGCGTGCGGTGAGTGTCTGCGTTGATGGTTGTGGAGTCCCTGTTTCAGACAGATGTGAAAGTCAGAGCAGTCTTCGCTGGGGCATGTCCTCAGGGAAATTCCCCTACAGCGGGAGAAGGAAACCTGGGTCATGAGAACCGTAATGCAGGGGGAAAAAGTGATAAAGCTCACAGGTGACGGACAAGGGGCTGGGGGTCTTGAGAGGAGAAAGATGGCTCCTGGCTGGGGGATCAGGAGAGGCTTCCGGAAGTGGTGGCCTTTGCCCTGCGCCCTGCGGCTCAGCGTTCATCTACTGTGGCAGAGTGCACAGGCGTTCCGGGGGGAGAGCTGGTCAGCTTTCACGGGATCGTGCTGTGGTAACAAACTACCCCGAAGCACCACTGAATCAGAGTCAGGCGTTCCGGGGGGAAGAGCTGGTCAGCTTTCACGGGATTGTGCTGTGGTAACAAACTACCCCGAAGCACCACTGAATCAGAGTCAGGCTTGCCGTCGTGCTCACATCCCACGTGGAGGAGAGGTCAGCCGAGGCTCGGGGATGCTGCCTCCCACGCCTTTCCCACTGCAGGAATCAGAGCGCCCAGCCTCACCTGTGCTCGCGTCTGGGAAAGAGGACGGGCCGGCCACACCGTGGTCCTCGAAGCCCCTGGCCCAGCATGGACGTGTCACTGTGCACGGGGCCAGTAGCCAGGCCTGGTGGTGTGCAAGGCCCCCTGCGAAGGCCCGGGGCCACCGCCCTTGAGCTGCCCATCTGGCTCCTGTGCCTCTTGCGTGTCCAGGCAGCGCTTCCGAGCTCCAGGCCGCTGACTCCGGGGTTGCCCCAGACCCGAGCTGTGCAGCCAACCTTCTTCAGCCTTTTCTTTCGTTTTGAATCACATCGCTGCTCTTAGGTGCTCCTGTAACGCTTGACAAATTCTCTGTGAATAAAGGAAAAAATTGAAGCATAAATCATCCGGAGAGGAGCATTTTCTAATTTGGAAATGTGGCAAAACAACTCTGGGTGATTTTTTTTCTTTATTTTCAGCAGAGTTTCTCTGACGGGCCATCGTCATCTGCTGTGCAGCGATAAATCGCAATCATATTTTCCGGGTGAAGCAGGTTTCAGTTCTCACCGTTGCGTTCATGTTTCCCTTCCTCCTCTGCTTCTTGGGACTTGTAATCCTTAGCAACTCTGTGATGAGACATGATGGTCAGAGCCTCAGTCTTACACTGTGGGTAGATGAGTGATAGCGATCTGAGCGCCTCGCGTTGGCGGCCTGTGCTGAGGCTGGCGGAGGCGGTTTTGGTTTCGCCGCCGACGGGACTGTGCCGAGCCCACAGCCCCATCCAGACGAGCAGGCTCGGGGCGAGGGCACCCCCCAGACCCCGGGGCCCGGGGCTCAGGCCCGGGGCTCTGTGCAGCCTTGTGGAAGCTGGGGCTTGGGTTCGTTTAATCTGTGCAGAGAGAGGGATGTGCTTGTCCCCTTTCAGCTGTAAAATTCCACACGCTGAAGACTGGGTTGTGGGGGCGGCTGTGTGAGCCACGTGTTCGAGGGGCGAGCCGGACCCGCAGAGGAGCGTCCATCCTTCTTTCTGGGGTTCAAGCCGCACGTGGTTCCACTCGTGAAGCCTCGTGTTTGGAAACTGCCATTGTGTGCGTTTGCCCTGCCGGTAACCCCCGAGGTCCTCGGCGTCCTCCTCTGTGGAGTGGGGGGCGTGGCTGCCCAGGGCTGTGAGGTTTGGGGGCAAAGCTGACCTAGTGCAGCCGGCGTCCGGTACGTGGCAGTTCACCTACAACCGAAACCTTCACGGTCAGGTCAGAAGGCTGAGCCCGCGAGGTCGAGTTGGCTTCCAGTCATCTCATGCTTGTAATTGTAGACGTGGGGTTGGAATCGCCTCCAAGCTCTCGCCCTCACCCTGCTGGGGCGGCCCAGGAGGTGGGACAGTGAGGGTCGGGACCTCGGGCTTGCTTCCTGTGCAGGACAGCAGAGCTGTGGAGGGAGCAGGCTCGGCGCCCCAGGGCTGATGCCAGCAGGGGTTTATCCTGCCCGCGCCTCAGTCTCTGCATCTGTGCAAGGGGGGCATGTGCCTGCCGTCCGGTGAGCACTGCTGCTGTCTCCGCAGTGGTTTCATCTCAGCATAACCCTGTGTGGCCTCCTTCACTCCTGCTTCCTCTCTGAGCCTCTCCCGGGGATGTTGGGGTCTCTCAGGGACCGCCAGTCACCATGGCTGACTAAAAATGAAATCTAAGTTCCCTCCTCCACGGGGCCAAAGGTGGGAATGCCTCTTAACTGGATTTGACGGGTCTAGAAGAGTTGAAATTGTCTTTGAATGTTAATCTTGTCGCTGTTACCTTTTTGTCCTTTTAATGTCTTGGCTGGAAAAAGGAGGGTATAAATAGCTCTAGTCTGTTCCCTTAAAGGCCTGCACTGTGTTTGCTACTTGAATGCAAAGCAGGAGCTGTTTCCAAAGCTTCGATCTAATCGTTAGCTGCCTGTTTTCCAGTCTGATTCCAGCCAGCATCCACCCGACCTACCGTAGCTGCGGTTGCCGGAGAGAGCTTTTGGGGAGCTCTTAGCTGTTCTCGCCACTACTCACCTTAGCTCCGTCCTGCTCCTGGTAATGTCAACTCCAGGTGGGCTGCGGCTCCTGCCCCCGCCCCTCATGCCTGGCCCATCCCAGGAGTCGGAGCGGAGGGCGAACGCGTGTTAGGGCAGCAGGCTCTGTGGGGCCCGCCCTCCGTGAGTACCGTCCCTTCCCCGACCACGTCTGTGACGTCCAGGTGATCCCAGAATATAAGGGAAGTGAAGTTGTGCTTGTCCAGCACCTGTTACATGCCGCCCACCATGCTAAGTGTTTGTTCATGTCACCTGTGCGTACTGGAGAGGTGTAGAGACACAGGGGACCGCTCGTGGCATCGTTCACTTCCACGGCCGTCGGAGTCGAGTACTGCTCCCAGGGCTGGGGAAACCCTCCCCCTCGAGGAGGTGGTTATTCCCCCATTTTACAGGTGAGCGTGCCGTGGTTTGGACCCTCGAGGAGGTTGGAGTGGGTGAAGCAGAGAGCGCTAGGCTGGAAACGAGGCTGGAAAGGCAGCGAGAGGGTCCCAGAGCCCCCTCCTTGGCTCAGTCCGCTCTTAAACACCCTCTGCTGACCCGCGCAGCCTTGCTGGGGCCACGGTTACAGGGAGGGGCACCTCCGACCCCCGTCTCCTACTCCCCGCGTGTCAGGCCGTGGCTTTGTGTTCCCGAAGCTGCAGGCCACTTGCAGAAGCACAGTTCGAGAAGATCAGCAGAATGATGCAGGGCCACGGAAACCTGCCAATCTGGGAAGAGAAGCAGGCAGCCTGAGGCTTTAGAAGGAGGAAAACAGAGCAAGATCCAGTGGCTGCCCGAGGTGTGGAGGGGCTGAGCAGGTTTTGTCTGTTTGTTTTTTCCCTCAAATGTGAGACCAGCACCGTGTTTGAGACTGGCTGTGTCATCGAGTTATTTAAAGGCCCCTTAGCTCAGCTCATGTCTCTCAGATGTCATGCTGTGTTACGGTGACTCTAGGTTTTAAGCTTGTTCGCTTACTGGCAGGTGGCTCTGGCGAGTGGATCGTCTTGGGCTTGGCATCACTGGTTTTTGAGGATTGGTCACATTTTCCTGTTTTCTTGCATGGCAGGTATTTTACATTGTTCTTGGACACTGTGAACATTATTTCTTGTAGACTCTGACTCTGAGGGTTATTTTTTATGAGCCTCTGGAGAGCACTGATGGTTTGTTTTGGCAGGCAGCCTGTCCAGTGAGGTTCCAGTCATAAATCCTGCCTCGCCTTCCTGGGCTGGAAGTCGAGATCTCTCTTCCTTCAGCTCAGTTCCCCAAGCCTCTGCTTCGCTGGTTTGGGTCTGTCCAGCGTGACCTGCTAGGTTGTTAACAACTCATCCTGGATTGTTATGTTTGCCAGATTCTGTGGTGCAAATACTTCCCCTGCAGCCAGATTCCAGCTCCCGACGTGACCTCACTGGATGTGGGGTTGAGAAGAGAGGCCAGCAGTGGCGCCCTGGGCCGCTCGGGCTCAGGCTGGGGTGCCTGTGTCCGCTCGGAATCCCAGCCAGGCAGCCCTGCCTCTGCCCTGCCAGCTGGCGCCTGTCCTGTGCACCCACAGCTCAGGGGCGAACGGAATCTGAGGCTGGTGCGCGGGTGCGGGGGGTCAAATCCCAGGGCTGTTCTCGAGGCCTTTGCTGTGTTGGGTTAGGGGGTCCCGTGCCCTGAGATTCGCCCCCCCGCCACACACACCCACACACACCCACACACATACCCCCGCACCCCCACCCCCATACCCACACACACCCCCCACACACACACACACGCTCTGCCACCTCCAGGGACCCCCTTTCCTGGTTTTCCTGGCCAGAAAGATGGCGTTTCTATCCGAGTTGCATCCACTGGGGCTGCTGCCTGCTGCTGTCTACTGGGGGCGCCGCAGGCCGCTCCGTGGAGAAGAGAGAGGGGGACGTGGAGGCCCAGCCCCTGGGGGTGGCTAGTCCGTGTTACTCCCCATCACACCTCCCGCTGTGTTCTCCTCCCAGAGGGCTCAGGGGGCTGCCTCTGTGCTGGTCCAGGCTTTTCCTCGTAGTCAGTGGGAGGGGTGGGCTGTCCCACAAGGGTGCAGAGGGCTCCGCGTGACTTTAGTCCCTCCGTCCTACCCGCTGGGGCCACACAGAACAAAGCTGGCCGCTCATTCTCATCGCATCGTTCAGCTTATCAAAGGCAGTTTTCAGTAATTCATTCAGCAGAGTCTTGTTGAACACCTAAGTTCTAGGTCTATGAAAGATGGATAAGAATCCATAGTGAATCCACTCTGTGAATTCATAGCCGTGTGTGTGTGTGTGTGTGTGTGTGTGTAACAGGCACGTGAAGCCACCAGGGTCACGAGTGTGGTTAACCACCTATTAAACAGTGGGCACAGTGTTCAGGGTAGTGAGCGTGTACTTCTCGTGGGCCGGAGGGGGGACAGGTCAGAGTAGCCTTCACAGGGCTGATCCCTGAGTGGGAGCCAAGGCCCAGCAGCCTGACTGCACTGCAGGCCCCGGGGCAGGAGGCACGTAGGTGAGTCAGGACAGCTAAGGCCCGGAGGTGCGTGGGCTTTGGGGGCTTTGCGTGCCTTCCTAAGGAGTTTGCATGCTCCGTGCCCTCCTGGTTCCCTTCTGCTCCTCGTGGCCGGATCAGTGCCAGGGTGGGTGATGTCGATGGTGGGATATGATTCCAGGTAGCCCCGCCCTTGGAGTGCATCCTCAGTGCTCAGCACGTGGCGCGAGGCCTTTTAAACCTCACGACTATACTCTGAGGTTAGCCTCCTTATCCTTATTTTTACAGCCAGAAAATGCTTCAGAAAGCCAAATGACTTCCCGAGATGGCCCAGACATGGGGCAGAGCAAGGATGCGAGCCCAGGTCTCTGCGTCTCCGCAGCCCTGGCCCCCTCCGTGCCCTGCACTGACTCCGGGGGGTGAGAGGCTGGGCCGCACCCCTGAGCCCCCTCTCCCAAGCTGGGCACACTCGGGAGATCTGACTCCTTTCAGTCCCTGTTTGCTTTCCTCATTCACGTTAGGAAGTAGGACGTTTAACTTAGAGTTGATGAAATGTGCAATTAGATGTAAAAGCACCTTTTTACTAATGGCAGCTGACTTGGTATGATTGAGGCATTTTGTTAATAAAATGGAGGCATTTAGCTGCCTTAAAGTCCATCAGCTCATGGTTCCTTCCGGGCGGGTAACGCTTCAGTCACACGAAAGGCTTGTGGGGTGACTCTTAGTTCGGCGTACATTTTCTTCAGCCCCGACTGCGTGCCAGGCCTTGTGCCAGGCGCCAGGAAGGCGAGGACAGGCAGGCTTTGTCTCTGCCCTCCGAGCACTCTGTCAGGTGGGGCGGGAGGCCTCCAGTGTGCGCTTTACCAGGGCGGCTGCTGGAAGCACGGGGGGCTGAGGGGAGGTGGGTCCAGGGTGAGCCGAGCCGGGTGAAGGGCCGGAGGTGCAGAGTGCTGAGTGCAGCTTGGACGCGGCGTGGGGACAGTAAGGGCTTCGTGGTGCCGGCGGCAGGAGGGGGCTGGAGACTGGCGGGGCAGGTCACGGAGGCTGGTGCGGCCCCATCCACGCGGACTCCCTTCGCTGGTGTCGGGCGGCACGTGGAGGCTGCCGTCTTGGTGGACGGCTCTGGGGCGGTCACATGAAGAGGTTTATCAGAAGAGCCGGTTGTTGACGTGAGGACCCATGTAGGTACCTCTGGAATGAAGGCCAAGGCCCCCACTTCCTCCTGCCCCCAGCATCCCGCCGACTTCCTTCCACTCGGGGACCGTGGCTCACGGGCCTCCACCCTTGCTCCCTGACTGTGTCCCTCTGGAGCCCGGGGGTGGCTTAGGAGCCTCAGTTTCCGCATCAGTACAGACGGGATCATCCCCGTGCTCCTCTCAGGGGCTTCCTGGGGGTTAGATGAGAGCCGGGTCTCAGAGCGCTCAGCACAGCAGGCGGCTGTGTCTCCGTGAGCCCTGAGCGCTGAGGGGACAGAAAGGCCCAAGCACAGCACCTGGGGCAGGGAAAGGCCTCGTACGTGGTACGGGTTCTCACTGTAAAAACTGAATTCCTCCCTGGCACTTAGGCCTCTTGGAAAGAATATTGACCTTCTGGAAATGTATTCTAATTTTTATTTTCCAAAGGAATCTCCCTTAATTCTATTTCTGTGTGTATAAGTATATTCTGTAGGTACACTATTTGTTGATGGTTACAAAAATGTTATTTGCACACAGATGATAATTGGGCAATTTCCAATTTGTAAATCCCTTTGAGAATTCCATACCTTAGAAATTTTGTTCTTCTGATGGCGGTTTTGGTTTGGATTTGGGCCACTGCACTAGCTTCCACACGGGCTCGTCACCGGTCTCTTCCCCCTCCAGCCTTCCCCCCGGCTGCTGCCTTCCTTCTGCTAAACCTCCTTGGCCCCTTTGTCTAAAGAAAGCTCTAGAAGCTCTAGGAAACCACTTAGCAGGACACTGAGGTCCCTTGGATTTTGCATCCACTTTTCTTAGGCATCATCACCCTCATCCCCAGTTCTGTTCTCCGGGTGGCAGGAGCCCTTTAGAACCAGGGCAGTTTATATACACTGTGATCGAGTTCTGCACACAGGGTGCAGAGGGCAGAGAGGGGAGAGGCTGGGAGTTAGAATGACATGGCCGTCAGGTGGCCCACGCAGAAGGGGGCAGGAGGCCTGAACTAGGGCGTGGGGAGGGGGCGGGGTCAGTCCACACAGCCTGCTGCCCAGGCCTGGAGGGCAAAGGGAAGGGGGATCGCAGGCCCAGTGTGTGGGGTGATGCGGGAGTGAGACGGGCCTGGAGGGGAGCAGCTGGGAGGTGGCATGCTTCTGGTTTTGGATGTATGGAGCGCTAGGTGCTGGTGGGAGGGTATTGTGTAATAACCATGGCAATGAAAGAACTAGGATTTCTAAAAGGCTTTCTTATTAAGAATACACTGTCCAAATTAATCCACAGATCACCTCTTTTTAGCTAGATCACTTGCTCATTTTACAGATGACACACTGAGGTCACAGTGTTCAGGACGCTCTCCGGGGGTTACCTTGTCTGCTGGTGAGAGAGCAGAGTCCAGCAGAGGCGACTCACCTGCCTTTGGACTCCACCCTGGAGACTGGTTGGCATCTGCAGGGCGCCTCTGACCCTTTCTGGACACGCTGTGATGGGAGGAGGCTTTGCTCCAAGGACACAGGGCCACGTCCGCCTTCCAGAGCGCCCCACTCCTCTGCCCCCCAGGGCCACACACGGCTCTGAGGTTTCCTCTTCTGGAGGATTCGGACACTGATCGTGATAACATTTATCGCCGGGGTGGTTGTGAGAATTAAGAGACGTGATTGTAGAGAACCCAGCAAGGAACCTGGCTGTGAGCAAGGTCTCGGCAAGGGAACCACCCCCCCTCCCCAGATGCAGATTCAGTGCCAGATGCCCCGTCCCCTACCTGAGACCCTCCCTTCCTTGATCTAGTTAGGTAGAAGCAGGCACGCGTCCTGTGGAAGGTGGGAAATCTGCATCTCAACTTAGAAAGATTTCTGTCCAGAGACTGATACAACACGGTAATGTTTTGTAGGTTCAGCTCCACTTAACAGGGGCATTTTTGTACAAGGGAACTTTAATTTCTGCGGAGGATAATTGAAGTGTTATTGTCCTTCAGCACATGCAGTATATTTTCCCTTACCTTTCACACTGGCAATGTACCAGGATCCTTGCACTCCATTCTGATCGTTTTAACTGTCTGATCCATCTGTAACTGTTCTACAAAAGCTATTTTAGGGTTATTTAACTCTGTTGGTTCTTTTGCTTCTGATTAGCTTGATGAGGGAAACTGCCATGGTCTGTCTTAAACCCAGATGTCAAAAATACTTCCACGTATTTCTCTCACGTCCTTTCTTTAGCAGCATCTGCCAGGAAAAAATCTGCCAGCGATGTTCCAATTTGTTTCCCTCTTTCTCTTCATCTCCCTGGGCCTGGGGTTGAACCTGTGAGCATCCTGGCTGCGCCCCGTGTTTGCCGAGTGGAGTGGGTTTGAACCCCACCCCCCAAACAGCAGCAGCCCCCCGCCCCCACGCCTTGTGCGACCCCGGGGGATGCAACGAGGAAGGTTGCCTTCTCATTTTTGAACCCTGGACCCAGGCCCTGGGCTCTGGCTTCCCGGCAGCCTCCCTCCTGGGTGTCCCCTGGACAGGAGGGGGGAGCCAGTGCCTCACCTGTGGATGCTCCTGTGTGCACAGGAGGCCTCTGGCTGCCAGGGGCCAGTGCAGCACAGGGAGGAAGCTGCTCCGGGCTGCCATCCCCACCTGGGCTGTGGAAGGACGTTTGTGTCCAGGAAGGCCTGACCCTTGGTGACCACACCATCACCTGTGCCTCGGTTTCCTCATCTGCTTTGTGAAGACAGTAAGACCATTTGAAGGAGGGTGTGTGTGCTGACGGCAAATACTCAGTAATCGTTCTCTCCCTCTGTAGTTTCCTCTTCCTCTGCCTCCTTCAGTTTCTCCTTTTTGTACTATTTAAAAAAAAATTTTTCCTTTGTTCTTAAAACTAGCCTTTGACATTCCTTGCAGCGTGGGTCCACCTGCCTGGCGGTGTGGCCATCTACTCGGCCATAGCGAGCAGGGGATGTGCACGCACCCTGATGAGGCCATGGGAGCCTCCGTGGTCTGCCCCTGCTTACCCCTCTGGCCTCGTCCCTCCCAGGCCCCTCTGAGCAGTCGGACGGGCGTCCAGGGAGCCGAGCTAGCGTTCACGCGCCATCGCATCGTGCTCTGCCACTTGTGATGTTCCCCGCGCCTGGGATGTTCCCTCCTCACCTCACCCCGACGCCCAGCCCGAGCAGCTTCAGGGGCAGTGGACAGGCCTGGTCGTCCCCTTTCCACGCTGAGCAGCACCGAGCATCCCTGTCGCATAGCACTTGCCACAGCTCGTCACAGACCTCACAGCCCGTCTGCCCGAGGTCCCTCTCCCACGGGGAGACGGGGGCTGCTTCAGATTCGCCCATGTCCCTGAATGCCAAGCGCAGGGCCTGCGTCGTGCTGACCGTTCTCTGAGTACCATCGCGCTGGTCCCAGGTGGCTGCTCCCAGGTTCCCCTCTCAGTCTGGCCCGGCCGGCACCCCACTTGAACCCTAATGTGGCTCACAGCACATCCCACCCTGGCACGTTGGCTGGCGGAGCTGTGGAGTAAGGTGACTAGGGGACGACAGTGAGGTGTCCCATCAGCTCGTGTCCCTCGGGCGCAGTCACTGACCTGCAGCTGCCGTTCGGGATCCCGACTTCGTTTGGGGTGATGGGGTTGCCGGCCGGGACCCGGGCTGGTGCCCACACCCTTAGGTAGAGGCCGCCCCACAATGCAGCCACGTCTTCTGCAGGGTGATGGGAGTGAAGCAGGCTCCACGATGGGGACGCTGCTGCCTTAGATCTCCCTCCCTGGCCAGCACGTTACTCTGGGAGAACTCACAGGAGCCGGAGGAGCCCGGGCGTGTGTTAATGCACCCACTTTTCACTTAAGGTTGCATGGCGGCCATGGCCCACCTGCCCCGGCGGAGGCTGCCGCTCTAATCTGAGCTCTTCGGTGGCTTTCCCAGCCCACCCGAGCGGAGCACGGCCCTCGGGGAGAAGCAAGGACTCACTCACTCATACAAGGCAGAGTGGGTCCACCTGCCACTTGAAAGCAGCTCGTTTCCTACTACGGTTGGAAGCAGGCGGGAACTAACCCTGATGACGCGCCAGCTGCACCGTGGCCGGACCCTTACTTGGGTTAACTTGCGTGTCCCCCCTCCCCCCCCCAGGAAGGCCCCCCACGTCGGCCCAGGACGGAGGCTCCCAGTGGGTAACTCTCCAAAGACACAGCTGATTAGAGGCAGGCCTAGGCAGAAGCCAAGTCTTTCAGACTCTAAAAGAATAGCAGAAAACCGGGAGAGCATCTGATAGGTATTTTGATCTTCGTACAGACTTCCCCAGAGTAGTCAGTGAGGAGCATTGGAGAGAACCCCAAGCTCCCCCTTAGAGACCCAGCAAATCCAGGGAACTGTTGGCATGATTTCTGGTGCTCACCGGGGAGGGAAGGCCCTGCTTCAGCCAAGCTCGTGCTGTGCTGGGGGACCTGTGAGTCCGGCTGTGGAAAGAGAGGGAGAAAGGAGATGAGGGTAGACGGGCAGGAGCTAGTGGGGTCTCTCCACCAGCCTGTCCTGTGCGGGGCCTCTGGGAGCAGGCGGGGAGCTGTGGAGGATGCAGGGCTGAGGACACAGTGAGAGGCTCAGGTGCTTTCGTGTTAGCCTTGGTGGAATATTCTTTGTGATTACAGGATAGTGAAAAGAATAAATAAAGTACCTAGCATTTACCTGGCGTTTTTTACTTCATAAACGCCATTGTAAATGCTTTCCTGTTTTGATCTCAATCCATTCTAGAACTTTTTTTTACCTCCCCCCAAAAGTAATAGCTGTAATTTTGATCACCAATTATATGCCAGGTGGTCCAAATTCTCCACAATCCTGACTAACCCCCAGGTCAGATAGCCATTTCCTATGTGAGTTCTTAATCACCACAGGTAACTGGGCTGCCAGAGGGACCTTACAGCCCACCTTCCTGGTCACAGCACACACCCCAGAGGACAAGAAACTGTACTGTGCTCCCTGTTCATTTGGCCTAACTGCTTTGTACAGCCTCTGGCCACCAGGCTCCTAGGTGACCAAGCGTGGATTTAGAATCCAGGTCTGTGTGGCTGCAAAAAGCCCACGCTCGTTCCTCCACACAGTTCTCCGTCCCAGAGGGTACTCTGAAGTCAGGTGACCCGCCCTGGATCCCACGTCCTGTCAGGAGCAGAGTCGGGCTTGAGCCCCTGCCCGCTGGCCTGCCATCCCGCCCCTTCCCACCACACCACAGAGGCCCCAGCTGTCCCCACCTCTGCCGAACCCTGTGGCAGGGATCCAGCAGGCCGGCCAGCCCTGTTTAGATGGCAAGGCCCCCCCTGCAGGAGGCCTAGCGGAGAGAAATCAATGAAAAGTGACCCCGGAAAGCAGGGATCCAGCCCTCACTCTGCTTCCCGCAGTTTCAGGGGGGTCAGCCGGCAGCTCAATGACGTTAGGAGTAAATCTCATTTTATTAATTAAGCTCTATCTTCTGCGCCGAGGAAGGTACTTAACGGGTCCCAAAACAATTGTTCATGTACAGAAACGCAAGGTACGGGGTTGTGCTTCCACAGAAACGTTGGCTGAGATGGAAGGGGACACTCCTGATGCTTCAGAGCCAGCGCCTCTGGACATTAGAAGCATTGCTTTGTTTCTTTTTCTCTAATACAGAATAAACTCATATCAGTTTTATACAGGAGGCGTCGGCGTTTAGGGGGTGATTCGGAGGCTGTACGTATGCCTGTGGCGGAAGCAGCCCTGGGCTGGAGATGGGTCGGCAGAGCCCTGGCCGCCCTCGGGGAGGAGGAGGGCAGGACGCTGGGGACGACGGGGGCACGGTGACAGGGGGGTGCCCCAGCCGGCCTGAAAGGCAGCATGGGAGGCAGGGAGGCTTCTCAGGGAGGCTGGATCTTGGAGCGGGGGGTGGAGTTAGCTGCCTGGAGGAAGCGGTGAGGACAGGCGAGAGGCCCCAGGAGGGCAGGTCCTTGGGGGAGGAGGACTGTTTGCCCTCAGCTCCCCCCGTCTGTAAGATGGGGCAGTGCCCTGGGGTCCCCGCGTGTGGACGACGGGGGAGCACGTGTATGGGGGAGTGTGACGGGGGATGCCACGTGGGGTGACGGGGGATGCCACGTGGGGTGACGGGGGATGCCACGTGGGGTCCCTGGTCCTCTTCTCCTGCGGAACCAGCTGGTCCCTCGCCCATGATCACGCCACGCGGTCATTCTTCCGAGAAGCTGTCTCGGCAGCAAGAGGCCCTGGTCCCCACTCCAGTCCCCACCCTTGGCCTTCGCTGAACTCACAGAAACCCAGGCAAGAGGTTGGTGGGCCCTGGACAGCCTCCAACTCACAGATGAGGAACTGGAGATTCAGACAGACTGGAACCTCAGAGGCAGACTCGGCGATCAAGAGAGGCCGGGATCCTGTCTGACGCGGCATCTGCTCAGCTTTCTCCCCTCCAGGTGGATCCCAGCCTCTGCGTGATGCCAGCTAGAGGGTGGAGCCCTGGCCCCCAGGCCTGTGCTCGTGTCTGAGCTGCACTGACCCTGCCGAGCGCTCCGTCCGTTAGCTGCGTCAGCCCGGCATGTGCCCGGAGCGCGGGGAGCAGGGACACCTCTTGGGACCCCCGTCTTCGCCTGCCGCGGGCTTTGGGCCGTCCAGGCCGGGTTAAGAGTCCTCTGCCCCGTTTGCCTTCCCTGTGGCCTTGGGCAGCACGTGGGTGTGATCCCACCAGGGCTGCCGTGGGGACGGACGTAGGTGGTGGTGGTGAGGCACATGCTGGGCCCCCCGTGGCCATGGGTGCTGCCACTCTCGTGTTTGGTGCCATCCCTGATGGTGCTTTGATTTTAGAATACAGTTCTCTTCAATTAAAAATAATAATACGGAAGGTTTTGTTTTTTTTTTTTAAACCATAACTGATCTATGAGGCTTAAGGTGAAAATGATCTTCTTGGGCGTGATCCAGGTTGTCAGTGTTGATGCCATTTTCTTGTCTGCCAAAAGTTCTTCTCATTCAGGATGGATGACTCTGGAAGGTTGGCCGCTTCCCTTTCACTTGGATTGTACTTCATTATAAAACAGAGAAATAGGCTGGCGTTCTGCATAGTCAAATAGACTCCCGAAGGATGCGCCACATAAATTTAGAATACCATCTTATAACTATCAATTATCTCCCAATGAAAGTTCAATTTAATTATATGTGGATAGTCCTTCTAAATCCGACTCCTTGATTTGTATTTAAATGTCATCATTATGACTTCCCTGGCGAGGTTATCAGCTGTTCAAAGGCTGAATCATATGATATGGTATTTTAAAAACCACCGCTTTTTTATAGACTCTTCAAAAATCACAGCACCTTTTTTTAGTGCCAACTCTTGACTATTATTGTCACATTTGGCCATAAAATTAAACGTGAAAATTGGCATTCAATGGCAGTATTAATTCTCTTTCACTCCGACGCGGCAAAGATGAAGAGGATTGAATAGCGGTGGGGGCTGCACGGTTAGGAGGCTGGGGGAATCCACTAGGGCGCTGGGTCGGCACCAGTAACTGCATTCGGGTCCGAATCTCAGCTCTTCCACGAGCAGCTCAGGTTATTTCCTTAACTTCCCAGCCCCTTAGTCTCCCCATATGTAAGGTGGGATTGATCATCGTTGACAGTGGCCACTGTTTGTAGGATGCTATGTGTGTGCTGGGCACTTGCGGACCGTCTTACTTAATCTGCACAAAATCTTACAAGACGGGGCTTATTAGCCCCAGTTTGGGTGCAGGGTTTTGCACTGTGAGGCAGTGCCGCCCTTCCGGGAGGGTTTGTGCTGTGGACGAGCCTTGTGGCAGAGCTGACCTCTGATGGCATGACCATTGGCACTGAGTGAGAGCGCTGACCTCTCACCCACCCTCTAGGTCACTACTGCCGACTGCATTCCGCAGAGGTGCTCAGGGAAGTGGAGGGCCACGGCCAAGGTCGTGTTCATGTCGGGGCAGAGCTGGGGGTCCAGCCCAGGTGGTCTGCTCCCAAGCCGGGGCTCCCTGCTCTGTGCCCTCCGCTGCCTCGGTGCCCATGGGGTGGACGTGGCTGCCGTCCGGGGCCTCAGCTCCCTCCCCTCCGGGGGCCGCTGCAGTAGATGGTCTCCCTCCCTCTCCCCCTCCCCCCCTCCCCTAGGCGGCTCTGGACTTCCCGTCCTCCTCTCCACAGGGAGTCCCAGCAGCTCCTCAGTTCCTCCATAAGCGGCCCTGACGGCCGTGGGGCCGCCTCCTCTCCGAGCAGCTGGTTTGTGATGGGCTCTGGACCTGCTGCGTCACCAGGGAGCACTGCTGCCCCCAGTCAGGGTGGACCTGGAGCAAGGGTGCCTCCCAGGGCACCAGGCTGTGGCTCCCCCTGTGACAGTGCTGGCCCTCGGGACCGGTGTGCGTGTCACGCGGGCGGAGAGCTCACGTGTGGGGACTCGGCTCTGGGAGAAGTTTCCCGGCCTCGCTGCCGGCCCCTCCCTGGAGGGGAGGAAGGAGGAGGGCAGCGGGGCTTGGGACCGTGCGCAGGTCCCACGGAGAGAGAGACGTAGAGGTGGACAGCACCCCTCTGCCGTCTGGGGGAGTAGTCCTCGGGTCCTGGGGTTGCCACCCTAGCTACAGGATTTTAAGCAGGGTGCCCCTGGGTGAGTCACTCAACTTCTGGTACCTCGATTTCGTCATCTGTGGGAGAGGAGGGACACTGCCTTTGGGACACCTGCTGGCAGCACGCATCCTGGGGCCACTGGGGCAGGAGGGCTGTTGTAAGTTTGGGGGTGCGCTGGTTCTTGTGGATGGCAGGCCCGCGGTCACCGGGTCTGTGTCCCACGCCGGCTCTGAAAACAGCACGAGCAAAAACCATTACCTTTTAGGTACTCTGCCTAAGCAAGGGAGAACCAGATACGGCAAAAAACAGAGCAGCGCTGAGTCTGAGCGGCAGGCTCTTGATGGGACTGCCAGCTCTGTGACATTGGCAGGTGGCTTATGCCCACAGAGCGTCATTGCGTCTGTAAAAGGAAGCAAATCACACTCATCCTTAGGCCACAGTAATAAAAAAGATGAATGTATATTTAAAACACCTGGCCCAGGGCTGGGTATGCGATGAGCGTTCGTTGCATTTCATTTTTTTTCCTCTCCTGTTCTGTGGGCACACCTGGCTACACTTTCCTGAAGGGTGGAGATGGGTCATATAGTATGACACTTACGCAGTCAGAAATTGTTTGAAAGAGCTCCCCCGCACACGGTCACACAAATATAATCCTGGTGGCCAGTGGCCAGTGTGCGTTCTGACCCTAAGGCTGCTGAGAGCCGGGCCTCTCTCCCTTCTTGCATTCGACCAGAAGAGAGCTGGGCATTGGGATGTGTCCACACCCATCTGACAGGTGACAGTTATTAGTTCTTTTTGAGTTATCAGACGATGAGCTGAATTTGGCCTTTTTAGTGAACCTTAGGAAATATTCTGACCTCTTGTTTGAAGAGAGCACTAGTTTGCTCCGGGCTAGCTTGGAAGTAGGAAGCGCTTCTGCCGGGTGGGAAATTAGAAGCACTCCGGCTGCACTCACAGGGGAAGAAAGATAAATGGCTAATAAGCTCCTGAAAAAATGTGCAACCTCAGGAGTAATTCAGACAGACCTGCAAATTAAAGCATCAGCGAGGCAGCATTTTGCCTCTTACTAGCACAGATTAAAAATTGATCATCGTCAGTATTGGCAAGGGTGCAGAGAGAGGCGTGCCCGCCCGCACTGCTTGGGGCATGTACCTCGGGAAGAAGCTCTCTGAGAAGGAACTTGGTCCTCTGCCTCCAAACCTCAAAGGTTTTCACATCCTCAGATCAGTAATTCCGCCTCTAGAATGGAGTCTAACAGGCAGTCATAAAGGCAGAGAACAAATTTAAGCACAAAGATGGTTGTTACGATTTTTTTCACCAGTAATTTTTTAAAGAATGGAAAATACCTGAAAGTATGAAAAATAGGGGAATTGTTAAGTAAATTATGATACTGCCATATGGTAGAATATTCTGCAGACTAATTTTTAATGATGCGAAATTGCTCATCCTATATTAAGAGAAGAAAGCAAGTCTTAAAATTATGTATATATGTATGTGTGGTCACATATATTTAATACTTACATAATGACTTATATGTATGCTTATATAATGATTTAAACTACATTAAAATACAAGTGCTTAGAAAAAAGACTATAGAATTAATATATCAACCTTAGAGTATAAGATTGAGTGCTTTTTCTTTTGTATGCTTTTCTCTATTTTCCAGCTTCTTACAGTAAGCCTATCTACTTGTATAATCCGAAAAGAACAGTAAATGTAATTTTTTGAAAGTGGTCCTTGCTATGAAATGCACTGTTTCTGCACTTACACAGAAGTGCCTCTAACTCTTGAGTAGCTGACCCTTAAACGTCAAGCTCCCGGCCAAATGCTGTGGATTTACCAACGTTCCAGTAGTCCTTTCCAAGCTCTCAAGACCTCTTCCTTGGGTTTAATCTTATGTTTATACACCCTGAATACCAGTTCCTGGTTGTTGAAGAAGCTCCAAAGGCCAATTAGAGCATGCTGGGGCTCAGCAGAATATTTTGGCCACAGCACAGGCTATGAAATAAAAGAAAATGCCTACTTTTATCCGTTGAGTGACAGTCATCTTCAGGGCCTGACACGAAGGAGCCCCCCTTTCTCCCCCTCTTTCTTTATCCATCCATGTAACACATTTTTGTTGAGTACCTGCTGTATGCCTGATTTCGTGCCAAGAGGTGGGATTTCAAATGTCAGTAGGACATAGCCCCTGGCTATGTGACTGTCAGGGGCATGGGAGTGGGAGTGGAGGCAGGCTGCGGACGGTTAGCTAGAGCCCGCCTGCCTTCTAGAGACCAGGGCCTGTAGCACCTGGGGACGCAGCTGAACGTGGATACAGGTGTGCGGGCTGGGCAACAGTGGCGGTGGGCGGGAGGTAAACATTGGCCTGGGGTGTTAGGGAAGGATCTTAATTCACTCATTCATTTCTTCTCTGAACCGGTTACTACAGTGTGCCAGGCAGGCATTATTCCAGGCCTGGGAAACACTGGTAAACAAGACAAGAGGATCTCTGCCCTCAAGGAGCTGAATTTTGGTAGGATTGATAGACAGTTAACAAATCCAGAAGTAAATATTTACAGCTCATGGTAAATGCTATTGCAGAAATAGGTTGAATGCCGCAATGGAGAATGGGGCGAGGGGAGGGATGAGATGGAAAGCTGCTGTGGAGAGGTGGGCTGGGAAGGCCTTTCTTAAGCTCAAATCTAAAGGATGAAAGGCTCCAGCTGTGCCAAGGGTCAGAAGAAGAACATTCCCACGTGGGGAGCTGTGGGCACAAAGACTAAGGGAGGAAGAGCCTGGTGTGTTCTGGAAACTGCCAGAAGGTTGCGAGTGCGGGACATAGCAGCAGTGTGGGAGGCTCTGTAGAGGATGTTGTACTTGGGCCAAAACCTGAAGGGAGGGTGGGGTCCTGGGCTTATGGGCTGGAAGTGGGCGGGTGGGGAGCTGTGCGACTGGCGGGGCACGCGGCGTGTGTGAGCAAGTCCATCTGGCCAAGGGTGAAGTGCAGCACGGCAGGCAGGGCTCTGATGACAAGGCTGCAGTTCCCCCTGGGCTTTTGGGGCCCCAGGGGTAAGTGATTGCCAGGCCACCTCGCTGCGATTTTTCCCTTGCTTCCTCTCTGCCTTACCCTATTCCAGAATTCAGATTTCCTTCTGGGGTTGGACACTCTGACTGTGTCTTCTGTGCTAAACGGTGTTGAGCCAGCTCTGAAGCTGTTACTACCCTGGGAGTCAATTATTTCATTTTCTTGGAATGAATCGGTTATGAATTACTAACGATAATGATTCATTATCCTGTCTCATGCTGGCATGGGCTGCTTCTCCAGCAGCCCACAGAAGAAATTGCCCTCCTGATTAATTCTCTGCTCTGTTTCCCCGTTCTCTTAGAATGGCTATTCAAGTGGACAAGTTCAACTTTGAGAGTTTCCCAGAATCCCCTGGGGAGAAGGGGCAGTTTGCAAATTCCAAGGAGCTGGAGGAGGAGAGGCAGGAAGCCCGAGGCCTGGAGATCAACAGCAAGCTGGACATCCACTGGACCATCATATCCTTTTCCCGGTGCCCACCCCGACCTGCGGACCCCTGAGGAGGACCCCAGAGGGGTCAGCTGTTGAGCGCTAGCCACAGATAACTCAGAAATGGCATGGCAGGGAGATGCGGACCAAAGAGTGGGCATTTTCTTACCCTTCCACCACGTCCAGGGCCCCACGAGTGAAGTATGGGTTCAGGATGAGGAAAGGCCTCCTTGGGGCCGGTGCTGCTCTCACTTGGATCACGTCTTTCCTGTCAGCGTTGAGATCTGTGTGAGTGACCGGTTCTAACGGCCACCTATCAGTGCTGGGCTTGGGGTCGGGGGGTTCCACATACTGACAGCTGAACACAGGATACGATTGTTGGGGAAACTGAAATCGGGCTGTACAGCTCAGCAAGGCACGCGGATGCCATTTGGAAAAGACTGGGGTGGGGGCATTAGGAGGACTGCACTAAAGAAGACGGCTTCATAAAATAAGTGGCCCTGCCTTGAGCTTCCAATCAGTGCCTGGCTTGTGGTAGACACTCAGTTGGGTGAGTGGGACTCTGGAGAAACCTCAGGTTCACTTACCTATTTACGTGTTTTTTCCAGCAGTCTTTACTCGGTGCCTGCTTTGGGTTGGGTGTGTGGCAAGTCGCCTGAGGGACTGCAGTGCGGAGGCAGGGCCTCATGGGGTTGCCCGGTCCCGAAGAGGGTATGCATCATCTGAGGATTAAACGCACGGCTGGGGAGCAGGGACAGAGCGTTATGCCAACTGCTGTGAGGTTCGGAGGATGAAGCTGCCGGGCGCAGGGCAATCAGGGGTGGCTTCACAGAAGGGGTGTCGCCATGGTGGGCTTTTTAAGGGTGAGTAGAAGTTTATCAAGGGGACAGGGGTGGGAGATGCCCCACAGTTCGCATGGTGCGAGAGGATGGCTCGCTCAGGGTGTCTCCCAGGAAGAGGCAACTCTGATGGGAATGTCTGTTGATTACCTTGTTCACACACTGGTTCTGTGCAAGTGGGATGGTCACAGGCTGTTGTGTGGTCTCGTCGCCCTGGATCCTGGAAGCACCCTTAGGCTGCAGGAGGCGTGGCTTCCAGGACCGAGGCAAGTTCCTTTGTGCCAGCTAACGTGAATCTGGGCTTGGTAGACAAGACCCCTGTCTCCGAGGAGCTTGTGACAGGAAAAGCGCTGTAGATGGAAGGCTTTGAGAACCAGACGCCAAAAACTAGAGCGCTCAGGAGCTCACGGAGGGAGCCTGGCATGCGTGGTGGAGTTAGGCATTGGTCTTCTGTACAGAGAGAAGTGAAAAGGTGGGGGGCCGCGGGAGGGGCCCTTGGTGACCCCACTTCTCAGCAGGGTCAGGGTCCAGCCAGCTGGCGCTCGTTGAGCGAGCAGAGCGTCGCAGCACGGAGGAAGGCGGCACCCGCGCCGCGTCCCAGGCTCGCTGCATCCGTCACCTCTGTCACCTCTTCACACCTCTCTGGTCGGCACCTCTCACGGTCCGCTGGGGAAACGGGATCTCAGCAGGGTGAGCTGACTCACCTGGAGTCCAGCCAGGAAGTGGTGCAGCCAAGGGCCCACCCAGGTGGGGTGGCCGGCGGCAAAGCGCTTACCTGCCAGTCCGGGTCCCCACGGGGAGCGTGGTGAAGGTGATCATATCCTGTGGCGGGGAGGGGGGCAGGGGGCGGGGCGGTCGTGAAAGGAGGCCATTAGCGCTCAGTCCTGGCGTCTACGTCCTGACACGAGCTGGGAGGGTCCTTTCTGGGCCTTGGGTTGCGGAGGCTCCGCACCTCCTGCGTGGAGCCCATAGGGTCCCTGTGGAGCCGGAGGAGCCACGCTGGGTCCTGGAGCCTTGGCTTCACGCGGGAGCTCGTGCAGAGCCAGGCAGGCCTGGCTGGCACCCGTGGGGGAGGGGCGCTGTGCTCGGGGACCCAGTGGGAAGGGTTCATCCTTCTGAGGGGTCTCATTCTGGGACTGGGGGGCCTTGCCTCCCCAAGTTTCACGGAGACTGGGCCTCACTGGGAGCCGGGGTGCACGGCAGCACCTGCGAGTGTCATTTCCTGGGTGCTGCCCCCAGGGGTCCCACATGGTCCTCGGCACCCGCTCAACAGCTCCCAGGGCGTTTCTCCCCCCGTCTTGCTGATGCAGCTGCCTCTGAGTTCCTGCAGAGAATGGGGAGGAGCCAGCCCTGAACCCCTCAGCCTGCTTGAGCCCATGGTCCTTGCCTTCTAATGGGGTTATATTGACCATCAAAACTCTTAACGTGCTTTGAAAACTATTATTGAAAACGTACTAAAATGTCTGGGTTTCTGTCCTTTTAGCCTTGATTCTTTCAAGAAGCTGACTTCCCTATTTTGTGTTCGATTAATAATTCAGGCCGTAAATCCTTATTGAATGCCTACCATGTGCCAGGCACACCTGTCTCCCAGTTTACTGATTGGAAGACTGTCCCCAAAGGCGAATTTGAGTGAAGAGAATTAGCATTACGGACATTCCCTCCCTCCCTGCTTCCCCTCCTATCTGGTAATGACATCTGGCATGGGATGGATAGCAGACTTTTGCTATTGTAAACCTAAATTCAAGCAGATGGAAAGACCAAAGATTGAATTGGCTAATTATTTCATTATGCATTTTAATATTTTCTCAATATTTAGACTTCATAAAAAATTTGAGGCTAGTTTGACACCCATCCGTAGTAATAAAAATGGCCCGTATGTAGCACGTAAGGCTGGATAGACGTGTTTTAAAGGAGACTGTGGCTCTTGCAGTAGGTGTGTGCACACCTGTCTGGGTAATATCTGCAACATCCAGATAAGTGGCAGGGACACCGGGAGCTCCAGACCCACTCTGTACCTGGCTAACAGCCTGTACGTATTGTTTCCGTGTGCTGAGCCCTGGAGATGCCCCCAGTCTGCAGGAGGGGCAGACGCAGAGACGGGCACTCACCGTGCAGCCCGGGAGGGCTGAGACAGAGCTTTCCTGCGGTGAGGACCGGCAGGGCTGGAGTATTCTAAGCACATTCCAGAGCCTGACACGCACTGGGGACCTCAGTCGTCCCCTGTGACTGGTTGTACAGAATGCAGACTGGGGCAGCAGGGGCCAGGCGTCTCTCAGGCTGTTGTGAGGAGCCGGGCTGACCTGCCTGCCTCCTTCCCCCTTCCCCTCCTCCCCTCCTCCCCTCCTCCCCTCCTCCCCTCCTTCCCTCCTTCCCTCCTTCCCTCCTTCCCCTTCGATCTCCCGCCTCCCTTCCTGAAGACAAGGGTTAGGCTCTGTGGCCTCCTCCTTCAGGTCCTGCCCGAAGCAGCCTGTGAGCATCGACCTCCAGGGCTCTCCAGCAGAGCCCAGCCTCCCTGCAGGCCGTGAAGATTTGTCCCTCCCTCCCAATACAACCCAGCTGTGCTTTCACGTCCCTCCTCTCCTCTGACCTCCCCCCCACCCCGCTCTGTGAAAGATGCAGGGCAGGCTTTATTTTTATTTTTATTTTTTAATTTATATTTTATTGAAGTGTAGTTGATTTACAATGTTGTGTTTATTTCTGCTGTACAGCAAAGTGACTCAGTTATACACATATATTCATTCTTTATATTCTTTTCCATTATAGTTTACCCCGGGATATTGAATATAGTTCCCTGTGCTGCACAGTAGGACCTTGTTGTCTATTCATTCTGTATGTAACAGTTTGCATCTAGTAACCCCAAACTCCCAGTCCATCCCCCCCCTTGTAATCCCTCCCCCCCTTATAATAAAGGGCAGGCTTTATTACAAGGAGCCTGGTAACTGGCCGAGAGCCAACACAGTCCAAGGGTCCCCGCAGGCTGCCTGGTGGGTCAGGAGACCCACCTCTGCAGGGACAGGGTGACCTCATGTGGAGGAGGTGGTGGAGGGCACCTGGCCATCCAGGAGCGGTGAGCACCAGGGGCCTAGTGGTGTTTTCAGCCCTGGCGTTCACTAGTTCTGAGGTGGGATTTACACGCTGGCCCAGCCAAATGAGCTCACGTATTGAATACTTTTTTCCCTTAGATTTACAATACCTATCTCTCTTCTGTTTATCACTTCCATCATCATCACTGCTATGAAAACCACTGCTTGCACGGCTCCCGTGTGACAGTTACTTAGTGTGTTGTCTGTGGGGCTGGGGAAGGGATGCCGGGCAGCGGAGCTGGACATGGGACCGGCAGGCACTCTCCCCCCGCCTCACCCCTCCCCGCCAGCCGCCGGGTCTCAGCCTAACCCCTCTGTTTCCCGTTCCTCCTCGTGTAGTGGGGGGAGGTGACGGTACCACGAGGAGCCCCGTCGTGTGGCGCCTGCAGGACCAGCGCCCTCCCCGCCATCAGGCTTGCCCCCGTCACACCTGGGGCTCTCCTGTCCTTGCGCTTTGATCCTTATTCTGCCTGGGATGAAGCACTCCTCACACTCAGAAACCTGTCCTGAAGCCCGCCCTCTTCCCTTGCCTGTTCCTTGTGCCACCTCAGCCTGGTGACTTTGAAAGGGAATGTCCTCCTGAGCGCTCCCGTCTCGCAGGAGGAACTCGCCTGGGGGTGACGTCAGTGGGGCTCCTGGGGGCGGGGAGGGGCGGCCTGCACAGAAAGGCCTGTCCGTGCTTTCCGGATAAACACGCCCTTGCTTTCCATTCTTCTTCTTTTAACCTTCTTCTTCCCTCCAGCTGCCGCTGTTGGACCATTTTTACTGAAATTGGGAAACCTTAATGCAGCCGACTCTCCCGGAACTCTGTCAGTAGCAGGTAGTAGCCCCCGCACATGACCCAGTGACCGTCTGCATTTGCCTGTGGGCTGGGACCAAAGACGCTGCATCGTTGGGGGCCGGAGCCCCGGCTCCGAAGGTCTGGCTCTGCTGTCTCCTGCATCCGGCAGGCAGGTGGTGACCTGTCAGGCCCGTGTCTCCATCTGTTCAGCACCGTGAGGACACCTGCTCCGGGGTTGCCGGTTGCCGTTAGGGTCGGTTCTGACAATTGTATCTGCCCTTCTGATCCCATACCGGGTGCCAGACAGGATATTAGCATTTTCCCTCAAACCTACAAAACAAGTGATACCTACCTCTTTTTAAAAAGTAAATAAGTAAATTTTGGAAGTTAAGTAACTCACCTGAGATGGTGCCGGGAGCTGGAGAGCCAGGATCCCAGAACGCGTGTTATTTTCCTGTTGACTGAAGTCAACCTGAAGTGAGGCCTCACCCTGGTGGTTCCGTCACGGCCCCTGACCCTAGGAGGTGTCAGTACAGGGGGCACACTTCCTGCTGGAAGACCCGGTGCTGCTCAGGTGACCCGGCCTCAGATGAGGCTTCTCCTGGACGGGAGACGCTGGGCCAGACCTCCCCCACGACTGTCCCCTGGCGTCCTCACCTCCACCTCTGCTGGGGCCTGCCTGAAAGGGGCTGGGTTGGCAGTTCTGAGAATCATCCAGAGCATCTGGTTTGGGGACGTATGGAAGCTGACCATATCTGTTGTCACTTTCCACGGTAATTCAGAGAAGGAGAAACAAGCATCAGCATTGGAGCAGGTGTGGGTCGTCCTTTATGGTTGGCCTCACGTGTTCCATCTTCCACGGAGCCCTCTGCCCCCTCTGCCATCTGGCCCCGGCTGGAACCGCCCCTCCTCTGGGGTCCTGCAACTCTCAGTGCTTAACTCTTGTTTGGAATAGTGCTTACAGAGCACAGGAAGGTTTGTTTTCTTCCCAAGACTGTCTCCCTTGCCAGGCTGTGCTGTTCTTGAGGTCAGGTCGTGTCAGCAGCTATTCCCTGATGACCTACGATGTGCTGCGGTTTGCGCCCAGCACCGGGGACGCTGCGGTGAGCAAGATCGGGTGTGGACTCCGCCCGATGGAGCCCGAGCGTGTGCTCTCGTCCCCGCCCCGGTGCTGCCTGTAATCCTCCCATGTAGCTACTGAAACCTTTCGGTGAATCGGTGGTTTCCATTTGATTGATGCAGCCGATGGTCACCAGCTTGGTTGCACTACGCTGAGTGCCGTGTTGAACGTAGGAAGGGAGTTTGCAACCAGCACGATTCGTCTTAGTGGAAGCCCGTCTCCATTTCCAGGGGGCAGCCCTGCGCAGGCTGTCTGCGGTGGAAACAGATGCGGGAGACGCTCGGAGCAAGCTTGTTGTCAGCGCCCCTTCTCGCTTTCCTCGTTTTTGTTGCAAATCTCTCTTCAGAGAGCATTTCGGGGTTCGGTGAGATGCTTGCTGACCTATTAGAATCCAACCCCATATAGGTTTCCCGACAAGGACTGGGTGCCCAGTTCAGCTGGTCCCCACGAAGCTGGCGGCCTGGACCATCTGGGCTGAGTCTCTGCCAGGTGGCCTGGTCTGGTGAGCACGCGTCTCCCGCCTTCTGTCTGGAGATCGTTTGTAACCATCTGGCTGCTTTGAGGGTGAGGCAGAGGCTCAGGGACCCCAGTGGCAAAGTGGGCTTCAGGTGCCTAAGAATCAGCAGCCCAGAGTGGGGGCTGGAATGTCTTCGGGGGGGACACAGAGGGCACATAGTCCTCAATAACTGGGAAGCGGAAGGAGGCGGAGCAGTGTGGCTCTTCTCTTGAGAGCACGGCTGTGCCCCCCGGAGGGGCTGCCTTCCCAGGGCTGACCCCGGGCCGTGCCGCTGACGGTGGCATGTTTGGCCTCACAGACACCAGTGGCCCTCTATAAATCCCAGAAGCGCAACAGCGGCTGTGACATTTGTCATCAGTCTGTACTTGAGGTCAACCCTGTAAGACTCTAGGCACGACGTCCCCAGTTTGGTTGGTCACCACCAGGACAGGCAACCTGGCATACGGCCACACCTGGCTTCTCAGTTTCCGAGACCACATCCCCGCCAGTGAGGAGAATTTGCCGATAGCCAAGCCCTCCTCCTTTCATAGACTGAGGCAGAGCTTTCGCTCTTTGCACTGGATCGCCTGAGATGGCCTCTCAGCCTCTCTAACTGGCTTCTAGCTAACTCTCAAAGATGCTTCTGGTGGAGCTCTATCTTCTCATTCCCTGAGAGAAATTAAGTATTTTTAGATAAGACTCCTTTAAAACAGTGCACTAGGTTTTTCTGATAGTCATGTTAGGAGAGAGAGTTTTATCTAAATGAATTTTAATACAAGCAGCTCCCTTTATCGGTACAGCTGATTCCTTGATCATCTTCAGTAACATGCAGGGTTGCATCTTGTATTTGTCTTTAGGGAGTGAGTGTTTATAGCTGTGGGTAATCACTTGGTTCAGAGGCCTTTAATCCTCATAGTGGGGAAGCCGTGCCAGCCCAAGAGAAGCGTTGCTCCCGACCTTCGAGGATGTAAAGTTGCCCTGGCCCTTTAGCCTTCAGGGGACGGAGGGAGTGAGATGGGAGGGACACATATTTGATTCTTGACTCCCCCGAATCCAAATATGTATACCTTGAAGTTACTCTGAATGGAATCAGCGTTTGGCACACAGAGAGCATAGATTTCAGGTTTGGCCGGCTCACGAGAGTGGGGAAGGACTTTTCCCTAGTATGCAAAGCAAAGTTCCAAATCTGTGTGTGTATGTGTGTGTGAGTGAGTGAACATGCACACGAATCAACGTGCAGTGTGTTCATGTGATTGGGCTCACGCTGGGCTTTTACACATTCTGTGTACTTTTGGCGTGACAATTATTGTGAGCATGTGTATCTTATATAATAGAATCATAAAATTACAGAGCTTAAGTAACAGCTAACACCTTATGGCACTTACTAGATGCCAGCACTGTTCTGAGCAATTTACCTAGATTTGCTCACTTTTTACAAAAACCCTGTGAAGTAGTTTTTATCCACATTCCACAGATGAGAAACCTGAGGTCCTGTGAGTTTACCTAACTTGTTCCAGGTCACCCAGCTAGTAAGTGGCAGAGCTTGGATTCTCATCCAGCTGTCCGGCTTCAGAGTCTGTGCTCTTATTAGCTCTGTGTTGGGCAAAAGAGTGAAAGAGCATCTGGTCTCTGCCAAGGCCTTCAAATTATCCCCATTTTTCAGATGAAGCCAAAGAGACGTAGCGTTCCTCGGGCACGCTGCTGATTGGCACACCTACCCCACAGGGCTCTCTCCGTTTTGCCTGCCCTCCATCCTCTGACTCGACTACTCTCCCCCGGCAAGACTTGCAGCCCCGAACCGCGTGCAGACTCTCCCTGGCAGTTCGTGGCGCTGTCCAGGGAGCTGAGCCCAGACACTGGCGCCCCTGCTGGGATGAGAACAGCCCAGCATCAGCATTCTCAAAGTTCACGAAGCAAATCGGAGGACAGACTCATGGGAAAGAGGCTCATTAATCACCTAAAGCAGCCTTTCCATTAGCGTAATTTCTAGTTGTGACAATTTGCTAATTGATCTGAGCTGAAGTGGGGCTGGGCTAAGTCCCTGCACCTGGGGTTATCACTCCAGAGCTGGCACGTGGGGGCGCAGGCAGCCCATCTTCCTGGCGGGGGTGGTGCCGAGGTGCAGACCTGCTCCTCAACGAGCTCCCCACTCCGGAACACTCACCTGGGAGCCCGTTTAGAAACATCTGCATCAGCTGCCCTCACGGGCTGGGTCTCAGTAGACCACTTGTAACAACCAGGTGTTCAGAGCACGGTGCTGAACTCCCCTGTGAGAGGACCCAGGCCTGCCACCCGCCAGGCTGCATGTTCCCCAAGGGAAGAGCTGATTAAACAGTCATTTTTTCTAGAGCATCAGGCTGGGTCATGGTAAACTTCAGTCCCTTACACACAGGCAGGATCTCAAAAACTGCTCCGTGGTTTTAAACGGTCCTTTGATTGCAGCTCATGACTGAATATTTCACCACTAATGGGCTAGCAGAAAATGAAAGGGAAGGTATTTTATTAACTTACTGCATTTTCCTTGCATATGGTGGTGTTTTTAAGATTTGGAAGCAAATATCCATGGTTCCCAAGACTCGCAGAAGATTAACTGAGACAATGTGCATGAAAACATTTGTAAACAAAAAAGCTCTGCACAAATACTGATTAATTGAATGTAATTAATAATGATGGGTGACTAATAATACTGAGGTATCATCCTTGCACAATAGGCTGGGCTTCTTAAAAGTAGGAAGGATCTCACCTGGTTGGTCTTTCTTACTGGTTTGCAAAAATAAGCAGCCAAGCAGTCGTGACGGCAGAGCTGCCCACTCATCAGCCCGGCAAGTTTGAGTCGGGGATGGCAGTGGAAGTTTAAACTGAGCAAGGGCCAGCCCGCACTGCGAGGCTCGCCACCTCCGAGAGGCGTGCGTGAACTGTGGTGGCTCCGGGGAGCTCAGCTGTGGCTTTGAGGCAGGAAGTGGCAGGCGCAGAGGGCGCTGTGAGAGGAAGGCGTGGCTCCTTGGGGGGGAGCCAGAAGCTGCCTGTGGGAGGCTCCAGAGGCAGAGCGAACGTGAGTTGGATGCACTGAGCTGGGCACTTGAGTTTTCTTACGTTCCAGACGCACAGGGGTTGTCGATGATCATTACTTGTGGGTGTGGCTAGGAGACTTGCAAAGCCTGGTTGGCACCCACAGTGGTCTACATTCCCCATGCTGCAGTGTCACCACCCCTGACCTCCTAAGGGACAGGAGTCTATGTTGGGGGCAAGAACCCATCGGCTGACCTGGAAACTTAATTTGCTGCGTCCCAGGTGACTAGGAAGGGCTTGAAGGGGGAGACAGGTACTTCAGCACCACGGAGAGCTCCCCGTGGCCCTCCCTCAGGGCTGGAGGAAGGAGGCTGGCCACCACGCGCCATGCTGGGAGCAGGCGGTGACTCTGCCCCTGGCAGCGCTGGGGTCCTGGCCGGGCCCTGGCCCTGTGCACGGAGGATCCTCGTTTGTCCAGTGGGGATCACGGGTCCTGGCTTCCAGGTTTATTGTGAGGAATCGATACTGTGTTCATAGTAAAGTGTCTGAAAGTGCGGGCTGCAGTGTGGGCTCCAGGGTCAGACGGCCTCAATCCTGCCACTTCCTGGCCGTGTCTGCTTTCTTGTTATCCCCATGGGCCTGAGTTTTTTAAATCTCTGCAATGGAAATAACAGTCCCTATCTTATACCCACCACATTCTCAATTTGAAAATAGTATTAAATTGAGAAGATACATGTTAAACACTTAGCACACAGCCTCTCTCATGGGACTCACTTTGGAAATACTCTTTCTAGCAGAAGTAATGATAGGAATTATTGTCCTCATCATCATTCTTTATTGACCTCTTGCCCCAAACGCCAGAGTCCATGTGTTTAGGAAAGAGAAGCCACTGCCATGTCCACTGTCCTCACTATAACATTGTAACCTGGGCTGTAAAAGTGGCTGATGGAGCATCTGCATAGCTGACTGGTCAGCCAGGGTTGCGTTCCTGTGTCCAGGCTCAGACACAAGACTGTTCTGGTGGCTCATGGGGCTGAAGGGGAGGGGATGTGCGTGCAGGTAATTAGCTTTACTAGCTCAGCTGTATAATTTTATGGCTCATGTCCGAAAGCAAATGAATACGGAAATATGCTATTGGAATGGTTTCCAAAGCCCCAGTGCCATTTGGCAACTTTGTAATTACTCACATGCTAACTTGCTCTTCTAACTAATCATTTCAAAGGCTCCTCATCCTGGCCATGTTTGTTAGGCACTATTTCTGTTCTTCAAGCACCGGGGTGCGATCAGCCTCAAAAGCCTGGCATGATTTTTTTTTTTTTTTTTTAACAAGAGGGAGTAATATGCCATATTCTGAAGTCTTCATTTCATACAAGTGAAAATAACCCCCAGAGAGAGTCAGGAAAGAAAACAGAAAGAAACACACACACAAATGTGGCCCCTGCACCACTTACCTGGGATGTTGACTCATGCCAGCATTCATTTAGTCATCAGACAATGTTCATGGAGCAGCCACGATGATCCAGCCACTGTTCCAGGCCCCAGGATGAGGGCTCTGCCCTCACCCAGCTGACAGGCTAGCGGTGAAGCCAGACGATGGAAGACACACACATCTAGTGAGGGTTGCCGAGGGGATGCCAAGAGCCTTCGGAGCAGAGACAGTTCAGAGAGGCCTTCCTGGAGGAAGTGAGGTCTGCGGTAAGAGTTAAAGTATGAGTACAGTGAGGAGGGGGAAGAGGGCAGGGAAAAGCACTTCCAGGCAAAGAGCACAGAAGGTGGAGGGTATGGAGTTCTGAGAGAGCACGTTGTGTTTTGGAAGAACTGAAACAGGGCCAAGGCAGCCAAAGCAGGGCCCGGGGCTGGAGAGGTAGGTGGGCGCTCCTGAGCGTCCTGGACGCCAACAGCTTGGCCTGTGCCCTGGTCTGAGGCCCGTTGCCGTGTGCGGCCAGCTGGCTCTCCTGGGCAGCCCTCTTGTCGGAACAGCTTTCCGTGGATGCTCGGCTGGGCTGTTTGAGGGCTGGGCTGTCCCTCTCTGGCAGGAGGGACCCGGGAGCTCTGGTCTTCATTCCCTCGGGGCCTCGGCACCCCTCGCTCCCTGCCCCAGCCCGTTCTACTCTGCCTGTGTGGCTTTATCCCAACCCGGCTGTCCTCAGGCTGGGCAAGTGCAATGGTCTGTTCCTATATTGTCATCTTTGTTGGAATGTGAGCCTCTCAAGTTCAAGGTTCATGTCCAGTCATTTCAGTGTCCTCAGTGCTTCTCACCATGCCTGTCTTGTTTCAGACACACTCTGTGTTTGTTGAATGCAATTAACTTGCTAATGGAAGAAAGTAATGGGATTTTCCCCCACTTCCTCAGTCACTAGAGAATGTCAGGAGTGACATTCTTCCCTTTTGATTGCAACCTAAGTACTGGGGCTTTAATTTATGTAGGAAAAGGGAGAGAGGTTTATAGATCTCTCTCTGAGGACCACACTGGCTGTTTAACATTAGCGCCTTGGAGACGTCTATTTTCTGCATTTCTAAACCTAATTTCTTCCTCCACCGATACTTGCTGAGAGGCCGTATGACTTCCTCGATTATGAACTCGCATGAGTCCGTTTGTAATAATATGTGTAATTACATCAAGATGTATAACAGGGCAGACGTGAAACCAGCATGAAACTGACACGTGTAGAGAGACGCACTTGGTTGTATTGAACAGTAAGCCACAGTTTGCATCCTTTTTAGGAAAAACAACCTTCCCTCTTCTTTATTTCCCCCAGCAAGAATAGCTGTTGGATTGAAATTATCCCAGTGGATTTCCCTTCTTCACATAACAGCTCAATTTACCAGATTTGGGGGGGGAGGGGGGGGGGAGGGGGGAGGGGGGAGAGGCCCTTGACACATTTACGTACCTGTTTCCCACACACTCAGGTGAGATCTTGTGGTTGGTTAGACCATCCCTGGAGAGGAGGGGCACGTTCACCTGCCGTGGGAGGTTTCCCGTCTGGGAGTCTGTGGAGAAACTTCTAGAACTTCTCCCCCTGGCCCGGGACTTGGAGGCAGCGGAGTTTTCCTTAACGCGGCTCACCCCTCTCTGAAGCGCACAGGTGAGGCGAGTGTGGAAGGACTCCTGAGCCAGCTGGTCCTGGAGCACCTGCAGCTGGCCCCTCTCCTGTGGGGTGAGTACCACTCGTCACCTGGGGGGCGGCACGCGCTCCTTTTCTCAGAACGCGCAGGCTCGCGCTTGGCGGTGTGTGCTGACGTCACAGAGAGCCGTGGGGGGAGGGAAGCTCGCCGCCGTGCCGGCCTCTGCGTGTCTGCCGAGCTCTGCCCGGGCACAACCTCGTGAACGGGCTCGCCGCGCTCTGAGCACAGGTGTGGCAGTGACGTGGAGGTGCCCTCAGGGTCCGTTTGCTGCAGAGTCGGCCGTCCTCCGCGGGGGTGCTTGGTGTCCGCACAGGCGTGTCTCCTGCCGATGTTTCTGCATCTCCCGTGACCAGGGAGGTGGGCGGGAGCGAGGCTGCGGTTAGCCCCTCTCTCCTGGACTAGCTCTGACTTAGTTGGTTTGGTAGACACCCTAACTCAGCCTGGCGCTCAGTCCGTGAGCGATCGCCCTGAGGTGGCGCTTCGAAAAAGGTATTTGAACGTTCGCTGCCCGTTGCATCTGGAACTCTCACCCCAGTCTCTGCCTTCCTAAATAGCAGTGACAAAATTTTGTTGAGAAAACAAACTAAATGTAGAATTTTTGTTGAAGTGAGAGTGTTTATTATTCTCTGGAAATGATTCCATCCTGTAATCTGTGTTGGGTCAGATGCAAACAATCATATACATGTACCTTCTTTCTTCTCTTTGCCCCAGAAACCATTGTAAATGAGTATCTGGTATTTCCTCCACTGAATTAATTAGCTTGACCTCCCCCTTTTGCATGCTAGAGACACAGGAAAATTATCCCAGGGGTCTGAAGAGCAAAACAGGCCTTCCTTCTGGCATTCCCTCACTTCCCCTTCAGTCTGTGAGAGCCCCTGGCGCTGCACGGGGGCCGCCCACTCCGCTGGGCTCCCTGCTCCCGCGGGTGAAGGTTGTCGGGAGGCCTGTGAGGGGCGCTGACACGGCAGCTGTGACTGGACTGTGGGCTCCACCTGGGGCTCCTCCTGTGGAAGCCGCCCGCCTCGCTGGTGCAGCCCGAGGGGAAGGAGGCGGGGGTGTTTCTGCGGGATGTGTCACTGCTTGCACCTCGGGGGGTGTCCCTCGCTTTCCTAGTTTGGAATGTCTTGTCTCTTCATGACCTGGGCTCAGCCAGCTGCTTCCACCGTATGCGGCAGCTGAGGAGGATGAGACTCCCAGCCCCAACCAGCCCGAGGAAACACAGTGACACGAAGCTTGTATTAAGGCATCATGTCAGTCAGAAGAAATTCCCCAAGGCCCCAGCAGTCTGGGAGTGCGCCCTGGAGGGTCTGACTCATTCCAGAGATTGGGGGGGGGGTACATTGGGAGAGGACCCTGGGACTCTGCGGGGAGACGTGGCCCAACTCCTGCAAAACGTCATTTCATCAAACTGGGTAACATGGAGGCCTTGGTGGGGGAGACGGTTAGTTTGTTTCTAGCGTGAGATTCGTGAGGAACGATGGCAATACTTGTATCTTGGATGCGTGTGGCGCAGGCCTCCCTGGCAGGTGAGCTGCCCATGGACCCCCGCCTCCTTCCCAGGGAACTTAGCAGTGGCGCTGGGCTGTGGATTTCTCCCCCACAGGCTACGTCTCCAGACAGCTGCTCCCGGGCCAGAGTGTTAGCGCTCAGGCCCACGGACCAGGCTGGGTCTGCTGGGCCAGGTGAATCGGGTGGTTTCGGTGAGTCCCAGCGGCTGGTCAGCCTGGTCTGAGGACCCCTCCCTGTGGCCCAGCCGTGGCGAATGGCCACTGGTCTGAGGCCCAGCTGGCCCGGCAATGGGTGCAGGGAAGCCAAGGGGCTGAGTCACTGTTCCTTTGGCACCTTTACCAAATATATATATATATATATATATATATATATATATGTAAACTGATAAAATTTAAAAAAGGAAAAAAAATTTATACAGGATATAAAAAAGGAAGGAAAAAAAGTGAAAACAAAAAACCCATATACAAAGAAAAAGCCCCAGGCCACTCCTGATCCCCCGCCGGGGAATGGCCCTGTGGGATCAGCCGGTCCCCTCCTGCCCTTTCGATGGTGGGTGGCAGCCCTGCTGTGGGCCCCTCCGTGCCAGGCGTGTTCTGTGAGCTGCCCTCCCCCTCCTCGCAGCCACTGAAGGCAGGCACCACTGGCTGACTGGAGCCCCGAGAGCCTCGGCTGTGCTGGGCCCCCCGCTGCCTCAGAGCCTGTTCCTGCCCTTCTGCAGGGCCTCTCCTCTCCCCTCTCCCCTCCCACCACCCACTCCACCCTGCCCCCCATTCTTCTGTTTGGTCCCAAGCATTCTAGTTTTAAAATCACGTTTGGGAGCCTGCTTTATTGTGATAATCTTTCCCAAAAGAATAGCTGCATTTGGGGAGCACTTACTGCATGCAGCGTGTCCAGTAACTGTCACCTCGTTTATTCTTCATAACTACCTGCTGGAATAAGCATTATTCTATGTTTTATGGAAGAAACTGCTGAGTGAAGAGATTACATGATTGGTCCCCCAATCTGCTTCCTGCAACCTGGGGTCCTCCCTGCAGCCCGCCCAAGTGACCCTCCCAAATGTGACCCCGATGATGTCACTCTTAAACACTTAAAACAATTCCTTGGCTCCCGTTATCGCTGAGGATGGACTGGGGCGTCCTCAATGAGGCTTAGAAGTCCCTCCCTGACCAGCACGCCTGCCCCTCCAGCCTCCGTCCCCCGTCTCTCTGTGCTCTCCCAGCGCCATCCTCCCCGAGGTGTGCACCCCGGGCTCCCGCCACTGCTCTCCCTTCTGCCAGGAAGTTGCCCTCTCTTCCAGGCCTTTTTCCCTGTGCCCCGTGATTTCTCCTAGTCCTGTCTTTCCTTCTTCGGTCCTCCTGGAAAGCCTTGCTGCCCACACCTCCATGCTCTCACACCCCACCACCGAGCTTCATGTCCTCCTCTGTGTCCCCTCCTCAAGTTCTCGTGGCCTGTAGATGGTGTCCCCCACTCCCAGTGAGCGCCCTGGGAACAGACAGCGTTGACCGCACCCACCGGGTCTCCATGTTTGCTGACCACGTGGAAGAATTGGTGGATGAAGGCCATCCTCCTCACAGGGTCAAGGCCATCCAAGTCCTAGTCCTTAGACATCCTTCTTCCACATGACTTAAATAGTTCCATGTTGACGTGCCCAAGTGCACTTAGGCAATCCCTTCTGGCTGGTTATTAATGGTTTCCAGTTTTTCCATTCATAAGACTAAGGTGGACATTCTTGGCATCTGCCCTTCTGCCCCCGGATCAGTCCCAGAGGGCCAGTGTCCAGGGCAGGGTTACTGGTGCTTTGTGAAGGCGTTGCATGCTTGTGGCCAGCTTGGCCTCCAGGGCGGCCGTACTGATCCACACTCCCCCTGGCAAGGAGAAAACGAATTCACCACGGGTCACTCTGGATCCTCTGTGACGCAGCAGCCGGGAGGGCCAGCTCCACCCCAGGCGTGAGGGTCCAGGCTGAGTGAGGCCCAGCCCTGCCCTTGTGCTACCCCAGTGCCAAGAACCCAGGCAGCCTGAGCTGGAGTTTGCTTCTGGGGCCCAAGAGTCAGAACAGGGGTTCTGATCCTGGGCCAGAGGGTATGTCTCTCTGAGCCAGGTCCCTGGAGAAAGCTCAGGGACAAAGGACAGCATGTAGACCAGGTGGATTAAGAGTTTCCCTCAGCCCCCGGCTCCTCCCCCTGAAATCACTGTGCTGGACCCCTCAGCGCTCTGCTCAGACATCCTCCGTCCCGGCAGGAAGGCTTCGCCTCTCGAGTTCCCACCCCACGTTGTCTTTGCCTGTTCACTTGTCTGTCTTGCTCCCGAGACTGGGAGCTCCGTGTGGGCAGGTTAAAGGAGGTGCTCGGTAAGCTTCCTGCGTCCAATTGAGAGGGACCTGGCCCTGGGGGGAGCAGGTGCAGATACCAGACCTGCAGCCTCTGGCCTCGGGGACAGGGGTTGTGGGCGCCCAGGGAGGCCCACGTCTGTGACTGCCTCGGGGCCCCTTTCCTCGGAGGGAAGGTGACAGGTGGACCTGGAAGCAGTGGGGTGAGGGTGCTGTGGAGAAGGGGGTCCTGCCCAGCCCGGGAGCTGGCCGATTCCCGCCAGCTCTGTTGTGGGTGTTCATTGTTACTCTGGGCCTCCAGTGAAGGCCATGGGTGATGCTTGGTCCTCCTCTTTCTACAAAGGGGCACCGTGAGGCTTTCCATGATGGGAAAGACTACTGCCCCAAAATGGATCCTCTGTGCGGCATGCAGTCAGTGTTTGTGTGATTTGCTTATTTTGTGAAGATAAAATATGCACAAACTGTGTATTTTCCTCCTTGGGTACCACGGGAGAGCTTCCTGCCACTTTCCCTTCTTACTTAATGACATAGGCTGGATCCAGTCTCATTCCATATTGCTGCCACAGTCTTCTTAACCACAGCATAAGATGTATCGTAATTTATTTACTCTGTATCTTTTGATGGGCCCTTAGTAATCTTTTGCTATTATAAACTTCGTTGTGACAAATACCCTTGTAAGTATGCCAGTCCTCCCAGGAGTGAGTCAAGCTGGAAGATACTTATTTAAATTTAACAATCTCTTTAGAAACAAACAAACAAACAAAAACTTTGGTTTTGTATCATACTCAGACTTTCCTCATTTAGCTTACATTTTAAAAAAATTCTCTTAATGCTTTCATGGGCTTGGTTGTTTTAACATTTAAATCTTTTATTTATCTGGAATTTATTAAGGTGTGAAGAGTGAGGCATGGATCCACCTTTTCTTTTTCCAGAAAGCTATCTAGTTATCCCCAAGTCACTTAATAAATCATCTATCTTCACTAATAAGCAATGCCATTTTCTCATATGTTCAGGAAAATCTTGGGATTCTCTTCCATTAATCTGTTTATCCATGGGCCAGTATCACCCTTGTAAGTATATTATGGGTTTACAGTATATTTTAATACTTCCTTGGGTAATCCTCTTCAATGTCATTTTCTTACATTCATTCATTTGTTTATTTAAATATTGTGGTCAAAGCACATAATACAAATTTGCCATCTTAACCATTTTTTTTTTCATCTTAACCATTTTTAAGTGTACAGTTCAGTAGTGTTAACTGTATTTATATTATTATGCCAAAGATCTGTAGAATTTTTTTATCTTGTAAAATCAACCCTATGCCCATTGCACATCTTTCATATTTATTTTTATGACTTCAGAAAGAGCTTGTATAGCTCATTTTTTTAAAAAAGAAAACTTCTATAGGTATTTAACTGCCTCTTTAACAGAGGGTTTTTTCCCTGTTTTTGCTTCTTCTTTTATATAAGTTTGCTTCCTCTTCTTCTTCTTGTTTAAGTGAGCTCACACATGATCTACTTTCTTCATTAATTCTATCCCCCTTTTCTTTTCTAATTCAGTGATTCTTCTATCTTTATTAATTTCTTCTTTCTGCCTTATTTGGGCTTATTATATTATTTTTTCCCTCACTTACTGGGTTGGACATTTAATTCATTCATTTAGATTGCCCTATTATTGGTACAGTTTTATGAGGCTATGAATTTTCCTATGATTACTGCTTTAACCACATTCTGGCATTTAGATTTTTCATGTTTGATATTTTTAGGCATTCTGCGATTTTAGTTTGTTTCATCTTTATCCCAAGAGTTGTTTAAAACATAGTTTTTTGTTTGTTTTTTCTCATTTTGTTATGACTTTCTAATGTAACAGCAGTGGAATCAGTTTAGTACTATTCTCACCTCTTAGAATTTACTGAGATTTCTTTGTGGTTAGTTTTTGTTTTTTGGTTTTTTTCTTTATGACTACTCCATGGACATTTAAAAGGAAGGCATATTCCTTGTTTTAAGTGTATTGAGTTGAAATGTATCACTTAGCTATACCTTATTACTTTGCTTAGGTTTTTTAAGATCCTTACTTATTTGATCTACCCATGGACTTTGAGAAGTGAATTACAATTACTGCTAACATGGGTCCTCTTCACCCTGATGGACTTCTGTCCATCGATGTGATACTGTCTGTCCTGTAATACATGCAGTGTGAAGGCTGATGGTCTTTGGTGCATAGATGTCATAATTATTCTCACTTTGTTGTGCCTTCTACCATTTAAAGTGCCTTTCTCTGTCTCCTCTAATGTCTTTGCCCTTATTTCAATCTGATCTGATACTGTAGCTCTCATGCCTCCTTTCTTTTGGTTTGGCTGATGTACCTTTTTTTTCTTTAAACTTTGGGTTTATTTATTTATTTATTTATGGCTGTGTTGGGTCTTCGTTTCTGTGCGAGGGCTTTCTCTAGTTGCAGCAAGTGGGGGCCACTCTTCATCGCGGTGCGCGGGCCTCTCATTATCGCGGCCTCTCTTGTTGCAGAGCACAGGCTCCAGACGCGCAGGCTCAGTAATTGTGGCTCACGGGCCTAGTTGCTCCACGGCATGTGGGATCTTCCCAGACTAGGGTTCGAACCCGTGTCCCCTGCATTGGCAGGCAGATTCTCAACCACTGCGCCACCAGGGAAGCCCCTGGCTGATGTACCTTTGCCTCTTGTTTTGTTTTAAACATTTGAGAATTTTTTTTTCCCCTATGTGGTTCTCTTAGATGAAGCATAGAGTTGAGTTTTGTTTGTGATCTAACTTCAGTGTCTTTTTCATTAATTAGTGGGTTTAGACCAGCTACATTCCTTGATATGGCACATACGTTTGGTCTTATTTCTGTCATGTATTCTGTTATGCTTTTTATCTTGACTTTTGTGATCTGTGTCATCTTGGTTTTATTTTGTGTGATGATTTTATTTTTTCTTCCTTTTCCTTTCTAAGCTCTCCTGCTTCTCTTGTCTGACCTCCCCATCCCCACATCACCTTCTAAGGCCTTACCTGCTTTAGTTTTCTTCACAATTCTTATTATTCTCTGAAAGTTCATTACATATACAGGTTTTTTTCTTATTTGTCTCTCCACCCCTGCTAGAGTATAAGCTCCACAGAGAAAGAATCTGGTCTTCCCTGTATTCTCAGAACCTGGAACTGTTGCCGGAACATTTTAGTGACAGCTGAATACGTATTTGTGGAAGGAATTAATAACGTAACCTTCACAGTCTTGTCTCTGAAGTAGGTAGTGTTATTCCTGTGCTTTAGGGGAGGGAAATGCAAAGCGTATGCAGGGTTATTCAGCCTGTGAGTGGCAGAGTGAAGACTAGTGCATGGTCACTATGATTCGAAAATCCACGTTTTCCCCATTATTGTGCCTCCCAGAATCATATAATGAGCTAGTGGCCTACAGCTGGATTTGAAGCCTGGGTCTGCTGACTTCTAACCAGAAATTCCACAGTACCATAGTCTTTTAGAAGTAAAGATAAGCAAAAAGAAAAAAAGAAGGAAGTTATCGTGTTATTACTCACAGACTTGCAGGAAAGTTGCACATACAGTGGTTAGGATTTTTTCTGAGCCATTTTAGAGTCAGTGCACCATCGTCCCAAATTCTGTGTATTTCCTACAAGCAAGGACATTCCCTTATTTAACCACAACACAGCCATCAAAATCAGGAAATTAGCGTCCGTTCTACCATCCAGTACTGAGACCCCATTCAAGTTTTGCCAGTCATCCCAATAGTGTCCTTTGTTCCTAAAGGATCTAGACGTGGTTCAGAACCACTGTTGCCTTCAGTTGTTTCATGTCTCTAGTCTCAGTCGGTCTGCAACAATTCCTCAGTCTCTCTTTGACTTTTTTTACCTTGGTGCTTCCAGATGTTATCAACCAGCCATTGGTGGAGTGCCCCTCAACTTGGGGCATTTGTGTGATGTGTCCTCATAATTAGATTCAGTACCCGTGTCTCTGTCAGTAGTCACAGAGGCAGTGCTGTGTCCTTCTTTCACCTCTCAGATGGCTCGTGAGTTGTGTTTGTTCCACTACCAGTGGTGGCCACCTTGATCACTTGACAAGGTGGTGTCCGCCAGCCTTCTCTGTGATCAGGTTCCTTTGTTTCTCTTGGTAATCACTAAGTATTCTGTGGGAAGGTGCTTTGAAACTTTGTAAATACTGATTCCTCCTTAAACTTTCCTTTGTTCGTTTACTCTGAGTGGATTCGTCATTTCCTCTTTTACTCAGTGTGTTAAAGTATGTGACTGTCATTATTTATTTTGATGCACAGTGGGAGCTCTTTCAGGCCGACTTCTGTGCCTCTCGACACGTCTCCATCGTTCTCTGGACACTTCCTTGCTTTCTGGCACTAGGTGTCCCAGATTCATCATGAACTACAGCTGCGACAGCATCCATTTTCCCCAAGAAATCTTGGTTCCCTTTAGTGAAGATCATTATTTAGAAACCAAGATGCAGATGTGAGAATGGTCATTCTTACTGGGGGAGTTGCTACTCCCTGGCTTTCTCAGAGAACACAGCCAGGGAATATACATGTACATATAACTATAAATACACACACGCACACTCAACATCTCTTTCTATACGTATTGACAGCTACCAGTTCTCTCTGATACCTCTACTTCCAGACCAACACGGCAAGGGTCCTTCAGGTTTGTCCCCTATCCTCAGTTGTACCTCACTTCCTTGGCATTGAGAAATTGGCTTTTGTTATCTCTAATGTAATTACCAATTTGTCAATCCCCCCACTGTAACCAGTCTTCCATCTCTGCCCCAACCCTCCCCCACTCTCAGCACGTCAACCTCTCACACTGCGGGGGCGGATCCCACATGGGGTGGCTCTGCTGTGCAGATGCCCTTCACCTCCTCCCTGGCCCCCATGCCCCCCTGCCCCCAACCCCTCCCTCATCCCCCAGGCCCTCCTGCCCCCACCCTGTGGCCTTGGAACTGAATTTTCCAGGAGGGGTGCCTGACATGAGGCCCTGCCTTTGCCCATGGCACCCCCTTCCTTGCTGTCTTTTCACACCCTTTCCTGGCTGGTTCCCTGTCCTTGTTCTCCGGGCCCTGTTCTCCCCTCTGTCCTCCATCCCCATGGTGGCTCTTTCCGATTCCCCTATGAGGGTCTGTGCCTGTCTCTCATTCTCCATGAACTCACGGGGATGAGGTCCAAGCTAACGTCCATCTCCCTGTCTCCAGGGCCTGTTCCTTATGGGACCCAGAGGAGGCACAAGGCAAATGCTTGTTGAGTGACTGGTAAATAAACAGTAAGCCTTCAACAAACGTTTGTTCTGTGAATGAAAGAATGAATGAGAAAAGTCCGTTTCCTGAAGGAGTTCATGGGCTTGTTGGGGAGAAAGGGTGTGTTCCTACTGGACAAAAATAGATGGGCCAGAAGACTTCCACTGGGGAAAACATCTCTGTCCGTTCGTAAAGGTGCCTCTGGTTCTGGGTTCTGAGAGAAGCTTCTCAAACCTCTTCGTCATCCCCAGCACCGAGGAGCCTTAATCGTGACGATGCGCCTCCCCTCGGGCTGGGCCTGCTTGAGTTCTCTCCTAATCACAGTGAAAACTGAAATCGGGAGAATCTAGACGGCTGGTTTGAATGGATGCTAATTAGTGCAGATGTAGGTCAAGTCCAGGTCTCTGTGAGCTTCTTAGTCCCAGAGTTTCACGGGAGCTTCCAGGCAGAGCTCGCACGCGTGTTTCCTGCAGCACTTACTCCGTCGCTCCTGGACCTGTTGATGATCGGCGTCCTAGGATGCTGGTACCCACGGGCCCTCCGCTGGCTCATGTAATGACAGGCACTTCACTGCAATTGAACAACTGCTGACATAAAGCACTTTGTCCCAGTGTGTGGGACAGCCCCGGTGCGAAAGTGACCCACCTCAATCCAGGCTGCAAGGGGGGGTTCTGCTGGACTGGGTGGTCCCAGGCCCCTTCTGTTTGCTGAGATTTCACCTCCAGGATCAGGAAAAGAGCATCGGGGATCTTTCCAGTGCTGTGGGAAGATCCACTGTGTGAGGCTGGAGGTGCTCACAGCTCTGCAAGGCTTGCCCACAGCACGCCCTCTGCCACCTGCCCTACAAACACCATCTGCCTTGCCCCCCCGGGGCCCCTGGAGCAGCTGGAGGACCCTCACCTCACAGAGCCGGCGACGGGGCTCTGCAGAGACAGCAGTGGGTCTCCGGCCAGAAAGTCACAGAGCCGGCGCTTGAATCGACCACAGGATTCAGCTTCTGTCACATTGTTGTAGGTGTTTTCCGTTTCTTAAATAAGAAAGTGATTTCAAGGTATGCAACATGGTAAAAACAAGTGATGGAGGTTTCAGTCTTTCTCTAGTTTTCCCATTGTTTCTTTACAAGATAAAAACTTTAACCCCTAGGGCTTCCATCTTGCAGGAAATTTGCTCTCTGGATGCTGCACCCTTTTCAAACATAAGTTGTGGTTAGAGAGAAGAGTCGTGGAATGGGGGTCTGGATGTGGATCAGCTGGGACTCACTGTACCGGTGAATGGGATCTCTTGTTTTTCTTGATGCTTCGTCCAAAGACAGACAGCACAGCAAAGAGCCTCGGGTGCCGGCTGAGGAAACGGCTCCTTGGACGAGCCAGCCCCTGGGGCTTCTGGCCGGGAAGCTCCCTCAGGAGGAGGAGGCGTCTTCTGACTGAGTCTACAGCCAGTCGAGCTGTGGGAGCACGGCTAGCGAAGGCCGTTAGACAGGACCTGGCTGAGACCCTGGTGTTCGATGCTCTGTTAATCGGAGCCGAGGCAGCTCAGAGCTCTGGCTGGTGGAGGCCGCCTACCTGATAGGTCGCGTCACTGCTGGGCGGGGTGGCCATGGCTGCTGTGGGCTCCCCTCGGACTCGGGTCCAGGCTGGCTGGGGGCCAGCACCTCCCCCACATCCCAGCCCCGTCCCTCACCCTCTGCCGTCCATGGCAGAGGCCTCCCTGCTGGGCTGCCTGCGCCACCGCCACCCCACCGCCACCTCCTGCTCTTCCCGCCCCTCCTCCTTCTCCTCCAGTCACCGCGTTCTGTGCTGCGGCCCAAAGGTGTCCTAATAGCGGGGCCCTTCCCTGTCTCAGCTCGTCCTGCCGGCCTGCGTCACCTGGGACGAAGCCGGAACACCAGCATCTGGGGTGCAGATTCCTCCCTCCACTCACCCCGTGGCTTCCTCACGTCACGCAGGGTGCCTCGCAGCTCGCAGGCTGCTTCCCATCCGGGGGGGCTGTGGGAGTCCCCGGGGGGGGTCACGTCCACTCCCGTGGTGGCCCATCCAAGCAGCCTTGCCTGTCTTTCCTCCGCTTTTCCTCCAAGGCTCCGGTCCCCTTGTGGAACTGTCCCCCTACTGCCCGGCCACGTCACCTTTCCCCTGCACTGGCTATCCTTGGCACAAACGCAGCGAGTGCCGGCCCGTGTGCATGCGCCGAGCTCCTGTATATGTTGGCCATGCCAGCTCTGCGCCCTTGAGCTGGTGGTGCCTTATATTCTTCTTAAAGTACTCTCTGTCTCGGCATCTGGGATAGAAGCTCTTTGAGTACAGATACAGGATCAGCTTTTCTTATTTCCCCTGATTCATTTGAGAAGATGCTGGAGGGTGTACATACCTGGGTTTTCAGTTTACAAAGTGCTTGCATGTCCGTGTTGCATCAGAGCCTTGGAAAGGCCCTGCTGGGGTGATAGCGTCACTGGCCCTGCTCTACAGAGGAGAGCCCTGGGGCACACAGCCAGGCTAAGTGACTTGCCCAAGGTGTCGCGCCCAGGACATCAAATCCAGGCCTCTGACTGCCTCTGCTGTGCTCATCCACTCCCTGCAGCTGCTCCCCTGAGACCTTGTTCCTGGGCATCAGGCCTGGCGACAGCAGTGTGTCTTCTGCAGGGAGGGAGTAAGGGCGCCTGCCAAGATCTGGACTTGGGGGGTGGGGGATGCCCAGTTCCACCAGAGAAGAGCAGGTAAGTGGTCAGCATGCTTGGGCTGTCTTCACACTGAGCCGGGAGGCGGGGGGAGCCAGGGAGGAGATCCGCGGTTCCAGCCCACTCGCCTCCACCTCCCTGTGGACTTGGGAGGCAGCTGCCCTGGGCTGGAGTCCCGGCTTCGTGACCCTAGTGACTGTCTTGACCTGAGGCCTGGGAGGTGGCTGTGAAGACCAGCAGCCAACCCGTAACAAACGTCAGCCCGCCTTTCTCCCTTGGCTCCACAAGGCATCTTTTAGGAAACTAAGGCCTGTCCTTGAGTAGTTAAAATCCCAGCCCTGTGCCCCATGCAGACAGGGCGCTGTGTGTGGCCTGCTGGGGCTGTGCCTGGATGGATGGATGACTTGGGTGGCATTTCGACCCCCCTTGGCAGGCAGTGCTGTCCCCAGGGCCTCTGATGCTTGAGTCCTGGTGGGGAACTACTGGGCTTCCCGGCAATCCTGGGTAATGTCGCTGTTTCCCCAAATCCTGGATTCTGTTTCCAGCCTGCCACAGGGAGAAAGCTGCTCACTGCCCGTGCTGGCAGGCCCCTCCTTGTCTCATTGGCGGCGCACGTATTTTTAGCTGCAGCATTCAAACCAAAGCTGCAAATGAGCCAGTGCATGCGGCGTGCATGTGGTTGTGGTGGAGTGGGGTACCTCGGCCTTCTCCAGGTTGACAGGTTTGCCATCTCAGCCTTTCTCAAAGGCAAAAACATCTTTCCTAGACATGCCAGTGGAGGGCCCACTCAGAACAGGCCTGCTGCGGGAGGCATGAATGAAGGATCGGCTTGAATGGGGAGCGGCGCCTTGCCCTGCCCGCCTTCACTGGGTTGGCACTCCAGGCGTTGGGCCGGGCCCAGGTCTCAGCAAGAGCTGAAAGGGACCTTGGAAAGCATCTCATTTATTTATTCTCCCACTTTGCATTAAATTCAGCCAATTCCTGTGGCTTTTTCTCGTGGAGAAGAGGAGCCAAATGACCTTTTATCTGTGTTTTTGGAAGTGTCTGCTGAGATAAAGGTCTAGGCTTCAGGTGAGGCTTCTGGCTTCCCGGCCAGAGGAGGGGCCCTAGACCTGTGCTGCCGGCTTCCGTGCTGCTGGCGCTGCCAGCGGGGGAGGCCCCTGGCAGCCTGTCCCTGCTTGGAGGCGTCCCAGCCCAGATCAGACTGAGTTAGGTCTGCTCAGCACACCCGACTGTGGAAGGAAGGCCGGGCGGGAAGAAGGGGCCACTCCGCACGTGGTTGCATCTCAGGAGGCCGAAGGGACGGTGGGGTCACGCAGAGTTTGGTCCTCCCCGATGGGTGGGGTGGTCAGGAGGCGGAGGGTGGGAGGGAGCAGGCACTGGCCTTCCCCGTGTGCTCGAGGCCTGGCATTTGGGGACCACCCAGGGGCACAGGCATTTCCCTTTGGTGGGTGGAGAAACAGCTCATGGTTCTGACAACTCGCCCAAGATCAAGCGTCAGGAAGTAGGGCCGGATCCGGGCCCCGGGCTCACCATCCCAGCACTCCTCGTACCCTGTCCATCGGCCAGCAAAGAGATAGAAGTGCCTTTCCCTGGTGGTGGGACAGCTGGATGCCCCACACCGACTGCCTCCACGGCCTCGCCCGGAGCTGTCCACCGGTCCCTCCGTACAGCCGAGCGGACCGCAGGCCGGGCAGGTCAGGCGGCCTGACTGGGTCTCCCTCCAGTCCACGTGGCCCACGGGCGCTGGTGTCTGAGCCAGTGCCACCGCAGCCCAGGAGCCGTCAACGGTGATGGGCACGTGTCCGGACACAGGAGCTCTGGCTTCAGTTGTGGGCCTGCGTGACCTTGGATAAGTGATTCTGCCCCTGAGTGCCCACTCCCTCCTCCCTCCGACAGTCCTTCCCCGGGCCGGGCTGAGGGTGGAGTGAGGTCCCGAGTGCATGGGCCGTGACTGAGGTGATGCCCTCAAGGGGAGAGCTCATGGGAGCATGGATGTGGATGGGGCCTCCCAGGTCACCTGGCCTCCCGCATGGGGTCCTGTGTTTGCAGGACCAGAACCAGGTTCGCCTCCTTCTGGTCTGTCCCTCTCCCTCAGCCACCACCAGACAGGGCTATTGGCCTCGCTCTACTTTACCCGCCATTTTTGTGTCTTACCCACGTTATTCGGAACGTGCTAAGTGAGCACAGAGCAGATGCTTAAGGGAGAGTGTGTGAAATTAAGCTAATTTCTTAGGAAGGAGAAGAGGTCTGGAAGCAAATGTGGGTCAGCTTGGGCTGCAGTGCTAAGAGGTTTTGGGGGAAAATAACTCCTTCCCATTTGAGGAATCGACAAAGGAAGCTGTCCTTTAAAAGGTGCTGGCCTTCGGGCCACTTTGAAGCCAGACCTTGAGCCTGACAAGGCAGCTTCAAAGACTCAGCTGCTGACCTTTTCCAGGCGGCTCCTGACAACATCCTTCTCCCCGAGGCCTTGCCTGGTGATTCGTCACCGGACGGTTGATCCAGTCCAACAGCTGGAAGAAACCAGCCGAGTGACCTTCACTCTTGGAGATGTCAGTTTTGTCAGAGGATCGGCCCCTTAGCTTGAAACGAGTTCACCAGATCTCCCTTGGTGGGGGAAAATGTAAAGATCCTGGTGGAATAGAAAAATGCAGGGCACCGCCCTGTCTGCCAAAATCACAGCAGATCAGGAAGAGCATGGGCTTCGGGGCCGTGTGCCCTGGGTCCTCCTCCTCCTTGGGTCCGATGCTTTTCCTTGCAGAACCTTAGTCTCTGGATCTGTAAAGGGACCACAGTCCCAGTTTATGTGACTGAGCGGAAGGTTAAATGACACAATGTATCCCCAGCATCTGTCGAGCAGGAGAGTGTGGTGCGTTACCTTCTCAACAATAGTGAGCCGTATCGAACAAACAGATCGGCCGAGCTTAGCCATCGTGTCGAGAGCCCCTGGGAACCTAATGATAAATACACACTCGAACGAGGCTTTACGGCCCCTTTTGTTAAGAGCCGACCACTTCCTGCAGGTGTTTCACCCCTGTCCACCCAAAGCACGCTGGTTCTTGCGGAAGAACCCTGATTTCTCGAGGGTGGGGCAAAATTCCATCATAACAAGGCAGCCGAGGGCGGGGCAGCGAAGTAGACGCGATCGCTTCTCTCTATCACAGAGGAGGCCGGGGCTCAGAGGCTCAGAGCATCTGCTCACAATCCCCAGCGTGTAGGTCCCATAGGACCCAAAGCACATCCCCTCCTCTAGTTTGGAGTGGGCAGAAGCAGCCACTCCAGGCATGCGTGGAAACCAGCTCTTCCTGACAGCATATGTGGCTTGACAGGAAGTACAGGAGTGCAGCCGTGGGAAGGTGCCAGAGAGCCACTTCCTGCCAGCCTGCAAGATGCCCACTCTGCCGTAGCCACGTGGTTCCCGGGATCTGCAGGCTGTGGTGTTTATCTTATTGCAGCCTTGTCAAGAAGCAGCTCTAAACGGGGGGGGGGCCAGGTGGGGGGCAGACCCCACAGCAGGAACCTGCGGCTCTGCCAGAGGCCTGGAGAGAGGCCACCCGCCGTGCCAGGGACTGCATCAGTCAGCAGTCGCTTTCTGGGCGCATACTGTGAACCCAGCTCTGGGCCTGGAATGGGGTCCGGGGGCGTGGGCTGGTAGGAGACGCTGAAGGCCGTGGGTGTAGCCTGGCGTGATGGAAGGAGCTGGGCCTCAGGTGTCCTGAGCTCATGTCCCGGCCTAGCAGAGGACCTTGAGCGTGTCGTGAGGACTGTTGGAACCTCCGTGTGCTCGGGACACGGCAAGGCACAGGAGAGGCTCAGAGCCTGGCTTCGGGGAGCTGCCCCTCTTGTGGAGAGACAGACCCTCACTTACCTGCCTGTCACTCACGTAGCTCGGCAGTGCGATGGCACCAAGGCCTGTGGGCGATCATGGAGCAGGGCGGGAAGGCAGTAGGGGCTGGGTTTCCTGGGGAGGGGGCTGGAGGAGGTAACGTCTGGGCAGAGATAAGAAGAGGCGGGGAGCAGTGCGGGCCTAAGGATACGGTGTGCCAAGGTCGGGTGCGCTTTCCATGGGGCCGTGTGCCTGGAGCCCGGACGCTGAGGGGCAGCTGGAGACGGGCGAGCAGCAGCCCCTGCAGCCTGGACCAGGGGGCTGGTTGCTACCCTTCTCCAACTGGCTGGGTGGGAGGAGGCCAAGCCCCCACCTCAGCAGGTGCTGAGGCACCTGGAGAGTCCAGATGTGGTGGGGCGTATGTTTCGTAGCAGGAAGACACAGGGGTCCCACTTGTGGTCTGTTTTCCTTGTGAAACAGGAGGGGAGATCATGTCACAGGATAGGATTGGGGCGGTGTCGTGGGTGCTGGAAGTTTGAGGGGTACGGAAGAGTTTACCTGTAGTACAGGGCACGGAAGGAGCTTGGCCGCAGTCAGAACTCATGACGTATACGCTGAATTAATGCAGGAGGAGGAGAGGGAGGGAGGGAGGGATGTGGTCAAGAAAGGGGAGGATTCCATTTCAGGAGGGAGGATAATGTAGGGAAGGGGGAGGGAGGCGGTCCCAGCGGGAGCCGAGGCTGTTGAGTGCCACGCCTGACAGACAGAAGCTTCTTCGCCGTCCATCCAAGCTGCCAGGAGTGCATGGGCGGGGCCGGGAAGGACCAGGGAGCGGGCGGAGGGCCTGGCGCAGAGGAGTTCGCCCTGGATTGTGTTTCCAGGGGGCTGTGAACATCCGTGCCTCCAGTTCCCAATTCTCCTTCTTCCCCAAACCTGAAACCTTAGGGGGAATACAGACAGGTCAGTGCAGACTTCTCAGCGGTGTTTACAGTCAGGGAGACCGGGACACAGCTGGCATTGAGCAGGCGGGTGGACGTGTGGTTCCGAGGACAGAGGTCAGCCCAGGTATGGGGCTCCAAGATGGAGCACCGAGCAGGTGTGGGCAGAAGGGACTAGGGAAGCGGCGAGCTGATGACAAAAGCCCGGAGGAGGGGGAGGGGTCTCAGTGGACACGTGCCCCAGAGCGCTGGGATGACAAGGCGGTGCCGTGCTCTGTGGGCCCCTCTCTTCCTGTCCCTGCGCCCGTCATGCAGGTGTTCTGTGCACCAGGCTCCTCCCGGGTGGTTTCGTGGTTCCTGCTCACAGCACCTTACCCCTCCCCCTGAGAGCCCGACATCTTTCATTTTGGGTGGTAGTTACTCATGTGGGTGTTTCATCCTCCAACGTAATCTTCCTGAGGTCAGAATCCCCCCTGTCATTTGGCTCCCAACCCCTCTCTGCGACGCCTGTGGCTCTGGACACAGACTGTCACTGTCCGTGGTTTCTGAAGTGCAAGTCGGGGCCCGGGGCTGACGGGGGACCTGGTGCTTCCGGGTGTAACGGGCAGCCCGGGCACTGGAAGGCTCACTGCAGACTTGGAAGCACGGGGTCTTCTGGGCGTGGGGACAGCTATAGAAAACTGGAGCTCAGAGGTCGCCCTGATGTTTGTGAAGTGAAAGACCGGCCAGGGGTGGGGAAGGCAGGGTTGCCCTGAGTTGACATCGTGTTCTGTTGGCAGTATGTCGTGCGGGGTAGATTGGTTTGAATTACCTTGGCTGAGTTTTGTTAAAAATCCATTGGAGCTTTTGAGAACCCACAGGGAGAATGTCGCAGCCTGCATTTCACCCTGGGCGTCCTCCCCCGGCGCCCCCAGCCCCGGCCCCACGCTGGCCTTTTGTGCGAGTAGAGCTGGGGCGGCCACTCTCCTGAAGCACAGAGGCCCGTGGCGGAGCGTCGTCGGGCCACCCAAGCGCCTGGCACAGGAGCAAGCTGGCTGCCTGGGCCACGTTGCCTCCCCCACTCCTGGGAGCCTGTGACAGTCTCACCGGGACCTGGGTCTGCAGGGAGGGCGGTTCAGGAGCTTGTTCTGCGCTCAAGGAAGACGCGGACCTTTCTCTCAAGCCCGTGTGTGCTCGGTCAATGCCCATGCACAGCTAGCGGGCCGTCGGCAGTGTCACCGATTCGGTTGTTTGTTCACTCAGCAAGCATCTGTTCAGCGCTGCGGCGTGCACCAGGCGCTGGCCTAGACGCTGGAGGCACAGGGATCGCAAAAGGCTTTGTCCTCAGCTGCTCATGTTCCACTGAGCAAGTGTGTCAGCCGCGAGCTGGCGGTGAGCTGTCCTCAAACGGTGCAAAATTACACGCACTGTATGTGGGGATTCGTTTCTCTGGGAACGGGGTCTGTAGTTTTCGTCAGATTTTCAGAGGGTTTTGTGGCCCTACGGGGGGCGGGGTGTCTACTGAGAGCACTGACGCGGGGTCCCCTCCCGCCTCCCTTTGCTCTACCTGGAAAACTTAGTCCGTCCTTCAGGGCGCAGCTCAGCTGTCACCCCCTCCCGCCGCGGACCTCAGAGCTCCCTGCATGAGCTCTGGGAACGCATCCCGCACACGTGTCCCCCGTGTCCTCTGGGTCCCAGGCCCAGGCCCTGGCTGGGCTCCCCTCCGTCCCACGCGTCTTGCTGGCTGCCTGGGGGCGGTGCTGGCATCAGGACCCTTCCTGTGGGCGCGAGGCTGACCGCCACAGGCAGCACTGCCACCGGCCGGGGAGCAGAATCGCCCTCGGTCATTCTCTTTCTCAGACGCGGAACCTGCCAAGCTGTCATTAGGAGGAAGCATTAATTTCCCTGCTTTCTGAAGCTATGGCACGTTATCACCCACATGCCTTTTCTATTTCTGGAAGCGTGAACTTTATTATGCAGAAATCCAGCTTTGCTTAGTAAGCAGTAGAAAGCCCTGCTTTCCACTAAATGTCCCTGTGGGTCATGGGGACGGTGGACAGCATTGATGGCTGCTTCTAAAACTGGAAGCGCAGGACGGGCTTGATGATGGGGAGGCGGCGGCTGAAGGCGCCTGTGAGCCCCGAGCCAGGGCTCGGACGTCAGGCCACACGGCCGCGTGGGCCACCTGGGCGTCGGTTCAAGTTAGCGTCACCTCTTGAGTTTGACTCGGGCCGGCGATCGGGGCACGGGGTGGGGGAGAAGCTCCCGACCCGGGGGTTCTCATGCGGTGCTGAGAACACGGAGCAGTGCCTTGTGTGGGGCTGAGCAGGGAGAACGCGTGGAAGAAGTGGCGTGTGAGAGAGGCCTGAAAGTAGCAAGAGGATATCAGCCCGCGAATGCAGAGGGAAAGCTTTCTAGCCCGAGGCGGCAGGATGAGCAGGGCCTGGGTGGGCTGGTGAGGCGGGTCCGCGGGCCGAGGGTGCGGGGTGATGGAGGTGCAGGCTGGGTGCCCGGCGTTCCCGCCCCCGGGTCTCGGCTCCGCCGGCTGGCTCTGGCCTTGGCAAGACCACTGATCTTCCTGACTGTTCAGCGTCCAGGCCCTGCAGATACAGGGGTGTCCCAGAGGTCACACGAACGGGCTGACCTCAGTACAGTGGGTTCCCCCGTACCCCCTCCCCCACCCCACATGGGCACTTGTCTCCCGCTGTGGAGTCCCTGCCCCCGCCCGGCTGCCTGCTGTCCATGACACCTGACAGGACAGCGCAGAGAAAATGAAGAGCGACGGCAGAGTCCATCGCAAATCTTGGAGAAGGTGCAGCATTTCCTGACGTTGGTGCAATGATCCAGGAGAGCCTCCTTTGGACCCCGAGCCCTGGGCCGAGGAGGACCTGGGGGCAGAGCTGAGAGCTAAGGGTAGGGGGCGAGTGGGCCAGCGCGGGGCTCTCCAGGAGGTGCACGGAAATGACCCTCCTGTGCTGCCGCTGCTGCGTGGAGTGAAACAGCGGGCACGCTGTGCTCTCATGCGCGCTCTCAGAAAAGGACAGGAAAAGACGATCCCAGCTTGACTCTCTCTTTGCTCTTTCAAAGACTTAGTACCTCTGGCAAATATAACCTGGGTTGTATTAAGTATAACCTAAAATGAACTTGTTTTCATACTTCTTTTCATTTTATTTCCAAAGTAAAGCCTCAGTTTTACCTTATTTTCACTATTTGCCGTGACAATTTGGTCCCATTTGTAAGTGGATTCACTTAAAAGTAGCCTTCTTTCGAGCCGTTCTCCTCAGCGGCAAGGCCTCCTGTCCTCAGGACAGCTGCCTGTTCAGTGGCCGGTCGATGACGTTTGAAAGGCGGGTGGGTCCACGGGCCAGGCCACTTGGGTCCCTGGTGCCTTTGTCTCCTGCTCCCTCCACCCGCCGCGGGCTTCGTGGCAGCTGCTGGGGAGAAGCCCACGACCCCACGGCAGTGTTTCCTGGTGGGAGAAGGGCTTCACCTCTGCCTGGGAGGTAGCAGCCAGCCGAAGGGACCCCATGCCGGCTCCTGACTCTTGCGGGGAGCGGCCGGCAGGCCCCGTGGCTTCCCTGGCTGGCCTGTCGCCGTGTGTGGCCCTGGACGGGCATCGGCCGGCAGGTTGGGGTCCCTGCTGCCCGGCTCGCCCACCGTGTGGCCTTCAGTCTCCTCACCTGGCAAATGGAGGAAAGTGGGCACCATCCCTTAGGGCCACGGTCAGGATGCCGTCTGAGGTTGTGTGTGAGTTCTCTGTGGAGACACGGGCAGCGGTGGTGTTTCTCACCCTCTTCCGTGGCTAAGGTCCCGGCAGCTTCAGATGCCCGCTGGGCCCGTTGTGCTCAGAATATAGACTCCTCCCCAGCAGGGCCTGCCAGGCCCGGTCACCCCTGCTGGCCTCTGGCCTCGCCCCTCTGCCACGCTGACCTGTGTCCGAAACCTCGGGCGATCACCCCTCCGTGCCCTTTCCTTCTGCCCGGAGTGCCCTGTGCGCCTTCCTGCTCTTCTTTGAAAACGCAGCACAGGCACCGCATCCCCATCTTAGCTGGCTGCCCCTACCCTGGGTTCCAGAGCATCTTGACTGACTTTCCACTGCCCTTCCCACTTCCTCTCGAAGACTGCAAGCCCTCCTGGAGAGCAGGGGTGTGGCTGAGTCATTTGTGACCCCACGCCGCCGAGCACCGCGCCAGATCCGTGACGGTACTCGGAGAACATCTGAGTGAAAGATGAGTGAATGAACAGCCGGATGAATGCGTGAGTGGATGACGGCGCTCTCTTCCACCCGGGCCGGCTTTGCCTGCGCTTTCCCTCAGCCACCTCCCCTTTCCTCCGTCAGTCCTTTTGGGCCAGGTTTTGACACGGGAAGAAATTAATTCTGAAAGCAAGCCTGTCACATTTACAAATGGAGACCGTGCTCAGACACAGTTAATGCGGTCGCTGTTGAGAAAACAAGCCCGCCCGCCCCCCACCCCCAAGTCTGGTGCTTTGCTGTTGGCCCGCGTTACAGGGGAGCCCTGGGGAGGCCGAGGTGAGCCTCGGGAGGAGCCCTGGCTGCACAGCCTCTCTTGCTAGAGCTCAGGCTGCCGTCAGGAGTTGTGGGTCACTTCCCTGCCTCCTGGTCCCAGAGCTGGGGGGCAGAGGAGGGAGGGGGGTGCCCAGGGCTCTCTGAGGTCTGTCTCCTGGGGGAGCAGAGATGGCTTTGGGACACAGGCCCCTGGGAGGCTTGGCGTTGGTCCTGAGAACGTTCCAGGTAGAGGTGGCTATTGGAAAAGGCACGTTGAGATGAGGCTCTAGGCACATAGCTGCCCCCAAGGTAAGACTCCTCCCCACCCCCCGCCAACCCGATCTGCAGCCCTGCCCAGTGTCTGCACGCCCCTCTTCCCACAGACCTCCCCAAAGTCCCAAATCTTTATGGTGCCAAGGGTATGGTGGAAGGGATTCCCACGTTGGAGTGAGGACGGATGAGGTCACCGCTGAGAGAGGGAAGGGGCCACTGCATGTTCTGAGTCTGAACTGAGTCACTACTCCTCGTAGACACTGTCTTGTTTCATCTTTGATGTAACCCAGGGAGATGGAGAAACCATTCCCATGTTACTGGTGAAAAGACTGAAGGACGGGGACTTGGGGAGCTGGGGTCAAGTCAGACAGCGTGTTTGGACCCAGTTCTGTTGCGCTTCCACCAAGCACACCGCCTCCCAGTTCTCTGGTTCTGTAGGAGGCTGTGCTGGCTGGGCCCGGTGATGTGCAGGGGATGCTTGGAGGTCACCCGAGGGAATTGCCCGTCTTACAGGCTGTATAAACCGTGCATCAGCTGGTGGCCCCAAGGCACAGGGTCAAGCTGGGCCTTCCAGGAGGAGAGTACTGTTTTCAGGGCAGCTTCTGGGTACCCCACACCCGACGGGGCTTCTCATCAGCCATTCCCGCAGGGAGGGTGCAAGGTACTGGGTTGGCCAGTTCAGAATCACCGACCCCCTGTCTCCTAAGGCTCCTTATTTAGAAGGTCAGGAGCAGAGCCCAAGTCTGCGTGTGTAACGGACAGCCAACATGATGATTCGGATAAGCCGAGCTGGGGACCCTGCCCTTCACCGTCCTGGATCCCCACGGGACTCGCAGCTTCGAGGACGCCACTGTCATTTGAAGCTGCCAGATCCGAGGCTCAGGGAAGTGACAAGACTTGGCGAGGCACTGGAGCTGGGATGCAGACCCCGCCAGGGCCCCAGAGCCGAGGCTGGCCACCCGGTGACCCAGGGGCCCTGCAGTCACAGCTTGGGATTCTCAGCAGGATTCTCAGGCCTGGAAGGTCCAGCACCTGCTTCCCGGGTTCCGAGGAGAACCAGTACTGAACCGCTGTCTGCTCACCTCCGCGCCCAGTGGCTTCATGGTCCCGATTCAGAATCTCTGGGCCTGATTGTTTGTTTGTTTGTCTGTCTTTTGATCAGCGGCCCAGCTCCTGGTTACAGGGTAACCAGCTAGGCCCAGTGGTCTTCCAGGCATGTTTGTGGAGGAGGCAAAGTCTCCCGCCTCCCGGAGACATGAACAAATAATGGTTTAATAATTGACGCTCCTACCTCAGAACACCATGCCAGCTGCATCTGAAGATGATTATCACCCAGAGAAGGAGCCAGGTAGCCTATCCAGAGCCCGGGGGCCCCGCTGGCAAGGGGGGGAACCAGGTCGGTGTGATTTGCAGGGGGAAGGGGCAGGCCAGCGTGCTTCCCAGTGAGGGTCCCAGGGTGCCCAGCACCGGCCTCAGTGCCCACTTGGTGCCCCCTTTGCTGGGCTCTTTCAAGACCCACCACTGCCAACGAGTCTTCTGAGAGATTTGAGCAGGAGAGAGAAAGGAGAGAGCAGTTCATTAGAGCAGCGTTTGTTCCGACCTGACTATGTGCTGGGGATTATGCTGAGCCCTCCTTGTGAAGGTGCTGCTGTGATCCCTGTGACTCTCATCCCCCCGAGGCTCAGAGAGGTTACGTTCCTCTTCCAGAGCCACACAGCCGGGAAGTGGAGGAGCCAGGTTTGAGTCTTGGTGACTGGCTAGGCTACCCTTTACCAGGGGCATCCTGTACGCCGGCCGCTGTGCCAGGTGCTCCCACACATCCTCCCCACTGCCAAGGGAAGGTGCGCCAGGAGCACTCGCACCTGGGCACAGCCCAGGTCGCTGAGGGTCGAGTCACTGCCCAGATGGAACGGGACCCCAGCCAGGCCTGGACTGCACTGAGCTCCTAGCTTCTTTCTGGAACTAGAAACGTCATTAACGGCGGCGTCTGAGATCTGAGGCTCCGCGGAGCAGAGCCAGCCCTGTCGAGTCTGACTCGAAGAGAAAGAGATGATTTCGGTGTTGGATGCTCCACAGTCGTCAGGAGCGTGGAGAGACTTTTCAGGTGTTGGAAGAGCTCAGCCTGCAGAGATTTCTGAGCACAGTGAGCCTCACAAAGCCCTCCAAGGATCTGATAAGCTGGTAGAAAGTGATGAGCCTTCCACCCCAGAACGCTCAAAGACACAGCGTGGTCAGATGCGTTCATTGTCCTTGTTTATATTGTTTTATTGCAGTGAGACCATTTGCCCTGAGAATTAAAACAAAACAAAAATTCAAAACAAAACCCCAAAGAATATCTGCATATTTTGCATATTCATTGTATAGTTGTATATAATCTGTATATATGTAATAATTACATATAATTACAATAATTAGGTGGCATATATAATATTAAAATATTAAACATCTCCATATTTATTTACAAGTAAAAATAAGAAAACCAAAACAAGACCCCTCTGCCTCCTCTTGAAGGTTACCGCTGTCAGCTGGCCATCACCTTGCCACCACGTGCCCTAACCACTGAGGGCGCCTGTCCCCAGGCTCTGCCCCGGGTCCCCAGCGTCAGCGCTCTATGCCAAGTCCCATGCTCCACGCTTAGCTGTTCTCCAGGTCTGCTCCTCGCCCCTTGGGCCGGCCCTGCCTCCTCCTGTTCCTGACCGTTGCTGACCCGGAGGAAGCAGTCCCAGCGCCACGGCTTTAGAACTGACTTGCACCCTTGGGGAGACCAGTGGTTGGCGCCCCGTTCATTTGCTCGCTGTTCATTCATCTGTGTGCTCGCCCGTTGATTCAGCAGGCGTTCCGTGAGCCCCTGCCTTGTGCTCAGCGTTAACCAGGGTCTGTCCCTTTTGTCCCAGCTCTCCTAATGGTGGGGCAGACAGACTCCTGAGTCACGGAATCCACGGCCCGTGGTGAAGATCAGGAGGGAAGCCCAGGGACGCCTTCTTAGCTCTCTCCGCAGTGGAGGAGATTTGGAAGGTGCTTCTGAGGGACGGTGCGCTGATCCCTAGACTGCCCCCTGCTGTTCACCCCAGGGGACCCAGGCTGCTCAGGAAGACCGCGTGTTCCTTTTGCCCAGAAGAGGCCCCTGCCCATCCGCGTTCCTGCCACGGGGGGCTCTGTTGGTGGGTACTGAGTGTGGGGCTCGCTGACCACACAGCTGTGACGGGCAGGCCTTCCCAGGACGGAGGGTGGCGCTTCGAGGTGCTGACGGGACAGGAGTGTCACCTCGGAACATTCCACAGGATGCCTAGGTCGGAACCATTCCTGGGAAAGAAGGCACAGAGAACGCTTTGGAACTAAGAGCACGTGTGGCCTGGGCAGCAGCTCTCACAGCTGCTCGGAAGGTGGGTGTGGGCGGGGGCCTGCGGACAGCCGTGTCTCTGCTGCCTCGCCTCCGAGGATCCCTCCCCCCAGGGTCCACCCACGTTTTGAGAGATTGTGTCCCAACCTGTTCAGTGAAGGACGATGAACTCACTTTTTCGTCTCAGTAATCAAAGCCACACCGCTGTCAAGCAGAGCTGCTGCGGGCACGTGGGAACCCTTATAACCGCGCGGAGCTGCGCGCCCGAGCCCGGGGAGGAAGTGTAGGGTTTTCTTTGGTTTGTGCTGGTTTGGGGTCAGATCTCAGGGACCAGGTGTTCTGTTTCCTGGGCGCTCAGCAGCATGTTCTCCCCCAGGAGGGCCTCCAGGATGCCGGCTGTGCTTGGTAACCCAAACCAGCATCCTCTCTCCTTCACCCGCTTCACATGCACAGAGGGCGGCCGGACTGTTTGCAGCCTCCTGACCTTGGAGAGCTCTTCCTGATGCCACCGCACAGTCTCTCCAGAAATCTCACAGTAAAATTATTTTCTGCAGCCACTACATATGCTCCAAAATCATTAAGTATGAATATTTCCAATAAGTCTATAGGAAGTCCTTTCGTTTCCTGATTGGTTTGCTCATTGAATGGTCATATTCGGTTTTCTGGCACTCTCCAAGCTTCCCAGGTTGCATTACTGTGTCGAGGACCCTCTTGCTCTGCTTCCTCTGGAGATCCAGCAGTGGTGTCTGGCCAGACCGGAGCCTGGGGACCTTCTGCGGAGCCGTCCCAGGTGCCCTTCCTCCCAGGACACGTTTTCAGGAAATCTGCCGCTTTTTTTTTTTTTTTTTTTTTGAGATTTTTTTTGATGTGGACCATTTTTAAAGTTTTTATTGAATTTGTGACACTCCTGCTTCTGTTTTAATGTTTTGGTTTTTTGGCCGCGAGGCATATGGGATCTTACCTCCCCGACCAGGGATCGAACCCACACCCCCTGCATCGGAAGGCGGAGTATTAACCAGTGGACTGCCAGGGAAGTCTCGAGCTACCCTCACACAGCGCCTGGAATCAAGATGGGGGAGCAGCTGGTAGCATTTGGGGGTCAGCATTTGTACTTTCTGAGTTGCTTTGGGCCTGAGCTTCTGTTCCTATTGAAAGCAGATGGTAACATGGGACGGGTATGAGCTTTTGAATCACGCTGACTTAGGTTTGAATCAGGCCAATTTCAAATAAGGTACAGTATTCTCTTACCCTGGTACAATGTGCTCCCAGCTCCCACAGTACCTCGTTCCTACCTCCCTTTAGGACTTAGTACGTTGTTGTGTGGAAGTTCCTCTACTTACCAACAGGTCAGACCCCTGAAAGTCTGTTCACTAGCCTGTCCCAAAGTAACACCATGTGAGTGACCCATTACGTCGTCTGTTGTTTGGGGGTTGAGCTGATGTGCATTCTCTCCATTATTTAGCTTCCCTTATTCTCGTCAATGTTCGTAAAGTGAGAAGTGTGGATGGAGGAGCTTCCGCAGTTTGTTTTTACGTGCCGGGGTCCTCTTTGCGACTGAGAGTTCCTCTGAAGGAGGGAGGATATCTTATTCACCTTGGCGCTCCCGTAGCTGCCATGGTTCTTGGTGTGTGACAGGACTTCGATAGGTGATGTTCGGAGAGGTAGATGGGCCTTCGGGCGGGGGGAGACGAGTGCACAGCTGCGTGGTAAATGCTTGGATGGGCCAAGGCACCATTGGGTGAGCGGATGGGTGAAGAGTGGAGTGACTGGACTGTTGGTGGGTGGAAAGGATAAAGAGTGCCTGCCTAATGGACGGACAGATGGCTGTGTGCCTCTGTGCATGGATGGGTGAGCTGGTTGCCCAGCTCATTGACGGACCAAAAAGCCTTCCTGTGTGACTTACATCCCTTCCAACAGAAACTTTTACGGCCCAGCTTTTGCAGATGGGTTTGGGAGGTATATTAGAGTCTCGCTCTTTCTTTTCTTTGACAGTTATGGTGACTTGTGATTAAAACGTTGTCGCAAGTAACCCCGTTTCTCAGCAGGACAGAGGCAGTGCCCCTGAGGGTACTGCTTCTGGGGGCTGCAGGGAGGAGCCCCTGGGAGTCAGGAGCCCCAGGGTCCAGACTTGGCTGTGCCTCGTGAGACCTGCCCACCCTGCATGAGTCGTGAATGTGAGACGGTCGCCACTGTGATTGGCACATAGTGAGCACTCAAAAACTCTAGTTTTTCTTCCATCTTCCGCGTGTGTAATGTGTACCAGATGGGGTGACGGAGGCTGGAGCACTGTGTCAACGGTTGAGCCTCCAGGGGTTCAGGCTCCGAATAACTGGGCTTGGGGGTCACTGGGGAGCTGGTCCAGGAAGCGGGAAGCGGAGGGAAAACTGTTGGAGGCCCGGGCACTTGTGGGCGAGGAGGGGAAGGGCGCACAGGCCCTCAGGCCACGGGCTGCAGACCTTCCCAGGCCCCCTCCCCCAGAGGTCAGGGGTTGCTGGCGCTGAGCCGGGGGGAGCCAGGCGCTCTGGCAGAGCTGGCCCTTGACGCGGATGGACTCGGCGGGGGTCCCAACAGGGGACCCCGAGGAAGCTCCTTCACCTCCTGGCCTGTCCAGGAGCAGGTGGTGCCCACCTCACAGGGCAGCGTGAGGGTTCAGCGAGGCGGAGGGTGAGGGGCCCGCAGCGGGCCTCCTCGTATAGAACACGCTCAAAAATATTCATCCCCTGGGGAGGTGACCACGATCGTATTCACTGTTGTGTTGGGTTGGCCAAGAAGTTCGTTTGGGTTTTTCCATAAGGTGTTATCAGGTTATTGAATGCTATATACCGTAATATATAACTGAGACTGTATTATCTATTTAATATGACAAATAATGTGTTTGTATTATAAAATTAGAACAATTACTAGGCAGTTCCCTCGTAGTTATTAAGAAATTCTTAACGAGGAGTATAATGAAGCTGCAGAGCCGGATCAGAGCAGGGTTAGAGGAGACAGCTTGACATTCCCGTCCCTTCCTGGTTCCTGACACGCTTCTCTGACACCAGAGCAGGCAAGGCTGGCCAGCGGCGAAGATCACCAACACTCCTGGTCTGCGGTGAAGCTCTTCCCGTGATGGGAGCGGCATCCCTGGCGTGGCCTTGCGTCGTCTGCTTCCCATTTCCTCTGTGCTCCGCGTGGGGCCCCTTGAGTGTGCCCTTGGGGGCCCCAGGAGAGCTGTCTTTTCCTCAGGGATCCTAGACAAGGACAGAGGAAAGAGGCCACCCAGGAACCTCCTGCTGGAGACGGGGGCCAGTGGGCACTGTGCAGGTGCACCCTGAAGTCCCTCGTCAGAGTGGGAGGGGCACTTGCTGAGCCAAGGGAAGGCTACTTAAGGAAAAGAAAATGGCTCAGCGTGTGGTTAGTCTGGAGCACGGGCACCTGGGTCTGGACTCTTCTGAAACCTCTGATTCACCTAAGCATGTAGATTTCTATTTCAGGGGCTTGGAGCTATATAAACACATGTACGTATTTATATGGAGAGGGCTGAGTCTATACACTTCTGTGTCTACGTATAGAAAGAGATCCAACTTTAGGCGCGTGTGACATGTGGATTTTGCAGAGTTACGTGTGTGTGTGTGTGTGTGTATTCCATACAGCACATCCTACTTCTCTAACGTCAGTAGAGGATTTTCTTCTCCAGGTTATTTACTAGGTGATCGATCAATGTGTCAGTGGCCCTCTGGTGTGTGCGGGTCTGTGTGCGCACATACAGGCGTTTCACTTACCTTCTCAATTGTTAGAGGCAACGTGGGCTTCAGATCAGGGAGGCCAGATGATGATGTTTCCTGGGAGGGCTGACGGGCAGCTCGCGGAGTGGGTGCGGCCCCCGTCCCTCGCAGGATGCCTACGCGGGCCGGAGCTGCTCGCCGCCGGCAGTGCAGTGGCGGTTTGGCTGGCACCCCAGGGGCCCAGCTGCCGAGCACGCCGTCAGCTGCTCTGTTCTCATCGCCTGTTTCTGTTCTCTGCCTCCTCCCTCAAAGCCTCTTGAGAAAGCCATTTGCATTGAGTGACCTGCCTGAAAGCTTCCCGGGCAGGCCCTGTGGAGTGGCTGAACTCTCCACGGGGGGCCTTGTTCGCTTCCTGGAGACCAAAGCCCAGGCCCCTGCTTGGTGACAGGGGCCCACGCTGGTGGGCCGGGAGGGGCAGTGCTGTGTCGGTGGTGGTCTTTCGTCTGGAGGGGTCTTTAAACGTGCTTCTCTCCCCGACGCCCTTGAAGGGGCGCACGGGTACTCACTCTCCTCCCCAAGGTCGTCCGGAGCCGCTGTTTCACTTCTTTGCATTTGTATTGAAGGGTAACACAGGGCTGAGCGAACCCGACCGCTGGCTGCAGGGTCCCGTGAGTGCGCGCGCATGTCTGTGTCATCCAGACGGAATCGGTCCATTGATCCCATTCCTCGTCCAGGATGAACACTGGTTCCGCTCTTTCCTCACCTCAGCGCTTCCGGGCGTTCATGGAAGAGTGTTTGCAGTGCGTGTGTTTCTCCTTCTCAGAAACTGCTTTTTTTTTTTTTTTTTTCCGTTCACCACGAGCCACATTCGGCTTTCTTGGCAGAAGCCTCGGTTTTGGAAAAGAGGTGCATTTGCTCCTGAGGGGCCCTCTCTGGTCCACTCTGAAAGCTCTGCAGCGTCTTCCTTCCCGGTTGGGGTGGGCTGCATCCTCCCGTGTGCCCGCCAGTGACCGGCATTTGGGGACCCTGCCAGGCAGGGACAGCGGCAGGCCTGGATCCTGGCACAGAGTCGCCTGTTAATAAGTAATCATTGAGTGAATGAAACCACGAATGTTTTGATTGACTTGACCAGATAGTTTCAATAGTTTCTTAATGAATTTGGATAATCTGATAAAAATGATAAAGATTTGACGTTGTATTGGACTAACAGACTGCATCGTGTATTCAGATTTCTAACCCGCTGTGCTCACCCGTGGCCTCCCCAGCAGGAAGTGCGGGGGGCAGCCTTGGTAAGTAGCATCAAGGACCGAGTGGAAGGGGAGCTAGGAAAGTGCCCCGTCCGCGTGCTGCTCTGAGCCTGTGCACGAGGGCCCTTGGGGCTTGGTAGCCTGGAGTCTCTCAGGTGTCTGAACGCGTCAGCCAGCTTCCAGTGTGTCTGGAATTGTGTCCTAACCCAGATTCACTAGAACTCAGTGAAACAGTTACATTTTCTTTCCAAGACCATCGTAATTACGTGTGTGTAAGAGAGTTAATTTCTTTGAAGTGCTGTGTAAACATCTGTCTTCATTATTCACTGTGTTCCCACGGTCATGTGTTCATTGCACCTACTCCGCTGATCTGGGATGTGGTTCACCTTAGCCCACCAGAGTCGTGGGGCTTGGAGCCCGAGTTTTGCAGGCTGGTGAGACTTTGGTGGGGCCTGGAGCTGGGCCGTTGATTGGAAACACAGCAGCAGAGGCGACCGAGTGTCATCCCGTCACCACCCCCCTGAGGTGCCGGCTGCTGTCACGGGGATGTAACGAAGAGCTCCATTCAGTTTAGGATTGATAGTTGGCTTCTGTGGGGGGCCCAGGGTCTCATCCCTTCTTGCTGGGACTTTTACAAGACTCCTCCCGGTCTCCTCCAGCTTCAGGCCTTCAAAGACTTTCCTGAACTTTCCTTATGACTCTCAGGGCCCATCACAGCCACTCCCTCGAGGTCTCTCTGTTGGTCAGGTCCTACCTAAGCAGGTGATGCTAGTGGTTGCCATGCCTCCGCCCACCCCTTTCCCTGCATTCCCTGCTTGCCCTTTGAGCTGCTGTTGTCTCTTCCATGAAGCCTTCCCCATCCCCTGGTCCTTGGTGTGCCCTCGTCCCAGCGCTCCTTCCCCCGGCCTGCCACTCGGGGGCTGACTCAGCTGGCCCGCACACCAGCCAGCGAGCCCTAGAGAAATGGAACCGCGTCTGTGACACACAGAAACTGCAGGTTGTGTCCTGTAGTCTGAGGTTTGGCTACCGTAGCAGAAGCCCCAAAATGAGAGCGGCTTAAGTAAAGTTCACATGTCTCAGTCACGCAAAAACCTGGTGGCAGGCAGGCCACAGCTGGTGTGACGCGCTCAGTGCCAGGGACCTGGACCCCCTCCACCCCATCCTGCGTGGCTGCGGTAGTGCTGGCTGTTGCTGCTGTGGATTTCAGGGGATTTCGGCCGGCGGGAAGGAGGAGGGGAGGGAGGAGGCACTGCCGGCCCCCTTCAAGGAGACTTCCACTCTTTACATTCCACTGGCCCAAATTTACAGGAAGCTCGGAGGTATGGCTTTATTGACGGTGGCCAAAGGCCCATCTAAATCTCAGGACCCCTCACTGTAGAAGGGAACGCGGGTGTTAGGAGGCAATTAGCAATCTCTGCCCCTCGGGTGTATTTCAGATTTTCAGACTCCGCTGGATCACCCTGTACATTTACAAGGGCCTGGGGCAGGAGGAGGGGGAGCGGGCATTTGTAGACATGGGCCTCGCCGGGGCTTTCCCTCTAGATCTTCTCTACTCCTCCCCACAACCCTGCAAAGCAGGGGCAGCGTCAGCCTCATTTCTGAGACCCAGAAAAAGAGAATTTGCCCAAGTCATACAACCAGAAAGTGATAAACACCACACACTTCCTAGTTACCTCTAACTGGAGAAAATTAACTCATGCAAGACAGAGTAAGTGTCAGTTGAGTGGTGAGGCCCAAAGGAGACCACGATGAGCCTGGGTGGGACGTGCCGGAGGAAGTGATGCTCACGGGACGTCCGAGGAGACAGGGCGAGCCGGGAGCGTGCGAGAGGCTGAGGCCTTCGGACCAAGGCTGGCCAGCGGGTCACGTTAGCCACCTGGGGTTCGCGGCCAAGGCATCTGCACGTAGAACAACCCAGACCCGGTTCTGAAACAGGGGATCAAGACCTACCTGACTGGTAAATGAGGGCTCCTTGCCTTTTTCAAGATGAAATACACTGTTTTCTTCTCCAGACCATCTTCCAGAAAGCTTAAACCAGTTTACATGCAAGCTGGTCACCTGTGGGAGAGAGCCCTCCCTGAGGTGTGAACGTGGAGCTGGTGGCCGTGTGCACACAGGCAGTGCCCTCACGGCTCGTGTGGGCGTGCGTCCGGCTCCATGACTCGCCTGTCGGAAAAGTAACGGCCCCTCTAGTTTTTATGGAGGCAACAATAAAGAAGTGTGGGTGAGACGGAAATGCCTCGCCCTCCGTCTCATCCTATGATGTGTTTAAAGCCCGGTTATTTTATGTGGGGGAGAAGCGGGGAGCCGGCTCGGCTGACTCCCTCTATGCCAGGCAGTTTGCTGGGCGACGTATGGGGTTGTCAGACACAACCTTCGCAACAGCTGGGTGTGATGTTAGTTGCCCTGTGTGACAGATGGGGGAAGTGAGGCTGGCGGAGGCGCTGTGAGCCCTGCTGGGGGTAGGGTTTGTGTCTTTGAGTTCACCCTCACGGTGATGGGGTCTCCTTGCGTGCGGGCCACTTCAGGACTTTGGTGGCATGGGTGGGCCTCTGGGCAGGCGCCCATGTTGGGAGGCGGGGTTGGGGTCGGGACGCCATTGAAGCCTGCAGGACCCCAGAGGCCATGCCCTCTAGAGCTTGGGCGTGGGGATGGAGGGCAGGTGACCAAGGGGACAGTGAGGAGAGCTGTGCAGAGAGCACGTACCCAGTGCTGAGCTCTGGCTGAGGTGCTGTGTGCGTGTCCTGGGACTGCTGTAACGAGCGGCGACAAAAGTGGCTTAAAGAAACACAAATGTGTTGTCTTACAGTCCCGGAGGTCAGAAATTGAAAATGGGTCTCACTGGGCTAAGATCAAGGTGTCAGCAGGGCTGTGTTCCTTCTGGAGCCCTGAGGACAGCTCCGTTGCTCAGCTGTTCTAGTGTCCAGGGGCCGCCCACGTTCCTTGGCTCATGCCCTCTTCGCCTCCAAAGCCAGCATTGGCTGGTCCAGCCTTTCTCCTGATGCCACCTCTCCAGTTCTGACTTTTCTGCCCCTCTCGTCCACACTTGAGGACCCTGGTGATTATATTGGACTCACCTGAACAATCCGGGCTTATCTCCCTATCAGACAGTCAGCTGATTAGCAACCTTAATTACATCTGCAACCTAAATTCCCCTTTGCCATGTGATCCAGTGTATTTACAGGGTCTGGGCATCTGGGGGCGGGGCATTATGCTGCCTGCCAAGCCTGTTAAGACTTACGGAAATTTGGAGGAGTTCAACTTTACCCCATGTGCAAAATGGACGTTTTAGGACTTTTTTCACCGGAGTCTACAGGAGCCTAGAAATCAGAAAGTGGTGAACTGGAGACTGGACCCCGGGTTCTGGTCCCAGGCCTGCCACCAGCTCACTCTGCTGCCTCACTTCTCCGAGCCTCAGTTTACTCATTTGCCAAATGAGGACAACCATCTCTGCCCTGTTCACTCCACATGCTTGTTTAGATATTTGAACACTTTCAACGTGCTACTCATTCTTTCCCCGATTCAGGATTTGTTGAGTGCCCCCCCGCCATGTGCCAGGCATGGGGTTGGCCCCAGGTCTGTACCAGCAAGCAAGATAGACCACCCCGCCTCCAGCTGCCTGTAGTCCGACTGCAGGCCCAGGGCTGGGGGGTGGCTGGACCGGCCAGGATGGCCAGAAGCATCCTGGCCCAGGAGGCCCAGCCAGCACTGCCACACGTCTGTCTCTTCACCCCGAGGGCCTCAGCGTCCTCGTCCCTAAAACAAAAACGCTCACACTCACCTGCTGGGTTATAGGACGTTAGATTAGATGATGCCTCTCCCAGGTCCTGGCCCCGGCAGGCACTCCACGGGGATGCTAAGTGTAGATTACAGAGCATCACCCAGTTGACTGGGCTGCGTCCCCAGAGCACTTGTAGGGACGAGCACTTTGAAAACTGTTGACGGGCAGGACTGTGAACTACAGGACGGAGGTGGTGGTGGTGCCTCTCCGTGCTGTGTGTTGAGGACCCTGCTGCGATGGGGCAGAGCCAGCGCCCGCTGCCCCCTCGCAGGGATCAGCCCTGCGTCCTGAGCCCACCCCTGCCGGTCCCCTCCCACCTCCTGGTGCAGGGGGATCTGTGATCACGGCCCTGGGCAGGAAAGCAAGAGAAACTGTTGATTCAATTTACCAGCACGATGGATCGCCCGCTGATTGTGTTTATTGGTCAAGGCTGCAGTGAGGCTGTGTCTCGGGGGTGGTATCTGCTCTGACAGAACGAGAGGTGGGCTTGCTCTCGCCTCCAGCGCTCCCTGCTCACTTTGAGTGAGGCCGGCAGGTGGAGGCCTGGCTGGAGGGCTTCTCTCAGGACAGAGCTGGCTAGTAGCAGATTATAAAGCAGCTTGCCCCAGGCAAGACGCCCCAGGCCCAGGCAGGAGCGCTTAAAAGGGAGAGGAAGGAGCTGCCCCAAGGCCGAGTAGGAGCACTTGTTCAGTAGCCAGGAAAGTAGCTCTCCCCGCGGCTGTCCCCAGAGGCTGCAGCCTGGCCAGGTTGGTATCAGGCCAATCTTTTAAAAGCACAGTGTGGCACCTGGGGCTTAGAAGACACCCAGGAAGTGGTAGTTGAGTTTGAATTCATCTGTGGGTTTCCTGGGCTCTGGATAAAGTTCATTTGTGTTTCTCTGACCCCCCCGCTGACCGAGGCCCCAGGATCCCACCCTGGATGAGGATCCTGGTATGCCAGCCATGCCTCTGGGTTAGAGGCTGAGGGAACGAGGGCTCTGGCCCCGTGGGTGCCAGAGGAGGGCACCGTTGTCTCACAGCCTCGCCAGGGGCCTGTCCCCATGCTACAGGCCTAGAGCAATCAGGTGACTCCCCCAGGGTCACCGCCTTGTCAGGAGCACAGCCAACAGCCAGTGGAAGACTGGTTCCCAAGCTCACGTTCCTTCCGACCTCAGACAGAGCAGGAGGTGACCTGGGGTCCTTCAGCAGAAAGCAGGGTGTCAGGAGGGCCTTGAGGACCCCTCACACGGCCAGGCCGAGGTCAGCCAGGAACGGTAGTTGCTGCGAGGTCCTGCCCCAAGGGCACTCTTGGCCCAAGACCAAGGGCAGGAGGGTCGTTATCAGTTCCCAGCTGGCTCGCCGCTTGCTCTAGGGCCCTGCCGCCTTGCACCAGAAGGGCCCTCAGGGATTCCTAGGTCGGCCAGCAACACCCAGGCCCCTCAGGCATTCTTGGGGAGCCACGCCAGGTTGTCACATCAATTTTAAGAATCTGCATTCAGGTTTGCCCTGGTGCCATGACTACCACATTATATGGCATTAAAACACCTGGTAAATGATGACTAGCGTTCTCTCGATTATTCATTCAACAAATATTTATCTGGTGCTGTTTGCCAAGCCCTGAGTGTGTAGTAAGTAGTACACGGTCCCCTGGCCTTTCCATGGCCCCTGGCCTGAGGTCCTCCAGGCGAGGGATGGGGGCTGGGAGCCATTCCCAGCACTTCCGAGGGCCGTGGTGTGTGCACGTCTCTCTCTGGGCTCAGGTGGCCCAGACCAGCTGAGAATTCCATTTCCCTTGCTTTTGATGGCAAACAGCCACCCTGGGGACCAGTCACTACAGAAGCAAAGTAATTGTTAATGGCCGCACTTTCTTGGGTGCCAGAGTTTCTCAGAAAGTGGAGTCCATTGGAGACAGCACAGGGCACTGCCATGGAAGCTTTGGGCCCTGGGAGGGAGAGGCCATTTGTTTTTACCCCGTGTCTCCAGGCCTGGCACGGGGCTGGCACTTCCTGTCTCTGGAAGGCACCCCTCCCTCTCCCAGAGCACAGGCTGGCCGTGTGCTGTCCTGGGACGCTCCTTCCTTCCTCCTTATCGTGTTCACCAAACAGGGGAGACACCCAACAGAGCTGGCGGCTTCCTGGGGGAAGTGGCATTTCAGGGGGACCTGCAGGAACGAGGAGTGGGAAGAACCCCCATGGAGCGCAGCCCGCAGGGTGCAGCTGAGGGTGGGTGTGCAGAGTGAGTGACTAGTGTGAGGGGCTCAGCCTCCTCTCTGATGGGTCACTTTCAAGTGGACACAGACGTGGATCCCGTCAGCACAGGGCCTCGGTCCCTCCACTGATCTTTGCCATACCCCAGCGTCAGCCCCTTATCCCTGCGGTGGTGGTCTGTCTGGTCAATCCCTCAGTGTGGGCACCACTTGTTGAGAGCTGTCCCCAGCCCCCGGGGTGCATGGGACATGCCCTGCCCAAGCCCTGCTCTAGATGCACTCACTGCCTGGCCTGGTGTCTCAGGAGGCCAAGACCATGATGCTCACATCCCCTGATAACGTCCCCAACATCAGGCGCAGTGTCGGGCAGGTAGCAGGTGCTCCGTGTTTGCTGGATGCGTGAGAGAGCCAGTCCCCGAGGCCTTGCCTGCAGGAGTGGCAGGCAGGTGAGGATGGCAGAGCGTCTTTAGGCCAAGGTAACAACTTGAACAAAGGCCAGGGGTGGACTGCCCATCTTGTGGTGCATTTGGTATTATTTGGTAGATGATGGTACCGAATGGGCCTCCCAGTATGGGAGAAGCTGCCCCCAGAGAACCTGGCAGTGTGTATTTTTACCCGCCTGGTGTGTCAGCTCCCCTGTCGCTACAAGGCTGGCTGACCCGGGGCTGCAGCTGCCCGCCCGCCCGCTCACCCTTCAGCTGGTAAAGGTTCTGATCTCCCCATAGCAGGGCTGGAAGTGGGGGAGGAATAAGAGGAAGAAAACTGATGATCAGGTTCCCAGGCAACCCCTGGACATCAAGCCTCATCTAAAGGAACCATCGGTCAGAGGCAGCCGTAAATGTGCCTTTGATGGGGCCGAGAATGTCCAGTGGTCTCCAGCCGGGCAGCAGCTACCAGGCAGAGATTGCTGTGGATGCCTAGGTAGCAGTGACATGTCTGTCATCACAGCCAGCAGCCTGGTTCTGCAGAGTCCCGGCCCCCAAAAGAAAATAGGCTGACTTACGCCGGCCAGGACACTGGCACCGGGAGGTCTCTGAGGCCACCAAGTCCAGCGGCAGAAGGAAAAGGAGGCTGTTCCGGAGCATCTCTGAGCAGCTGCGGGAAGGAGCCTTCCGTAGCACAGGCCCTCAGGCTGGGCCCCCAGCGCCGCCCCGTGTGCCAGAGGACTCTGCCTTCCCCACGCGCTCGTCCCTGCAGATGTGGTCGCTGTGCTCACAGAGCTCCCAGCCCAGCAGAGAAGAAAGGCGACCAAGTACATAGGATGGCGACCAAGTACATAGGATATCAACCAAGTACGATAAGGGCTCAACGGGAGAGCAGGTTGAGCAGATGCGAGGGCCCGGAGACCCCTTGGAAGAGCCACGTGGTGCCGTGGGGCCCTCGGGAGGGGTCTGGGCAGCTGCACGCCCAGGAGCGGCACCCCCATCCAGCTCTCCTGACACGCCTTGGCATCCTCGTCTGGAAATGGTGACGGGACCCCCTACTTCCCCTGCCTACCTCGGGGCTGTCGCGGGGCTCCATGAATGCAGAGTGTGACACAGCCCTTCTCACTGTCACTGCCAGCAGGACACCGTACACTTACACTGTGGTGATAATAAGGACCATGGTCTGGCTGGCGACCTTGAACAGCCTTTCTGTTCTATGCAGATGTGTTATCTTGGGCTTTAAAGTTTACAGAGTATTTTTTCTGTCCACTTTCTCACTGGTTCCCTGTCCAAAGCCCACTGTTGGGTGGACACTCAGGGCCCCGCCGTGGACTCCACTGTCTTTGCTCCTTGGTCAAGGTCTCACAGCTGAGTCTGGACTTGAACCCAGGTCTCTAGGCTCCGAGTCCTCATCATTGTTTTTCTTTTTAAGGAGGAAAAAAAAAATACAGAGGCAGAAGAAGCAGTTCCCATCAGGCTTTCTGACTCCCTGGGGAGGTGGGGCTGAACCACAACCTCCTATTTTTAGTGACAGTAGCAAATGTTGGGGGTTTTAGATGATCATGTTCTTTAGTTTTCCAAATAAAATACCTCCAGTAAGAAGCACCCTCGTCAAAGAGTATTTGTTCCTTCTCAGAACAAATTACAGGTGTGCCAAGATTTCTCAGAGCCTTGGTCTCCACTCAGGGGAATTCAGCAGAATGTTCCAGGCTTTCAGGAAGCCCAGCTTCTCTCTCTTCCGGCATCCAGATGAATTGTGAGTTCTCAGCCCTTAGCTAGGTCATACGTCCTGCAGGCTGCAGCATCTCCACTGTCGAAGTGGACGGAGCAGCTCTGGGATCAGACGGCCTGGGGCTGGGTCCTGGGCCTGATCCAAACTCTGAGCCCCTCCAAGTCTGTCTGTAGGAGGGGCCTGGCGGCCTCTGGCGTGTCTGGACCTGGGGAGGATTACAGGAGCAAGTGCACGTCCAGCCCAGGGGACAGAATCAGAACGTCTTCCAGTGTCTGAGAAGGGCGAGCGTTTCTTTGTCCAGGAGCGCTTCCCTTGGTGAAAAGTACCATTTACCCAAAAATAAATACAGTTTGTCCAAGTGGCTGGCGAGATCAGGCCACCTCCCCTGCTGGAGACTGGGCAGTGGGATTAATTCTTGAGCATCACTGGCTTTTTCTGCTGCCCCGTGAGCCCTATCCTTCCTGTCACTACTTCTGTAGGCTTTCTAGGGAAACTTTTATTGGATTTTTCATCTTCAGCTTCTTATGTCTCAGCAGACCAGGGAGGCTTAGAGTCTCTTCATTTCACTCTGACAGTCTTATTAATCTCCTCCTTAATTAAAGCAAGCAGATTTGGCCACACCGCCTCTTATCTGCTGTCAGCTGGGACTCGATCCATTCACAGCAGCAGTGATTGGCCTCTCGTGCTGCCTTCCACTCGTGTCCCCAGGGTTATGAGTTAGGATGTTTCGTGGATGTAAAATAGATGCATAGATGGATGGGTGGATAGATACACACAGAGAGACAGACAGCGCACGCCAAACAGCATCAACCGCAGGAGAGAGAGGATGATAAGGACGCTTATCACAGAGCCGTGGCGTGCAGAGCCCGGAAGGGCCTGCAGGATTCTGCTCGGTGCTTTCAAAATCTGTTAATCAAATGCAGTGTGTTTGCAACCCAACATATGAAACAAATCAGCAGCCGCTCTGCTCTGGTTGTAGGGGGTGAGGAGGCCAGGGGACTGGTCAGGTGGGTGAAGACTTGCCCCACCCAACCAGTTAAAAAAAAAAACCGGTGCTCTAATGAGCGTAGGGCTCAAAGAGGGGAGATAGGCGCTCATGGGTCACGTTCACATCAGCAAACCCCCGTCCGCAAAATAGCCTCAACGCCACAGACTAGAGAGTAGACCCCTCTTCACAGGGGGTACATTTATCTTTGAAACCCTCCCCTCAGCGTCACCCTGTCCAAGTGAGCCAGCCTGGAATAAAAGAGCCCACAGCACCTGGAACGGAAACGTCCTAATGTAACGACTGCTGGGCTGCTGGGCCATCACTGGGCCTGGACCCCGGGAGAGCCAGCCCACCCAGCAGCGCTGCTCCTCGGGCCTGAGACTTACATTGTCAGAGCTGCGGTTTCACGTCTTCAAATAGGGATGCTGATGGCCAAGCCTGTGCCCGATGTGACCTACCTCGAGCTTCCGCTGCACAGACTGACCAGGAGACCTCCGTGTGTGGAACTGGCCACACCAAGGATGGGTGGGAAACATGGCACTTTGTAGCCTGCGGACCTGAGTCCGAGTTCAGGCTGTTCTACCGACTCCTGGGTCAGCCAGGCCAGCAGACCTCTCTGGCTCCTACTCCCTCAACTGGAGGCGGGGGTGACGATAGTGCCGGCTGCTCCAGGGGGTCCCCGGGGCTGGCCAGGTGGCTGGTGGATCCCCACGTGCGCCAAGGCTTTTGCTCTCCATCTTCATAAAGGAGCCACCTTGCGCTCTCAATGCGCATGGCACTTAGTGAGCACCCTCAGTCCTCCGTCACAGATTCTTAGCCCAATTATTCCCCACACAGCCCTCTGCTGTCCGTGGGGCTTTTCCCTAGGTTATGAATGTAGCATGGATTGTCCAGGGTCTCTGCTACCTGTAGATGCACGTGTACCAGGAGAAGAATAATGCCTGTTTGGGGGAGTTGCTGCTTCCTATAAGGAGGAGAATTCTTTGCTCTGCTGGGCATGTGCATGGCTGACCTCTGTTTCTAAGCCAGAGTAGTGGAGGCTGGGGATCACCGAGGAGAGAGGGTCTGAGATGGGAAGGGGAGGGGTCAGCAGCCTGCCCAGGAGCACCAAACAGTAGGAGAATGCTCTGAAGAAGATACCTGCTATTGGCAGAATCTTGAAAGCTAAGGAGAGGTCAGCCAAGAGAGCTTCAAGAAGGTTCTCTACTCGGGGTATCACCAGGCTAAAACCTAGGTGTTCGTTGGGTGGAATTCTCTCCTGGAGGCTCTGGGGAAAAGTCTGCTTCCACACTCTTTCTTGTTGTTGGCAGAATTCTGGTCCTCGTGGCTGTAGGACTGAGGTCCCTGTTTCCTTGCTGGCAGTCAGCAGGGGTCACTGTCAGCTCCTAAGGCTGCCCCCATTTCTTGACATGTGCCGCCTCCATCCCAAACCTGCAGTGGTGTATTGAATCCTTGTCATGTTTTGAAGCTCTGACTTCCTCTTCTGAGCTCAGCTGGAGAAAATTCTCTGCTTTAAAGGGCTCCCTGATTAGGTCAGGCCCACTTAAAACACCTCCCTTCTGCCAGATAACATATCCACAGGTTCTAGCCAGACTCAGGAGGGGACTGTACAAGGGTGAGTAGAATTCTGCCTCCCAGAGGGAGGGAGGGACAGCTGATCCCACTTGCAGGCCAGACTGCTTCCTAGAGGAGGCCGCCCTGGGCAGAGTCGTGAACACTGAATAGAGCCTGGTGGGTGCTCCAAGCAGGGGACGGACCCCTTTGCTCACTCCGGTTGGCCTCACTTAGGAACGTTTCCCCAGAGCATTAGGCCCACCCTTAGCCTAGAGCCCAAGTTCAAGATGGCAAAGCTGAGGACCAAGGAAGTCCGGCGTAAACGGTGAGGTCAGAGCTCCAGGCCCATTCCGGCCTCCCCGGGGCCCCCTGCCAACTTTGCATCCCAGAACTGACCAGCAGCGGCCCACGGGCAGGCACGGCAGGTCTCGCCGGCTACTCGCATCCTAGTATCTTGAGCACCTCGTCTCCGTGCGGCGTCAGTCAGACCTCGAGTATTAAAAACAGACTTCAAGCCGGATGGCAGTCAGATGTTATCATGTAAATGCTGCTATTTTTACAGGAAACCCAAGGAAGAAAGAGGCCGTTCTGCACTTTGATTAGGAAATGCGCTCGCGAAACAGCAGATTCCACCTGAGGAGACCAGGGAGTCTGGCGGGGCAGAGAGAGCCTTGCCCGAGAAGCTCTGGAGCCCCAGTGACCCTGCCCTCACCCCCTTCATAACCTGTTACTGGGTCGGGGGACGCCCGTGCCAGCCTAAAGGAAGGATGCCAGCGCGGGCACCTCTGAAGTGTAGCCAGGACGACAAAGGGCCGTTGGCAGAAACCCGATGGGCACGTCGGAGCCGTCACAGAGGCTCCTGCAGGCGAGCTGAGCATGGGCCCTGGGGCCAGAGCTGGGCCGAGACCCCTCCAGCAAGTGATTGAACCTTTGGAGCCTCAGTTTCCTTCACTAAATTGACAACATCAGTGCCTTCTCTGCCACAAACTTGCTTTGCATCAAAATGAGACTGTTTAAAGCACCTCCTGTGTCCTGCCTGGCCCCTAATCTGGCGGCCCACGCTGCCCTTTCCCCCCAGCCTCTCTCCATTCCAGACCTGCGAGTCCAAAGCCTTGTCCTCCTCCGTGCCCCTGCCCACAGTCCCCGCCCCCGGCTCTGGCAGGGCCTGTGCCGTGTGTCCGTCTAACCCAGCGCCGCTCGCCAGACTCGGCAGGCCTCTCCTGCAGGCCCCGGACCCATGAGAAGCCCCGCCCACCTTCTCTGGACCAGACCGTCTCTCACTCTCCCTTTCCACCTCTTGTCTCATCCTTTCAACCCAGTGTCCACGCTGCCACACCCCCAGCCACCCCTCCCTGGGGACCACCCCTCCCTGGGGACCACCCCTCCCTGGGGACCACCCCTCCCTGAGGTTGGCAGGCGCTTGCACAATCAGTACTCAGACTGCAGTGTGGGAGGGAGGGAGCCTGACCGGGGCCCTTCAGCCTTGAAACCCGATTCCATCTCATGGTCTTGGAGCTGCAGCTGCCCTTCACTTGGCTCCCCAGGACCCTCCATGGGGCGTATGTCGCCAACCCTGTCCTGCAGAATGCCTGACTGAAAACAAGCCGAGAAACGCAATCTCCTGGGGGTGGAAGTGACCTTTTCCTCAGAACTTATTATGGAAATTAAATTTCCATTTTCATTGGGAACGTTAATTGATCCCATAGGGATCAAGGGCAGAGATTCTGGGGACAGAGTTTCAGAGGTGCCTGTGCAGCCCCTCCCAGCTCCTGCAGCTCTGCCTTCACGGCCCAAATCCATCCTGCCAGCATGTCCAGGGACACCTCTGCAGCACTGCCCTGAGTGACGCATAGCCGGGACAGCGGCCTCAAGGGACTCGGTACCAGCCACGCCCCCCGCCGTCGCGCCTCCTTTCAGGGAGGGAATGAGCTTCTGGACCCAGCTGGGCCGTGGGCCCCAGAGGGGAGGCTGCATGTAGGAAGGCCGAGCTGCCCGCCCTGCCTGGCCCTGCAGACTGCAGGTCTCGCCTCTGGTCCTTCCAAGATCCCAGCCCTCAGTAACATCTTTCTAGTCCCTTCTCATGGGCTGCCCCATCCCATGCCCCCCACTCCCCCCTCAGCCCAGGCGACTCAGCTGGGGACACTTGTACCTGCTCCTTCACCCACCTGGCCTCACTTGGAGCTTAACAGCTGAGTTTTGCTTAGAAACAAAAGAAAAAAGAACCCCACGATCAGTGTTCAAAGTGCCTGTCTGGGATGGGGGAGCTGTGCTGTGGGCCTGGAGCTGAATTCCCGGTTCCCCAGTGAGGGTCCCTGACATCTGCAAGCCAAGGGGCGAGCCCTCACCAGACCTCAACCCTGCCAGCCCCTCAATCTTGGACTTCATCCTCCAGAACCGTGAGAAACAAATGTCCGTTGCGTAAGCCCCCCGGCCCGTGTTGTTCCAGCAGCCCCAGCAGACCAAGCCAGAGGGAAAGAGGCCTTGAACATGTTTCTGTCACCGGGGCTTCGTCTGCCTTCTCCCCGTGGGGTCACGGCAGAGCCCTGTGCCCACCCTACGGTTTCCAGTTCACACGCCTCCTCTGCGGGGCGGCCTTCTCTAACACCCATGTGGAGCCTGGCCCCTAGACGCGCCCCCTAACAGCGCCCTTCCAGCACTGCACGGTTTGTAAAGGTACACCAGCGGGGTCTCCAGGGCCCCTCTTCTCCCCCGGGCTCTGAGCTGGGACAGGCCTGAGTCTGTTTTCCCTGCGGATCCAGCACCTGGTGTTCCCTCTGGGCACATGAGTGCTTGGGCTCAACCCTCTTGTTTCACATGTGGGAGGGCTGCCCTGAGAAAGCTGTCGAGGTCAGCTCCCTGTGTGTCACTGACCCCCATGACTTGGGAGCCTCTGAGGGGCAGGGTCCCTGTGTCTCCCCATGTCTTTTTCCTCGGGGCCCAGCGCTTGGCCTGGATTATGAATAGACGGAAGAAGTCACCTCTACATCCCCAGGACCCAGCATGGGTCTGGCCCAGATCAGCTCCAGGCATGGATTTTTAGTTGAGCTGATGAACTGGCCTGTCCAGAGCCTCAAGGCTACAGAGCTGCCGGCAGCTGAGTGTGTGTGTTACGGCAGTGTTGGGGGCTTGGTCTCCTGCGTCCCACGTCCCACGTCCCACGACCCGCGTCCTGCCTGGGGCTCTGGCAGCACACGTGGCCCCTGATAGAGCCACTTTGACGAGGGGGCAGGAGTCAAAGCCCGGTGCCGGGGAAGAGCTCTCAAGTCTCTCAGCCTGATTGCTCAGCCCCGCTCGACTCATTCCCCGAGTGAGGGGCAATTTGGGACCAGCCAATAGCCGAGCACGGCGCTGCCATCCGCGCTCTCCCTTGAGCTCCGCGGGGAGGGCTCCAGCTGCTGCCTCTTTGATTCCTATTTACCAGGCTATTACAGTGCCGAGCATCCTTGATCTCTCTACTCGGAAGGCTTAACAAGCTCACGGGCCCTGTAAGCAATGATCACGCTTGGACCAATGACAAGCCTGGGCGTTGGGATTGGTTTTCAATCTAGAAAGCACTTAAAAACCATTTATTAGATTCTTTAAATTATACAAGTAATCCCTGTTCATTTTTACTAGTGAAATAATACTGAATGGTATGAAATGTATTCACCTGCCTACCTTCTCCATTCCTATCCTCCGAGGAGACACCCAGTACCAGCACCCTGATATAGATGTTTATGTCCTTTTACACGTTTCTCCAGGCTCATGTAGCTGCATACACACATGTTTAAATATGAAATGTGTTTGTTCTCCCCAGGTGGGATCCTAGTGTTGTTAGACCCCTCTAAGAACCACGTACTGGACATGTTATATGCACCCCAGCACCCTTGCCCAGAGGGCACTGCTGTAGGAGGTCACATGCCCATCTGCCCACATCCTCCTGCTTCAGCCTGACGGCTTCCGTCTGTACCCTGATGGGCAAAGCACACCATTGTTGCTCTGATTTGCTTTTCCCGGACAACTGGCGAGGTTGGGGATCTCCTCTATTTACTGATCCTGTAGATTCCTCCCCCTGAATTCCCTGTGTACTCCCTCCACCCCTTCTCCTATGAGATCCTGTGTCTCCTTCTTACCCATGCATAGGAAGCTGTAACCTGGCCGTGAGAACCGACTGTCTGCTGGATGTGCCGCGGGTACCTTTTCCTCGACTGTTGTTTCTTGTGACTTTGTCTTTGTGGCTTTTGCCATAGAGTCCCTTCATTTTCCTGTAGTTCAGTGTCCTCTTAGGAATGCCTCCCCCACTTCCTATTATATACATGTTCTTTTCGTTTCTTTTTTTCATTTAGAATGTTAATCTAACTGGAATTTATTTGTGCATGTAGAACGAGGTGGATCCCGGCTTGTCTTAGAGATGTTTAGTCGGTTATGCCAGAGCCAATTTATTTTTGAAAACCATCCTTTTCCTCTGAATTAGCGTGCCATCTATGTAATATATTTAGTTCCTTTGTAAACATGGATCTACTTCTGGATTGTCTTATCTGTAGTATTGAAAAGATTTGTCTGTTTCTGCACTAATACCATGCCCTTCTATCATAGTAGAAAAGACTGTCTGGGGCTGTGCCCGTGTAGGATAAGTTTTAATATCTGGCAAAGCATGCCTCCTTCTCACTATTCTTCTTTTACACTTTTCTTAGGAGTATGTCCGTATGAACTTTAAGAGCATTTTTGTCCAGTTAAAAGTTAACATTCTAATTAGAAATGTAACAAATTCATATATGTATATATTTGAAAATGTAAAATATTTTCTTTATTATAAAAACAGTTCTTATAATTTAAATAGTTTTCTTCTATTTTAAGAGGATTTTTGGGGGGCGAAGTTCTCTAAATTTTTTTCTATCAGATGACTTTTGGCATTTATTAATGTAATCCTAATTTTTTCCCCTTTTAAATGTTGTGGTGAGTTAGGCTGATAGATTTCTTGGTGTGACCCACCCTTAGGATAAACCATTCTTGGTCACGGTGAGCTATTTTAGTGACACACTGCTTGATTTGACTTGCTAATATTTTATCTATAGTTTTTGCATCTATAGTCATAAGTGGAATTTATTTACGGTTGTCTCCGAAGTGCTGTCTTCCGGATGTCACCTCTGTGCCCTAATGAGGTGGTCCCTGTCTTGGGGGGGCTCCCCAGGAACAGCGATGGTGCTGGGGAGTAAGTGCTGTGATTGAGACGGGTTCGAGGGGTCGAGGGGTGGGAAAACAGTGTGAGGGGCTATGCCCGAGGAGGGCAGGGACGGCTTTCTCAGGATGTCCGTGTAGGGGCCGATCCTTATAGAGTGACTGGGACGTCGCCGAGTGGCAGAAAAGACTGTCTGGGGCTGTGCCCGTGTGCCCGTGGACCCGCTCACATCTTCAGGAATTTTGTGAATTCAACTAACTTCACGTTCGTAGCTAGAAATCAGTCAGGTGGAAGTATTTACACCAGGGAAATTGGCCAGTGACAAATCAGTTTCGTTTTGCCAAACAGCAGATTGTTAAACATTTCCCAGCACACCACTTACCCTCAGCTCCTCGTCGCCACTCCTGCCCTCCACCCCGAGGGCAGGGTCCTGCCCTCCACCCCGAGGGCAGGGTCCTGCCCTCCACCCCGAGGGCAGGGTCCTGCCCTCCACCCCGAGGGCAGGGTCCTGCCCTCCACCCCGAGGGCAGGGTCCTGCCCTCCACCCCGAGGGCCGGGTCCTGCCGTTCCTCAGTCTGCGGGCCTGGCGCCCAGAGACAGGAAGTGCTGTAAAGCTTCAGAACTGGAAAAGCCTGGGGTCAGTCTCCTTCTAGCCAAGGACAAGTCACCTGAAGTCCCCAACCCCACAGCCTTGTCCATGAAATGCGAGTAATCCCCGCACGCGTGTGTAAGCAATGTATGTGGATCGCTCAGCCTGTACTAGTACAACTGGCAGAAGAAAAATAAAACGGTGAGACAGATTCTACATTGATTAATGCAGCACGTTGTTGGGATCCCCCTGTCTGCCTGTGGGGATCTCAGGCCCACCGCCGGGGCCGGATATCAGAGCTCCGTGCGTGCCGGCAGCGAGTCCAGTGCTGCTCTGGTCTGCGTTTGGCAGATGGAACGGGACCTGCAGCCTTCCGTCCTCCCTCCCCTGGCCTCACCCGCCCCGACCAGGCCGTCTGCTCCGGGCCTGGAGGGGCCCGAGGCCCCTGGCCTTCCCCTCCTCTGCTCCCCGGTCTCTGCCTCTGCATGGCCAGCCCCACAGCTCTGGACGGTGCCCCTTGTTGCTGGAGCGAATCCTCCCATCTGTCAGACCTGCTTTCCAGGGCTCAGCGTCCCCTCCTTCGGGAAGCTTCCCTGGTCAGCAGGTCTGCCCCGAGTGCCCTGCAACTTGTCCAGCGGACAGACTCCAGCCGTGACCGTTCTTGCCAGCTTGGCCAGTGGTCGGGAACCCAGGCTTGGGCTCAGATGCCAGCTGGGCCGCCCGCTGGCATCACCGGGCCCATGTTCCGGAGCCTCCCTGGCCTGTTTCTCCGTCTTGTCTCGAAGGGTGTCTGAGGCGGTTCAGTGAGGGACAGGAGTGGTTATTAATGAGAACGGGGTCCATCGTTGCCCTCACTGTGTGTCTCCTGCTGGCAGCTCCCTTGGGCCATGCGCAGCGCGGCCTCCTCCTGGGGGGGGCTTCCGGCAGGCAGCCAGCGCTCGGCCCGGGGACGTCTAGCGGGTGAATGGGTGTCGCCCGTGAGCGGAGCACTGGGTAGTCTTGGTGGTCTAGAGATGGAGAGCATTTGAATCTCGGGTCAGCTGTGTGACCTTGAGCAAGTGCTTACCTCCTCTGCGCTCCAATCTCGTCCCTGACGCGGGGTGATAATATTCGCCTCTGCGCTGGGAGAGCGAGGACCCTGGAGCCTGAGGGGCCGTCCGAGGGCTGGAAGCACGGCTGTGGACGCTCTGCCTCCTCTCACAGCTGCCTCCCCCTTCTGTCGGCGGGAAGATGAAGCCAGTTGGCAGCGCAGCTTTTGCCAGCCTGACCCTGGTTTTGAAGCTGCCCCAGGCTGAGAGGTGTGGGAGCCGCCAGCGGCAGCCGGAGCACGTGGGGTTTTGCGGCGCAAGTGGCCGGGCCGCGCCCCCCGCAGCTGCTCCCCTGCGGAAGCAGTGCCCGCTTTCTGGCTGTCTTCTGCGCCTCTCCACGTGTTCAGCGTGGGAACACTCGGAGTTCTCAGTGGCCGTTCTCTTTCTTTCTAGGCCAGCTAGCAGAGTTTAGGGGGGAGTGGAGCTTAAATTCAGATGTGGATTCAGAGTCTAGCTCTGCTACTTGTTAGCAGAAAACCCTGGAAGAGTGAGTGTTCTGAGCCTCCGTTTCATGTCTGCCTGGACCGAGACCTGGGAACTAAACACGGACGTCAAGCTCAGCTCCCGGTGAGGCTCCAAGGTCGACTTACCGCAGGTCAAACAGGTGTGAAGGCTCGTAGGCATGAGTCCCCATCCTCTGCTTTTCTGTCCTCGCCAAGCTGCGCTCCTCTTGTTGAGCAACAGAGAAGACGGCAGGAGTGAGGCCAGAGGAGGGGAGACGGCCGCCTGCCAGGGACCCGCTCTCCTGCGGTGCCACCACCCAGCAAGGGTCTGTGCAGCCAGGCACGGCAGGCCTGTGGCGCTTCCTTCCCCACTCCTCCCAGCTGGCGGGGAGAGGAGCTCATTTTGGTCCCATTTCATAGTTCACACCAGCGACAACAGGCACCCCAGGGGACAAAGCTCCCCTAAGGATCCAGACTCTAGGCTCTCATTCATGTGTTCCACAGCTCCCAGAGCAGTGCCCCTGCCGCTGGGCCCGAGGTTGCATTATCCTCGGGCGTTGTTCACCGGGCGGTTCCTGCCCATCCCTCCCCACGCTGGTCCTCCTGAACCCTCGCCTCCCATCAGCTGCTCCTTTGTCCTTGGCATCTGCGGGTCTCTGTCCACTACTCTTCACTTCTTCCCAGGACGACCGCCCGCTTCCCCCAGCTGTCATGGCCTCTTTCTGCGTGGCCTCATGCCATATCTGTTCCATCGCTGTCCTTTCCGTGGGTTTGAGGCGGCAACAGACAATCGCTTGTATTCCTCAGCCCATCTACACAGACTCTCCCACCACCCCTGTCTTTCCAGTTCCCCAGTGACTCTGCACCCAGGGCAGGTGTGCTCAGGTGCCAGGCGCACCTGCGGCAACCTCTGCTCTGGGAGTGCTGGGGGAGTGGGGGGGGGCAGGGGTCGGGGAAGGCGGGAGGGATTGGGAGGGTGCTCGGTGGTGTCTGCGGGGGAACGCGCTCGGTCAGCCTCGGGGCTGGCACGTAGGGTGTCGAGCCGCTTGTCTGTGGCTGTGCCGTGCTTGTGGAGGAGGCAGTCAGGGCTGCCGTGTGCTGGGGGCCGTGGTGGTTTCGGGTATGAGCGTGCTAGTGGGGGTGACGCTGGTGTTCTCTGGTGACAGAGGAGGGAAGCCCCAGCAGGGAAATGAGGAGGCACAGGGCTGGAACAGCAGGTGGGCTGGTTTGTGGAGGACCCCGTGTGCCCGCGGGCGAACTCAGATTTGCCCAAGACAGTGGAAGGGCGTCACAGTGGGGAAGAGACAGAAGTGTAAGGCGACGGCCCAGGATTCATTCCCCAGAGCGACCTCCGCCTGCCTGTCTCATCAGCATCGACCGACTTCACGGCCAGCCTCCCTTCTGGAGCAGGGCATCGCCCGGTGGCTCTTGGGGTGTTTAGCGCAGCTTCTCAGCTCCCGCCCTGACACTGCCAGCCTTTAGGCACACTTACGGGGTGGCCTCACTCCCCGCCCTGTGCCCGTTTCGTCAAAATGTTGCTGATGCAACGCGGGGCAAAGTGCTGAGTCCGCCTTTGGAGAAGACTGTACCGTAAAGTCAATTTTAGAAGCGGCTTCTGTACAATTCGAGGTAACACTTTTTTGCTTTGGGGGTAAATGCTAAGTGGGACAAGTTAAGTAGATTATCTGGGCTTTGCATTTGTCTCCCTGTTCTCAGAGGGTTATCAAGTTAGATGTTTTTAGTGATGAGATATTACAGTCTATGGAGATTTATTCTCGTTTTGAACTAGGTTGGGTACAGGAACACAGGGGTCTAAAGCAGGCACAGCCTCTCCTTGGCAAAGAGAAATGAAAACATATGAAGGACCAGCCAAACCCGTGCATGAGTTGTAACAGCTGAAAGTGGGAACAGCCAAGCTAGGTGTCCACCGGCGGATGGCTCAGCGACTCGGGGTCTCTGTACGATGGAACGTTGCTCGCCAGTAAGAGGAACAGAGTACTGATGTATGCTGAAACGTGGACGAGTGTTTAACATATCATGCAAAGTGAAAGAAGCCAGATGTAAAAAGTTATATATGTCTGGTTCCATTTATGTGAAACGTCCGGAATAGGGAAATCCATAGAGGCAGAAGGTAGATCAGTGGTTTTGGGGGGCGAGGGGGTGGGAGTGACAGCTAGTGGGTGTGGGGTTCCTGTTTGGGTGATGAAGTGCTCTGGAATTAGATGGTGGTGATGGGTGCACACTGTGAATGTACTAAACACTCTGGAATTATTCACCTTAAAGGGGCGAATTGTGTTGTGGGTGATGTAGGTCTCAAAGATGTTGAAAAATAATACTTTTTTTGAAGAGTCAGGCAGAACCCTGCCTTCGCCACCCTCGGGCTCTGCGACCTTAGCTAAGCTCCTTAAACTTCCTGTGTCTTGCCCTCCTCTTGTGTAAAATGAGACTCGTGACACCCACCTGTACGTGGGGCAATCCCAGCCCATCAGGGCAAAGCCAGAACTCAGTCCCCACCCGCAGGAGCCACCGACCCTGTGCCGGCACGTCTTCCACCCAGCGGTTCTGCTGTGCGCCTGCTGTGGGCTGTTCCCAGCCTGCTTGCCATCAAAGGCTTTCCTGGGCATCAGACAGAGAGAGCTGGGAGACAGGAGCCCTGCTGGGGGCACTTCACCCAATCGTGTGGGGCCCACCTCAGTCTCCGTGGAACATTCGTTCTCCAAGCCTCTGCACGGCCTGGAGTTTACAAACATTCGGGCAGGAAGGCGGCACGAGCACCGGTACTCCCACCAGCTCCACGTTCCCCAGACCCGCAGAAACTCCCAAGGGAACGCACACCTTTGGGGGGGGGGGCGTCTGCTCTGCATCTGGGCTGAGAGCCAGGAACCCTGCCCACCTGGCGAGGCCGGGGGGCGTCTCTGGAGAGTTCAGTGGGGGTTTGACAGCTTGAAGGAGGCAGGGAGAGAGCCTTGGCCTGACTCACCACCTACCCAAGTGCGTACCCAGTTAGGAGGTGCCTCTGGGCCCCCAGCATGAGAGGAGCCCTCCCTGGACGGGGTGAGGGCCTACAGGGATGCTCGGTGCGTGATGTGTGATGCGTGATGCGTGAGCTCCTGCACGGGACACGCCGGGAGCGCTACTGCTCCAGATGGGCACGAGCAGGCAGTCAGAGGAACTGGCTGCCGACCCAGCTCCTGCCGCCCGGCCGGTGGGGCTGGCCGAGACCTTTGCTGGTTGAACTTCAGGCTCCCGCCCCGCACGAGGGGTGGTCTGAGGGCTAGGGGTGTCTGTGGAGCACACGCGTGCGAGCCCTGGGCAGGAGCCGCTGCTGCCCCCGTGGGCTGGTGGTGCTCTGTTTGCTGACAGGCTCCCCGGGGAAAGGCACACAGGCACATCTTGGCTTCACAGAGGGTGAACTCGCTGACCGTTCAGACCACATGTTTGGATGGCATTTACTTCGGGTTGTTGCCCAAGCGACTGAGATAAAAATCCTCCCAGCTGCTCGGTGGGCCTTGAAACGTCCCTTCTGGGGAGAAAGGGCTTGAAGTTCTTTGGAAAACCTTCCACCAGTGAACGCGGAGGGGAATTAGCCTTTGTCGACGGGTTGAGTGTGCAAGTCACGAAGATGGCCCCTGGGAAGGGTGGGTGCTCAGCTTTTTCGGGGGGCCTCGTGTGTGACTGTGGGCCGCTAGAGGGCAGAGGCCACGTCCCCCGGTCCGAGGGCCCTCTCAGAGAGGATTTGGGGCCTGAGGGTCCCCTGCGTTGGCACCGCCTGGGGTGGGCTCCTGGGTGAGGTGGCCACGCGCTGGCCCTGCGTGTGGTCCAGCACGGATGGGGTGCCCTGGCCACCTCCCCCGGGGCAGCGGCGTTGGTCTCTGCACGAGGGGTCGGGGTCATGGGCAGAGTGTGGGCGAGGTGCGCTAAAGTTTCCTTCTGACGCTGCCTGCTAAGAGGCCATGACCTTGGTGAGAGCCTGGGAAGGGCCCTAGCGGCACACACGCACGCAGAGACACGCACCCTCACACAACACGGGTGCACAAGCACACAACAGCACGCGGACTCTCACACTCACACAGGACAGACAGATACACAAACACACACAGCAGCGCTCAGACGCTCGTACTCGCACGGAGACACAGACACACCGCTCAGACACCGCGCAGCACGGAGACAGATGCCCAGACACGCTCCACGTTCTAAACCCTCTGACACTTAGAGTGCGACGCTTCAGTTCCCAAGTCGGGGAACAGCTCCTTATTCTAGACGCAAAGACAGTCATTGTTTTCCAAACAGCATGTTCTGCTTCGAATATGTTCCCATCATCATCAGAAGTAAATACTAGTTGACATGTTGCCTGTAAGAAAGGCTGTTCCTCAGTCTCTCTCCATGGGGCTAATGGAAGCATCTTACAGGATTTGACAGCTTACACATTACTATTATATTTCTTCTTCACAGCACTCCTGTGAATGATATGAGGCCATCCCCATTTTAAAGGTGAAGAAACTGAGTCTGAGGGCCAGGGGCCGCCCGAGGCCTGGCTGGGGAGGGGTGGGAGCCGGGGCGGGGAGGGGCATCCCTCTGACCACACTTGATGTCCTGCTGCTGCCCAGCGGCCCCTCACGTGACCAGGATCTCATATCGCCCTCTTCTCCCAACAGCAGCCCCTCTCCCTGTTCCCTCCACCCCTTCCTGAGGGCCAGTCCCCTGCCTGCTGGTCCCGTCAAGCCCTAAAGCCTCCCCCAGGGCCGCCCCACAGGAGGCGTGCCCAGAAGCCAGCAGGAGGGCATCCCTGCCCTCCTGGGGTGAGCTGGGCAGTCGTGCTCCTGTTCGTGCATCTGTGCCCGGTGGGAGAATCAGCACCCGGCAGGGTGGGCGCCCAGCAAGCCCACGTGGGTCTCAGCCAGACTGTGGGGTACAGAGGGTCCCAGCAAAGGCCCAGGGCTTGGCGGGGGGGTGTCCGCGAGGCACGTCCGCAGGCCTCTGGTGCTGCCGCTGGGTCCTGCAGACCGGTGCCAGGTTGGGAGGCCGCCGAGATGCTGGTGCTCAAAGGCAGAACTGCCGCTTCCTGCTTGCATGCCCCCAAACCCCGTGTCTTAGCCAGTCGGCACTTGAAAGGTTTCAGGACACAGGACAGATGGAGGAAAGGAGGTAACGCAGCACAGCTGACGGGCTGGCTAGCGTGGATTCCTGGCGGGTCCCTCGGCCACAGCTGGTGGCTGTGCATTTGGGAACCAGAACTCCTGACTCCATGGTGCTTTCTGGGGAGGACGCCGCCTCCTGGCTCGGACCCCTACGCTGTCCCCACAGAGCTTGTCACAGCTCGCGGCGCCGTCGCTGCCCTGCCTCGTTCACCTGACGGTGGGCACAGCCCAGGCTGGGCGGGGGACGCCCCGCAGAAGCACCCCCCGCCCCGTGCACGGCATCCACGCGCTCCTGGTGTCCTGGCCACCTGGCCACGTGGGGATGTGCCTGCCTCTTACAGCCTCTTCACTACGCCAGCCAGACGTGACAGCCCGGGCTCCTGCCTCTCCTGTGAGAACATCCAGACCTTGTCCATCCAATCTTATTCAATCCCGTGGCATTAAGCGCATTCACTTTTTTGTGCAACCATCACCGCCGTCCATCTGCAGAACTTTTCATATTGTAAAATTGAAACTGTTTCTGTGAAACGGCTCCCCATTCCCCCTCCCCCAAGCCCCTGGTGAGCCCCATTCTACTTTAGGGACCTTATGTAAGTGGAGTCATATGGTATTTGTCCTTTTGTGACTGGCTTATATCTCACTTAGCCTGTTGTCTTTAAGGCTCATCCACATCATAGCCAGTGTCAGAGTTTCCTTACCTTCTAAGGCTGAATGACGTTCCCTTGTACGGATACACCGCACTTGGATGCCCATCCATCCTTCCGTGGACACCTGGGTTGCTTCTGCCTTAGTCCACACACATTGTAACAAACATGTATCAAGTGCCCACCCCTGAGCTGATGAGACTGCCTTCAGACCCTTTGGAAGCTCGGTGGACGGTGTGTGGACGGTGTGTGTGTTGATACAGGCATAAGTAACCGCCTCTGCCCCTGGACCTCTGTTACATAAGTAACAAACCTTACCCCCTGGGATGGCAAGGTGTGGCGTTTGTTAGTTATTTGGATTATTCCAGGCCGACTTGGTGCCAGCCCTGCCAGAGGGTGACTTCACAGAAGGGGAAGGACTAGGCTGCCTGCACATCCCGTGCCCACCGGGGGCCAGGCGCTGTGCGGAAGGAAAGTGGCCGTGCCCCCAGTGTTACCAGCGCGACCAAGGCCTGGGTCGGAGGGACCGGCTGGGCACACAGCCAGGCGAGGAGGGGGGGCCCTGCCTCCCCGACACCCACCCAGTGAGCGGAGTCCCTCCTCCTGGTCCTGCTGCTTATCTGGCCTCTCAGAGACAAGACGGCATGATTCCTAAATGTGAGGCTTAATCATCTGACAGCATTACTTTTATGCTCTGTTCTTTCAGTGAAAATAACGACGCGCTGAGCTTTCATCTCGGTAGTAAATCCCGCCATCATCCTCCAGCCAGGGAGCCAGCCCTGACTGCGAGTCACTCCCTGCACGTGTCCCCATGCACCGAGGATGGATACATTTTCCGTTCTTGGAGTCATTTAATTCATTCTTTTGCTGTGTATTAAACACCTACTGCGTGCCAGGGGTAGAGCAGGGAGCACGGCAGGCACAGCTCCGCCCTCCGGAGCCCACTTTCCATCGGGGAAGATGGCCCAAGACAAACGCTGGTTGGTGCCAAGAGTCAGGCGGGGGCCGGAGGCGGGTGGGCAGGGAGGGCCTCGCTGAGGGGTGACACCCACAAAGACCCCAAGGGAGGGGGGCCAAGCCAGGGGCTGTTACAGGAGGGACATTCAAGGCCGAGGAGGACGCAGTGCCAGGTGTCTGGGTGGAAACAGCCGACCACGTTCAGGGGCCAGCAGGGGACCCTTGGGCTGCAGCGGAGTCACGGGGGCTGGGGAGCAGGCCGGCCACTGAGGGCCTCTGAGAATGGGTTAGTGTTCGGTCTTTGACTGTAATTCTCCTTCAACACATCTCTAAGAGAAGAAGAAGGGGCTTTGGGGTCAGGTGTTGAGAAAGCTCAGCCAGCAGTTGCTGAGGGCCTACTGTGTGCACCAGGCTGGGGCTTCCAAGTGCGGGAGAGTTGGATGCGGCTGGGAGGGAGAGAGAAATAAAGAGACAGCGAAACAGCGCTCAGGGGCTCCGGGAGCCCAGAGAGGGTCACCGGGCAGGCCTTCCAGAAGAGGGACTCTCGGCTGCAAGGACGGATGTTGTGGGGATGAAATGAGAGGATTTTCCCAGAAGCCCCGTGTAAGCACCAGAGCTCCCTGAAGGCCTTCGGGCACGTTCTTGCCACTCGGCACCGACCACTCAGTCCACAGACAGCGGAGCAGGTGGTCACGAGAGGACAGAGGTATAGAGGGGACGAGTGACATGCTTGAGGCGCCACGGCCCATACGGGTGCAGGTGGCAGAGGGCGCTGAATAAGTGGGATTGTACCATGAGGGTGTCCCTGTGCCCTGCACAGAGCCAGTCTCAGTAAACGTTTGACAGGTGACTGCCTGAGCCCCAGCCCGTGGAACTGCAGGGCCTTCCGAGGCTGCCTGGCCCTGCTCCTTCCACTGAAAGTCCCTGCAGGAGGTTCTGGCTGCTGCTGTAAGGAAGAGCTCCCAGGAGCACCCCCAGGTCCCTCGTCCAGGGCCTCAGTGTGGATGGTGGGAGACAGAGTGGAGCTGCCATGGTGACGACATGGAACAAGGAGCACAGGTTCTGATAGTGCCCCCTGAGATTGGACAGAAATTGCAGCTGTGGGGAAATGGACCCTTTTGGAAGCCAGTGAGGGGGGTGGTTTCAGCAGATTGATGGATGTGGTTATGAGGATTCCACTTGTCTGCACACACAGCAGGGGGTAGGCTAAGAAACGGCTCTCCGGGGAATTCTCTGGTGGTCCAGTGGTTAGGACTCGGTGCGTTCACTGCTGGGGCCTGGTTTCCATCCCTGGTTGGGGAACTAAGATCCCGCAAGCCAAGCAGCGCGGCCAGGGGGAAAAAAAAAAAAAAAAAAAGCTCTCCAAAAGAGATCCAAGTTCTAATCCCCGGGAACTTGTGAATGTGACTGTACATGGCCAAATGGAGGTCTTTGTAGATGTGAGTAAGTTAAGGAACTTGAGATTATCCTGGATAATATGCATGGGCCCTAAATGCAGTCATGTGTGTTGTTATAAGAGGGAGGCCAAAGAAGATGTGACATGCAGAAGAGAAGGCCATGTGACCCCAGAGGCAGAGATTGGAGCAGTGTGGCTACAAGCCAAGGATTGCCAGCAGCCACCAAAAGCTGGAGAAAACACGGAACAGAATCTCCCCGAGGGCCTCTGGAGGGAGTGCGGCTCTGCCAGCACCTTGACTTCAGCCCAGTGATACTGATTTCAGAATTCTGGCTCCAGAACTGTAGGAGAATAAATTTCTATTGTTTTAAGCCGCTCAGTTTGCGGTAATTTGTTAAAGCAGCTGCAGGAAACTCTTCCAAGCAGTATTGCTGGGATCCCATTATGTGTTTCCATATTGGCTTGTTGAAGTGATGGCCAGGGTCCAGAGTTTCGGAAGATAACCATTTGGAGCAGCAGCTCACACAGTCTCCCATGGATCGGAGTTAATTATACCCTTTCTAGAGCACAGATCCTGATGTAGCCACACCTTGGGCAGCACCCCTCCAGGCCTCCCTACCACCCCTCTCTTTGAAGAAACCAACCAAATGAACAATCAGAAGCATCTACTGCTATAGTTCAGGTCCGCATCTTCTCCTGGGTTAGCACAACAGCCCTCTTCTGGTCTTCTGTATCTGCAGAAGCTTCTCTTTAGGATGATAAGGTAATATTTCTAAATCCTAGCTCTGATTGAAAGTCTCTGTTTCCATGCAAGATTGGTATAGCAATTATATTTCTATACACTAGCCATGAACAACCCCAAAGTGAAATTAAGAGCACAACTCCATCTATAATAGCAGCACAAAGAATGAAATATTAGGAATAAACCTAACATGAGAAGTGTATGATTTATATGCTGAAAATTACAAAATATCCTTGAAAGAAATTAAAATGTTTAAAAACCTAAATCTTTAGAAAGAAATCCTTTATTCATAGATCAGAAGACTTAATTTTGTTGAATCAGTACTCCCCAAATTGATCTACAGATTCAACACAATCCCTATCAAAATCCCAGATGGTCTCTTGGCAGAAATTGACAAGCTGATCCTAGAATTCAAATTCTAGGTCAAGGGACCCAGAATAACCAAAATAATCTTGAAGAAGGAAAAAAAAAAAAAAAAAAAAAAAAAGGAACAAAGTTGGACAACTCACACTTCCCAATTTCAAACTTACTATAACGTCACAGCAGTCAAAACAATGTGACACTGGCATAAGAATGGACATACAGATCAATGAAATAAAATTGAGTGTCCAGAAATAAACCTTCACATTAATGAACTGATTTTCAGCAAGGGTGCCAAGACAGTTCAGTAAAGAAAGAATAGTCTAATTGACCCTTGAACAACACAAAGGTTGGGGCAAGAACCCCCTGCGCAGCCAAAAATCAGCATAAAACTTCATAGTTGGCCCTCCGTATCCATGGTTCCGCATCTGTGGATTCAACCAGCCTCGGGTCATGTGGTACCGTAGCACCTATTTATTGAAGAAAATCCACATGTGAGTGGATTCAAACCCGTATTGTTCAAGGGTCAACTGTATTTTCAATAAATGTTGCTGGGACAACTGGATATCCATAAGCAAAAGAATGAAATTGGACCCCTTCTTCACACCATACGTCAAGATTAATTCCAAATGAGTCGAATACCTAAAAATAAAAGCTAAAACTATAAAACACTTAGAAGAAAAAACATAGGGGTAAATCTTTATGACCTTAGATTTGGCGATCTTTTCCTAGATAGGACACCAAGAGTACAACAATAACAGCAACAAGAAAAGATAACTGGCACTTCATCAAAATTAAAAACTTTCGTGCTCTTAAGGACTCTATCAAGAAGGTGAAAAGAGAAGCCACAGAATGGAAGAAAATATGTGCAAATAAGGGGCTGGTATCCAGAGTGTATAAAGAACTCTTACAATTCAGCAATAGAATGAATAAATAAGCCAGTTTAAAAATAGACAAAGGACTCGAGTAGACATTTCTTCAAAGAGAAATCAAATGGCCAACAGCACACGAAAAGATTTCCAACATCATTCGTTAGTCATTTGGGAAACGCAAGTCAAAATCACGATAAGATGCCACTTCTCACGCACTAGGATAGCCAGTGTTGACAATGATGTGGGGGAATTGGAACCCAGATGCACTGCAGGTAGGAGTGTAAAATGGTGCAGCTGCTTCGGAAAGCAGTCTGGCAGTTCCACAGAGTTAAACATAAGATTACTGTATGACCCAGCAGTTCCACTCTGAGATGTGTATACCCAAGGGAACTGAAAACATGTTCACACAAAAACTTGTACACGAATGTTCACGGCAGCATTTTCATAACAGCCAAAAACTGGAGACAACACAAATGTCGGTCAACTTATGAATAGATACCAATAAATGTGGATCATCCATGCAAGGGAATATTACTCAGCCGTGAAAAGGAATGGAGTCCTGATCCATGCTGCAACACGGGTGAACCTGGAGGACATCGTGCTGAATGAAAGCGGCCAGACACACGCGCTCACCTGTTGTCTAATTCCACTCATATGAGATGTCCAGAATAGGCAAATCTATAGAGACAGAAGTAGATTAGTGATTGCCTGGCCAGGGAGGGGCGGAGGGGGAGGATGGGAACAGTCTGGGAAGTGACTGCTGTCACCCAGCTCCTGAGCATGCGTCTCAGAATCGGGGTCCTGGGGCTGGAACAGACCTACCAGGTGACTGAGGTTGACTCCTCTCCCTGAGCCTCAGCATCACTGAGTGACCTGTGGCAACGCCCCAACAGTGCAGAGCTGGGCTCTGAGCACGCGGAGAAGCCCAGGGCTCTGCTCACGGGCGGACTCTGTGAATATCACCGTGAGCAGCACGGAAAGGAGAGGGGGCGTCCTGAGCAGGCCTCCTCCCCCATCCATCTCTGCTTGTACTGAGGATGTCAGGCTCTTACTGATGCAGTTTGAGCCCCACCGCCTTCTCCTGTGTTGGGTTTGCTCAGTGACTGTTCGCCACGGCTGGTGACCCTGAGCATCACATGCCGGGGCCCCTGTTCCCTCCCCGTGCTGTTTTGCGGAGGGGTCTCGAGCTGCTAATTGGCTCATGCTTGGCTCGTTTTCAATTCCAAAGGTCTGCTTCCCACCTCTTGCGTCTCCCCGGCTGGGCGAGCATCGTGATCTCTGATCGCTTCCCGACACTTCAGTTGTGTACTCTGGGTTTCAGGTTAGTCGTGGATTGTTTTTCACGTAATTGAAAAGGATGCTTTCAGATGCTTGTAAGTGCTCATCAAAGTGTCCACTTGCTGGTGGCTTCACCTCTCCCACCGCCTCCACCACACTCCTACCCAGCGTTGATCGCAGATCCTATCAGCCGCATTGCCTGGCCATGAAGCCAGGTGAGCCCCAGGGGAAAGCTATGTCTGAATCATGAAAACACGGCTACTCAAGCTAGAAGGGTCCCTGGGGAGGATCTGGCCAACTCCCCCATCTTCTAGGTAGTGTTTTGAGATCTCTGTGTCCAGGAGAAGCCTGGCGTCTCGCTGAGGGGCCCACGGAGAGGTCACTGCCGACACAGGGTGGCAGCCTGGCTCTTCCAGCTTGTCAGCAGTGGCCTTTCTCCTACTGCAAGTGTTGGGTGGGTGGAGCCATGGGCAGCATGCAAACATGGCAAAGAAGAATAGGCTCTGCACTGGAGCCAGGACACCTGGGCCCCCATCCCTGTTTCACCGTGGCCTGTGGGGACCTGGGCCGGGCCCTGAGTCTCCAGTATGAAGAGCCCGACACGATGCAAAGGATCAACTTTTGTGCCTGTCCATAGCGCTTTTCATGTCTCCCACCAAGAACCCAGCCGGTTCTTTCTTCCCAGGGCTCTGAGAGGACTAAAGGAGTTAGGGTATGAGACATGCTCGGCACATAGTAAGGGCTTCATAAATCCTGGTTCCTGTCTTTTTATTCCCTTGCTGTCTTCGCCCAGGCTTAGGAAAGGAACGATGTGCTTTCTCGGGCCGTGGGCCTGAGGTCAGATCCCTCTCGGGATGGATGCGGCCTCTGTCACATGAACAGCTTTAAAGTGCGATGAATTCCCAGCAACCGCTGCTGCTTGTTTGGAACGCGGGGTTGCGGTCAGTTTGCGGGTCTCTATTTAGCACCTGTCCCTGCCAGACCCCCCCGAGGCTCAGCCAGGGGAGCCGCCAGGCAGAAGCAGCGTCCGCCCAGCGATGTGCATGAGCATGCCCTCTGCGGCCCCAGCCCCGCCAGAGAATAGGGGGGTGAGTGCGGTCTGTGGGCCGTGGGCCAGGACCGGACTCCCCAGGCAGAAGCAGCGTCCGCCCAGCGATGTGCATGAGCGTGCCCTCTGCGGCCCCAGCCCCGCCAGAGAATAGGGGGGTGAGTGCGGTCTGTGGGCCGTGGGCCAGGACCGGGGCCGGAGAGGACTGCTGGCCATTGTCCTGCTCCTGGGGAGTGCACGGGCGTCAGGCAGCTTTCACACCGGGGGTCCCAAAGCGCGTCCCCCGGGTGGGCCTGGCCTGGAGAGCTGTGCTTGCGATGCTGCACATCGACCGAGCCCCTCTTGGGGACGCGCTGCCCCTCTGCACAGTCGTGGCTCCGAGAGGTCCCCCGTGTTACGGGTGTCGCCCTTTGGCCTTGGAACCCTCTTTTCCTGTCCGCCTGCCTGACAGCAACCTTGGGCAACAGTGCCTGGGTCATGCAGTAGTTTGGGGACCCCCTGGGTGGCGAGAGCCCCGTGGCAGCCACGCTGGTGGGAGCTGCGGGCAGCCGGGGAGGGCAGGGTGGGTTGTGGACAGGGCCTGGTGCCAGCGGGGGCGGAGCTCCTGAACCAGCCTCTGAGCCCCATCTCCGTGGCTCCCGAGCTTGAGGCCCCTCCCCTTGGCCGCTGCCTCCCTAGACGCAAGCTGACCCTCTGCCGTCTGCAGCCTTGAGGGGGAGTGCGGTCTCTTCCCTCCAGGGATCCACAGTGTGCAGACCCTGTCTGATGGGACCAGCCATAGAGTGACAAGCTTGGCAGCAGAGGGGGCTGGCTGGGCGGCAGTCAGGTGATGCCACCGCGTGGGGTCAGGGGCGCTCTGCAGAGGCGGGCACCACGCAGATGGACGTGGTAGGGATGGAGCAGAGTCGAGTTGGCTTTTAGAAAGCTCCTCTGCCCTGGAACCAGCTCTGGGCCAGGAGAGTCACCATCCAGGAGATGCTCCCCCTGTGCTGGGCCCCCTGAGCCATCGCCCCACTTCCTTAGGAGGTGGGGATTTTGTCCCATTTTAAAGGGGGAGGAAACCGAGGCTCAGAGAAGTTAAGCGTCTCGCCCAGGGCACACAGCCTAGTAAGTGGCACAGGCTGGTTTTGAACTTGGCTCCTGGGCCCCTGACAGCCTGGCTGCCTTGGACCCCCGGCTGGGCGTGCCGCACACTGCAAAGCCAGACCCAGTGAGTCATTTGGCCAGCAAGCCTGTCCTGTTGGCTCTGAGACTGCCCAGAGCTGCCCTGCCAGCAGCCAGCTCCCGTCCCCCTGACACACGACGGCCCAAGGAAGCCCTTTGTCACTCTGCTTTCCTGTGAATGATGGTTTTATTCAACTGCTGTTGATTGTCGACTCTGGACAAATAGGATTTAAAGTCCCACCAAACAGTGTCACTTTGCCGCAGAGGTGGTACAGGCAGAGGCCCACCCTCGTTGGCCTTTGGATGTCAGCTCTGCAGGGCACTGTGCAGCGGGAGGTGGGGCGCTCAGGCCTGCATCCACTGAGCTGCACCTCCCGAGTGGGTGCCGATGTGCTGAGCACTTGCCCCCTTGGGGGTCTGGAGTGGGGCATCTTCACAGGACAAGCAGGGCCCCTGCGGCCAGGCCCCGCGTCCAGGTTCCTGCCAGCAGACCGCTGCTCTGCTCAGGGGCCGTGGCACCTTGCTGTCTGTCTGACACATACACATCACCACACGTGAGCGCGTGTGCCTGTGTGCGTGTGTGCATGCGGGCTGCAGAGGGCGCCTGCGGCTGGCCAGCGGGAGACACTGACGGGCAGCCCCCGAAGGTTTGAGACCCCTTTCTCGCAGGGTGTGTTGCTGCCCTCCTCCAAGCCCCGTGTCCATCTCCTGGGGCGAGGGCTGCCCACCTGGGCGCTGTGGACGTACGGGGCCGTATGTGTCTTTGTCGGCCATCCGCGCGCTGTGGCCTCCACCCACTGGATGCCCGTGGCACCCCTCCCCCAAGTGCGACAACCGGAACTGTCTCTAGACGTTAGTGTGTCCCAGGGTGGGGGCAGGCAGAGCCGCCCCGTGTCTAGAACCCTCGCTCTGTGCTCCCCGCACCCTGGCGGCGGGGCCTGTCCACCGGTGGCGCTCGGTGAGTGTTGGCTCCTGGGCCTTTGCACCCCCTCCCCTGCTCCTTCACTCTCCCCACGTGGCACCTCTTGCTGGAGAACAAAGCAGGCCTCCTGGTGTCATTTATTCTCAGGTCACAGTTTTGAAAATCTAGGCGGTCGATTCGGAACGTCTGAATTTGATTAGCGGAGCTGAGCTCTCTCGCGTCAGCGTTAGCAGAGCTCTTGGGTTCCTGGTTCAAACAGGGCTAACCTTATCTTTGGGAAAATAGAGTGTGTTTGAGGCCTAATCATAGGCATTAAAGCCATTAATTAGTAATAAGATTCAATTTCCCAGTGTCCTTGCCCGTGTGTGTCCTGATGCAGAGATTGTGCTGCGAGCATTTTCCACAGATGCATCGACAAACACCTGCTGTCCCAGTTCAGTGGCGACACGTCGTAATGTTCCCCAGCCCGGCCAGGCCCCGAATAACCCCATTACCGAGAAAGATGATCCATACCAAATGTGCTGCCTGCAGCCGGGAGGGGCGGCAGAGGGGAGGAAGCGGGAGAAGGCCCGGGCCAAGCCCTTCTTAATCAGATTACCCATTTCAGTGTTCCAGTTGAGGCCCGTTAGCAAAATGGATAAACTCTCCCTCAACAAGGCTACCTTTCCGTCCTCCCCCATCAACACGGTTCTCTCCGTTTTGCTAACCTCTGCCACCCACCATCGCCTGCCTCCCTCTGGTTCAGGGTCAGAGGTGTGCTTGCCTTTTATCCCAGCCCCGGACACCAGGGAGCAAATAGCCAGGAGCACGTGCTGCGTCCGGCCAGGGCAGGAGGCCACGTGGACGGTCAAAAGTCGGGGAGGTCTGGGTGCCCTGGGCTTCAGGGCCATCACCCCCAACACCGCCCGCCCCCCACGCTGGGTGAGCTGTGGCGTGGTATTGACTCACCTCTCGCCTCCATCTCCAGCCAGCGAGGATGGGCACGAGGATCCTGATCCCGCAGGCGTGCTTCCAGGTCACGTGAGATGACAGACACAAAGCGCGGGGCCTCTAGGAAGCCCTCGTGAGACACACAGCCTCTCCCGTTGTAAAGTGTGGCTCAGCTGGGCTAAAATTCAAGCAGCCTGGGGATGATGAGGCCGAGTGTGAACAAGTGTGTGAGGGCAGGTCAGGTGAGCGCCCTGTGGACTGGGCAGCGTGCACAGCCCGGCCAGCCTGGGGGGCGGGCAGGGGAGACTGTGACCTCACCCCGAGCACCCCAGCTCCCTGAGGGCAGCACATTACACCTGCGGTCCTGGGCTCTCACCTCCGTGGGTCTCCCCTCCAGCTGAGGCGCCCACCTGGAGGGGAGAGAAGAGGGGAGGTATGGGGAACCAGTGCTTAAGTGAGCCCTGCACTTTCCCAGGCAAGAGCTGCAGACGTCATGTTTCTGGCACGTTTTGATCATTTCACGACTTTTGGATTAACGTCCATGCTGATGATCTTAGCTGCACTGCTCTCTTAACTCCTGGGATTTATTTGCATCTTAGTGTGTAGAAAGTTTCTCATATTAGAGACAGTCAAGTGTTTGTCTTTTGGCTCTTTTAAAACAAGGCGCCCTTCACTTGGACTTCTCTTCCAAACCTTCTGCTCTGACCCAAGACTGCTGGCAGAGGGGCCCCCAGATCTAGTTGTGTCCCTTGCAGAGCCCGGAATCAGCGCCCCCGGAAGGCAGGCAGCCTGGGTGCGACTTGTGGGTTTGTCTGCTCAGAAACGTGGTGGGTTGACCTTGGGTTGGGCGGGTGCCGTGGGCCGTGAGCTCTGCCTCTAGGCTCAGCGGTTTGAAGCTGCCCTGGGTTTCCTTCCCTCTCTTCCCACTCCCCTCTCTGCCGGGTCTGTTCTTTCCCCGGAAAGGAAGGTGGGTAGCAGACGGAGCCTAGGCCCAGGCTGGAGTGTCCACAGCCACCCCCTCTGTGTGTGGATGGCCACCCCAGGACCTTTGGGGGGAGCCAGAACCCATTTCCACAAGCTCTGGGGACCCTGGTACACGGGAGGCATCGCTACCAGTGACCACAGACCTCACAGACGGGCTGGGTTTGCGGTCACTCGGCCTCGGTCCAGCTGGGTTCCAGCCTGCCCCCAGTGTCTCTGAGCCTCTGTCTGCTCCGATGAAGGTGGGGTCCTTGTAGGCCTGTGAGGGGGAGTGAGGGAGAGCGAGGGAGAGCGAGTAAAGCATGCGCCCCTGGCCAGGCAGCACGGGGGGGAAGCGTTTGACACGGGTGGTCCTTGCTGTTACCTCCACGGTGGTGGTTGTCTGGAAGCGCCCGAGGGGTGGTCTCGGCCCCAGGACAGCGCGCTGCCCACTGGCCGCCGGGCCCAGCAGGTGTCAGCAGCGGGAGGCCCAGAGCTGGGAGTCCTCACCGCTCCTTCCCCAGCAGCCCGGCGTCTGTGCCCGGCCTGATGGTTAACAGTTCTGACAGGCCAGGCTATTTTTAGAAACCTGTTCCCACATCTTTTGCCGGTGGGAAAAGCAAAGCAAGTTAAATTTTAAATTAACCCACCACCCCGGCCCTCCTGCAGCACGCCCGGTGGCCACCCGGTGGGTGGGCCCTGCAGGAGGGGCTGGGGGGAGGGGGCGTTTGCGGAGGCTCCTCTGCCCACCAGGCTCGGTGAGGGGCACCTGCGTCCGAGATCGGGTGACGCTGTCCTGTCTGGTGCCCATGCAGCCATCACCACGGTGCGGCTCAGGGACGGGGAGCAGCTTGTCGGGTTACACGGCCGGGAGGGCCGGGGCCCGGCTGGAACTGAGCTGCCTGACTCTGAGTCCAGTGCCCTGTGTTGTACCTGGGAGTGGGTTGGCAGCAAAGGGGAACCCCGTGGGGATGGGGGGCAGTGCCCACTGCAGGTGGGTCTCCCTCTCACTTCTGAGCAGCCCTCTGTGCCTTCCAAAGCGCTTCTGCTCCCAGCTTCTGTGGTGCTGACAGTAGCCCTGGGAGCGAGGCAGTGTCCAGGTGTCATCCCCACGTTACCAGCCAACCTTAAGGCCCAGCCATGGGGTCACAGGTCACTCCCAGTCACACCCCGGAGCAGCTTTGCTGTGGGGCCCGGCCAACATACAGGGGTCCCTGGGCAGGAACTGGCGCAGGCGCAAACAAGCAGGGAAGTGTTAGATTCACAGCTTGAAATACAGCGGAATTGATTTGAAAAATAAATTTAAAGTGGACATTAAACAGTCACCAATTCTTAGGTAGTAACCTGGTAAAGATTTAGAAAAAAACTTAAGACATATATCAATGTCTTTGACTTGATCCACCTACACTGAAGTTTTCAGCAAGGCCCTTTCCTGTTTTGGGGGTTGATAGTGAGGCCCCAGGGAAGAAGTCAGCTCAGAACCAAGGTCCTCACCCTCAGAGCGGGCCCAGTAGCTCTGCTTTGGGGCTGTGATGAGATGAAAGACACTCCTGACAGCCACGTGCCCGGCGGGACCCAGCCAGCGCTGGTACCCTTCTCCCCTCTCTGCTTGGGCTGTAACACAGACGTGAAGCAGCTCAATCACTCTGAACCAGAGTTTTCCTCCTCAAACTTACATTAAGCAGTGACTAGACGTTCCCCCAGGCTGTGACTGTACTCCTCATCCCGTCACGTCAGTGCTCTGCATGGAAGAGCCATGGCCTCCCGGTGCGCCCTGGTTGAGTCAGGTTCCGGATTTTGCGCAGCTTTGTTGAGGTCTAGTTGACACACAGTAAACTAAACATATCTAAAGTGTACTCATGTACGCGCTGGTGAAGCCATCGTCCCCCCGAGTTGCCTCTTGCTCTGTAGAATGCCTCGTTTCTGGCTCACCCCCGCCCCTCACCAGCCCTCCCATCGCTGATCTGCTTTCTGTCACTGTAGGTTCGTTTTATACGAGTGGATTCTTGCACTACATACTCTCTTGTGACTGGCTTCTTTCATCCAGAAGAACCATTTCGAGATTCCTGCATGTTGTGTATATCAGTAGTTTGCTCCTTTTTGTGGCTGGGCGGCATCCCATCAGATGCACTTACGTTATACTCCTTATCTGCTCGCTTCATAGACACTTGGTTTGCTTCCAGTTTGGAGCTGTTAAAAAGAAAGCAGCCACAACCATTCCTGTAAAAGTCTTTGTATGGACGTGTGCTTTCACTTATTTGGCATCACTGCCTAGGAGTGGAGTTGTTGGGTCACGTGATAGGTGTTTGTTCATCTTTTCACCCTTCTCATTCCTGATACTGGTCATTTGCATTTTCTCTGTTTTTTCCTGATCAGTGTGGCTAGAGGTTTTCTAACTCTATTGAGCTTCTCAAAGAACCAGCTTTTGGTTTCATCGATTTTCTCTGTTGATTTCCTGTTTTCCATTTCATTGATTTCCACTTTGCTGTTTGTTTCCTTCCTTTTTTTTTTTACTTTGGATTTAATTTGTTCTTCTGTTTCTAATTTCTTAGTGTAGAAGCTGAAATCCTAAATTTGAGATTTTTCTTTTCCTCTAGTAGGTGTTTAGTGCTATAAATTTCCAGTAAGCATTGCTTTATTGACATCTCACAAATTTTGATATGTTTCCATTTTTACTCAGTTCAAAATAATTTCTAATTTCCCATTTAATTTCTTTCTTGACCTGAGGGTTATTTGGAAGTGTGTTGTTTAGTTTCTAAATAGTTGGGGATTTTCCAGATCTCTTTCTGTTATTAAATGCTAATATAATACCATTGTTGTCAGAGAATATACTTTGTATGACAGTCTTCTTAAACTTACAGTTGGGAATATGGTCTGTATTGATAAATATTTCATGTGCACTTGAAAGTAATGTATGTTCTGTTTGGGTAGTATGCTCTAGAAATGTTAATTAGGTCAAGTTATTGACGGTGTTGTTCAAGTCTTTTATGCCCTGGCTGATTTTCTGTTCACTTGTTGTATCAATTATTGAGAAAGAGGTATTGAAATACACACCTGTAATTGTGGATTTTGCTGTTTCTATTGGCAGCTCTATCAGATTTTACTTTACAAACTTTGAAGCTCTGTTACTAGGTATCAATACATAAACATTTAGGATTCTTATGTCGTTTTCATGAATTGACCCCTTTATAACTGTGAAATAACATTCATAACTTCATAATATCACTTGCACTGATATTAACATAGCCACCCCAGCCACTTTTACATTAGTGATTTCATGATATACCTTTTTCCATACTTTCAATTTCAGTGTATTTGTTTCTTTGTATTTAAGGCACATTTCTTTTAAGCAACATATGGTTAGGTCTTGTTTAGTTTGGTTTTATTTTGCTTTTATCCTGGCAATCTTTGCCTTTTATTTGGGTCCATTTACGTTTAGTCTATTAACATTTAATGTGATTATTATTAAGTTTAGCTTTAAGTCTGTGGTATTCTGTTTGCTGTCTGTCTATTCCAACTGTTCTTTGTTCCATTTTCCTATTTTACTGACTTCCTTTGGATTTGTTAAGTATTTTTTATGATTCCATTTTTAAAAGTAGACTTTATTTTTTACCACAGTTTTAGGTTCACAGCAACATTGAGTGGAAAGTACAGAGAGTTCCTATATACCCACCACCCCACAGTCTTCCCCACTGTCAATATCCCCCACCAGAGTGGTACATTCGTCACAATCAATGAACCTACACTGACACTTGAGTATTACCCAGAATCTACAGTTTACATTAGGATTCAGTTTTGGTGTGGTTCATTCTATGGATTTTGGCAAATGTATAATGACATATATCCACTGTTAGAGTATCATAGAGAAAGAGTAGTTTCAGTGCCCTAAAAATCTTCTGTGCTCCACCTATGCATCTCCCCCAAGACCTGTGACAACTACTGATGTTTTTACTGTCTCCATAGTGCTGCCTTTTCCAAAATATCATGTAGTTGGAATCATACGGTGTGTAGCCTTTTCAGATTGGCTTCTTTCACTTAGTAATATTCATTTAAGTGTCCCCCATATCTTTTCATGGCATGATAGCTCATTTCTTTTTAGTGCTAAATAATATTCCATTGTCTGGATGTACCACAGTTTATTTATGCATTCACCCACTAAAGGGCATCTTGGTTACTTCCAAGTTTTGGCCCTTGTGAATAAAGCTGCTATAAATATCCACATGCATGTTTTCTTTGGACATACGTTTTCAAATCATTTGGGTAAATAACAAAGGGCATGATTATTGGATCATATGGTAAGAGTTTACTTTTGTAAGAATTCACCAAACTGTCTTCCAAAATGATTGTACATTTTGCATTCCTATCAGCAGTGAGTGAGAGTTCCAGTTGCTCCATATTCTCATCGTCATTTGGTGTTGTCAGTGCTTTAGAATTTGGGTGTTTTAACAGGTATGTAGCTGTGTCTTATTTTAAATTGCAACTCCCTAATGACATATGATGTTGAGCATCTTTTTATACGCTTATTTGCCAAATGTTGTCTTCTTTGGTGAGATGTCGGTTCAGGTCTTTTGCACATTTTTTTTTTGAGTTGTTTGTTTTCGTATCATTGAGTTTTAAGAGTTCTTTGTATATTTTAGATAACAGTCTTCTACCAGATATGTGTTCTGCAAATATTTTATCCCAGGTTTTGTCTTCTCATTCCCTTGATGGTATCTTCTGCAGAGAGGAGTTTTTAATTTTAATGCGTTCCAGCTTACCAATTCTTTATCTTATGGATGGTGCCTTTGATGTATTTTAAAATTTATCACCATACCCAAGGTCATCTAGATTTTTCTCTTATGTTATCTTCTAGAAATTGTATAGTTTTACATTTTATATTTACATGATCCATTTTAATCTAATTTCTGTGAAGGGTATAAGGTCTGTGCCTAGATCTTTTTTTTTTTTTTTTTTTGGCATGTGGATGTCCAGTTGTTCCAGCACCATTTGTTGAAAAGACTGTCTTTTCTCCATTGTATTGCTTTTGTTCCTTTGTCAAAGATTGGTGGACTATATTTACCTGAATCTATTTCTGGGCTCTCTAGTCTTTTCATTGATCTGTTTGTCTGTTCTTTCACTGATACTACACTGTCTTAATTACTGTAGCTTTTAGTAAGTCTTGAAGTCAGGTAGTGTCAGTTCTTGAGCTTTGTTCTTTTCCTTCAATATTGTGTTGGCTATTCTGTCTTTGGGTTTTTTGTTTGTTTGTTTGTTTTTGCCACTCCGTATAAACTTTAGAATCAGTTTGCCAATGTCCAAAAAATTACCTTCTGGGATTTTGATTGCAGTGACTCTATAAATCAGGTTGGGAAAAACTGACATCTTGACAATATTGAGTCTATTCACAAACATGGAATCTCTCTCTCTATATTTATTATTACTTTGTTTACTTTTATCAGAGTTTTGTTCATTTCCTCACGTAGATCTTAAAGTATTTTGTTAGATTTCTACCGAAGTATTTCATTTTTGGGGGGTGCTAATTGACTTTTGTATGTTTACCTTGTATCCTCCAACCTAGCTATAATCACTTGGTTCCAGGAGGTTTTTTGGTTAGTTTTTTTCGATTTTCTACGTAGACCATCATGTCATCTGTGAACAAAGACAGTTTATCTCCTCTTTTGGCTAAAACTATGCCTCTTTTACTGTATTATGTTAGTGGCTGGTTTAGGGTTTATAGTATACATCTTTAACTTATCTTAAAGTGACATTATAAACTTTATATATACTTCAAGGACCTTATAACAGCATAGTTCCAATTCTCCTCTCTGAGTTTTAATACAACTATTATCATGCATCCTATTTGTATATAAATTATAAACCCCACAAAACGTTTTTATTATTTTATAGAGTTTTCAATAAAAACAAAATCTTATCTATTTACCCATGTAGTTACCTTTTCCTGTGCCTTTGTTTCTTCTTATCAATCCACGTCTCCATCTGGTGTCATTTTCTTTGTACTTGGAAGACTTTGTTTTAGCATTCTGAAAATGCAGGTCTGCTTCTGCTAAATTCTTTCTGCTTTCTGTTTTTCTGAAAAAGTCTTTGTTTCACCTTAGTTTTTGAAAAAGTTGTTTTCTGCCTGGTTTCGAATTCTAGTTTAGCAGTTCTGCACGCCACCCCATCCAGCATTTAAGATGTTGCTGCACCGTCTCCTCCTTTACATTGTTTCTGATAAGAAACCACTGTCATCCTTACCTTTGTGCCTCTATATGTAGTATTTGTTCTCTGGCTGCTTTTAAGAATTCTTTTCTTTATCACTGGGTTTGAGCAATGCGATTATAGTGTGCCTTGGTGTAGTTTACTTCATATTTCTTGTGCTTGGGGTTTGTTTGGCTTCGTGGATCTTGGAGTTTATCGTTTTTTATCAGTTTGGGGAAAAAACTGGCCATTGTTTCTCATTTGCTTTTCCTGTGTCCCTACATGCTCCTCTCCTTCAGGGGACTCCACCTGCAGATAGGTTTGGCCACTTGAAATTTTCCAAGAACTTACCGATGCTCTTCTTTCTGTAAAATTTTTAATCTGCATATTTCATTTTGGATCTTTTCTATTGCTGTGCCTTCAAGTACACTTATTTTTTTCTTCTGCAGTGTAGTCTGCTGTTAAGTCCATCCTGTTTCTTTTCATCTCAGATATTGTACATTTCACTGATAGAAGTTTGAATTGGGTCTTTTTTGTACCTTCCATGTCATTGCTTAACTTTTTGAGCATCTGGGATTATGACAATTGTTTTCATGTCCTCCTTTGCTAATTCTCGTGTTAGTTCTGGACGTGTTTTGATTGTTGGGGTTTTTTTCTTCTCATTGTGAGTCATATTTTTCTGCTTCTTTGAACGCCTAGTAATCTTCCATTGGATGGCAAACATGATCACTTTTGCCTTTTCGGGTGCAGGATATAAATACTCTTGAGATTCTGGGACACAGTTTTATTACTTAGAAAAGGTTATATCATTTAGGTTTTTGCTTTCAAGATCTTTTAGGCAAGACCAGAACAGCGTTTAGTCTAGGGCTAATTTTCCCCCACTACGAAGGCAAGAACTCTCCAACTAGGCTAACACCTTATGAATTCTGATGTTTTGTTGTCTGGCTGGTGGGAACAGGTCTTGTTCCTGGGTCTATGTGAGCAACAGACACTTTTCCCTACGAACCTTTTAGGTGCTCCTTTCCCTAGCCGTGGGTACTTTCTGGATGTCGCTGACTCCTTAGGGGCCCCTCTGGACCTCCGCAGTCTCTCGCTCGCCCTTGCTCTCTTCTCGCCAGTGTTCTGTCCGATGAGCTCCAGCTGCCTTCACCTCCCTGGACAACTCCATCTTCTCAACTCACAGAACCTTCAGGGTCCCCCTAAGGTCCCCATTCCCTGTGTCCTGACCCAGAAACCTCTCAAGGCAGTAAGCTGAGGTATCGTAGGCTCACTTCGTCTCTCAAGGGGTCACTGTACTTTGTTGCTTAATGATCAGCATGTTGAAAACCATTGTTTCATGCCTTCTGTCCAGTTTTTGTTGTGCCGCGTTGTGCTGGGGGAGGGTAAACTTGTCCCTGTTGTTCCTTGGCCGGAAGCGAAAGTCTCTTTCACTCTAGTTGTTTTCATGTGATTTTGTTTCACCAAAGTGCACGTTAATATGTGAGAAGTCTCATGGCCAGCGTGAATAACTTACTTGTTATTATCAAGGAGAAAATCATTCATTCGTTCATTTGCTCATTCAGGAAATGTTTGCCTAGTCCCTCCAAGGCCGGGAGGAGAACCCAGGAAGAAAACAGGCACACCTGTGGGGCTTATTTGGAACCACTTTTAACAACTCCCTTGGGAAAACTTAAGAAGAATAAAGCCTTCCATCATTCATTCAGCTGACATTTACTAAGTGCCTGGCATCTGCCAGACCATGTCGGTGCGGCCCCAAGGAGCACGTAGGCTGAGTGGTAGATGTACAATCGGAAAACAATCTGCTGAACGCTGAGACAGAAATCCAGAGAAAAGGTGAAGGTGCTGCTTTCGACCATGGGGTGGAAAGAGGACCTTTCCCAGAAAAGGTGGCGGTGGAACTGAACTTTGAAAGATGATCAAGGTGGGGGCGTTGGAAGGGGAAGGATCAAAGCGGCATGTTCAGGTGGCGGGAAGCAGAGCATTCGGGGCTCAGCGACGAGGCTGGTGGGGGTCACATGCAGGCTCGGGGTTGGCGCTGCGGGAGCTGCAGAGGGCCTAAGCCATACCAGATCTGTGGTTTAAGAAGAAATGATTGTATCGTCATTTCATAAGGATTCCAAGGCATGATGGACTTTTGGTTTTATTGCCAAAACCAAAACCAAAACCAAAACCAAATCATTTTTGGTTTCCCTAAAGGAACTTTATGGTAATTTCTCAAGTAAAATTTATAATTACTTTAGTTGAAGGCGGCACCGCACGTGCCTTTCCATGACACAGACATGTGCCTTTCCACGCATTCGTGCGTGCACACAGGCAGCCGGATGGGGCAGACAGGCCTGCCTGACGGAAGCCACTTTGGAGGCCGGGTTCAGGGAGAAACCTGAAGGTTTCAAGGCAGCTTGGCTGCTGCGTGGTCAGCTGCGCTTTCCTGATCAGGTGATCGATCTGGTAATTAAGATCCTATTACCTGAATAAGTGGTTATGCGTCCCCTTTCTGTAAACAAGCCGCGTTGCCGTCCTTACCTCCGTGCCACCATCCTTTCCAGTAGCCCCGCCTCTCCTTGGGCCACAGAGGGCACACTGGTCAGTGCTGTGTTGCGAAAACGGGGTGACGTCAGCTGGCAGTTTAGTTCCCCTGCTTGGCCTGCTGGCCCCGAGCAACAGGCTTTGCTTGTGCAGCTGAGTGATCGTGTACTCCGACATCTGGCCCGCCAGGCCCGGCATGGGTGTGTAGGCCAGTAGCCTCGTAGGGTAGAGAGCACTCCACCTGGGAGCCGAAGACATACGTCTGGATCCCGAGTCCCCATTGAACTGACTGTGGTCCTGCCGCGTCTCCCCAGCCTGGTCCTCTTGTACTCAGTCAGGCAGTGGCCAGGCTGGCGGCCAAAACACGCCCAAGTCCCCTGAGAGTGCCTGGTTGGGGGTGGCGGGGGCGTGTCAGGGGACCGGAGCAGCGTAACTCAGGGGGCAGGGGCCGGGATGGCTGCATGTCAGGTGCGTGTCGCCGAGACAGTGTGGTAGGGAGGGGTCAGGAAGAGACCTGCCTTTGGGTAGACCCCAAAGGCAGAGCTGAATGCCAGGGGCCTAAATGGAGAGGACGTTCCATGTGGGCCCCACCATGTCGAGGCCCAGGCTCCAGGGCCAGAAGGACAGACAGCCATGGAGGGCAAGACAGAGCACTTGGTCCTGACTGGGGCTTTATCTGGTCCCACAACGCGGGCAGGGGGACCCAGCCTGTCAGACTCACAGCCCAGGCTGTGCTCACACCCGGCTGGGGCCGGGCTGTACTGCCCTCTGGGTGACCCCCTGCCCGCGCCAGCTGCGCCCTCCCTCTAAGATGTGACCTCGGCCCTCGACCTGCCAGCACCCAGGAGGGCAGCTGGTAATTTCTAGCCTGCACGGCATGCTCAGTGCCCAGCCTGGGCCAAAGGCCCTCTTCTCAGTTTCTGGGAAAAGCAAATTTATCAGTTCATGAAAAGGGGAAATGTTTACAGGAAAGGAAGACACAAAATGAATGAATAATTGCAGCCCCATTCCTGGTCCCCAGAGACCCATATTCTAGTCTCTTGCTTTTATTAGAAAAGTGAACCAAAGAGAGAGCTCCTCTAGAGAGCTGGGAACCGACCCCCCTACTCCTGGGCTGAGGGGTGGGAAGGGGCCCTGAGGGCCTCCTGCCGGGTCCCCTCCCTGTAAGATGGGGGGCAATCCCAGCTCTCCCAGGAGTCCAACCCCAGGCGCGGCAGCCACCAAGATGCCTCTGGGCCCACTCTGGCCTTGGGTGTGTTGGGGACGAAGCCCCTGTTGGCCCTTGGATCACAGCCTTCAACCTGCCTCTTCACCAAGCATTACCCTAAGGTCGCACGATGCCATTGGGTCGTTTCCCTCCGTGCCCAGCAGACTCTGCTGTTAACTGCGTGTTCTCCGTCGCTCCCGGGGTCCCCAGAGTGTGTGCCATGGACGGGAATGGGGGTTGGGCTCTAGCAGCTGAGGTCACTTCCCAGCTCTGTCCCTCACTTGTCAGTCAGGCAAATCCCCTCCCCTTACCGAGCCTTCCGTGTCCTTATCGGGAATAATCTTCTCAATAATTAATGGTAATGAGCCGCTACTCGGGGGTTGACAGGAAGACCATGTTCCTTCGGTAAATGTTCTGAAGCATTCTGCCTGTTTCTGGCCTGGGGAGACGAGGGAGTGCAGTGCTGTCCCGAAGCGGGCAAGGTCAGGGCCCGGGGAGGGGGGGAGCACCCGCCTTGCTGACGGCCCCGGGGGGAGGCCGTGCCCAGCTGGATGGTGACATCTTTGAGTGGACATCAAAGGTCACACTGGATGGGGCCCTGTGCAGGCAAGAGGGAGAGGCACCCAGTTTGCAAACACACGTGCTCACATGTGCGCGTGCACACATGTGCGGCCCCAAGGCTGGCAGCTTTCCCAGTCGTCCCCCCCACCCCCCCGCCAAGTCCAGGCCGCCGGCATCGTGCTTCTCTTGGGCCCCTTCTAAGGCCTTCCTCTGGCCTCTTCGCATCACCGCCACCATCTCTCCTCACGGCAGCCGGGTGACCCTCTACACCCGTGCATCAGGCTGTCACTCTTCTGCTGAAACCTCCAGTCACCTCCCATCTCCCTCCAGCCCCCGTCAGGCCTCTCCGGCCGCCTCTTTCCCTCCTCTGTCCTGCCTGCCCAGGCGGGCCCTCGCCTGCCCGTCCTGCAGCCCGTCCTGCAGCTGCCCGCCCTCCCCTAGCACCCTTTCCAACACAGCCCACGTCCGTCTCCCCCCCACCCGTCCCATTTCCTTCCTAGAGCTGATCCCTCACCAACGCGGGATGTGCCAGCCCGGTGTTTCTGCCCTCCTTCCCCATGAGAACCTGTGCTTCAGGGAAGCAGTCCCTTGGTTTGCCTTTCTATTTTATTTCTTTCTAGAAATTTGTTTTCTTTCTAGAAGACTATCTGACAGGTAGGGGGAGCTGAGTGAAGGGTAATCGGAAGAATGAATGCATTAATTGGTTGGTTGCAGGCGACAGGGCTGCCATGGCCACAGGTCCACAGAGAGGGCGGGCATCCAGCCGAGTGGGTGGTGACGGGCACCTGGGGGCACTGGCACAGCTGAGCTGGGAGAGGGCAACCAAGGGGCAAAGGGATGCGTGAGCGGGAAGCTGTCGTCCCATCCCCGCCTCCGTTTCCCACTGGTGGATGGTGCCTTTTGGGTCTCTGATTCCCATCGACCTCCATCTGCTGCTTTGCCTGATGCCAGGGGGCGATTTACCCTCAGGACAAACTCCTCTGTTGTAGTCAGGGCCTCTGGCTGCCATTGGGAGCTTTATCTTCATTTACTTTAATTTGAATGATCCCAATTAGCACTAAGTACTGTCTAGCGTTTACTTTGGATTTTAGTTAAAACCTATTCAAGCCACCAGCATGTGGAAAGACAGAGGCAAGGACCTGAGTGTGCCAGGCCTGGGCTGGCATGGCCGACCTCACCACGCTGCCTGCCACGTGGGCACAGAGCGAGCGTGGGCGCTGCTGAGGGAGCCAGCGCTCCATCCAGAGCCAGACCCCGGCCCGTAGCCACAGGGCTCCTGGGACGTGCCATGCTGGGGACGCAGACTTCAGGCTGGAGGAGACGTGGTCACCTCAGCCCCGGCCCTACCTCTTGCACGACGCCACTCTGCAGAGACTCACTTGGGCTCGGCCGTGGCCCTGGGACCCCCCGAGCGTCATCGGGACGTGGGACAGATCCCAGGGGAGCTCACGGGACCCTGGGAGCCTGGGGCTGAGATGCGGTGGCCATGGAGATGGCTGGAGTGGAGGGCTTTGGGGACTGTTGGGTGGACCCGTCGTGAGGCCCCAGCCTAGGCTACCTGGCTGTCTTTCCCGACATCCTCCGCTTTCTTCTCCAGCACGACTGTAGCTCCTGGGGGCGGGGACTGCACCGCGTGCTCTGAGTCCCTGAGCCCCCCGTGGGCGCCCGATCCCTCTCCTTCGCCCACGAAGAAGGGCACCAAGGCTCCTCTGGGCCCCCGGCCCCCTTCTAGAGCCAGGAGTGGCTGCGCCGAGTCTCTCCTCCCAGAGACGGGCTGTCCACTCTTCTCCTCGGCCACTTCCTGGCAGGGCAGGAGCCTGTGGGCAGGTCTCTGAACCCTGAGCCTCCACTTCCTTGTCTATAAAACTATCAAAGCCCCTTTGCCAGGCTGGGTCCCCGTGGAGGGAGGTGACATACACGCAATGCCAGGCTCCACGAGGGCGCCCCATCGAGTCCTCTCCCCTGTCCCCTGAGTGCACAGACCTACCCGCGGCCGTGCTCACCTGTGCTCGTGCACACACACGAGGGCCATTTGGCTTGATCAACGGTCACTTTCCGTTTGGATCCCAAGTGATTTTGTGAGCAGGCTATATATAGGCCTCGGAGACTGGCAGGACAAATCAATAGCCATTAGCAACGTTCAGGCAGCCAGGGCCCCTGCTGTCCCTCCAGACCAGACTGCAGCATAATTACGTTTCCACCGACGGGGCTGTCACTGATAGCGGAGTCACCTTCCTACCCAAGCCACCCGGGCAGCCGTCTGGACTCGTGCCCGGGGGAGACTTCCCAGACCCCAGCTCTCGGCAGGCAAGGGGGCTGCGGGAACTGTGTCCCGGGACCCACCTGGCCCGGATGTTGAAGCTGCAGGGGCAGGTGCGGTCGGCCATCTGCATACACCCAGGCTGGGGTCACTCATGTGCACACGTCACGAATGTCCCGTGGTCTTCACGCTGGGCCCTGGGGTCCGAATCAGGAGACGTGTGTCCTCCTCGCCTGCCGCTCCTGAAGGGGGTACTTTGAGGCGGTCACCCCACCTCCCGGAGGCAGTGGGTGTAGGTGGTCAGCGAGGTCCCTCCCAGCTGCCCCAGTCCAGTCCTCAGTGGCCCGGGCAGAGTTCCGTTTTCTCTCGCTATGCGTTTTTTATTGGAAAGCATATACTTAAGCCCCTGTTTCAGAAGAGCGGGCACATAAGGATTGCTGCCGTGCCTCTATTGAAATCTGTTACTTTCCCACCCTAGGCGGGGCCTGTGCGTCCCTGAGGCTCAGATGAAGGATGCCCAGAAGCCCCCGGGTCCAGTATGGCCCCTGACTTCAGCCGCCTGCTGTTTCTTCAACTGGCACATAGCTTACTTCCACTGGTCATGCTGGACTGGGGCCCACCCTCAGGACCCCCTTTTAATTTAATCACCTCTTAAGGGCCATCTCCAAATAAGTCACATTCTGAGCTGCAGGTGGTAGAGTTTCAATATATGAATTTGGGGAGACACAATTTAGCCTGTAGCTTTAGATGTGGCCTACATTGGCGTACACTTAATACAGATTGTACAAAGATAAGAATTAAAGTGGGCTATGAGCTCTCTGTTCAGATAACCCTTACTGACAAATTAAACAAAAAAATGTATGCTCGTTGTAGAGAAATAACAATAATAGGTGAACACAAAGAAGTTACATGTTAGCAGTAATCCCATCATCCAGAGGTGTTAACTATTAACAAAGAGGTTTGTAGTTGTCTAGATTATTTCTTACGTACATCTTTTATAAAAATGAGATATAACTGAAAATATAGGTATATAAGTACGCTTTTCCTTAATGTATATAGTCCTGTCTTTCCGTACCAGATGTACATCTAAAACGTGACTTTTCATGGCTGCGTGATGTTCTTTTATTCCAGTGTCTCCTAACCTATGTAGCCCGTCCCCTCTGGTTTTGGACTGGAGGTAGTTTCTGGTTTCTCGGTGTTATTATTCCAAATCTACCCACACCGATAACCCCCTAGAACTGAAACCACCGAGTCATAGAGTGTGTCTGTTTGCTACTTACTTCGAGATCGCCCTGCATCCATATTACAGCTTCTAGGTGATAACCAACCGTGTATGTAAATACCCATTTCCCTTGACTCTTGCCAGCAGTGGCTTTCATTTTCCATAGAAACCTTTGCCAGCCCACTGGGTCAGCAAGGAAAGGCACCGCGGGCCTCCACTTCGCTTCTTTGATCACTGGCCAGGCTCGGCTTCTCGCTGTGTGTGCGTCAGCTGCTTGCGTTTCTTCTTGGATGAAGCCCCATCGTGTCTGCTATGTCCCTGTCTCTGTGCGGGATCTGGGCCCGGCCAGCTCATACCACCTGCCCACCTCTGCACTCGGCTCCCGCGTCTCCTCCATCTGGAAGCTTCTCCCCGTCCTCCCACCCGCACCTGCCCGAATTCCCACCTGGGTCCATCTGTCTAGCCCAGCCTTCGTCTCGTGACACCTTGCATTTCTCCCTGCTTGGAGTTGACTGACCGCACACCTCAGAACACGTGGCCGGAGTGGGGAAAGCAGGGCTATGGAATCGGGCAGAGCAGGTGTCGCTGTGTGGTTTGGTCCTGGAGCCTCTCAGAGGCTGCCTTCCATCTGTGATCTGAGGACTCGTCCTTCCCACCTCGTGCCGCTGTTGTGAGAAGTGAGACAGGTGATGTGTAAAGCCCCCGGAGGCAGTTGAGGCCGTGGTCATCACCGTGGTCCTCAGCGGCCTCAGGAGGGGCGGCAGCAGTGGGGACAGTGCTGTGACTGTGGGCAGGCTTGTGCCGGGGTCTCGCAGTCGTGTAGGGGACACACACGTGGAGTAGGGACTCAGGACATGTGACAGTGCTGAAACAACGAACGCGTGGGACGCCCAGACGAGCCGTCTCCTCTGGAGAAGAGGACGCTCCCCGAGGATGCGACGCAGGCTTGGCCTTTCCCCTTGAGGAAGGTGCTCTCGGGAGGAGCCAGGCAGGGATGCTGGGCCAGGCAGAGCCGCAGCCCTGAGACCCCTCTGTGGTCTCCTCTGGCGGGGAGCTTGGGAGCGGAGACCCCAAGAACAAACACTGTGGGTTGAGTGCCTTTGCAGGGACTAGCTTGCAAGTCCCCACACGCTGCCAGGTAAGCATGTCACAGAGAAGGAAACGGAAGTGCCCCAAAGTGGCGTGACCTCTCCAAAGTCCAGTTCTTGGTAAATGTGAGAGCCCTGTTTTGAGTGTCTGCCTGATACCAGAGGCCCTGGTCCAGGAGTCAGTACATATTTGTTGAAGGAAGCCTTTAGGTGGGACCACAGTTGGCATTTGGAGAAGAAGTTGTCACTTTGGGGACTCACGAGCATGCAGCCGTCACGCTCACCGTGGGGACGGGAGCTCAGAGGTGGGCTGGGGAGGAGGCCTGGCCCAGCCAGGGGCCGCCGGGGTGCTGCAGGTGCCAGATCCCAGTCTGGCGGGGCGGGGCCCTTAGGACTCTGGCCCCCTCTGTTCACAGCTGGGGGCGGAGCCTGAGAGGCCACCTGCCCAGGGATAACTGCCCCCCGCCCCCCGCCCCATAAGGCAGGGAAGCTCCTCCTCTTTTCCATCGCTATTCCTTGATGTTTGGGACCAAAGGGATTTGGCAGGTTCCCTGGGGCCTTGTGAAAAAGAAGAAAAAAGCAAAACATTCCGCTATTGAATTGCTTTGTGCGTTAGATGTTGTGTCTATGAAAATTGCTCCGTGATTATTTTTGTACTTGTAACCCTTTTGGGGATAAAGAGTTCTGTGTCCTTAAAGGGGGCCACTGGCAGTTTCCAGGCTCCGGATCAGATGCCGGAGAGCCCGGCTAAGCGAGTCTCCCACTCCTGGCCCTGCCAGGGTCCCTGCTGGGAGCAGTGCAGGGAGGAGTGTGATCCAGGCGGGTCGTCTTCATCCTGTGGGTACAAATTCGCTTGTGGGAAAAGAGCTCTCTTGGGTGTAATTCACAAGCAGATCGGTGTGGGCTTTGCATTTCAAGGACACGTGTCTCTTGTACCCATGCCCACAACTCTTGCATTCAGCCCCCAGAATCTCCCCCTGACTCGGCACACAGGGCCTGCCCTCACCCCTGGGGATCCCGGCTCCTCACCTTTCCCGAGGGCCTTCAGTAGCCGCCATTTCTCCTGCCAGCACTTGATGGGGATTCTGACCCATGAACGAATCTTGAGCCCTCCTTCATTTTCTTTGCCTGTCTCTTCCTCTTAACTCAGAAACTCTTTCCCTCGCCTCTCCTCCTCCTGCCTGGGTCCAGCCCATCCTTTAAGATACTGGCTGTTAACCCCTTGGGGCCCCAGAGTGTCTCAAGGATCCAATGGAAGCTTCGAACCATCTGTTCAGGAAAGTGTAAACTCACATGAGTACACACAACACGCCTGTCCTTCCAGGGCGTCCAGGACCCTGCGGAGGTGGGCTGAGCTTTCGGAAGCCCCTCCCTCCCATGGAGTCTTCCCAACTTTGCCCGGCCTTCCCTCCCTCCTGCTCCCAGAACTTGGGCATCTACCCAGGGCCTCATTGCTCCTGGCTCGCTGACCATGCTACTTCTGAGCATGGTCAGTGAGCCAGGAGCAATGGGATGGAGAACAGATGAACCAGCCGGAGGGAGGGAGGGCCGGCCGGGCACTGGGAAGTGTGCACTGGACGTGGGAGTGATGCTGCAGCAGGGATCTGCCCTCCTACAGCTCCTGGGTGCATCCGGGCTGCCCTGAGCAGGGGCTCAGTAAGTCCTCACAAGGGAACCGAGGCATTCACTGGCAGAGACTGACCACAGAGGGCACCTTTTATTACGAACAGGTGCCATTGGTCTTCCATTGCTGAAGACCCGCCATGTGCCAGGTGCTAGAGATGAGCGGGGAGAGAAGACAGAACCCCTGGAGGGGCGCCGTCTCACGGGGGAGGCAGCGGAATGCAGCTGTGGGGCCAGAACCCAGCACGCTTTCTGCCAGGCGTTGGCATCTCCTTCCCTTCACTCCGAGGTTCTTTGAGCCCATCTGAAGGATCCGACGCCCGCAGCCCTCCTGCACGAGGGAACGCGTGCCTGACGGACTCAGATCCTGCCGTCCTTCCTGCTCTCCGCACAGAACCCCAGGGGACGAGGGCTCCTCCGCAACGCCAGCCGTGGGACTGCTGTGTCCTGGGCACTTAGTCTCTGGGAAGTACACACACTGGAGGGGTGAGCAGCCCAGGCTGAGCAGGTGTCTAACCCAGTGCTGGGAAAGGGGGGGGCAGCAGCCCCAAGACAAGGGCTGTGCTCGTGCCTGTGTTTGAAGTGCGGCCGGGGGCCTGGGCAATGGGTGTCCTCTCTGAGACCCACCTCCTCACAGGGCCATCCCTCTGTGACGTGGCTCTCTCCTGCTCTGACTGCCATCCCCCTCACTGCCTGGCGTCACCCGTCCACCCCTCCCTCCCGAATCGTGCCCATCTGCAGAGATGCTGTGGCATCTGCAGTGTCATGGCCTCCTGTGACCCTCGTCCTCCTCCTTCGCAGCCGTAACTCTAACGAGCTGTCTTAGCTCACCCCTCCCTCCCTCCCCAGGCCCACTGCTAGCGTCCCCACCGCTGTCACCTCTCCTGTCACTACATTGTCACCGTTGATCATGCCCTTCTCCTGACACCTTGTCCACTTGGCTCCTGGGACACCTTGCGTCCTGGGGTCACGCCGTCCACTCCTCTGCCGTCTCTCCTCGAACCCCGCTTCCACGTGTCGTCGGGCCCCTGGGCTCTGTCCTCAGGTGCCGACGTCTGCCTGCTCTGACCTGTGCCCGGGTTCTCATCCAGTGCAGTTTCAATTCCATGCCCTCAACTTCTTTCTTAAAATGGAGATATGATTCACGTGTCATAAAATTTACCCTCTTCAAAGAGTTCGATTCAGTAGTTTTGGTGTTTTCACAAAGTCACGCAACCGTCACCGCTGTCTAGTTTCGGAACGTTTTCCTCACCCCACAAAGAGGGTCCATACCCACTAGCTGTCGCTCCCAGTCTCCTCCCACAGCCCCCGATCTGCTTCCTCTCCCCACCGTCTGTCTGTTCTGGGCAATGCATATCAATGGATCACCCAGCAGTGGCCTTTGCGGCCAGCTCTCACTGAGCGTGGCGTTTTAGAGGCCCGTCCGCACTGGGGCGCGTGTCCGTGCTCCACGCCTGTCCTCAGCCTCCTCGCACACCTCCCTGGGTGTCTCATGGGCACTTCAGCTCAACAGGCCGAGATCACGTTCTTCTTACCCCAGACTCCCTGGCACCCCGACCCGCATTTCATGGTCAGCTCTCCCAGGGCTCAGGCTCAGCACCTGGTACCTTCCCCACCGCTCCCGTGCCCCACGAAGCCTCCAGAACACGGCCAGGTCTGACTGCACCGCATCTTACATCACCACTGCTCCTTCCTCTCCCCGAGCCGCCCGCGGGAGCCTCCTGACTCACCTCCCGATTCCTCACTGCCTGCTCCCCAGCAGCCCCGGTGAGCCCGCAAAGCCGAGGCCAGCTGCCCAGTCTCTCTGCCCAAGGCCCTCCGGGGTTTCCGTCTCACCCGATGGAAAGGCCGAGCACCTCACCTCCCGGATGCAGCCCGACCCATCTCCCAGCACGTCTCTGCCTGGTCCCTCAGGCCTCCGCACCTGCCTGCTCTGCCGGCACTTGCTCTCCAGGTGTCTGTCTGGCTCCTTCAGGACTCGACTTAAATGCCACCTCGCAGAGACTGTCCGACGTAAAACAGCCTCCCATCCCGCCCTCATCCTTCACGCCTCAGGACCGCCTGCGACCGACTGAGACGTGTGTGTACGCACGCGTGTGTGTGTGTGTGTTCACTTGTTTGCTGCTTTCCTGTGGGTGCTCAGTGAGAACATCTGAGCTGGATGGATGGATGCGTGGAAGGATGGACCTAAAGGGCTCTCTGGTGCGGAAGACAGGCTGTAGCTTCCATCAGATTCTGTTTCCTCAGGAGTCTGTAAGGGCATTTCAGCGCAGTCGTTTTCCTAGATGAATCCACGATATTTCTCATTCCTCTGGAAGACCAGGCCTTAGTGTGGTTTTGGTGAAAGATCATGAGCTGTGTGCTCAGACAGAGCCATGTTTCAATCCCAGCACTACTCGATGGCTTTAATCAAATTACTTAACCTCTCTGAGCCTTGATTTTCTTCCCTCTCTCAAGCCTTGCTTACAAGGTTACTGAGAAGACAAAAGAGTTGTTTGAAATACGCCTATTGCCATAGGTCTACACCCCGTTAGTGTCAGATCAAGGCCCTCAGTAAATATTATTCTCTTTCCTATTTGATCAAGGAATGAAGAAAAGTCCCCGCCAGTCCCATTACTGAGACCCGTCCTGCTTTCAGGAAGCCAGCTGTTGGGATGGGCCCTGGTGGGCTCAGGGTTCCGCCCCAGCTGTGCAGCCCCATGACCCCAGGAGCCTGGGGCTGGGGTTTTCATCCCCATTTTCCAGGTGGGGTGCAACTCAGGCCTGCAGGGGAGGCCAAGTCCCACAGAGAAGAGGGGCCGCCCCGGGGCTTCTGGCCCCAGGGACCCTGTCCTGACTTGCCCACCCACTTCCTAAGCAAATACATGCTGCTTAGAAGGAGAAGGAGATGGTGGTGGGGATGATTAAATTATTCAAGAGAACAAACTGTTTTGAGCGCCCTGTTTTGCATACCAGATCCTAATGTGTTCATTACAACCATTCTTCTGGGTTCTCTAAAGCAACGGCCCTCCAGCCAGCCCTCAAGGGGGCTGCCCTGTGTGCAGTAGGGGTACCGCAGAGGTATCCTCAGCCGTAACCCAGCCTGTTCAGACCTGGGTCTCCCCTTCCGATTAGCGTGTGTCAGGGTGCGGCCAGGAGCCTCCCGTCTATGGCTCCTCACAGCTTTGTGCCCGCCGCAGAATCTGTTTCCCTCAGTCAGGAACCTTCATCTGAACTTGGTACCAGAGCATAGGCAGAGGGGGCGGGTAGGAAGGGGAGACAAGCAAAAGAAGCAAAGGTGCACGGTGGGGACAGGCAGGGTGGGGAGGGGAGGGCCTAGCGCTGGAAACCGCAGGGGTCATGGCCCCCGGCTTTGGAGAGGGGCCGTGGACCGTGGGAGCGAGGGCGGAGCGAGGGCGGAGCGAGGGCGGAGCGAGGGCGGAGCGAGGGCGGAGCTCGGCGGCTCTGGGTTCAGGGCCAGGGTAACTGTCGGGGGCGTCCCTGTGGAGCCGAGGGGCGGCCCCGCCCAGAGAGCAGGGGGGGATTGAGGACTGGCCAGCAAGTCACCTGGCGGAGGTACAGAGGCCCAGGATCCATGGGTCTGGACTCAGAATGGGGCTCACCAGCCCCAGAGGTGGTGGAAGGCATGGGAGGGAATGAAATCCCCTGTGAGGGTGAGCAGGGAGGAGAACCGCCAGGGTACTGGTGCTCCCACGGCATCACATCCCAGCCCGGAACTCCAAGGGGCCACAATTCTACATTTGGACTCGGCCTCCCAGCCATGATGGAGGTGTGTTTGTCACGCTAGGAGGATGAAAAGTGTCTTATGTCCTTGTTTGTTAGCTTGGTCTACGGCTCCTGAATATCTGGCCCTGCGGCAGGTGGTCGCCCCTTGTGCTCTCGTCCTGAGTCCCACAGCTCAGGACGTGGGTGGGCCCGGCTGGCTGGTCTCTCCGCAGCCTTCACCCGCAGAGGCCGCCGCGGCCAGCTCCCTCGTGTCGGAAACCTTGGTCCCCTGCCCAGGGTGCTGCTCTGTGACTGAAATTGCTTTCCTGCTAATTAAGCGGACAGCATGGCAGGCAGTCAGCTTCCAAGTTGCTTTTAAAAATTCCATTTTTCTCCTGGAAGCGATGTTGTTGGCCCAGAGAGGTACGTGCTCCTTCTCATGTGACAGTAGGAGGCTGATCAGCCAAACCGGGAGGGTGCTGGGTGGGGCAGACAGACTGATGTAACCCCCCAGTCTCCCCGACTCAGCGGTTCAAGGATCCCACACTAGCTCCTTCACATGCGTTCACTGGGCCGGAAGTCACCTCCTCCGCGCTTCCCCGAAAACCGCCCCCAAAGCCCTCCTGCCAGGGGTCCACACCCTGCACGGCCTCCTCTCCCACCGCACTTACCCCACCCCGCCCTGACCCCAGCCTGGGGGCTGCACTTACCCCCCATCATCGGGGCCTCTCGAGGTGGCGTGGAGTGGGGTTGGGTGGAGGTGGGAGTGCAGAGGAGCGTCCAGTCATGTCTGCAGGTCCATCAGACGCCCATGTGGGGCTGCCAGGGAGGCGGCGGGCTGTGTGAGCTCGAGCAGAATGGGGGGTCCTGGAAGGAACTTGGTGTGGAGGCCAGGCTTCAGAGGGGACGGGCTGAGGGGCTTACAGCCTAGAGGAGGTGGTTCTGCGAGCGCATGGCAGCCGTGTCCCTGTCTGGGGTTCAGGTGAGCATCGAGAGCCCATCCCGGAGGCCAGGTCAGACTTCCCAGAGGTGCGCTGAGTCTGATGGGCCACCGGGACTAAGCAAAGGTGTTTCGAGCACAGACTCAGGTGGGGGCCGCCCAGGGCTGTGGACCTGGTGATGTCAGCCTTTCCTTAACTTTCCCGAGCCTCAGCTTTCTCATCTGCAGAATGGCAACATTTATACCTTCTCTGCAGCACGGAGACCGGGATTAAGGGAACATGCACGATGTGCCCCCGAGTTTCTAACAGGCGCCTAGCGCAGTGGAAGTGAACGGGGAACCATACCACACTAGGAATAGCGCCAGGATAGTTGGCACATCAGCTCTGGGGTCTCCAGAACCCACAGCGAGCTCTGCAGTGCGATCACCCTGCTGAGTGCCCTCCCCGCCACCCGGGCCAATCACCAGGGCCCGGGCTCCGGGGCTCCCCAACACCCAGTGCTGAGCGAATTCGTTTCCCAGCTGCTTCCTGGTCTCTGGCCCTGTAGACAGTGAGCTGAGCCGGGAAGCACAGGGAGCTCCTTGTCTCTGGGCTTTGGGGCTGAGGGGCTGTGAGTCCGCAGACTTGCTGTTCAGGGTTGAGGGGCTCAGGCTCTGATTTCGGTGGGCCCGGCCCTGAGAGACGCCACCTACCGTCTATGGCAGACGGGGCTCCCGGGGTACCTAGGGCAGACGCGTGCGCAGAAGAGGGGAGCGCTGGGGGCGCGAGGGGGGTTGAAAGATGCAGAGAGGTTTGCTGCGTGGGCAGGGTGGGAGCTGGCGAGGCAGAGGCACCGTGGGGCCCCCCGTGGAGGGCGGCGCCCACTCCTGGGCACTGGGCCAGGGTTCTGGGGCTGAGCCGTGCGCGCCCATCCACGCTCTCGAGCACAGGGACACGTGTCCAGGACACCCATCTGGCGAGGGCTGGCATGGGGCTTTGAACCCAGGCCTGGGGTCCCCGGACCCACACCCTGAGCTTCTGGGCCCTCACACCTTGGGGCGCTTGGAGTGAGATTTAGGCCGTAGACGCCGCAGGCCCTGGTGGTGAGGGGTGAGGGAGAGAGCAAGTGACCCGGGTTTCTTCTGTGCCGACCTCGGGATGCTGGTGCCACTCGCTGAACCAGTGAACGTGGAGCTTCTCAGGCTCAGCCAGAGCTCACAAAGGGCCCCCCCGCCCCGTGCCGGCTCCCAGACCAGAGATCCCCCAGGGAGACAGGGATCTGACAGCCCCTGCAGGTGAGGTGTGACCCCCAGAGGAGACCAGTAGGAGCTCAGGGCTCTAATTAAATCTCCTGGTTGTCATCCCCCCAGCTCCCCACGGAGTAGGCTGATCCGCAAACCGCGGCCTGTCTCCCGAGCCCGATTACGGAGGGTAAGTGGCCCTGGGCAGATGGCAGCCTGGCGAGCCCCTCGCAGGCGGGCAGATGTGTACCCGCTGCTGCAGAGCAGGGAGGGCCGGTTGCTGGTCATCAGCAGGGATTTCCTGGGCACCTGCTGGGCCAGGCCCTCCCTGGGTCCCGGGGACACAGGAGCAAGCAGACCCGCTCCCGGCCTCGCTGGGCCTTTGCCGGTGGGTAGTGAAGGTTGAGGAGAGACACGGGCCGGTGCGAGGGGGCAGGGGTGGAGTCTGGGGGCGTCACACGGGCCTGGTCTTGCTCCAGCCCTGCCCCGCCCCGGCTGCAGACCCTGGCACGGGGTGTAAGGAGGTGACTGTGTCCGTGGAGTGGTTGGGACCCAGCCCCCAGGGGGCATCCGCAAGTCCCTCAGCCCCACCCCTACCCCTCCTGCATCTCTGGGGACTTTCTGTCTTTAATTTTTTATTTTCAGTTAATGAGAAACCACTGGGCAAACAACCAGTGAGGCCCTCATCAGCTTTTACCTCAGGCTCAGCCCCGTTTATTGGAGCAGAGGGCGTAGATGTAGCAACTGTACCGAGAGGCCTTCTCTAGGAGCCCCCAGCCTGGGAACGAGCAGCTTGCTCACCGCAAACTTAAATGCAGGGCCGGGGGCTAGGGAAAGGCCTGCTGCTTTCTGTGGCCGGGCCACAGCTGCAGGGGTCGCCAGCAAAAAGCTGAGAAGCACTGTGACCCGGAAGAGATTCGTGTGCTCATCCATTCCATCAGCAGGCACTGATCAAGGCCGCCTGGAGGTCTGAGCAGGGGCTGAGGGTCGGGAGCTTCCCCCCCCCGGGGGTCGCTGAGCCCAGCGTGTTCACGGTGCCCTGGCCGACCCTGGAGATGCTCACACCCTGCCTGGCGCTGAGAAAGAAACAGTCACGGCTCAGAGCTTTGTGCTCAGGGATGGGGAAGAGGGGGCTCTGGGGGCTCCTGCTCTACTTGCGCAGGTCCAGGAGGGCTTCTCGGAGGAGGGAGCAGGGGCACAGGGGCCTGCAGGGTGAGGAAGGAAACCCTCTTTGCTATGGGGCCTCTAAGGGCACCCTGGGAGCTTTGCCCGGAAGCTGGTGTCCTGTGGGTGCTGGGCCGTGGGAGCCTTCTGAGCACAAGGCCGCTGTCGTGCCTGCCTTGAGACAGATCACCCTGGGGAGGGAGGGGCCAGGCAGAGGGCGCCCCGCCCCCCGAGCCCCCACTCGGGTGGGCCCTCCCCGGGCCGTCTTCCTGCCCCCATCCTCTCTCTCCTTCCCTGTTCTTTGCTCTCTCCGTCTGATACCGCGGGGACAGAGGAGGAAAGGATCCACGTTGACCCCCAACCCCAAGCCCTGGCCCTGCCCTTCCCGCACAGGCATGGCCTCCCTTTAGCCTCAGAAGCCTCTGGAGCAGATTATGTGAACTCACCCCACACACCTGCCCACGCACACACACGTGCAGGCTTCAAGTTGTGAGGAAGGCCCGGGGTCAGCCCCGTGCAGCGTGGAGGTCCAGGTGGCCTGCACGTGCAGAGGCTGGGTTGGGATTTGGACCCCCTCCCAGCATCCCAGAGTGGCTCCGTGTCCTCTCTAGGCCTGGGGACAGCATGCATTAATCCTTCAACCAGCGTCTGCGGTGGGGACAAGAAGCTTTGTGCTGTCAAAAAATGATTCTGACACTTGTTCAAACAGTAAGGGGACTTTATTCAGGACTGTTGTGACAGGGGTTAAGCCTGTCCACTAGCAGAGAGAGGTCAGACTCTGCTGTAAATGCAGCAAAGACGGCTGGGGGTTTAGAGCCAACGAGCAGAGTGAGGGGTCAGTGGGTGGAAAGTCACTAAGAGGAGAGACATCAAGGGTGGCGGATTCTTGCTGAAGGCAGGCCAGGCGCCCGGACATCAGGGGCGGGGATTCTCGCTGAGCCGACTGGGCAGGATTCTTGCCAGAACTGGGGGATGCCGGCCAGCAAGGCCAAGTTCCGAGAGTGCTGTCCCAGCGTTCCTGCTGTCAGCAGCCCAGCACTGCCAGGGTGGCTGTCAAGGGCCTGGAGTCACGAGCCTGCAGCTGGCCTTTCGGCCTCTACCCCTCACCTTCCTCACGAAGACAGAACCCAGCTCAGATGACTGTGCGTGGCTTCCATGGGCCCAGGCATGGAGACGCCCAGTGCAGCGCCAGGAACACCATAAATACTCAGCGCTGGCCCACCATCTTTCCTTCCCTTCCCCATGCCACAGCCTGCTGCGGAGGTTTTAAAGAGCCGCCTGGGTCCAGCCTCCAGCTCTGCCACTTACTGTGCAGCCTGACAAGTGACCAACTTCTCTGCACCTCAGTTTCCTCATCTGTAAAATGAGGGCAGTAAGGGCTCGTAATGCGGAAGGTAGCTGTGAGGATTAGAACAGGGCAGGGCCCATGGAAGGTCCTGGTAAATGCAGCTGCTGTCACGGGCAGCGGCAGCTCTGTTCGCTCAGAGTCGGGGCAGGAAGAGGCCCCGCTCGAGTGCACAGCATCTCGGGTTCAGTCTCCTCCGCAGAACCCCAGGCAGTGACAGCACCACGTGCCAGGAAGCTCTCGGGCTTCATCTCACTTACTCATTGCAGCCACGCTGTCTGTGCCTAGTGCTTAAGCTCATTTTGCAGATGGGGAAGTGGAGGCTCGGAAACTCATCCAGTTTTGTAAGTGGTGCAGCCAGGGTTTAAGTCTCTCTGACCCGAAAATGAAGGCCGGTTTTTAACAGCAGGAGGCCTCTTCAGCGGGGAGGGAGGTGTACTGTTCAGCTCGCGCCACAGGTTGGGGTCCCTGGGAGACGCTCGGGTGGGGACTGGCCCTTGGCGTTCTCAGGTCAGCCCCTGTGGGAGGGAGAGGAGGGGGAGGCCGGGCTGCGACGCAGGCCCTGTGAAGGAGCTCCGGAGCAGCGGTGGCTCTTTGGGACTAGGGGTCTGGGGCTTGATGCCCTGTGTCAGCCGGTCACCGGATGTGGGCCCCCCTGGAAAGGGGCTGTGACCTTGGGCAAGGCAGCCTCTGAAGGGCTGCCCTCAGGTACTGCTCCCAGCGCCTGGGGGCCTGAGGCCTCCCTCCAGGAGCGGCCCCCCGAGCGGGCATCACAGCATCCATGGCAGACTGTCTGCACCCCTGGAGGGGTCAGTCCTGTCTCCGTTGAGGGCAGATGCGGACATCCAGGGTTTATGCCATCAACCAGTCCTTGGTGGCCTTTGCTGTTGATTAGGTGGCTGAGACTAGGCAGTCGAAGGGGAGGTCCCTGGTTTGACTGCCCCATTTTACCGAGAGGGAAACTAAGGTCCAGAGAGCGCCAGGGCAGCCTTGGCTGTCCCGGCTGAGGGTCAGGTTAACCAGAATGAACTGAGAGTATTCCAGAACATCTCTCTTCTTGCAGTTCTAGGTTCAAGGGTTCAGACCTGCCGTGATGAAGTCAGTTCAATGCAGTAAGTGTTTCCTCAATTCCTACTAAGCGCCAAGGGATGGGGTTGGGACGTGCAAACCATGATTGTGCTCCAGCCGAGGACATGGACCAGCCCACAAGGAACCGTCCTATGAGCCATAACGCAGCGTGAGGAAAGGGGACTGATGTTGTCTGACTCCCCCACGTGCCGAGGGCGGGCCCTTTACGTGTCCGTGTCCTTTAATCCTCAGTCACCATGGTCTGTATTCCAAGTGAGGATTCTGGGGCTCACGAAGTAAGTGGGTTGCCAAAGGGCAAACAGCTCATAAATGGCAGAGGTACCATTTAAGATGGCCTATTTAACTCCGGCAGCTGAGTAAAAGTTTGGTCAAGGCCCCCAGGAAGTGTGGGGAAATCTGGAAGGAATGGAAGAGGCTTGCGGTGAAGACTTTAGTGGGTTTAGGCCTCCAAGGCTGACCGAGAAGTCTGCGGGCACTGGGGCTGTCCCACCCTGAAGGAAGAACAGGGCAAATTAGCAAAGTGGGAAAAGGCAATCGAGAAACTGTATGGAAAGCGAATAGAGGGAGGGAGGGAGGGAGGGGGGCAGGGGTGGGCGGAAGGATGGGCAGGTGGTGGGTGGGAGATGAGTGGATGGATGGGCAGGTGAGTGGGTGGGTAGGTAGATACACGGATGGATGTTGGATGGGTGATGTGTAGTCCAGTGTTGGTTGAGTTTGTGACGGCAGAAGACGAAGTATCTAGATCCCTGTTCCAAGGCTGGGGCACAGGAGCCCAGATAGGTAGGCAGATTAGGAGCTGTGGGCACCACCCTTTGCCACAAAGCCAGCATCTCCAACTTGAGTAAGTGGAACGGGGGACCCTGCCCCTGTTGCCAGTGGTTACAAGCTAGGGTTGGAAGCAGGCGGGCAGTGTGCAGAGACAGAGAAATGAGTCAGGGCCAGGGCATGGCCCTGATACCTGAAGCATGGATGCCTATGGGTGACGTGGTTTCTGGAAGGGCCAGGTTTATCTGAGAGCCAAGGTAGAGGTCCATGCCAAGTGCTATGGGCTTGGCCCCTGAGCATCCCTGGCCTCTGGACCCTCACAGGGATGTATTCTGTTCAGTTCTGGCTGCTGGTCACTTCAGGGCTGCGGACTCCACTGTGATTTCCATCGAACATCTGACAGAATTGGGCCAGAGATTCAGATGTGCAGCCGGGTAGGCCGACTGGGTGGGCTGCCCTTAACCTTTCCCTGGGCTGGGCTGGGCTGGGCTTGTTTCAAAGGGCATATTGATCGGCTCAGCGGGCAGCACGGCAGGCTTCCTCAGGAGGCTCCTCCCCTCCGCCCCTCGCACTCGGCCTTCTGCAACCCGCGAGCAGGCAGCGACCTGGCCGGACTGCCTGGTGGGACGGCAGGAGCTCTTGTCCCTTGTGCTGGAGCTGCACTTGGTTTCTCCGTGTCCGCTGGGGTCATCCGTGTCCGCTGGGGTCATCCGTCCTGCCGATGTCACTTGCTGCTACTGCAGGGGACAAAGGAACTCGTGTGGAAGGAAGCAGTTAAAAGAGTGTGAGCTCTGCAGCCAAATCCCAGCTCAGGCAAGGACCCGAGCTCTGTGTACCTTGTCCATAAAATGGGGACGGTGATACCCTTTGTCATAGGGCCCTGGTGAGGAGGAACGGGACCATCCGCGCAAAGCACCGAGAGCAGTGCAGGCGCGTGGGAAGTGCTCAGGGGCGGGGAGTTAATGGTGCTGGCGCTGCTGGTGCCAGGGGTCGCTGGGAGCTGGAAGGCCCAGTGTCGCTACAGAAGGGGCCACCGCCGCTCACCCCGTGCACTGTTCAGTCACAGACACCCACTGGGCAAGACGCAGATAGACCTCAGCCCCTGCCCTCTGGGCTCCCAGCGCGTAGGGGGAGCAGCAGGGACGGGTAGTGGCAGCGCAGGGGGGTCCGGGCTGGGTACAGGCGTAGCTGCAGTTCTGAGGGCTTCCGGGAGGGTGTGCCATCCGAGCTCGCGGCACAGCGCACTCACGAGGGACATTGCAATGCTCCTGCGCCTTCTATCTTTCAGCATCCCTGCCGGGCAGGCATCACCGTCTCATCTTAAAGGTGAGAGACTGAGGCTGGGTGAGGGCCCCACGAGTTAGTGGCCCGGCAGCCCCCCCGTCCCCAGGGCCCCGTCAGCCAGCCTCCCCGCCTCGTGCCAACTCCAGTCCTGGGCCCTCGTGGTGCATCGTTCCTCCTGAGCGTTCCCCCCAAACCTGCACCTGCCTCAGGTGTCATCTGTACAGTCACAGGACGAGGGACAGCTGGGGCAGTCTTGATGTCTCTGCAGGAGGCTCAGTTTGGGAAGCCGGGTCGGCCTGGAAGGATTCTCCGTGCTTGCTCTGGGGTCAGTGCTCTCTCGCGTTGGCACTGTGTCGGTTGGGAGGACAGGAGTGCGTGACATGCAGCAGCCACCTCGTGTGTTAGGACAGGGCCCCCCCGGGGCACACTGCCCGAGTGTTGCAGGGGACAGGCACCTGGGTGACAGGTGCGGTTTGAGTGGCCCCTGGGGACTCATCCCAGGGCTCCTCGATCTGGCCCTCTCTGGCTGGAAAGTACTTTTAGAGAAGCCACCGGTCCTTGTAGAGAGGCAAGAGGCCCGGCCCCGAGAGCAGAAGGTCACGAGCCAGCTGCGGGGCCCTGGGCGGGGCCTTCTTTCCTGGCTCAGGGCTGCCCAGACAGCCCCTCAGCCTGTGCCCAGCACTGCCCCGGCGCCTTTCACACTCACCGTGCGGTGCAGGGCTGCTGCCTGGCCCCGAGCTCTTCCTCTGCAAACAGAGGACCCAGCCAATGCAACGGCAGCGGCACGAGGGCACCTGTCCCCTGTGCCGGGAGCAGCTCAGGTAGAGGGCAGCACGGAGGGCAGCAGACGGGAGCTGGCGCGGGCCCCGGGGAGGCGGCCCTCCAGGAGCTGCTCCGTCCACACTCGTTTGCAGGGAGCCCGCCTGAGTCCGGGAGAGTCTGGACTCTCGTGTGGGTCGGGCCCCCTGGAGCCTCTGCGACGCTCAAGCCCGCGTCAGAGAAGCCCAGGCGGGGGCCTCATTCAGCAGGGTCACCTCTGGTGAGGGTCTGCGGGCCCAGGGCACAGCCCGCGCCGCACGGACAGCCGGGGCCCGTTTCCCTGGGGCTGCTCTGCTCTGACGCCCTCCCGCGTCCGGCGCCCTGCGCCCAGGGTGGGTGCAGCGGGGCCGCTCCTCACTCCGTCCTGGGTTTGTGCGGGCCTCCGCCCCACCCCTGCCCCGTGCCGTGAGCTCCACCATGGGGCCTGCTGCGCGGTGCTCGCCCAGGGCAGAGGGGCCGTGAGGGGCCCCCTTACTGCATCCTCACGAGCCTCTAGCCCACCTTCCAAAGGGCCAGCGGCAAAGTCTCGGCAGGGCAGTGCTCTCTGGGGGCTCAAAGGGTGCCCTTTCTCATGGCCGGGAGTGACCCCAGTTAAGCGCAGGGCAGCGGGTTCATCACCAGCCTGTTTGTCCAGCTGCCCGGCTCCCATGGTTCGGGCGCGCGGGCCGCTCAGAAGCTTTTCTCGTGGCCCGTGTCCTTCCTGAGTGATCTGAGTGTGCTCTGGGGTGTTCCACTTCTACGGGAAGCTTCAGCTGCCACCACTTCAAGAGTCAGTTTGACGTGGTAAACGTTGACCGAGCACCAGGCAGGTGTCAGGCCCTGGGCTGTGTGTGGCGGGGTGAGGGGACGGTCCTGGCGCAGGGTCCGGACGCTGAGGGAGCCAACATGCCACCTTGGATCAGTAGAAAGAACGGTGTGAGTATGGACTTAGAGGGCAGAGCCCAGGCACGAGCACCATGAAGTAGTAGCCCGTTCTGAAATCATCCAGCTCGTTCCTCTCAAGTTATAGATGGGAAAGCAGAGGCCCAGAGAAGTTAAGTGATTTCCCTAAGGTCACACAGCAAGCCATAGTCGGGCCCTGTTCATTCGTCGGTTAGTTCAGTGAGTGAACCCTGAGCCCTGCCCTCAGAAGAGCTCACCTCTATCAGGGAGACATTTTGTCAACGGAAAATTCCGGCATGAGGCTGTACATGATATGACAGGGGACTTGTGCGGGGCTGGGTATGATTCAGGAAGTCTTCCTGGAGGAGGTGCTGCTCGGGCTGAGTTTTGGAAAGGCCTAGAGGAGCTGGCAAGGCGGAGAGTATGAGGGGCATTGTGTGTGGCTATGAGGGGGTGATGGATGGCGGGAGGGGTGTCACAGGGTGCTGGGGGAGAGTGAGCAGAGGAGAGAGGCAGATGGCCTTCAATTGGGTCTAGAAAACTCTGGAGGAGCAGTCGAGGGCACCAATTCTATATCGACATCCTTTTACATTTTCTCTCTGGAAACCCTTTTTCTTCTCCTTGGCTGTCTCCCCGCCTGGACAGACCCCGGAGTCCAGAGACCTGGCTTCTAGGCCTGGCCCCACTACCTGCCAGCAGAAGGTCTGCAAATCCTGGGGGCAGCCCCAGGTACTCAGGCCCTGCTGGGCGCCAGGGGATGGAGGGAGGAGTGCCCATGTCCCGCCCTCCGGAGTCCGTGGTGGTGGCAGGACCCCAGGTAAACGCAGGATGCCGAGTGCAGCCCCCGAGGCACCGGGGAGGGGAGGCTGAGCTAGACAGGCGGACAGGGCAGGCTCCCAGGCCCAGGCAATGAGCCGCCTGCGCAAAGGTCCAGCGGCATGAAACCAACTGCACAGCCCCTTCCCGTGTCCGCTGGGGCCCTCCCATGCTCCTTCCCCTCCGGCCCTCAGCTTCCTCATCTAGGAAAGGAGGGTCCTGAGATTCCTGCATGTCCTCCTGGTGCCAGCAGTGCCAGCCGTGTGACCTGACCCTGTGGGTGAGAAGGTCTGCGGCTGGGACGACCTTGTGTGGTGACGACCAGCCTGGACGCAGAGCCACAGGAGCAGCGGAGGGGCTGCCTGGGTGGCAGCAATCTTTATTTAGAAAGTCCTGAGTGAAGAGGAAAACTGAGAGATTGAAAACATAGGGACACTGCTCGGAGACAGAGAAGTCATTTCAAATTCTCTGCTGTTCTCAGAATGATGTCTTTGCATAATGCTACCAGCCAGCAGGCATAGCTTTCATTCTTCCGTTTTTTCCTGGTTTATCTTCAGTTGTCTGAAGTGCTTGTCCAAAAAGAGAAGGTCGAAGCAGAGGGCCTAAGAGAGGCATTGTCTCCGCTAAGCAAGGTGCTCCCTGTGCAAAAGCAGTTCTGGTCCCTTTGGGAAGGGAAGGGCACCCAGGCTCCAGTGCCCACGCCACCGCTGATTCACACCATGGTCCTGAGCACGTCAGCTCCGCACTGGGTTCCAGTGTCGCTTCTGAAAGGGAACAGTTTGGAGAGATGAGCCCCGGAGGCCGGTAAACGTCATAGCTAAATGCCGTAACAAACAGCCCCAAATTTCAGGGGCCCAACACAGCAGCCTTACTTTATGTTCTCATGGTGTTGGTAGTGGGGCCTGTCTGGAGCCCACTGGGGGACCCTGGCCCCGCCCACCCTGGGGCCGCCCATCCCCCAGCTTCCCTTATCCCACGGCTCCTCCCTGGACCCTTCTCAGCTCCTGCCTGGCAGCAGGCAGATGGGGGATTGTAGGAGGGATGTGTTTGTGGTCCAGCTTTGGGGGGATGTCATTTTCCCCCCAGCTGTCCACTGGCCGGGCCTTAGTCCTGCGTTCACGCCTCACCACTGCGGGCACTGCACTCTGGCTGTGTGCCCAGGAGGCAAGGGAATGGTCTGGTGAACACGCAGCCAGCCTCTGCCGCCAGAGCCTCCCGAGTTCAAGTGTTCCATGAGGGAAGAGCAGGGCGGGCCCCCGGGTGGAGGGGGCGCGTGAGCAGGGCCTTGAGACCTGGGGCAGGGGGACACTGCTAGGGAGAGGACAGTAGAGGGCCGGCCACCAGCATGGAACCCTCTGTCGAGACCCGGGTTCGAATGTGGCCGCCCCGAACTCAGTCTCTTCAAACTGAACCGACCTTGTAGCTCCGCCTGCACCGCTGCCTCTGGTCCCCGTCGTGAGCCCTTGCGTTTGTCGGGCACTTCTCTGCCCCGGCTCTGCACACCAGCCCTCTGGCTGCATCACCCCCTTGCAGGCGAGGAAGCAGAGGCTCTGGCTTCTCAAGGGGCTCTCCCGGAACCTGGACTTGGTCTGAGCTCCGCCACCCTGCTCGCCTGGCCCGAGAACCAGGACGACCGTGGGCAGGGGGACCCCTGACCTGGTGGGTGGTGTTGGCCGTGTGCGTCTCTCCCCGTCGTTGAAGCAGGTTTGCACGGTCCACAGGCAGCCACTGGGCCGCAGGATGCAGCCGCCGGGGGCTCCCCTCCACTGGCCTGGTCCCCGCCCGCCCCGCGGGTGCTGGCCCCCAGGTGGATGTGCCCGGGAAGCCAGAGGACATTCCACGAGTGAGCTCCAAGCCACACGCATCTCCCCTCCCACTCCAGCTCGCCTTCATTTTAATCTAATTTCCTTTAATCTTTAATGAAAAGTTGTAAAAGTAAAGTATTTACCCAAGAGAGCCAAATGGCTCCTCAGGAGCTGTTCTCGACTGGAGGGTAATTACACATGTGGGTCTCACGCGGTCTCCCTCCCCGGATGCTGGGGAAGAGGCATCCTGGCTTATGAACTAATTATCTACCTTAGTAACTGTTAAAAACGCGCGCCATTTAGCACATTGAGAGCAGGGCTCAGGCCTTGTGTGGTGCCCGCCTTGACGGGCGCCCGGCGCGGGACCCGGAGGAGCCTGGGCAGCCGAGCCGAGCTCTCAGGAGCAGTCCTTCTCCCGGCCCGTCACTCTCCTGTCGCATCCCCCGGCCTGCGCCAGCACGGCCGACAGAAAGACCCCCTTCCCCGCAGTGCGGGAGGCTCGGAAGGTGCGGGGAGGCGGGAGGCGGCTGTGGGGCTTGATGCCACCTCCCCAGATGCCCACTGCCTCTTTGCGTGTAAGACCCTTGCCCAGAACACCGTCACTCCCACCTCCGGGGCATCTCCGTGCTCCTGACCTCTTTTGCAAACTCTCTGTCAGTAAAGCAGCAAAATAAGATTTGAAACATTTGGACTAAGGGAAACCATATTTGGCACAGGTGGTCAAGACTTGGAGGAGTGGGCATGCAGGAGAGGCCGTGTGTGCGTGCGTGCGTGTGTGCACGTGTGTGTGTGTAGACTGAAATACGGCTGCTGAGGGCCCGCACGGTGCCCTAGGTTGGTACACTCTTGGCTCTGAGCTCCCTAACAGCCACAGAGAAAAGGTCAATTACTTGGCTCTCGTCGGTAGCGAGGGAAAACCTGCCGCCTTGGTTGCGTACCTAGCGACTAGCTACGTTGGCATTAGAGAAAGTTCACCACTTTTTACTGGCTAGTCGGGAACTGCAGGGTTTTCTACTGGACCTACCTGTGCCTTCTCCCAAAGGACAGCCAGCGCTGGGGGGAGTGGGCAGCACCAGCAGGCCGGGGCCCCTGGCCTTGGTTCTCTTCCGCATCCCCGAGGCTCAGCTATTGTATTTTGTTCCCACTTGAGCTTCTTTTTTGCTTCATTTAAAGGGTGACAAAGCTCCTTGATAAATTCCCGAACCTAGCCTCGCCTAAATCAAATTTGGCTCTAAAATTTAGGCCCACCCAAGATTTATGTCAACTAGAAAAATGTGTGTGTCTTGTGAAATTTGAAATTTAAATGTGCTTTAGCTGAAGCAGTCTTGGTAGAGCCTCGAAAACTTGACTCCCTCCGACTGTTTTGGAGTCTTCACCTCATTAATTCCTACTGCATTGTTCCAAGTCTTTAAAATGTTTTGTCCACAATTAGACCTAGAGTCTGCTTAGCCGTCCAGTTTTATCAAAGAAATGAAAGGCAAGGAAGGTGGAGCTCTGGGGTGATGCCGGGAGGGTGTCCTTGATGGGGGTTTGGGCTCCGGGGAAGAATAAGCCTTCCACTGCCGGCCCTGGGAGCTGTGTCCTAAAGGAGGAACGAGCCGGCCGTCCACGACTCACCCCTCTTTGCCATTGAAAAGTGACTTGCGCGTGACCTTGGCGGGGGACCTGCTGATACTTTCCGTGTTTCCTTCAGCCCCCAAGGGAACTGTGCTGTGCAGGCTCCACCCAAGATCCCACCTCACCTGTCTTCCAGTGCCTCTCAGAGCGAGACCGTGGCCTGGGACACGCACGCGTGCGTGTACACACACGCACACGTCAGAATCGACCTAGGAGGCCAGACTCCCGGGAGCCGCCAAGCAGGTCCCTTTTGAAAAGTCCACAGTGGTTTAGAACCGCTGGCCTGTCCACAGCCATTTGGCAAGTGTCTCCCAAGTGCCAGGACCGTCTGCCCGCCCCTGACCTTCACGCCCTCCCACTCCGTGGACCAGACTAGAGACGGCTGTGGAAGCCGCAGGGCCGGCCTGACCACTGGCCCATCCCTGACCTCGTCCTCAGGCTCCGATCTCTACCCGGCCCTCGTCTTGGCTCCAGAGGCCCTGCTCCCACCTGCGCCTCTGAAGTTGGGGTGCTCTGATGCTCTCTGCTGGCCTCAGACTCGCCCAGCCCCCTATTCTCTGCCGTGCACGAGGGGAGAGGAACCCACACTATGCCCCAGCCCTCTGCCCAGCCCCAGGCTCCAGGAGGACGAGTGGGGTTAGGGGCTTGGGATTCCAGAAGGTTCTCAGCCAGGGATAGATGAGTAAAGAAGACCAGACAAAAGGGCCTTTGCAGACTCCTGTCCCGGCAGGCGGAGGCGCACGTCCACCCTGTGGGGCGCTGAGGGCCGCAGCTGCCTGGCCGGGCGTGGGCACAGCAGGGAGACGCTACCGCACCCGCACTAGGATGGCTGGGACAAAGAAAGGCAGGCGCTACAAGCGCTGGGAGGGACGTGGAGAACCTGAACGCTGCGAGTAGGGCTGTGAGATAACGCAGCTGCTTCAGAACACAGCCTGGGGGTTCCTCAGCAGGTTAAACGCAGACCCACACGACCTGGCAATTCTGCCCTGAGGTGTGTGTCCTCGAGAAGTGAAAACCTGAGTCCGTACAGACACTTGTCCTGGAGTGTCCACAGCAGCACTGCTTACGACAGACAAGGGTGGAAGCACCCGAGGGCCCATCCACAAATGAAGACAAGCTGTGGTGTGGCCACACGACGGAACATCACTCCAGCGTGAAGAGGAGGGAAGTGCGGGCTCCCACAGGGCTGAACCTTGACAACGTCACGCTCAGGGAGGGAAGCCAGTCCTTAAAGACCGAATATATATGATGGTACTCATGTGAAAGTCCAGATCTGGGGCGTCTGGAGAGCTAGAAACTCGATTCGTGGCTGTTCAGGGCTGGGGGACGGGGAGAGGGGCAGGGATGGTGAAGGCGTATGGGGTTTCTTTTTGACGTGATGAAAATGCCCTCACATTGCCCGTAGTGATGGTTGCACAGATCTGGGAATCTATGGAAAGCCATGGAATTGTACACTTTAGTAGGTGAGCTGTGTTGTTTGTGAACTAAATCCCAGTAAAGCTGTTTAAAAAATAACACAAGCCCCTGTGCCCAGGGTTCGGGTGGGAGCTGGGCGCTTGGCTGGGCGCCTCTCCACACCGGGGCAGGTTCACCTGTAAAGTGGGGCAGTGACAGCGGCAGCCTGATGGGGTTGGTCTGAGGACTGTGTGAGGCAGTGCCTGTGAAGGCTTAGAACAGTGGCCAGGGTGCCACTGGGAGCTCCTGTCACCAACAAGACTAATCACAGTGAGAAGCGCAGCGGGCTAGTGCCCGCGGGGGAGGGCGAGGGGGGCGCCTGGGTGCAGAGGGCCGCGCCAGGACAGGCCCCTTCCACCGCGCTCTCCACCTGCTCCCAGGCTCACGTGGGCCCGGAACCCTCTGGAGTGCAGTGGGCATGAGAGGTTGGCAGGTCCCCAGGGCGGTGTCTGCCTGTGTCCTGGGCACCGAGAAAGGCCGGCCCCCTCCAGGCGCAGCGTGCAGTAGGGGCGGCATTTGGCGAGGCCAGGCGGGGGTCTAAACCGGCCCCGCATGGGAAAGCGGAGCTGTTGCAGCCCGTCCTGGGGCAAGAGGGGAGACCGAGGCTGGAGGACAGAGCCGCCCCCTCCAGAAGCAGGACTCCAGCCCCCATGCCGATGCCAAGCCCTGGATGACGGGCACTCCGTCGGGGCAGCGTCTGGGGCGGGCCAGAGGCCCCGGGCCCCGGCAGCCCCATCACTTCCCGGACCTCAGCCTCCCTGCTCAAAACCTGCTAAACCCGCCCCTGTTCTCTCTGCCCTCCAGGAGCACATGGGGGGCGGGGAGGGGCTTGGCCCCATGCGGGGCACCGGGGAGGGTGGGGGGGAGGGAGTGGGCAACGGAAGACTCACCTGACCTCCTGGTGGCGCCTCGGGGTGCGGGCACCGCCCCTTTCTCAGCGCACTCTCACTGCGTGAACCCCCGCCCGCTGTCCGCAGGGTGGCTGCCCTTGGCCAGAGCGGAGGCTGGCACCACCAGCTGCCTTCCTCCTCGTGCCTTCCTCGCCAGCGTGGGCCCCGCAGGCCCTTCCCTCACCGTGCCTTCTATTTATAGCATGGGTTCCTGCCAGAGCCTGTCAACGTGCTATAGCATAAACGTGGCAGCCGTTTCAGGAGCCATTCTGGGCCAGATAAAATTAAGTCCGTGACTCTGGCTGGTATTAAAAGTGAAGGAGAAGCAGGGCCGGGGGCGGCGGGAGAAGATGAACTGTGGCCCAGTTTAACGCTTTGAGGGAAGACTAATCCGCTCCCCGGAGATTTCTTACGATATGAGATTCTCCCGCATAAATAATCTCCTCCACGAAAGCTGGGTCTGCGAGTCAGGACCAGAGCCGGGCAGTGGCAGCTTGGTCCTAACGTCCTCTCTGCAGGGGCGCTTCGGGGACGTGGCCCCGTCCCCTCGAGTCCCAGGGGGCCCAAAGGGGGCAGGGCACGGCCGGGATTTGAGCCCAGGTACCCCAGCCCCAAAGCCCACTCACCTACTCCTTCATTCATCCACTCATTCACTCAACAAATATGAACTAGAAGAGTGCCTGCCTGGCCTGGGTGTTGGGGCGAGGAGGGAGGGACACACAATGGTTAAAAAACAAATGGGTAAAGAAGAACTTCAGATAAGATGTTGAGGGTCACGAGAAAATGAAGAGAGTGGAAGAGTGACGGGGCAGGAAGGCTCTTTCCTGTGTGGTCTGAGACAGCCTCCCTGAGGAGAGGGCCAAGGTGGTGAGAACAGCAGGTGCAAAGGCCCTGGGGCAGGGATGTGCTGGGCCTGCTGGCGGAACAGGGAGGAGGGAGGCAACGTGGTTGGAGTGCGTGGATGGGGGAACCTGGCTCAGGGCCGTGCAGGGCCCTGGAGACCAGGGTCAGTGGCCGTAATGTGATCAAAACACCCTTTTATTCTGGGACCGGGCAAGGGGCGAGCGAGGACCTGACAAGGTGGGACCACGGTTCACGCCGCTGTGAACCGTTGGCTGCTGTGCGGGAAGCTGGCCTGGGCTAGGATGGAGTGGGTTGGGGCGGAGATGGGGATGGCCGCCGGGCGGGCCGGTGGGCTGGGTGTGGGTGCCCGGGGAACACCTCAGTGTGACCTTCGGGCGCCAGGCGGGCCTGCCGGGTAGGGCCCCTTCTGCACGGAAAACCCTGGGGAGGCGGGGTTTCAGGGAGAAAGTGGGAGGGTTTCGTTTGGGCCAAGTTAAGGGTGAGAGCCCCCTGGACACCTGGGCGAGGAGGTCAGGGCTGCCCAGAGGAGCCGACGCCTGGTTGCGGCCCTCACTGGGTCCTGAGCCCCTCCTGCTCGGTCCTGCAGGGTGGCCACCTTTCCTGTCCAGGAGTCCCTCCCACCTGGAGCTGCTGGAGGGCAGGGCCACATCCAGGGTGTTCCACAGACGCTCGTTAAGATAACGAGTGCTGTGGCCTTGGCCTCGGGCCTTGGGTTTCAGAAACTGGGGGCTTGGGGGCAGGTCGGGCAGAAATGAACCCGAACCTTTGAGCACTTCCCTTTGGCACTTTTCACAGAGAGTGTGACACTCGCTGCGTTTCCAGGTGAGGGACGCAGGCAGGGTTCAGACCGCACGGTCCACCTGCCCTTCCCTTGGGCCTGGGAGGCGGCGGCAGGTCTTTGGTCCCTGAGAGGCTGCCAGGTTGGGCTCCTCAGCCACTCTGACAAGTGAGCGCCAGCCTAGTGGCTGAGAACAACACGAGCTACTACCCCACAGTCCTGTAGGCCGGTCTAAGAGGTGGCGGCAGGCTGGGGGCTGGGGAGACCCTGGTTCCCGCCTTCTGGGCTCCAGGGACGCCTGCACCCCTTGGCCCTGTCCTGTCTTCAAAGCCAGCCGTGCAGCTCCTCGCAGCCTCCCTCAGCCCCCATGGTCACGCAGCCTTCCAGGCGCTCTCCTGCCCCCTCTTGCCCTTATAAGGACCTTTGTGACGACATTGGGCCCACCCAGATACTCCAAGATACTTGCCGTCTCAAGGTCCTTAACTGAATGTCACCTGCAGAGTCCCTTTACTGTGTGCAGGAACACGCTGCACGGGATCCAGGGATTAGGACGTGGACATCTTTGGGGGTGTCATTCTGTCTAGCACACCACCCCCTCTGGTGGCACAGACTCAGGGTTCTGGGAGCTTCTCGGGGACAAGGCTGGACCTCACAGAGCCAGAGTTCTGTCTCTCCCGCCCACCGCTCCCGAGGAGCCCCCAGGTCGAGGTCCCCCGTGCGCAGCTCCCCGGCAGCCTGGGGGTCAGGAGATGGGCTTCCAGGCTGGGACCCCCCTCCCTGCCTCCCCGGGGGGGTGGGGGGATGCCCCTCCGCTGAGGCTGGGACATTCCAGGTCGCGATGTGGCCCACCTGCAGGTTGGCTGTGGGTCTGCATCCCTCCTGGACAGAGCGGCCAGGAGAGGCTGAAGGGACTCGTCCTGCTGCCTCGGTCCCCTCTGTCCATCACATCAGTGCCGTGCTGGTCATCTTTCCCCATCAGCATTCAGGGCCAGCCTGCGGGTGAGGAATGGCCCTGGAGAAGCTATATAAATGCAAAGTGTCCTCCTCGGCTGGGGATTAGAGCTGGTCAGGGACCTGGCCCGCCCTGCGCATTCTCCACTGCCCAGGGTGGATGTGAGCGTAATGGTGATAATGATCCAGCCGTCCCGCTGCGGCCGCTGTGTGCCCCGCCCCCTCTGCGTGCGCGTTTCCAATTCTCACAAAACCTCTTTGAGGTGGGCTTTCCTATCAGCCCTTCTAAAGGTGAGGAAACTGAGGCTCAGAGAGGGCAAGCAGGGGGGAGTGAAGGAGAAACTACTCAAAACTGCGCAGCAGCAGGGATCCCTCTACCCAAGCCTGGAGATGGGCAGGGGAGTCACCACCCCAGGAAGTGGACAGTGGCAGCGGCCTGACGGGCCGACCCTGGAGGCCAAGGGGAGCAACTAGACCCCGCACACCCGGACATCAGACCTGGGGTTCCCACGGGGGTCTTAACGAGCCCACCCTGGATGCTGCGGGAAGGCTCCCAGGGTGATTGTGAGGAATCCTCGGGGCGGGGAGGCGCCAGCTGCACGGGACACACTCGGACTGGTGTGCCCACCCCGTCCCTGCCGCTGGCCAGCCTGCTGCGGACACAGAGGGAGTGCTAACCCGCCGTCCCTGGCGGGGGCCCCGGTCTGGCGATTGAGTGGACGCGGCGCCCACCTTCCCCACCTGAGGGCGGAGGGGCCGGGCCAGGCGGCCCCCGGGGACGGTGGACGGGAAGTCGAGCTGAGCCCTGCACGTGCCACAGGGCGGCTGAACTCCTGGCCGTGCCGTGATTTAACATGTGGTTCTCATTCCTCTGGGCAATTTAGAAACGGCTCCAACACAGCTTGCCTTTGAGAAATTTTTAATTATTTCTTCCCTGCTCCTTCCTAGTGAGTTCTGTGACTCTCTGGTGGACGGCTGGGGCTTCTCCTTGCTGGTCTCAGCTGCTCCTTCCAGCCTTGCGCAGCGGGGCTTCCACGCGAGAAGGGTCCCCTCTCCCCAGCATGGGGCGCAGCTGCCCTGGTCCAGAGTCAGAGAAGCGAATTCACTACAGCAAGGGGTGTGCTGGGACATTCGTGCCGGTGGAGTTACAACCCCCGACCTGAGCACAGCCATCACGGTCACCGTCACCAGTTATCTCAGAGGCATTTTCACTAGATTTCTCGCCCAGTACCCCGTGGGTCCCAGGAGAGGCCAGCCCTGGCATCCTTTTCGATTCAGGAAGCATGTCATATTCTCGGAGAAAACGGGCCCCTGCTGTTTCCTCCCAGTGAGGGACGTGGGAAGGTTTGGTGCTCTCGGACCCAGGTTGGAGGTGCTGGAGCTGCAGGGTGGAGGGAGACAGCTGCTTGCTGAGCCCAGAAAGTCGTGAGTCTGGCGGGCAGTTACTGTGGGTGCCAGGCATGGGTGTGGCGTGACCAACTCTCCCAGTGTGCCTGGCACTGAGGGGTTCCCGGGACGCAGAAGTTTCAGGACTAAAGCCAGGATGGATGAACCATGACAGTTGGTCACCTGTGACTGGGGACACATCAGGGAGCAAGACAGGTGGGTCCTGCCCCTCTTGAGGGTCGCCCTCCTCCCCGGGGAGGCAGACGAGGAAGCAAGCAGCTCTCCCCAGACTAGGGCAGGGCAGGCCTGGCTGGGTCCTCTGTCTGCCTCTGGGTCATTACCCCGGTTTTGCAGATGAAGTGAAGGAGGCTCAGTTCGGCAGAGGGCCTCCTCCAGGATGAAGGGTTAGGGCAAAGCCAAGATCCCAGCCCGGCCTGCTGCTCAGCCAGGGCCCAGCTCCGTCCCCCATCCCTGCCACCCTGGCTTGACCTCGGGACCATGCCCCTGCCCCTCATTTAGAGAATGCCAAGGAAAGAGTCCCACTGGGAACTGTGTCCACAGCCTCATTTCCCCTCTTCGTTGCCCCAGGGGCCAAGTAGAGCTGGGCATCAGGGAAGGGTTAAACGGGCACCACCAGGTGAGCTGGGGGCTGCTCTGCAGATGAGCCATAGGCCAGTGCCTGTGGCCCACGCGGTTCTCTACAAGGGAGGACAGAGGGGGCAGAGATGCAGCGAGCCGGCCACCCTCCGCTGATTTGCAGATAATCCTGTCTTCCCCTTAATGGAACCATCAACCGAGGCTCTCCTACACCTGCTCTCTCCACACGAGGCTCAGACTTGCCTGGCTGGGTTCATTGTTGAGCACGCATTACTGGGGCCCGGCCTGAGCAGGAGAGGGACCCAGGGCTGTCATTACACCCACTTCTCAGGTTTGAAACAGGCTCAGGATAGAAGCCAGTGTCTCTTGTTCCTGATATATCCTCTCTGCACACTCACACACACACACACTCTCTCACTCCGAGCCCTGGATGTGCTATGGAAAGGTCAGCTGAAGAGATTCCAGCACTCCTCGGGGATATCCACCTGCCTTGGAGGGAGGGTCTGCATGGCCAGTCCAGGGCTGGCCACCTCCAGACCCGTGCCTTCCAGGAACCCCAGTGAGGCGCTGGCCTCCTCCCATGGGCACCAAGGCCCCATAGCTGTTGGGCAGGAGGGTCTTCTGTGCAGTCGCCTGGTGTCTAGAGCAGTATCAGTGACTTAGGGGGTGTCCCCGACTAGCCTCCAGTGCGGGATGCTGGTAATGGCGGGGTCAAGGTTGAGACACATGTGACGAGTCCTTAAACAGCAAGGTGGGCAGGCGTGAGGAAGTACACAGGTGACACTGTCACATCATTACTCCTGTCACATCATTACTCCAGATGTGACGAGGCCAGGGCTCAGGGTCGGCGCTTGGTAGCCCCACGGCCAGTACCGTGTGGTGTGAAGTCCCATTGCAGGTCTAGGACCCCCTTCCCTGGCCTCCGTGGCCGGATCAACAAGCCGGTGAACTTCTGGTGTCAGGAAGGACCCTTACTGACCGTATCAGCATCCAGCACTGCCATAGCAAATTACCACAGACTGGGGGCCTCGAGACAACAGGGCTTGACTGACTCTCTCACTGTTCTGGAGGCTGGAAGTCCAAATTCAAGGTGCGGGCGGTGCTCTGGGGGAGGATCCCCAGCTCCTGGAGCTGTGGCTGCATCACTGCAGTCTCTGCCTCTGTCTTCACCTGGGTTCCCCTCTGAGTCAGTTTTCTCCTCTTCTGCCTCTTTTAAGGACACTTGTCACTCTCAAATCCCAGCCCATGCCTCGCACCCATGCTTGAAGGCGGGTCCCCCAGACTACCCACCCTGCCATCCTGCTGGGGTGTCTGGTGGTCTGAGGAGAGTGGGGGTCACAGCACAGCCTCTCCAGTCTACCTGCCCCATCACCCCACCCCCTTGCTGCCCCTTGTTCCCTGTTCCCTGCCTGACGGGCGCTCGCCCTGCTCCGTGACTCCCAGACCTTCCCCCAGCTAGCGTCCCGCCTCTGTGGTGCCCCAGGGCCACCCCGGCCCTCACTGCGGCAATCTGGACGGGTCGGTCTGCAGGTGACTTGGTAGAGGCCCAGCCACATGCCTGTCGGCTTCTCGGCCCCGGCCTGTGCACGGTCCCCGCCAGTTCTTAGTCCCTCCCCTGGCTGTCCTCCACCTGCAGGAGCCCCTGGGGTCCGGGCCAGAGCTCAGCCCTTCCAGGCGGGGGCAGCTAGGAGGCCCTTCAGGACCCCCAGGTGACCCTGGGGCCCTCTCGGCCTCTCCAGCATGGCACAGACCCCCCTGGGGTACAGCTCCGGCCCCGACGCCTGTCTCTGCTGGCCTGCACATCGGGAGAGCAGGAACTGGGGCCCTTCATCTGTTTTCCAGGAGGCAGCCTTGGTGGGTGAAGGAGCGGGGAATGAATGAATGAATGGAGGGAGGGAGGCCGGCTGGGCGGTGCCCTGACAGTCTCGTGCCCCGTGTCCCTCACAGACGTGCTGGTGGACGGACAGCCCTGTGACCGCGAGGCGGCGGCCTGCCGGGTGGGCGACCCCGTGCGCCTGGAGGTGAGGCTGACCAACCGGAGCCCGCGCAGCGTGGGGCCCTTCGCGCTCGGCGTGGTGCCCTTCCAGGACCACCAGAACGGCGTGCACACCTACGACCTGCGCCATGCCGTCTCCTTCGTGGGCTCCGGCACCTTCTACCTGGACAAGGTGCGTGTGGCCCCCGGTCACTGTCCCCTGTCCCACCCCTCCCCCAGTGGCAGACTTAGGGGTTGGTAGACGTGGCGGCCTCTCTGCATTGACCCTCATCCCCCTGACTCGCCCTGAGACCTCAGACGAGTTCACGTCTCTGTCCCTGAGTCCTGGGAGCAGAGCTAGGATGGGGACACCGGCCCCCGAGGGTTGTTAAGGAGCCGAGACGAGTGTGTCGGGGGAGCGGCAGGGCAGCGTCAGATCTCTGCCACTGGCACTGTTGCCCTGGCCCACGTGGCCGGCTCCTCCCTGCTCGCGGTCACGGCACACAGGCCCGAGGGACTGATGGGGTCACAAGGCACAGTCCTCATTCTCCACTTACCTGTTGAGATGGCGCCTTTGCCCCAAACGCTCCCCACGCTCCCCGACCCCCAGACAGCCCAGGGAGGTAAGTGTGATTAGCGCCATCCTAGGATAGGAGCTGAGGCCCAGAGAGGTGCAGTGACTCGCCTGGGGCAGCACAGCAGGGAAGCCCTGGAGGGCCACGGGAGCAAGTCCTGGGGGCCCACCCGCCCCCGTATCTAGGTAGGTTCAGGGGTCTCCTGGAGGCTCTGGGGGTCCCTGCTGCTCCCGGCTGATGCCCCTCCTCCTCCCCTCAGGTGCAGCCGTCGGGCCAGTCAGCCTGCCTCGGGGCCCTTCTGTTCCTCTGCACGGGCGACTTCTTCCTCCGCATCCGCTTCCACGAGGACAGCTCCAGCAAGGGGCTGCCCCCCTCCTGGTTCCGCCTGCCCAGCGTGCACGTGCGCGCCCTGGGGGCCCCGGCCTGAGCTGCTGCTCCCGCGGGGAGAGGTGACCAGAGCGCCCCCGGGCAGGGGACAGGCCTTTGCTGCAACTCCTGTCCACTCCTCCCACCCCTCACCTCCCCTCCTACCTACGGCGTCCTCTCTGGGCTTTGCAGGGGCCCCCAGACTTGGCAGCCGTGCCCCTTCCCACACTGGCCATCAGGGATCCCCTGCAAGAGGCCGCTGCTAGGGTGAATGCTGACCAAACCCCAGAGTGTGGCCCTGGGTCCCTGCACCTGTTCTGTGACCTGGGGTTCACAGCCCAGCCAGCAGGAAGAAGAGGTGAGCGTGAGGGAGGGGCACAGCCGGGATGGGTCTGGGGAGCCTCCCTCGACCCCCTCGGCCCTTGGAATCCCCCGAGGGCTGGCTCTTCTCCCAGGGGCCCCGAGGCAGCCCAGCCAGGAGAGATGGCACCGTGGTTGACTCCAAGAGGAGCCACCTGCCCCCAGTGGGTAGACGGTCACCTTTGTCAGCTGTTCTGGCCCCTGGGCTGGTTCTAGGCTGGGCTCTGGGGGGCCACGGCCTTTGTGTGTGTCTGTGTGTCGGTGGCAGATTCTCCAATAAAGGGCCTGCCTCGCTTCTCTGCTGATCCGCCTGCATCCCTGTCTCTGCTGGTCCGGTGCGGTCAGGGGGCCGCCCCCCAGCTCGTCAGCCCCCAGCGCAGGTAGGGACTCCCACGACCCCACACAGCACACACGGCTGGTGGCCGGCAGGGTTGGGCCTGTGTCTGTCTGTCCCTGTGGCCCCCCCAGGCCCCTCCCATGCGTGTGCTCTTTGGGCCTCTATGCCGCCCCTCTCAGAACACCGTCTCGAGTCCCGCACCATGGTCCTCAGCCCCCGCGATGGCTCTGGCCATCTCGGCCTCTCACTTTCTCTCCTGAGGTCCACACACACTCGGGAAGATGTTTGGGGGTGACACACGCATCCAGAAGTCAAAGTGCAGATTGGAGGTGGGCGTTCCGCAGCCGCCCTCGGACCCACCTACCCACCCACCGCGAGGGCTGCCTCGCCCCTACTCCCTCCTCGCTCCCCTCCGGGTCGCCCAGCCCCCTGCCCCCCTGCAGCCTCACTCCCAGCCCTGGAGGTTCAGACCACCTCTGCCCAGGCATCCTCAGGCCCTGTCTAGTAAACTCCACCTCCTGAGCAGAGTTCTGGGGCCAGAGAGAGGGCGAGGGTCCCAAGGCACAGAGCAGGGTGCGGTAAAGCCGGAGGTGTCCAAGGCTCCCGGGTCACCCCGTTTAAACGAGGCCACCCGGGCAGCAGGCGCGTGGCCAGCCCAGACACAGGGACAGAGGAGGATGGGCAGTGAGCGGGCTGTCATGGGCCTGGGGCGCATGGCCCGTGGGATCCCCACAACTTCAGAGATGGGTGCCCTTCCACGCGTACCGGCACACCCCGATTAGAAAACATCTCAACGAAAGCTCTGGGCTCAGGGCAGCGAAGAACTTCCCAGGCCCGCCTCACGTGGGCTGCACGTGTTCCTGGCACGCCTCCCAGTGCTGGGACTTCACCCTGCTGTGCAGTCCTCAAACCCTCTGGGCCCTGGGGCACTGCCCCATCACGGGGCCTGGGGGACTGGGTCTCCAGGTGCCCGGAGCACAGAGCCAGAGGCGGCTGAGCAGAATTCCTCCCCTGGCAGGGTCACCCCAGGAGACACCTGGGAGGAGCCGCCTTCTCCCACACTCCACCTCTCTGACGATGTTTATGGCCCCTCGCAGGCTCTCAGGGCCCAAGTCCAGGCCTCATGGGCCAGGCTGCCACCCGTGGCTTTGCAGGCTGCTTGTCGCCCACAGAGAGGTCGAGTGAGGGCCAGAGCCCTGTCTTGCCCCTCGTGGGGCTGTGCCGCCTGGGTTGGGGGGGGGGTGCTTATTCAAATTGCACAAGCTGCCACGTGGCCTGGGGTAGCCCGTTCTTCCCACTCCAGCAGCCTCCACCCTCGCGGACCTTGCTTCTCCCAGAGCCCTGCCCTTAGCCGGCCCTCCCTTCTGCCCAGGGCGCACACACCTGGTTCCTCGCAGAGGCTGGCCCAGGGAGGCTCTTCGTTTGAGTGCCCCATGGCAAACCCTGAATCTGAGCACAAGTTCATCTGGGAGATGGGGGTCCCCCGCGGGGAGTGAGGGGTCGGGGCGGGGACGAGCCAGTGCGGAAGCATTGTTGGGCCCCCGGGCTGAAATCCTCGTGGGACTTGCGGGGAGCGAGAACACAGCCTCAGACTCCTGCTACCAGCGGCGAGAGCTGGCCCGCGTGTCCCCCAACCTCAGGGGTTCATTCCCGCCATGCCAGCTGTTCTCGGACCTGAACAGGTCAGATGCCAGCCTTGGGAGCCCCAGGGATGCTGGACATTCCAAGGAATCTTGGGGGCTGGGAGTGAGGGCTCGTTCACAGCCATTTTCTGGGACTGGCCGAGTGTAACACAGTAGGTATTTGGTCTCTGCCCTCAGTTCCTGACAGAGCTGTTTCATCCCTTGGAACTTCCTGGGTGACAGGAGCATCTTTTGTTCGAAAAAAGGCGGCTCTGGGTGGGCTCCTAGATGGCTTCAGGATGGGGGCTGGTCACCAGAAAGGCCCAGCATGACTGGAAGCTTGGGCCTCCCTCTCCCACCCTCATCCTCCGGGGAGGGGAGAGGGACTGGAAATTGAGTTAATTGATCATGCCTACAAGATGAAGCCCCCGTAAAATTCCCTCAGCTGTGGGGTGTGGAGAGCTTCCTGGTTGATGAACACGCCCACGAGCTGGAGGGCGTGCACCCCAACTCCACGGGGACAGAAGTTCCTGCACCCAGGATCCTCCCAGACCTCACCCTGGGCGCCTCTTCATCTGGCCATTCATCTGTATCCTTTATGACGTCATTTATCATCAATTGGTCAACATAAGCCGTAAGTAAAGTGTCTTCCTGAGTTCTGTGAGCTGCTCTAGCAAATTATCAAACCCGAGGAGGGGGTCATGGGAACCCCATGTGTTTTTTAGTTTCCAAAACAAATACAACAGTTGCCAGAGAAGTTACTGAATGCACCGAGAGAGGTCTCAAAGGGCTTCTTGGGGGAGGGGGTGTTGGAACTAACCCGGGCACCCTGAAAGGTGACCCAGGTGAGGCCTGTGTCCCGAATGCCCCCCACGGCAGAGGAGATGAGCTGCATCTGGCCCAAGGACACCCTGTGTGGACCGGGAGCATTTGGAGCTTTCTCGGAGGGTCAGCGGGAGCCCGGGAGCCGTGTAGAGCAGGGATGTTACTGTCGGCCGTGGCATGGCTGGATCGTTCCAGCGTGGAGGTGTGTGGCCGAGGCAGAGAACCCAGGCGCAGGTGTCGGGGTGACAGCTCGGCGTCCTGGTTCTTCAGGTCCCGTGCTGTCGGCTCCTGAGCACGACAGTCCTACAGCTGCTGTGTCTGCAACCCTCCTCCCCCCACAAGGCCAGAAGAGGCTAAGCCCGGAATAGACTGTGTCCTTTTCATTTCACTAGCTGAGCTGGCTTGGGTTTGCCTCCTGACATTGTTCCCTTTGGCCAGGACAGGCCTGCAATGACCCCATAATCACCCAGCCATCACACTCTTGTCATCCAAAATTCACCAAGCAGAGCCCGGATCCATGGGAGGGGGTCTGAGGAGCTGAACTCCAACTCAGCCACTTGTCAAATCTGCGACCTCAGACACGTCACTGAAGACTCCATTTCTTTTCATCCGAATAAATGGAGATAAAAATACTTATTTCATGGGCACTTTTACGCTAAGAGTTTGGTTTGATCTCCTCAACATTCCTACACATGAGGGCAACTCCTCGTGAATACTGGTTCCCTCCTCGTACCCCTCCCGTCACCTGTGTGCTCCCATCCACATCCCTGGCGTGTGCCTGGAATTCCACCATTCCCCTGGGAAGCTTAACAAGGGATATTGCTGTTTCCCATTAGACCCCTGCACAGGTTAATTTATTAGGTAACATGAAATAATATAAGGCAGGTATTTCTAATACAAATGCTCAAATGGGAAAGGGATTGTCTGACAAAGGAGTGAGCTCTGTGACTCTTTGTAGTCAAGCAAAAGCTGGAACTGTGGATGGTTTCAAAAGATGCAGGTGTCGGATGAGGCCTGTGAGCCCAGAAGCCACTGTCATTAGATGTCTTAAGAGCCAGCCTGGTCCCAGTAAGCAGAGAAGAGAGTGAGGTGCATGTGATCACCTGGCTCCTGGGCCTCTGAGCAATGTCTTAAGGGATTAAGACAAATAATAAGTAAAGATCAAGAGAGGGTGTCAACATGATGGAGTAGGGGCCCAGACTAAGCTCCTATTGAAAACGACTAAAAATGATGGTAATTATATAAAAACACATTTGTGAGTGCATCCACAAAGCTGGCAGGGGAGTAAGAAATACTCAGTCCAGTACCTGTGTGTAGGCAGAATCCAAAAAGGCAAGCAGTGAACTGATGCCAACTTTCATTTTGAGGGTTTTTGCCAAAGCAGGAGCATCAGTTTTTTGCAGTCTCACAAAACAGGAAGGAGGAAGACAAATCCTAGGACCCGTCAGGTGGGAAGTCTAATAGAAGACCACTCCCCAATAACTTGGGAGCCCTACCATACTTAGAGAGTGGAAATAAAACTACTCTGTCTCAACCCTTTGATTCCAACCCACATTGGCCTTCCCTTGAATCTGCAGTCCCAAGGCACAGTCCCTGAAAGCCGCCCCCAAACTTCAGTCATTCATTAATTTGAAAATGACCCTAAATATACACACCCCTACCACCACATACCAGACATTTTACAGAAGTAAATGCATCCTTTCTGGAGGAATCTACTCTTGTCCCAAGCTCCAAGGGTTTCTACAAGGAAAATGAATAATTCAGAGTTTCAAAAGAAAGAAAGTCATTAAATACACAAGGAAACAATGCATCACGTGTGAGAGCCAGAAGAAACAAAAGCAGCAAACTTGGGCTTGAAAAGGAATCGGACATTGGCTTTATCAAACATAGACTACAAAATAAGTATGCTTTATATGTTTTGAGAAATGAAGAAGAAGATTAAAATGGGTAAAGACCTAGAACATCATAAAATAATCAAATGGAACTCCTATAATTGGAAAATAGAGCTGAAATTAAATACTTAACAAATAAGTTGAAGAGCAGATTAAACCCAGCTTGGGAGAGAACTAGTGAATGAAAGATAGAGCTGAAGATGTTAAGGAAAAAAATGCAGCCCAGAAAAACCAAAAAATATGAAAGAGACTTAAACACAGGACAGAGTGAGACACTCTCTCATACATCTAATCAAGTTCCTGGAGAAGTGGGTAAAGAGAATAGAGAAAAGGCAGTATTTGAAGGGATAATGACTGAGAACTTCTCAGAACTGATAAAGACAAAAGTCCATATATTTTAACAAGCCTGATAAATTCCAAGTAGCATAACATTTAAAAGACACAATAGACACGTCATAATACAATTTCAAGGACCAGATACAAAGGGATGATTTAAAAGGAGCTGGAAAGAAAAGACAGATTACCTTCAAAGAAGTGGCAATTTGATTGACAGCTGACTTTCCATCAGCAAAAACAAAGTCTGGAAGTCAGTGGTATAGTATCGGAGAATGTGCTGAGTGATGCAAATATTTTTCAATAGATGAAATGATTATATTTTCATATAAACAAAAACAGGGGTTCCACCACCAAAACCTCATTAAAGGGAGTTCTGAAGAATGAATCTCAGGCAGAAAGAAAGTGATGCCAGATAGAAAGTCAGGGATGCAAGGAAGAAGGAACAACAGGTTGAGTGGTACACATGTGGATAAATCTAAACAAACATTTACTGTATAGTAATAATTATTAACTTAAAACAGAATTAACATATAGCAAAATAACACATAAGTGTTGGTAAGGGGATGATTGGAATTAAAGTATTCTAAAATGCTTTAATTTCAATTTTAAAGGTTCAGGAGGAGGGTAAAGATATTGAGTAATTTAGACTTAAGCTTTGGTGCTTTGTTTATGGAAGTTTCCATTTCTGGGATAAGCACTAAGAAAATGAGAAATAACATGAACAACTTCTAAACTAGATGCTCCAAAAAAATGGAATAAGGAAAATTAATTATTCAATCAAAAAGTAGGAAAGAAAGAAAAGAAAATGACCAAAGAAATTAATGGAAATGACAGAACAAATAGAACAAAATGACAACCATTATGGTATTATCCCCATATTACAGGTGAAAAAAATGAGGCACAGAGCAATTAAGTAACACCTAGAAGTGGTTATAAAATAAGTTGTAGAAATAAAGCATATCCATGCTTAGAGTAAATTAAACTAAATATCCCAGACAAAAGACTAGACAAAACCCACAAAATCATGTTTATGATATTTACAAGAGACACTACAACCTAAGGATATAGTAGGTTGAAATGAAATGTTGGAAAAAATGTACCAGAAAAATCCTAATTAAAAAGTAAGTCTAAAGCAAAAAATAAATTACTTTAAGAAATAAAAACAATAACATCATGATAAAAGTAATAACATCAGGAAGCCTATAATAACTCCAAATATGTATGCAACCAATAATACTGCCTTCAATACATAAAGAAAAACTTGGTAGAACTAAAAGGAGAAATAAACAAACCTCTCACAGTAACTAAAAGATCGAGAAGACAAAAATTGTTAAAGACATACAAGATTTGTAAAATTCCATCATTAAACTTGATTTAATGGATTTATATAGAATACTCAGCAGCTTAGAAAGACATTTTTATCAAGGGCATATGTTAAAGATTTGCTTTATGGCCCAGTAAGTAGTTGAAGGACTGTTATCATACAGATATGTTATCTGAACCCAATATACTTAACTTAGAAATCAGAAAAAGATGATTATAAAATTCTCATGTATTTGAAATCTAGTAAACGCTTCTAGATAACTCAGAGTTGAGAGAGGAAGTAACCATGGAAAGTAGGAAATACTGAAATTGAACAATTAATAAAAGTATATCAGAACTTGTGTGATGCACATAAATCAGTATTTAGAAGAAGGTTTTATAAACTTAAATGCTTATATTCAAAAGAAGAAAGTGTGAAAGTTAATGAACAAAGCACCATCTCCAGGAGCTAAAAAAGATGGCATAAGAAATCAAAGAAAATAGAAGAATATAATAAAGATAAGATCATAAATTAATAAAATAAGAAAGAGACACACAACAAAAAGCCAAAGGTTGTTTCTTGAAAAGGCTAATAAAATTGAGAAACCTCTGAGTAGATTAATAAAGAAAAAAGAAAAGGCACAAATAGCCACACTACAAGTAAAGAGGGGACGTCAGATACTGCAGACAATAATAGGAGACTATTATAAGAAAATTATGAAGAAATTCATAACAATAAACTTGAAAATGTAAATGAAATATAAATTTTCTAATATAACAATTAAAATTTCTGGTAATAAATAGGATGAATAATCCTAAAACCATTAAAGAAATCAAATCTGTAGTTAAAAATCTTTTCAAAAAGAAAACTCCAGGCCCAGATGGTTTTTTACCAGTGAATTCTAATTCAAGGAACAAAAAATTCTAATGCTACAAAAAATATTTCTGAACATGGGAAAAGAGGTGAGACACTCAGGTATATTTTATGAGGCTGGTATAACCTTGATATCAAACTCTAACAAACACAGCATAAGAAAAGAAAATTTTAGGCTAAATCCTAAAATTTTGCATCAACGTAGATGCAAAAAATTTGAATCTAAATGTTAGCAAACAGATTCAGTGATATGTGTAAAAGAATACCATCATCAAGTGTTTGTTGGCAATCTGTATATCTTCTTTGGAGAAATGTCTATTTAGGTCTTCCGCCCATTTTTGGATTGGGTTGTTTGTTTTTTTGATATTGAGCTGCATGAGCTGCTTGTATATTTTGGAGATTAATCCTTTGTCAGTTGCTTCGTTTTGAAAGGATGATCAGCATCACTAATCGTTAGAGAAATGCAAATCAAAACCACAATGAGGCTGAGTAATATTCCATTGTATATATGTGCCACATCTTCTTTATCCATTCATCAGGGAGATCAGCTCTGTGCTTTGCGACCACCTAGAGGGGTGGGATAAGGAAGGTGAGAGGGAGACGCAAGAGGGAGGGGATATGGGGATATATGTATGCATATAGCTGATTCACTTTGTTATACAGCAGAAACTAACACAAAACTGTAAAGCAATTATACTCCAATAAAGATGTTAAAAAAAAAACCCAAAAACCACGAGGTATCACCTCACACCTGTCAGAATGGCCATCATCAAAAAATCTACAAACAATAGATGCTGGAGAGGGTGTGGTGAAAAGGGAACCCTCTTGCCCTGTTGGTGGGAATGTAAATTGGTACAGCCGCTATGGAGAACAGTATGGAGGTTCCTTAAAAAACTAAAAATAGAACTACCATATGACCCAGCAATCCCACTACTGGGCATATATCCTGAGAAAACCATAATTCCAAAAGAGACATGTACCACAATGTTCATTGCAGCACTGTTTACAATAGCCAAGACATGGAAGCAACCTAAGTGTCCATCGACAGATGAATGGATAAAGAAGATGTGGCACATATATACAATGGAATATTACTCGGCCATAAAAAGAAATGAAACTGAGTTATTTGTAGTGAGGTGGATGGACCTAGAGTCTGTCATACAGAGTGAAGTAAGTCAGAAAGAGGAAAACAAATACTGTATGCTGACACATATATATGGGATCTTAAAAAAAAAAAAAATGGTTGTGATGAAACTAGGGACAGGACACGAATAAAGACGCAGACGTAGAGAATGGACTTGAGGACAGGGGGAGGGGGAAGGGGAAGCTGGGACAAAGTAAAAGAGTAGCATCGACCTATACACACTACCAAATGTAAAATAGACAGCTAGTGGGAAGCAGCTGCATAGCACGGGGAGATCAGCTCGGTGCTTTGCGACTACCTAGAGGGGTGGGATAGGGAGGGTGGGAGGGAGACGCAAGAGGGAGGGGATATGGGGATATATGTATACATATAACTGATTCACTTTGTTATACAGCAGAAACTAACACGACATTGTAAAGCAATTATACTCCAATAAAGATGTTAAAAAAAATAAAATAAAAATTATTTTTCACAGCAAAAAGAAAAAAAGAAGAATACTATGATCAAGCTGTATTTATTCAGAGAATACAAGGTTGATTTTACATTGGAAAAGATAGTAATGAACCCACCACTCTAACAAATTAAAGAAGAAAAATCATATCATTCTTATAGATGTGGGAAAAGTCTTCGATAAGAGTCAACATCCTTTTATGACTTTCAAAAAAACCCCAAAACCCTGCAAAAACCTCTTAGTAATCTAGGTCTAGAAGAGTTTCTTTAACCTAATAAAAGGATATCTATTAAAAGTATACATACAGAAAACATTATTCTTTTTTTTTTTTTAGGGTACTTGTTTTATTTTTAATTTTTTTAAACATCTCTATTGGAGTATAATTGCTTTACAATGGTGTGTTAGTTTCTGTTTTATAACAAAGTGAATCAGCTATACACTGATGGGAATATACATATATTCCCGTATCTCTTCCCTCTTGCATCTCCCTGCCTCCCACCCTCCCTATCCCACCCCTCTAGGTGGTCACAAAGCACCAAGCTGATCTTCCTGTGCTATGCGGCTACTTCCCACTAGCTATCTATTGTACATTTGGTAGTGTAGATATGTCCATGCCACTCTTTCACTTTGTCCCAGCTTACCCTTCCCCCTCCCCATGTCCTCAAGTCCATTCTGTAGTAGGTCTGCATCTTTATTCCCATCTTGCCCCTAGGTTATTTATGACCTTTTTTTTTTTTAATTCCATATATATGTGTTAGCATACAGTATTTGTTTTTCTCTTTCTGACTTACTTCACTCTGTATGACAGACTCTAACTCCATCCACCTCACTACAAATAACTCAATTTCATTCCTTTTTATGGCTGAGTAATATTCCATTGTATATATGTGCCACATCTTCTTTATCCATTCATCTGTCGATGGACACTTAGGTTGCTTCCATGTCCTGGCTGTTGTAAATAGAGCTGCAATGAACATTGCGGTAAAGAAAACGTTATTCTTAATGTTGAAATGTAAGCACTCTCTTTAAGATCAGGAACAAAACAAGGATGCTCATTATCTCCACTTTTATTCAACATCATATAATTGGTCCATGCCAGCACAGAAACTTAGATACAAGAGCAAATAAAAGGCATAAGGGCTGGAAAGGAAGAAGCAGAACTGTCATTATTTGCACATTATATCATCAATTACACTAAAAAATCCTAAAGAATCTTCAGGTTTATCAGAATTAGTAAGTGCTTAAGCAATGTTGTTGGATACAAAATCAATATAGAAAATCCACAGCATTTTGGTACCACAACAAAAAACAGCTAGAAAATAAAATCATAAACATTACCATTTATAGAACTACAAAAAATATAAAGAATCTGTGGTAGGCAGAATAATGACATTCCAAAGATGTCCATGTCCTAATTCCCAGAACTTGTGAAAATGATGGGTTCATGGCAAAGAGTAATTATGGGTACAGATAAAATTGAAGTTGCTAATCACCTGACTTTAAAATAGGGAGATTATCCTGGATTATCCGTGTGGGTCCAATATATTCACAAGGTTTCTTAAAAGGGAAAGAGAGAAACAAAAGAGAACCAGAGAGACGGCAGCATGAGAAGAATTTAGCCCGATGTTGCTGGCTTTGAAGATGGAGGAAGGGGCCGTGAGCCAAGAGGTGCCTCAACCTCTAGGAGCTGGAAAAGGCAAGGAAACAGATTGTCCCCCTAGAGCCTCCACAAGAACAAAGCCCTGCCCACATCTTGACTTTTGCTCAGCAAGACTCATTTTGGACTCTGACTTCAAGAACTGTAAGATAATCAGTTTGTGTTGTTTAAGCCACCAAGTCTGTAGTAACTTGTTACAGAAACAATAGGAAACAAACACAGAATCCAGGAATAAATCTTTAATGTGTAAGACCATTATGGAGGAAGTTATAAAAATTTATTGGAAGACATTAAAGGAGATCTAAGTAAATGGTTGGAAGACTCTCTTTCATAAAGATGTAACTTCTCACTAAACTGATCTATAGGTTCAATGCAACACCAGTAAAAATCTTAATTTTTTTGTGGGGCGGTGAAGCTTGGCAAGGTGATTCTAAAATTCATATATAAATGCAAAGGCCCAATAATAGCCAACATACTCTTGAAGAATAAGTCAAAATGTATTATAATGCTAAACAAGTACACACTGTGGAATAGAAGAATGGGTCAATGGAAAGCCCAGAAACAGACCTATGCATATAGAGACCTATGATGTATGAAATATTGCTGTCACATGCCAGTGGGAAGAGGATGGGCTTTTCCTTAAATAGTGCTCAGAAAGTAAGTGAGTAGCCATAGGGAAAGAGAGATACTGGGCCCTGCTACACACCATACATAAAAATTATTCTAGGTTAAGACCTAAATGTGAAAGGCAAAGTATAAAACATTTAGAAGACATTAAAGATATCTCACGATCTTGGGGTAGGGATAGATATCCTAAATAAGACACAAAAAGCACAAGCCATAAAAATGATAAATTTCACTATATTAAAACTAAGAACTTCCAGTCATCAAAAGACCATAAAGAAGATGGAAAGACAAGTCACAAACTGGGAGAAATATGAAAAGGGTCTTACACCATAATGAGATTATTCAACCTGGAAATGGCCTCGCCTGACTGCAAATGAGGCATGTCTCTTTTAGGGAGGAGGGAGGGGAGAATGAGCACCAGAAGTTTCTACCACACCTAGTGAGGTTGAACTGGTCATACCCTAGGACCCAACGATTCTACTACCATGTACATAACGTAATGAATGTACAGTGGCTTGTGTAACATGAGCTGTGTGCCAGCATGTTTATAGCAGAATTGTTCATAGCGGGAAAAAAAGGACATAAGTTCACATTCCATAGTAAGAATGGAATGTACAGATCCGTTTTAGCATATTCATATAGCAGAATAGTATACAATGATGAATATGCAACAATGTGGATCCACTTCCAAAACATAACGTTGATGGAAGAAAGCAGGCAACAGAAAAGCACACGCAATATGATTCTAATTACATGAAGTCCAAAAAGCAAATCAGTCTATTTGTTAAGGATACATACTAAGCTGTTACGAAAAAAAAAAAAAAAAAAGACAATAGAGACACGTGAGTAACTGACACAAAATTTAGCATAGATTCCCTCTGGATTCCCTCAGATCCCTCATGGGACCTGAGAGGGGAAACGGGGCTCTGGGAATCAGGTAATGTTCCATTTATTCACCTGGGCAGTGAAAACTTAGTTCTACGCCTCTCTCCAAAAATTGAGTTGTTCAATTCAGGCCCAGGTGATGAGAATTGTCAAAGACATGGCTTTCGGTAAAAAAAAGAAAGAAAGAAAGAAAGAAAGCTCCTTTGGCACAGATTCAGCAAACCAATAAAGAAATTCTTTCCTTCCACCTTTAGTTTGCCATTTCAAACATGCTGATTAATCACAGTGTGTTCCTGGCAGCCGCCCACCCAGACCAGCTCCTCTGAAAATAGGTGAAGTGGGAGCCCTCGGACAAGAGCACCTTCAGCACCACGGACAGCAACCCACGGCTGGCCCTTCTGAGACCAGCTATGTAGGGATTCAGAATGTTGCAGAAGGGTAGAGGATGAAATAGAACCCAGGTCTCCTGATACCTGATCTAGTCTTCATTCCATCGCTCCTGGCTTTGGCTAAATGAACTGCAACTCCTCCCTAAACCAAGAAGTCGCCAGGGGACTTCCACATGTGGCGTTCACATATGCCATTGAAAGCTTGGGCTTTGCCGTCAGTCTCAGCAGGGTTGAGATCTGACTCTGCCTGCATCATCTGAGTGCTCTCGGAAGTCTCTTCACCTCTCCAAGCCTCAGTGTCAATCATATCAACTCCCCACAGAGCTGCTGTGAGAATTCAGTAATATTAGATCCTGTGCTCTGGTGTGCATTTAAAACCAAGAAAATTCCCTTTCCCTCGGTGGATTTCATATAGAAAAAAAAAAAAAATTGGTTCTTTGGAACATTTAAAAGATGCTGAAACAACTAGGGGCTGTTTTGGAAATAAACCCCACAAAATCTCCATATAAAATCTTGGCATTTGCTAACAGATATTAAGGCTCCCTTGGATGTCGATGTCTTCGTTTTGTCCAGTCTGGTTCATTAGAGCCCCCTGATCGTTGCCTAATATGTCCTTACTTTGTCATGCCAAGAGACGCTCAGAGAAGAGGGGTGAAAATATGCCTACAAAATGTCCCCAAGGCTAAGGGTCCTCAACCACACACTGCTTTCCCACAATGAACCTGAAGGGTAATATATTGTTCTCTTGATTAGTCGCTAGATTCTATTTGCTAGTATTTTATTTAGAAATGTTCACCTATATGTGTGCCATCTGTCTATAGTTCCCCTTATTTTGTATTATTTGTATTAAAGATATTCTAGATGCATAGAATGAATAAGGGTATTTCTCTCCTATCCTTTTCTATGGCCTCAAATAGTTTAAACAGTATTAAAATGATTCATTCTTTAGAAATTAGATAAAACTCAGCTGTGAGCCTGATTCTGCTGTCTTTTCACTGATAGATCTCCAGTCACCTTCTAATCTCTTCTATGGTAATTGGTCTATTAAAATTTTCCATTTTTTCTTGGACTGATTTTGGTAATTTACTAGGAAATCATCCATTTCCCTGAGGTTTTCAATTTGTTATCACAGAGTTGCATGTAATATTCTCTCATAATTATTTTTATCTCTCCTGTATCTGTAGTTATATTGGTATGTCTGCCTTCTTACTCCTAATCTTGTCTAATTTTACTCTCTCTCTTCATTCTCCATAATTGGACTCACGAGGGTTTTTTCTATTTTATTAGCAATTTCAAAGAATAAGCTTTTGCATTTACATATTCTTCCCACTATTTAAATTTTTTTTCTATTTCATCAATTTCAGTTCTTTATGAATTCCCCTTTTCTTGTTTCTTTTGCTGTTTCTTTTCCTAATTGCTTGAGACAAGTACTAAAAATGATGTTATGTTTAGCCTTTGCCCCTTCGAATGAAGGCATTTAGGCTGTGTTTCTAAGCTGTTAACTTTACTCCATATGTTTTAACATGAAGCATTTTCTTTTTCTTTGTTTTCCAGATGATATATAATTTCTCCCTTGATTTTTCTCTTTGATTCAAGAGTTATGCATGAATGTTTTAAATTTGCAAGTAAAGTGTTTGGCTCCCATTTTATTATTACTTACTACTTGTATTGAATATGGCTGGAGCATGAGGCCTGTGAAAACTTCATTCTTGGGTTCTTGAATTTGGTAATGTTTTCTTGTCAGCCTATTATATACTGATTTTCCTCAGTGACATTTGGGCACATAAAAAGGGATTCACTATTTGAAAAAATATATATATATATATATATAACTATATTATATATACATTCACAGTTATTGGTTGCATTATTCAGTTCTGGTGTTATTACTTTGTTGTTTTTGAATTTCAAATATACATAAAAGCAGAGAGATAACGTATACTATACATCCATCATCAAGATTCAATAACTGTGTACATTTTGCTATGTTTGTTTTTTACTGAGGTATTTAGAATTAAATTATAGGCTTCATGGCATTCCACCCCTAGATACTTCAGTTTATCTCTTTACTAAAGAAGGATGCTTCCCTACTTAACCATGATACCATTACTGCACCTGAGAAAATAACAGTGATGCTCTATAATCTTCTAAAACTCCATTCATATCAAATTTCCCTAATTGTCCCTAAAACGGCTTTTAAAAATCTGATTTGTTCAAACTAGGATCCAATCAATGGCCATGCAATAAATTTGATTGCCTCTTAACTTCTAACAGTTTCTTAATTTCTAATACTCTTGTCCATTTCTCACAGAGATCGTGCAATGGTCTCTCACTCTAATTATATTTTTATCAGGTTCTCTTTCCTTTCCTAATAGGTTTTGCTTATATATTTAACTCTTTTTTTCTTTTTAAATACAGGCTTATGACTGTATAGCACTTCACTGTATAACATTCTAATTTATCACATATAAATATTTTAAACCTTTTTGAGATTACTATCTACCCGTCCTACTTTATTTTCATTTGCTTTATCCTTGTAGATATTTTCCCAGCAACTTATTTTATTTTATTATTATTTTTTTAATGTCTTTTCTTTAACATCTTTACTGGTGTATAATTGCTTTACAATGTTGTGTTGGACTTCCAGCCTCCAGAACTGTGAGAAACAAATATGAGTTGTGTAAGCCCCCCAGACTGTGGTATTTTGTTATGATCGCCCAAGCAGATAGACCCTAAGACTCCTTCCATTGCACTGATGGCCATTCTCTCTTCCCTGTTTGCCAGATCTCTCTACTTTGAAAATAAGATACCACCTATTCCACACAATAAGATATTCTATTTTTCCCCTGATTATTCCTCCCCAGTCTAATAAGATGACACTTCTAGACATCTTTTATTTTCTTCCTTTCCCCTCCCCCTCCAAGATGAGATCCTTGCAAAGTTTATAAATTTCCTTCCTGGCCGTAACTTGTAGCTATTGCTGAGCTATGACTTTTATAAATAGACTATCATTACAATTTTTCCTTTCAGTACGGACCTTCAATTTTAGGAACCCTCACTTAGCAGTTAGATGATACAGTGCGAGACAGGTCTATCCTTATTCATTTTTATTTAATTTACCACATAGCAACTTCCGCTGCTCACCGTTATGTCTTTCCCTTTTCATCTTTCTTCATTTCGTGGGCTCTGTTCTGTCTTCTTTATTTTCAGGTTTGGGTCTTCTCTTGAGTCTTTTCTTCAAATGAAGGATGCAGGGGATAGAAGAGAATTTGGGAAGTGTACTCTCAGAATCTTCCTTTTGCCTTCACGGGTGAGTGGGAACTTGCCTAGGGACAGAATTCTTGGGTGAAGGTCTTTGCCAGGTATGAGGGTGGACAGAAGACCCCAGGCTTGGCCATGTGGCCTGCTTTGGCCAACACAGTGCATTCAGAAGTGATGGAGGATGTTTCTGGGCAGAAGCTTTTGGGACCACGGTGAAATCTGTCAGGTTCTGTCTCCCTGTCGGGGATGGTGGAAGCCTAGGGCAGGGGAGCGTCTGTCAGCCTGGGTCTCAGGGGGCCAGTGAACAGAGCTACTATCAACTCACATGAGCAGGAAATAAGCCTTTGTAATTTGAACCACTGATTTTTTTATTTAAAAATTTTTCTGGTACTGCTATGTCTCAGTCAGCGCAGGCTGCTGTGACAAAATACTGCAGACAGTGGTGGGGATGGGGGGTGACTTAAACAACAGACATTTATTTCTCACGGTTCTGGAGGCTGGAGTGTCCAAGACTGGGCGCTGGCAGATCGGGCACCTGGCAAGAGCCCTCTTCCTGGTTTGCAGATGCCCTTTCTCACTGTGTCCTCACGTGGCCGAGAGATAGTGAGAGAGAGAGGGCTCTGATCTCTTCCTCTTACTATAAGAACCCTAATCCCATTACGGGGCCACACTCTCATGACCTCATCTAAACCTGATCACCCCCCAAAGGCCCCACCACCAAATGCCATAACACTGAGGGTTAGGGTTTCAACATATGAACGTGGGGGACACAGACATTCAGTCCATAACATGCTGTATAATCTATCCCATCCTGACTGATTCAGAAACTGATAGGATGCGGGGCATCCTCACTCTCCAGGTACAACTCTCCCCGTCGTGTCTGGCTCTGGCCCCCCCCTAGATGCCATGATTTTTCTTTGTCAGCTCTTTGGAGGCTCAGATCTGATAGCTGAGTGCCCCTGTGTTAATCTGGGTCCTCCAAGAAGCAGATGTTGAGATGCAACTAAACACACAAGAAGTTTACTAGGGAGGACACGTAAGAGAGGAAATGGGGAGGGAGCTGGGAGAGCCATCACGCCGCGATCTGACCCAAGTGAAAGAGGGAGGGAAGGAAGGATGGTAGGGTGGAAACCAAATACTCAGTTAAATTTAGCTGCCAAAAGGCTACTGCTCAGAAAAGGCAAATAGACAGGAGGTGAAGTGAGGCCTGGCCCCAGAGTCTGGCCTGACCCTTTTCCTGATGCTTTCCACGGCAGCTGAGGTGCAGGCCAGAACACAGGTCAGTATGGCCAAGCATGGGCTGCACAGGAGAGAAAGGGGTGTGGGGTGCATTTGGGACTGAATTGTGGACAGTATTGCTGATGAAGGATCATGGAAGGCAACATGTACACAGTACCTTGGTCTGTGACGTGTAAGCATCCTGACCTCACCTTTGCAGCCTCCAGGGCCTGGACCAGGAACTGGCCGAGTAGATGCTTAACAGACATTCGTGTCAAGAAAGAATGAAGACCTGTATCTCTACTCTGGTCTCAGATTCTAAGACATAGTCTGGGAGAGAGCGACTTTGGGTGGAAGCACCAAGGAGGTGTCCACCAGGACCAGAGTCAGGGAAACTTACCCTGATCGTCTCACCCCGGCCCGTCATCGCTACCCCCTTCTACCTCGTCTGCACCCCACATTCTCCCTCCTCTTTGGTTCCTGCATCTCTCCTTCTTCTCTCTGATCCCCCAGTCTCTCCACCCTTCTCTCTGGCCCTCCACTTTCCCTTTCTCTTTCCGATGTCCCAATTCTCCCGCTCCTGCCCCTGCTCTGCTGGGTTCAAAATCTCAGGACTGTTGTGCAGGAGTCACCGGTGCCCCTGCACTTGGAGAAGCACCAGTAGCTCATGAGAGAGTGAAATTCAAAGCTAGGGGCAGAGACAAACACAACCAGCTCGCCTTCCTTCAGTGCTTACCTGTGCCAGGCACTCTGCTAAGTGCAAAACACACCATGTCCCCATTTCACAGATGAGGACATTGAGACTTGGGTGAAGTGACAGGCCCAAGGTCAATCAGCCAGTATATGGTGGAGCCAGGATTCAAACCCAGGACCATCTGACTCCAAAGCCCATCTGTTTGCACTACCTCCACCCCAAGCTTGGAGACTGTGCCAGTGTGGTACCTGGCTTTTCATCCTCCCCACCATCCAATCAGCCAGGAGCCCTCATTCCACCCATTCTGCAAGGGACGGGCCTGAGGCTTGAAGTCTGGGGGTTCACCCAGGAAGTCGGTGCCCAGATCTGAGCCAGGTCGACCCTAGTGCACACGCAGACAGAGTCCTTGACCATTATGGGCCACCTCCTTGCACAAGGTGTCCCCTCCAGCCCTCCTCCACCCCCAGCATCGTGGTCCTGATGCGCCCATGCTCCAGCCGACCTTGATCCGGGGCTATTCATTTGCGCTGTGTTAGGACTGCACGGTTGTCACATACTCAAGGGACGGAATCTCTGCCTGGCTCCATCCAAGCTGCACAGCGGCAACTGAGCGTGAGGAAAACAGGAGTGCAACCTGTGATGTGGTCCTTCTCAGCTCAGCCTTCTCTCCTGGGCGTCCTCCTCTCTAACCGTATCCTCGAACCTTCTTGAACATCCATCCCCTTTGCGTTCTCACCTGCTCCCTTGCACTTGACACTTAAGGAAGGTCTTACATCAGCATCCGTGGACTTTAGGGTGTAAAAGTCAGTGTTTCCCAGGGCCGGACCCATTGCTGAAATGGTGCTAACTTCCCTGGGGAAAATCCTTAGGATTTTGTTTCTTTATATTTCTCTCTACTTTTTATATTTTATGCAAAAAGTATTGTTTGTGATCAAGAATAAATAAATTAAAAGGGTACAATGATTATAAAGAGTCAGTAATTCAACCTGCCACCATTAAAGAGATTTTAGGCATCTGAGTGGAGGTGTGGGAGGGATTTGGGGAATTGGGGTCTCTTCCTGTTGCTGCGGAAATCACACCTTGTCCACCAGGCCTGTCCTAGGTCGTTGGAGACCAGACAGCATCAGAAGCTGCAGTGATTTCACCCAACTCACCCCCGGGGCGCCTGGTCCCCTGTGAGTGGACCCCAGCCCCGACAAGAGACGCTCAGCAGTGGCCTCTGGGAGGCTGGGGCCATGGGCTGTGTGCACTGCAGGCCCAGCCCCTTCACAGTCATCAGAGTTGGAGTCGTCATTGTTTTAACTGACCACCCATTTCTGGGGGACCTTTCTTCTTCCAGGTTGGAGAGCTCCCCAGGTGCCCCGTTGTGCTGACTCTGCAGGATGTGGGTGCCCCACGCTGTCCAGTGAAGCGGATGTGCCTCCTCTCCCTCCCCACACAGTGCACGCGTGGACGTCCGTGAATGCACAAGTGAAATCCATCTTCCTCCCATGGGCTGCGAGAACCTCCGTGATCTGGCCCTGCCTCCCGTCCTCCTGGGGGGGCTCGGAACCCTGACCTCTGACCTCATCTTGTGCCAGCTTCCTCTGGGCCAGCATCCCAGCCACATTTGCCTTCTGGCTCTTCCCTGAATAAGCCAGTGTCCCTCCTCTGACCCCAGGGCCCTTGCACAGGCTGTTCCCTCTGCTTAGACACCCTTTCCTGGGTCCAAACGTGTCATTCAAGTCTCAGTTCCAGTGTCATCTCCACGGGGTGGCCATCCCTGACCACTGCAGCTCAAATCTCTCTCTTCCCAGTACACTTTTCACCGTCCCGTGTTTCTCATCTTCCTGCAATCACCTGTCTCTGGCTTTTCCCTGATGGTTAACTGGTTTGCTGTTCACTTTCCCAGCAGGACGATTGCTCCATGACAGCAGAGACATTGCTGCTGGCTCCCCAATACTCCTCGAGGCAAGGGCTGGATTGCCAAGCTATGTGGACTCCCTGGAGACCCTCTGGGGGGCCCTGGACCTGGGCTCGGGGGCCTGGGAGGTGGATGGTGTCCCAGCTCTGCAGACGATGATGACTCTGTGACCTCCCATAAGCCCCTGGACTTCTCCGGGCTGCGGTCTCCTTATTCATCAAACGAGGAAGGAGACCTAATTGCCAGTGTACCTTCTGGCCCTGTGGGAAGAGACTTAAACCCTGGATGGGGCCCTACAGTGTGTGCATCCTCAGAGTGTAGTTGTGCCTGCTTCACGCCCATAGCAACCAGAGAGCTGGGATCAGCCCATCCCACGGCCTGGGGACTGGCCAGGAAGCCCTCTGGGGTCCCGCGGTCTAGGCTGGTCTGGGCTCCCGCAGCCCCCGTGACCCACGGGTCTCCAGCTCCAGACCTGCCATGGCCATCTCCCATCTATCTTGTGTCACAAACTCCCAGCCCCCGCCTGGCACGGCGGCTCTGAGCCTGGCAAGTGATGTTGGGGCAGAGAGCAGCTCAGGGGCAGAGAAAGCCTCTCTGAAGCCCCAGACCCTTGCAGAGCTCCCATCAACTCAGTGGATGTTTCCTGATCCCTACTCTGTGCTGGGGACACAGACAGGTCGGACAGGCCCTGTCCTAGGAATCTCGAGGCCTGGACCGGAGCCGGGGATGGAGCAACAGAGCTGAGGACGGGCTGTTCGCACCGGGGCACGTGGGCCACGCCCAGACCCCACCTGGGCCAGGAGGGCTTCCAGGGGAAGGCTCCCGTGGAAGAGGAGCCTCTGGAAGCACCCCACCCTGTCTTCCCTCCCCCTGGGAGGTGACAGGCCCGTGATGATACAAACGATACACCTGCGAGTCCCCAAAATAGCAGCAGTGTGTGCAGGGATGCCGTGTCTCGCTGCAAAATCGCCGCCACCTCGGCTGCGTTTGCAAAAATACCTTCTGCCACACAAAGGTGAAAATGGCAGAGGCGAGAACCAGGCTTCTGAAAAGGAAAAGTATTTAAACACCTTCCGCGGGGATCTGTAAACTCTCGGCACAGGGACAACGATGGCGCCACGTGACCGGACTAAAGTTAGCTCCCACCCGGAGGAAGCTGGCTCCCGGGCCGGGGAGGTGGAGGGAGGAGGGCAGCGTGTCCTCCGCGGGGAGGGCGGGACGAGCTCCCGCACCGCGTGGCCCCGCCTGCGGGCCAGGCCTCCGCCCGGGAGCCGCACACGCCTCCCCGCGCTTCATCCGGATGGACGGAGAGCCCTCTTCTGCCCTTGCCAACCAACCGGTGGGGTGGGGGGCAGGGGCACGGAGCGGGTCGCGCACTCGCCCACGGTCACGCCGGGTGGAAACGACAAGCTTGGGATTTGGATCCCGGCCGCCTGACTCAGAAGCCGGTACTTATCCCACAGCCCGAGTGCCAGTCGGGGTCCGTCTGGGAGAACTGATCTGCTGGTGATGGAGAGCCTGCTCACAGCCCGTGTGCGCTTTAGGGACACGCTGCTTCGGGCGGGGGGGTGGTGGGGGTGGGGGTGGGGGTCCGCAGAGCAGCCCCCGCGCCCCGGCTCTGCCCCGCGCCCGTGCTGGACAACTTCCAGGCGTTCCTGTGCGCAGCCGCATCAACAACCGCGGGTCAGCCCGTCTCACACGCGAGTGCAAGCTTCCCCACGTCCCACATTTAGAGCGTTTTCCATAAGCTATTGTTTGTTTTCAAGAGCGGAAGATTTTTTATTTTTAATTATTCTTATTTACATCAGCATTAGTATTACAAAGGAGAAGAGCTGGGTTCAACAAATGTCCCCTCTCTATGGGCGTCTAATTATTTTACGCACTGGGTGGTGATGAGGAGGTGACTGAGAGAAAGGTCACCAATGCCATTTCCTGGCCACCGGTATGTCGTTCTTGAATCCATTTCATTAATCTAGTCAGCAAACGCCCAGGAGCCTCTGCTCTGCCAAGCCCCACATACCCAGAAGCGGAGGCTGGGGACAGGATGCCCTCCCCATGGACCAGGAGTCCCGCTGTGGGTGTGGACGTGCTGCCCTCCCATCTCCTGGGCCTGGTTTTCGAACAGCCTCCCTCAAGGGTTGGCCCTGCTGCTCCGGCCTCGGTTAATGAGACCCTCCTGGTGGGCACAGGGTTCGTGCCCCTCCAGCAGCCCCCCTCAGGAGCTGTCAGCTGGTGAAGCCTCTGCCGATGGCCTGATTGATCCTGGCAGCACTGGGGCTCCGTGGGGAACACGATGGAGCTATTTATGGATCAGGTGTGGAGCTGGGCACTGGTTCAGGCTGCGTTAAGAAGCCTGAAATCCGCTAATCATATTTCCTGCAGTAAAGCAAGGGCTTGTGTGTGTGTGTGTCGGGGGGGGGGGGAGTTGGGGGCCGCCCTTGGCTCAAAGGCGGGGCCCCTGGCCTTGCCTCTGCCCTCGTTCGCGTGTCACCCTGAGTCCCAGAGAGGGCTGGCTGGCTCCTCACCTGCTAGATGAACTTCCCACTCTTGAGTCCTCTAACTCCGGGGGCAGATCGGATCTTCCCTGAGCCTCGAATCTGCACACCGATAGTTCCTGCGACAGTTTAGAGTGTGAATCTCCCAGGCGTCTTTGCCCACGTGGTCACAATTGGAGACATCACCGCACAAGGAGAACGCTGGGGCTCAGAAATTCCAAGTAAGAACCCCCCCTTGGGCTTCACATCTCAGGGAGGAGGCCCACCCATCTGGGGCTTTGTGTTCTCACATCACCTGTTGATGGACTTTGGGGGCAGCTGGAGGTCCAGCAGCCCCAGGTCACAGGCTCTGACTGTCCACCCTATGAACTACTTCCCCTGCCCCTGACATGACATTCTGGAACCCTCTGGGCAGACTGAGCCTGGCCGGCCTCAGTTTCCCTTTTCTGGCATTGGCTCTGCCTCTTGTGTCTTGGAAGCCCTGGGCCATTTTCCTGCTTCCCTCCCCCGACTCTCACAACATCAGCCCTGGGACCAGCCTTAGCATATTTGGGATTTAATCACGGAGCCAATGAAACAACTTTTAGCACCTCCTGTGTACCAGGGGCTGGGCTGACTCTCCCTCTTCCTTCTCAGCTTTTTCGCCATCACACTGGTCCAGCCTGGTTGCCTGTGCCTGGAGAGAAGGACGCAGCCCCCCAGCTCCCACCCCGCCCCACAAAGGATCTGCAGTCATGGTCACTGTCCTAAGCTTAGAGCCTTGGCTTCATCTCCAGCCAAGGGGATGACGATGGCCTCACAGAGTCATCATGAGTGCTCAATGCCCAGCTCAGGCTGAACACCCAGCAGGTGCTCAAGAAAGGCTCACTCAGGACCGGCCCACCAGGGCGCCATACACCACCATCACGGTGCCACTTGCTCACGGCTCCCTACATCCTCTCACAATGGGTGTAAACACTTCTTTACCATCTCAGCTGGGGCCAGATTGGTGATGGCCTTGAAAGGAAACAGGTGAGCGATGAGCCCTGTGTGGACCCCTGTGTTAAAGATTCTCAGGCTGTAACACATCTCAACCAAAGACAGGGCTGGGGTTGATTAGCAATGTCTGCCGTGGGCCCAGGCCAAGGGAAGGCAGCCTGTGTGCCAATATTGGTGAGCTCACCCTTGGACCCACTCCCCTCTCCAGGCTCACTCCTCACTCCTTCCACTGTCTGAGCTCTTGTTGCTTTCCGCCCTCTCTTCCACCTCTGTGTTTCGTGTTCTTTCTCCTCCTTCTTCATTGCATTGGACCCCCAGGGACATCAGAGTCAAGGCCTAAACCTCAGAGACTCTCGGGGTCCTGGCAGGCAACCACCTTTGCCATCTGCACAGCTTTTTTTTTTTTTTTTCTCTCACTCTTCTGCATCTACCTCTTCTTGCCTTCCTTTGAGAGATCTCACTTGGGGTGATGACTTCAGATGCACTGGCATGTGAACTCAACTCTGCTCTTTAATTTTTAACAAACATTTATTGTGCACCTACTGTGTGGCAGGTCCTGCATGACCAAGTTGAGGCCGGCATGGCCCCTGCCCTCAAGGAGCTCACAGTCTGGCAGGGGAGGTGTGACTGGCACCAAAGGGGTCACAGGATAGAAGTATGTGCAGGGACACAGGCGCCTCATCCAGGCTGGGGACAGGGGAAGCTTCTGGAGGAGATGCTGCCAGAGCTGAATCTTCAAAGATGAGGAGACGGGAGCCTGAAGAGGACAGGGAAAGGTATATAGGCAGAGGGAACAGCATGAGCAAAGGCACGGAGGTGTGATGTGCTGCACTGGGTAGCTGGCCTGGACCACGGTACCTCCCTGCTTCCCGCCCGCAGCTGAGTCTTTCACAGACACATAGCGCTGATGTAGAAGCAGCACTAGACTGGGAGTGAGGTCCACTCTGACTCACTGAGGGGCCCGAATAAGCTGGTCGGCCTCTCTGGGTAACACAGGGTAGTGATTCTTAGCCCCAGGGGCTACGGACACGCCCACTGCGTGTAAAGAACCTAGCAAACAACTAGGTGGTAGATAGCGTTATAAAACCATGATGTTCTCTATTATCAGATGCATCTGTTTTTACTAAAGAAGACACTGAGGTCCAGGTAGGCCCAGGGACAGATCACTGGAGGAGCACAGACAGGCTGCCAGCTCACAGGCACCAGCAGCACCGGCCTGCTTGGGACCAACTCACAGTGGCCTAAACCAAAAAGTGAATGTATTTGCTCCCTGTAGGGGAGTGGCCTGCAGCCTCAGTACCTGCCTCCCTCCCACGCCTCCTCAAAGAAATGCTTTCCCAGGGTTCTCATTGGTTGAGAGGTGAGCCACGCCCAGCCAATCACCGTGGCTGGGGGAAACCTGGCTCTGATTGGCCACACCTGAGCTCTGAATCCACCTCTAGGCTGAGCTGGAGTTGGTGCTCCCAGACCACAGGGGCAGAGAGGGAGGTGGTCTCCCCAGACGCACTGCCACCAGCCTAGCCGCTTTCTGAACTGTCATGTGGCAGCAACCCACAGTGCCAGCCGAGCACCTGCCTTGGGGATGAGTGCTGGGGACACAGGGAAGATGTCAAGACCCAGGCTCTGCTTCAAGGAGTTCACTTCCACCTGCAGGTCAAGACCATGGAAGGAGAGTGTAGGGTGAGGAGAGTGTGGGTGCTGGATGGACAGACCAGGAAACCCTCCTTTTACCCCCCTCCCCGACCAAGAACCCTCCAGAGGCCCGGCTCCCAGGCTTGTTTCTCTTGAGTCCAAAGGCCATATTTGGGGGTGGGGGGGGAAGTAAAGGAAGAACCGGCGTTTGGGAGTGGTCTGTGGCTATTCGTGGCACTGTGAACTTGGGGTCAGAAGGCAGCTGGGTCCTTGAAGGAACGCAGGACAGAAGCCAGGAGGAGGTTCAGTGCTGGTTCTGGATCTGAATTGCCTGTGTCCCTGGGCACGTGATCCTCTCCGGTTGGAAGTGTTCCCATCTGTAAAACAAGCGGTTTGGACTAGTTTATCTCTGAGGTCCCTTCCAATACTCACACAAAGCGGCTCCGTTTTCCTGAAAGGTTGTATGTAAACTGAATAAAAGTGGCTCCCTACAAAGCCTGGAATCTGTGGGTGGAGAGCATCCCATCCCCCGCTCCCGCACCTGCCAGCGGGGACAGCTTGGACTTTCCTACGAGGGGTTGACTCAAAGCGGGGCGACCTGTGGGTCGGAGTCCAGTGCCCCCTGGTGGCGTCCCGGCGGGCAGGCTGCTTCCGGACGGCGTAGGCCCGACGGCTGTGAGTCAGGGGTGGCGCCGCTGCAGGGCGGCGGGAGGCCCGACTGGGGTTCCGTCGTGGGCCGAGCCACGGCGCAATTAATTACCAGCTGCTGGGAATCCTTGTCGCCCGCTCGCGGTGACTCACCGGGCGGCCAGGCTCATTCGCCGAGCGCGGGGGCCTCGGTTTCCAAAGTGAATTCTGGGGAGAGCGCCTGCTAGGGGTGGGGCTCCCCGCCCCCGCGGGCGAGCTCAGACCCAGTGGAGACCGGGCGGCCCAGACGTCGCCCACAGCGGGGGCCCCCTTCCCTGGTGCGCCCGGGGCGCAAGCACCCGCGAGTCCCCAAAATGTGATGGAGAGCATCCCCGCCGGGGAGCCTCCGTGGGTCCCTAGACTCGCTCGACCCAGACAGAGTCCCGTGGGCGGGGAGCCCAAGCACGGCCCGAGGGGGCGACGCAGAGGGGTCAGGGCTCCCGGAGCGAGCTGCGCGAGGGTTGAGTATAATTCCCTGGCCTACCCCTCATAGCCCATGGCTAGCCTCTGCCCCGTTTTTTAGCCCGCCGCCGGGGTGGGGCGCCCCTTTCCCCAAGTCTCCATCTGTTTCTTGGCTGGGGTCCAAGGGAGATCGCCTGACCCAGGGAAGTGGAGCCCGGGGGTCTCCGCCACTTGCGCTTGCCGCTTTCGGGCTCCATTGCTCAAGAGGCAATTAAAGGGGCCGGTGGTTGAGGGAAACGCCCTCGACGACCTGAAGGGAGATGGGGGGAAGAGGGCAAAGGAGGCTGAAATAGAAAGGGGGTAAAGCCGAGCGAGGACCCCTCTCTGGACTCAGGGAATAGCTACGCCCAGGCCGAGCCTCGGGTTTCCTCCCCAGGCTGGTCCCGAGAGGCGCCGTCGCGCGGTGCGGGGAGCAGGGGGGAGGGTCAGGGTTGAGTTCTGGGTGCACCCCGCGCCCAACCTCGGGGAACCAAGGAGTGTTTCTCGGAAAAGCAACAGGAAGCAGACAGGGAAAGGGGCATGCGGCGTCCTCCCCAGCGGCCCCGATCCCAAGAGTGGCGGCTCCTGCCATCCTCAGCGCTCTCCCTGGGAATGGCTCAGGTCGGCCGGTGCTGGGCCAACCGGCCGCCGATGCTCTCCGGGTCTGACGCGGCCCTTGGGACCCCAGCACGCGGCGAGGGGGTGCCCCAGGCCAATGACACGCACCCGCGCCCGGGCCAGGTGGCTGACCCCAGGGGAGCCGCGTGAGCCGCCGCGCTCCCGGGAGCCCACCGACCCTCCCCTCGTGCTCCCACCCTCCGCCGGATTTCCCCTCTCCCTTAAGCTGCCTGTCTGCCTTCTCCGGCTGGGCTGCATCCCGTTTCTTCTCCCAACCCCGGGTCCCTCAAACTCTCCGCCTCTCATGGTTGCATGTGCTCTCGGGGAGCTGGCCTAGAACGGCCCAAGCAGCCTCATTTATCCTCCCATCCCCCGCCAAAACCTGCTGGTGGCTCCGCCCCCCACCCCCTCTCGGGCGACACCCAGTCCTCGGCCCGCCTCCGCCCCCTCCCCGGCTGCACCGGCCGCCCCTCCCGAGCTCTCTTCGCGTGCGCCCTGCGCCGCGTTCGGTCTGCAGCGGGAGCCGCCGCGGCAGCCTCTCCAGCTGGCTGGTGACCAGGCGGGAGGTGGCGCGCCCGGGAGGCTGCGGGAGGGAGGGAAGGAGGGAGGGAGGGAGGGAGGCCGGGCCTCGGCTTAGCCCGGCCCCCGCCCCCCGTGGCCCTCCCGCTGGAGCAGGGCTGCCGCGCGCGCGCGCGCGCGCACACACACACACACACACACACACACACACGCCCGCCCGCGCGCACACACGCGCGCGTCCGCGCGCGCATACACACACACACACACACACACATATACACACACACAGGCACACATACGCACAGACACACGCACACACACTCGGGCTCCCTCCGGCGCGCACGCACGCAGCGCCCCAGGCAGAGCGGCGCTGCGGCCGCCTCCCCGGACGCCCGGACGCCGGAGGGCCCCGACCCCCGCGCGGCTGATGCGCCCGCGCCCACCCCGCATCTCCGCGAGGCCCGCGGGACCCCTCCCGCCGCCGCCTCCGCCGCGCCCGCCGCCCCCGGAGGAGCGGGCTGGGCGACCGCCGCCGCGCCGTTCCCCGGCCGCCCCCGAGGCCGCTCCGCCGCGGGCCCTGCCACCCGGGGGCCGCGCCCCGTTTCCGCGCCTCGGGGGCTGAGCCGAGCAAACTTCGTGGACCGGCCGACGCCTGGCTGGGACCCCGCCGCGTCCCGGCTCGCCCGGGTGGACGCAGCGCGCCCGGACCTTCGGACACCCGGCCGCCCCAACCGCTGCACCTGCTCGGCCCCCTCCCCGCTCGCTGGGGACTCCTGAGACGCCGCCACTTCGCAAACTTTTTCACCCCCCCTCGAAGGGGAACGCGGAGGGGTAAAAGGGGCAGGAGGTCCCGCGGAGCGCGTGCGGACCTGTGGTCTCCTAGCTGGGCGCCGCCTCCCCGGAGCCGGACCCGGAGGGGCGCGGGCCCCGGCGGCCGCGCTCCGGCTCCCGCTCCCGCCCCTGCTTTTCCGGCGGGAGCTGGGGGCGGGGTGCGGAGGGCAGCGAGGCCCGCGCGGTGCCCGGCGGGGCCGCCGTGCATGGCCCTGCGCAGTGGGGCGGGCTGTTTCGGCCGGGTCTGGCGCAGGGTGTCGGGGCTCCCGGACGCCTGGCCCCGGCGCTCGAGCAGCCTCCTGTGCCTGTCCGCCTTCTCGCCGGAGCCCGGGCCCGCGCCGCCCCTGCCCCGCCAGCCGCCTCGCGGTGGCGGCGGCTGTGGCGGCCCCGGCGGAGGGGGGCCCCCCCAGCCTCCCCGCCCCCCGCCTCCCCGCTGCTGCTGCTGCTGCTGCTGCCGCCGCCGCTTACAACTTGGAGGCGGCGGCGGCGGCGGCGGAGGAGGCGGCGGCGGCCGCCGGGCGCTGCAGTGGGACGCGCGCGGCTGCGAGCCTGCGGGACATGCCCCCCGCGCCGGCTCCTTGCTGGCGGCCATGAAGAGGCAGAACGTGCGGACTCTGTCCCTCATCGTCTGCACCTTCACCTACCTGCTGGTGGGCGCCGCCGTCTTCGACGCCCTCGAGTCGGACCACGAGATGCGCGAGGAGGAAAAACTCAAAGCCGAGGAGATCCGGATCAAGGGCAAGTACAACATCAGCAGCGAGGACTACCGGCAGCTGGAGCTGGTGATCCTGCAATCGGAGCCACACCGCGCTGGCGTCCAGTGGAAATTCGCCGGCTCCTTCTACTTTGCGATCACGGTCATCACCACCATAGGTAAGGGCTGGGCGCGCCGCCGCCCGGCTCCCCGCGTCCCGGGAGGAGTCCGGGGAGGCGGCTGAGCGCGCGGCGCAGGGCTGGGTGCGGGGCGCCGAGGGTTAAACGCAGCCTGTCGCCGGGGCCCCTCCCGCAGCGCCCCCTCCTCTCCGGGAGCCCCCGCCTCTCCTGCGCCTCCGCGCCGTCTCACCCCTCGCGGACCCCACCCGGTGCTCTCCTCCGCGCCGGTGTCTGGGCCGGGCGTGCGAGCCCGGAGCGAGCGTGCCGGAGCCTGGAGGGCGGAGGCGCCACTTTTGCGAAGAGAGTGGAGCGCTAAGAATAATCCCACAGCAGACACCCACCCACCCACCGCCCCGGCGCGGGCTGGGCTGCGCGGGCCTCCAAGCCTTACACTTACTACCTCTCCGGGAGTTGGAGAGGGCTGGCCTGGCACCTGCGGCGCGGAGACCGACTCAGGTGGCCGCGGACGGCTCTCGGAGCGAGGCAGGCGCTGACCCTCGCCAGCCTCCAGCCTTCTCCGAGCCCAGGTTTCAGTTTTCCTGCCTCCTGGCTCCTCTTCTTCCATACTGGAGCCTGGTCGTGCCAGGCCCCTGGGAGGAGAGGGTTTGCTCTTTGGTGATGGGGGGGCGGGGCGGTGGCAGCCTGGTGAGAGGCTCTAGGAGCGCGGCGGAGGGCCCGTGGGGGGGGGCAGGACCAGCCCACCCCCAGGCTGTGCCGGTGGGTAAGGCACGTGTGCGTATTGCCCAGAAGCCGGGGAAGTTCAGCTCCGGTCCGGGGAGAGAGTCCAGTTGGTACACCCTGGGGATTCCTGGGGGTCTGAGCCCAAAGGTGCTGCCCGTGAAGCAGCCTCTCGTGGGCACCTAGGGCAGGACCCCCACTGAGGCCAAGGGGTTCGGGCAACTTGCGTCCATCATACTTGGAGACCTGTGGGAAATAGAGCAGGTCACTTCATCCCAGTGGATTTGGGGCTGCCCTCCCCACGGCTGCAGGAGGCAGGGTGGTGTCTCTGTGGTGTGCACCTTGTCCCGGCGCGGCACCCGGCCTCTCATGGCCACCTCCTTGGACCTGTCAGGGCCACTGTATTGGCTTGGGGCCACCTCTAGTTTGCTCCCCTCCAGTTCTTTGTGCCCCTGTGCCCTGAGAAGAGGCCTCCTCTTCCCCATCCTTCTCTCCGTCCCTCCTGCCTGACTTCTCTGGATCTCCTTCTCTGATTTTCCCCTTGATATTTTTCCTTCTCTGGAAAGCTCTGTGTGCTGAAAAAACAGGATTTCTCAGTGCCATATGCAACAGGAAGCGCCAGCACAGGACGGCTTGTCTTTCCTTCTTGGTTGAAAAGAGTTTTTAGAGAGTCATCTTGTTTGAAATGTTTAATTCATTGGTGTAGGTTTTTATGTTTTCAGGAGGAAATTGTCCTTCTGTTGTCTGCGGAACCAGCTTTGCTCCTCTTGCCACACGCCCTTGGCCCAGGGGCCAAAACACAGTAAAGTCCTTCCTTTCCCACCCTGTGCTTCCAGCTCCTGAAAGGGCCAGCCAGTCATAACCATCGTTTCTGTTCTTTACACTTCCAGTGTGAGCTGTGGCCATGACACACATGCACGGGGCATCCATCCTGCGGGGCAGGGGCCTGCTTGCGGGAGAGCCAGAGAGCCGGGGATATGCCTCCAAAACTGACCACCCCTGGGGAGGGGAAGAACTCATCATTCCCTAAAGTGCCTTGAGTGATATAGACCCAAATCAGATGAAATCTGCGAGCATGCTGGCCACCAGTAGTGAAATGAGCACAGGAAACCTTTGGCTGGTCCCAAGAGTTGAACTGCAACATTGAAGAGACGGTTGGAGTTAAAATCAAACCCAGAGATGTTCCATTTACCTGATAAGGTTCTTATCGATTGCGTTTATTGATTCTGATTGGCAGTTCTGGGCATGTGCCTCTGACGGTTAGGACTCCAAAGAGAAAGGGTCAAGGCAGGGTGGCCAGGTGAAGCGTGTGGAGGGGCAGCTGATGACTGTGCTGACTTATTCCTCACTTCTTTTGTTGAGTTTCCAGCTGATTTTCCAGAAAGAAAGGGTGGAATATATGTGTAAGGCTAGGAAGAAAAGACTGTCCTAACTCAGCTGCCCTGCGGTGGAAAGATGCTGAACCTGGAGCCCGCTGACCGGGCTTGGAACCTGAGTCCTGTCAGACGGGAAGACCATGAAGGGGAGGGTGGTGTGCTGACTCCCATCCTGTTTCGCCACCTGTAGAAGGGGCGTGACACTGTAACCTCCCGCCAGGGTGACTCTGAAGGGCCAGTGGGATCCCTCGTGCCTGCAGCCTCCTGGTACAGTGCTGTGTGCACTTCGTAGGTGAGAATCCATGAATTTTGACATCAGCTGAGCCTCAGACTCTGCCCTAGGAAGCTGTTTAGCTCTGAAGAGCTCAGATTTACGGGAAACCAAGCACCTTTGTAGTTAATTCTGTTTGTTTTCTTCTTTTTTAATATAAATGCAAATTAAGGTGCTCCTAGGCCTAGACCAAAACCCAGCCCCAAGCCAGGCCCTCCAAGGAACCTCCTCCTATGGGGCAGTGATATTAATGAGTCAGGTGCATCTTCACGGGCGTTCTTCTTTTTAATCTAACCTTGAGTGGTTTCTTGAGCATGCGTGCTTCAACTTTGAGCTCGAGTCTCCAGGGTGGGGCAGGAGCCACCCTCACTCCCTCTGCTAGTGTACGCTGCTTCCCGGATGCAGTTAGTAGCGCACTCGGTGAACGGGATTTTAAGAACATATATAATTACCACTTTGCCTTGGATCTGTGGCCGCCGTTTTCGTCAGAGGCTTTGTTGGGCTCTCACACTGACCGCCACCCAGCTGTCCCGGGAGCCCAGGCACAGGCACCTTTGTCCTAAGGAGGGACGAGCACAGGTCCCACTGGCTCCAAGAAGGGAGATTCACTCCCATCGCTGCTCCAATTCTGGGTGCCATCCGTCCCCGCTCGCTGCTTCTGATGTCTGTGCCACTTGTAGCTGCCGCCCAGGAGATGGTATTGTTGCGTTCTAAATTTGGCGAGCCCGAGGCCTTCGGAACTCTCCATCATGTTCAAGATGAAAACTCCTTCTGCATCCCCTGCCGTGCCCATCTGATTAGCAGGCGGGTTGGAAACCCTCCCACCTGCCTTCCTGAGCTGTTGGTAGGAGTGGCGGCAGTCAGGAGTCCCGGCGGCGGCCAGGGGCTGTAGAGCGCCTGCTCTGAATTGCTCTGCTCAGGGCTAAGGCCTGGGTGGGAAGGAACCCCCAGCACACTGGGGCTCTTCCTACAGGAGGCGCTTGAGGCCAAAATTGTGTCCCGCCATCAGCGACTACTTCTGACAACAGCGGGAATCTCCAGACACTTCTCTTTCGACTCTAACATCTGTGTTCCAAGTAGTTACCACCTTCAGGATCATTAAAGAGGAAACTGTGCTTAGAATTCAGATCTCATTTGGAGGATCTAAGAGGACGATTTAAAAACTGGGCCTCACAGGGGAAGGAGGGAAAGAAGGGCCCTGGGTTTTGTTTTTGCTGCTGTTTGGAGGAGGAGCAGGCTGACGTCAGGCCCTTTGGGCCCGGCTGAAGGCGGGGTGGCTGCTCGAGGGCCCCGGCTCAGGAGGTGGGTCCCTGGCAGGGGGTGGGGCACAGTCCGAGAAGGTTCTGCGCTCCTGCGGGCTCCCTGCTCAAGGTCCCCCGCCCCAGCATGCGGTGGGGCACCCCCTTTTCTCGCTCATCCGCAGGACCTTGAAGAGACTTCTCACCAAGTGAAAAGCGTCTCCCATGTCCTCTTCTCGCGCTCTGGGGTGCAGGTTTCGATCCACGGTTTACACTCTCGCTGCGTTCCAGCCCCTGCCTGGCCTGTGTTGCCTCTGAGGCTCTGGGGACCGTCTAGATGACAAGATAAGGCCTGGCCTTGAGGCAGGAGGGGACCTGGAAACCCAAACAGTTGGGTGCAGTCCAGCGTGAAGCGTGGGGACAGCTAAACTCAGTTAACCCTTCCCGAGCCGCCGGCTGACAGCCCAGGGGCTGGGCTGCGGGGTCCCGGTGGGCCCTTGCCCTCCAGGACGGCGCGGCTTGCCCTCTGCCCCTCAGTGCCCCCTGCCCTCTGCACCTCCCCCAGCTCCAGCATTGTTGGTGCCATTTATTCTGCCCCTGGATGAACCGTGTCTCCTCCCAGCACCGGCGGGGCCCGCACAGAGCCCCGCACAGAGTGGTCACCTCCAGAAGGACCGAGGATGGAAGCACCACTTCTACGTACACGCACTCACGTCACCCCTGAGGCGGGAGGAGGTGTTGCCCCACTTTACAGATGGGGAAACTGAGGCCCAGAGGAGGCAGTGCTCACTGAGGTTGAGGGCCTGGAACTCTGCAGTCGGGATCTCCTTACCGCAGGCTCCAAGGATGGATTCCACCCAGGAGCCAGGGATGGGCCTGTGGAATGTTCCATCTGTGTCTTTCTGCTTCTCCCTTTACCTTCACGGTTCAGGAAACCTGCTCAGCCAGGCCCAGGTGAAGGACCCGGCCACCCAGCACACCGTGGGCTGGACGGGAGGGCTGGGGTCTCCTTGTGACTTTCAGTATGGCAGCTGGTCGGGTGCAGGAGCATGAGGTGCCGTGTTCAGCTCCTCCTCCCAGGCCTGCCCGGACCTGGCCTTGCTCGACGTGGCCCTGGCCCTCCAGCAAGCACGGCCTATTTATAGATGTCCTGGGGGAGGCAAAGGGGTGGGTTCCTTGACTCGGGGTGACCTGAGAGAGATGGCTCTCCCGAGGCGTATGAGACACCACGCTGAGGGCTCTGAGACGGCAGGGATCACTTGAGACCCCGTGTGCAGACACCTATTGCCTTCACCTGCTCTTTCCGGACGGCCTGAACTTTCATCTGCTAAGTCCGGGGAGGTCAGAGCGGGAGGTGAGCCAGGCTTCCGTGTACATCTCTTCCCCTGTGGACCTGCGTTCGCACCTGCACCCATCCATCCCCCACTCTGCCCCTCAGCCAGCCCTCCCCGCGCCTGTGTGTCAGGCTCCACACATCCCCGCATCCGTCCACTCTTCCCTCCGTGCTGTCGTTCACTTACTCATTCGCTCACTCCTCATTGCTCGGAGCACTCACTCAGCTCCATGCATCGTTCGTCTTTCCTCCGTCAGTGGGATGTTACCCAGTTCCTCCCATGGGCAGGTCAGGGTGGGCGCACGGTGGTGAGGAGGAGGGGCACGGCACCCCTGGCAGGGCTCAGTGAGTGTTAATGCCTCGATGGCGGGGGATCTTCAAGTTGTTCCAGGCTCATCTCCTTCCTGCCAAATGGTCAGCCGATCCCAGTCACTTTTAATTTTTAATTTTTAAGAAAGTAGAATGTTCGTATGGAGAAGCGCACGTGTCACAAGTGTATTGCTCAGTGATTCCGATAAACAAACCCTGCCATGCAACCAGCACTCAGATCAAGAAACAGAACATTACCAGCACCCGCGATCCTGCCTCATCAGCCAGCCTTTTCTTGAACGCCTCTAGTGACAGGGAGCTCATCACTTCACATGTGATGAAGTGTGTGTGCTTAGATGAATGTTGAGGTTATTGTGTGAAGTTCTGATCTGTGGGCTTCCATGTGGAAGGGGGTGTGTGTACTGGGGGGGGGTCTTCTCTTAAAGGGCTGGCCAGTCTCTATGGTGGTCACCTGAGGAGGGGCCAGAAGGTCTCCATTTAGAAAGTGGAACTCGGGGGCCCAGGCCCAGGAAAGGAGAGGGAACTCAGCACATAGAGTGCAGGTGAGTCTGGAGTGGGATGTGTGTGGAGTGGTCCAGGGTGGGATGGGCATGGGGAGCTAGGATGGACAGGTGGGCAGCCCCGGGCACCTGCCCCTGTGAGTCAGAACACAGAGCAGCCGCGCCAGAGGACCAGGGAAAATGCCGGAGGAGATGAATGTAACGCTGGTCCTGGCAGTGCTCTGGGAGGGAGTTAGGAGGCAAGGACCCTGGAATTCCCCGGTGGCGCCGTGGTTAAGAATCCGCCTGCCAATGCAGGGGGATCCGGGTTTGATCCCTGGTCCCGGAAGATCCCACATGCCGCGGAGCAACTAAGCCTGTGCGCCACAACTACTGAGCCTGCGCTCTAGAGCCCACGAGCCACAACTACTGAGCCCGCTAGCCACAAGTACTGAAGCCCGTGCGCCTAGAGCCCGTGCTCCGCAACAAGAGAAGCCACCGCAATGAGAAGCCCGCGCACAGCAACGAAGAGTAGCCCCCGGTCGCCGCAACTAGAGAAAGCCTGCGCGCAGCAATGAAGACCCAGTGCAGCCAAATAAAAAAAGAAGAGTCCATGCGCAGTGGAATCTGGGACGTGAGAGTCTGGTTGAGGGTCTTCCCCTCCGCCCCGGGGATATCCTCCTCCAGGCCACCCATGGGTGGGGGGCGGGGTCGGGGTCTGGTGTTCATTTCCTTAAGGGATTTTGTTCAAAGTTCCCTTCTCCTGCCTGTCCCAACTCTGGGACCTCCCGTCTGTAGAAGGTTCTCCCTTTTAAGCTGAAGGCACCCACCCTGTGGCTTACAGTTCTCCAGCAGAAGGGCTGAGTCGAGCTTGGTTCACTTCCTGTCCTGTAACCGGCTAGGGAATTTGGAGATGGCCCCAGGGCCCCTGAGTTTCTTTTGATAACGCCTTTGTAAGCCGGCAGCTCTCCTCTGAGCAGCTCTGGTGCACACGTGCGCTCTCCAGGTCGGGTCTGATCGCGCAGGGAGAGCACACGTGTGGGAGAGCAGAGAGTCACCTGCACTGGTCTGCACTGTACTTCTGTTCACGCTCCCAGTCAGTACCGCAGCGTTTCCGGGCAGCCCCCTCCCTGCATTGACACGTTTCGAGCTTCTGGCTCATGTGAACTTCTGTTATTCTCCGTCTTGGACTGGGGTGAATCCAGGCCCTGACGTTGATCTCGGAGCGCGAAACAACTATGTGCTGTGGACCCAGAGAAGAAGGGATGGTTGATGGAAAGATTTGCAGCAGGGGAAGATGAGAAAATTTAGGAGCGTCTGTGAGTGCATTGGCCCGGCTTGCCAGGACACTGTGAGATGTCTGCCCCGGGGCCCGGGAGAGACAGGGAGTCCCCAGCTGAGGACCGTCTGCTGCCCTCAGCCACCTCCGCAACCGTGCTCCTTCCTGGGGTCCTGAGCGATGACGGGCCTGGCCGGGAAACAGCTGCTCAAAGGCAGGGCTGCCCCATGCGGTGGGCTTGCCCTGAACTGCCCTCAACCTTGTCGTGTCCCCAGCCCTGGGAGGAGCCCTGGGTGGCAATGAGGTGAAGGATGGGGCCAGACCAGAGGCGGATGAGCTGTGGCTGGCGTGATGGTGCAGGTGCCCTTGGGTGGCAAGGGACGTGCCGGGCTGGGCGTGTGGAGAGCGGAGGGGGCCGGGGCCAGGCCCTACCGCTGGCCTTGGTCTTCCATCCGCAGGAGCGGGTCATGGCGCCGCTTGCCTCCAGAGCCTGAGTCCAAGGGACTTGGGGCCGGGGGCGGCAGGCAGATCACGGGGGTTCCCGTAGCCGTGGGCAGGACTGCTCACGTCTGCCTGTCCTGGAGGCCTGATCCTAGGCACGTCCCTTTAGCCTGGGGCTTTCTCATCTGTGAAATGGGGACGTAGAGCTTGGTGGCTCTCGAGCATCAGAGAACGTGCCAGAACAACCGTGAAAGGCCTCCTGTCACAGCCCTGGGGCTTTGCTGTGCTGACCGTGGTTGCCAGGTGCCTCGCACCTCCTTGCACTCCGCCGGCTCTTGGCAAATTGGAGCGTCGTCATTTGCAGCTTCCCAGCCCTGCTCTCCTGCCCCATCCTGGGGGACATCCCATCCCCTGCCTGTCTCCAGCCCCCACCCCTGCTGGGTCCCGTGGCCCTGACCCTCGTTGGGGGGCTGCCCCATGCCCACTCTGTACTGAGAGAGCAACCCCCGAGATGGAAAAGCTTCTGGCATCCAGCGGAAGGAGGCTCCCATGGTGGGATGCCAGGCTGGGGGCCTCGGGGGCTTCTGGGGCCGTGGGGTCCAACCCCGGGCAGTAGGTTTTCTCAACCCAGGCCTGTTGGGAAAATATGGCTCTCCGGGAGGCCGCCTTCCACCCTGCAGCCACGGTGACCTTTCTGAAGCCCATGCCACCATCTTCCTCTGCCACCGACACCCCTGCACCCCCAACTTCTCGGGTCAGAGCCAGGCCCACCACGCCTCGTGCAGGGTGCCCCGGGTGTGTGTGTGTGCCACAGCCTCCACAGGGGGCATCTGAGTCCCCAGGGCCGCTCAGGGCACCTGCCGGAGGCCGAGGTGCGTGCCCGGCCGTGAGAGCTGGGGAGACTTTGAGTGGTTTGGGGCCATCTTCCCGCTCGGATGAGCCTCGGGGCCACTGGGCAGGTGCAGGGCAGAGGCCTGGCCTTTTGAACTTCAGCTGTTGGTTGTAAGGGAGGACAGCAGGTTAGGGACCCGTCTTGCCAAATGAGGAGCTTCTCACTCCCACGCCTTAGATGTGTGATCTCGGTCCCCAAGGCCACCGCTAGTGACGGGCTCGTGTGAGTCTGTCAGGCACCTGGCGGGAAGAGACACCCACCTGTGAAACAGCCTTGGGCTGTCACCAGCCCTGCCAGACGTGAGGTACAGGAAGGCGAGAGGCTCCCAGCGGGCAGCATCACCAGGCCTTTGCCCGGGGCTGAGGCGTTCAGTGGTTGTCATGGCACCCAGCCCTCCGCCCTGCTGCGCCCTGCCTGCCCCTCCCGCCCTGTGGGCCCCCGAACCTCCCTCCCCCTCTCCCCACGCCCCCTGGGACACCGCTGCCGGGCAGTTCCCACCTGGGACCTTGCCCGTGCTGTCCCCTCCACCCAGCCTGGCTCACAAGATCCTGTACAGTCTCAGGATCTTGTGAGTTCGAGCATGAACTCACAAGATCCTGAGACTGTACTCGTGTGTGTCCTCTGGACGCTGGTCAGTAGGTGACAGCAGGGGCCTGCACTGTGCTAGGTCTGCTCGCATGAAAGGGGCTTGAGGGCTGGGGTCAGGCCTTTTATCCCAGTGTCCCGAGCACCTGGCACATACCGGGCCCCAGAAGGTGTTTGATGATTGACTGCCCGATGGCCCGTCAGGAACAAGATGTTGTACTCAGGGACCAAAATGCCAGTAAATGTGAAGCACGCGGCAGTGGTGTCTTTGGTCCCTGTTGGCCATTTGTTGGAGGCGTGCAGGGTGGCACACATCTGGGGTGCTGTGGGTTTCAGGGGCGGGTGAGGCCTGCTGGGAGTGAGGGGCAGAGCCTGGCGCCGGCAGCCACTTTGGGAGCTGCAGCCCTGAGCTGTCCAGGCTGGGCACAGCTGCTCCCTGGACCCTCCCCGTGTGCACGCCTGCCCCCCTTGCTGTCCCTCTCCCACACCTTCGAGCCGTGGTCTTCGTGCACAGGGGAGCTTGGTGAGGATCTCCCTGCTGACTCTTGGGGATTCCATTAGGTACTTCCATGGTGCCCACTGGCAGTGTCCCCACTTCCGTGGGCAGGAGACCGTGATTGCTCATGAACCACAGTGAGGATGCTGGCATGAGGGCGGCAAAGAGCGCGGGCTGTACGCAGGGCCCCGGCTCTGGTCACTGGGGGACCTCGGGCTGGGGCAGAGTTCTCCCCGTGCACCATTGACATTTGGGGCTGGATATCTCTTTGCAGTGGGGACCGTCCTGTGCATCGTAGGACACCGAGCAGCATCCCTGGTCTCCATCCTCTAGTTGCCAGTGGCAACCCCCCTCCCCTACCCAGTAGTGACAAATAAAAATGTCTCTAGACATTGCCAGATATCCCCCGAAGTGCAAAATGTCCCCTGGCCTGGTGACTTCTCTTCCCTGAGCCCCTTCTGCAGACTGGGAGAAAAAGCCACCTTCCGAATCATGGCCAGAGGGGGCCGAGCGGTGTGGTGTGTGCGTGTGCGCAGTCAGTGCCTGGGAGGTGGGTTCCTTCCCTCTACCTGCCCCCTCCTCCTGCCCAGAGGAGGCCTCACAGCCACATGTCGGGGGGGAGGTGACTCTGGCGTTGAGCCTTCAGGCACAGTCCCATGTGGATGGGGGGCGGGAGCCCAGGCGGGATTGGGATGAGTCGCTCAGGTGGGGCTGAGGCGAGCTCGCTCACTCCGGGCGGGTGGGGTGAGCTTGGAGGTGTTGGGGGGAACCGTAGGAGGGCGCTTGGCTTCCCCACCTCAAGCAGAAGCTCTAGGCAGCGTTGTTGTGTTGCAGGGAGCACGGAGGGTGTGGTTCCTGCTCCAGCCCAGCTGTGAGGCCCCAGGTATGTCTGGAGGCAGCTCGGTGTCCCACGGGCTGCACCTGCAGTGTCGGGGCCTTTTCTCTCTTGGACTCTGGTGGGAAATGACTGCTCGTGATGCAGGGTTGGCCTGGCTGGGCTCTAACCACGAGTCTCGTCTGGGCCCCAGGAAAGGGCCTCGCCCAGGGCTGCTGCAGGCTGTGGGGGAACGTTCCCTTTGAGTCTGGTCGTAATGAAGGGTTTCCCAGTGTGAGCGCCATTTCCGGGGAGATAATGACCTCTTTGACTGCGCCCCGAGTGCTGAGGGGCCCTGGCAGTTGGCACAATTGGTCTAGCATCTATTTGGGACAAGTGTTTAGGCCAGAGGGATTCGAACGCCGACGAAGTGGATGTCCAGTGTGTGTTGGTTCACAAAGTAGCTCCCACGTCACAGAAAAGGGGAAGTAGTGAGCCGTGGCAGAGATCGTTTTATAAAGAGGGGAGAAAAGTCCCCACCACTCCCCTGTGGTCTCATGGTCACGTGCAGGAATGGCTTTAGCTTTTCATGTTCCCACTCCTCGTTGCCCAACTGTGCTCACTGTTTTTATCCTTTCATCAGGATGAATCTGTAAGGGACTACGTTCTGCTGCCTGTAGCAGAGAACCCAGGTAACAGTGACCGGACCAAACAGCAATGAAGGAGTCTGGGGCAGGTAGATGGGCTGACAGGTGGCTCCATGATGCCTTCAGAGACCCAGGCTCCTTCTATCTTTCTGCTCAGCCGTCTTAGCTTGGCTTTAGTTCTTGGGCTGGTGCCTCATGGTTCCAAGATGGCTACCCTAACTCCAGCATCACCTCCGGCATCCTTTCCTGGCAGGAAAAAAGAACAAAAGACAAAGGCATGTATCAGCTGAGCCTGCTCCTTTCTAAACAGCTTGCCTACATGGTCCACCTAAGGACTTCTACTTACACGTCATTGGCCAGGACTTTGTCTTATGGTCAACCCTATCTGCAAGGAAGTCTGGGAAAATGTAGCGTGTTGCTTTTCAAGCCAAATGGGTTCTGAAGGTGAGGAAGGAGTGGAGATAGGTATTGGTAGGCCCCCATGGTGTCTAGGCATTTCGGAGTGTTTTTCTCTTTAAGTTTATATCAAACATTACCTTGTGTTTCTGCAGTCTTAAGGGAAATATATTTTCACAGCTCCATATCCACTAAATGAATGTATGATCATCTATTTAACCACTTCTCTATTTATAGTGTTTTAATGTGTCTTTCCTTTTTTTTTTTTTTTGCCAATTATAGGTAGTGCTTTATTGAATGTGTGTGTGTGTATATTCTGCTGGGTTATTACTTAAGGGTTTGCTGTGGCGGTGGGATTCCCAGGTCAGAGGGCACGAGCACCTGGGAGGGATGTGTGTTGTCTTGTAAACAGCAGCATATGGTGCAGGGCTTCTAGTCTCACTGCAATTTCAGCAGCCCTCAGCAATGTTGAAGACGTGTTTTGGATGTTCTTACTATTTTAGGACATTCTCTTAGCGGTGTTTATGTGGCCTGGACCAGGTCACGTGGGGCTAGAGGGCTGGTGTCCACAGCTGTGAGAACCCATCGTCATCCCAGACTCAGCTAGTCCAAGGGAGTCTTGCGGGGGCAGTTGACACCTGGAACCCACAATCTCCTGGAAACCCCGGAGCCAGGTGGAGGCAGGGGAGCCAGTGGGTCCTGGTCTGGCTCCCAGGGTCGGAGGTTTTGCCTGATCAGTCTGGTCCAGCCCGTTGGCTTGGTCACTGGAACTCTGAGCTGAGAAGCAGCTCCAGTGGGGAGGAGTGCTGTCATCGATTAGTCATGTGTGCCACGGGTATAGAATGGACAATGGCAGTATGCCTGCCATGTACTTGCTCACCCCAAGCTAGCGAAAGACATAACTTCAGAGGTGGAGGGCTTTTCCCTCAATATGCCTGGAGTGACATCTCTGTGGAGGACTCTATGGATATGGATGTGGTTTGTCCCCGCTGTTATCTCGTTCACAAAGCAGGGTCCCATCCACTACCATCTCTCATCCACATAACAACCCTGTGAAATAGGCATGCTTAGGATTAACTCTGTTATGCCAGCGAGGCCAGACACGTCCAGTGGCTTCCCAAGGTCACACAGTGGAGTTTGGGACTTGAACCCAGGTCTCCTGCCCTCAAGCCCAACATTCTCTTCTTTATACCACTGTTCACCTTCCTGGGATCATGGGTTGGATACGGGGCAGAAGACCTGCCTCGGTGATTATTATCTGACAGTCAAGAGGATTCAAAGGTCATCTGGTCCTACCCTTTCAGGATGGCATCGTTGCTTGACCCTCCAGTGACAGGGAGATCACTGCCTCACTAAATTAGTAGGGAAAGGCAGATGTGGGACTGATGTTAAAACAAAAGAAGACAAAAGGTGTCTCATCTGCTTGTCTTGGTCATGCTGACCAGAGCACCCCAGGACAAGCTTAATCTCTAGTCCCTGTCACAATAATAGAGCTATCACTCATGGGCTTTTGTTTTTCTACAGAAACCACCTCAATTAACTTCATCCTCTCAAAAACCCTATCAGATAGATATTTTCATGTATTCCCATTTTACAGATGTGGCAATGGAAGATCAGAGAGGTCAAGCAATTTTCCCAAGGTTACACAGCAAAATAATGTCAGAGTCAGGAGTTACACCCAGGCAGTCTGACTTCAGAGTCTGTGCTTGTTACTCTTTCGTTATATACTGCTTCTTTTGACCTTCTATATCAGTTAGCTAGTGACGTGTAACAAATCACCCACAAATATAGAGGCTTAAAACAATGACCATTTATTATTGCTCACAGACTGTGGCTCAGATGGGCTTGACCGCTCCAGAGCACTCAGCTGGGCAGCTTTTTTCTCATTGCTGGTCTGAAGCTGACGGGGCAGCTCTGTTCCAAGCCACTGTGTGTTTTCTTCTTGGTGATGGCAGAGGTGCAAGAGGGCAGTGAAAGCAAGTGAGGTGTCTTATGCCATGACCCTGCTACCGTGCTGTCATTTCTTCCACATACCGTTGTCTGAAGCAAGTCACTGACAAAGTCCAGAGCGTAAGGGCAGGAGATACACCTGCCCACGATGAGGCCAAGGCAGGGGTGAAGTCTACTCATCCTCCTGGCTGACCAACAGTTTGTCCACGCCCCTTGCTGAGCCTTTCCTGCTCTCCGTGCTTAGCTGCCTGGTGCAGTGGAGAGAGCATAGCTTTGGACTCTCATCTGGGTTCAAATGCTGCCCATTTCATAGCTCTAAGATGTGCCATTCTCTTATCTGTGAAGTAGACAGTGTATCATCTACCTCTGTATCAAGCTCAGGCTGCCATAACAAAGCACCATGGACTGGGTAGCTTAAACAACAGAAATTTATTTTTTTTGCAATTCTGGAGACCAGTAGTCTGAGATCAAGGTGTTGGCAGGTTTGGTTCCTCCTGAGGCCTCGCTCCTTGGCTTTGAGATGGCCACCTTCTCTCTGTGTCTTCGCGTGGTTGTCCCTCTATGGGTGTCTGTGTCCTAGTCTCTTCTTATAAGGACATCAGTCACACTGGATTAGGGCCACCCTACTGACCTCATGTTAACTTAATCACCACTTTAAATACCCCCATCTCCAAATTTGGTCCCATTCTGAGATGGGGGGTTGGGACTTCAACATATGAATTTGGGGGACACAATTCAGCCCATAGTATCTTCCTAGGACTGCTATGAGCAGAAAAATGGAAATGAAAGTACCTATCCAGGCCTGTCGTGCAGAATTGCCTCCGTAAATGTTGGTCTCTGCCCTATCACATGTAAGAGTGTGAGCGTATATCCCTACGGCCAAGGAGCTTTTGTTGCCCCGATGTATTAATTATCCTATCATTATTTTCAAAATCTCGTTATATGTTGGGTCAAAAGGCTGCCGCGGTAGAGCGGACCCAGCCTGGGATGTGTCATCAAGAGGCCCGAGCTCAAATCCCTGCTCCACCTCTTACTGGCTGGGAGACGGTGGGCAAACCCCTTCACTGGTCTCAGCCTCAGTGTCCCCATTTGTACACTACGGGTGATCCTTCAGCATGTTTTGGGGTATATGAGGTCTACTGTGCTTCTTTTAAACTTCTTTCTTAATTGGATTTTCTAACAGGTAGCATGTAGTACTTCCGTAATTAAACACACATACATACTAATGTTAAGTTTTTGGTGTGATTATTTTATTATGGTTATATATAATAAGTGAGTCCTTATCTTTTAGAGATATATACTGAAACGTTTAGAGATGAGATGAAATGTCTGGGATTTGCTTCAAAATTATCTGAATTGCAGGGGAAGTGGGTGGAGGTTTAGATGAAATGAGATTGGCCATAGGTTGTTAATTATTGAAGTTTGATTATTTGTGTTTGGGGGTTTATTATACTTCTAACCTCTACCTTAGTATATATTTGAACAAAATGTAAAGTAAAAGTGGAAGTCTCTCGTCACGGTGTAGCCCCTTAGCCCCACTTCCAGGTAACAGCTGCCAGCAGGTTGCTGTGTAGAAGAGGATGAAACAGTTGGCTCCTATGCAGGCTCTGGCCTGCTCACAAGTTTTCTTTGGCCCTTACATTGCTTGAAAATATTTTGAATTAGTTGCCAACATATATTGATCTTTCAAAAGAACCAGCTCTTGGTTTTATTATAGTATAGTAAGGTTATCTATCTTACTGATTTTTGCTTTTGTATTTATTAAATACTTATTTTACATTCTTTATTTTTATTTTTCTTTTCCACCCTTCACACACTGACAGTTTCTGTTTCTTAAATAAATGTATCAAAGGCTATACATGTTCCTCTGCATGCCACTTTGGCTATATCCCATAGGTCTCTCATTATCACTTATTTGTAAATAACTTGCAAATTAGTATTTTCTTTAATCCAAGAATTATTTGAAGTGTGTGTATGTGTTTTAAAATTATGCACACACACAGACACACACATAAAGTTAGCATAGTTGGTTACAAGCATAAGCTTTGGAGCCAGACTGCCTGGGTATTATTCTTTCTTGGCCATTTACTAACTGTGACCTTGGGCTTTTCCCATCTATAAAATTGAGGATAATGATAGTAATAATAGGAATAATAAATAATAATAATAATAGCCCTCAAGTAGTTGAGAAAATTGTTAGCTATTGCATTCCGGAAGTTTAAGAGAGCTAATGTTTACTGAGTGTTCACTATCTGTAGGCACATTTCTAAAGCATAATTTCTATATTCTAAGATTTACTATAATTTTTCTTTGTAGCTCAATGATTACTTTTTGTAGCGTTCCATGTATATTTGAAAAGAACTTATCTCTTTTTTGTGCATGAAGTTCTATATAAATCTAAGTCAAACTTGTTTGTTATGTTGTTCAAAGCCTTTTCAAGGGTTGAAACTAGTGATTATTGGCTAAATCAGCCTGCACACCTGTGCTTCTATACTGTTTTAAATGATCATTATTTTGTTAATTCTCATGCCTTTCATGGAGCACGTGCTCTGTCCAGTTTGCCACAGTCCCCACCATCATCACATCAGGTCACCTCACTCATTTACTTCAGCTGCCTAGCTCTACAGACATTTCTGCTTGTGCCCTTGCCTTATAATCATCTGATTGTCATTATTATTAGGTCTACTTTATTTTTGAAGGAGATTGTTAGTGTCTCTTTCAGTGCTTCGTCACTGTGGTTTGTCACTTTCTCCTTGTATTTCTGTCAATTTTAGTTTTATGTATTTTGAAGCTATCTGGTTAGATGCATAAAGGTTCGTGTTTCTCATTCCTTCTTGGTGTGGAGATAAGCTTGCCTTTATAAAACATGCTTTTTTTTTTATTGTGTTTGATATTTTTTGCCTTGAGTTCTTTTTTTCCTGATATTATTTCTGTTCCTGCTTTCTTTTATTAGCATTTGTTATATATGTGTGTGTGTGTGTATATATATATATACACACACACATGTTTTGAGCTTAGTTTTACCCTTTCTCTTCTAGGAAGATTTTGATATGGCTTATAACAAAATGCCTAAAAATAAGGTACAAAAGTCCAGGAATCTGGGCTGTGTTCATGTGTTTCACATATATTAACTCTCATGATGGCCATGATAGAAGTTCAAATTTACATGGAGTTTCCTAGGATAAAGGACAAAAAGAAAACATGTCAAATGTTATAACTCCTACTGTAGAGTGTTTGGCACTAAATTGCACAAGAAGGGCTCGCTGAGTAATGTGTTGGTGTCACGAACATCGATGGGGGCTGTGTTGAGATGTGGCTGACCTGGAGACAACCGGAGGACGTGGAGTTCCCAGGGGATGTCTGGGTGGAACATCTGGGGAGTGGCAGTGCTAGTCTCTGCGGTACTCTGTCCAGGGCCATCTGGGCTCCCAGTTCCTTTGATTTTCCTGCTTTGTCTTCTTTATGTGTTGTCATCTATACTCGTGTTGATCATATCTATGTTCCAGGCAGGAAGAAGAAGGGTGGGCCAAAGGTCAGAAGGGGTATGCCAGCTGAGATTGCCCTTTGAACAAAGTTTCCTGGAAGCCCCACCCAGCAACTTTCGCTTCTCCCTCATTGGCCAGGGGTGGATCCTGTGGCCACACTTAGACCAGTCATTGGAAGATGATGGAGAAGGGGGTGTGGCTGCGTGCCCGATTTCGCACATGCCTGAAGGCCTAGGGAACATGAAGCCCGGACTTCTGGGGTGGAAGGCACCTCCTGGCAGCCTGTTCAGAGGCCTTGCAGATTCCGCCTGTACACCCCTTGTACCAGGGACAGCTCTCTGAGCCCTCGGCCATGGTCAGATACCACATGTCCTGGTATGTGATCTGGTACCACGTGGTCAGCTCCGACCCCTCGGGCAGGTTTCCCTTCCCTGTCTGGGCTTTATCTCCTGAGTGCGAAGTGAGCCCGCAGACGAGGTTGGCTCTGAGGTCTCCGGTGGCTGGCGATGGAAACCCTTGGACCTGCTGCTGAAGACACAGGCCACTGGCTGCATTGTTTGGCGTCTCAGGGTGTCCTGAGAGTCCCATCGTAAAGGGATCAGAAGAGAAGATGCAGCTGAGATGGGGAATGCTGTCGGCAGGGGCTCACCTCACGTGGGAGGAGCAGGGGTGGGAGAGGTGAGCAGAGGAAGCTGCTGGCCGGCATGGTGATGCTTTCCCTGGCTGCCTTCTTCTCACGCCTGGTGTCCAGACACCTGCTCTCCACCTCTCTGGCAGGGGAGATGCTGGCAGGCCAGTGCCCTCCTCTTATGTCTTGCTGGGCCCATCAGTGACCTTTACAAGGTGGGGTGTTAAGTGCTGTTGGTACCTTTTACTCGCTTCTTCCTATCCAGTGGGCATTGGCCATCAGCCAGGACCTTGTCCTGTCACCGTCGCCTCCCCCAGCCCCTGATGCCCCTGGCTGAAGTCCTGCCTCCCACCAGACCCAGAAGACCCAGCCATCGGAAATGTTCTGGGTTTTTTCCTTTGGGTTTTGTTTTCCAGCTCAGCCTCAGTCTTTTCTGGGCACACAGAGGAGCCCTCTCTAATTTTTGGCTTGCTCTGGGGATGACCTAAGCATTTGTTTTTAAAGGGCTGGCGGGGGGCCACGGGGCATCATGCAACACTGCACTGAGACCACGTTACCCACTCGGCCTTGTCCCAATGCATGCATTTCTGAGATGGCTCAAGGCCTGTGCTGATATGCATCAAGCTGGCCACAGGCCATCAAATCAGATCGAGTCACTCCCCTGCTCCAAAGCTGTCGATGGCTCCCAGCTGCCTGCAGCGCACAGGCATTGCCCACCACGGCCCTTGGAGTCTGAGCTGTTGCCTACCACTCAGCGACATTCAGCATCGCACCCTGTGCCATGTAGACGGAGTCCCTAACCGCTAAAGACCGCTCCTCTCTGGCTGGTTAGGTGTCCCTCCTGTTGTCCCGGTAGCTCCAGCGCCCCCGCCAGCTCAGCCCCTGTCACCCCGTGTCATGCCCAGCTCCTCCCAAGTCTGACTTCGTCCCCTGCTCCCTGCCTTCCCGGCAGGGACTGAGGCATTTGTCCGCCAGTGTCTGGCACTGAGCAAGCCTTCGGAGAATGTTTGTTGAATGAATATAGGCATGGAAATGGAACAGCTTCCACAGGAGCTATATTTAATTGTTCTAGAATATTCTCCAAGTCTTTCAGAAAAGCAAATCCTTGAAAAACCACAGCCCACGAATCTGAATGGCAGGTGTTTGCACGAAGTGGTGGGTAGTGCAGTTGGGAGGGCAGCCCCGCTTTCCGTGGGAGTGGGGTTCTCCCTGCACCCCTCACCCTCCCGCCTCACTCTCGGGAGCCTGCTGAGTTTGCTGTTTTTCCTCCAAATCCCAGGGTACCTGCAGGGCCTGGTCTGGTTCCCTTGGGGTTGCCGGGAGCTTTTGTATGAGCAGGCCATGGGAAGGAAGAGGGCCCTCCTTCGTCCACCTGAGGCTGGGCCACTTTTCCAGGTGGCTTGAGCCCCGAGTGCAGCTCTGACCACGGGTCAGGCAAGCTGCCAGTCAGTTAAATAAATTTCTCCACAGCGTCACTCTGTGCACTGGTCCACGTGCAGACCTCTCTAAGTAGGGTGCTGGGTCTAGGCGTCCACTGCAGGTGGCCAGTGCCCCACCCCCTGACGTAGGATCGACCCACCGCCGGCCTCACCACGGAAGCCTCTGGGACTCTAGTACCTTCCAGCAAAGGGAGCAGTCAGCCTGCTGTCCCCTGTGCTGTGGGGTGAGCTTCCTAAAGCCTGTGGCCCTTGTCCCGCCCCCAAACCCTCAGGGGCTCTGGGAAGTCTGCAGGGTCAAGTCCAAACCTCGGAGATGTGTGGACCTCCCCCCACGACTCTGCCCATCTCTGCCAGCATCCTCTCTCCTTCACACTGTGGTCTGTGCCTCCTGCTTCCCACCTTTGCTCATGCTGGTCCCTCTGGCCCACATCCTTCTAGGCTGCCCTGCTGTCTCTTCATCCAGTGTGCACGCGTGAAGCAGCTTGTTAGTGAGAGGAGCCCTGCTCCGTGGTGAGAACCACTGTGGACTCAGGCTTTGTCGATGCTTGTCCTGGCCTTTCTCTTGAGCAGCTCAGTGTTTTCATATGTAAAATGGGTAGACCAGTGGCTGCTTCTGAGAGGTTTTCTGAGAATTAAGAGAAAGTGGGTAAAGTGCTTGGCCTGGTACCTGGCATGTGGTCCGTAATGGATGGACAGTGGATGCTGTGATGTTGATGTGCTGGACCCTGCCAGATGCGGTTGGCTCAGAGGTGAATGAAACAGACACGAAAGCCACATGTCTGCTCCGAGAGATAGTTGTTAAACAAGTGAAGACACAAATCTGAAGCTCCACGTCGTGGGATGTGCTGTGAAGGGCAAGAAGTGGGTGCTGGGGACTAAACTCCGATTAGGTGGTCAGGGGCAGCGTCCCCCGGAAGTGCCGTTTAAACTGAGACTTGACGTAGGGAGAAGTTACTTGCCCAGGACGAGGGAACAGCGTGGCATGTGCAAAGGCCCTGTGGCAGGAGAGGGACTGAAAGAAGGCTGGGGATGAGGCCAGAGCAAGTGCCCTGGGCTGGGTGGGTGGGGCCTGGGAGAGTTGAGGGAGGTGGCAGAGCTCTGGAATTGGAGAATTGGGCCAGTGGGGCTCAAATCCTTAACCATTTACTAGTGTGTGGCTTTCTTGCCCATGTTACTTAACCTCTGTGCCCTCGTTTTCTCAACTCCAGAGTAGGGGTCGTGAGTGTCAACCTCAAAGCGCTGTGTGTAGATTCAGAGAGAGAGTACAAGTGCCAAGCCCGGCACACAGTGAGAGCTCACCTAACTTCCAGACACTCCCTCGGCTAAATAAACCACTGCATGCACTTGAGTGCAAGGGGTTGCAAGGTGCACTTGAGAAAGACCTCTGGCTGCAGGGGAAGGGTGGGCTGCAGGGTGTGGAGGGGAGAGGGGGGAGTGGTGGGATGCAGCCTTCATGCCTTCTGGGTGCAGAGGGAGGCTCTGGGTGGGGTGGTAGCCTCAGGGAAGGGGAGAGGCAGACCTGAGATGCTGAAGTCACAGGAGGGCAGCTTCCTCCATGGGAAGGATCCCTCCCTTCTGCCCCTCCCCCAGCCCCAGGACTGTCCCCGAAGTGGCCCTCAGTGCTGTCCAACTCTAGCCCCTTGCAGGTATGCAGGGCCCAGCTGGCCTCAGGAGCTGCCACTGGAGGCCCTGGACGAGGCCCTTGCTCTGATTCCTGAGGCCAGTGAAGCAGGAGGTCAGGGTGGGCAGCTGAAGGGGAAGGCTCCTTCCTGAAGCTGGGACCTGCCCTGTCCCCTGTGACACCCCTGCAGGATTGGGCACTGGAACTTCCGGTCCCTCCACCTCTGCCGCTGCTGACCCAGTCCAGGTCAGGAGGCTGCACTTGGCTGGCCCTGGGCAGAGGCTGTGCCAGCCGGAAGAGTCTCTGCCAGCTCCCGCTGCCCTCGGGCATGACTCCCCAAGTCCCCGCAGGCATGGGTGGGCCCAGGTGGCTCGGAGGACAGGACCTAGGAGCTGGCCCCCAGGCCCCCAGGCCATGTGCCCCAGGCTCACCTCACCCCGCCGGGGTCACTGCATCACTTGGTGAATATTAACAGCTGTGACGTGACTCGAAGCGAGGCTGAGAAAGAGCCTCCGGCTGCAGGCGAAGTGTGGGTTCCAGGGCCAGAGCGGAGGTGGGAAGGTAGTGGGGCTGCGGCCTCTGTCCTTGTTTCATCCTTGTCCCCACGTCCTAACTCAGTACTTGCTTATTAACGAGTGAGTCCGCTTGGAGTCCTGCTCTGCCCCCAGGTGTGGAGCTGCTTCCCGGCTCTGGCTTCAATCTCCCCTTCTGTGAAGGAGGAAACTGGGCGTCTCTGAAAAGACCTGGGTTCAGATCCTGACCTGTGCCCTCACAGGCTGTGTGACCTTGGGCGAGTTCGTTAACCTCTCTGAGCAGTTTTCGCATCTGTAAAATGGGACTGCCAGTGTGAGGACTAATGGAGAAAAGGCTGGTGCGTGGTAAGCTCTTGGTGACTTTGGCTGGTTCCTGCTAACAATCCCTCAGTCTTATCCAGGCATGTGTGTACCCAGAGATCCTGGGTTGAATGATTGCTACCTGTGTCAGTGAGGAATGGGTTGAGTTCTTGTAAGTCTTGTAAAAATCTGACCACAGCAGCTTAACCAGTTTGGGATTTTCCCTAGAACAGGAAGTTTGGGTGTCAGCAGGCCAGCTCCTTGGGGAAGTCATCAAGGACCCAGGCCCTTCTGGCCCCCTGCGCCCCCATCTTAGGGAGCAGCTTTTATTTGCCATCCCTCATCCTGCCTCCTCGGTGGGAAGAAGGGGAGGAGTGAAGGCGGGTGTCCGTTGGGGCTGCCCTTGTGTATCGGGGACCCGGGCTCCCCCAGAGCCCTGCCTGGCAGGCGCTTCCACTGTCACTGGGCAGATCAGGGGCCCGTGCCCACCCCTGGTGTTTCTAGCTGGGCCCATGGCTGTTCCAAGTAAAACTGGGGTTCTCTCAGTGGGGAAAAAGTGGGTACAGTATGGAGCGGCCAGCCCACGTGCAGGCCCCAAATTGAATGCTTATTACTCTGAAATGGGCTTAAAAAGAAAAGACCTGCAACTGCGTCAGGGGTAGTCTTTCAGGTCAGTGTAGACCCGGGCCTCTGCAGTAGCCGCTGCGTCTCTGCCGCTGTGTGACTGTGACGCGGGGTGTAGCCGTGCCCCGTGAGGGAGGGTGCAGCTTTCTTGCCCGCTTAATGCCTGGGGAGAGGCCGTTCATTGCTGCATCTTAGAGCAAGGCCCTGGGTCCAGAACGGGAGCCCATATGTCCCTAAAGGCCCAGAGATGGCCCTCAGCCTGGCCACGAAGCCCCCAAGCCAGCAGGCCCCAGACTCCCAAAGGGAATAGTGTCTGTGTGGCGTTGGAAGTGGCCGTGCAGCTGAACCAGTGACCTTGCCAACAGCAGGCTCGGACGCCCGTGCGGACACCAGAGGACATCCCAGGTGTGTGAGGGCCCTGCTCCCCGGAACCTCATCCCAGCGGAGCTGGAGGCCCCCGTGGAAGGGCCAAGCTGGCTGCGGACTAAGATCCAGACACACTTTGAAGTGATGTGGAGAGGGGTGTCCGGAGAGCCCGGGTGAGCACGGGGCAGCGGTTCCAGAGGGACAGAGACCTGGGGGCTCTCAGCCCACAGAGGGGAGGGGGGCTTAAATTCTGAATCCAAGAGGGGAGGCCCGAGAGGCATACCTGCCAGGAGAGGCCTCTCCGCGACCCTGTGGAATCCTTCCACCTGAAAGAGGGGGGCCCACACTTGGGCGGAATCCTGCTTCCAGAACTTCCCAGGAGTTGTTGCGGCCCTGCAGAGCCTGGGGAGGAAGGTTGGGCTCTTGAGTCCAGGAGGCTCCAGGCCAAGCAGGGGGGCAGCTGGGCGGCCCTGGGCTGGCCAGGGCTCTGGGCCTCCGGGCTGGGGTGCCAGGTACTGCGCTGGACTTCGGAGCATCCCGCTTCTTTCTCTTCTTGTCAAGGGTTCCGACCCACTTTTCCGCCTTTGCTGAGTGCTCAGTGTTTAGAGGAATTATGTTCTCTCTTGACCCTGAGCTGTCTCTTGGGGTTTGAACAAACCAGCAGGCCAGGCGGGCTGGGTGATGAACGCTTCTTGGCATTTGGGGTCAGACTAGCCTGCAGGACAAATGCTGTGCACAGAGCCACAGGCCCTGGGGTTAGGCAGGCCTGCTCGTGAGCCCAGCGCTGTCTCTCCTCCCCGGCGTGACTCAGTGTCTCGGCCTCGGTTTCCCCATCTGCCACATGGGGTTTGCACACCCAGAGGTGACAGGGAAAGCATCTGACACCCGGCACAGCTGCTGCAGGGCCCGCTGCCCAGCATCAGCCTTCAGCTGGTAGATATGAGGGATAGGGCAGTGGGGTACAGGATGGCACGTGAGGGGGTGGCTGTCTCCCAGCTGGTGGGGAGAATGGCGGTGTTTCAGCAACGTGGGCTCCCTGTGTTGGTGAGAAGTGCTAGTGACATGTGCGCCCACCTTGCAAGGGATGGTGGCGTCTGTGAGGCACCTCGTGTGCGGAGTGCGGTGTCCCTTTTGGTTCCCTTCGGTCTCCGGGCCCCTGGGATAGGTTCCTCCTTCTCAAGCCCAAGTAGGCTCCTGGGCAGGGAGGCCCACTCTCGCGGGCCACCGTCCCTCTCTGATGCCTCACTTCCGCTCAGCTGGGGGACAGTGTCTGTCCCTCTTGATTCCTTTGCCCTGAGTGCCCGGAATTTGCACTCAGCTGAGCTGGGGGTGAGCAGCTCATGAGGGCAGCCCTGGGGACGATTGACCCTCGGGCCAGACTGTCACGGCCTGGATGTGTGTCCTCAGCAGGAGGTGGGGCCGGAGGGGGGACAAACGTGATGCTGGCCTGCGTCTGGGGGAAGCATGTACATTCCGGGGCCCCACGGCCTGGCTTTTATCCAGTTCTTGCAACCTGCCTGCCATGGGCCGTGGACAAGTGACTTACCTCGGTTTGGGGAAGGAGAAAGTGAACATGTACTTGGGAAGAGCTTAGGACGGTGCCTGACATGGGGCTGATCCATAGTCATTGCTTATGCTTGGAGAATCAGGCACAAGCTAAGACTGGAAGGCCCTCTGGGAACAAACTTCTCATTTTCCAGGTGATCCTATCCTGAGGAATTCTGGTGTCTTCATCAGGCAAAATTTATGATTGCCGACTCTGTACCAGCCCCAGCTAGGGAAACGGAAATGAGGAAGTGACAGGTTGTACCTCGGTCATAGACCAGGGTGGGAGACAGACAAGAACCTGGCTAGTGGTGGTGCAGAGGACCAAGGGCCAGGAGGGGGCTTGAGGAGGGAGCCACCACTGGACATCTTTGTTGTTGGAGAGGAGTTGGGGCTGTGTATTCGTCAGCATAGGCTGACTGCTATAACAGACACTCCCACGTCCCAGTGACTTAGCACAATACAAGTTTATTTTGCTCAAGTTAATGCAGGTTAGAGACTCTGCTCCACTAGGTCACTCAGGGCCCCAGGCTTCTTCCATCTTGTGGCTGTGCCTTCTTCTAGGTCCTTGGAGTGCTCTCTGTTCAGCTAGCCAATGGGGAAAGACAGCTTGGAGGTGTGTGCAGAGACAGACCTGGAATTGGTGTGTTTCATGCCTGCCCACATCCCATTGGCCAGCACACAGTCATGTGGTCCTGCCTAGCTGCAAAGAAGTCTGGGAGATGTAGTCCAGCTGTGTGCCCGGGAGGAAGTGTGTGAGGTTTGCCAGGTTTGGCGAACACCAGTGGGTCTGTCCCAAGAGGCTTCTGGGAGATGCTAAGGCTGGCCCGGGCTGTGGAAGATGCCTGGGAGTGGGGAGGGTAGACAGGCCCTCCAGGCAGGGGGGCAGCTTGGGTGAGGGCTGAGAGAGCCCAGCACATCTGGGGGAGACAGGAAGCCCAGGGGATGGGGTGCGTGGAAAGGCGTGCAGGGGATCATGGGATGTCTCCCCTCATCCCCGAGTCCCTGAGGGTTTTGGTGTTCGTTTCCAGTTGAGGCACTGCCTGTGCCCCGAGCAGGCCCCACCGTGAACATTATTACCTCATTCAGTCCTGCCGTCTCTGGTCCCTTTGGGGCTGGTGGACACCCAGGGCTCCGGGACATGAAGTCATTTTCCTATAGCTCACTCAGACAAGTAGCGTGGAGCCAGGATTCGAATCCCAGTGTGTCTGACTCCGCGGCCAGTGCTATTTCTGGTGCTCCACACCGCATCTGTGTCACCGGGCCAGGAGTGCATGCGGGCACCCAGCTTGGGGAAGCCTCTGGGCTGACATGCCAGGGGACATGGCCCTTGGGTGTGGCTTTCAGGGAAGCACGTTCTGTGCACAGGGGCCTCTGAAGGCCCCACCCTGTGCTGAATCCCCATCTGCTGCTTGGCCTCAGGGCCACCAGGTGTCTGAGCTCTTGTGACCCTGACTGCATGGGTCCCGTCACAGTGTCGTTATTCCCATGAACATGTCGGCGAAGGAGGAGGGCCTCAAGCAGAGCAGAAGTGGGGGAGGGAGGCCGTCTGGCCGGGTGGGGGGATGGCACAGGTTTCTGGGCGGAGCTGGGCCCTGGGGCATGAGGTCCTGGGTTCGAGTCCTGGCTCCCTGCTCCATAGCTGTGTGCTTTGTACGAGAAAGCGCGTCAGGCTCCTCATCTGTGAAATGGGAGTGCCGGGTCCCCTGCCTCACAGACATAGTACTGGGGGCACTGCTGTTTGTCTACCTGGCCCTGGCACCCTGTCTTGGTCAGTTCAGTGACCATAACAAAATGCCTCAAGCTGGGTGGCTTAAACAACAGAAATTCATTTCTCACAGCTCTGGAGGCTGGAAAGTCTGAGATCAAGGTGCCAGCCTGGTTGGGTGAGGGCCCCCTTCCTGGTTGGCAGATGGTCGCCTCCTCGCTATATCCTTCTGTGTTGGAGAGAGAGAGCTCTGGTCCCTTCCTCTTCCTATAAGGACATGAATCCCATCATGGGGCTCCACCCCCATGACCCCATCTATAATCAGTTACCTCCCAAAGGCCCCACCTCCAAATACCATTGCATTGGGTGTTAGGGCTTCAACATATGGACGTTGGGGAGACACAAACATTCAGTACATAACACACCCCAAACGGGCTGTGGGAAACAAGCTTGGGGTTTTGTCTCCCTGGTGGGTACGGTGGTCTAGAGCTGGAAGGATCCAAAGACAGGCCAGACAGCCGAGGCGGCAGGGAGGGCAGAGCTGCCTTGGGCTGGAGCAGTGGGGTCCAGCTTTGGGAGGAGGGCGCCCCAAATCCGGCCTTGGAGGAAGCCGGGGCACTGGGTAGGCTGTGCACTCAGTGTAATGCTGGAATGGGTTCTCTTCTCTCTGTGGGACCCTGAGGTCCCACCACCGCAGAAGGAAATGGGAGGCTGGGCCGCCTCCTGGGTGGTATCTTCACCACCTGCAGAGGTGTTTAGCCCACTGTCTCAAACGTGGACGGCTGGCGTTTCGCTTGTCTCCACGAGTTCTCTCTCCAGCCTGTGTTTGCCAGCTCTGTTGCCCTGGTGAGCTCCTGAAGCTCTCGTAACCCGACTGTCCCCACCTGAAAAGTGGGCTACTGGCGTTTAGCAGGTCAGATTATCAGGGCTGTCAAGTGAGATATTGACTGTCGAGGTGATCGGTGGAATGTTTGGCGTCCCCGCTGCTCACCTGGCATCGGCCAGGTCCAGCTAAGGTGCCCCCCCTGATTGTTGGCACAGGTCTGGCGGGGTTTTCTTTCTTCTTTGTAGCAGCTTTATTGAGATATACAGTTCATAGACCGTACAATTTCCTCATTCAAGGTGTACAATTCCATGGTTTTCAGCATATTTACAGATTGTGCAACTGTCCACGGTCACTTTTAGAGCCATTCATCGCCTCAAAAAGAAACCCTGTGCCCTTTAACCATCACGCCGTCCCCCTTCCACCAGCTCGAAGCAAGCGCTGATCGCCTTGCTGCCTCTTTCAGGCAAGGCTTTGAGCTCGTGTCTGCTGGGTGTTGGTTTGGCTGCTCAGGGGGGATTAGGTCCTGAAGCCGAGGACCCAGGGCTTCCTCGCTGTCACTCTCTGGGCCCACACCCCATTCTGCAGGGGTTGAGGCGGGGACTCTGTGGCTGGACCCATGGCTGTTTGTTTATTTCTCCCCCTTGTCGTGTCCCCCTGCTGGACTGGCCGCTGCCCACCTCACCCACCCTGTGGGGCCTGGCACCTTGCCTCGCGGGAGGTGATGCTGGGGAGCTGGGCTCGGGGGAGCTGTGAAGGCCCTGCAGGCTTGGGCAGCGTCTCTGTGGCCCGTCCCAGTCCACACGTTCTAGGCTGTTGCTGGAGCCCCAAGCTCCTAACTCACCATGTCCCTGGAGAAGACACAGGACTGGAAAGGGGGCCGGGCCCTCTGCCCCCGAGGTGTGCCGTGTCCAGGAGCGCCTGAGCCCACCTGCCCCATGGCCATACTCCTCCGGAGGCAGCCCTCAGGCGTGGGGCAGTTGCCATGGGAATTGTGTATTGGGATCTATTTTGAGACCATCTTGTAGCATGATTTTTATTACTGCCTGGTGTTGGCTGTTGGTTTTTCTCTGTTTTTCCCAAGTGAGCGGGTTTTGACCGGCCAGTAGGTTGGGCCGGGTTTGTTTCTGGCTGCGGCATTGCCCAGAGCACAGTCTGAGCAATTAGTAACAGGGGGGCAGGGGCCTTGCGAGGACCCCCTTCAGAGGACGCGACGTGGCGTCCCTCCCCCAGCCTCTGGCCAGCCGGGGCATCAGTGGGCGGGGCCCGTGCCGTGTGGGACAGATGAGGAGCCCAGGAGGGAGTCACTCCCGGGCTCTGGGAATTCGATGAGAGGCTGGGGGTGAGGGACTGGCTATGGCCGGTACCGTGATGAGTGGCTGACGTTCACGGGAGCTCCAGCTGCGGCCTGGCCTGATGCGGGGTCTCGCCCACTGCTGGCTCCCGGGGCCCCCGGCCTCCCCCGCATGGCATTCGTCGTGCATCAGAGCTTGAACTGTGAGCTGAGAGTGTATTCCCTCAACGTCTGCCTCTCCCACTGGGCTGCAGGCCCCAAGGGGAAAGCCAGGGGCCGTGCTCCTCCCGCCATCCCCGCGGTGCGCCTAGCACAAGGGAACCATGAATAAATACTTGTGAATAAGAGAATGGATGTAAGCAAGAGGCCTCAGGAAGAGGCTCGATGCTGTCCAAGCCTCTTGCCTGCGGGAGCTTCTGGTGGCATGTCACCTCCCCTGGGCAGGCTGTGGGGTCCTGCCGTTGGGGCTACAGAGCAAAGACGTGAGGACGTCGGCCAGAAGGGGTCCGGGAGGGTGACCCCTAGGAGGGATGAGCCAGGAAAGGGAGGGAGGGAGGTGCTGACCGTGGAGAGCCTGTCTTTGGGGTCAGGCCACCTGGAGCCCAGACGTTCTCTGCACATGGGCTCTCTTTGCTGCCTCTGGTTCCAGGAGGGGCCTGGCAGGTGACCTGCCTGCATGCATGCAGGCCAGCTGCTGCTCTTATCTGGATATTCTCTTACTGATGTTGTGATTAAAGCAGACATGGATCCAGGAAGGAAGCCCATGGGATGAGCAGGGGACACTCCCACTCCTGCTCCACGTGGCTGGGTGGGGGCCGGGGTCAAGGTGATGCGGCCACAGAGCCCCTGCTCGGTGATGGGGACGTCCCCGGGGCCATCATCCAGTCCCGGAGCTGGGAAGACTCTCAGTGGGAGGTCAGGCCGCCCAAACGTGTCCTGTTGCGGTGTTTCTAACTTTAAAAAGCAAAACATTATAATCAGGTCAGCAATACATGATCATTGTAAGCAACGTTAGAAAGTACAGGTGAGGAAGAAGATCTGATTTCCTACCCACTGAATCTACGGTTTCTAGTGTATTTGTCCACACTTTTCAAATACATATACAGCCGGCATGTGTTTCCTGTTCGTATTCTTATTTTTATTTATTTTGCAAGAAAACAGGATTGTACTACACTTACTTTCCTGGACCTTTGGTGTTTGCCATTTAGTGTATCCAGAACCTACTCTCATGGACATAAGTATAATAGTGGACATCTCTAGCCCTGCTTTAATGGTCCATCTGTGCGGTGGAATCTTTTTTTTAACATCTTCATTGGAGTATAATTGCTTTACAATGGTGTGTTCATTTCTGCTTTATAACAAAGTGAATCAGTTATACATATACATATGTTCCCATATCTCTTCCCTCTTGCATCTCCCTCCCTCCCACCCTCCCTATCCCACCCCTCTAGGTGGTCACAAAGCACCGAGCTGATCTCCCTGTGCTATGCGGTTGCTTCCCACTAGCTAGCTATTTTACATTTGGTAGTGTATATATGTCCATGCCACTCTCTCACTTTGTCACAGCTTACCCTTCCCCCTCCCCATATCCTCAAGTCCATTCTCTAGTAGGTCTGTGTCTTTATTCCTGTCTTGCCACTAGGTTCTTCATGACCTTTTTTTTTTTTTCCTTAGATTCCATATATATGTGTTAGCATACTGTACTTGTTTTTCTCTTTCTGACTTACTTCTGTATGACAGACTCTAACTCCATCCACCTCACTACAAATAACTCAGTTTCATTTCTTTTTTGTGCGGTGGAATCGTAACAAGCCATAATGAACTGCTCTCCGGTCTTGGAGATTCAGATCCTTTCAAGTTTTGCTGCTATAAGGAACGCTGTGATGACTGTCTTGTTCACAGCCCTTTGTACACTTGTCCAATTGTCCCCTTAGGATGCAGTCCTGTGAGTACAATTGCAGTGTCGTCATCTACAACCCACTCTGCTCCATCCTCACAAAAGCTGCCTGGGTTGTGAAGGTGGAGCCCGTGCTGGGGGGTCCTTGCTGGAGGGCGTGGATGGCGGCTGACGTGGGGGGCTCTGCACTGTGCGGGACGCCCCTCCCCCTCCCCTGGAGCTGCTAAGCCCTCTTCGCTTACACGGCAGTTATGCATGTGACCAAGAGCCTCGGGCTTCTCACCTTTGCAACGGCGATAACGCGGTTCACCTCTCTGCATCTTCCTGTAGGTGAAATCTCATGGTACTGGGTCCCTCGTGGTGTCGGGCACTGGCCTTTCTAAGGAAATGTGTGGATGGTGCCTCTGGCCGGGTGGCATCTGGGTCTTCATTCTCTCCATCCCTGGGCAGGGCGAGGTCACAGGAGAGCCGCACACGTCAGCAGGACCTACCCGGGAGTGAATCACTTCACCCTCTGGGGCCCGTGGTGTTTGGGATCGATTTTACAAAGGGACAGGATTTTGTAGGGATGACAGAACGGGGGTGGGCATGAACGGGGGGGAGCCAGCGTCCTCCTCTGCCACTTTCAGGGCCCCTTGAGTCTCCTGCAGGTTGTTTAGGGAGGAGAGGAAATGGGGTCCAGGTGAGTGATTGGCGTAATAGCTAAAAAACAGTTCCGACGTGGTGGGTCAGAGGTGTCAGACTGAGGGATGTGGTGTGTCTGGGGTCTCTGAACAGCCCCGCTTCGGGAGGGGTTGGTGGGCTGGGGGTTGTCCTGACAAAGGCTTCGTCCGTTAGCCTAGCGATTCCCGAAGAGGAGAAGGGCGTCGAGGCAGGTGGGATGTGTCCTGCAGGCGGCAGGGCTCTGTGGCTCCCACGCTCCCTCGGCCTCCCCAGCCCGTGGCTGGCGGCCCTCCACGTGATCCCGCCCCCCTCGTGAGCCTGTCTTTGGGTCCTACCTTGCCCAGAACCCAGGAAGGGGGCTCTGGGCACCAGTGGACGTTCTTGTGCCTGAGAGGGCAGTTCAGCTGTGATTTTGGGGGCCAGAACTGTTTTCAGTTGATGCCAGTTGCAGCCCTGCCTTGGGGAAGGGGTGTAAGGCAGCTTCGAGGCGATGCTGGGAGGAGGCCAGGGACCCGGGCCCGCGTCGCCTGCCTCGGTCGGTCTGCGTGCTGCTGCCCCTTGGCCCCTGACTGAATCCTTGTCCCGCTCAGGTCACGGTGCCAGGGAGGCCACCAGGAGGGCTGCAGTCAGAGACGCAGAGGGACGTTGAGGGCCATGGCGGAGGTGCTTGCGTTGGCTCCGGGCAGGGGGATGAGCGGGGAGGGGCCGTGAAGGGTCCCCAAGGGAGTGGTTTCCCTGAGCAGCTGCTCACAGGTCGCCTGGGCCTTGGTGAAAAATCCTTTTAATGGAGGTTCCGGAATGGAGCCAGTGTCTCAGGATCCAAGCAGGTGGAGCGCAGGCTGAATTTGGTCGCGTTGTCTCCCTGGATGACACCTCCAGAGCTGTCTGGGCCTCCTGGCTCCCTTCGGGGCTGTGGAGCCGGAGAGGTGACGTTAGGATCGTGCTCAGGGCCCCATGGCCATTGACTCCCGCCCGGCGCCACCTGCCACCCTCGTGATCCAGAGATGGTGCCGTCCCCACGCCCCCTACCCCAGCCCAGGCTCCTGAGGAGGAACCCGGTGGCCCAGGCGGCTGCCGCGGGTTTGCATCGGGACCGCCTCGGCTGGTGCATTGTCCAGCGGGTGTGTGTGGCCCATCAGCCTGGCACAGGCATGGGTGGTGGGACGTGATGGGCAGGAGGGCTGCCGGCCCCGCGGGGCCTCTTTGTTTTATCCATAGGTCCGGGCTGGCGTGGGGAGAGCCAGGGTCTGAGTGCTGGCTGGTCTCGGCCACCCCCTGGCTGGGTGGCCTTGTGGGCAGGACCCTCTGTGGGTCCTCGGTGTTGTCTGCAGGGAACGGAAGGGCCAGCCGGTGCCTCGTGAGACTGCAGGCTGAGAGGGGTGAGGGACACGTTTTACCCTGTGGCCCACCGCCTGCCCGCCCGCGCCCCGCTCTCCTGGAAAACTGACAGTTCCGTGAAGCAGGCAGGACGGTGCCACCCAAGCTGCGCTGGGTGCTTCTGGTCCTGCCTCTCTCTCCCTTCCCTCCCCGTCTCCCCCCTCCTCTCCCTGCCCCTCTCATCTCTTCTGTCTCTTCATTTCTTTTCCATGATCAGAAAAAGATGAGGATCACAGCCGCGAAATCGGTTCTCCGTCCACTGCCGTCGTCTGTGGGTCTCTGGTACAGGCTCTGCTGGGCCAGGCCTCTCCCCGCCCTGCCCCTCTCCCCTTCTGGATGCCCACGGAGACCCCAGCAGAACTGGGAAGACATCCTAAAGATGGGACCTTTATTAGTTTATTTTTTTAAGTCAGTGGACACTCCCTAGGGGCAGCGTCCGAAGACAGCAGGCTCTCTCCAGGGTCCTGGCCTTGACTTTGGAGTCAGGCTGCTCTGAACGCTTAGCACAGAACCTTGGACGAGCCCCTTGGCCTTGGAGGCCTCCGCTTTTCCCAGTTGTGGGGTGTGTACGGCGGCCCCGGCCTCTGGGGTCCTGGCCAGGATTCAGAGAGAGGACACACGTCCCACACGGGGTACAGTGCGGCCCTCGTTCTGGGAGCTTCCATCACCCTTGGCTGGGCTCCTGCCCCACCTCTGGCCTCTGACTCCGCCCCTGTAGGACGGAGAGCCGAGTCCTAGTGAGAGGCTGCACAGCCGGACCCCAGCCGTGTCTCCTCGCCTGCCGCCTCTGGAGCAGAGGTATTAAGTGCCTGACCCGTTGGAGACCTTCCAGAAGCTGCAGCGTGTTGCTGGTGTGGACCCGTTGCGCAGAGGTGTTTTAAGGTTTGGCGGTTGGTGTTCCGTCGGTGGACGCTTCCCCCTCTGCTGTAGATTCATCGTGTCTGAAAGTCCTCCGTCTCTGCATCAGCAGTGCGGGAACCATCGCGTGCCGGGTGTGTGCTGTGTTCTCTCTCATGTCGCAGGGCTGCTTGTGGAACGTAGGCCGGGGGCCTGACTCCCACCTCACTCAGGCGCCTCTGCGGCTGTGCGGCCTTGGCCCGAGCCAGGCCATGCGTCCCCACTGGGCCCTCGACCACCGAGCCATCGGGTGCTGGGCGGGTGGGTGTTGCGCCAGCCTCAGATGCAGCCACAGTGATGCTGCCGTGGATGGAGGTGGGGGGCCTTTGCTCAAGGGCGAGACCCAGCCCTCCAGGCCAGGGCAAGGCCACGGGCATCAATGCCCAAGGAGGCACGTGGCTGAAGGTCAAAAAACAGCTGGGGGAAACCTAAGTGGGAAGAAATAAAAACCACACTGCATGTTGGTGAAGAGGTGGTGGGCTTTCAGGTATCAGATACAGTTTGATGTGGATCTGGACTTTTCTGTGGAGCCTTTTCAGACAGCAGGCATTTGAGCACCTGCTGTATGCAATGCTGCTGTGGCTCAGAGCACAGACTCGGGCCGGCTGCCAGGTTCAAGGGCTGGCTGTGCCGCTCATCGGCCTCCAGAGCTGGCTGATGAATGGGGCCTCCCTTGCATCAGTTTCCTCATCTGTAAAATGGGATGATCCAGCTTGTAGAGATTGCCAGCGAGGAGCTGACCCATTCAAACCTGCCAACACCCAAGAGGTAGGTACTCATGTGTATATATTTATTTCGCACTTCATAGAAAGGGCATATAGCAGGGCTTAAGATACTATTGCATATTGTTTTAACCACCCTGCACAACAGGCTTTATTGCCATTTTACAGGTAGGGAAACCAAGGCTCAGGAATATTAGGAACTTGCCTCTGGTCACCCAGGCAGTACTTGGTAAAAGCAGGATTTGCACCTCTATTCCTATTAGTCACTGTTATTGGCCCCCAGTTTTCTCTGCTCTAGACTAGGGATGCCTAACTGCCACACGATGCACGGCTGGTAGCCGGGTAGCTGGGATCAGATCCCAGATGGGTCCCCGGTTCTTCCCTTGCAAGATTCAGCTTTGGGTTACGACCACTTAGTGCATCCCAGGTGTGGTGGTGATGGAGTAGAACGTGGGCATTGATGAGCTTAGCTCTGATGAGATGGGGTAGAGCCGAGATCCTCCCACTTGGCTGCGCTCAGTGTTGTCTGGGGCCAGCAGCGCTGGCCTCACTGGCAGCTGGGCGGACAGGTGAGTCTCAGCCAGACCTTCGGCATCCAAGGCTGCCTTCTGATGAGACCCCCCCCACGCCCGCCGCCAGGGGACTGTGCACGTTCAAGTTTGAGAAGCCTGGTCTGGATGGCGGGCTGGGGGTCATCCTGCCTCGGCTGTTCTGGAGTGCATCTTGGGGCAGTGCCCCTCACCCCCCTTTGCGCCTCCTCGTCCCATTTCACAAGAGGGGAAGTTGTTAGGGGAGGGGTGGGGGGAAGGAGCCAAGCTCCAGAGGACCACCTGTGAAATGTTCCAGGCGGGGTGGGCACCTGGCAGTTGCAGAATAAATGTGCCCCTCACCCAGAAACGTCCACACACCTGTGACTATGTTACCTTGCACAGCAGGGAGAATTAAGGCAGCAGGTGGAGCCGAGGTTGCTAGCCAGCTGACCCTGAGATGGGAGAGTGTCCCGGATTGTCCAGGGCCCAGGGTAATCACAGGGTCCTTGAAAGAGCGAGACAGAGGCCCAGAGTCACAGACGGCACGTCGTGATGTGAGCAGAGGTGAGAGAGGGAGAGATGGGAAGAGGCTTGGAAAGTGGAGGAAGGGGCCATGGCATCCGACAGCCTCCAGAAGGAGTGCAGTCCTGCTGATGCCTTGGCTTTAGTCTAATGAGACACAGTTCAGCATCTGACCTCTCAAACTGCAAACAAACAAATTTGTGCTGTTTTAAGCCACCAAGTTTGTGGCAATCCGTTATAGCCACCGTAAGAAGCCGATACACAGAGCAGATGTCGTCCTGATTACTTTTTTGTTGTTGTTGTTTTTTAAATTTTATTGAAGTATAGTTGATTTACAGTGTTGTGTTAATTTCTGCTGTTCAAAGTGATTCAGTTATACATATATATATTCTTTTTCATATTGTTTTCCATTATGGTTTATCCCAGAATATTGACTATAGTTCCCTGCGCTATACAGTAGGACCTTGCTGTTTATCCATTCTCTATATAATAGTTTGCGTCGGCCTGAGTACTTTGTGTAGAACTGTGCTGGTACTGGGGTCTGCCCATCCTTGTTTTGGGAAGGAAACATCCTCCAAATCCCTCAGGTAGAACTGCCGAAGACCCCTGGGCGTGGGGAGGCGGGGGCCAGCCTGGTGAGAAGCTGGGGGCAGGGGAGCTTCCTTTTAAACTCCTTACACTGAGGGGTCACCCCACCCACACTAGCTCCCAACCTATTGCCGTGGCGCCCCATCCCTGTGGTCCACTCCCGGCCTGAGGTTGGTCCCCTGGCCCCCTCTCCTCCCACTGCGCCAGCAAGGCTGTGCCCAGCCGTGTCCGGCTCAGCGTAGGCCCTCGTGAGATATTGAGTTGCTGGAACAATGGTGCCCAGTTACGGCCACCCGGGCTTGACCCTTCCTCAAGGCCAGGAGCAGCTGGGTGAGCAGGGGTTGGGGTGAGGGGGGGGCACTGGCCGAGGCCTTAAGCCAGATGTGTGCACACAGCCCCCTGGGCCTGCCTTGGTTGGAGACTCAGGGTAAGGCCATCCCTGACCGAGTGCCTGTCTCACCCAGCCACGCCTGTGCCTTTGGCCCCTCTGAGTCCTCCTCCTGCCTTCACTTGCTGAGCCCTGGGCAGGGAGGGGGGACCACCGGCCTCCCCACTCGCCCCTTCCTGCCCGCAGTGGAAACTCAGGAGCCAAGGGACTGGGGGAGGCCCCGGGCCAGCCTGAAGAGGGGAGGACACCAGACAGGCCACAGGGCGTGGGACAGCTCCGTGGTCCGGAGCCCCAGCAGTGGGGAGAGAGGGGGCTCAGAGCACGGCAGGCCCTGGGCCGGCGCTGGAGGAGGGCAAAGCCGCCCGCCCAGGCCAGCACTGTCCAGTCCTGAGCCCCTGGTAGCCTCAGCTGGGATACTCCAGACGCTGTGTCCACCCTGCCACTTGGGCAGTGAGGAATTATAAGGCGATTGTCATGGCAACGGGGAAGCAGGGTGGGGCGGGCTCCCAGAGGGCTGGAGTCTGCGGGCTCAGCCTGCCTGGGCAGTGGGGCCCAGGCCTCAGTCCCAAGGAAGACCTGGGGAGCTCTGAGCCTCAGTTTCCCCATGAAGGAAAGCGGCTGTGCCTACGTCTGGGGGCGCCCGGCAGGCCTGGGTGCTGAGGCAGCAGCCTGGTGGGGGCACTTCTGCTGAGCCCTGGTTCTGCAGAGAGCAAGTCTAACTTCTGTGTGCCTCAGTTTTCTTATCTGCAAAATGGGAGTGCTGTTAGCAGTCATCCTCATAATTGCCCCACCTGGTGCCTCCAGCAGCTCCCGCCTTGCCCGGGTGTTGGCTCCTCCGTCCTTCCAGTCGTTCAGGCTAGAAACCTCGGCTCCGTTCAACCCAACACCCAGGCTTGTGGCCTACCTGCAGAAGCGACCCAGCATCCAGCCCTCCTCCTGTCACCTTGGCCACACCCTGGACAGGCCACTGACGCTAGCCTGGCCTCCCCTCACCCTGCAGCTGCCCCGCTGGCCCTTCCATCCCCCACACCACAGCTAGACTGAGGGAGATCCGCTAAAGATGGGGTCTGATTGCATGGTTCCGGCTTTCATTTGGAAGGAGATGGAAACTTCTGGAAGGTTTGAGTCAAGTCCTCACAGTGGACCACAAAGCCTTAGGTCCCCTGCCCCACCTTGTACTAACCCCAGGAAGCAGGAGGAGAGCAGGAATTCGGTCACCCTGCTCCCTGGCACTTCATCTTTCTCCAGCAGAGATGCTGTCCCCTTGGACACCTCTACGTCCTCTGAGATCTGCTCAAAGCCCACCTGGCTGCCTGGCCGTGCTCTCTCCTAGCCCTGACACCCCTCCTGCGTTATCACCTGTGCCCTGGCCCTGCCTCACTCCGTCTCACAAACTAAATGGTCACCTCCCCTCCTCAGGGAGCTTACATTCCAGTGGGAGAGAGGCTGTCCCCAACTCACTGTCCTCAGTGGCTAGAACAGGGCTGGCACATAGTAGGAGCTCAGGGCATGTTTGTGGCATGAGTGGTCCCCGCTGTGTGGCTGGAGGCCCAGGCGTGGCTGGTGCTGTGTCGTCCACCGCCCTTGGCCCTGGCTCTGCCACGTTCTAAGTGGGGCCCCAGGAAAGTTATTTGGAGCTGAGCATTTTCATTGTATTTCTACCAAAGATGCATGGAAGGTGCTGGTGCTTGTTGGGAGCTGGGGGTTGAGGATGCCCCCCCCCGGTAGTGGGGCAACAATGGGGGTTTTGAAGCTGAGGGAACTGGGCTCCTTTTACTGACTGGCTCTGAGACCTCCTTAGGCAGATGGCTTGACCTCTCTAAGCCTTAGTTTTTCCATCTGGAATATGGGGATGGTCATAGACACAGAAAGTCTCAAAGCAGCCTGGGTGCGAGCGACTGTCTCGCGCGCTAAGCCCCTTAATGGCAAGCAGCATGTATCATTGATAATCAATAAATGTCTGTTAACTGAATGAAAAATATATCCAATATGTAGGTTTTACCCAGTCATTTTTGTGCTTTATATGAAGGAGTTGGGTCATAATAGCCCCATTCTTCCTTGTCAGCTGTTATTACCGAGTGATTGCTACCTGCGATTTGGCGGTCTAAGTGCTTTTTAGCGATTCTCACATTTCATCAATATAATAATATTACAGAGAGGCTAAGGCTCAGTTTTATTGCTAACACTAGCACCTTCGGAAATGTGTTACTCGCCCAGGGTCACATAAAAATAAATAAAACCGCTCTGACCAGCTATTTGATCCAGTAGGTAATATTGATACATTTCCATAGTTCAGATATTAAGCCAAGATACGAAGGTGTTCATTGAAATAACTCACTCCCATCCTGTTTTTTTCATCCCATCTGCATCTGTTTTTCCATGTTCTTACTAGTAAAGTAGGAATCATTTTTATTAATATCTTGTGTTTCTGATGGAGACACAAACATCTATTATTATCCCCCCTTTCTTACACAGAAGGCAGCATCTCTATCACTGTTCTGTCTCTTGCTTTCTCATAACAATAAATCCCAGAGATCTTTGCATACCAGTACGTAACTTCCTCTTTCTTTTTTTTTTTTTTTTTGACATAGGCATAGTATTCCATTGTGCGAATGTACCAGAATTCAGTGAGGCCTCTACTAATTGATGTTCTATTCCTGATAGAAAAGGACTGGAAACAACTCGTGAATGAATAACTTTGTACCAACGTCATTTCATACGTGTGCAGGTGTACCTTGAGGATAAATGTGCAGAAGTGGAATTGCAAATGCGTTTGTAAACTTGGTAGATGTAGAAATTCCCCTCCATGGGGTTGTACTATTGTGCCTGCCCACCAGCAACCTATTAGTGGGAGATGGTAGTTTGGTGTAGCTTGAGCGTGAGGTTGAGTATCTTTTCCTATGTTGAGTGGTTATTTGTGTTTTTTTTTTTCCTCAGGAAATTGTCTGTTCACGTCATTTGCCCAGACTCTCAGTTTTGACCCCCCAGGTTCAAATTCCAGCTCTCCAGAACTTGAGAAGAAATAGGGGAATAATAATAAAAAGAGGAGGGGGAACCTTTGAGAAACAGGCCCCCAGGGAAGGAACCCACCCTCTCCCCTTGCTGATGACTTGGCCACTGCTGTTGGATAGGCAGCAGGCGGGTGCCTCGAACCTGGCACCAGGGTCAGGTCTGTGCTTCCAGGGGCTTGGGGCCCAGTGCCAGAGGGTAGGACAGGGCAGCATTCTCCATTTTTAATCCATGTGCCTGAGGCAGAGAGCAAAGAGGAGAGAAACCCAGCCTGTGCCCTCAATCCTAGGCATGAGCTTTGCTTCAGAAATTTGAAGGGGACCCCTGGGACCAGTAAGGAAAACCTAGCCTGCAGCTGTGTCCCTAGGAGGCGGGGGGCCTTGGGCCAGTCCCCTATGACAGTCAGGGCCCCCATCCACATGGGGTGCCTTGGGGCACAGGCACTTTCTGGCCTGTGAACTCATTTGGTACCCACAGGGCCCCCAGTGGCTTTCCACGTGCTGTTCCTCCCCCCCCCCCCCCCGCCCCGGGAATGCCTCCCTCGGTAACTTGCCCTGCCTCAGTATTTTAATTTTTACTTTCAAATCACTTCTGATCTTGTCCCCTCGGGAAGCTTCCCAGGGCCGCCCCCTCCACAACCCCCCAGAGAACATTAGTTCTCTCCACGCTGTGTTATCCTCTGAACTTGGGGGTATCAGCACCTCGGACAGCGCCCGAGTCAGTGGGAACCTAGGGAGCTGGTCCAGGGCCCTGACAAGCCTGGGACTCTGCGGGGAGACGGAAGCTAAGTCACGCAGAGCTCCTGGAACACGGCCTTGCTAGCCGTGACCATGCCATCAGCTCCGCTTGGCAGGTGGGAGAAGGGCTGTGCTCGCAGACGCACTTGCCCCCTTCTCCTGCGGTGGACGGCAGGGAACTCATTCCCAGGCTCCCTTGCGCTCTGGTCTGGGGGATTTTCGCCCAGGGCAGGCAGCGGCAGAAGTTCAAACGGCAGGGTGATGAGAGGGTGCACACTGCACCCTCCCTTCCCCCGCATCCCTGGCAGCGGCTCCAGCTCCTGGTGGAGAGTGCCATGGCTCCTGCTCTGGCCAATGACCTGACCCTGGCCTGCCTGCTCTCACTGCCCAAGCCTGGTGGCAGCTTCTGGTCCCCACTCTCGGCTGCTTCAGCTTTCTTGTCACCCCCATGACTGGGTGGAATTCCCTCTGTTCTAAATTTTTCAAGTGGGTCCTCGTTTCCTGGTTAGACTCCTAAGTGGATTACACTCAGAGAGGCTCAGCGACCTGCCTAAGGTCACACAGCAGGTTAGGCACACCAGGATGCCTGAGTTCAGTCCTAGCTCAAACCAGCGCCTGCCTTTCCGCTGCTCAGTGCAGCCTGGCTTCCCTGGGAACACAAGGGCAGGCTTCCTGGAGGTGGTGACGTTGGAGCTGAGCCCTGGGGAGGAGCAGGACTTAGTCGGGAGGACCTAGCAGGATGGAGATGGCTGTTCCTTGGAGGACACAGCACGTGCAGTGGAGTGGAGGGGCAAGGTGGTGGGTTTAGAATGGATCCCGAGGCCAGGAAGGCTGCCGGAAGATGGGGCTGGAAGGGGGAAGCACAGGCTGTGCAGGGGTGGATCGGGGTGGGGTAGACCCCTGGCGCTGGGTGGTCGAGCAGGGCTAGGGCATGATCTGATTTGTGTTGGAGAGGACTGCTCTGGCCACTGGATGGTCCATCCCTTGTGCCAGGGACGGGGAGGCCATGAGGAGGTTGTGGCCTGTGTCCAGGTGAGAGATGATGGTGGCCTGTACCTGGCCAGTGCGTGGAGCCCAAGAGAAGCGACGGGTCTGGGAGAGGCTCATGATCATTCAGGAAGTCTCTGCGGCGGTAGACGGAGCACTGTGTGAGTTTGAGCCCCTCCAAGGTTTGGCTTAAAGGAGGAAGTAATCAACTGTTTCCGGGGAGGTGAGCGCAAGGAGGCTGGAGGCTTCCTGGAGGAGAGGCCATCTGACAAGGCTCCGTGCACCCAGCCACTTGTTTGTCTGTGTGCTCCTCGGGGCTGGGAGCCCCTTGGGGAGAACCGGCCTGAGATGGTGAGGGAGAAGTCAGTGTGGTCCCACCTGAGATGACGGTGGGGGGGAAGCATACCAAGGAGAATGGGGAAGGGTGCTTTGGGCAGGAGGAACAGCATGGGCGGAGGTCCAGAGGTGAGAACGTGCTTGTTGCCTCTGGACAGCAGGAGTGGCAGGGAGGTGTGCGCTGGAGGAGGCTGGAAGGTCAGGGTCTGGGGCCGAGCCACTTCCAGCTCCCCTCTCAGGCTGCTCCCATTTTGCTTCCTGCGCTCTTGAGGGCCAGGCTGGCGGCGGGGAGAGCTGACAGCTGCCTCTTGGCTCAGATCAGAGCCCCAGTGGCGTTCATTCACCTGCACCTGGGGGCATCAGCGGCCCCTGACCTTGGCTCCTCCGAACCTCCCTCACTGTGCCTGTGAGAAGAGTGGAGCAGAGGGGCCCTGAGTCACCTGAGTGTCCACCGAGCCATGTGGCTCATTGCCCATCAGAGGGCGGCCCTAGCTCTTTATCTGATTTGAACCTCACTCCACCTCCCTCCCAGGGTTCTTGTTCCCATTACACAGATGAGGAAGCTGAGGCTAACAAGGCTCCAGGAAGTTTCCCAAGGTCCCCCCAGCGTTGCTCTGCCTTTCATTTGCTGTAGGTTGAAATCCTCTTTTGAATCCTGTCTTCTCCTCCAGGAAGCTCTCACTGACTACCTTGCGTTGGCCTGCCACATCTGCTTTCTCCCCTCTGACTCTTTGGCAGAGCCCCTGGATGAGGAGGCTCAGGGTGTGGGGGAAGCAGGCTGGTGGAGTTAGCCACACCTGCTTGTGAGAGTTTAAGCAGTTACTTCCCTTCTCTGGGCCTCAGTTTACTTGTATGAGAAATGGGGGTCACAGTGCCTTCCTGGAAGGGTGGACTGGGGATTCTCCACGTCGTGACACCACAGCACAGGGCTTGACGCCAGTCAGCTCCCTGCTTCCCTTCTGGACCTGGTGGGAGTCCAGCCTCTCCTGCCCCTTCCCTCCCCCATCCCCAGCTCAGGGCTCTAGAAAATCTGCCTAGTCAGGTTTGAATGAGGGAGAGCCAGCCAGCCAGCGTGTCTGGGTGGCGAGAGAGGCTATTTTGGGAACGAGCGGGGAAGGAGTGTTTTGTTTTGTTTGCTCCTTGTGATTACAAGAGGTGGCAGAGTTCTGCCTCTCCTCCCCTGGACACCAAGTGAGGGCTGAGCAAGGGACGGGGAAGGGGAGGAGGGCATGGCTCTCAGCGAGATGGACTGTCAGACTTCCTGACAACTGGAGGCCACATGGGTCTGCAGCCTAGCCCCCGTCACTTGTCACTGTCATCTTGTCCCCAAGCAGTGTCTGAGAGAAAAGGAGTGGAGGAGGGGAGGGTTGAGAAAGCAGGGAACTCAGATCCTGCTACACCAGAGTTTTGTTTCCAGCTCTGCCATCTGCTCGTGCGTCCACCCATCCACCCACTGACCTGTCCATTTGCAACCAACCGTCCTCTTACCCATTCACCCCTCCACCCATTTATCTACCCCCCCATTCATCCCCCAACCATGCACCCACCCATCCATCCATTTGTCCATATGAACCATCTATTCATTGAAACAGTTATCCATCCATCCATCCATCCATCCATCCATCCATCCATCCATCCATCCATCTATCCAATCACCCACCCATCTATCCATCCATCTATCCATCTATCCATCCATCTATCCATCCATCCATCCATCCATCCATCCATCCATCCACCCACCTATCCAATCACCCACCCATCTATCCATCCATCCATTCATCCATCCATCCATCCATCCATCCACCTATCCAATCATCCATCCATCCATCCATCCACCCATCCATCCACTCACGCACCCATCCATCCATCCATCCATCCACCCATCCATCCACTCACGCATCCATCCATCCATCCATCCATCCATCCATCCATCCATCCATCCATCCATCCATCTATCCAATCACCCACCCATCCATCCATCCATCCATCCATCCATCCATCCATCCATCCATCCACCTATCCAGTCATCCATCCATCCATCCATCCACCCATCCATCCATCCATCCATCCACCCCCCACCCATCCATCCTTTTTCAGCAGATACCACAGGTGCTCCATAAATCTGTGCTTTGTCTTGTACAAGGCTCCAGGATAGAATGGTAAACAAGACACACTATTGCCACCCGCCTTCCCCACTAGAGGCCATGATTAAACAACTAACCTGGCATTTAGTGCTTATCTTTCTGGACCTTACAGTATCCCGAGGGGTCTGGAAGATTTGAACCAGGTACTGTGTGAGGGAACCACTGGGGGCCAAACTGAAAGGCTCCTGGAGGGATGGTGTCCCGGCTTCGACCCAGGCAGAGTCCAGGTGTCTGCCCAGCACACTCAGCTGAGCGGGGAGCCAGCGAGGCCCCGAGGTGGGAGGGGCTTGTTGTCAGGGAGCCAGAGGGTCTGCAGCTCAGCGAGGGAGAGGGGGAGGGGCCCTGAGGGCTGGAGAGTGTCTGTCTGGCTGGCCATCTGATATAGTCCATGGCACACCTGGACGGGCCTGGACACATGGGCACACGCTCTGAGGCCAGCTTCCTATTCAGAAACTGTCTTCTTTGATCAGGCAGAGCTGTCCCCAGATGAAGGGGGCTGGGGCAGCTGGACACTGGGGCACCCAAGCGATTTGGTGCCTTATGTTTTACAAGTAAGTCTTAAAAACCCTCCCCTGGTTTCCCTGGCTATATAAGCTGAAAATTCAGATAAACCTCAGCTATTCCTAGGTTATGCTTGGACTTAGAGTTTTCTTTTTCTTAAATGAAATCGTCTTCCTCTTTCTCATCAGGTGTGTTAACCTGGAAAGCTCTGTTCCTGAGAAAATTGAGTGGACAAGGCCTTGGGCATGGGGCTCAGCGTCCTGGCACTGGATTGCTGTGTGGGCACTGACTTGCTGTGTGGCCTTCGAGCACTCGCTTGCCCACTCTGGGCCTCCACTTCCTCCTGGCTAAAAGGAACGTGGGGATCAGAGCCTGCCACTTCTGCTCTGAGGCTCTGGGGTTGGGGGACTTGGGGGCCGTGAGGCCTTGGGCAGCATGGAGCAGACATTCTCGGGAGGGTGCTGCCAAGAGCTGAGCTGGGCTGGCGTGGGGAGGAGTGAGCTTGTGGGCCTCTGGACAGTGTGGAAGACGGATTCTTTCTGAGCCGATAATACCGCCTTGTGTTTGTAGAGTGATTTATGGATTTTGAAAGCACTTTCCCTTGTGTCATCTGAGTTGAGTTTTGAGTGTGTGCCGAACAAGTGTTTGCATGTAGTGGACAAGGGGAAGCCGGGCCCTGCGGGGCCCTGGGGATGGCTCTGCCCCCAGGGGCTCACATTCCCATGGGGGCCCCAGGCCCACCCCAGAAATCTCTGGAGAGAGCAGGAGGAAGGGTAAGTCTCTGGTGGAGGGTTCTGAGTGTGGACCACCAGAACGATGGACCCTGAGATTGGAAGGAGGGTCATCTGCGGGGAGAGGGGCAGGGGGACTAGATCAGGCAGGGTCTCGGGGTGGGAGACCTCAATTTGATTCAAAGCAAATATGACACCAAGAAAGCAGACATTTCAGGTACTCTTTTTATTATGCTAAGGTAAATCCAGTGTGTATAAAGTATGTCCAAACATTTTTTATTCCTGGCCAGGTATTTGTGATCTCTTATAATAAAATACTTTTTAGAAGAGTGGTCTCAGCTACTTGGAAACGGGTCTGGGATCAGAGGCCGACAGGGCTGGTGGCTTGTGTGATGGTTCTGCATCGCTTCCTGCAGCGAACACTGGGCGGCAGGGCACAGGCAGGCCAGCGCTTCTGCACCCCCATCGGCCACACGTGGAAGGAGGGCCCCTGCGTAGCCCCCAGGGAGCAGCCGCAAACTGCCATCACGGCCCACAGCGCACCATCCCCGGCCCCCAAGATGCCAAGTTCTGACTCCAGGAGGGAGAGTGAGGCCGCAGCCGGGGTTGGGAGCCCCTGCCTGGTCTTGGCGGCTTTGAACTCAGAGGGACCCTGGGCTGCTGCCAGCCGGGAACCAGGTGTCAGGGGCGCCCAGAGCATGCCACCTGCTGACGGGTGCTCCCGGCAGCCAGCGGCTGACAGCGCTTGGCTGCACAGCGCTTGGTGTATTTATGGACCCATAAAATATTAAATAATCATCACGCAGCACTTTTTCTCCTGAAAGCTCTTTAGGGTGCATATTTCCCCTATCTGGAAAGCAGAACAAATAACCATTTAATTAACCCCCAGCTCCCGGCACGAGAATCGTGCCTTTGGAGGACTCCAGGGCCAGCAGCCTCCACCTCTTCCCGCCCCTCACCTGATGAATATCAGAGGAAGCCTCCCCCCAGCTTTTTACAGGGAGGGGTGCTGATGCAGGCAGCAGGCCAGTGGCAGGACAGGGGCTTGAACCCTGAGCCCCTGGGACAGCCAAGGGACCAGGTAGGGAGGGCGGTTCTCCCAAATCGGCCACCCCACCTGCATGTGGTCAGCTCGCCACGCCCAGGTTGCTCAGGTGTTGGTCCTTAAATGCATTTAAGTGGAGAAGCGTTTTTCTCACAAACGAGGACCCAGAGCCCTGGAGCCGTCGTGGGCTGAGAAGTGCGTGTCGGGCTTGAAGCCAGGCGAGCTGTGGATGACTCCAACGTGGTGGTGCCTTCGGAAAATCAGGTCTGAAGCATCCTGTGTGTCTGATCCTGGGTGGTTTTGTCGCCGGTCTACTGGGAGGGCTCAGCGCCATGTGGAACCTCTGCTGTGGGTGTTTTTCATCTGCTGGCCACTAGCCTGTGCCCGCCTATCCTACCATTTCATTTAATTTTGCAAAAAGCTGGGATCATGTTACCCAGGTCACAGGGGGTTGAGAGTGAGGACATTTGAGACTCAAACTGGTGACATGGGGGGTTCACAAGATGGGGAGGTTCAGGCATAGAACGGATTTTAGGTGCTTTGGTTGGGGATCTGAGGGCTCAGGTGATGCTGTCAGAGCTAAGAGAGGAGCCCAGGTGTTTCTCTGTGAGGGGGGAGGATGCAGAGGGTGAGTGGGGCTCAAACTGCAGCCTTAGCCGGAGCGGAGACAGCATCCTTACATGCGACGCCAGGGAAAGACTCGGGCCGAGGGTGGGATGGGGCTGTGCTTGGAAGCCCCCCCGCCCCAGGACCACAGACTGGGTGTGTGTGTATGGTGGGGTGTTGATCCTGGAGGTGGACCAGATGCCTGCGTCTCTGACTGTGTGGTCGTTGGTGCCCGTTGATAGGGGCTGAGATGCGATTGCAGATGGTCCCGCATTCACACCCCCTCCAGGCCTCCCTGTGGCTCCAGCCCCTCCTCGAACGTTTGGTGAACTGCTCACGGGTCATCCAGCCTTGGCCTTGTAGCCAGGAAGAAGTGGAATGGAATTTAAAACGCATTCTCTTGACCCGCAGCCTAATCCAGAGATTCTGGAACTCTCGATATTAGTAGGAGCGGAGGTTCTTGTGGTTGGCTGGGGCTCCAAGGCCCCCACCCAGCATCACTTGCGAGGGGCGAGGGGCTGGGGGAGTCTCGGTGAGTCTCCGGGCCCAGCCCGTTGAGGGCTGATGGGAGGCTGCTTCCTTTCTCCCCTGCGACAGCACCAGCTATGGCAGGGCTGCACCCCTCATTGGGTGCAGGCCACCTCACCCACATCTTGGGCAGAGCGTTGCCTTTCCCACGGACTTCTGGTTGTTGAAATTCACTCTGGGCCAGTTGCAAACTTTCAGTCTGTATCCGGTCCGAAGCCAGTCCCTTCCTGCTATGGTCGGATGGCAAGGACCTGAGGTGGGGAGGGGACGTGGGTCCTCTGTTCACCCTCCTTCCCCTCCCTCCGGGGGGTCGCCTCTCAGTGGGGAGGACAGGGAGGAGGAGGGGGGGAGAGCAGCCACAAGCACCAGGGTGGGCACAGGGGCACCTCGGCTCAGCCCCTTCCCCTGTCCTAAGGCAGCATCTGCCTCCACTGCCCACCCTCGGGCTCTTTGGTGCCCTGTTAACAATCATAATAAGCACTGAATTAACCAGTGGTGTGTGTGCCAGGCTGCTTCAGGGTTCACGGTGAGACTTGAGGCTGGGCTGGTGGGGGGTAGTTACTGGTACTCATAGAGCTGCCACGGGGGTGACATGATTAACCAAAGGTGCCCCACCTTTGCCCTCAACAGTCTACGCTTCACACAGTAGCCAGAATGATCCACTGAAAACTGAACTCAGATTCAGGACGCTGGAGCTTATTCTGGGTGAAATGAGAAGCCGTGGGGAGTTTTGCGCCAAGCTCCTCCCATGGCCTCGGGACCTTAATTTGCCTGGGTTGGCTGCTTCTGCCCCAGGGCCTTTGTACATGCCGTTCTCTCCACCCCTCAGGTATCTGCCTGGCTTGCTCTCTCACTGCCTTTCGTAAGATGAAATAGAGGGGCCCTCCCCACACTGCCTCTTCCCCCAGTGAACAGAGAGTTTCCTCTCAGTTTCTTTGGATCCTCCGTTCTGGTGGGGAGACTTTGTTTACTGCCTCTCTGTCAGTGCTGCTTTGTTCTCTCCTGTATCCCCAGATCTTAGAACATGCTAGGTGCTCAGTGAATATTCTCTTAATGAGTGATTGAGGCAGAGAGGTTAAGTAATTTGTCCAGGGTCACACAGCTGAGAAGTGGAAGGGCTGGGATTGGAAGCCAGGCAGCGCAGCCCTGGAACCAGACCCCAGTTGCCTTGCAGGTGCTGGGGAGCCATCAAAGGTACTTGAGCAGGGGGTGCCCCCTTGGGCACAGTGCAGGAGGAGGATGGGGAGTGGGAGTTCGACCAGGGTGGGATGCAGAGTCCACGGCAGGAACCCAGGGAGCGTGGCATGTGTGTGGGACATGTTGGGGAGTGGATTTGGCCTACCCTGTGACTCTGTTTTTGCTCAGCCCACCCTCTTTCTACACCCACGATGTCCACTTGCCGCCAACCCCCAAATCCAACAGCGAGTTCATCACAGGCCTCCTGCGCCCCCAGCGCCAGCGTTTGCATAATTAAACACGCGCTTCTGACACGCCACTCTGGCCAATTTTCCAGATCGTGTCTACTTGAAAATCCTGTCATTTTCCACCAGCTGAGTTACAGTGAAAAAGGAGAATTTAACCGGAGTGCATCCATCTTCAGTGCAAGTGAGCAATTGGACCCCGTCTGCAGGTGAAGGGCCTGAAATCTGGGGTGTGGAAGGAAAGAGAACACTTCCTGGAGGGCAAACAGCAGCTCAGCCATCTTTGATTATTTTGGGGGGGACATTTCACAGAAGTGAATTATGAAAACCCATGGAAAGAATTCTTTAGGCTTCGGGAGGCTCCTTCCCTCTTATAGGCAGATGACTTCCTGCCACGGGGGAGACGTGAGGTGGAGATTGAAACTGGGAAAGATGGGCGGGGCAGCAGCAGCCCCCAGCCCAGTCCCCAGGACGGAGCTCCGGGCAGTGGGGCAGCCCGTGGGGCGTCTGTCTCTCCCATCCACCCGTAGCCCGGGGAGTGGCTCCCTGGGGGCAGGCGCCCTGTCCTTACCTGTCTGCAGGCCAGCATGTGCTTTTCACTGGTTAACCCCGTTTGTACCAGGCTCTGGGTTGAAACACGGCTGCTCTGGATGGGCTGATGCCAGCGGGTGTTTATGGTCACTAGCTGGTGACGGCGAGTTCCTGAATTTGTGTGCTGAGCTAGTGGCCGCCCCCTTGGTGGGGGGAGGGTGTAGGAGGCAGGAGCCCCAAGTCGGGGTCGATACTGCAGCCGCTACCATCTTGAGTCGGGCTTGTGTAGCCCCCATCTCCAATTAAGGTAAAATACATCCCATAAAATCAGTAATTGTCAAGTGTACAGTTCAGTGGCATTTGGTACATTCAGTGTTGTGTAATGTAACCATCACCTCTATCTGGTTCCAAAACATTTTCATCCTCCCAAAAGGACACCCCGTACCCGTTAAACACTAACTCTCCATCCCCACTCCTCCCAGCTCTCAAAACCATCAGACGGGCATAACTTGTTTTACTGTGCTTCGCAGATACTGGTTGTTGCATATTGAAGGTTTGTGACAACCCTGCATCAGGCAAGTCTATTGGTGCTATTTTTTCCAACAGCATTGGCTCACTTCGTGTCTCTGTCACATTTCGGTAATTCTCATAATATTTCAATCGTTTTCATTATTGTTATATTTGTTACAGTGATCTGTGATCAGCGATCTTTGGCGTTTCTATGATAACTGAGCATTTTTTTTTTTTGCAACAAAGTATTTTATTTTTATTTTTTTAAAATACCTTTGGTTTTTTTTTTTTTTTAGTAATTTAATTAAATTAATTAATTTATTTTTTGGCTGAATTGGGTCTTCACTGCTGCACGCGGGCTTTCTCTGGTTGTGGCGAGCGGCAGCTACTCTTCGTTGCAGTGCACGGGCTCTAGGTGCGCAGGCTTCAGTCATTGTGGCCCGTGGGCTCAGTAGTTGTGGCTCGCAGGCTCTAGAGTGCAGGCTCAGTAGTTGTGGCGCACAGGCTTAGTTGCTCTGCGGCATGTGGGATCTTCCCGGACCAGGGCTCGAACCCGTGTCCCCTGCATTGGCAGGCGGATTCTTAACCACTGTGCCACTGGGGAAGTCCAACAAAGTATTTTAAAATTAAGGTACGTCCATTTTGTTAGACATAATGCGATTGCACACTTAATAGATGACAGTATAATATAAACATAACTCTTACATGCACTGGGAAACCAAAAAGTTCATGTGACTGGCTTTATTGCCATATTTGCTTTGTTATGGTGGTCTGGAACCCAACCCACAGTCTCTCTGAGGTGTGCCTGTCATCTGCTTTCTGTTCCTATGGCTTTGCCTATTCTGGATATTTCGTGGAATCATCTAGTGCGAAGTCTTTTGTGTCTGGCCCCTTTCCCTCAGCAGAATGTTTTCGAGGTTCATCCACATTGCAGCCCGTGTCAGACCTTCATTCTCTGCAGCGTGTGTCCACGGCTGAGCCATGTGCCATTGTGAGGACATACACATTCGTGTGTTGATGGACACTTGGGTTGTCTCCACCTTTTGGCTGTTGTGAATAGCATCGCTTATGAACACGTGTTTGTCTGAGTTCTGTTGTCAGTTCTTTGGCGTACATACTTAGGAGGGGAATTGCTGGCTCATGTTGTCATTCTAGGTTTAACTTTTGGAGGAACCGCCAAACTGTACGTGGCCGCCCCATTTTATATTCTGCGGTAGCCTCTGGAGAGGGGGCAAAGGACTTGGAGACCTACCTTTTAGAGTGGAAGCCAGGGCAGAACACTGTGGGTTCAGAACCTTCTAGACCTTCCTGTGTCTGTTGGAGGAAAAACCAAAGCCCTTAAAATGGTCCACAGCCCTGCCCGTCGGGTCCCTGCGACTGCCCCTGTCATTCCCTCCTCCCCCTCACCAGCCACCCCGGCCCCTCTGCTGTCCTCCAATGGCCAGCATGCCTGTGTCTCAGGGCCTTTGCACGGCTGTCCTGTAGCCATGGGGGTTGCTGCAGAAGACAGTGACATGTGCCCTTACCACCCTCTCTCCTGTTGTATAATTTACTTATTTATTGTGTTTGGTAATCATTGTCTGTCCCCCTTCCTTCCTCTCCCCGCAAAAGAATCCAAATGTCTACAACTGTGCCTACCGGTTAAGTGCTCAGCAAATGTTTGCTGAGTGAATGAATGAAGGTGAGGACACAGATGAGCTTTTTCCTTAGACCTCCCACCAGCTTCTCGGGGCTATGGGTTTGGGGAGACCGGGACCCCTTCTTCAGACTTCTGTCCCTGGGCCCATCCCACTGTGTTAGTGCCCCCTCAAAAACCCATGCTCACCGGGACACAGCCCTAGCACTCCTTCTCGTGCCTTTGAACCTCAGACTTGCAGAGAATCCTGCTGCCAACAGAGAGTGGGAGGGGATGCTTGGTTAGGGACCTGTGTGCCCAGTGCACAGAGGGACCGATTCGCCTTTACATGCATAGCACACCTGCTATGTGGATGTGTTAGGGCTGGTGACCAGTTTCAGGGCAGTGAGCCAGGGTCCCCCTGTTAGAGATGTCAGAGATCTCTTTTGGGGCGGTCACGTCAGTTTACTGTATTCAACTAAGAGTTACCCGTTAATGTCAAGTCTATGTTTGTGCCATAAACTTAGAGCCCATTTCCGGGAATTCTTGTTTATCACGATTTATTTTATCATGTTAGGGTCAAGATTTTAAAATGCTGGAAAGATGGCCAGAACTACCATCCAAAATACCATTCATTCATTCATTCAGTTAGCAAGTGTCCCTGGAATACCTGTTATTCCCATGTCTCAGATACTGCTTGACACAAAGACATGGTACCGTCCTTGAGGGCACCCATCCATTTACAGTGGGCTGTCCCTCATTGCTCTGTCTGAGAGGCTTCTTCTGGGTCATTATCTGAGTCATTAATGAAAAATATTGCTCAGGTCAAGTCCAAGATGGAGCCCTGTGGCCAGCCACTAGAGACCTCCTTCCATGTTGACCTGGTCACCAGAATCCCTGTTGTGCTATTTTTAACAGAAGTTCAGATGCCACTGCCTCATCTGCACATGTTCACCCGTCTTCTCCACGGGTTACTGGAAGAGATTCAGAAACTGATGAATTTGGCAAAATGTCTACTGTTATTGGTCTTGGTCTTTGCAAACGGAACCAGCACTATACATCTGCAGGAGACAGCACAGGGCCGGCAGGGGAGATGCCACAAGGCGTGTGTGCCATAGGGCTGCATCTCAGCAGGGCTGCCGATGTGCCATGCTCACAGCCTTTCCCGATAGGTGCTGGCCCCAGGGGTCCTCCTGCTCGCTGGACCCAGGCAGGGCTTCCCAGGGGAGGTGACATCCACCCGGGCCTTGAACACTGGGTACAGTTCCAACCTGAGAAGGGGGCAGGAGGGATCCTTCTGGTGAGCGGCAGGGCCACGGGGTGGAGGTGTCAGAGGATGGGCAGTGGGGAAGCAGCAGGCTTTTCCCGGGAGCTCTGAGCATGCCAGGAGGGGCAGGTGGGTAAGAACTGGGAGAAGTTGGGGCGCCAGGCTAAGACGGTGGGGTGCTGAGCAGTGTTGGGGGAGTCTTTGGGATCTCCTGCAGGGGCAGGGCAGCATCTGGTCTGAGGTTCAGGAGGCCCCTCTTGCTGCCGCCGGGGTGGCGGCTGGGGCATAGGTGGAGGAGTGGGAGGCCCCAGGCAGTGATAACAAATTCCCCCGTATACCTCTCGGGGCTTCAGAAGCAGGTGCTCAAAATGGATGGCTAATTGGCTGCAGGTGATGTGAGAGAGTGTCTGGCTGAAGCTGTCCCCGAGACAAACGTGGACCAGGCTGGCAGTGGCGGGTCCCAGGTGCCAGGAGGCTGGGGGATGGGCAGGAGGGCAGAGGACTGGCTTCCCCGGAGCACCTGCTCTGGGCATCAAACGAGTCCAGTGTTTTCTGAGATACCTTCTGTTGTAACGTTTTACACACCCTGTGCGGGGGGCAGTTCAGGCCTTGATTTACAGACAGGGAAGCCCAGAACTGGGGAGGCTCCCAGCTCTTCCACTGCCTGGCTTTGCCAGCCTCCTGACCGCCCAGCCTGGACTCTGATGGCCCCTGCCCTTTCCAGTGCTGAGGGCAGGTAGGCCTGGGCGGGGAGGGGCAGGGGCTTTTGCCCTCTGCAGCCAAATCCTTGAGTGGGATGGGCCTTGGGCTTACGGGGAAGCCCCAGCCTTTGGAAGGTGAAAGAATCCTGACCTCTTCATGTAGGTGGTTCCACAAGAGCCCAGAGAGGGTGAGTGAGACACCTAAAGTCACACAGCATCAATCTTCCGCTCAACCTTGATGCTCAGGGCCCCATGAGCACCTGTGGAATGCTTCCCTGGGACCCTCTGGAGTCCTCAGGGGTAGCCCCTGCTTGGGGGGCCACGGCCCATGGTTCCCACTCCACATTCTTAATTCTGAGATGACAAAATGGCCCACGGTGTGGGGAGGGAAGCAGCCTCGTGTTTCAGTCTGGTGCCAGCCTTCTGTCTCTGCAGCCTCCTCCCGCCTGGTCTGGACCCAGGTAGGCACCCTGTGCCCGCTGGGGCCGCGGAGCAGGCCTCCCGAGCCTGTTGCCTCAGCTCCGAATCAGGGGCAATGATGCCCACGGACACATGGGAGTCTGAGCCTCTGGACCCACCTGAGTGTTCCAGCCGCTCGCTCCCAAGCCCACCCCGCCCGCCTCAGGCTGCAAAACCCTGCCCAGGAATATCATCTAAACCGTGGGCTGTGATCCATTAGTGGGTCATGAAATCAAGTTAGTGGGTCACAGCCAGCATATTAAAACACAAACTAGAATAGAAGGGAATCAAATAGTAGGATAGAGAGAGGGAGCCGCGCTGTCAGGAGGGCCTGCTCTGAGACCCAGCTTCACACGCTGGCTGCAGCCACACTGCGTTAAATACATTTCTGGCCACATCGGTTTCAGCCTGGCTGGGTCTGTTGGCCCTGCTACCTGCCAGCAGGAGATGCTGGTTAGCTCCTCCCCCTCTGTCCCTCATTGGTCGGACAGGATAATAAGGATAATGATAGTACCCGCACCCCACAGTCCCCAAAATCCCTTTATTTGCAGAACGCTTTGCGCGGCCCTGGCCCTTCCTAATGGCAAGAGTATTAAAGCTGGGATTACTGTTACTTCAGCAGCAGCTACTAGCTCCCGAACGAAGATGCCATGGGAGGGTGGGGACCACAGCCACCACCCTGCCGGGGCCCGTGTTGATGCTGAGAAGACCCCAGGCCAGGGGAGCTGGAGTCCAGGCTCACCTCTCTGCCTCCTGCATGATGCGCGGTGCCAGGTGGAGGTGTCGTCGGAATTCTCAGGGCCCCTGTGTCCCTCCTCCCTGCTAGGCCCTCTCAGTCCCTGGAGCCCCGGCTCCCCACGCGAGCCCTCCCCTCCAGTGATCTCCCTCCCTAAGCTCCCAGCTCAGGGGGCACAGGGTGTGGTCCCTGGCCCCCGCTCCCTGCCCCGGCTCTCTAGGGCCTTTCTTAGAAGCACCCGCTTGGTCTCACCCAGGTTTTGGCTCAGGCAGTCCTTCTGTCTGGGACCCAGTTCCCCCCTCTTTTCCGCCCCTCCATGTTCAGGGTTTTGTCCAGCTGCAGCTGAGTCCTGCAGGGGGACGGGTTTGAAGTCCTCTCCTCCAGGGAGCCTCTCTGGACCCCGGTCTGGGTGTGGGACACCTCCTGCCGGCTCCCAGGGTCTCCTCCTCATCTCCTGCCACAGCCCAGGGACTGACCAGGGTGGACCTTGAACCTGGCTTCCGGAGTGGGGGGCGCTGGCTCTTCCCTGATCAGCCCGACTTGTCCACCGCGAGCTCTGGGCTCCCATGAAACCCGCACACGGTGGGTGTTCAGCCGTGAGATGAATGAGTGAGGGAAGGGATGCTTCTCCCCCAGCTGCTCCAAAGTGCTTCCTGTTGGACTATCAGGAGGACTTCCTGTAAGGGGGGGGCTTTGTGGAATGGGAGCAGCTTGGAGACACAGAGGTGGAGGGGATCCGGCTTGGCTGGTTCCATGGAGTCTGAACTGTTTGCTGAGCGTGGTGCCGGCAGCAAGTCCCTGCTTTGCGGGACAGTGACAGGGTGGGATGAGGGGGCGTTAGGATCTCCACTTGCCAGATGAGAACACTTGTGACCTTGGCAAGCTGGCTCACCTGCTGCAAAGATGAGAGGTAGAGGGATGAGGCTGAGGGCGTAGGGGGGCTCTTGGAGGCCTAGCCGAGTTTGGGGCGGGTTGGGAGAGGTCTCGACTATTAGGGGTCTGGGCTTTGTTGGAGTGTCTGGGGCGTCCCTGGGGTATTTGAGCAGGGGGTGGATGGTCCCCTTTCTGACCACAGTACACAGCTCACGTTCATCAGCCATCGACCCCCAAACCTGCTCTCCTACCGGACAGAGAGGATCCTGGTGTCCCGGCGTGGATTACATACTCACCCAGGGCCCGGAGCCAGCTGGCTGGCGCCCTCTGCCCACATGGGGGTGCCACTCCAGGGGCTTAGTTTTTCTCTTTGGGGAGTGGGTATGGCAAGGAAGGAGGCTGGAGGAGGCGTCCTACTTGGTGATCTCACGGTGGGGGAAGCAGTTGGAGCTCAGGGGTTAGCATCACCATCACACAACAGATTCAGAAACCACCCCTTGGCCTCCGGGGGTCCAGGTTCTGGAATGTTCTTTGCTCTCACCCCCAGTCCCCCATCCTGTGTCCCTCAGGTGTGGGATCCAGCTTGGGGCTGCCGACCTCACCCTCGCTCCTCAAAGTCCTGTGAGGGGGTGGGTTCTACCCAGAGAAAGGAGCTTCTCCCAGGGTCCCTTCTGGGGAGCGACCTGTCGAGAACTGTCTGTGCTCCGGGCCTTTTGGCCACCAGGCTAAGCCAGGTGGGGAGAGATCCCAGTGGAGCCCAGGGAGGGCATGTTGACTTGCAAAGTCACTTGTCACTTCACAAGGCTGGGGGCTAGTTCACACCCATGGCATTCTACAAGAGCCTCACTTTAAAAAAAAAAAAACAAAAAAACTCAGACTTTTAAAAAAAAACATGCTTTTAAGCTCACTAAAATTGTTTATTGGTTTTGATTACAGCAAACGAGTGAATTAGAGTTCTTCTTTTTCAATCAATTTAATTGTTTTGGTGCTGTTCCCAATTTTTTCAGCAGGGGTTGAATCGCCTTTGTTCAAGGACCTCTGGTTCCAGCCCCGTACTTAGCATCTCCTGAGCCTGGGCGGCTGTCTCTGAAGGAGCCGCTAGATTTGCACTAAAACCTGCTCTCGGTGGGGGATGGAATTCAGTTGATTTCAGTTTTAGGTGGGGAAAGGGCTGTCCCCGAGCCATAGATGCCACTTGGGGTTATAGGAGCACCTGAGCTGGAGTAAGGACACTTCAGCGTTCCTCCTCTGATGCAGGGGTCTATTCTGGACCACCTTGGGTGAGTGGCTGTCCAGCCCTAGCTTCATACGCTCAGCCACGGGCACTTCACTGCCTCACCGGGCTATGGCTGGTCCCTGCTGCAGAGCGGCAATGGACATCTGTCTGGCAGAGTCTGGGAGGAGACCTGTTCATTGCACAGGGTGAGCCCTGCCAGCGGGACAGGTCCTCCAGTGGGCCCTTCCAGAGTTCTCATCTCTCATCTCCTGCAGCACAGGCCTTGCCCCCAGGGAGCTCCTGGTCAGGTGTGGGCTGGCTGAAGGGATGGGCGAGGAGGGGAGAGAAGCATATCACCAGGGGATCATGGCCCTGACTGGGTGCAGAGGGTGGGCACTGGGCAGAAGCGGCATCAGGAAAGTTGCGATGGATGGGCGGCCGAGGTCAGCTCGTCCTACAATAGGGGGTCAGACCAGACAGAGGGCGTGGCAGGGGCAAGGCTGCTGGTGAGAAGGGGCTTTGCCTGCTCACGGACAAGGGGCTAACGTGGTGTATTAGAATTGGGTGTGCCGCCGGGGGCAGGCTGGAGAGGTAGGTGTGGGTCAGAGTGGGTGAGGACACCATTATTTGAGGTGACCCTCACGTGCCACTCCACCTCCAGGAGAAGAGAGGTCACGATGCCCATTTCCTGGGGGCTGAGGCGGTCTGAGGAGGCCAGGGCCCAGTGTCCCTCGGGTAATCTGCAGCAGGCTGTGTGGTCCGTGCCAAGCTCGGCATGCTGACGGGTGGCCTTTCTGCCACAGGCTGGGGAAAGCCAGGTAGTTTTAGGAGACAGAAGATGGAGAGGGAAGTGTCCTGTGCCCCGAGGGCACCCTGGGGTGGGGCTGGGGTGCATCTGCAGGGAGTGGGTGAACTCTCCCTGCAGGGTGGTCCAGACATCCACTGCCACTCCCAAAAGTACAGGTCACAGGGTTCCCCAAACCACCAGGAGAGACAGAGCCCCTACCTGGTGTCAGGCCCTGGGCAGGGCGATTCCCTGGTCATCTCCCTTAATCCTCTCTAGAAACCAGTAAAACTGAAACACAGGTATGAAACTAATTTTTAAAAGTGGGTGACCCACTGATAAGTGTGCTTTCTGACCGACGCGTTCAATAACAGGGACCATGGTGGGCCCAGCGACTGCCATGAGCCCCCAGCGATGACGCACGTCTGCGATGTCTCAACATGTCCCCAACTGCACACATGGGAGGGAAACACGTCTCATTTCTGTTGACGTCACAGCAGTAGCCACTACTGACCCCTCTTTGGTTTGTTGTTCATAAGTGTAATAGAAGGAATCGCTAAATTTCAGCCAGAGGGTGGTGAAATTGAAGACGGTGTATTTTTCCACATCCAAGTTTTGGACACCCCTGAATTCTATCCACAGACCCACCCCCGCAGGGTTCAGGGTCCCTGTCCAAGGTTGTCCTCGGCAGCCCCGAGGGCAGATGGGCTCATGGTTCAAGGAGGCCCTGGTGAGCCCCGAGTGGCTCTGGGTGCAGGTCTGTGACCAGGATGAACAGCATTGAAGAAATACATCCTTCTGACTGAGGGTTCTGACCGTGGCCAGCACGGGGCTGCAGGAGCACGGGGAGGACCCCAAACCAGTTTATAAGGGCCCCGCAGATGAGCCCTGACTGCCGTCTTGGGGAAAAAGAGGTGTGAGGTGTCACAGGCTGGGGTACTAGCCCATCCATCATCCCAGTGGCTGTCAACAACTTGACTTGTTCTGGGAGTGGAAAGTGTACAGCATAGCAGGAGCTTGGCGGGTATTCTGGGGTAGAGCAAAGGAGAAAGACATTTAAGGAGGTGGGTTCGGTGACAAACAGGCTAGGGTTCAAGTCACCAGCTCGACTGCTGACATGCTCAAGCAGGGATGCTTTACAGATGCGAAGGCCATGGGCATTATTTCATTTAGGTTGCACACCGCCTCTCTGTGCTGCGTGGAGCTGAGCACAGTGCCTGGGGCCCGCTCCTAAGCGTTAGCCGAGCTTGGCTGGTTTTACTGCTCTTCTGGGGCTGGGGGGCGTGCCGAGCACAGGAGGCCCCACGATCTGCGCCTTGCCCACAAGAGCAGGAAGAGGCTGGGCTCGGGATGGATGGAGGTATGATTAGCAGGCTCAGAGGCTTCGTGACCCGCTGGAGGCTCGTGCAGGGACCAGGTGAGGCATGAGGCTGCCACTCAGCCCCGGCACAGGCAAGCTGTCCCCTGATGCCATCTCTGGCATGGATGGGGCAGAGCTGGGGTCCTTACCTCTTCTTGCAGATGTGGACGCTGACCTCAGAGAGGTTATGTCTGAGGCCCAGCTGGGCGGCCCTGCGGTCTGGCCACAGCTTGCTCGTGCAGTGCTGGCGAGCCGGGGGCTGGTTGGTTTGGGGGACTCGGCTGGGCTGGCTGCTCCACGTGGTCTCACTCCCGTAGGGAAGCTGGGGTCTTGTCACACACACGGAGGCTGGGCTTCAAAAGCAGTCAGAGAGGCCAGCCCTGAAGCAGAAGCGCTTTCCTAGCCTTTCTTAAAATAGTCCCACCTCTATGCTGTCTATAGGAGACTCTTTTTTGTTTTAAAGATTGATTGATTGATTGATTGATTGATTCCTATGTTGGGTCTTCGTTTCTGTGCTAGGGCTTTCTCTAGTTGCGGCAAGCGGGGGCCACTCTTCATCACGGTGCGCGGGCCTCTCACTATCGTGGCCTCTCTTGTTGCGGAACACAGGCTCCAGACGCGCAGGCTCAGTAGTTGTGGCTCACGGGCCCAGTTGCTCCGCGGCATGTGGGATCTTCCCAGACCAGGGCTCGAACCCGCGTCCCCCTCATCGGCAGGCAGACTCTCAACCACTGCGCCACCAGGGAAGCCCCCTTCCTAGCCTTTCTTGCATTGCATTTTCTACTGTCCCTTTGGCTAAAATGAGCCACGTGGCCAGGCCCAGATTCCACATACTCAGAGCTGTGGGGATGGAGCCACAGGCCAACGCAGGGCAAACTGCTCTGTAACTGGGTTCTCATCCTTCCCCAGTTGCTTGGCACAGGGCGTTTATTCACCCCGTGGCCTCGGGGTTCGTTGGCACTTTTGGACAGAGAAGGGAGAGTAGCTAGCATTTGTTGGTCAACTACTGTATGCCAGGCATGGTGCCAGACACACCTGCAAAATGAACAAACGCGTGTAGTCACACCGCCTGGGGTCAACCCCCAGAGTTGCTGCTTGCTACTGGCCTGGCCTCTGGTAAAGGTCCTTCACCTTCCCTGTGCCTTCGTTTCTGCTTCTGCAGAGTGGGGATAACACTAGGACCTGCTGGGGGACAATGATGAGGGTTAGTGGGCTTATCCATTTAGCATCACTTGGCATGGAAAAAAGTGTTCAGTGCATATCAGCAGCTAATATTTTATGAGAAAAGTGGAGCTCGGAGAGATGAAGTAACGTGCCCAAGGTGGCACAGCTGGCTACTAGGCTTCAAAGCTCAGGTTTCATCCTCTCCATGCCCCTCTCACTTATGTTAATTAGCAGCACATATGGGATGTGTCTATCAACCGTAGAGCTCCACGTGAATACTGGGCTTTGATATTTGGGTGCAGTTAGCTTGGGAGCAAGTGCCCAGAATACGTTGTCAGAGACAGCTGAGGCCACGGGAGGGAGCTGAGTCCCCTCCCCCTGCTCTGCCACTCACTCAAGACTGAGTCTACGAGGGGATGGGAGCAGGTGTCTTCGCCAGGCTGTGGGTCCCCTTCCATTTCTTCCTGTTCCCAGTCAGGACGCCAGCTCCATTCTGCACTGGAAGTAGAGGAGGAGACAAGATTTAAATTGAGTTTGAGATGGCACTGTAGACTTTCTTGAGATTTGAATAACTGAAAGGGACTGGACAGTTTTGGAATCTTCCCCAGGTATCCTGAAGGGTTGATGGGACAGGGTGTGGTTGACAGCAGTTGACTGGGAAAAAAATTGAACCAGTCCTTACATCAGTGAAGTTCTGTTTCGTGCATTTTGGGCCTCTGTTATTAGGTAAATATATGTTTATAATCATGATTTCTTCCTGATAGATTGAACCTTTTATGCTTCTAAAATGTCCCTCTTTGTCTCTATTAAAAATTTTTGCCTTAAAGTTTATTTGGTCTGATAGTATAGCCACACTCCAGCTCTTTTGGCAAGTTTGCATGATCTATATTTTCCATCCTTTTGCTTTAAACCTGTTTATGTCCTTGAATCTAAAGTGTGTCTTTCATAGACAGCCTATAGTTGGATCGTGTTTTTGTTCTTTGTCCATTCTGCCAATTTCTGCCTGTTAATTGTAGTATGTAGTAAATTTATATTTAATGTAGTGATTGATAACGTAGGGTTTAAGTCTATCATTTTGCTATTTGTTTTCTGTATGTATTCTTTTTTGTGCCTTGATTCCTCCATTACTGTGTTTAAATAGATATTTTCTAGTATATAATTTTGATTTCTTTGTTGTTTGTTTTACTATATATATTTTTTGAATTATTTTCTTAAGTTTCCCTGGGGATTATAATTAACATCTTAACTTTAAAAAGTCTAGTTTTAATGGATACTCACTTAATTTCAATGGTATGTAAAAACTGCTTCACTATAACTCCATTCCCTCTCTCTTCCTTTGCACTATTATTGTAAAAAAAAATTACATCTTTGGGAATTTCCTGGAGGTCCAGTGGTTAGGACTTAGCGCTTTCACTGCCAAGGGCCTGGGTTCAATCTCTGGTCGAGGAACTAAGATCCCGCAAGCTGTGCAGCCTGGCCAAAAAAAAAAAAAAAATTACATCTTTACACATTATAAGCCCTTCAACACTGTTTTATTATTATTGCTTTATTCAATTGTCTTAAATCAGATAGAAGAAAAGGGTTACAAATAAAACACATATGTACTCGTACATTTACCTATATAAAGTTGTTAACTTTACTGGCATTCTTTATTTCTTTCTGTGGATTTGAGTTACTGTCAAATGTTCTTTCATTTAATCCTGAAGGACTTCTTTTAATATTTCTTGTAGGGTAGGTCTGCTAGCAATGACTTCTTTGAGTTTTTGTTTATCTGGGAATGTCTAAATTTCTCCTTTGTTTTTGAAGGGTAGTTTTGCTGGGAATAGAATTTTTGGTTAACAGTCTTTGTCTTTCAACACTTTGAACATGTCACCAGAGCCTTCTGGCCTCCATGGTGTCAGATGAGAAGTCAGTTGTGATCTTATTGAAGATTCCCTGTACATTTTGGGTTATTCTTCTCTTGCTTCTTTCAAGAGTCTATCCTTGTTTATGACTCAATAGCTTAACTATTATGTGTCTAGGTGTGGATCTCTTTGACTTTGTCCTATTTGGGGTTTGTTAGTCTTCTTTGATGTGCAGATTAATGTTTTCATCAAATTTTGGTAGATTTGGGTCATTATTTCTTTGTATATTCTTTCTGCCCCTTTTTTCGCTTTTCCTTCCAGGACCATAATGAAATAAATGGTAGATCTTTTATTACAGTCTCATGGGTCTCTGAGGGCTCTGTTTATCTTTTTTCCATTTTTCTTTCTGTTCCTCAGACTTGGTAATCTCAATTAACCTGTCTTCAGGTTCACTGTTTTTTTCTTCTGTCAGTTCATATTTGATGTTGGACCCTCTGGAGGATTTTCCATTTCACTTACTGTACTTTTCAATCCCAGAATTTTTATTAAGGAATAATTTCTATCTCTTTACTATTTAGTGAGACATCATTCTCATGCTTTCCTTTATTTCTTTAGACATGGTTTCTTTTAGTCTTTGAACATATTTATAAAACCCGATTTAGCATCACTACTAATCTCTGGCTTCCTCAGAGACAGTGTCTATTGACTGTCCCCCCCCCCTTTTTTTTCCCTGTGTATGGGCCATACTGCCCTGTGTCTTTGTGTGTCTTGGAATTTTCTGTTGAAAACTAGATGTTTACAATGATATAATATGGAAACTCTGGAAATCAAATTGCTCCTTAACCTCCAGGATTTAATGTTGTTATTTTTTGTTGTTATTGATGCTGCTGTTTGCTGGCTTAGCAACTTTCCTGGATGAATTCTGTAAAGTCTGTATTCTTTGTCACATGTGGCCATGAAGTCTCTGCCTGGTTAGCTTAGTGGTCATCTAATTGTTGGACGGAGATTTCCTTAGATGCCTTGAGAAGATAAGTCTCCCCGTCTTTGCTGAGGGAATCTATGTGTGGGTTGGGGTACACAGTGCTCTGGCAGGCAGTTTACCACTTCATCTTAGCCTTCACTTCCTGCTTGGGTAGAGTCTCATGGTCATCCAGAAGTGGGGGATTAGGGCCATCTAAAGTGTTCCCTGGTAATGTGCACCTTCTAGATTCCCAGGAACATGTCAGAGCTTTTCAAAGTCTTCCATTCCCCAGTTTTTAAATGTTTTGGTCAGCCTCTTGTTAGCCCCAACTGGTAACTCCACTTCAGGCAGCTGCACTGTTAAAGAATTTTCCTCTGACTGTTTTCAGCAAATGCCCTGGGTATATGGTTTCTCACAGAGCAGGCTCTGAGTCAGGTCAAATAAAGACTAGCCATAGGAATGGAACTTTTCAGGAAGCTGCCAGACAGGTCAAATAGTGGCAGTTCTCTGGGTATAGGTTTTTTTGGGAGCTCCAACCCTCCTCTGCCCCCTCCCATGGCTGCTGGGATGCTGTTTTCACAGCTGTCATGATTGCTGGGCTGTTGGCTTTCAAGGCTACCATGGAGCTGGGGACAGGGAGACGGGACTAGGAAAAGTTAAAATACCATAAAGCTTTCCTTTCTTACTGTAATTTAGTCATTTTTCTTGAATAAACATCTTGAATTATTGAAAGCCTTTTGTTAATTTCCAGAATTTGAAAAAGTTGATTTTGACACTTTTCCCAGTGCTCTCATTGTTTATCTGGCGGAACAGATTTTTGGAGGTCCTTACTCTGCCATTCTGGAAGCTGGCTGTCCAGCAGTGAAGTTCTGTGACCTCAGAAAGCACATTACGGTTTGGGTTCATCAGCAGTAGGTGGGACCCACCTCTGCTGAAAGAAAAGGGCCACAGTGAGGGGAAAAGAGAGACTCTGGATCTGGCCGGGTGAGAGGCTCAGGAATTGACCCTACCCTGGGGCACAGGGCCGGCCCTGTTCATCCCAGCCTGGTTGTCTCCAGCCCTGGCTGTGACCATCAGCATGGGAATAGCTGGAACTTTGGGGTCATACTAGCCGTATGACCTGGGGCAAATCACTTGACCTCTCTAAGCATGTGTCTTCATCCAGGAAAATGGGGGTGATTGATTGTTCCTAGAAGATGGGCATGCCGTGGGAAGAAGGTTCTCATTAGACGCTGCCCTCAGGAAAGGGGACAATGAGGGATCCTTTTAAGCTTTGAGTCTCTTGCCGTGCTCAGCCCAGGTTCAGGCATTTCTTTGGTTTCTGGTCTTTTTAATGTGGTATGAATAAAATACCAAGGGCCAGAAACAGTGTGGTTTTGGCTAAAACACAAATGGTTATTAGCAACAGAGACAAACTGGAGATCAATGGATTCCCTATTTAGCCTATTTAGGTGAAGAAATTATGGCACATCTACTTGAAGTTTATGAAGAATTAAAAATGTCTATGAAAATTTTTATTGGCAATATAGTGTCATAAGCATTTTCTTATAAGTAGAAGAAAGAAGGCTACATAATTGCTTATATACAGTTTGCTCTCAGCCATGGAAGATGTATTTAGGAAAAGGCTGGAGGAGATACAACAAAGTGTTCACAGGGCTGCCTCTTGAGTGGTGGGATTGTGGGTAATTCTTTCCTGCTTCTGTAGACTTTTATTTTTTTTAACTTTGCAATGCTCTTCAGTAAGCAAGTATTATTCCTACAATCAGCAATTTACAAAATGGAAAAATCTCAAAAGTAGAAAACAAAGAGAAGTGGCTGGAAGTCCAGGAGATAAATTAAGGAGGATTAGGTCGGTGGGGAGTTTTCCATCTCTTGTTTTGCATCTCACTGTTTGACCTCTGCAAGGTTAGGTGACTTGCCCAAGGTCACACGGCTGAGACACGGAGGAGGTGGCGCCGGGACCCGGGTCTTCTCTCATAGTTATGACAGAGTGATTACGAATATAGTGCACCCCGCTCAGAGATGCCAGCCTGCTCGCCTTGCTGGTGGTGTCTGATGCTCCAGCATCAGATGGTGATGGGAATTGATGGTGACAGATTCAGGAGAGAGTCCACCCCAGTGACTGTCACCCTTGGCTTTTTCGGGAAGGGTATTAAGGGCAGTGCTCTGGGTGGGCAGGATTTTCTCCCTGTGGGGCTGGTACAGAGAAGCCTAAAACAGTGGGTATCTGCCTTTGGGGGCCCTGCGAGCATCCATCCAAGCTGCATCCAAACCCTTGGAGATCCATCCAACTTTCCACCTCACACCAGGCTCAGAAATGGGCACCAAACCCAGAGCCCAGCTCAGGTTAGGGCTGTGGCTCTCAGAACCTGGTTTGGGTAGTTCTATAAGGTAGATTCCAGGGCCTGCTCCCAGGGTCCTGATTCCATGGGTCAGGAGCAGGGCCCAGAATCTGCATTTTGACCGTTGCACTAGGGAGTCCCATGAATGGTCTGTGGCCATGCTTTGCAAAACACTGGGCTAGGGAGCACCTGAATGGTTGGTGCCTCAAAAGGAAGGGATGTGGGATTTTGCAGAAAGACACGTGGGGGGTGGCCTAGGGCTGGCTGGGAGAGAAGATGACCAGCGTTGGGACTTGTGTGTACCTGGCCCTGGGCAGGAATCACACACAATGTCCACCCCCCATTTGGGGGGTTCCTTTCCCTTTGACAGATGAGGAAATGGAGGCTCAGAGAGGCTAAGTGACTTGCTCAGTCACGTGACCCATGTGAGCACGTGCAAGTCCAACTTTAGACCAGCCAGTACAGGGCTCCCCGAATGTCACCTCCATCCTATAGGCAAAAGGTTGGACAGCTTTCCTGCTGCAATACCCACCTGGCTCTTCCAGCAGACTGTCCTGGAGGAATAGTGTTCTGGGGACAGGTTTTGATTGGGGGAACGATGGGGATGGGAAGGCGGCTAGGTTTCCACTAACATTTGTTGAGGGCCTACTGTGTGTCTGCAATGTCATTTCACGTCAACTGCGGTGTTCTCAGGAAGGTCAGTAACAGATGGTGACGTTGTGTTGTTTTTAGTGGTAATGCAGCAGTTTCTAAATACCTGGCCCTGTCCGATCAGAGTTCAAGTTACCCCACTGAGCCCTCCCAGCCACCCCAGGCAGCAGGACCAATCTTGTTCCGTGTGGCAGAGGGGAAACTGGGTCCCAGAGAGGCCAGCACTCTTCCTGTAACCTGTGCCCAGTGCTCTTCCCAGGCCTGTCCCTCGAAGGCCACCTCTCCCTGTGGCCAGCATCTGGGGATCTCCAGAGGAGTGCGGTGCAGTCAGAAGGGGACCTCACTCAGGGCAGCCTCAGAAGCGGAGCCCGTCCTCATTTTCCCTGGGGGCTGAGTGGGGTGGAGCCCATCCTGGCAGACAGCACGGCTGTGTGGGCAGGAGGATACGGGGCGGTCCTCTCTGGCTTGGCTCCCTTGGCTGAGGCTGAGTCTCCAGGCCTGCACAAGCAGCTCCAGGACACCAAGCCACTAACAAGACTGATACAGGGCCGCTCTCACGGTCCAAGGGCCATCCCTCATCCACAGACAGCTGGGCAGGCTCTTTAATTAAAAGGGCTCCATGGCTCTGGAGAGATGAATTGAGGCCAGCTTCTGTTTGTAAACGCTTCCTGCAGCAGGGCTGGAGGTTCTGGGCAGGCTCTTCTCCATGGGGATGGGTGGGTGGGTGGGTGGGTAAGCGGGTACCCTGCCCTTCTCAGATGCTGAGCCCAGGGCTGGCTTCCTCATTTACAGCCAGGGGCCGGGTGGGGGGCTTAGCATGTGAGGTCCTGGGGAAGTGACAGCGTGAACTGAGGATACAATAGACGTATCTGAGAGCCCTTCTGTCTCACATCCTTCACAACACCCTAGTGGCTACTGTGCCTTCTGTGACAATGCCACTGACTTAGAGCCTTTAGAACAGTGCCCGACACAGAGCATCTCCCCCTCATCATCCTCGTGGTGTTGCCCTCATCGTCCTCACCACTCTCATCGTCGTCATCACTAGCTTGGCCTTCCCAGTGCCTAGCACAGTGCCTGACACGTAGCGTCACCGTCATCATCGTCATCCTTGTCATCATTATCATCATATCGCTGCTGTCGTTATAATCCTCATCAGCCTCGTCTCCATCATCCTCCTCCTCCTCTTCTTCCTTCCCATCATCACCGTCACCATCATCACCATCACCATCATCATCATCATCACCATCACCATCACCATCACCACCATCACCATCACCATCACCATCACCATCACCATCACCACCATCACCATCACCATCATCACCATCACCATCATCACCATCATCACCATCATCATCACCATCTCACCATCATCATCACCATCACCATCACCATCATCATCATCACCACCATCATCATCACCATCATCACCATCACCACCATCATCACCATCACCATCATCACCATCACCATCATCACCATCACCATCATCACCATCATCACCATCACCACCATCATCACCATCACCATCATCACCATCACCATCATCACCATCACCACCATCATCACCATCACCATCATCACCATCACCATCATCACCATCATCACCATCATCATCACCATCTCACCATCATCATCACCATCATCACCATCATCATCATCACCACCATCATCATCACCATCATCACCATCACCATCATCACCATCATCACCATCATCACCATCATCACCATCATCATCACCATCATCACCATCACCATCATCATCGTTGTCATCCTTGTCATCCTTCTCCTCCTCATCACCATCATCTTCATTGTCATGGTCATTATTATCATCATAGTTGTTATCATCATCCTCATCACCACCATCCTCCTCCTCCTTTCTTCCTTATCATCACCATCATCATCGTTGTTGTCATCACTCTCTTGGCCTTCCCCATGCCCAGCACATGGTGGGTGGGTGCTCAGTAGTTACCTGTTGGATAAATGAAGGGATGAAATAAGTGCCTGCATGTCCCAGGCACTGGGAGTGCAGAGATGAAAGACACAGGCATTTCACCCGCTGAGGCAGGAAAGAAGGAGATGCTCCCACCCTGCCCTGCGGCAGTCTGTTCACATAAAGGCAGGTGTCACCCTTGGAGACTTTTGAGCCATTTGGCCCTGATGTCAGAGCCCTCAACCTTCCTCTCGTCCTCTTCGACACTCCCCACCTGCCTCTTTGCCGCCTTCCCTCCTCCTGCCCTGGCCTCCTTCCCAAGGCCCTGCCCTGTACCTCCCCATGGGACAGGGGGCACTGCTTTGTCGTATGTGGACAATCTGACCCCACCCTGGCAGCAAGGTGGCCTCAGGGACAGGGGTTTGAGGGAGCAGGGTTCTGGGTTTGAATTCCCTCTTTGCCGTGTTGACAGCTGGGTGATCCTGTGCTAGTTACTGGCCCCTGAGCCCCAGTTTGCTTGTTTAAAATATGAGTGTAGTAACTGTACCTCCTGTGGGTGTTTAGAACAGTGGCCAGCACGTGGCTGACATGTTATGTACTTGATGGTTTGTATTTGTTCACTTATTCATTCATTTCACAAATGTTTTATTGAGGTTCTGTGTACCAGACACTGGGGATACTTACGGCCGTGAATAAGATGGGCTTTAGAGAGCTGTGTGAGGGATACCGCCTGCCCCCAACTCTGCCCACAGCCTGGCCGCCCAGCCCCCTCTTCCAGGGCTCTGTATGCCGCAGGGGAATGATCTCATGGTGACCTGAGTCAGGGAGCAGCGCGAGGCTGCCCCTGCCTCCCTGGCCAGTGTTACAGGTGATTCCTACTCATCCACTGACCACCCCTGTGCCCCAGGCAGCGCCCCTCCTACAAAGTCCTTGGTAAAACACAATTCCCGTGCACACCACGAGAGGCCTGCCTGGCATGCCTCGGCCAATTTGTATCATCTGCCTTCACCCAAGGAGCCCACTGACACCCAGTGTCAGTCCTGAGTGGAATCATACCTGGAAGAGACGTACCAGAGGAGACCTCCCTCGTCTGGCCGTTCGTCATGCCAGGCCTGGTCCCGGGGCTCCAGAAAAAAGTCAGAGGCTGCCCTTGAGGTGTTCCTGCTGGTCTGGGGAGGACAGATGGTCCAGCACGGGTGAGCCGGCCCCTCCAGGGGATGGGAGGGAGTGGGAAACCTCGAGATACGGGAGAGATGGTGCCGTCCTGCAGGGCTAGTGACAGTGGACGTGCCTCCCCTGCAACCCTCGGGCTGAGGGGAGTGAGGGCTCCGGGGAGGGCACCTGGCAGACCCCTGGCACCCAGACACCAATGCCTCCTTGCCAAGAGGGTAGGGAAGACATCGATGAGGCAGAGGCTTTGCAAACGTTCGGTCTGTGCATCTGGACGCCTCCCTTTCTGCGAAGGAGGTCAGGCCCCCTGGGCTGTGACGCTGCAGAGCAGTAACTGGCTAGGGCTGCCCACATGCTCTCCCCTTCCTCAGGGTCTCCTCCCATTGACCTCTGGGACAAGTCCTGCTCCCTCGGGACTGGCACTTACCCGGTCCCTTGAGGCCACCAGCCTAAGGGAGCCATGAGGCCGGGGCACCTTGGCTCCGCACTGGGTCCCTCCGCTGAGCCATCCCAGCCTGAGGCTGAGGGCCCAGGGGTGAACCTGTAGGCAAGGTGGAGCCGAGGAGGGTGCCGGCGCCCATGGCTGGCAGCACAGCACATGCAAAGTCCCTGGGCATAAAGTAGAAGAAAGGAGACTCATGTGCGCCTGGGACAAGCTCATTTACAACGTTTGCAGGGTGTCTGGGAAACCAAAAGGCAAAAATCACAGGCCAGAAGGGTCCAGGGAGAGGCCCCTGCCCTTAGGGAGGCCAGTGCCGGTGTTTCGTGTCTGTCACCTTCTTTAATGCTCGCGGCAAGCCTTGGGGGAGGCGCGGGTTGACATCATCTCCAGGACAGACCCGGGCGCGAGGTGCTGGAGCACGTTCCCAGAGTCCTACAGACGAGCAAGCAGGCCGAGCTGGTGTGGCTCACGCCGGGCTGTTTCCACTCGACCTGGAGACACCTCGGGCTGCCGTTGTGCGAGCGAGGGTCTGGGAGAGCCGGGGTCCGGGCCGTGTGCGCGCGCGCGTGTCTTCCCGCAGGGGCTGCAGCCGCGGGAAGGAGGTGAACACAGGGTGGTCGTATGGCACCGCGGTGGCCCGCGTATTAGCTGTGTGTCCTTGGGCACGTGGCTTGGCTGGAATCCTTGAGGCCTCCCCACTCCACGAGGCTGGTGCTGTTGGTACTCTCCATTTTCCAGCAAGGGGACCGAGCACAGAGGCTGTGTGCCGAGCGCTGCCCCTCGGCTTTTGTGAGTGCTCACGTGTAGCGCACGTTCACTCTTAATAACTGGAGAGGGAGTGAGGGGCTTGCTGTGCTCCTCAGCTTTATCTCGCTGCTTTTCTGTTGCCCTCCAGTGTCTTGGGCCCCAGAGGTGCATATGTGTGTGTGTGTGTGTGCGTGTGTGGGCATGTGTGTGTGCACATATATCTGTGTACGTCTCTGTGTGTGTGCATGTGTGTGTATATGTGTGCACACATATGTGTGCGTGCATGTGTGTGTCTACATGTGCATCTCTGTGTGCCTATGTATATGTGCATATGTATCTGTGTCTGCCTGTGCGTGCACACATACATGTGTGTGCGTGTGTGTATGTGGTGTCTGCATGTGTGTGTATATCTCTGTGTGCATGTGTATGTGCATATGTATCTGTGTCTGCCTGTGCGTGCACACATACATGTGTGTGCGTGTATGTGGTGTCTGCATGTGTGTGCATCTCTGTGTGCATGTGTATGTGCATATGTATCTGTGTATGTCTGTGCGTGCACACATACATGTGTGTGCGTGTGTGTATGTGGTGTCTGCATGTGTGTGCATCTCTGTGTGCATGTGTATGTGCATATGTATCTGTGTATGTCTGTGCGTGCACACATACATGTGTGTGCGTGTGTGTATGTGGTGTCTGCATGTGTGTATCTCTGTGTGCATGTGTATGTGCATATGTATCTGTGTATGCCTGTGCGTGCACACATACATGGGTGTGTGTATGTGGTGCCTGCATGTGTGTGTATATCTCTGTGTGCATGTGTACGTGCATATGTATCTGTGTATGTCTGTGCGTGCACACATACATGTGTGTGCGTGTGTGTATGTGGTGTCTGCATGTGTGTGTATATCTCTGTGTGCATGTGTACATGCATATGTATCTGTGTCTGCCTGTGCGTGCACACATACATGTGTGTGCGTGTGTGTATGTGGTGTCTGCATGTGTGTGTATATCTCTGTGTGCATGTGTATGTGCATATGTATCTGTGTCTGCCTGTGCGTGCACACATACATGTGTGCGTGTATGTGGTGTCTGCATGTGTGTGTATCTCTGTGTGCATGTGTATGTGCATATGTATCTGTGTCTGCCTGTGCGTGCACACATACATGTGTGTGCGTGTGTGTATGTGGTGTCTGCATGTGTGTGTATATCTCTGTGTGCATGTGTATGTGCATATGTATCTGTGTATGCCTGTGCGTGCACACATACATGTGTGTGCGTGTGTGTATGTGGTGTCTGCATGTGTGTGTATCTCTGTGTGCATGTGTATGTGCATATGTATCTGTGTATGCCTGTGCGTGCACACATACATGTGTGTGCGTGTGTGTATGTGGTGTCTGCATGTGTGTGTATCTCTGTGTGCATGTGTATGTGCATATGTATCTGTGTATGCCTGTGCGTGCACACATACATGTGTGTGCGTGTGTGTATGTGGTGTCTGCATGTGTGTGTATCTCTGTGTGCATGTGTATGTGCATATGTATCTGTGTATGCCTGTGCGTGCACACATACATGTGTGCGTGTATGTGGTGTCTGCATGTGTGTGTATCTCTGTGTGCATGTGTATGTGCATATGTATCTGTGTCTGCCTGTGCGTGCACACATACATGTGTGTGCGTGTGTGTATGTGGTGTCTGCATGTGTGTGTATATCTCTGTGTGCATGTGTATGTGCATATGTATCTGTGTATGCCTGTGCGTGCACACATACATGTGTGTGCGTGTGTGTATGTGGTGTCTGCATGTGTGTGTATCTCTGTGTGCATGTGTATGTGCATATGTATCTGTGTATGCCTGTGCGTGCACACATACATGTGTGTGCGTGTGTGTATGTGGTGTCTGCATGTGTGTGTATCTCTGTGTGCATGTGTATGTGCATATGTATCTGTGTATGCCTGTGCGTGCACACATACATGTGTGTGCGTGTGTGTATGTGGTGTCTGCATGTGTGTGTATCTCTGTGTGCATGTGTATGTGCATATGTATCTGTGTATGCCTGTGCGTGCACACATACATGTGTGTGCGTGTGTGTATGTGGTGTCTGCATGTGTGTGTATATCTCTGTGTGCATGTGTATGTGCATATGTATCTGTGTATGCCTGTGCGTGCACACATACATGTGTGTGCGTGTGTGTATGTGGTGTCTGCATGTGTGTGTATCTCTGTGTGCATGTGTATGTGCATATGTATCTGTGTCTGCCTGTGCGTGCACACATACATGTGTGTGCGTGTGTGTATGTGGTGTCTGCATGTGTGTGTATCTCTGTGTGCATTTGTATGTGCATATGTATCTGTGTATGCCTGTGCGTGCACACATACATGTGTGTGCGTGTGTGTATGTGGTGTCTGCATGTGTGTATCTCTGTGTGCATGTGTATGTGCATATGTATCTGTGTATGCCTGTGCGTGCACACATACATGGGTGTGTGTATGTGGTGCCTGCATGTGTGTGTATCTGTGTGCATGTGTATGTGCATAGGTATCTGTGTATGTCTGTGCGTGCATGCGTGTGTGTGTATTTGCATACACATGCACGGGGGCTGTCAGCATCGTACAGCAGGCTGCACTGTGTATTCACGGCCATGTCCCACGCCTCGCCCCACTACATATGGGATGTCCCTAAGGTCGCATAGCTAATCATGTCCCGGAGACCAAGTTTTCTCACCTGTGAAATGGACACGGCCGTCCCTGCCTGGCCGCCCCTGGCAGATGTGGGAACAGGTACAGAAGGGCTCATCCGTGTCTGCACCCAAGTCGGGGGGATCCTGTTGGACAGCAGGGTCGGCGATGACGGCCTGTGCGTACCTGCCCCTTGAGTGTGGCCCCTGTGCTGGTAAACCCTGATCTCCACTAAGCGCTTGTTGTGAGCCGGGGGCGCAGCAAGCACCTCCCCTCATCCCCGGCTTCATGCGACCCCAGCTCCTTTACCCCTCGTGTCCCAGTCACCGGGGATCGGCAGGGCCTCTGTTGCGCACGGTCATTCAGGAACCCGGGCTCCGAACAGCCGGAGGCTCCGTCCTCCCCGAGGTCCCGGGTCGGCTCCCTGTTCAGGCAGAGCGGGGAAGAGGAAGGAGGGAGGGGACACGGGAGAGAGAACGAGAGTCCCGAGGCCGGGTTTTCGGGCCAGGCCTGGAGCCCTGCAGGAGGCCCGAGGGCCGTGTGGCCCGCCGTGCGCGGAGCAGGAGAGGGCCCACATCTGGATGGGCACCAGCGCTCTCGGCTAGAGCCCCCCCTGCTTCCGCTGCTGCTTGAGGAAGTGAGCCTCTCTCACCACGCGGAGCAAGTCTGCTGCTGTCAGACCCCCGGCGGGTGCCGAGTCGTGCATGCGACGTGAGCTCAGTTCTAACCATCACCACACACTTGGGACCAGGCCGGGTGACATCCCCTGAGGCCGGGCGCTGACCCCCTCAGCTCCGACAGGCCCCTGCTTCCCTTCAGATCCCTCCCTAGTGGTGGGAGGATCCAGGGAGCTGGAGAGAAATGCAGAGTCCCAGGCCCGGACACCCTGCCTCAGGACCTGCCCTGGAACAAGACCCCAGGGCGGCCGATCCCTGTGAGCACAGGCGGTTTGGGAAGCCGAGCTGTCTACCTTTTACCTTCACTTCAGCTCATCGTGTGTCCCAGAGGCAGAGGCGTTTGCATTTTAGCATTTTCAGCTGTGAAATTAGCGTGTCTGCCCTCAGCGGCCTGAATCATGCTCCTTTCACCGAGAGGGGAGCCAGGCTTGAAGACAGGCCACCTAACGCCGTGTCCCTTAGGTCCCTGTGTGCCCAGAGCGCCTTTGGGATTTGGGGGTGAGGAGAAGAGGGCCTCCCCGGAGGAGGTGGCCTTTGAGCCGGGCCCTGAGAGGGGGCAGAAGCTTCCGGGAGGGAAGGGCAGGCCGCACCTGGGGGGCTGGGGGCTTTGGGGAGCTGGCACTCAGAGGCTGAGTACCTTGGCATCCAGGGCTCTCTCTGTTCGGCCCCCACGGACCTTTCCTCCATGAATTCACCTGCTCCCTCCTTCTCCTGCCCTCCAGGCCCTGAAGGAGCGGCTCCACCTCAAACAGAAACAAAGCACGAGTTTGAATAGTTGTGACTTGGTTTTACTTCTTTAAAAATACAAGTATCAGTGATTACCGAATGAGTGGGTATTTTTGGGTATTAAGCCTGTCTTAAAATTGTCTTAGTCTACCCTAGACTTTTCAAAAGTCAGCCCGATTTTATATAATTTTTATGAACTTAATTTTTAAATTTAGGTTTGTTTCCCCAGATTTCCTTGCAGTTTTTGTTTTGGGATGGGGGGGCGTTATGGACCGTGGGCAGCGAGGGAAGGAGAGTAGAATGGGAGAGGGAGGAGGATTTTCTTGCAAAGGGCTGGAGGAGACAGAAGGAAAACACCTCTTCTTCAGTATGTGGCTGGCTGAGAGCAGGGAGTTAGGATGGGCACCAGCTCTGCCTGACTCTGGGGCTTCTCATCCATGCCCCCCCGAGAGAACACCACTCACTACGCAAAGGGCGTTCCCTCTCCCTGCAGAGCGAATGAGTTAAGGAACGTGAAACATGCTAGCTCGGTCCCTGGCGCAGTGCATGCCCTCTGTAGACAGTGGTGTGACCACCATCATCTATTATGTTTCATCAGTGATGCCGTTGGTTGGTGGTAACTTATGAGAAGTTCACCACACGACACACGTCCTCTGTGAAAAAGATGAATGGCTTTTCCCTGAGTCCCTGGTTCTGGATGCTGTCCCAGGGGAACCCAGGGCTGGTGGCCCATGCGGCCGAGTTCCGGCTCTGCAGTTGTCCGTGTGCCCGCCAGAGGGCGCCCTTGCATTTTGGTCGCTGACTGGCGGTCCGAGGCTCCTTAGCAAGTGGGCCTGAAAATACAGAGAGTTGTAGGCTTTAACCATCATTTCAGCCCCTTGAACTCTTTACTGGCCACATTTTATATGATCCTCTTCAAAAGCAAACTTAATTGGCGGATGGAGGGCCTTTAACCTCTTCCAGCAGTGAGGCTCCATGCCTCTGAGGGTCCAAGCTTGAGATATTTGAGGGTCTGGGGTCTGGGAGGGGGTATGCCTTGACCCAGTCCTGCTCCTGATGTCTCTCCTGTTCAGGTCAGAGCCGGGACCCCCAGAAAATGGGAAGCGTTTGGCTTTAAAAATAATGTTTTTTCCCCCCACTTCTTGAGGTACAATAGGCATAATATAAAATGAGCCATTTTCAAGTGTACAGTTCAATGGCATTTAGTGCATAAATAATTTTTGCAAACCACCACTTCAATCTAGTTCCAGGACATTTCCGTCACCCCAAAAGGAAACCCCCGACTCATCAAGCAGTCGCTGTGTTGTCCCCTCCCCCAGCCCCGGGAACCCCTAATCTGCTTTCTGTTTCTGTAGACTTGCCCATTCTGGATATTTCATACAAATGGAATCATACAGTGTTACCTGTTGTGTCTGGCTTCTTTCTCTTTGAATAATGTTTTCGAGGCTCAGCCACATTGTAATATGTGTCAGAGTTTCCTTCCTTTTAAAAACATTTTTTAATGAGATATAATTGAACCGTAACATAGTAGTTTCAGGTGTATGACATAACGATTTTATATTTGTTTATATTGTGAAATGATCACCACAATACATCCATCACCACACACAGTTACCGTTTTTTTTCTTGTGGTGAGAACTTTTAAGATCTGTTCTCGTAGCAACTTTCAAATATGCAATAGAGTGTTATGAACTACGGTTGCTGTGCTGTACATTACGTCCCCAGGACTTATTTATTTTACACCTGGAAGTTTGCTCCTTTGACCCCCTGCACCCATTTTGCCCACCGTCCCGAGTCCCACCTCCAGCAGCTGTCAATCTTTTCTCTATGAGCTTGATTTTTTTTTTTATGATTCTATATATAAGTGAGATAATACAGTATTTGTCTTTCCCAGACTCATTTTACTTAGCGTAATGTCTATTTGTGTTGTCACAAATGGCAAGATTTCCTTCTCTTTTATGGCTGAGTAATGTTCCATTGTATACATGCACTAGCTTTTCTTTTTTTAAAATTAATTAGTTTTTTAAATTGGTTTATAGCATTATATGTTTCATGTGTACAGTGTTATATTTCTACTTCTGGACACAGCACAGCATGCTCACCCCTGAAAGTTTAGTTTCCATCTGTCCCCACACTGTGGACCCCCTTTACCCATTTCGCCCTCCCCCGACCTCCATCACCCTGGTAACCACTACCCCGGTTCTCAGTATCTGTGTGCTTGTTTTCGTTTGGTTCATTCATTTTTTTTCTTTTTAAAATTTTTATTGAAGTATAGTTGATTTACAATGTTGTGTTAGTTTCAGGTGTACAGCAAAGTGATTCAGATTTTATATATATATGCATATATATATTCTTTTTTAGATTCTTTTCCATTATAGGTTATTACAAGATACTGAGTATAGTTCCCTGTGCTATACAGTAGGTCCTTGTTGGTAATCTATTTTATATATAGTAGTGTGTATATTTTAATCCCAAATTCTTAATTTATCCCTCCCCTGACACCCCTTCCCCCTTTGGTAACCATAAATTTGTTTTTGGTGTCTGTGAGTCTATTTCTGTTTTGTAAACAGGTTCATTTGTATCATTGTTTTAGATTCCACGTATAAGTGATATCATGATATTTGTCTTTGTCTAACTTACTTCACTTAGTATGATCATCTTTAGGTCCATCAGTGTTGCTGCAAATGGTATTATTTCATTCTTTTTTATGGCTGAGTAATATTCCATTGCATCAAAATACCACATCTTCTTTATCCATTCATCTGTCGACGGGCATTTAGTTTGCTTCCATGTCTTGGCTACTGTAAATAGTGCTGCAATGAACATAAGGGTGCATGTATCTTTTTGAATTACAGTTTTCTCCAGATACATGCCCAGGAGTGGGATCACTAGGTCATATAGTAACTCTATTTTTAGTTTTCTAAGGAACCTCCATACTGTTTTCCATAGTGGCTGCACCAGTTTACATTCCCACCAACAGTGCAAGAGGGCTCCCTTTTCTCCACACCCTCTCCAGAATTTATTATTCGTAGACTTTTTGATGATGGCCATTTTGACCAGCGTGAGGTGATACTTCATTGTAATTTTGATTTGCATTTCTCTGATAATTAGTGATGTTGAGCATCTTTTCATGTGCCTGTTGGCCATCTGTACGTCTTCTTTGGAGAAATGTCTATTTAGGTCTTCTGCCCATTTTTTGATTGGGTTCTTTTTTTGATATTGAGCCGTATGAGCTGCTTGTGTATTTTGGAAATTAATCCCTTGTTGGTTGAATCACGTGCAAATAGTTTCTCCCATTCCGTAGGTTGTCTTTTCATCTTGTTTATGTTTTCCTTTGCTGTGCAAAAGCTTTTGAGTTTAATTAGGTCCCACACCACGTTTTCTTTATCCATTCATCTATCAGTGGACACTTAGGTTGCTTCCATTCCTTTTTTTTTAAGGCTGAATAATATCCCATTGCAGGAATAGACCACATTTTGCTAATCCATTCATCTGCTGATGGACATTTGGGCCGTCTCCACCTTTTGGCTGTTGTGCATAGTGCTGCTATGAACATGCGTGTACGAGTATTTGAATACCTATTTTAAATTCTTTTGGCTGTATAACTAGGAGTAGAGTTGCTAAAAAGGGTTTTTAAAGGAAGTATCTTTTGTTACTTTGGTCTGCGCTAAGAGTAGAGAACAGTCTTGAGCAAACTGTAAAGTCTTGCCTTTTACTTCCCCGCTGACTTCTGGGTGGTCACCACCATCTGCTGTGGGCGTCATTCTCAGCACCCTCAGGGACCCCTGGGATGCATCTCTGCCCCCATCTGAGGGGTCTCCTGATGCCAGCCTCCCGAGGTCTTTGTGGGACTAAAGGAGAAGCACACGGGGCTGCCCAGACTCAGTTTCCTCCTCCGTAAGATAGGGATAACGACACGTGACTGGATCCCACTGGATCCTCATAACACAAAGGAAACAGGACCCAGGGAGGTGCAGCCCAGAGCTGGGAAGAGGCCCAGCTGGAGTCTGGACCAGGGTTTCTAGGAGCCCACCGTCTCATCTGCCAGGCGCTCCTGAGTGATAGCACAGACCGAGCGAGAGATGCAGTGTCCATTTAGCACAGGCGGGGGGAGTGGGTGCCAGGTTGATATGAGTGGGAAGGTCCCTGAGGCCGAGCGGGCTCTGGCCTCACCTGACACCCCTCACCCCGGCCTTCCCAGCCCTCCCAGGAAGGGGCTCACCGGGCTCTCCCCAGGGCATCCTCACATGAGGCCTCCCTCCAGACAGAAGAGAAAGACCTATCATGAGCTGTTGTTAGAAATCTGCGCCTTGTGAGCTTGCATATTTTTAAAAATATATTTTTAGGTCTTCTTTCCCTCTTAAGACATATCAAAACAATGAAGCGAAACCAAAAGGGAACGTTTCAGGAAATTAATGAGGGAATTGCTCTGTCATTAAATAAAACACCAAATCTGCCGGGTTTTCTTCCAGGGATCACAGTGCCAAACTGGTGACTGAGCAAGTCACCAGGCCTCCAGGCGCCGCTGAGAGGGGCCAGGGCTCAGGCCTTGGAATCCCCGGCCCTGGACAGAAAGCCTCAGGGTTCTCGTCTGTGAGATAGGGTCATGGTCCTGTGGGCTGAGTCCCCTTGGGGATGGTGCCCAGGATGGTCACACTCACCTGGCCATGGCTCTGCTTGCTGCTCTGAGCGGGGCAGGTGCGTCTATGGCCTTTATTTGTGCATCTGTGAAATGGAACCAGCAGATGACTCTTGCAGCAGGGACCTCACTGTGATGGGGGAAGGTGAATGGGGGGGGTGTGAGATGGGGCTCGGGGGTGGGGAGCTACGGGCCTGGCTGGCCTCTCACTGCCCCCTCCTGCTCCCTCTGCTGCCCCCGCCCTCCCTTTCCTCAAGTCCCTTCTGTCCTCTCCTCCCTCTCCTCCAGTCCTTGAGCATTGTGACTTATGCGTTGGACAAACAGATGGTCAGTTTTCTCTTACTGTGCTTGGCCTGTGCCACGTTTTAAAATGTTTCATTAGATACCAGTTAGATCCCACATTTTCAATATCCAGTGTTTCCAGCTTCTCTTTAAAAATCAGGACATTGGGTCACCCTGGCCTGCAGCCCCGGTTGCTGGGCTCGGGGAGTAGCTGCTCTTTCCGGGGACGTGGGTCTCCAGCTGGCCGCCGGCTGCCCACAGGCCTGGTTGGCCTCACCTGCCCACTTCCCCTCAGACAGACCTAGTGGCTGTAAGAGAAACCGTGTGGGGTGCAGGGGTGTGTGAATTGCAAAGTGCTTTGTTATCCATCCCAAACTGCTCTTCGTTATTTGTAGTCATGCTGAGGTGTAGGACATGTTGAGTGTTAATCCACTGCAGTCAAAACACTGGCTGAAGCCAGATTACTGGGACACAGACAGGAGTGCCTGAGAAGGGCTGACTGGAGACTGGGCTCAGACCTGGGGGTGGAGCAATAGTCCCCGTTTCTCAGGATAGTCTCCTGCATGGTTGGGCTCATCCTCATGGTGGTGAAATGACTTCAAAGGCTCCGGACATCACACTCTGGCCCCTTCAAGTCTGGCAGGAAAGAACAAAAGGCTCATTGGTTCAGGGCTTGGCCGGAGACCCAATCGGAGCCCACAGGAAGCATCATCCCCTCTCGGGGGCTGGACGGCAGTCCTGCACATTAGCCCAGGCCCCCGTGGTGGAACCCGGGAGAAATTCAGGTTCGGTTATAATGTGAGAAGAGTGGCTTGACCTGGGGCTGCCACAAGGGATGGCCCTTTCAGATGAAAGAATGAATGCAGAAAAGCTTTGCAGACTGTAGAGTGCTGTGGAACTGACTGGAAGGGACGCCTCGTTCGTCACTCCCCTCTACAGAAGAGAGTAAAGGCTTAGAGTCTAGGTGGCTTTCCCAAGGTCATGGTTGGTAAAGTAGGAGATGGAGCCAGATGTAAGTCCTTGGGACTTACTGATTTCCATCCAGGAACCTCTGGAGGACCCTTCCTGCCCACCCTCACCCCCACTCCCCAAGCCCCATGGGGCCCGTGAATCATTTTCCTTTTTGGTGTCTGCAGACACCTGGGTCTTAATAATCATGCAGAGCCCATGCGGGGGCTGGAGCTGGGTCAGCACAGTTGGAGGACAGATGAGTGGGATGCTTGTTGCAGGCTGAAGTGGGGAGCCAGCCAGAAAGCACGGGGGACTGAGGGCAGCCCCCTTCTCCGGCACCTCTCTCCACAAAGCCACGTTGAGTCATTCTTTAATGGAATTTGTGCCTATTTTAACTCGTACAGGCACAAAATCCTTGCGTGTCCTTTATAAATATTTCATTCTCTTCCAGCAGCAAATTTCCTGATGCCCAAATGCCTGGGTGGCCATCTCCTTCCCTGGGCCGGGCGGCCTCTGGGCTGGAAGAGATGCCCATGACCACTCTCACCTGGCACCTGGCCTTGATGGCCACTTCTGCTCAGTGAGCAGCAGAGTATCCCTGGGGGGTTGGGATCGCAGTGAACTTGACTGAAGAGAATGAGGAGGCCTGGGCACCCACGGTCCCTAAGGGGCGGAGTCAGGGCTTCTGATGCCAGGTTGTCCTGATGCCAGGGGCCAGCCTTGTCCCGCCCGCTGAAGTGTCCTGGAGGGGAATTCAAAGCTGGGTTGGTCGTTTCTGGCAGAGGGATCAGGGCAGGCTTCAGGGAGGGGCACTCCACGGTGGGGGAAGCTTTGCAAACTGTGAAGTGCTGTGAGAGTCTGCAAAGGGCTTTTACGGCCAACTGTTTATAGGCCTAGATTCCCAGGGAAAAGGAGGGAGCCATGGACAGTCCCGGAGTGTCAGGAGTGAGGCTGGTCTACGACCCACACTGCCCAGTTGCCTTATTTACTTCTCACAGTGAGGACAGCCCGCTGGACACTCATGACATCTTAATGAAATGCTGCCCAGGGCAGGAGCTGGGCCTGGGAACTTCTCAGACCTGGCGGTTGTCAGCTTCTGGGAAATCTAGTAGGAGCCGGGGGAGCACAGGGTGTCTTGCAAGGGAGCGATGCCTTCTAGCTGCAGCTGGCTCTTTGGGGAGCCCCCAACCCAATAGAAATGATTAGTTTTATTACCCTCCTTCCCTGCCTCATTCCCCTCCGGGAAGACAGAGCCTATTCATTTGTTTTATTTGTTAGCCAGCTGCAGTCCAGAGATGCAGGCCTCTTCTCTGCAAAGCCCCTCCCAGGGCAGATCAAATAGACCCACTAAGTATATTAAAGGGACCATGAAAATCGGGCTGGATGATGCAGTGTCTTGGGCAAAGCTGCCCTCAGCCGTGCTGGGCTTGGGGATGGGCCAGGACTTCAAGGCAGGCCTGGAAGACGGAGGTCATATGCATGGTGATGCCGCCCTCTAAATTCTGAGTGCCTGTTCCGTGCTGGGCTCTGGGGTCCACAGGGGTGAGCCAGGGGTGGGCTCTGCCCTCCTGGGAGCTCAGAGTCTGGCAAGAAGGCAGTGGAAGGGAGGGAAGGAGGGAGGGATGACCTCCAAATGTCATCTCACTGGGGGGGTAGGGCTTCAACGTATGAATTTGTGGGGGACATTTAGTCCATAGCAGGGACCTGGTGACCTGATAAGAGGTCAATTCCCATTGCATCTCTGTTTCTGCTCCCTGTCCTTGGCCCCATTTCACAGATGAGGAAACCGAGGTGTCTTTCTAGGATGCTCAGGAGTCCAGATCAGCTTTTCAATGTGGGGCTTGTTATTTGAACAGTTCTATCCCCTTTTGGGATTTGTAGGTTAGGAAGCCCATGCTGGCCTGTGGTGTGGCGCTGGGATCTGCAGCCCTTTCTGGGTGGGGAGGTCGGCCGGGCGAAGTGGAGGTTCTTTGCAAGGCTGACTTTGTGCATTCCTCTTAGCAAATAGCCTTGCAGCTCTTCGAATGCTCCATCCCTACCCCTGGGCTTAGCGCGTGGGTGCACGTGCATGGGCTGGGATGTGGGGCTGGGCTTGCGGTCTTCCTTTCTGTTCTGCTAAACCTCCTTCACCGCATATGTCCACCTGCCCTGCCCTTAGCACTCCTGGTGGGGAGGCCAGGGTCCTGGGCTCAGGCGCTAAGCAGACGCCCATATGTCCACCTGCCTCTGCCCTTAGCCTGGTCCTGGGCCCTGCCACCTGCTGACAAAGAGAACCCTGGCCCAGGGAGCACAGTGTTGGAAACGCAGCTGCCGTGTGTGCACACTGGGGGTGGCTTTTCAGGCTGTCACCGCCGTCGCCATCCATGTCAGTGGTCCCCATGGCTGGCCTCACACCCAGGGGCCTGGCCCCTTGTGGCCACCTGAGCAGCCCATCGGGGCCACGAGCAAGTCTGAGTCTCTGGCTCTGCACACATGGAAAAGTCAGCAGAAAGGGGGCGGCAGGGCTGGGTGCAGAGGGACAGTGTGAGTCAGTGTGTCCCCTGTGTGTAGGGAACTTAGCATCTGGTGGCTGGTGGTCTTCATGTTCCCCAGTTTGTGGAGGGCTGGGTGACAGTCATGTTGGTCACTGCTGGGCTCCTGCGGGGCTGGGGAAGGATGACCCTGTCTCTTGCAGAGTGGCTGTGAGCTGGTCTGATCTCCCCTTTCCAGCCTCATTTCTCACATCTGTCCAGGGAACTGAATAACTCTGCTGAGGTCACAGAGCAGCAGCCCAGAGGTTTCAGCATATCTTCTGCACCCCAAGCACACCTCCAGAGCCCCGTATAAATCAATTTTAGATGTCTCTTTGCCAAAAGGATGAATTGTTTGTGATGATGGAAGGATGAGCAGTATGGTCCTAGGTGGGATTCCTGAGGTTTTGTCAGTGGTGGAGAAACTGGCTCCCAGTGCCTGGGAAGATGGGGGGCAGGGGGAGCCCAGGATCTTAAAGGGAAAACCTGGACAGGGATGTGGCTCTGAGCTCAAGGGACTGGTCCTCACAGGTGGGGTGGGAGGCAACCCAGGAGAACAGGCACCAGCCTGGGAGTCCTCAGTGGCATTGCGACACCCATGCCCTCCACCTAAGGTCCCCTTGTCCAGGCACTGGGTGGGGCTCTGAGCACGGGCTGGCTGGTGCCCCTCTGGAGATCGGGGGAATATGAAAAGCCCCTGTGGATCCCCTGCGCCAGGCACAGGTCATGGTGCATAGTCAAGGCTGTGGATGAGTCTCAGTGGGTAACGTATGAGTAGATGCATAAATCCGGCTCCCAGCCCAGGAAGGCCAGGCTGCCTTCATTCACTCACAGATAAAAAAAAAAACAACCCACAGTCTTCTAGGATCTGAGTTGTCACACAGGTTCTCTGAGAGCATTGAAGATTTGTAGCTTGTTCTCCTCTTGGGCTCTCTGTCCTGTTCCATTGATCTTATTTCTGTTTTTGTGTCAGTACCATACTGCTTTGATTACTGTAGCTTTGTAGTATAGTCTGAGTCAGGAAGCCTGATTCCTCCAGCTCCATTTTCTTTCTCAATATTGCTTTGGCTATTCGGGGTCTTTTGTGTTTCTATACAAATTAAAATTTTTTTGTGTGCTAGTTCTCTAAAAAATACCATTGGTAATTTGACAGAGATTGCACTGAATCTGTAGATTGCCTTGGGTAGTATAGTCATTTTAACAATATTGATTTTTCCATTCCAAGAACATGGTATATCTTTCCATCTATTTGTGTCTTCAGTTTCTTTCATCAGCATCTTATAGTTTTCAGAGTGTAGTAGGTCTTTTGCCTCCTTAGGTAGCTTTATTCCTAGGTATTTTATTCTCTTTGATGTGCTGGTCAATGGGGCTGTTTCCTTAATTTCTCTTTCTGATCTTTCATTGTTATAGAAATATAACAGATTTCTGTATATTAATTCCATTCTCCTCTTGGGAAGGAGAAGCTGTCTTCTCTCGTGTGTCTGGCATATGTGTATTTTGTATGTTCTCCACTGCATATACCTGTTATCTGTAGATATCATGGATGCTATTGAGATATGGGTACGTACAATCCCTGCAGCCTATGCATACATGTGGTGCACACATCCTGTGTCTTGAGTGCACTTTCCGTGCACACGCACATCCTGCACAAAGTGTGTGACTCTGGGTGTGCGGTGGGTATACTGTAGATGCTTTGTGTGTTGGTCTAATACATAGATGGTATGTGGCTTTTGCCCACATGTTTCACATCCACATGCAGTTACTCTACCCAACACATCCATCTTTCACAAAGTTCCAAGCGTATACCATGTGTATTTGTATAAAGCATCCATGCTATGTCTGTGTGTTCCATTGATACTTTATGAATATTCTATATGTAGACTTGATATGTGTTGACCCGTTTGCATGCAGTGCCACTGTGTTGCATCATAAGGAGACCTGGGAAGCAGATCCAGTGGAGAATACACGTGGGATATCAGCCAGGGTCTTTGCAGGAGGTGGCACTCTCAACTTGAACAGTTAATTAATGGCTATTTATAGTGTGGGAGGGTGGGTAGGTTGGAGGGAAAGCAACGAGGGAAGGTGTGGTAGCCTGGGATGAGCAACTGTGGAGAGCTGTCAGTCAACATGCCTGGGATGTAGCTGCTAGCGCTTGTAGAGTTGCTCCATGGCGTGAACCTGCTGGCAGATGTAGCTCATCACCAAGGTCCTCATCTTCCTCCCTTCCTCTGACCTCCTGCTGGGGCTGTGCCTTGGATGAACTCAGCTGGACACCAGAGGGCCAAGAACCCCTTGAGGTGGCTTATGCAGACTTAGCCCCCCCAGTGGAGAGCAGGGTGGAGATGGGTGTGTCTAGATGGGGAAATTGAAGATATCCGGCCAGCCCTCCGTCTTCCTGAAAGGCTCTGCAAGTTGGGCAGCTTCTTTCTTGCTGCAATGGGAATGGTCCTGTGTCCTGGACCACTGGGGCCCCAGGAGATTTATTCTAGGGCCTGAACTTTGGAAGGCCCTGAACTTTGGGGGTGTTCCCGGCCCACACTCGCTTGTGCACGTGTCTTGCTAAGGGATGTCATTGCTGTCATGGATCAGTGAGATATACTGTGGGATGTCAAAACGATGGAGTTCTTTCTGTAGTATGACGGGCCACGGGAAAATTGACACCACCCCGGGACAGGATACACGGGCATACTGCCGTCCAGGCCCTGTGAAGGGACACCGCTTCTGATCATTTTTACTTACAGGAGGGGGGCCTGAGCACCTGGGTTTCAGCCAGCAAATGCTGTGCTGGTTTCCTCCAGTAAATATATCCCATCTGGAACCGTTAGCTAATTTACCGCCTTATTAAGTTGCCAGCAATCTACTGTCTTCCAGCATCCATCTGGGTTTTATATCAGCCACACAGGTGAGCTATATGGCGATGTCGCGGGATTCCCACCCCTGAACTTTGTATAAATATAAACCCACTTGTTTACCAAGATGCACTTCATTCTTTCCTGAAGACCTAAGTCTCCATCTGGTGCCATTTCCGTCCAGGCAGAAGATCTTCCTTAGTAGTCATGCTATGCAGAGCAGCAGGGAACAAGTTTTTAGTCTGAAAGTAGATTTTGCCTTCATTCTTAAAGAATACTTTCCCTGGATAGACAGTTCTGGGTTACGGTCTTTTTTAGAAAGTTCTTTAAAGATGTTATTCCACTGTTTCCTGGCCCCTGTTGTTTATGATTGGAAGTAAGTGCTGTTCAAATAGGTGTTTTCCTGTATGTGATACATGGTTTCTCTCTGGTGCTTTCAAGATCTTCCCTGTCTAGTTTTCAGCAGCTTGATTCCGATGTGGAATGTATGTGGTTTTCGTCGTATTTATGTATGTGGTTTTCGTCGTATTTATGTATGTGGTTTTCGTCGTATTTATGTATGTGGCTTTCGTCGTATTTATGTATGTGGTTTTCGTTGTATTTATCTTGCTTGAGGCTTACCGAGTTTCTTGAATCTGTAAATTTGTCTTCCACCAAATTTGGTTAATTTTGGCTATTATTTCTTCAATTTTTTTTGTCTCATTCTCTTTCTTCTCGGACACCTGGGGACACTGTCCTACATGTCTCTGAGGCTTTTAAAATTTATTAATTTTTGATCTTCATTCCTCTCTTCAGATTGGATAATTTCTATTGATATGCCTGTTGTCCTCTCCTTCTTGCTGTTTCCCTGTTTCTGTCCTTTCTGGCCCAACTCCAGTGTTGACCTGCCATTTCTGCTCTTTCGTAAGGGCTGTGGGGTTGCTGAGGGGTCAGAGTTCTGCACTGGTTCAGTGGGCTGAGGGCCAGAGAGGGTACAAACGTGTGATGTCATCTCTGCCGTGAAAGTGTGGCCCCCGGGGCAGGCAGGACGTGGCACAAGTTCATGCCAGGGGAGAGGCAGGCAGGCTGAACGGAAGTGATGAGTCTCTGGGAGAGAGGCCTGGGCTAGGGCAGTCAGAGTAGTCTTCCTGGGGGACGCAGTGGGCGGGGTGCGGGTCCCTCCTGAGTCCTAGGCCCTGGGCTAGCTGCTCTCTGACCTCAGCAGATCTGCACAACATCCCCACCTCAAAATTATCATCCTCCCATGTAACAGATGAGGAAACCCAGGCTGGGAGAAGTTGTCTGGGGCCCAAGGTAGCGCAGCTGGTTAAATGACCATGCGCATGTGGCTCAGGGGAGCGCCAGGGAAGCCTTTTTTGATGGGGCAGGATTTGAGATGTTGGAAGGCCATGTGCATCCTCCAAGTTCTCAGTCCAAATGCTGCCCATGATCCTGGTATTTTTCTGGGCAGTATTAGTCCCAGAACTTGAACTAGTCTTAGGTTTCTTCTGCCATGTTGTGCAGACCCTACCCTGGCTCTGACATGATCACTGACCAGCTGGGTGACGCTGGCAGGTAACTTCACCTTTCCAGCACCACTGTCCTCATTTGAATGTGAGAGTATACAGGCTCGGTTTTGCACAGTTGATGCAGGGGATCAACGAAGTGATGGTCTGTGCAGCTGCGTGAAGAGTTTCAAAAGCACTTACACACATGAGGTCTCTAAGGATTATTCGTTCCCTCGATTCTGACAAGGCCACATTCACACACTGGCATAAATTTATTCTGTCCTTTGTTAAAGCGATATTTTATGTGCTCGGTGTTTCTCTAGGTGTGAGGATACAGCAGGGAACAAAACAGGTAAAAATCTTTGCCCTCGTGGTGTTTATGCGCCACCCTGCAATGACCTCTCTCAATTCAAGACGTCTGCTTTTAAAAAAGCCTCACTCTTGGGATTTGAACCCAGAGTTTTCAGCCACCAACTCTGAAGAAACCAAGCTACCCTGCTACTAAGTAACTAACTCGGTTTCCTAGCCAGTGGTGTCAGATGCATCGTGCCTGTTTTACAGGGTTGTCAGGAGGGTAGAAGGAGGTGATGTATGACAAGGAGTCCACACAGACTAGCTGTGGGCTGGCGGATCCCCGATGCCTGAGCTGGGGGCACGGGCAGCCTGGGGCAGAAGGCAAGTCGTCTTTGCTCCATGCTGAGCTTTCTGGCACCACCGTTGAGAACGTGGAAACCGGGGTTCTTTCTCCCCTTTCCCAGCACATGCAGAAAGGACTCTAGGGGAGCCATCATCCCCTCCCACCCCGTGCACCCCTCTTACCTTCCGTGGTGTCCCCACCTCCCTGGGCAGCCCCACAGCTCCCAGCGGGGGAGGTGCCGGGAGCCACACCTCCTTGGCTGTCCGTCCGCCCACGTGTCCGCCCTACCTGGCCTTGGACGGAGCATTTATCTAAGAATAAAATCATGACGGTCAAAAACAAGAACAACAACAACAAAACCCAGTTAGCATTCTTTGACTCTTCACTCTTAATGTTGATCCATGTTGGGATATTTAATTTTCTCCCTTGGGCTGGCTACTTTTGGAGTTTTCTGCAAAATATTATGAGTGAATATGCTGCTTTTCTTTGAAAAAACTTTGTGTTACTGGAAGAGCAGTGAAATGACCCCCGAGCTCCTCTTGTGACCAAATGCCCCAGACCACCTCCCCCGTCCCCAAACTTCAAAGGGTATTTCTTCATTGATTCCTCCCTGTTCTTCGCCCCACCCCTCAGGCGCTGGCCCCGCCCCCAGCTCCATCGCAACTGCCGTGCCCACCTCCACACCCACCCCAAACCTCAGGAGACCCCAGCTGACTCCCTCTCCCTGTGCTCTCGCCTCCCCCCGCAGGTTACGGGCACGCCGCTCCCGGCACGGACGCGGGCAAGGCCTTCTGCATGTTCTACGCGGTGCTGGGCATCCCGCTGACCCTGGTCATGTTCCAGAGCCTGGGCGAGCGGATGAACACGTTCGTGCGCTACCTGCTGAAGCGCATCAAGAGGTGCTGCGGCATGCGCAACACGGAGGTGTCCATGGAGAACATGGTGACCGTGGGCTTCTTCTCCTGCATGGGGACGCTGTGCATCGGGGCGGCCGCCTTCTCCCAGTGCGAGGAGTGGAGCTTCTTCCACGCCTACTACTACTGCTTCATCACGTTGACTACCATTGGGTTTGGGGATTACGTGGCCCTGCAGACCAAGGGCGCCCTGCAAAAGAAGCCGCTCTACGTGGCCTTTAGCTTCATGTATATCCTGGTGGGGCTGACGGTCATCGGGGCCTTCCTCAACCTGGTGGTCCTCAGGTTCCTGACCATGAACAGCGAGGACGAGCGGCGGGACGCCGAGGAGCGGGCGTCCCTCGCCGGCAACCGCAACAGCATGGTCAGCCACATCCCCGAGGAGGCACGGCAGGGCCGGCCCCGGTACAAGGCGGACGTGGCGGACCTGCAGTCCGTGTGTTCCTGCACCTGCTACCGCCCGCAGGAATACGGTGGCCGCTCGGCGGCACAGCAGAACTCCTTCAGCGCCAAGCTCGCCCCCCAGTACTTCCACCCCATCTCTTACAAGATCGAGGAGATCTCACCAAGCACATTAAAAAACAGCCTCTTCCCGTCCCCTATTAGCTCCATTTCTCCCGGGTTACACAGCTTTACCGACAACCACAGGCTGATGAGACGGCGGAAGTCCATCTAGGGTCTGGGGAGGGAAATGCAAACAAACAGAAGTCATTTGTCATATCGGACGTTAAGTCTCATTGGCCCACCTTGTCTTATTTATTTATTATGGTTATCCTTTATTGTTATGATTATTGTCATCATTTTTTCTTTCTCTCCTTCCTTTTCCTTCTCGGTTTCATTTCTTCCCCACCTTTCCAGCGAGACAGAGCAGGCCAAAGGGAAAAAAGAAAGGCCCGTCTTCCTGTGAAACTCGCATCTGAGCATGAAGCATGGATTTCTTCCTTCTTCCCAGCAAAGTATGCCTTACATTTCTCCCCAGCCCGCCCCATCTCTGGGGTGGCTTTCCCAGGACAGGTGTGAGACCCAGACAAGGAGACAGAGCCCGGAGGATACCCGACCCAAAGTTGCACACGCGGCTGAGAGCCTCGAGTGCCCACCCACAGTGGTGTCTCTGACCCAACTCCTTTCTCTTTTTTCCTCCCCAAGCAGTGGGTGGCCGAATGTGTGTGGTCTGAGTGTGTGTGAATGCGTGCACACACCAGTGTGCTTCTGTGTGCTTGATGTGACAAAATGGAAAGTATCAGGTATTCATCTTTCTTTTCCGTCACACAATTTTGTTAATAGCCTGCTTTCGGCTGCTTCCAAACAAAACGGGAAAACAAAACCCACAAGGTTTTTGATTTATCATCTTGCCAAATCAAGCATGTTCCACAAGCAGTCTTTATCCCAGATATGTCATGACCACATTTTTAAAGTGCTAGGTTCTAAATTATATTAAAACTTCTTTTTGTGGGGGGGGTGGGTGGGCAAGCCGACACGGATCATTTTAGCTTGCCAGTTCAAAAATTTTTTAAACAAGCATGCACTTTGTTAAACTGGTATGCGTTATCAACACAAGAAAACAAAACTAGCAATGGAATAATCAAAAGCCAATAATATTAATTTATTAGCGACATTTTTAATTTTACCATCTCTAGTTCCAACAATTTTCCATGTAACTGGACGTGTTGGGGGAAGCTGGAAAATTGTTGCAACCACAGAGTATTTTATTCTCTCTTATTTGTGTGATGATGATGATTTGTGTAGCATCTACCTACATGAATAAGAATTATTACAGTTCAGGATGCTTGGATGAGAATGGGTATTAGTAAGTGGATGTGGTTTCTTTTCCTAATGAAAAATGACAGGGCATTCCTCATTTTAAAGAATATATATAATGTATTTTAAGAAAGATTGTCTCTCTAACTGCATTTGATTTGTAAATAAGGGAATGTTGATGTTGGTCTCAGGAAGAGTTTAGAGGCAAGGAGCTGCGTCTTGGCCTGCTGGGAACTTGTCAATCTCAGGGGGTGATTTTTTTCTGAATAATGGAGAAATTCCTCCCCACTCTCAATAGGGGATGACCCCAAAGGGAAGGCCTGCTAACATCCTGGGGGGCCTATAGAACATGGCACATTGGAGGCCCTTTCCATGACAGGAATAAAGGAAAGTCTCACCTCCAGGTTCACGGGGGGACCTTCATTTCCCTCATCACTGTCTCGGCCATTTCTAAAAGTCAGCCATCCTCACGGCCCTTTTTCAAAACCTGGAAGTTCTTCCAGTTCTTCCAGCTCTGGCTTTGGCTGGGCTGCTCAGCAGGAACAGTGGGGGCCCCAGTGGGATCTCCCAGAACGGAGGATCTGCTCCCAAGCAAGAGGAGACCTACAAGATTTCCTAAGAGACGGCCCCAAGTGCACCCCTCCCAAGCATCTGGGCCATTGGAGTGACCACAGCCCTCAAGATTCCTCTGAAAAGGCAAGCACTTTAATGTTACATCCCATGTTGAAATGGCCCCTTCATCTAGGACACAGGGCCTGTGGAATGAGTCTGGGAACCTCAGATTCTCTAGACCAAAGAGGACAGTTATTGATCTTCAAGGTCATATCGATTAACTCATTTTTAAGACTTAAAATTTTTTTTAGGGCTCTAAAATCTGTCTAGAGAATAGAAGCAGTTGCTCGTTAATTTTTTTCTCTCTTGGAAGAGATGGTTGGCTTTAGCGGGTCACAGGTGCAAAAGTACTAGTGCATATTTGCAGAGTGCTTCATGCTCTGGAGGAGGCTGCTTGTAGTAAGTGTGGGGTTTCTCAGCAAAACCTTTGTACAGTAAGACTTGACCTCAAATGGGGATATGTGTGATAATCTTTGATCTATAAAAGAGAGAGAGGCACTGAGAGGGTGAGAGATTTGCTCAATGTCAGAGAGCTGGTCTTTGCTAGAACTGAGACATTAGTCTCAGTCTGGACCCCAAAAGGGTCCAAGAAGCTGACCCCACCACACTATGGCACCCTCATTCAGCCCTCAGATGAGGGAACCTGCATCTCTTTCTCCGCAGGTAAGTGCACCAGGCTCTTAGAGTCAGCTAGAGGAACATGGGTTCAACCCTTCACTCAGAACTGGTCCCCTCACCAGTGTACAGTGGTCATAAAGTGACCTACTTCTGCTTGAATGCTTCCAGTGACAGGGAGCTCCTCCCTTCACAGGGAAGTTTAGAAAACACCCCATAATCTCTCTTTCCACAGAGCTGACTCTTCTTTGTAGGATTAAGGATGGTAAGATGAAGTCTTTTCTGTTTGTGGGATGACCACCAACTTTTAAGTGTCTGAAGCAACTTGGAATTTCTCTTGGTTCCATATCCTCCCCCCCCAACCCCCTGCCCTTTGCTACCAGCTCAGCCCCTGAAGGACATGTACCGAGTCTTCTGTTCCGAAGGTAAACATCCTTGTTTATGCTCAGAGTGGTCGGGGGTGGAGGGGAACCTTGGTTTGCTTCCCTTGTGATGTCCTTCTTTTTCTCAGATGGTCCAGCTCTTCCCTACTGTGCTCTCTGGCCAAGGAGTCCTCTAGGTGCATCCAGTGAGGTGCTCTGATGGGGGCGCTGAGTCAGGAGTTCTCCAGGGTTCTCCTCTCTTGATAAAGCAGGCCTGGGGCATCTCCACCTAGAGCTTGGCCCACCCCATCAGCATTGGAATCCTCAAAAGCCAGGGGGAAGCTTAGTCTGAGTCATCTCGCTAAGGTCCCTCATCTTCAGGAAAGGAAATCGAGGTCCAGAAAGGCTGGTCACGAATCTGAGGCCCCACAGCCAGAACCTAGGTCTTCCCACTTGTTTATGCTGCTGCTGCTTTCTTGGCTGCTTCGTCATTGCTGTCACTTACACCCTCCAAACAGTCCTTGTTGCTGGACTTTTTAGCATCTCGGACCCAGGTCTCTCTTCCCCACTCACAGCTGATGATTTCTTTCTTTCAGCCCAGGTTTCCCACACCCTTCTTCCAGTTGACCACACCCACTCAGGGATGGGGAAGAAATCTCACCAGGTTGTTTGAATTTGGGCCCCAACTTCTGTTAGAATGAGCTGAAGAAGAGCCACATTCCACCAGCATCACAGGAGGTTGGCCTGCCATGTGGTCCCTGGTGGGGGTCTAGAAATCAACATACCACATAGATACTCAAAGAGATTTTGGACTCTCACTTGAATGCTTTCCAACTAGGAGATATCAATCCATCCCCTCCATCAAAGACAAAAGGAAGGTAGGCAGTGGTACTGATTATCCCAGCAGCTCTGAGTGCCATGCTTTCTAGAGACCATCCCATTTTGATCTTTATGACATCCATCCTGGGTGGAAGGTGCTGTCATGCCATTGGTCTACTAGATTCTTTACATAGGAGTGAACCAACCTGTTTGGCTTTTGAGATACCCAGTTAGCCCCAGAGCTGGGATTGGAGCGCTTCTTTCCATCCACACCACTCTGTCCTGAAACTCAGGCAGCAGCCTCTTAAACACAGCGGGCTGCCTGGTGCTCTAAATTTAAGTACTCTCTCTGAAGCATCTGTTGTGCTCCACTGTGCATCACCAGTTGGGAGGAGGGTACCTGCACTTTGGAATGATCGCAGCAGATCACTTGCAGCCCAGGAATCCCCACTGGGTCCCTAATCCTTCCAGCAGAGGAAGCAGATGGATGCAGACTGCCGCCCAGGAGGCCTGGCTTTGCAGGTGCTCGTTAAAACCCATCTGTAGAAAAGGGTGAGTTGACTGCTTAATCTCGGTGCACCGTTTGGTCTCTGCACACGGGGCCTCGGTTGGGAGAATATCTGGATGGTGACTTGGAAACCTGCAGATAAGTCCAGGCAGGTCATTTTTCTCTGCCTCCAGATCTGAAAGCCTTGATTCCTAGTGATTCGTAGTGAGTCCTTGTCACTAGCGGTTTGAAGCTGGAGGGAAGAATGGTTTAGGGGCATTCGTTGTGCACACTGAGTTTGGAGGGGAAGGTGAGAGAGGTAAAAATGATTAAAGAAGGAAAACCACCCATCACTGAGGTTTTCGGCCCTATTTCTTTTTGTAAACTTCTTCTTAAATAATAGGCCCTAATTAGGGTACCCGTTAAGGGCATCCACAGAGGCGTGGGGTCTGAGGCCTGTGCCGGACTATGTCCGTTCTCTTGGTGGGATGGGGGGTATCATCTGTCCAACACTCCAATGAATTGTATCTTCGCCCTGAAAGGGGTGGGATGTGGGGTCTGTCACATGCAGGCCTGCTGCCTGGGAGTGGCTACCGTGTGTTTCTTACAGAGTCATGGTTTGTGTGGGACCCCGGAAGCATCCCAGGCAAGGAAGGTTTGGCAGGACAGGGACCCGGCTCTCACCTCCAGCTTCACTGGGCTCCTGGAAATCCGTTCCCCTCCCTGGGCCTCTGTAGCTTCCTCATCCACACAATGGGCCAATTTGGGCTGAATTTGTGAGCATTTAGCACAAAATCAGTTTGACTGATGAAGACATTTGGCCTGATGTTCTGGTCACTGGGCACATTTGAGGGTTGAGCCACAAAAATGAAAACCCAAAATCATTTTGTTTGGTAGCATCCTGGGAGCTGGGAAGATGGCGAGTGAGTAGGCAGAGGCATCAAGAAGGGTGGTCATCGTGCAAACCAAGGCCCCGTGCGTGCTGGGTTTCCCAAGGCCCTGGGCATACATCCATTTTATGTGGTTATTTCTTGAGCACACCTTAGTAGAGATTGCTGTTTTGAGGGGGGGAGGGAAACCTATTACCATGATTCCTCCCTATCGCCCCAACTTTCTGTTGTGAAAATTCCAGATTTACAGAAAACTTCCATATCCCTTTCACCCAGACTCACCAGCCTTCAGAACTTTGCCACATGTGCTTAAACCCCTCCACACCCCCGACATTCATACCCAGGGGCATTTGGAGGATGAAGTGACGTCTGCAACTTTTAGGTGGTTCGGCCAAAGGGAAAAATTGTTTCTCTCCCAGGAACAAAAGCAATCTCTTTGGTAACGGTGCTGTTATCACCCTTAAGTTAGCAGTAATACAATAATATTGTCTAAGACGCAACCCATATTCACATTTCTCACGTCGTCCCAAAAATGTCCTCCAGGGTTTTTTTGTGAATCTGAGAGACAATCCAAGATCGCATCCCACATTGCTTGTCTGCTTACCACAGACTCCCCCAGTTTAGGACATTTTCTCCGTTTTTGTTTGTCATGATGTTGCCACTTTGGCGTCTGGGCCAGTTCTCTTGTGGGCGGGCCCACGACCTGCCTCTGTTTCCTCAGGTTAAGGAATTAAAGGTGATGTTGTTACAATTAATGCATTTGAGAAATTTGACTCTCTGGAGACCTCTGTGATCATCTCTTTCATCGTAGATAAATAAGGCATATTAAATGCTGTTCTCCTTTGCCGGAGACACGAACTGAAGCTGTAGGAAAGGTGTCCAGGAGCCCCTGGATGCTGGTCTCGTCACCAAAGCCGAGCAAGGCTCTGCTATTTCTAACTTCTCACATGGATCTCTCTTCTCTGCTGAGAGTCACCAATCTTTCCCCTAAACACCTGTGGGGATGATCCAGCTATAAATAGACATAAAGCACCAAGACATTCTTTCATGGATTGTAAAGGGCTAGCAAGTGTAGCCCGGTAGGGTGGTTGGAAGGATGGCCGTAAGCCAGTGGGGTACTCGGCACCCAGTTGCTTCTCATCTCTGTTTGAGATTTGTGTTTGCACTGGCAAGTTCTATAGCATGGCCTTCTCAGTTCTGGTAACATAGAGCAACCCACCGGCTGAGGCTCGGTCCCTTTAATTTTGATCAAGAAAATATGTCCACACAGATTCCCGCCTCTGAGCCTTTGCCCATTCTGTCCCCACTACCTGGAAGGTATCCCTGCTGCTCCCCAGCATGGAGGTGGAAATGGGAGCATCTTATGCATACTTTAAAAGCTCCTTCTGACTATTTGTTCCATGAGGGATTCAATGATGCCCTCCTCTGGGGTCCCCAGTCCTTCTTTCTATCATGGACAAATACACTGGGAAGCAAACCTCCAGTGACCCGGCCATAGGAGCTATACGTTCTGGGCAGCGCCCACAGCAGGGCATAAAGACAATCAGACTTCCAGCATCTTGCCTAAATGGCCACTCGTCACTGTCATCAAGGCACGTCTTAACTTCACTGCAGGCCTTTGTTCCATCCCTGGAAACCGATGCACATCCACAGGACGAAAACCATCACCCCACCGTTGGCGATTCAGAGGCATTTGCCTGGCAGAGTTGGGTGGGCCATGTGCAATAGGGCCACAAGCTGTCCACAGCTGGGCATTTCCCATAAAATGGGTGATCGGTACATCTTCAGATGTACCAGGGGCATGCTTGTGACATTTTGCCATGGAGTGAGTGAGCCCTGAGATGCGCATGTCACCAGGAGCCAGGGCAGCACCATTTTCTCACGGGAGTACTTCTGGTAGAGGCTGAGCAGTGTGGGGCACACACAGCAACTGACAGGATCCCCGGCCTCGGCTCTGCGCCTGCCCAGTGCCCGCTCTGGGGCCCTGAGACAGGACAGGGCGGGCTCCTCTTTTCTCCGCAGAGCAGCGTGAGGGAATAAAGCTGCACGCGCACCTGGGACCGGCTTCTGCCGTTCCCAGGCAGGTGGTGGTTCTGCCTCTCTGAGCCTCAGTATTCCAGCCTTTAAAGTTGGCGATTTCAGATAAACCCCACTGCACAGGGAGGCTGCAAGAACAGCACGTGACAACGTCGGGCGCCTATCCTGAGCAGAGTGCCGAGCTAGAGTTCTTAACACCGTTTGCATTTCTCGTAAAGGCCAGTCCAAGGCTCCTGCAAGCTTACTCCTGGGCACTTGAAGTCCAGCTATGGAAAGAGGTGATCAGTCTGGTGGAGGAACGCAGGCAGGGCTTCAGGGAGGAATTGGCTTTTGGTAATCTTTGAGGAGAGCCTTGAAGGAGCAAGTGGGCACTGCTGCATGGGCAGAGGCCCAGGCGTGTGAAAGGGCAGGGAGCAGCGATTTCATCCAGTGCTCAGTGGCTCCCTCCCACAGAGCCACACCTGAAAGATGAGTCAGTGAGCTGTCAAGGCCCTTCACAAGCTGGTCACACCTTAAATCATCCAGGCTATTCTCCTGCTCAAGAACCTTCCATGGCTCCCCAGTGCCCACACATTTTATTTCAAGGTCCTTCACTCTAACACCCATAGCCTGAGTCTTGGGCTCTGACGGAGGAGCTATCCATCCTGATATCCCTACTGGGTTCTCCTCTGATTACAAAAGTCTGAAACTAGATCCTGGAGTCTCACCCAGTTTGAATTCTATGGCGTCCTATTCTTCAAGTGGAGGTTTTCTTCCGTCTTCTGGACATTAGCTCTAATTTGCATATGGGAATATTTCTGGATAAGATCTACTTGGTCTTTCATTTAAGCATCCTGGGGGCTTGTTCTGGTGAAGGCTTCCAACAGCTTGACCAAAGATTAGCATGAAACCACTAAAAGGAAAATGTATAATTCTTGGGCTTTCTTGGCGTGAAGAATTCGCTGTTTCCTGAGACTCTGGGAGCAACAGATTTTGTCACTGCCTGTGACCAGGAATCAGGGATGGAGAGAGGAGAAGAGGACGCATTTGAGGGCAAGGTAACTTTTTACTTGGGGAGTTTTTATCCTTCACATCATCCCATTCACTCTTGGATCCTAACTCCAGCCTCTTGGAGGCTCCAGTCGAGTTGCCTGGGGACCCCTACCATCCAGAGAGCAGCTCTTGATCTTGAAGAGGGAGGTCTTGTGAAGTTTAGCTATAAGCCTCGACCACTAAAAACATAAAACCTCAGCTTTGCCCCTTCCAGCTCCTGAGCATTGGGAGGTGGAGACCTCAGGGCCTTCGTAAGCACCCGCCCCAGCTTTCTTTCCTTCCTCTTTGTAATCAGGCCAAGTGGCCTTGGGCAAGTCACTTCCTCTCCGACAAAGGATGGAATGGCCAGGGGAGAGGCAGATGCTGGTGAAGATGACAGGAGATAAGTGTCATTACGTTCCACGCTCTTGGTTGACATTTCCTTGGGGGGGGTGGGAGGGGGGCTTTGGAGGCGGGATGGCCAAGTCCTCCCAAGCATAGGGTTCCTGAGCGGGGCCAGCTCCTTTCCCCTGGGGAATGTCACGTTTTCCAGGTAGAGTTGTTCTATAACCCTCCTCGCACCAAAGAATCATGTCTTTACCCAGCTCCTCTGACCCTTCTGTTGACGGGTTCTCCTTTGTGGCCCTGCTCAGTCCCCAGTGGACCAAATGCTTGGCAATGGGGGGGGGGGGACATTGCCCAGTGAACCAAAGCCCCCCTTTCCCTGACAAACCTTGGGGAAAGTCCTACCTTTCCTTAACCTGAGAGATCAAAGCAGCTACTGACATGAGCTGCAGCAGTGGCTCCACAGGGCCCCCTCTGAGCAGTATTCCCTGCTGATTGATTCACTTACCCAGCGATTATTTATAGAGCTTTTGGGCATCTGCCATCAACCTCAGTGAGAGGCCATTGTGGTGAACTGGACGGTCGAATTCCGTGGCCTCATAAGGCTAAAATTCCACTGGATCACATGCTCCCAAGAGGCACACGTTCTAGAAACAGAGTCAGATGAGCACTTCTTGGAATCAGAACATGGCCCAGCTATTGCTGCATTTTCTTGAGCTGAATTTTAGAAGCTGGGTAGAAAAATAAAAATCGAATGAGAGGCAAAACACGATTAGTGGGAATCCAACGAAGCAGAACCCACAATTAACCAGATTTCTCTATAATTTGATGGCTCCTCAGAGAAGAACATGGTCCTGAAAAAGGCTAATTACATATTTGTTTATTCAGCCCACAAATAGCATTTTGACGGCCGTTGGGGGCTGGAAGGGACCTCCAGAGGCCATCTCAGTCCACACTGTGCTTTATCAGAAATCTCCAGGGAACAGAAAATGCATTGGATTAGGTGACGCTGTTGGCCTTATTGAGTGAAATTTAAATAAGAAAACAGACTAACCCCACCTGGAAGGTCTGAGGCTCTCTCGTTTGTCCATAATGTTGATCAGAAGGCTTGTAATTAAACAAACAGAGGAGACACAGGAAAGATGTCAAAGAGGATAAGGAGATTTTAAAAGTCACTGAACCGCTTAACAAGAAGGAAGAATTTCTAGTCTATTCCCAGCAGGCCAAGAAATTGCTGATACTCCCTCTACCATGTACACTTTTTAACTTCAGCCAACTGTGTATCCTTGTACCTCAAACATTAAACATTTAAAAAGTGTCATTTGTGACCCTAGGCATAGAAGAAGTTAAGCTTGAATTAGGTTCAAACTCACACCCATTAAAATGATTGGCCTATATGCACAGGGAGTTCATTCTGGGAGTTGGGGGCACAGAGGTGTGATCCTCACTTATTCATCTGGGGCGCGCGCGTGTATGCACTGACCGGGTATCTTTGGGTCTCTGGATTTTTTTCTTTCTTCTTGGCATGGCTGGACATTTTCATGACTGCATGCTAAAAGGACCTGGGTTTGTTCTGATGGCGATGCTGCTGCTGGAAGGCTTCCAGAACACTCCCGAGGAGTGATGGAGATCAGGAAGTTTCTAGCAGAAGCTGGGTCAGGCTGGCCAGATGCCAGGAGGATGGAACGGTTTGTCCCGAACCCCTAGCAGGGCCCTCCCTTCCCACGTTGGTGGGCGTTTGGGATTTGGATGACAGGCCCAACTGTGGTCAAGGCATCAGACCTTGGGTGGGAAGCCGCACCAGATTTGGCAGATTCAGTGATCCCAACTGGACCACAGTGAACCCATTTCAAAGATGCCTACTGTTCCTGTTCGTTTTCCTTTTGTTTATCTTCTCTGGCCTTCCCCACCTGTGGAGAGGGCGCCTTCACAAATGGCCTTAGAATGCCGTTCTGAAGTTTAACAGAATGAGACAACCATCAAATGAATATCAGAGGTATTTACTATCGCAGCTTATCTGAAGAATGAAAAACAAAAACAAAACAAAACTGTATCACCAATGTTTACAAGTCCAAGTAGACATCCAGCCCATGTAAAATATGTAATTTATGCAAGGGATTGCATCTTTCTTTTGTAACGAATGCACTAAGCAACCCTGTATATATTTTACAATGTCTTTACAGAAAAAAGAAAATCATTTACTGTAGTGTTGTAAAATAATGCACTTTTCTAATTTTTTCATTAAAATCTCTATGGCACGTTTGCAAATGTGTCTTGGTCTTCCTTCACTAAGAAAGGGGAATTAAGAGCTGTTTTTGTCCAGGCTCTCCTGCCTTAAGCCACATTCGGAAAACTTTCTCAAGCAAGGTGGACAGAGTCAAAATTGGGCACCAGTTGTCACTGGTCTTCCTCACTGCAGGCAGGCCCGCTAAGAAGCCTTGCCCCTAAAAACCTCGGCAAGGACTTCAAATCAACCAAGAGCCCCCAATTTGCCAATTTTTGTTTTTCTGGCTGAGGAATTTGAGTTCAAAACATGAGACAACCCCTTTTGCCCTTTTCTACCTGTCTCTGCGTGTGTGTGGAAAAAAGGAGAAACAGGCAGATAAAGATGCTCTGTAATCTCTGCGTCAAAGGTAAACTCTGCTCCCGGCAACCCACAGTAGCTGCTGAAAGGTTAGGGGCTTCTGACTTCACTCATGTTCCAGAGGCCTGGGCATCACGGAACTCTGGGGGTGCCAGTGTCAGAGCTTCCTGAAGGGGTGGTATTCTCCAATTTTGCCCGCATCCAGAAGGCTCCTGAAAACACAGATTGCCAGGCCCCATCCTCACTGTGGGTCCAGGATGGGGCCACAACTGTGCGTTTCTAACAAGGCCTCAGGGGTCCTGATGCTGCTAGGGTGGGGACCACACCTTGAGGACCGTGGTCTTCTCTGTGCTGTCCCAACTCTGAGATTAAGGGGAGATTCTGGACCAAAGCGCATCATGGCCACAGGTGGAGCCCCACGGAAGCCAGGCTCCTTTCTACCGGGCCTGTCGGAAGTGTACTCATTCATGGGGTACCTGCTGCCTGCTCTGCTCTGCTCCCCCAGAACAGAGGCTCATACAGGGAACAGGCCTGACCCTGGTAAGAACCTTGACTCTCAATGATCAACATCACATCACCACAGTTTGTTCCTCGACAGAACACCTTGTTTCGGGAGCCGGGTCTTCTAAGCCAGGGGTTAGACAACTTTGACAATAAAGAGCCAGACGGTACCTATCTTAGACTTAATGCCAGACCCCAACTCTGCCGCTGTAGCAGGAAAGCAACCAGAGATAATACGTAAATGAACGGGCACAGCTGTGTCCAATACACCTGTATTTATGGAGACTGAAATTTGAATTTCACAGCATTTTCATGGTTCACAAAATATTCTTCGTCTTTGGTATCCACCCCCTGCACCATTTAATAATGTAAAACTCATTCTTAGCTGGTGGGCCACGCGGAGACCGGGGCCGGGTGTGGCCTGGAGGCCACAGTGTGCAGACCCCTGTCCTAAGCTCTTCTCCAGATATGGACTCGTTTCATCTTCCCACGACCTCCGAGCTTGGTACTGTTTTCACCACTCAGTGTTCTCATCTGAGCCAGGGTTTCTCACAATAGCACCAAGGGCTAAAAATCAGTTCACAGGTCAGAGGAGGCTTTATTTTGTCCATCCTTCATGGACGTCCACCTTTGGGAGGGTTCAGAGAGATCATCAGCCCGGCCAGCCCAGGCCAGCCTCCCCTGACCGTGGTTCCTCTCCTCGCTCCGTACAACCCCAGCCCCACCTGAACATCAAGCATCAACGAAGACACTGCTGGAACCCAGCAAGTACAGTTAAGGGCCAGATGCCGCATCCCTCCCCCAGGTGAGGTCAGGGAGCCCAGGCCATTGTCCCTGGGCACTGTCGCCCCACAGAGAACCTCTTCAGGCTGGGTCTCCTCGTCCTGCCTCTGGGAGGTTCCCAAGGAGATCACAGGCAGCATCTGGAAGAGGATTTACAATCTGTGTTGACATTTTAGAGACGAAGGTCTTGCTCTGATCCATGAGTCTCAGTGTGCGGTGACAGACCTCCATCTAGTGTCAGCCAGCCAGGCTGCTGAGAGCACGGCAGGTCTCGGACGGGACAACAGTCGGGTGTGGATTCCTCCTGCTCTCCCCCCTCCCTCCTTCTCTCCTTCCCTCTCTCCCTCTTCCTGCCCCCTCTCCCCTTCCTCCCTCTTCCTCCCCTTCTTCCCCACCTCCCTCCCTTCCATCCAGCAACCATTCATTAAAAATCTCCGGTCTGTACATCCACCTGCCCGTTACACGTGTTCCCTTGGGTTTCCAACAGGCATCTCCAACTTCACGGGTCCAACGTGAACTCCTCATCACCTCCCTCCCCCCACTTCCCCAGACTCCTGCTTCTCTTGAAGGGCTTCTCATCTCAGTTAAGTCAGTGCCATCCTTCTAGCTGGTCAGGCCAAAGAACTCTGGAATTATCCTCGACTTCTCTTTTCTACCCCAAATCCAAGCCCTCAGAAAGTCCCATTGGTTCTACCTTCAACATTTATCCGGAATCTGACCCCTTCTCCTCACCTCCACCAATCCCCCCTGGGTCCACAGTACCAGGTCTCGCCTGGATTATTGCGTCAGCCCTCCCCCCCCCACCTCCCCTCCCCCTTTCCTCCCATCCGCTTTCAATACACAAGCCAATGCATGCTTTTGCATTTTAAACTCAGGATTAGTGAGGCATAACTCACATACAGAACAAGTCACCCTTTCTGGGTGTAGAGTTCTCTGAATCCTGACAACACACAGGGACTTAAAACAATCCTTCTAGAGTGTAAATAAGGTCGGGTCACTTTCCCTGCTCCACCCTCCCGGTGGTTCCCATCCACCCCAGCTGACAAGACCCTCCCAGACCTGCTCCCCTGACCCCCTTGCAGCCCTGCTGGCCTCCTGGCTGTGCCTGGGCACCACTGCCCAGCGTGCTCTTCATGCTGTGGCCTGTCGCCCCCAATCAGGAGTCACAGGCCTCTTTGTCACTTTGGTTTCAGCTGCACTGGAGTACAACTGCACTTCCCCCTGGGGTCCTCTTCAGGGACCCCCAAAGTGAATGTTGTGTTTACCTGTATTCAACGCCAGGCCTTCACAAACATACCTAACAAACTTGGTGAAAATCTAACCACACGATACAGTAACGGAGCCCACAGTTTACATTAGGGTTCACTGTTGGTGTTGTACATTCTGTGGGTTTGGGCAAATGTGTAATGACATGTGTCCACTGTTAGAGTGTCATACAGAGCAGTTTCACTGCCCTAAAAAGTCCTCTGTGCTCTGCCTATTCATCTGGTGAGTCCTTCTCACATAGTAACTCATAGCTTTTCCCAAAATACGTTCCGTGGAATGCTTGTCCCCAGCCCCCCGCGCCAACATAGGTTATGTGCGTTGCCGTATCCCGTGTCCCCGTCCTGGAGATTGACAAGCCACAGTGCCTCATAGCCTTTGCTATATGAAGAAACCCAGAGCTCTGATAGCCCAGCGACGCCCGAGCATGATGGGTAAAGGGGTCCTTGCTCCCCAGCGCACCTGTTTACAACCGTCAGAACCCCACCCCACATGCGCTGGTGCACCCGTTCTTCCCGTTCTCCATGCTCCAGCCACAGGCAGTTGGCACTTCCTGGACCCCTGGGTGGGTGGAATCATGGGACTAGGTCTGGCCAATGAATCCTGAGTGAAGTGACATTGGTCCCTTCTTGGCTGGAGCATCAACTGTCAACGTGAGACCCTCCAGAACATCATGCTGACAGTCAGGTTTCAAGATAGAGGCTGCTGAGTCCAGATCCTGAAGTGAAGAGGTGGGGCATAGAGTCCCCAGCTGGCCCACAGCGGACACAGAAAGTGAGGGGGAAAAATACCTTTACACTGCTAAGATGCTGGGGTTCGGACTATCCGCAGCCTATATCCTGACGGAGCCACACCCCTTGGGACACTGGTTTCTCAGGCCTGTGGTGCCTGGCACATGTTTGGTTCATAACGAAACCAAGTCTCCCAAAACCAAGTTCCTCTGCCGAGTTTATGGTTCACCGTTGAAACCGTATACAAGCCACCGTGTCCCTGTCCTTGGAAATAAAAGGCTTTTGCTTTAGTCTCTCAGGCCTCCCCTGAGTCTCAAAGGCTGGCTCAAGAGTTAATGATTAGAAATGTGAAGATGTAGAAACCAAGAATAGCTGTTGGGCCAGGAAACTGGTAACAATTTAGACTATAAATACGTCACGTGGCAGAGTGGCCGAACTCCCAGTTCTCTGAAAGATATAAAGGCCTGACACACATTCCTAAGTTGTTTTTCATAGGAACCAGACCCCCACCAGATGACAACTGCTGACCACAAGCACATAGACCCCAGACCATTGAAACCAGAGATCTGATGATACTTGAAACTTCACCTTGATGCCAACCAATCTGAGAATTGTGCATGAGCTGATCATGCACCCTGCAGCCCCTTCCTCACATTGCCTTAAAACTCCCTTCCCTGAAAGCCATCAGGGAGTTGAGCACGAGCTGCACATTCTCCTTGCTTGGCACCCTGCGATAAATGCTGCAATTTCCTTCACCACAACCCAGTGTCAGCAGATTGACTTTACTGCCTGCAGGCAAGTGGACCCAAGTTTGGTTCGGTAACAGTAAAGAATATCTATGAGTTAACGATCAGCCCACAGCATCTTCCTGGAGACAGTTGCATGCACTGAAATCAATTCCACATCAGGGTCTTACCTATCTGGGTTAAGCATAAGCCACTCCAGTCCCATTCCCATTTTTGGGACTTCAAAAGAATCTTTGTCATGTCCAGCATTTCCCTCATGTGCAGAAGAGCCCATGTCAGGGGGTAGTGACACCCTCTACAAATGAGGACACTGAGAAAGCCACTTCCTTTCCTGGACCCTCAGCATCCTTCAATCAGCAGTGGCAGACGTTGACCAAGAAGCACTGGCTGTGGATAAAAATCCAGATCTTGGTTTTCATAATGTGTCCAGAGCTGATGGCAGCAGGGAATAAACCTCAGCCTAGCTGTGATTCCAGCCCTGCCAAGCCCTCCCGAGAGCCCAAATCAGTCATCCAAAGAGAGAAAACACAGATGGGTGGAGGGAGCTCCAGGCACAGGGTCGGGGACACAGCCTGGGCAGCCTTTCCAAGTCCCTGCCAAGGAGTTAGAAAGTCCGTGGATTCAGCTATTAAATTGCCTGAGAAGCTCAAGTCCGCTGTCTTAGCAGCTCCGATCAACTCAGCCTCAGCCAGACCAAGAATTGCATTGAAAACCAAAACCCAAACCCAAACAGCCTGAGGATGCAGGGCTCTCTCACCTGGCCCACCTGCAGGGCTGGGCACAGTGGCAGGGAGGGTGGGAGCTCTGGGGTCAGCCTCCCAGCTCAGCGCCCACAGTCTTAGGTAGCAATGCTTAGGTAGCTTACTACACCACAGGTTTCCTGTGTGTAAAACAGGGCTCTTTTGAGGAATTATGATTATTAACATCACCCCCTGAGTCAAGGTACCTACTGAGATAATATATTCAATGCTCATAGTAAAAGCTAGCTGTGTGCCAGCACTGTTCTGAGACCCTGATTTCGTGGTTATTGTTTTCGGTTCCGCTGTATGCATTCCACACACATTCCCTTTGACTATTTGTCTACCGTGGGCTGTGTGTCTACGAGGAAAAGCGGCTTCCAGGGTGTCTATGAGTCTGGTGCCTGCCCCCTGTTGCTCTTTCTTCTGGTAATTGTTCAGACTTGAGCCAGATTACTGACTCAGAACCCTCTGAATGAAGGGGAGGCCGGGTGCCCTTGAGGAAGGACCCGGGCACAGCGCCTAAAGTGTATATTATTAATCTTTCTCCCAGCCTTCTCTGAAGGGACCCATGGCTGTTTACCAGGGTGACTGTGCCGTGGGGAAAGGGAAATAATCAGACTTTTGGGGGGATTCCTGGACACTGGCTCTGAGCTGACACTAATTCCAGGAGACCCAAAACATCTCCGTGGTCCGCCCGTCAGAGTAGGAGCTTATAGAGGTCAGGTGATCAACGATATCAAGTCTGTCTCACAGTGGGTCCCCCAAGTCATCCTGTGTTTGTTGTTTCAAGTTCTGGGCTGCACCATTGGGCAGTCACACTCAGCAATGGCAGGGCCCTGCGCTGGCAACTGACCTTGCTCCCAGCCACAGGTGTGGTCTGTCAGCCAGGCTGGGCTAATTACAGCACCATGTCCCCTGGGCCACCACGGTGATTGCTCCAGGGATGACCACGTGACCCAAATCAGCCAGTGGGAGCCCTCCCTTTTTTCCCCCGGCAGGACTGGGTAGGGAAGAGCTGTGTCTGGGGCCTCTTGAAGCAGGTGGGCTGACACATCTCACAGAGCCTAAGAGCATTTAAGTCTTGAATCAAGTTGTACCTGAGACCAGATCTACCCTTGCACTTTCTACTGGCTGATGGTACAAGTTAATCACTTTCAGTGAGCCAGTGAGAGCTTGGATTTGACTCTAGTGTCCCAAGACAAATGCTGTGCTGGGAATCTTCTATTTTCCCCTCCAAATCTCTCTCCACCTTTATCCACTCCGCTCTGTGTCCATGGAAACAAACCTGTGTGGCTTCCACTTAGATTTGGCCAATGGGGAGCTCTGGCACAAAGTCAGGAGGTTTGAGGAAAGGGAGGGGGAGCATTTCTTCCCTCCGTTTGAGTCGTGAAGACCCTGGGGTCTGGGTGTTTCCTAAGCAAGGGTCCCAGCCTCTCCCAGGTAGCCTTCTCCGCACAGCCTCCGCTTCCAGGCTCGGAGCTGCCCCTCTTACCCTGGCGCAGGGGGTAATGGTTCCCTGACATTATTAGCTTCCGGTATTGCACTACCCTTTACGGTTTCTTTATGCTCTAAGTTTTTGAAAATAGTCCCTTCATTAAACTGTTCTCAAATCACCCAATGTGAGTATGCTACCTGTCTCCCGGCAGACTCTACCAGCTACATACACTACATGATTGCTACACCCAGACGACTCAGCCTAAGTGGACAAAATATCATCATGGGGATCATCGCATCCTGAGAGCTGGGTGCACATCTCTGCCCAGGCAAAGATCTCGGGGAAGTTAACTTCTGTTGTCCAGGAAAGGAAAGCAATTGCTTAGTATATGAGCAATTAGGACATGAGGATTGTGAATGATCATCTGTCCAGGATTATGTGGCCATGTCTCCTTCAAAACCAGAACCTATTATCTGCTAAGAGAAAGGCGAACAGGCTGAGATTGGCAGTGGGGGAATGGATGGGCGAGCGGGTGGGGGAGGACGGTGGAGAGGACCAGGGGTTTCCCAGCAGTCACATCAATGCTCACCTGCAAAATGGGAATAATGCTTCCCCAGCCCATGTGACATGTCTGTTAAACTGAGATGCAGTGGGCACAGGAAGACATGGAAGACAAAGTCTCTCCTTCCTTTGCTTGGACATAGAAGCACTACTTGGTGAGCCTCAGCCTTACTTCTACCCCCAGTGGTCCAGCTGCCCCCTCACTCCCCAGGGTTCAGGATGGCCAGCTCCAGCCCAGCTCTGGGCTAAAGGGACAGGACACTGCTTACGTGGGATCTTTCCTCTACTGTCCTCCTAGGGAGCACCGCCCACCCAGTGTTCCCCTTCACGGGGTAACAGGGTTGATTTTTCCCTGGAGGAACACACCTCCCACGCTCTCAGCCCATACAGCCTGCCCCGCTCCTAGCTTCAGCACTAGAACAGGACCCTGGTTGTCTGCATTTCTCAGTCAACCCTTCTATGGCCCCTCTGCCAGGGTGCTTGGCCCCTGGGCTCGATGTGAGGCAAGCTCATTGAAGGGGCGTAGGAAGGGAGGGTGTGTATTCACCGCTCAAAGCAGATGGTGCTGCCTTGTACAGCTGCTCTGCGAACCGTGAGGTCCCCACAGAGCCATCAGAGAAGCAAGCCGGCTTACTGAGCCTCCCGCGTTGCCCTGTTGCCATGGCAATGCCCCAGTGCCGCACCAGGAATAGATGGTTTTTTAAAGGGGGGGTGGGTGGGTGGCATCTTGAAAGAAGTATGAGCAGTTGAGGGGGAGGGACTTCTTTGAGTGGGCGCAGGGGCCTTGGCTGCCCCCCCAGTTCAGGGCTGCCCACTTCCACCCTGTCCTGCCAGCAAGCAGCTCTTCCTTTCATTTTTGAGACAAACGCCAGCTGCTTGCGTGGAGTGCTGGTGGCAGTGCTGGGCACGAGGGGGAGTGAGGTATGAGGCACAGGGGCTGATGGGGGTATAACCAAGACCCACTCATCCCTGAGTCCTGGAGGCCAGGGCCCACCCTGGGCCACATGGCCTTCCACAGTTAAAGGCAAAGCACAGAGCTTGGGGTCAGAGGGGCCTGGGTCCTCAGCCTGGGTCTCCACTTCGTGCTGAGCAAGCCCCAGGCAAGCCCCTTAACCTCTCAAAGGCTCAGTGCTGCAGTCGGGCAGGGGTCCACCAGAGAGGAGATGTGCATTAGGAGGTTTATTGCAAGGAGCTGGTTAACGTGATTGTGGGGTCTGGCTCAGTGAGTCTGGAGTCCACAGGGCAGACCATCAGGAAGGGCAGACTGCACTTCTCCAGCATGGGCTGAAGCTGCTCTCCACAGGTGGAATTCTTTTCTTTATCAGGGAGGCCTCAGCTCTGCTTTAAAGGCCTTTCAACGGACTGAACGAGGCCCACCCAGAGTATCTAGGGTGACTGTTCTTGCTTGGAAGTCAACTGATTACGGCCTTATTCACATCTACAAAAATACCTTCCCCGCAGCACCTAGGTTAATGTTTGGTTGAGAAACTGGGGACTGTTTGACACACAAGAAGACCATGACAAGTGGCTCCTCTGTAAAGTGGGGCCAGTGGGCTTTTGGGGGAACTTACGACGTGATTTATAAGTGCTTATCTTATTTAAGCCTAATACTAGCAATAATGACAAAAGCGTTAACCGTAGCCAACCGGAATCTCACTGCGTGCCAGGCATATCCTAAGTACCTATTTAATCCTCTCAATGAGCATATCTGGCAGGTGCCGTTTTGATCCCCACGGACCAAAGAGGTTACTTTACCCGAGTCTAAGATCTGCAGGATCCAGAAGCCAAAGAAAGGCATATTTTAAACCAGGTGCTATGCTGGACACTTTACATAGGAGAGTGCTGTGAGGGGATTAAACTCAATCTGAAAAGAGCAAAGAAATACCCTTTGTGTTCACTCATTCTCCCCTCGTTCTTCAAACAGGCGGCAGGCCCCCACTGCATGCTTTACCTGTCTTCTCACCTAGCCCTTCGTGCCTCCCTGTATAGTGACGTTATTATCCTCGCGTGGTCATTGAAGACGCAGAGACCGTAGGTAAGGTGAGGAGTTGAATTGAGATCTGTGTGACTCTGAGGCTGTGCCTCTTGGATACTTGGCATTGTTGGAAGAAGTGCCTGGTTTGGCCCCGGGGCTCTTGAACTCAAGCTTCAAGCCTCGGATCTGGGATAACTTCCTTACGGATGATGTGCTGGCCATTCTCCAGACCTGTTCTCTGCCCACCCCTTCCCTGCTCTGTGCCCCGGGAGGCTGACCCTGTGAACTGCATCATCCAGGTTCCCTCTGGCTTCTCGCGGGACTTGGTCAATGAGAGACACTGGTAGGAGATGGGAGGGTGGGAAGAGAGAGATTAGGACATACACTGACCTTGACTCCTCCCTGCCTTGCTGTGGCACCAGTAGTGGCCCATCTCTCTCTGCACCTGGCAACACACCCGCCTCCTTTCCCCCAGACCCTTCCAGGTCGCAGAGTGGCAAAGGTTTCCCACAGTTCTCAGACCGCTGGTGCCTCACCATCCCTTCCTGGTTCCCCTGGCCCTGCCCTCATCTCTACCGATAGTACCTTCATTACACTCCCTCCAAGGAAACCTCTGGGCACTCCATCTGCCTCCTGCCGGAGCCCCGACAAACTGGCAGATCTGGGAACTGCTAGCTGGCAGACCACCTTGGGTGATGGAAGGTGTCTGCAGGAATTGAGGCAGGGGGAGGGCAGGGCCACTCCAACCTCTGCAAAAGGACAACATGCTTTATGAGCCTTTGGTAGGATCAGCTGACTCTGGCCCCCTGGATGTGTGAGGGAGAAGCAGGGTGCCAAAGTCATTCCGATTTGCCGGGGACATTCCTGGCTTTAACGTTAAATGTCCCCTCCTTCTCGGACACCCCCAGTCCCAGGCAGATGGTGACAGGTGGTCACCCCAGAGTGAAGTTACCCGTCTTTTGCCGTGCACGACTCTCACTGGCCTCACCGCTCAGGGAGATGCCCAGACTCATCCCCAGGAGCCCTAGTCTGGGCGCCACGGAGGAGGTGAGAGCAGCTCAACGTGCGGAGATGAGGCCCAGAGGGAGAGGGGCAGCTCAGCAGGCCCTCTGTCCATCCTGCCTCACCGGGGAGCCTGCAGCCTGGAAGTGTCACTTCCTTCAGCGGTTCTCCTTGAGGCCTGGCTGGGTCTAATTGCTTGGCAGCTGGAACCCCAGGGTCCAGCACAATCACTGAGTATTTAATAATAATTAAAAGACAATGGGATAAGCTTCTCCTCTGTACCTCTCACTGTGGGGTCTATATTCCCCTAGGCACGCTTAATTGCTGTAATGACAATGTCAACGTACAAGCCACCGCCTCTTAAAGTCCTGACAGGGAAGGATGAGCAGAAATTTGTGCTGGATCAGTGATGCCAGGCAGGGGATGGGGCTACATCGCCTTTGTTTACACATGTTGTTCCCTTTGCCTGGGCATCCCTCCCCTCACCGATAAGCCTGGTGCCTACCCTCCCTGGCTCAGCAAACAACCCATAGAGCGCTCACTCCTTGCCAGGCATCCTTAGGAGCCGAGCAAACAGCACTGAACCAGACCAGTGGAGCAGAGTAGTAGTTCCAGGGCTCGCCCTGTGCCTGTCACCCTCCCATTGTCTCCAGCTGGACCAGAGCAATTAGAACAGTGTCACGTGGAGACACCCCTCTTCGGAGGTCCAGGCCCTGAGGCCTGGGGGTGACTTTGAGGCATTTGTCAAGCTCTGATCCCACCCATCATGGATGTGTCAAATCTCAGAAGGGAGCCACTGATCTCTGTCTGTTCTGAATCAAATCGGAGCCTCTCAACACTCGTGTCCACCTTCCCTGGTTGATGATAACGCCCCACCAGTAGGCTACTGTTGTCCTCAGCCAATGGGAAGCCATGAATAGGTTCTGGGCAGAGGAAGGCCGTTGTCTGAATTACTTGCCCTGGACTACAAGACCCTGAAAGTCCTGCCCAGCCTCCTCCCTGCTCCCTGCCCTCCAGTAACAGTTGCTTTCTCCTGGCATGCTCAGGGCACCTTGTGTTCTCCTGGCTCAGGGCCTGGGCCTCACTCTTTTGTCTGCATGGAAGGCCCCCCTCCTGGGGCTTGGTCAATTCCTACTCATCCTTCAGGCCTCAGAGATGGCTTCCTTGGCCATACCTCCTCTGCCCCCTCAACATAAACTCCAGGTTTCTCTTGTACTCTCATAATGCCCTGGACTTTCCTTTCATAGCACTTGTGAAAACTTGCAAGAAGACAGTAACCGAATAACTGGACAACTAAATATGCCTCCCCCAGCTCTGAGAGCAGAATCTACAACATTGTCATTGCTGTGTCCTCAGGGCCCGGCATCAGGGTACCTATCACACAGCAGGCTCTCAATAAGTGTTTGCTGATTTAAACGAATAAAGTACGACTTCCTCTTGGAAAAGAAATGTAGACATTTGGGGAATCATCCTCTACAGAAAGTGGGTTTTCCTCTCTTGCTTCATCCACTCCAGAACCTCTTGCAGAGCAAACACTTCTATAGCACTTACTGTGTGCCAAGCAGTCTTCTAAGTGCCTTGCATACGTCATCTCATTTAATGGTCACCACTCTATGAGGTGGATACTATTATTATCCACAATTGACGTAGGAGGAAACTGGGGCACAGAAAGCTTAAATAATCTTAAGCAGCTAAGGAGGCTGCAGAGATAATCCCAGTGGGATAAGACTGTAATTTCTTTAGGTCTTCAATTCAGTGATCATAAATATGGAGAGAAGGGGTAGGCTCATCTTGTCTGAAGACAGAGTCAAAAATCCAAACTTTTTTTTGGGTATCTGACTTCTTTAGGAGTTCAGGTGTCTTCTTAGACACGAATCTCTTTTTTTTTTTCTTTTTGGGCAATTGTTGGATTGCAAATCTCATGTGCTTGCTTTTGGTAGAAATGTATCATCAAAAGCCCCAAGTTTCTTTGATTTTATCTTAGTTAAAATTTGGTTAAAGCCGTAGACCACAAAATTCACGTATCGGTTAATGAGAATACCTTTTAAAAATAACTTTTATAATGAAGCTGATCGCACAAGTGTTTTGAGAACACAAAGCACTGGGTTAGCCAGCCATCAGCTTTTGTTTGGAAAGAAAGAAAAGATTCGGCAAGTATTTGCACAGTAGTGTCTATAACATTTAAATTTAAGCTACACTTGCTCTGTATATGTCATCATAAAGTTCTGAAGGAAAATGACTACAACTTAGAATTCTATACCAAGCAAAACTATCATATGTGACGATATAGTATAAAAACTCAGACAAAGTGTGTTCTGGATCTTACTAATGTTGGCAGTAGGTCTCTTGGTAATGGCAGTTATCAAAACTTTGTCCCTGATTTACTCTTTTCCAGTCCAGACTAACTGCTTGGTACACAGCAGTCATCCTGGATCTTTCATCATTTTATGTTTTTCATCTCTTGCTTCCTCTATCCCACTTCCCCATGTACTCCATTGTTTTGTTGGAGCATATCTTCCAGGAGCTTTCTGAAAAAAGGTTGCTTGGGGGGTAAATTCTTGGAAGAACTTTTCTGTAAAAAACTGTCTTTATTTTACCATTATATTTGACTAATAGTTTGAAAAGGAATAGAATTTTGGTTTGGAAATGATTTTCCTTCAAATTCTTAAAGGTATTGCTTTAGAATTCTGTCTCCTAGTGTTGATGTTGGAAAGTCTAAAGACATTCTAATATCTGATCCTTTGATGCCAGTTTGTTTTTTTTCTGGAAGTAAAGTATACAATCTTTTTCATCTCTGTTGTTCTTTAATTTCATGATAATGTGTAAGGATTGATATGCAGGGAACTTGGTAATCCCTTTTAGTCTTTAAAGTCAGGGGAAACCCTGAAGGGGGGTGGGGTGAGAGGGGTTTCTAAGGCTGCTTCTAAATTGCCATATCTAGGAAAACAATTTTAAAAACTTATTTCATTAATGACTTCCTCTTCTCTGGTTTCCCTTTCTGGAACTCCTATTATTTACATCTTGTATCCCCTAGGATGGTCTTTTAATATTAAATATTATTTAATATTAAATAATATTTTAATATTGCCCCTGTTTTGCCTTCTTTTATTCATCCCTTTGTTCTTTGCTTACTTCCTAGAGATTTCTTCAAAAATTGTTCTACAGCCCTCCCACTGAGTTTTTCATGTCTGCCTTTATTTTCAAACTCCAAAAGTTCTTTTTTTTTCCCTAAAAAAAATTGTATCCTGTTTTATGTCATGGATGCAGTGTCTCTGAGGATGTTAATAAGTTTTTTCCCCCACCTTTCTTCCTGCTTTGTCTCAATTATTTCAACTTTGTTTTTCCTGCTTTTTTTGGTTTCTGCTTTTTATGTTAGACTTTCCCCTCATATTTCTGGTAATCTTTGGTTGTCTGCTTATGTTTAAGAGTGGGGAACAAAGGAGCTGATGGGGTCTCTGAGCACAGGGTTGAACTTGCTGACTGTGAACTTCAGTGTAGGGTGATCGTCAGTGTAGGGTGATCTAGTAGGGCCTTTTTTTTTTTTTTTTTTTTTTTTAGTAGGGCCTTTTTTGGGGAGGAGTCCTTGATGTTGGTCAGAGGTTCACAAAGAGTACTCTTTCCAACTTCTGTCTGAAGGATTGAGGTTGGGCTGCCAGTAGTTAGGAGCTAAGAAAGGAAAAGAATTGGAACATCTCACTGTTCATTGTGCATGTGACAATTTAATGCCCTGGTTTTCTAACAGTACTTCTGCCCCTAAGTGTCCAGGGATCCTCTAGATTAGAGATTCTCTGTTTTACTCACTCCAGTGAATAAATTTCCAGGCTTCTGCCAGGGTGAGGGAGGGGAAACCCTGAAGGGGGGGGATGGGGTGAGAGGGGTTTCTAAGGCTGCTTCTAAATTGCTATCATTGAATGCTCCTTATTTTAGCCTCCCGTTTCACCCTCCACCTCTGCAAGTACCTGGTACCATCAGTTCCTGAGCCTTCTGAGGACTCTGTACATCCAGTTGGCTCTTGGCTTTCCCCACTGCCTGATTAGCACTTGAATTTCTCAGGGAGGCTGAGATAATAAGTACGACTATCCTGTCTGCTTTCCTGTTACTGAAATCTGTTGCTGTCCACTACTCTTTTCTTCCTGTTCTTCTGGATATGAGATTAAAAATTCCCTTTTCTGCAGTTTTAGTGGAGATTTAGAGAGAATGAAATCAGATATGTTTGCACAATGTGTCATCTTTAGGACAGACAATGTTTCAGGTAAAAGATCCTCAGAACACACTTTTCTTGCCCATATCTGACCACAGCCAGCTGTGTGACTTGTCTCTCTAGGCCAATCTCTGGCCTCTTTGTCCAGATGAAGAGATTAACACTGGGGAACTCTGTGCGTTTCTCACAAATCCATGGTGATATAGGTTTTGCCCCCTGGATGGGAACCAAGACCGTGGAGGCTTGTGGAGGAAGAGAAGGGTCAATCAAGGGGCTTTAAAAGTGTGTCCAAAAGAGAAAACAGCAGGAACGGTTTGTGCCTGAGGGCTGAAGTCGTCCTGGAGTGCTAAAGCCAATGATATGATGTCAGCACATGATGAGTAAAGCTTTCTAAATAAGGCCTCCTAATGAGGCTAAGTTCAGCGATGGCCAAGCTAAGAGACCCGGAGCTCTGCAGGGCCAACTCCTCCACTTTCACATGGGGAGAGGGAGGCCTGCAGGGGGCAGCCTCTTCCTCAGACATACCCGAGACAGCATTGGCTAAGGGGCTGTGTGGATGGAGACTTCCGGAAGCTGACCACAAGACAAAGAGAGGATTGCAAGAGGTTACTGGGGGATGATGTGTGTGACAGATAAAGCAGCGAGGAAGCAGCACTGGGTAGAGGGACACCATCAGATCATGAGTAGATCTGACAAAGTCTCGGTCAGCTCGACCAGGAGCTCCAGAGCAAAGATGGCTCCTTAGAGGAATCTGTGTTGGACAGAAATGGCCAGGCCCTGGTACCCGCCCCCTCATAACCCCCATGTTGTTCAGTCCCAGTGGCTGCCTGGGAAGAGTGTAGACACAGATCAAAAGCTGAGATGGACTCTAAAAACACGAACAGCTGGAAGCTACCAGGGAACAGCACTATTTACAGCTGAATGGCAAGTCCTTTCTTGAAGGGAGAGCTGGGGCTACGTCTCCACGGCTCATGGGGATGGAGGAGACAGGAGGCAACAGGAGCTAGCCTCACCATCCTCTCTTCCCTGGTTGCCCACCTGAGGGGGAGGGCAAGGCTCTCCGAAGCCCTGCATGTTCCCATTTTCAGGACGGGGACAGCACTGTGTAAAGGCTGAATGACCTTTCATTGAGAGCAAGGGGGTTAGTTCCTGCTCGCCTGATGATCCCACCTCACAGGGCTAGTCTTTCCCCTCAGGCTGACCAACACCCACACTCACGACAGCTTGCACGGAGGCCCTGGAAATACTAGCCAGGAAGAGATTTTCTTGGAGTCTCTTGCCTCTCAGATCCATCTCACTGGCCCTTTGCAGTTTTCAGGAAGGCCTCCTGATCTTGTAGGCGAACTGCAGCCCCAATTCCTGGATGCCCAGCTGTTCCTCAGGCCTGAGGATGGTGAAAATGGCAGAGGCAGCCAGTGGGCATGGGAAGCCCCTGTGACCCGTGAGAAGGTCAGGCGGCCTCCAGCTGGAACATCCAAAGCCCATCTGTCCAGGGACATTCACTCATTCCTTAGTTGCCCAAGGAAGTCAGGGTGTGTGTAATCCTGGATGCTGTCTGGCCACTAGTTTTCCAGTGAAAACACAGGATTATTATTATCATCAATATTATTATTATTATTTTAAGCTCTAAATGTAAGCAGAGAAGCAGAGGGAGCCTTGATTTTTATTACTTTGCTCTTTCTCTCCATATGTCCCTAGAAGCCCTGGAAAGCAGAGGCAGGCAACGTGCTGATTAGGCAACGTGAGAGTACAGAACCCTCATCCTGGTTCTGGGGCCTGGCCCAGTCACAGGAAAACGGGAGAAATACTCTCATGAGGCAGGTGTAGAGGAGGGCCCAGCCTGGCCCATGTGAACAGTCACCCTTGTCTCTAGATGGAGGCATTTGTCCACCCCCCCCCCCCCCCCGGAATGCAAGGCTGGGCTGCCCGAAGCTGAGAATGGACCAGCCTGTGTATGAACACTTAGTACCTGTCTGCTTAATTGAGGACTTTTCTGGACTGTCTAGATCAGTGGTTCTCATTTGGGGCTGATTAGCCTGCAAGGGATATTTGGCCAAGTCTGGAGACAGTTTTGGTTGCCGCAGCTCCTGGGCGATGGGGGTGTGGGTGTTACTGGCATCTAGTGAGTGGAGGCCAGGGATGCTAGTAAGCATCCTATAATGTGCAGGGCAGAGCCCCTACCCCGCCCCCCAAAAAAGAACTACCTTATCTGAAACATCAACAACGCCTGCTCTGAAACCCTGCTCTAGAAGATATCTGATCGGAAATCAATCCTAGCCGCCATTTATTGAGTATCTACTACAATGAGGCACGTTACGTTCAGTATCTCAACTCCAGACTCGGAGGCTTGTTGAGGTTAATACCTTCACTCTGGAGATGAGGAAACGACCAGAGAGGGAAAATCAAATTCCCCCTGGTGTCCTGTCCCTAAGGGCCTGGGGCATGGATTCAAACTGAGGTTGGTTTGACTCCAAAGCCCAGGCCTTTGATGCCCAGACCTGGCTGCAAAGCTACAGGGTGGGCTGTGCTTACGATCTGGTGGGAAGATGCCGCTGCTAGGAGGATACGATCGTGGGCAACTTGGTGCCTGAGACAGTGCGTGGGCTACGGTGTTTCCCTTGGCGCTGGAGGAATCACAGTTTTAATTTTTTGAATAGACTATTTATTCACATGGTTCAGAATTCAAAAGGTACAAAAGAGGACTCAGTGAAAGTTTCTCTCCCACTCCTGTCCCCCATCTACCCAGTCCCCAGCCACACGGACAGCCAATGTAGACAGTTTTTTTTTTTTTTTAAACATCCTTCTAGAGATAAGGCACTTAAGTTTTCTCAGAAAATTAAGCTGCTTTTGTTTTTTTTTTTTTTTACAGTGAATATGTATTGCTTGTTTAATGAGGATAAGCAAACAGAAACCAAGAGAATAAAATTATCCATAATCCTACCCCACAAAAAAGTCACCATAGGGCTTCCCTGGTGGCGCAGTGGTTGAGAATCTGCCTGCTAATGCAGGGGACACGGGTTCGAGCCCTGGTCTGGGAAGATCCCACATGCCGCGGAGCGACTGGGCCCGTGAGCCACAGCTACTGAGCCTGCGCGTCTGGAGCCTGTGCTCCGCAACAAGAGAGGCCGCGATAGTGAGAGGCCCGCGCACTGCGATGAAGAGTGGCCCCCGCTTGCCACAACTAGAGAAAGCCCTCGCACAGAAACGAAGACCCAACACAGCCAAAAATAAATAAATAAATAAATAAAATTAAAAAAAAAAAGTCACCATGCATGCTTTGGTGTATAAATGTCCAGATGCGTTTTCTATTCAAAAATCTATGGAGATGTACCACAATGTTCATTGCAGCTCTATTTACAATAGCCAGGACATGGAAGCAACCTAAGTGTCCATCGACAGATGAATGGATAAAGAAGATGTGGCACATATATACAATGGAATATTACTCAGCCATATAAAGAAACGAAATTGAGTTATTTGTAGTGGGGTGGATGGACCTAGAGACTGTCATACAGAGTGAAGTCAGAAAGAGAAAAACAAATACCGTTTGCTAACACATATATATGGAATCTAAAAAAAAAAAAAGGTTCTGAAGAACCTAGGGGCAGGATAGGAATAAAGACACAGACGTAGAGAATGGATTTGAGGACACGGGGAGGGGGAAGGGTAAGCTGGGACGAAGTGAGAGAGTGGCATTGACATATACACACTACCAAATGTAAAATAGCTAGCTAGTGGGAAGCAGCCGCATAGCACAGGGAGATCAGCTCGGTGCTTTGTGACCACCTAGAGGGGTGGGATAGGGAGGGTGGGAGGGAGACGCAAGAGGGAGGGGATATGAGGATGTATGTATACATATAGCTGATTCACTTTGTTATACAGCAGAAACTAACACACCATTGTAAAGCAATTATACTCCAATAAAGATGTTAAAAAAAAAAATCTATGGAGAACTCTCTCTACATATGGATAGGAAAATAACTTTGGTATAATAATAATATAAAACTTCATAAAAAATAATAATATAAAATAGTAATATAAAAACAACTTTCCAAAAGCAAGACAAGAAACCCAGAAGCTGGACAGCAAGAGAAATTTGACTAACAAGATTAAAATTTTGAATAAAAATAAGCACTATACAGTCAAAAGACATAACAGCCTGAGGAAATGTTTATCCTTATAACACCAACTTAATAGGTAGGAGTCTGATGTAACCCATACGAAAGATAAAAATTAGCATTTTTAATATTCAAGTAGCACACTTTTCTGTCCTGCTCAGGAAGGCCTCCAGCACACCAAGCTTATTACATTTTTTCCTAAATGTTCTTTTAGGAGTTTTATTATGCTCATTTGTTATTACTTAAATCTTTACATTTTTACATGTATTTTTCACATACGTACACTTCGATTTTTAACCCCCCTGGTGCTCCTTTTTGTATATGGTATGACTTGGGGGTCTGGCTTTGCTCTGTTCCAAATGGAGAGCCAATTATTCCAGCAACATTTACAAACTAGAGTTATTTTCTCATTGAATTGAAATGCAGCCTTTATCGTAGAGTGAGCTCTCCAAGGTACGCAAGTCAGTAGATCAGAATTTTCCAAAAAAAGGTAAGATCATGATTCTCATACAGATATAAAGATAAAACATTAAATATTTTGTTTAACTAAATAATGAGAAAACTGGTGAGGTGGTACAACCAGTTCAAAGGAGAATCCAAAGAACACATATTTATAGATCAGAAATATTGATAGGGATGTGCCAATGGAGCTGAAATGGATTTTTTTGGTGGGTTGCGGGCAGTGGAGGGTTCATTTGCATTTCACAACAAGAATGATTTTGCATTGCTATCAGTTATCTACAACTTCCAGAGGTGTCAAATAGCTTCTATAAACTCGGAATCACACACGGGAGGGAGCGCTATAGATACACCATCATTTTCCATTGAAGCATGTATTTTTTTCCCTTGTATCTCCACTTTTACTCAAAGTTAAAAAAAAATTATTCTTGGGCTTCCCTGGTGGCGCAGTGGTTGAGAATCTGCCTGCCAATGCAGGGGACACGGGTTCGAGCCCTGGTCTGGGAAGATCCCACATGCCGCGGAGCAACTAGGCCCATGCGCCACAACTACTGAGCCTGCGCGTCTGGAGCCCGTGCTCCGCAACAAGAGAGGCCGCGATAGTGAGAGGCCTGCGCACCGCGATGAAGAGTGGCCCCTGCTCGCCGCAACTAGAGAAAGACCTCGCACAGAAACGAAGACCCAACACAGCCAAAAATAAATTTAAAAAAAATTATTCTTGATCACAGAGTAAGGCTGGTCTCATTAGTTTGGGCCTGATTATGTACATAGGTACACCAAGAGTGTTAATTTACCATAAAGGCCCTAAGCTTGCTTTGCTAGAAGTTTTCATAAGGAATCTCAGGTTGGATTTTTAACTAATGAGTCCACAAGAACTTTGAAGAATGCAAAAGGGGTTTGGATAACAAAAATACCCTCAACACTACTGCTTTAGGACAAAACTACTCTTCCTTGTGCAACAGAAGCACACGTGCATTGTTATATTTCTCTGAAACCACTGCTCCCAAGTATAGTCTCAACCACGTATAATAATTAGTATATTAACTATATTAGTTATTTAAAATCAAAGTAGTTAGTAATATGTTACAGAGAAAACTCGGGGGTAATTGAGAACCGCGTGTCACACACCAGCATTTGAGCTATCAGAGCTCATGGAAACGCACAACACAGCTCCCTACAGCCACACACGTTCCTTACACAAATTCTCAGTGGCAAAATGAAACTGTTCTTAACAGACCCAAAGATATAGCCTCTCTGTAGTGTATAAAAATAAGAAGCAAAATCACATAACCTTAAAGTCATGCCTTGTGATCTGGGTTTCACAATTCTATTTCACTTAAAATTTATCCAGGCATCCAATGAGTATCACTAATTAACTCAATTTAACATTAGTCCAAGGTTTTAAGTTATCTAAAGATCTTGGAAATTATCTTCAAGCTGACAAATTACAAAACAATGTTGACATACAAGTTCATCACAAGAATAAATTAATTTAGGTAAATGCAAATTTACATTTTTCATAATATTAAACATGTAGGAGTAGTGTTAGCTCCTTTGATCAGTAAACCTGAATCCATTTAGGAAGAACATCCCCAAGTAGAATAAAAACATATGCTTGTATTATACTTAACATTGACAGATGAGAGAAGATTTAACACTGACAAATCAGAGAAGATACAGCTCTGTTTTCACTGAGCTAAAAATATTAAGCTTATTTGCCAAAGATTTATGCTCAATTCTGTGTGCTTGAACTCTTAAAATATGAGTTGACTTTTTAAAAATAGCCGTATTGAGATATAATATGCACAACATAAAATTCAGCTTTAAGTGTAAAATTCAATTTTGGGGGTTATTTTTATAAGTTGTCAAAAAAAAAATATCACTGCAATCTAATTTTAGAATGTTTCCATCACCCCTAAAAGGAGACACTTCCATCAGCCCTAGACAGCCATTAATCCACTTTGTCTCCATTGATTTGTCCATTATGGACAGTTCATATTACTGGAAACATACAACATGCTGTCTTTTGTGTCTGGCTTCCCTTATTTAGCACAGTGTTTTTTAGGTTTATCAGTGTTCTAGCATAGATCAGTACTTCATTCTTTCTTATTGCTTAGTGGAATTCCAGTGTATGGATAGACCACACTTTGTATTATATATTCATCAGGTGATGGACCTCTGGGTTGTTTCAGCTTTGGGCCTATTCAGATTTATTGTTATTGTGAATGGAGTTTTATTCCAATTTCATTTCTAGCTTTTTATTGCTAGAGAAAAGATTTTTAAATACATATCTGCTATTCCTCACCTTAAGAAATCAAAAGTTACGTCTAAGTTTTTTATTTGTATTTTTTTTTAACCTATGTCTCTAAGGTTTCCTGGATTTATAGTTATGCAATTATAGCATCTGTAAATAAAGATGTCTCTTTTTCAAACATCTGTTTTGAGCATTTACTTTGTATACCTTATTATGCTTGTTAATAGCTCTGAAAATATTAAGTAATAGTTTTTGGTGAATAGTCTTAATAATGTCTAATCAAGACATAACATGGAAAAATGTTCTAGATTTTAATGAAAATTCCCTTAATAAGTAGTAGTTTCTATTTAATCCTATTTCACACATAATTTTTATTAGGAATTACTGCTGAATTGTATGAAATGTCAATTTGGTAGCCATTGATACAATTTTTTAACCTCCTTTATCATGTAATTCATTACTTTCACAGGTTAGAACTCCTGAGGTTGAATTCTCTCTGTATTCTCAGACTAAAACTGACTTGGTCACTGTCTATTGATGCTGCAGGTTGGGTTCCATGGAAACAGGTTCTTAGATGGAGAGTTATGTGCAGCAACAACGGAGGGAGAGAAGGAACCAGGATTGGACAGAAAGGGATGTTGAACAGCTAACCCCACAGGGAATGCTGGGACCGACTGATGGATCATCAGAGTTGTCTTGGATTGAGGCGAGGTGGTTGGGCCTTTGTACCCTCTGCATCCACCAGGAAGGGAGTATAGCCTTGGACCTTGGGGAGACACTCTGTGCAGTCAAGGTCAATGCCCAGGGAGGGTCTCAGCTGAGAGCTATCAGCCACTAATACTCCCATCCACTGGTAGTAATTCCATCAACAAAAGGGGTGGGGCGAGATCTGTGTGATGTGCTGTATCGTCTACTACAATTGATACATTGATATGCCAGCAGGTTGCATGATTTGCACTTATATTCAGAAGACAATCAATATTTTTGGTTTTATTTTGATTAGATTCTGATATTAAGGTTACATTAGTTCTAGAAAATTAAGTGGTGAGCTTTCCATCTGTTTCTGGTATTTAAAGTCCTAAATGAGCTCACCTAGGAGGCTGGGTATGAGGAGAGGAGAGGAGCAAGGAGCAGACCCTGGGACTCTGACACTTAAAGGCGGGGTCAAGGAAGAGGACACAGTGAAGGAGACTGAGAAGAGGCGGAGGAGGTAGGAGGAAACCACCAGGGTGGTGCCGGGTTCCCGAGGCTCCGCAGTGCCTGTCACTTGACTTTCCTCCATAAGATGAATAGTACGGGGGGAACTTTCTTCTTTACGCCAGATGCTTCCTTCTAGGTGGGAAGAGTTCAATTAATGTTAACTCCTGGCTCTGCGCCACCTCTTCATTCATTTTGCATCAGGGAAAGAGAGTAACTTGACCAGCTGGCAAGCTCTGGAAGAATAAACTGGGCATGCCCAGCTCAGCCCTTTCCTCTCCTCCTGTGGGTACCAGCCAGCCAGAGAGAACACCATTCTCCTAGTTCCCTCGGGCCAGGCCTGGGCCCTGCACGGCTCTCACAAGAAGTTACAGCCCCCAGCTCCACCTTTATCAATAATAAAGCTGATATGTTGGAGTTTCATCTGCCGCTCCTTCATAGGTTCTCTAAGTGTGTTCTGAAACCAGTGGAGAATGGGAGGGTCGGGGGCATTTATCAGGTGTGCCCTCTAAAAATTTAGTTTGCTTTTTCTACTCTTACAATGAAACTCAAAGCTCAAGCTTTTGTGATAATAGGATCCAGATCACTTTTTAGATTCCAAATGACTGTTACTAAAACAAGTCCATCTAACAGTATATTCTCTGAACAGTGGATAGAGTTAAACTCAATTCAAGCATCAAGACTATCTAGATTTAGCCCGTATATAAGTGGAGTTAAAGTTCGTATACATACCTGATCACATTTAATCTTTGCAACAGTACTATGGTTTAGATGCTGTGATTAATCACACTATAGCAACACTTAACTGGCGTAAATACTTTCAGTTCTTTTGTACCACTACTTCCCTTCTTTGGAGCAAGCTCTCTGGGAAGTAAACCACTAAGGCCAGACATCATTGAACTTGACTTGCCTTCATATATGAACAGCCAGAATTGAAAGCGCCATATGATATTGCAAAAGAGCCCCATATAAGGAAAGATGAATTTAAGCTCATTTATTAAAAACAAAAGTGCCCAACTCTCCAATTGGGCTACAAAAAAATTTACCTACATTTTGCTTAACAAGAAACTCACATAAACTTGTTTATCTTTCTATCTTTAACCTTCTGTTTTTGTTTCAGGGCGATGCAAACAAACAGAAAAGTGGCATGGAGATACTGATCTCAGACACAGTATGAAATGGAAATATCATTTATATTGATAAATGATCCAATTCACAATGGAGAGAAAATAGTTTGCCTATAGGTTCAGTACATAGGTCCACAATAATTATTCAAAGTTCTAAGAATACCTAATTATGCTCACATACAGGACTCCTTTTCCCCAAATCCTGCTGAAATGACCAGTCTAATAAAACAGTGAAAATTATGTAGCGTTAGCGCATTCTTGGGACGAGTCCAATGAAAACAGCAGGAATCACTGCAGAACCAGTGTTGAGAAGGACTTGCTTTTTGTCTGTCTTCTCATCCACATGGACTGAGATTCTTTACAGATATTTGAAAGGCTTAAGGTCAAAATAGATAATTAGTCTGAACAAAAAGCAAATACTCTCCGATGAAGTAGTCACTAGGGGAAATTGGAGAGAAGAAACAAGCCTCAAATGTCAAGACCTCAACAGGAAAAACTGTAAAAGAAAGGATAGACAATGTGTTTGTGAAGATTCTTTTGGTTGTGAGTGAAAAATGCTTAGTGGTCCAGCTACTTACTGCTGTGTAACAAACCATCCAAATTCTTAGTGGCTCAAAACAACAATTCATTATATCTCTCATGGTTCTGTGGGTTGACTGGACTCAGCTGGGTGGTCCTTCGTCAGGAGTGTTAGCGTGATTGTACCTGTGTTTGTGTATTTGTAGCTGTAGTGGATGTATGTGTTAGGGCTCTCCAGAGAAAGAGAACCAGTAGGAGATATATATTATATACATATATATGAGAGAGAGAGAGATTTATTTTAAGGAATTGGCTTATGTAATTATGGAGGCTGGGAAGTCCAAAATCTGCAGGGTGGACCTGCAGGCTGAAGACACAGGGGAGAACTGATATTGCAGTTCAAGTCCAAAGCCTGTCTTCTGGCTGAATTCCCTCTTCTTCGGGGGAGGTCAGTCTTTTGTTCCATTCGGGCCTTCAGCTGCTTAGATGAAGCCCACCCACATGACTGAAGGCAATCTGATTTACTTCAATTCCACTGAGTTAAATGTTAATCTCATCCCAAGACACTCTTACAGAGACATCCAAACATATGGAATAACGTTCGGCCAAACGTCTGGGCACCGTGGCTCAGCCAAGTTGACATGTAAAACATCAATTCTCAGGGCAGGCCAGCATCCTGGAAATTCAGGCAAGAGTTGCTGTTGCAGTCTTGAGTCCAAAGCCTGGAAACTCAGGCAGAACTTCTATACTGCAGCCTGGAAGCAGAATTTCTTCCTTTCTGGGAGACCTCAACTTTGTTCTTAAGACCTTCAACTGATTGGATGACGCCCACCCCTGTTATGAAGGGTAATATTCTTTATTCAAAGTCTCCTGATTTAAATGTTAAATCCCATCTTAAAAAAATGCCTTTATGGCAACATCTAGGCTGGTGTTTGGCCAAACAACTAACTGGGCACCACAGCTTAGCCCAGGTGAAACATGAGATTTACCATCACATGGAGTCTGGAGTCATCGGAAGGCTCCACTAAGTTGGATGTTAAGGTGGTTCACACACATGGTTGGCAGTGGTTGCTGGCTTAGTGAGTGCTCAGCTATCCCCTGGGACAGGCACATGGCCTCTTCATGGAGTTTGGACTTCTCACAGCTTGGTGGCTGGGTTCCCGAAAGGAGTGTCCCAAGGGTGAGCAATCCAAGACACATTTCTTTCATCAAAGGATGATTTCTCTAGATAAGCCCTCTTCTTCTCTGTATTTGGTTTGTCTTGAGCTTATGTTGATGGAGTTCTCGCTCTGCTCTCTAGGTCCCGATGCTGGAAACACCAGAGGACACTAATTTCTGAACAGAACAGTTCTGTTTTGACCTATTCTTCAGAACTGGAGGTAGGCAAGGGAGATCTTAAAAGCAGAAGAGCAGCCTCTTTCTTCTTGCAATCTCTAAATGCCCCAGCTGTGGTTTTCTTGTCTCTCACAACTCATTCATGAGTTTGTCTACTAGCTGGACCAGGATGGGCTCTTGTAAATGGTTGGAGCTGACCGCAGGCTAAAACCCAAGGAGTCTGTTTAGTTTTTCTTCTCACAGGAGCCTTTGTCTAACAGAGGTAACAGTGCCCTTTTCTTAGCTAGGTTTAGGCTTGTTATTCAGTTTCTAAAAAAGCTATCCAATTTATTGTTTTGGTACTTTTTTAAAAAATTTATTTATTTTTTATACAGCAGGTTCTTCTTAGTTATCTATTTTATACATATTAGTGTATATATGTTTTGGTATTCTTATTATAACATTTACATTTATTAAAAATAAGGAAATCGTGATCATATTCCTAACTTTTGTGTTAATCTTTGGGTGCTGGGAGGAAAAGGGGGTGCTATGAAGGAGGCATGCAGAGGGCTTCTAAGGTATTGGAAATGTTTTATTAATCTGGATAGTAAATGTATGTTCGAAGAAAAATAAGGCAAATACCCTTAAATGTTGTAAACACCCTTCTACATGTACAATACATTCTTAAACTGGTTTATAAAACAAAATCTACTGGCATAATATTTCAAGAGAAACTTGTAAACTTAATGACGGAAAGGTTTTCTATGGTTACGGGGTTGGTCAAATTTTCTACCTCTCGGTGAGTCATTCTTTTTTAAACCTTTTGCGAGAAGAGCGTCTGCTTCCACTAGGTTTTCAAATTCTTCACAAAGTTGCAAGTATCATTTCCGTTAGATTTTCAAACTAGCTGTCTTGGAGTTGCAAAGTAATTTAATAAGCTCCCATAGAGCTGCAAATATAACCATAGATACAGAAATACAAGAATATCTTCCTTTTTAAATCCGGTTCCTCTATGCATATATTCACATGTGCTTTTACATAAATGCCTAAATCGGATGATATACATCATATAGAGTGTTCTGGGCAGAGCAACAGTGCGAAGGGGGACCTCGGAAGGGAAAGCAGCACCGGAAGGTAGCCACATGGCGGAGGCTTAGCTGGTGTGGGGAGAGGTAGCAGGAGATGCAGTTAGGGAAGCAAGTAGGGGCCACGGTACCCAGAGCTCTGTAGGATAAAATGCAAAATCCTTACCTAAGGACTATGGAGGTCACACAAAAATAACATACCAATAAATACAAATGTGCCTCATTATGTTTAATGGCTGTGTGATACTCGTACAATGTAGAAGCATTTGATCAAAATCCTATTAATGGATATTTTAGCTGGTCAGTTTTTGCTACCTTAAACATAGTGTGTTGAGTATCTGCATATCTACGTTTTTGTAAATTTGTGTGATTACCACCCTTGAATTGGGTTGGTGGGTCAGTTAATATGCGTATTTTATGTGGTCACATTGTATCAAACTGGAAACCATGCTGGTAGAAGTGTAAATTCGTACCGTCTTTCTGGAGGTAACCAACCTCATGGACATGAGTGGCATTGGTATTTTATCATCTGTCCATTTTTGTTGTCTGTTGCATTCAGCAGCATTCTTTTCCTCCGACGTTTTTTTCTCCCTCCTTATTTTACAGGGCTGGTGCCTGGAACCGACATTTTCCAGAACCCTTTTTCAGTAGTATACTGGTTTAGCCTCTGTCATGATGAGGTCCTCAGGCAAGAGCTGGAAAGTGCCCAAAAGCAAAAGCCATTATTCTTCTCCTGGAAGTCGGAGGCAAAGGCATGGCCTTGGCTGACCTTGAGCTTTGCAGTGGCCTCTGTGGGAGGGGGCAGGGGGAGGGTGGGCCTCTTTGTTGCCGGCAGCTCTGACCCTTCAGTGCTTTCCTGCTGGTCCAGGCCTGGGGGCAGGAACAACTTCCAGATTCCTTGGTGGAAAACCAGAGAGCTAGCAGAGGCCCTTCGTCAATTTCCTCCTTCCAAACTTTTCCAGATGTTTTGTCAACACCTAACTTCTGGTTTTAAATCCCTACCTACTTGAAATGCCAAGAGTGGTTTCTGTTTTCCTAATTGAATCCAGACTGATCCCTTTGCATTTTTTTTTTGTTACTGATGAGGTTATTCTTTCACAGATTTGTTGGCGTTTGTGTTGTTTTTATTAAGAAAGAGCAAATGACACACGCAAGGCTTATTTGGGGATTTTAAAGTGTTCATCTTTTCTTACTGATTTGTAAGTGTTCCTTAAAATTAGGCATTTTTGTTTGACTGGCGCACGGGTTTAAAACATTTTTGTGAGATTAATTTGAGTTTTACTAAAAATTAAATGTTTTAAAGTAAAAAAAAGAATAACCCTCAGAGATTAGCATAATCAAAGACTTGAAAGGTACCTGGGTTTCTAATCCCCAGTAGGTGACATCGGGCCAAATAATTCTGTATAGTTGGGGCAGATGGGCGGTCCTGTGCATTATGGGTCATTTAGCAGCATCCTGGCCTCTATCCACTAGTTGCCATTAACAACCCACTTGGACTTCCCTGGTGGAGCAGTGGTTAGGAATCCGCCTGCCAACTCAGGGGACACGGGTTCGAGCCCTGGTCCGGGAAGATCCCACGTGCTGTGGAGCAACTAAGCCCGTGCGCCACAACTGCTGAGCCTGCACTCTAGAGCCCACGAGCCACAACTCCTGAGCCCGCATGCCACAACTACTGAAGCCCGCACGCCTAGAGCCCGTGCTCCAGAACAAGAGAAGCCACCGCAACGAGAAGCCCGCTCACTGCAACGAAGAGTAGCCCCTGCTCGCCGCAACTAGAGAAAGCCCACGTGCAGCAACGAAGACCCAACACAGCCAAAAATAAATAAATTTATAAAACAAAAACAAAAACAAAAAAACAATCCTCTTCCCCACCCCGTTTGATAACCAAGACTGTCTCTTCAGTAATGGGGTCTTTCTTTCAGTCTGGCCAGTGAGTGACCCAATTCTAGTGTTTAATTAAACTCTATTGCCATGGTGGCTCCCTTAACCAAACCAAAATCTAAGCCTATAAATGCCTCAAGGTTACAAAATTGAAACCTGAGGACAGTCAATCACAGACCGACAGTAGGCTTTAAGATATAGCCAATCAATTTCCTTTCTTCACCTCTGCACCTTCTCTGTATGTATAAGTCTTTCCCCAGCTCCTGTTGGCCGAGTGCTCCAACCACTTCCGGTTTGGTGCTGTGTGATTCAAATCGATTTTGGCTTAAATAAACCCTTAACATTTTTTTAATGTGCCTGAGTTTAATGATAGATTCCCATTCTGAGCATCTGCCTCCTAAGGCCACTTGTAGTAACAACTCTCCTAGTTATGGTCCCCCTAGAGCAGATCCTGGGTCAAGGATTCAAGTGCAAGTTCACTGCCTTTCTCTCACTTCCACATTCCTTCACCAGCATTTCCTGGGATCATCTTCCCAATCAACGGTACATCCTGAGACAAGTTAACGCTGTGGGAACCAGAGATGGATGCCATAAGAGAACTCTGGGAACCAACCCAGAACATGTGATTTAGCATTAGCCCACCCAAGATGTGAGGGAGGTGAGATATTTACGTACAACTTTCTGTCAGCCCCTGGCTAGGGTGGCTTCCAGGAGGTACAAATTCTCAGGCACCCAGGTCTGCATGTGTGCAAACAGAGTAGGTTCCAGTGGTCAGAAAAAGCTGCGGGATGGAGAGGGGAAGATGCTGACAGTCACCACACACGTTATAACAGGAAGGGAATTATTGGGGTCCTGATTACTATTGGAATCTAGGGCTAAGAGTTTCTGGAACCTTCTGAGGAACCACACGTAGAATGTGCTGTACAAGGCATGGAATAGGGGAGTATGATTCTACAACATTCCATTACCCTTTGGCCAAATGGTAACTACCTTGCAATTCCAGGTCTGTGGCCGAGCCAGAATGGAGACGTGGGCTCCCACAGGTATTCATGTGGCAGCACCAGAAGCCCTGGGGCAGAAAGCAAGACAGGTGTGCAATAAAGAGTGGTGTCAGACTACACTTCCATAATTGCTGCAGCAATGCTGGAGCATAAAGGTAGACCAAGAGGGTGTGAGATGGGGCATCAAAGATCGCTAAATCCACACTCCAACATTTACATCTTTCCAAGTCTTTGGATTCTTCCTTCTACATTTTATGAAAGAAGTTTTGGCATCTTGACTTCACTTAATATAAGCCAACACTGAACTCCTGTTTAAACCCACAACTTTACTCCTTGCTGCTTAATGCATTAGAGTGCTTACTAAAAAGGTTCAGGTCTATTGCTGATAATTTTGGACCAATGCAATTTTACATTTCTTCTTCCCTGGTCTAACACCCTTATGGTCTATTTCCACACCCATACCTAGGTTTTGGCTGATAAAACCACCAAAAGTTGCAATTCTGACAGTGTGTAAATGCTTGCTTCCTATTTTTCAACCTGTCCCTTGGGTATGTTTAGATCTAACTGTGGTTGCTGATCTGGAAGGAATGAGGGTTGGTGGAGGTGGGCTTTGGAGAGATACTTTGCAGAGCCCTCTGCAAGGTAACTTCCTCAGGTAAAGTCAGTACAGGATCCTATACAAGGGGACGTCTGAATCCTCAAGACCAGGGAGGAGGAGCTACTTTCTACTTTGGCAGAAATGAAAGTCAGTGGGATTTGGAGGTTCACGATTGATTTTAAAATAGTATCCTGAAAACCGGAATGGGGACATTTGAATGAATCTGACTTTCACGAATTGAGCCCTGATGTGGATGGGAAGCTAAGTTTTGTAATTCTTTTACCACTTGAGGATCAAAATTTGAGTTTGCTGTTATAATACACTGACCCTATAGCTACAACAGATGAGACATTCTTTTAGGGATTTTTACTAGCTCTTCAATTCTGACAATGCCTTGCACTGAAAACGTAGAGGCCTGAACTTGTCATTTTTGTTCTGTGATATCTTTAGTACAGTCCGAAGTAGGCAGGCCACCTTATTTTTTTGGTGTCAAATGCCATATAATTCAGGGTACAGGAAAAGAGAAGAACCACTGTAGGTATTTCAAGCAGAAATGATCTAATTCAGGGAATCACCTACTTGTAAAATCACTGGAACAACTAAGGGACAAAAGTTAGAGGAACCAAATCCATCTTTCAGGTTCTCTGCTACAGAGTCAGATGGCAGCTGCTACCCAGAATTAGGGTGCTTATAGAAATCAAACTTCACGGCTCTCCTGCAGGCCTGAGGCAGGACAACAGGGGATGCCGGAGGGCACTGCTTAAGTTCAAATTTGGCAAGCACGTGCATTAGAGGTGCAGAAACGGATTCTGTTTCAGTTTCATTTTTCCAGGCTTCCAAGAGAATTTCTCATTAGCAGAATGTAAATGACATCTTGGACCCTGGAGGTAAGTGTCCGGCAAATATGGTACCTGGACTTCTAACCTCCATGGCACAGGGGAAAACAGAATAAACTCTGGTTTCTTCCAGAGTTTGTTCTTTCCCCAAAACAAACTTAAATAGCCAGCACACACACACAAACAAGAAACATGTCCCTGAAATTGCTGGCTTTAAAAATGTAGAGGTTCTGAAATGGTGAGGGGAAAAAAAATCTCAATTATGGCAAGAGGATTGGATAAGAACAGTTTTCACTAAAGAAATGATTTTGGACATTGATTTGTTCAAATATATGTAGAGATAATTGGGTTGAAATTGGTGCTCAGCATTTGCAAAGTTTGGAAAGTAATTGTTTGGAAAGATGCCTTCTCAACAATCAATTATGATACTTAACTGAAGACATGAAATTTCCATTGCTAAATTTGTCAGATGCTTATTTTAGAGTCTCCTGTTTATAATAAGTTTGTGTCTTGGCCAAGTGGAAAGTTTAATAATTTTAGAGTTTAACTATTTACTCAAGAAAAAAATCACTGATTTATGATTTAAGTATCCTAGAGCAAAATAAAGGCTGAATTATTGAATATTAGGTATTCGATACAAAGTACATGATTTAACTTTTTTAATTTCCCTTTTAGGAAAAGGAAACTTTTAATAAAACAATCAGGCTAGAATGGCTATGTGCTTAGAAATCATCAAGAGATAAAGCTTTGGGATTATTATAAAACAAAAACAAACAAGGAAGAATATTTGTTAAGCCTTTAAACTCTTGTGTGAGGCAATTACCTCTCAGTGGAAAGGGAAGGGGAGGTTAACTAGTTCAGTTCTCCTAACTTTTTAGGAGTTCTGTACAAGTAGTTATTAAATGCCACAAATTTAAATAATCAGAAAGTGGTTGAAAGAAATGTAGTATAATACAAGTGCAAAATTTTAGATTTCACTTTAACACTTGTCAAATTTGGCAGATGTTGCTAATTGGATTAGGGAAAATATTTCTTTATAGTAAAGTGCTAATAGGCTTCAACAATTTAATGGTGATTCATGTTTCACCTCTATAATACCTATGAAATTGCTAAAAATTCAAGATTGAATTGTAGGTATATTCTATTATAAACCATGCAAAAATTTAAATAAATGCACATAAAGCGAAATTTAGATATTTGCACTAATGGTGAAATAACTCTGATGTATGTTTCAGAAATTTTGTGACTTTCTTTCTATAGAAACCCCAGTTTATATAGATCATTACTTGGTTTGTTATTTGGAGTATCTAAATACAATGTTAATATGCCATTTATGTACTGACATAATACTACAAGCGCTATTGGATAATATTTGTTTTTCTGTGGTCCTAATATTATAAGTGGTAAATGGGCATGTGAACTTCGGGTGATTGTTTAGATGGCAAGATTTGCCATTTTTTCCCTTAAAGAGTGTCAATACTGTTAAATTTCTTGATAGTCTTAATTTCTCCATCTCCCCATCTTCCCTCCTCCAGAGAACACTGAGAAATTTTAGTTTAATACTGGAACTTCATGTGGAAAAGAATAACATATTTGAAGTAATAATGTATAAATTTTGTCCATAATATGGGATTATCTATAGATAATTGACCGAGACCCTTCAAAGATACCAACGTCATTCTAAAAAGTGAGAAAAGTTGAGACCAAACCAGCCTAAAGAGAGATGCACTCCTGCGATGGCTGAGGAACAGTCTCTGAAGATTCAGTCCTCCATAAAAGCAATGAGAACACTGGCAAAATTTGTAAATCAACTTTTTTAGAACTTTTGAAATTAGCCAGACTTGCAACGATCTGAGGAGCATTTTTTCAAGGAAACTGGCCCAATCTCAGTTGTCACAGTGAGCTTCAGTGCATTTTAACTGGCCCCATCCCTTCCTCTATCTCCCCAGCCTCATAGTAGCCCTGAAAACTACAATAGCCTTACAACTATGGTAGCTGTGAGAATCAGCAGCCTGGTAGCCACTGGAAGGAACAGAACAGTTTGGAGCTCTTCAAAAGCCCCATCCACAGAGAATTTTCACTATTTGACTTGAGAAGCTCCATTCTCAGGACTAACTATGATCAGTCCTATGCCAGGGTGTTTGTTAAAAACAATCAGAGGCAATTGTTTATCATCATAGATGTCTGAGGTAGCATTACCAGTTGGGGATAAAAAAAGGCTGACCCAAAAACTTAAAAGGAGAAAAACTGGGGAATGAGATGTTTATAGGATGATTTGAAAAGGTCCAACATACTCCTGGGAATATAGATGGCCACACACAAGTGAGAGCTGTTGCAAAACCAGGAAAGTCCTGAGAAGGCCCTAATATCCCACCTCTAGTTGACCTTGAGGCTCTGTGCTAACGAGAAGTGAAGGCTGAGAAACAGTTATAAACCACCTGCCAGGGCACTGATGGCTTGTTCCAACACACACAGATTCACTGAGCAAAGCCTGGGTGACTTACAGGCTCAGACATTTAAGGAAGCCCCTGTCCAATCATTAGCTGACCACTGAACAGAGACTTCAGTGGCTGTGCATGACAAAGAGTACAGATTCTACAAATGCACCCTAGGAAAACAAAAACAGCAGCCGCAAAAAGCAACAGAACTGGGGGGAGGGGAAGATCCGACTTTCAGTTAAAATGTCTAACTTAACAAAATAATTGCAAGACCCATGAGAAATATGGGAGTATGATTTATATAAGAAAAAAAGGCAGCCAGTAAAAACTGTCCCTAAGGAAGCAAAGCTGTTGGACGTACTAGATAAAGTCTTTTAATCAGCTATTATAAATACGTTCAGAGAAAAGTAGCCATGTCTAAAAACTAAAGAAATGAGAACATCTCCCCAAATAGAGAATATTAAGAAAGAGATGAAAAGTACGAAGGGAATAAAATTGTGGAGTTGAAAAATAGAACTGCTAGATCTATTCTACTAGATCTGCCATGAGGTCCTGTCAGGAGCAGTTTCTGTTGATTTTTTATCCTTTGAGTGGGCCATAATTTCCTGTCTCTTTGTATGCCTGGTGGTTTTCTTGAAAACTGAACATCTGATAATGTGGTAACTCTGGAAATCAGAATCTCCACCTTCCCTCAGAGTTTGCTTTTTATTGTTTTGTTAATTGATTCCGTTTTACTGATTATTGTAGGCTGTCTCTGTGCTAAGGATCAGCCTGAGGTGTAAGCCTAGGGGCCTTTCAGGGTTTTTCTGGGACCATATCAGTGAGCATACGTAGTCACTTTCTAATTTTCCCTGTATATTCAAGTTGCTTTTGAATGCCCTGCCCTAGTCTTTAATGCCTGGCTCTGCCAAGGGGAAAAAAGAAAAATAAGGGGAGAAAAAGGGGCACCAGTCTTTAAATCCCCTGGAAGTCACTTCAGCCAGAGGGGGAGGGTCTTGAAACAATGCGGGTCGGGGGAGGTGGAAGGACAAAGCCTCTTTGCTGCAGATCACAGAGGTGCAGACAGTGATAAGAGCACAGATCCCTGATGTTTGGAGGACAGGGTCCTTTTTCAAAATCCCAGTAAGCACTTTGGTGGATACTGACAAACTGATTGTAACAAAAAATACAGAACAGCCAACGTAACACTGAAGGAGAATGAACAAAGCTGGAGGTCTGATATTCCCCACTTTCAAGACTTACTATGTAACTACTGTGATCAAGACAGTGTGGTCTCTGTGGAAGAAATAGACTCATAGATCAATGGAACAGAATAGAAACCCCAGAAACAGATCCACACAAATACAGTCTATTCATCTTTGACAAGAGAGCAAAGGCAAAGGAGAAAGGGTAGTCTTTTCAACAAAAGGTACTATAACAATTAGATGTCCATATGCAAAAAAGTAAATTCAGACACAGATCTTACACCTTTCACAAAAATTCAGAGTGGATCATGGACCTAAATGCAAAACTATAGAACTTCTAGCTGATAAAATAGGTGATACTGGGCTTGGTGATGAGATTTTAACAAAAAGCACAGTCCATGAAAAAATAGATAAGTTGTACTCTATTAAATTTTAAAACTGCTTTGTGAAAGTTGCTGTTAAGAGAATGAAGAGTCACAGACTGGGAGAAAATATTTGCAAAACACATCTAGTAAAGGACTTGTATCCAAAATATAAGAACAACTCTTAAAATGCAACAAGAAAGTAAACTCAATTCAAAAATGGGCAAAAGATCTGAACAGATATTTCAGCAAGGAAGATATACAAATGGCAAATAAGCATATGAAAAGATGCTCAACATCACTTGCCATTAGGGAATTGCAAATTAAAATAATGTGATGCCACTACACACCTATTAGAATGATTAAAATCTAAAACTGACAACATCAAATGTCAATAAAGATACAGAACATTAGAACCTCTCATTCATTGTTGGTGGAGGATGCAAAACGGCACACTTTGGAAAAGAGTTTGGCAGTTTCTTACAAAGGTTAGCATAGTCTAAACATACAATTCAGCAATTGGGTTCCTAGGTATTTCCACCCCATTGATTTGAGTGCACACAAAAACCTGCATATATATGTTCATAGCAACTTTATTCACAATTGCCAAAGACTAGAAGCAACCATGGTATTATTTAATAAATGAATGAATAAACAAACTGGCACATCCATTCAATAGAATATTATCCAGGAATAAAAATGAATGATCTATCAAGCCACTACAAGTCATGGAGCAAACTTAAATGCATGTTGCTAGGTTAAGAAGCCAATCTTAAAAGGTTATAAACTGTATGATTCCAATTATATGACATTCATTAAAGGACAAGACTATAGAGACAGTAAGAAGATCAAGGGTTTCCAGTTTGGGAGAAATATATGGAACACAGGGGATTTGGGGGAAGTGAAACTATTCAGTGTGATACCATAATAGTGGATACACGACATTATGTGTATTTGTCAGAACCTATAGAACTTTAAAACACAAAGAGTAAACCTTAATGAACGCAAATTAGAAAATCACTTAAGAGCCCAGTGAATCCCAGGAAAGAAGGCAGACTGTGACAACAGAATCCAACTGTAGTTTGTTTGTGAAACAACCTCTCTGGAGAGGGTAAGGGGAAAGGTGATGCCCCAAATAACATTAGAAATGAATGGGGCTTGTAAGGATAAAGTTAAGAGGAACCACACTTAAGCACCCTCTAGGCAAGAAAGTTGATTCCAGTGGGGACATGCGTCAATTCTAATACGGCTGCATATGTTTACTGGAATTGAACAATTAAGTAAATGGATGGTGGTTGATGGGAGCCAGATTTCTCACTGTTGGAGTGGAAATTTACAGATCAGTAAGGGGAGGAAGCTGGAATTCTCCACACGGTAGTGAATGAAAGTTGCAGACATTACTGTGAATTCATGTTTAGCTTAATGTAAATGCAGATGAATACATGCAGAAATACTTAAATATGCATATATACATGGGTTAGCATATACACATATATTTCTTTCCTCCATCAGCTGAGAGGGCCTAAAAGAAATGTCACCCAAGTAGCAACAAGAACCTCTAGTGCCTAGACCTTGGTTTCTAAGACCAGTCTCCAATAAAAGGAACCAGGGCAAATTGGAGAAATGGCTGATCCTGAGACTGGAAAAGAAGATGTACAAGATGAGTCTGTAGCACCTTATAGTGTCAGAAAGTAAGGCAATGTACAAAAACAAAGATACAAACAATACAAAACAACAAACACATTGATGGGGGAATGTCAGAGGGGCATAGGAGCCAACTTAATGAGCTTCCAATGGCCAAAGATGGAACGATTTGGGCAACAAAATTAGTATTGGATTAGAACTCAAATTATAAAATAGATATCCATGAGTCCCCCATGAAGAATTTAAACTAGATTTAAATTTAAACTAAGGTACTTCACACTAAAAGAGATGGACCAGAATTCCTCACTCCTTAAATGTGGGTTGTGCATAGTGACTTCCTCCCAAAGAGGACAGTATAGAAAGGAGAGGAGAAATTTTGTAGTAGAGAAACTTGACAAACACCTGATCAACCAGCTGATCAGGTCAACATTAACAGTCAAATCATGTTGATAGTACGTACACTTCATGTGGTAAAACAGCAACTTACTTTTGTGATCTTCCTCCCCTAAAATCCGTAAATCCAGTCAAATCATGAGAAAACCATCACATGAATTCCAATAGAGGGACACAGTACAATATACCTGACCTGCTAATGTCCTTAAAAACTAGTACTTTCGGGCTTCGCGGGTGGCGCAGTGGTTGAGAATCTGCCTGCCAATGCAGGGGACACGGGTTCGAGCCCTGGTCTGGGAAGATCCCACATGCCGCGGAGCAACTGGGCCCGTGAGCCACAATTACTGAGCCTGCGCATCTGGAGCCTGTGCTCCACAACAAGAGAGGCCGTGATAGTGAGAGGCCCACGCATCGTGATGAAGAGTGGCCCCCGCTTGCCACAACTAGAGAAAGCCGTCGCACAGAAACGAAGACCCAACACAGCCAAAAATAAATAAATTAATTAATTTAAAAAACAAAACAAAACAAAAAAAAACTAGTACTTTCCACGACTGTCACAGCCAAGAAGAGCCCAAGGAGACATGACAAGTACATGTGATTTATTCCGCATGTGATACTGGAACAGGAGAAGGACAGTAGGTAAAATAAGGAAATCTGAATAAACCATGAACTTTAGTTAGTAGTGTATCAATATTGTTCATTAATTGTAACAAATATGCGATTCTAATGTCATATGTTAATAGAAGGGAAAACTTTGTATGGGAGTATTTGGGAACTCTCTTCCTATGTGCTACAATATTCCCATACATAAACCGGCCTAAAATGTTAAGGTCTAATAATAAAAGTATTTTTAAAAGGACAGCTACATAAATCAATTATAAAACTACTGATGAACTTCTAATGTACAAGGATGCAATTTGTATGACAGTAATAGCACAAAGAAGGGAGAGTACAGTTATATTGGAGCAAAAGTTTTGTATACTACTGTGTTAGGGTTCTTTATAGACAATATTTTATATATAAATATGAGAGAGATCAAATGCAAGTAAAAATATTGACAATTGGTGATCTGGGTGAAGGATGTATTATTCTTTCAGTTTTTAAAACAGCTTTGAAAGTGTTCAAGAAAATCTAGGGAAAATATATTTTAAAATATTTTAAACACAGTTGAGACTTGAGCAACATGGGGCCACTTATAGTTGGATTTTTTTTTTCAATAATTATACACAAATATACGTGTGGAACATCGTGTGCAAGACTTGAATAGAAGTGGATAGCCTATACTTATATAGGCATAAGGGAAGTGATATTTAATGTAAAATTAATGTATCAGTTCTTACCGTTTTATAACTTTGCTTTCAAAGAATTACATTACTGAACATTATGCCTCTCTCTTGTGATTGGAGAAACTGCATGTCAGCCTATCATCACAGGTAAGTGGCTTTTTAAAAGATGTAACTATGTTTCCAATACTGTATTATAAATATGACTGTAATACTGTATGCCATAAAGATTTTATAACAATTCATTCATTAGTGTACAGGCTAGGCTACCTTGAAGCAACTGTATCGACTACACTAGCTTACCATAAAGCAATCATACCGCTGCTTCCTATCAATGCATGGATCATTATACCTGTAAATGAATTTTTCACATTATCTTTTCATTTTTGATATACAGTGTCAGTAATACATATAACATACAGTTTTGTACTGTAGAAGACAATAATGATATAGGTTCTGACAGACCACCTTGTAAAGGACAACATAAACTTACGGTACCAATAAATAGAGCACTGTAAATGTATTTTCTTTCATGACTTTAATTATTTTTCTAGATTACTTTAAGAATACAGTCTATAGGACACGTAACATACAAAATATGTTGATCAACTGTTTGCTATCAGTAAGGCTTCTGGTCAACAGTGGGCTATTAAGTTTTGGGGGAGTCAAAAGTTATACATGGATTTTTAGCTGTATGGTGGGTCAGTGCCTCTAACCGCCACATTGTTCAAGGCCAGCTGTAAATATTAATGAAAAAAGATCTATATTTTGGCTTGCAGAACAAAGAGCTAAAGCGAAATTTAAGAAAAATTCCAAGAACTAGTTTCTGCCTGAGCTCTCCTTATAGTTTTATCTAGATGTATCGATTCTGTCTTTTGTTGCACTGTGTTCCTTGGTGAGTCCTGGCATACCTTTGTTTACAAACGGCCTGGCTGTCCCCAGATGACACCATCAGAGAAAATCAACTGGACTGTTTCACAGCGCAACTGATCAAGGTGGTGATGTTGAGTGCTTACATAAAAAGGTTTGTAAGAAGTAAAAAATTAAGTGCAAGGGAACACATCATCCCCAGGTGAGCTCTACCTATGTACGGCAGGTACTTCTGTGTCATATCCCGTTGTCCCATCTCCAGTTTTTGCTCAAAGTACTGGAGCTATAAATCAGGTCAAATAACTGCAGAAGTGATCAGAATCCCCTTTAGAGAAATAGGAAAAACCTGGTATGCTGTAGATTGTACTTCTTTTGCAATCCACAGGTCTATACAGAAAAACTGGAAATAACTAGAGCATTAGTAAGAAAGTTGGAAGATCTATTTTGTGTCACTACAGTCAACAGGGGTAGACTAAATGATTTATGCTAAATAAACGCAGGCACCAGCTTGGGATCCCCAGCTCCAGCCCTGACAGGCAGACTTCCTGATTTCTGGCCACTAGGGTTACAAGACCAAGGAGCAGTGAGGACAGGAGAGAATCATGTGGGCCCTACCTCAAGGTATATTTGGTCATGCCTTGCATATTGGAGTATGATGAAATAAGAAGCATGGAAAAAAGCTGAGTGAGTTTGGGAAAAACTAACATAGCCCTAAAGTAAAACAAATATTGTATTATTACAATATATGGGGATCATTTGAAATAACCCATTGAAAGACATCCATGAAGAGAAATGCTAAAACACCCCAATTCAGCCAACTGTGTAGGGGCACAGTCTTAGTTAATTGTCCAGCAGACAGATGAGAAGGGCATCGTGTTGTAAATACTGAATGAAGGCTTAGGAATAATTTAAGGTCCCCAAATTATTGAAAATTAAGAGGCCTCCAGCTGATTTCTCTGGTCCTAGGATGGATCCTAGTGCCTGCTCTTCGTATTTTTGTTGCTGATGTTAAAGTAGGAGTCAGGATCCTATTTCACAGTCTAGGGTGGACATGACCATCCACGTAACCGGTGCCAACGGAACTGTGGGCATAGAATGACAAATTCCGGGGTGTTGAGACTTGCCTGGGTCCCCCATGCGGGGGCATAGATGTCACCCATAGAGTCACCGCATCTGTCAGCATAGCCTCTGATCTCAGCATCCTGTTTATACTTAGAGGCATAAAGCTGTCTGGCTTTGTTATTGGTAGAAAATACTAAAAAAAATTGGAATATTGGTTCAAGGAAAGCTCTGTGTGCAGGCTGAGAAGATCCTAATTGTTTTTATTGCTTTATTATCTAAAGGTAAGCTTGCCAGAGTTAGCAAATAAAACACAGGATGTCAAGTTTAAATAAGTGATTTTTTAGCATAACTATGTCCCATGCAATAATTGGTATATACACACATTTTAAAAGTTTTTTCTGAAATTCAGATTTAACTGGGCACCCCTGTGTTTTATCTGGCAAACCTAGAGAAGGTTATATTTCAGAATAGACTGTTTGGGGTAAAATATGCAAAAATCCAGAGATACCATCTGAGTCCGAAGGGCTACGCTAAACTGGACACTTCTGTTTGGAGATTCTGTTAACGCTGATACCAAACCAAACTGCAACTTAATTAGTGCTAACAGAAGTGAATCCAACGTAGCAAGAAAATTTAATACAGCCAACAAAGCAAATGTAGTATCTAAATTGGTGACCAATTATGTACAGTCATCAGAAACCAGACTGCTGGAGTGAAAAAGCCCTTTCCAAGCAATTTCTAGACTTTAAGTTATCGGGCTTGGAGCCATCGTCAGGCCAGACATCCAGCCTTTTTATTTTTATTTTTAAAATAGATCCCAAACAGTCAATATGGTATGGTAAATATATTCTTTAATTCCCATGATCCCAAAATAGAAAATAGAAATATATTTAAAAGTGACATAGCAACATGCCAAAAGCTGGGGATGAGGCTGTGGCCTGCTGGGTGTTGAGTTTGGAAACAGGAGGATTTAGCCAGGAGTCTAAAATCCGTAGGTAACAGCGCCCTAGACCCTACATGAGTCGAATCATATAAGCCAGGCTCACCACATGAAACAGGGCTGTAGGAGTTGCAGGTCTTTTTAAACAAGCACCACAGGGTCCTTTCAGCGTTTACACTGGGCCTTAAGAATGTAAGTGGCTGACCCAGCCAGAATATTCTAAACATTCTAAGTATTCTAATAAAGTATTCTGATGCAAAATACTTTAAATCAGAGACCCTTTCATAGTGGTATACCATTCATACAAAGAAGTGGTTTTATTCTTTTTATTTTTAAATTTTTTTTAACATCTTTTTTGGAGTATAATTGCTTTAAAATGGTGTGTTAGTTTCTGCTGTATAACAAAGTGCATCAGCTATATGCATACGTATATCCCCATATCTCCTCCGTCTTGCGTCTCCCTCCCACCCTCCCTATCCCACCCCTCTAGGTGGTCACAAAGCACTGAGCTGATCTCCCTGTGCTATGCGGCTGCTTCCCACTAGCTATCTGTTTTACATTTGGTAGTATATATAAGTCCTTGCCACTCTCTCACTTTGTCCCAGCTTACCCTTCCCCCTCCCTGTGTCCTCTGTAAAAAAGAATGGGTTATGGTTGACATGGGCCTGGGAACCAAGGGCTTCCAAGTCGGTGTGGCTCTCATTTGCCATCACTCCCAGTGACCCACCTGAGGATTTGTCCCTCTTCCTGATCATACAACTCTGGGCCTTTTAGATTTAGAGCCACTGGTTCCCCAAAGGGGCACCCTTGTGCCAGGGGACACGGCAAAAGACCTACTTCAGAATGGCCCATGGTTGATGCCCTAGCACTCAAGGCTCCTTGAGCGAAGGAACTGGCAGACAAGAAAGAACACCATCTTGACCAGGAGGAGGTAGGAGTGCTTTTATACACAGCGGCAGGAAAGAATGTTTACCACCCAGGCTTCTTGGTAATCCCTTGCTCTGCTCTGATCATAAAGGGGCAAGTGCACAGCATCCCTGACCTGGGAAGAACGTGACTTCAGACTCAGGTCCATGAATGATGAGGATCTTGTTCATACCAGCAGGAAATCCACCACGACCAGCAGAGGTATACAAGGGTGCAGGAAATCCAGAATGTAGAGGAAGGGGATGCTGTGTATTTGTTGTATCCCCAGCACCAGCTGCCTTCATGGGATATAGCTTCTCTCTCCAACCTTCTTCTTCTATTCTTCCTTATTCTATATATCCCTCAGGAGAAGACACCCACCCCTCCCTGGAATCCTAGGGGAACTTCTGGAACTTACACCAAGAAGTAGATCTGAGTGGTGCAGGGGCTGCAGTGCACACTGGCATACACTGCCCAAACTCCTCTCCAGGAACAAAGGGCTCCTGCCCCGATGCTACTTGAAGTGCTACCTGAGGAAAAGTGCTCCCTGAAGAAAGCCCTGAGCCATTACTACTCTGTGGGGTTGCCTCAGCTCAGGGGAACTTCTTTGTCTAAGCTCATGTACCATTCCCAGGGTGTCAACCCTCTCACCCCCTCTTGAGATGGCTCCAAATCATCACCCCAGCTTCAGAATTCTCTGTAGGGTCAGTGATGCTCTCCACTGGAATGTGTCATTGGTCAGCTATTCCCCGTCCAATCCTCCTGCAGGTATGGAACCCGATAGCACTCCGTAATATACTACTTACACATTAACCTCCTTGTACAAAACAGTTCCTGAGTAGCTCAGTACGCAACAGCTCTGCCCTTAAGGACTGTGGCTGGGCTTATTCAACCTGAGCTCGGTCTGTAACAAGTTCAGACTGACAAAAATCTGTGTGATCCCAGAAACACTGCCTTAGATGGCAGGTATTTCTCTTCGGGAATGATCCATGACAGAGAAGCCACAGTGATGGCCACAGAGAATGAATCCCGGAGGACCTGACATGAGAGGAGAAATGGACCCCATCTTCAGAGGTTCAGGTGTGGAAAATCATGAGACCGTAACTGCTAAGGAATAGATGATCTTCAAGAGGGGCTGGTCTTGCTTTGACAGAAGAGCCAACACAACCCAAATAAGGAGTAACTCATATCCTGGAAGAAGGTCCACACTTCATTCCTAAATCCTGAGATTAATCAGATCTGAGGAAAAGATGAACAGGACAGTCTCTGACATACACTTTTCAATTACCAGGGATTTTCAGGGGAAGTCTCTCTCAGCCTGGGTCATGACCGCATCTATTTCATGTGGTTATTAAACCAAACTCTACTATTGGCTCATTAAGGTTGAGAGTTGAAGCCAGTTCCACCAAGGTAGCCTAATCCGTGGATATGGGTTGCCAAACACCTCCCAATATTCTCAGCTGTTCACAGTTAAGACTGTGTGATTCTGACAAACACATCCTGGCTTTGCTGACATGAGACCCTCTGGAAGTGCACCCGCTCAGTCAGATGGGTCCTACGCAGTTATTCAGTTTATTCTATGTCTCCCAGGAGACTTTTAAATTGATGTAAAATTCACATAACATAAAATTCACCATTTTAACCATTTTAAAGTATACTATTCAATGGCATTTAGTATATTCACAATGTTTTACAGCCGTCGTCACTATCTAGTTCCAGAATATTTTCATCATCCCGAAAGGAAACCTCATACCCACTATTTTTATATGGACTTGAGTTGCTGTCTAGTGTCCTTTTCACTGAAGTCTGAAGGACTCCTTCTAGCACTTCCTATAGGACAGTTCTACTAGTGACAGACTTCTTCCGTTTTGTTTTTCTGGGAATATTTTAATTTCTTCAGTTTTGGAGGATAGCTTTGCCAGATCTAGAATCCTTTGAGTTTTTTTTCTTTCAATACTTTAAATACATCATCCCACTGCCTTCTGGCCTCCGTGGTCTGATGAGAAATAAGTTATCTTTGAGTCCCTTGTACACAACAAGTTGCTTCTCTTTGCTGCTTTCGTGAGGCCATCTTTGTCTTTCGACTATTTGACTGTAATATGTCTTGATGTGGAGATTTATGTTTTTCATCAAATTTGGGGATTTGAGGGTCATTTTTTCATCAAATATTTTCTATCCCTTTCTTCTCTCTCTCCTATGTGTGTCTTGGTATGCTTAAGCAAAGACACTGTCAGTGACCAGGCCTGAGGATTCTGTGACCAGATGTTTCCCATGGTTTCCACAGATCCAAGACTGAATTTAGGTTAAGAGATTTCCATGAAGGGCTGGCTTGATCCAAGATAGAACAAGTCCCAAACCACCACCCGCCCTTTTCCATCTTAGACAAATTCAAGTTCAACTGATAGTTCACATTGAAAGTATTTGAGATAGTAGGAAAAAATATTTAATAGGGAAAAGTACAACCCAAAGCGCTTGGATACTGTTAATATTTTTAAAATACCATTTTAATGCAAAGAAGATGGAAAAACCCACCTCTGTCTTTACCATCCACTGTTACTAGCTTTTATTCTGCATTACGAACAGTTCTTAATACTAAATCTTCATCTTAATACCTGCTACTCCACATTGTCAATCCTCCGCCATGCCCCTTGAAGCCCCACACCACCAGTTCTGTGCACCCCAGGCTCACTTCCCACAGCCTGCATCAGAACACCTGCATCTTCTCTGGAGGCTGTCCATAGGCTGGTAGAACCCACTTTGCCTGCAACGTAAAAGGCTGAAAGTGCCTCAGAATTAACATTCCCCCAGATACCTATGGGATACCCTAACAAATGGCAGGAGTATACATAACCCAGCTTTCTCAATCTAGGATCATTTTGAAGTACTAGTTCCTAGAGCTTTCCTGAAGGGCTAATCTCTAGTCACGTACTGTAGCAGCTGGCTTAGTAAGATGCCTCTTACTGTCTGCCTTCCCTTACCCACCCCATCACCTCCTCACTGCCTTGTCAGCAATTCCAAACACTCGAAGTGGACCCTTGTCTAAGGATATGTTTTTCTCAAGGTCTGATCTGGGGGGAACCCAGCAAAGACTATGGGAGAAAATTCCATTGAAACATAGCCAAATATTTGGTCCTGGCCACTGATGTCTTTCGCCTTAGATACTGCTGTTTTTTCAAATGTCATATGTTGTGAAGTGACAACGAAGTAGGGAAAGCTACGGGAAAATTGCTTCTGGTAAGGAGCATGATCAAAGCTCAGGTCTGGTTACAAGTAAATCAGAACTGGGTTGGTCCTTAGCTGTGGAGGAAGCAAACTTGGAGGAAGGAGGAGTAAGGAAGAAGCCCACCTCAGCTGAGGTGTGAATATCAAGTTCACCGAATTTGAATAGAGGCAAAGGGAAGTTGAAATTTATGAAGGGAAAGAACGGTGTTAAGGCTAACGGAAGCCCACCCTACTCGACTTCATTAACTCCTGTTGCCCTGACATGCTTTTTTGACAGCTCTGATTAGTCTCTTCCCACTAGAAGCTCCATCAGGGCAGGAACCTTGTCCATCTTGTTCACTGATGCATCCCTTATACCCAGAACAATGCCTGGTACATAAATAGCAGGCATCCACCCTTGGTCAACAAAGGAGAATCTAGAGATCAGTTGTGGAGACAACTGCAAGATGAAAATGGAACTCCCCAGATGGAGGGGAGTGCTAGAATCAGCATCAAGGTGAAGAGGGATGTCGAACTGCTATGTTCCCACCTCTAGAAAAATGGAATTAACTCATTTCAGGGAGGAAGACTGCACATGAGCAGAGAACGCTTCACTTCAGCCAGTGGTGTCTCTCACTAGCCCATGGCAAACACACGGCTTTCAAAGGCTCCCCTTGTCTTCTGGAAGGAGATGAGTACAATGTGAAACAAGAAGGTCACTAGCAATGCAACATTTTGCTAACAGCCACGTGGCTTACCCAGTGACTAGGGAATTCAGCGTTGAAGGCTCTGAGCTTCTAGCATCATGTTTGTCTGTTTTATCACACACAGCACCTACCCGAGGCATCCACAAGGTGACAATGAGCATCTGCTTAGCTACCCTCGTCAATTCATTCCACCTGTTGACAGCTGGCTAGAGACGTCTTCCTTACTGAGCCAAAGCCTGCCTTTGCTGTAAATATCCACAGATCCTATTCCTGACCTAGTGACCAGTACCAACTTATCTCATATTAGATAGTGTCCTTTAAATATGAGTATTCTCATAGTCCCTAAACCTTCAAGACTAAACAGTCCCAATATAAGCTATTCCCCAGAGGGAATAAGTTCTAGAACACTGAATCATATTCATGCCTGGAGCCAGATGGTTCATTCTTGATTCGATGCTTAAGTGACCAGGAAGTCAATTATCATTGCCTTCCTCATGATTACTTTAATAAATTAAAAAAAAAAAAGTTGAATTACAATGTTGTATCAGTTACTGCTATATAGCAAACGGACTCAGTTACATATATATATATTATTTTCATATTCTTGATCTGGTTGCCACATGAGCTTTAAGAATGAACACATGACTGTAAGACCACCTTACAGTTTGGGTGTTCCTGGCATTGATCCTAGTATCCTGTTTTTATTCATTCTTCCCAATGCCTCATTTTAAGTGAACATATACAGTGCTATCCATCGTAGTGGCAGAATTCACCCTCAGAGTCAAGCTTTGTCACTCCCTAAAATGGTATTAGGTTTACATTTATCTGTCCACCCTGGAGACAAGTGTCTTATGTCAACCTTAAGGGTCAGTTAGCCCCACGGACCCTACAATACAGCATCTTAACTATACTCGATAGACCTCATAGAAAAACACGGAATTAAGATTAGTGTAACATTCCAGAAACATACATGCTCTGTTGATAAGCAGCCTCAGACTTGAGATTTCAAAGCTAAAATGTTTTTAATTTGGGATGAGACTGGATTGTAGACTGATGAGTTAAACTGAATAAATGATAGTCTCAGTCTGTCTGAACATTTCAGAACAAGAATGCAGAAAAGTTAAATATTGTTTTATTTTAGTCAAGAGTCACAGAATTCGCCCTATTTTGTATTTTGTGGAGTATGAGTGAAAGATTCTTACATACTGGCAGAGGATTGTATCCTGTTGCTTGGGAACCATGGTTTTGACTGGTAAACATCTTCCGATGTCACCCCAGTGGACACTGACGATTCTAACGTGATAGTTGCAGAGACAGTGAAACCAGACCAGAGCCAGCTTGTGACCATCACAGGAGGAGTTTTAGAAAGGCCTTCCAATTAAGCCACAGGCAAAGGGTTAGACTGAAGTATTTTCTGCTCCATCAGAGTGCTTTAGTGAATAACAGTTATCATGTTATATAAGAACAACACAACTACGAGAAACACCATGTTAAGTCATCTCCAAGATTTGGACTTACGGGCCATTTTCTAGTGCATCTCTTTATTTCAAGTTTTCAGCAAAGAACACAGAACCTCACATTTAAAGATAGCTGGCATGTGTGGTTAGTTTTCCATGTCCACTTGATTGGCTTACCGGGTGCCCAAGTATCAATATTTGGTCAAGCATTCTGGGTATGCCTGTGCAGGTGTTTTTGGAGGAGATTAACATTTAAGTTGGTAGATTAAGCAGATTGAATGAGGGGCACCCATATTAGGGAGGGCAATCTGTGGAAGGTCTGAGTAGAATGATAGACAGATCTTCTCCCAAGAGAGAATTCTTCCTGACTGTCTTCAAACGGGGATGTTGGCATTTTCCCTGCCTTTGGACTCAAATGGAAATGGGCTCTTCCTGGGTCTTGGACCTGCTGGCCTTCGGACAGGAGCTATACCACTGGCTCTCCAGCTTGCTGACTCACCATGTATATCTTGAGACTTGCCCACCTCCATAACTGCATGAGTCAATACCTTATTATCTTCCCTCCTTCCCTCCTATTGGTTCTGTTTCTCTGGAGAACTCTGACTAATACAGTATGTTTGCTGGTGAATGGCATCTTGTTCGTCCACTTGGCATTCCATTTCCCATGGGATGGCCATTATGTCATCAGCGCTCAGTTACCTAGTGTCTCCTACATTGACTAGGTCATTCATTGATGCGGTTCTAGGTTTCCTGCAGCCGGAAACAAGGATGACTCCTTGGGGTCTTATCAGATCTCACATCATATTTAGGAGATTAGCACAAGGTTACCAGGTTTGCCATAGGGCTCATGTCACCATGAATCACATGGAAACATTGTTCTTGGCTAAGAAAAACATTGACTAACCACAATTCAGCTAGTCAAATTGTGTCTTAATGGACCAATAACATTTACTTAATTACATTAGCAAACACTGATTCTGAGGTTGCTATTTATTTTTTACAATAGTACTGTCTGGTACCCAGTCAGTACTTCATGAATATATCCATGAAATTTAGTTGCAAGTTTTCTGGGGTCAAAGACTATAACAGCCTCCTATGTTTCTGCTGAGGCCACAACCTCGTCTTGCATTCTGGGCACAGTTAATGCAGTTTTATTACTGAAGAGGGGCCTAGAGACAATGGCTTCATTTTAATTCATTTACTCCTCAGGAGAAGAGTCGGCATCAGGAATTTCAGCCAAGTTTGACTGTAAGCATCTTGCCTTTTGCACTCCCACAGGACACCTGCCACCACATAGGTTTATTTGGATCAAGCAAGTGACACACTGAAGCTTTACACAGATTTCTGCTGGTCGATAAAGCAGTGTCTACATCCATCACCATTTAATCCTCAGAGATCACAAGAGCTAGTGAATAAAACAATAACATCCCTAGGACAGGGCCTGGCTCTCCATGGGCACTGCCACTGCAGCTGTTTTCCTCATTACGGAGTATTTAATTAGAGACCATTCTGTATCTTCCCATATTTTGGATTGATATGACTGCTTTTATTGAACAGAGGACCACACACAACTTTGTCTCTACCAACTGTCAGGTTAAATGGAAATTAACAAAGAGAAGTTCAAGACGGAGCATCAAGAAGGGCTTCAGTGCGTGGCCCTCCCCCATGCGCACAAGGCTTCACCCCTCTAGTATTTAGCAACCCTCCACTGCTCCCCCTCTAAGTTCCCACCTGGCACTGGTTTCCATGATGATGTAGAATCCCTCAGCTGCTGTTAGGCCAGTCAAGGGTTCAGCCATCTCTTCCCTGCCCTGTACTTTGGAGTCAGTAACCCAAGCCTCACCCTGGCTTTCTGAACTGGGGGTAGTCAGTTTCCAAGAGCCTTTTCTGAAGGACAGAGGAAGGTTTCAAAAGGAAAGAAGGGCTCTTCGAAGGGGCCTGGTTCTGGCAGGACCTCCTCGTGGTCTCCTTCTGGGTCTCATTGGACAACGGCTGTCACGCCCTCCATTCCCTTAGGGACTTGCATGCCTGCAGCCCTGCCCGCTGTCCCCTTAGGATGAGCAAGACTGAGGACAGGAGAGCTGGCAAGGGCAGGAGGGAAGGAGGCAGCCAGGGAGCATTGGGACACAGCCCCACGGCTGTGCTCACTGCAGTCTCACAGCACTTTCAGACACCCCTCTCCTGCCCCAAGAGCCTGGACCTTCCAGCGTTTACGGGCCTCCTCTCTGAGGACTGAGCCATTGGACCAGGATAGCTCTCTGGGGAGGGGCACCCTCTGCCTGCTTCCTCTGCCTTTTCCTTCCTCTTCCAAGTTACTGGAATGATGAGCGCGTGGACCTGGAGCCCCTTTCTCGCCAGCTGCAAGTTCATGGGTTTCCCAGGATGAGGAATCCCGAGTCCTGGGCCTTTGAGGATTTCTGGAGGGAGGGTACAGTGATCACCTCTGGTCAGGTGGAAGGGAGGAACCCTGAGACAGTTCTGTTTCCTACGTCTTATTTCAAATGAGAAAACTACGCAATGCTAGTTTTCATGGCACATTTGGCCTGTAGGTAAACAAGAGGTAGCATCCTTTGGGACCTTGCAAGGGTAGAGCTAGGGTTTCAGAAGCAGGAGCAATGATGTCAGCGAAGATTAAGTGTAGGAGTGGCCATTGAAATTGTGGTGCCTAGTGCCAAAGGAAAATATGCAGGCCCCCTTGTTAAATCATCAGGAAACCCAAGTGCAGGGCCCTTCTGAGACCAGGGTGTGTGTGACTTTCCAGGCCACATGTCCATGAAGCTGGACCAGGTTAAGAGACTTGCTGTGAGGCCTGGACGTTTGACCTGGGTCTGAACAATATCAGTAGAACACAGCATGTCACCATAAGGTCATTTTCTACATTAGAGTATCCTGAGTTTTTCTAAAGTAACTATCGAGCTTTAGAAATTACCTTTAGTTGCGTCTACTTCTAGGGAGAACATAGGTCATACTGCTGAAACCAGGAAAAGTTAAATTACCAAAAAAAAAAAAAAAAAAAAAAAAAATCAGTTTTACAGGCATCAGAACCACAGATGACTAAACTAAATTCCAGAGATGGGGAAACTGTTGGGGGTGACTTGCTTACAGCCAGCCACATTTTGCTGGTGGCGACTGTCAGTTCTGGGCACGGGTTAAGGATCTGACTGGTCCTGGCTGGGGGCCCTGCTGGGACAAAAAGCAGCAGAGCTTTTGATTGTCCAGGGCTGCTGTGACAAATTGGAAGTTTGAAGGGCTCCGAGCGTGTGGCCAGTCTTCCCAGGGGACATCTTCTAGGTCTTAGGGCTGCACAGAAGGCTGGGACTTGGGCTGAAAGCTTATAAACAGAGTGAAACTATTAGCAGTGTTGCCATGCTTGGGACGCAGATGTGCTGGGGAAGGGGCCCACCCCAAGCGCATTGCTCCATCTCCTCTGAAGACATTTTCCAGGTGTTGAGGCTGTGGAGGGGGATGGGATGCTCTGATGGGCAGAGGGAGATCTCCACCATCCTTCATGGTGAAAGAAATGGACCTCCCAAGCTCTCAACCAAAGCCCAGAAATAAGGACAACCCAGAGTCTTACTAAAACTGACACCTGGCCGTGATCAGCTCAGTCTTTGATGTAGGGTGAGGGGAGACTCTCCTCAACCCACACAGCCAACAGGGAAGATGATCCTTTCTGGTCGGAGATATTCTTAGATTTATTTATTCACAATGCCATTTGCTCAAACTGTTAGACATACAAAGAAGAGAATATAGCCAAGAATCAAAAAGAAAGATAACCTAAGTAGACCTGCTGGCCATCCAGATATTAGCTCTATGAAGGATGTCAATGCTCCCCCTAGGACCCTCAGACTCCCCCTCACCATTTGTATGGGAACAGTTGTTTCTACTTTAAGCATAAGAATATGACAAGGAGTTAGCAAGACAAGGGATGCTACACCCCAATTCTTCTCATGTAGTTTCAAAATCCTGAATTATTTCAGTAAATCAGATCCAGTGATCTATAAAAATAATTTAGCATGATCAAATAGGTTCCCCCCGACCCGGGAATGCAAGAGCTATTTTAAACATAAAAGACAAAAACTCAGTGAAATTCGCCACATTAACAAATAAAGCGAAAAAGTCATGATCACTGGGATATATGTAGAAACAGCTTGACAAAAATCACAACACCTTGTCGTTGTTAAATAAAGTAGCATCGGCAGATAAGGAATAAAAAACCCTATGGTAGACATTGTACTTTAATGGTGAAATACTGGAAACATTTCTTCTGAGTTTGGGAAGATGTCCAAAACTACTACTTTCCCTGAATGATATACTGGAGGTATATAATAAAATAGAAAGATGTAGAAAGCCTAAGGATTCTAAAGAAAGAAAACTTATGCATAGATGACTATATGTATAAAATCCAAAAGCAGCTACAATCTATAAGAATACGGTTTTTAACAAATCGCTGGATATGAGGTTAATTTTTTTAAAAAAACCAAATTGCATTTTTATACACAGAATAAGTGGTAGAAAATGGACTAAGAAGTACTGAGTACATAGGTATGTTTAGAGCTGCAATTAATTTTCAAAGGTCATGTATGGTGTGGGTGCACTTTTCTGAACGTACATTGTACTTTAATTTTTAAAATAAAGACATTTTTAGTGAAAATAAAATTGTCACCAGCAGACCTGCACTATGGGAAATAAGACTGTTCTTCAAGCACAACAAAAACAATCAACAAAATGAAAAGGCAACCTATGAAATGGGAGAAAATATTTGCAAATCACATCTGATAAGGGGTTAGTATTCAAAATATATAAAGAACCTATACAGCTCAATAGCAAAAAAACAGTCTAAGATGTGGACAGAAGACCTAAACAGACATTTTTCCAAAGCAGACATGCAAATGGCCAACGGTACATGAGAAGATGTTCAACATCACTAATCACCAGGGAAATGCAAACCAAGACCACGAGATATCACCTCACACTTGTTAGAATGGCTTTCAAGAAAGAAATAAGTGCTGGAGAGGGTGTGGAGAAAAAGGAAGCCCTGTGCACAGTTGGTGGGAATGTAAATTGGTGTAGCCACGATGGAAAACAGTATGGAGGTTTCTTAAAAAAAAAAAAAAAAAGTAGAATTACTGTATGATCCAGCTATCCCACTTCTGGGGGTATATAACCAGAGGAAATGAAAACACTCTCTCAATGCAATATCTGCATCTTTGTGTTTATTGTAGCATAATTCACAAATAGCCAAGACGTGGAAACAACCTACGTGTCTATTATGGGTGAATGGAAAGATGTGGTATAGATACACACAATGGAATATTATTCAGCCAAGAGAAAGTAGGAAGTCCTGCCATTTATGACAACATGGATGGACCTTGAGGGCCTTATTCTAAGTGAAATAAGTCAGAGGAAAGTACTATATGACATCACTTATACGTGGAATCTAAAAAAGCCAAACTTGTAGAAACAGTGGAATAGTGGTTACCAAGGGCTGGAGGGTCAGGGAAATGGGGAGATGTTTGTCAAAGGGTACAAACTTCCAGTTGGAAGATAAATAAGTCCTGGGGATCTAGTGCACAGCATAGTGATTATAGTTAATGTTGTACTATATACTTGGAAGTTGTTAAGAGTAGATCTTACATTTGACTATAAAAAAATGATAATTATGTGAAATGCTGGTGGTACTAACTAGCACTACAGTGGTTATCATTTTGCAATATAAGTATCAAATCAACACACTGTACATTTTAAACTCACCATGTTATATGTCAATTATAACTCAAAGCTAAAAAAAGTTTATTCGGGAAGAAGTAAATGGTTGCAGATGAAGCGTGAACAAATGAAGGAATGAAGAATGACAAATATAAATATTGACTAATAATGAGAGGTTTAAATATGGATTGAAATGATATAAAAATATGACATTAAAATCAGGACTGAGTACTGTCATAGTAATCTAGACGTCTCACATTTTCTGGGAAAGAGGTAAGAGTCCTAATTTATATTAGATTTTGATATCCCTAACATTGCAGAAATCCCTAGGATAACTCCTAAAAGACTAAACATTAGAGCTTGGAGGAGAAATAAGGAAAAATAAAAAATCAACCTAAAGAAAGCAAGAAAGAGAAGAATTGCAACTTAGAACATGTGGGACAAATAGGAAGCACATAGTATGATGTTAGTTAATATAACTGTCAATTACTGATAATTAAGTTTAAATGCAATAAGTTCCAGTTAAAAGTAAATTATGGTCTGGGTTAAAAAAAGAACACACAAGATATCTTCCACTGGCCGTCCAGATCCAGTCTCCGTGCTTCTCCACTCTGTTTGTTCCAGGGCCCAGCCTACTGAGAGCCAGATAGGCACTAGAGGGCACTGGAGCCTGTTGACGGGTAAGGGGAGACCAAGCAGGATGTCAGAGAAAGGGATGAGTGTGCGGTCCAGGTATTTAAAGGCTGCATCCCTCTGTGATGTTGCAGTGATTGGCTCTGTCTTCCTTTAAAGGCAGATCCTGAGACGAGCACTTTGGTGCTGTCGTTTATCTGAGAACTAGTTCCAGGAAGCAGAGGTGAGGAAAGAGGAGGAAAGGAAAGGGGAAATAGGAAAAGCCAATAAGGATTCAGCACCATGGGCAACAGGACCTCTCAGAGCCTACAGGATGCCTCTTGGAAACAGCGACAAAGTATAGGAGTCAGGAGCTTCTAGCTGCTGGCTCTGGTTGCCCCTTGTTTGAAGGTCAGCCCAGAGACATGAACACCTGCGCTTTTCTGAACCGGAAGCCCTAGCGGTCTCTGGGCACTGGAGAAGGTACTGATGCAGAAGGGTGCGAGCGTGCTTGATGTGGAAGTTGTCCTGTGTGGGAGGATCTGTGCAATACAGACGCGGCTGAGATCAGTGTTGGGCTCAGGGGAGTGACTCGAGGTATCTGCCACAGTGGAGGTGCTGGGGAACAGAAACTGCCATTTCCATGGTTTCTTCTTCAGCTCCGTGACCTAGCCTGTTGGGGGTGGGAGACTATGGGAGTGGGGGATTTGGGGCTTCATGACGGAAGGAGAGTGATGAAGCAGAATGAACTAGATGGAAACACAGACCCCTGTGACTTCAAGGGCTCGACTGTGGGTCACAAGGACTCCTTGAACACCTGAAATGAAGAAACGAGCCTGATGGGTAAGGGAGGGAGAAGATGTGGCCGGAGGGTACTGGCTAACAGGGAAGCAGGGATTTCAGGAGACTCCAACCCACTCTCTGGCCCTACACAATTTCTCAGATGGAAGGAATAGCATATTAAATGCTAATTATCAGAAAGGAACCAAAAAGAGCCCTTTGCTTAAAAACTGACCAGGGGTAGGGAGCAGGGAGAATAAAAATCAATGTAAAACTTTGTAAAAAGCTCAGCATAGGGAATTTCTGTACTTTCTTAGAGCTTTTAAGATGTAGTCATAGATTTTGAACATTTCTAAAACAGCAGCATGCCAAGCTAACGGGATAAGAAGTTAATAGTCTTCCTATAGCATGTTTATCCCCATTAACATCAGAATTAAGTGTAGCATAATTACTACCTACATCTGGGCACTAAACATGTACCCATCCATGGGAAGTCAGTCCATGCACCTGACCAGTGCCAGCCAAGGGACTTGAAGTGGGCTTTGTCGGCAGTGCCCAGCCTGGAACCAAGACACAGGATTCTACCTTCATTCCTGTCACAACCCAAGAGTCTTCCCCTGGTCTTGGACTAGATTCCTCAGCAAGCAGTCAAGATACCAATTGTTTCCCGGAGCACTCGCCAGCAGAGCCCCGAGGGAACAGGTCTGGAGCCCTTCTAGGTTCTCCAGCTCTCTGAAGCACTGCTAGACTGGACCCCCAACCAGATAGGTGCCATAGCTGGACTCAGTTGGTCAACCAGGCTATTCTTGCGACTCTGGTGGAATTCTACTGGTGGAATGCCGGGAGCTGGATCTCCACAGCACCTCACTCTCTGTGGCCCAACAACCCTTGAGTCTAGCACCTTCTTTTAAAAATTGGGAAAGAATCAGTGACACTCCAGATAAAGATTCCTCTAGTATCATGAGGACCTTGAACAGGCTGTTCTAGCTCTTCAGGGTCCGATAAAGTCTGAGAAACACTTTCTCCATGCCCCACTCAGGCTCTTCCTCCTTGGAGGAGAGTGACTTGAGCTGAGATGGCTCTGAGGCAAGAGTCATCCTCAAGTCTTGCCTCCCTGCCTCTCAAGCTTTCCTGCGGGTTGGGGCACAAGAGGGGCAGTGAAGTACCAACGATGAAATAGGAAGCAGGATACGTCTGCGGTGGCTGGTGACCCTGCTTCCAGATTATGGCCCATGTTCCACAGGTAGCTCATGAGACAGGTAGTGAGAACACTGGGAACATTTTAATAGTTTTATGTTCTGTTTTTATTAAAAGTTATTATATATTTGAAATAGGCATTCTTATAGCCTATGATACAATAGTTGTACCAGGAATTATAACTTCAAACACTTTTAAAGAAAACACTAATTTAAAATAAATGGGATATCATTTGGTCTTTTATATTACAAAGGATACATTCCTCTCCTACACCCACATCAGCACAAAGGAATCCATCAGAAACAGAAAGAAGGTGGGATGTGATCGAAGAGAGAAACCATGAATTTGTCTTTCACTCAGTCTCTTTGTGACTATCCTTTTTTCCCCTTCAACTTCCATCAAGGAAGATGGTTAGTGTCAAATTCAGGGCCATATAGAAAGAGACAACCAGCCTCACAAAGCTCAGAAGCACCCTGGGGTCCCCTCCCCACTTGTCATCCATGTATGTGTGAGGCGGATAAAGGAGGAGGAACATCAAAGCAGAGAGTCAGATTAGCCTGAACTCAAGAAGTCTGTAACCTCCTAAGCATACAATTCCAAGGGTGATACTTTCCTCTGGACCAGACTGCCCCGCCCCTTGCACTTCACCTTCAGGTCAGTGGTCAGATAGGTAGTCCCAGAGCTTGCACCCTGATGGAGAATCAGGTAGAACGTGGCCCCTTTAGAGGGGCAGCTCTCCATGAACCATGCTATGTTTCATCGACACCAGAGTTCTCTCTCTCTACTTCTCTCAAGAGCCTGACTCCCCTTCTCAGAGCTATTGCTCCATCCAGTGAACTACTTCATTTGGAAACAGGGGATTTTACACCATTTGGTTTGGATGGGAATATTCTCTAGGTGTTCTAGAAGCAGCTAAGGCTGTGGCCAGGGCACACGGGTAGAGAAATCCTCCTGTTTCGGAAGCGAGCAAAACCATCCCCAGGGATGGATTCCTACTCCTGGAACCAGTAAGATTGGCCTTTTATTCTCAGTGCATGCAGACTTGCCCACAGTCCTCAGCCTTAGTCACCACCTCGGCCTGGCAGGGTTTTCCTTGTGGTGTCCTTACCACCATCCAGGTCAGTGATTGCTGCACCCTGAAAAGGAACCTTCAGTCCAGGCTTGATTGCTCCTAGCCTCACAAAACCATCCTGTGGTTGATTGCAAGACATATGATCTTCATAGCCAGAGACACTGCCAGGCCTCTTTCCTACTGTGCCCGATTCAGATACCCAACAACATAATAGAATCTGAACCCTCTGAGTCAGCATCCACTGAGGACACGACACAAACACACTGGACCTTCCTGGGGACAGAGTGCTGGCTGTGACCTATAACGGGTTCCTCTGGCCTGTGGTACAAAGACCTCTAATTGGAAACTCCAAAAGCCTTTTCATCTCTGGACATCAGTTGGCATTGGAAGAATAATTGCCACTTTTTGCTTTTGAGGGACAAATCAAGGTTCTGTCTTGGTGACATTTTGTCCTTGGAGGATACCTAAAAGTAGGCTGAGGTCACAGACACAGTGTGATTTATTTTGGGAGAAGGTTCCAGCTGAGAAGGAAGCCAGCTCAGTGGGCCTTTTGTGCTTGTTATGACATGGAAGAAAAGCACCTCTTGCTCAAAGCCACCAAATACAAATGTAGAATATGTGGCGGGGTGGGGAGTGCCTATGGCAAAACTTCAGTTCATGTTTGACATCACAGAGGCCAACAAAGTGAGTTCTGGTGACAACATGGCGATATGGACCCAAGGAGTTCCCCAGACAAGAACAGGATGAGAGGGAGACAGCAGGGCAATGGGACTGCCACTGATAAAGAAGACATCTCTACCCCTTCTTAGCGTTCAGAGATTCCAGCCCAGCACTAGACTTTCTTAGAACCATTCTCTGCAAGGCCATGGTCACCTCTAATGCGGGTAACAATGTGTCCAGTGTCTGAGGCCTGAGTTGTGAATGGATCATTTTCCAGACGAAGAGTTACTATTTTATGGACAATTTTAAAATATTGTGAGCTACCTTGGGGGCTTGGCTGTGTCTAGGAGTCCCCTGTGAGGTGACCGTAGTCTTCAAGGTCACAGCAGAGGGAGGCACTCGCTCGTTTCTAACAAGGGGGCGGTGGCAGCAGAGTTCTGGGAAGAAGACTTGAGCTTAAGCGTGGTGGGCTATGCCCCAGAGGTCACAGGGACAAGTAATCAGGACACTAATCACACCAGCCATCCTCAGACTCATTCCACAAAACAGAGCCACAAGTAAATTAACGTGAACCATGCGTGACTCAGATCCCACCAACCACAGCTCCAAACTGTAAGGTAAGAAATTTCACTTGTTGCAACATGTACAGAAACCAAATCCTTAAGATGGGGAAAACAATCTTCCTGAGTGTTACGTATACTCAATAAGAACCCGTGACAGCCTGTGTCGGACCCCCTCCCCCAGCCCTCATGGTCTCATACGGTACGACCTGCAACCTTGAGCAACAAGGCTCTAAGCAGCACCATCCCTGTAGTACGGTGTTGTGAGAAACATACAAGACCAGAATAGACATGAGCTACAACTTGCATGGCAGACAGAGTTGTGATGCTTGGACCGCCCTTCAAGAATCAATCAAAACTGAATTTGTCTAGAACTACCATACAACCCAGCAATCCCACTACTGGGCATATACCCTGAGAAAACCATAATTCAAAAAGAGTCATGTACCACAATGTTCATTGCAGCTCTATTTACAATAGCCAGGACATGGAAGCAACCTAAGTGTCCATTGACAGATGAATGGATAAAGATGTGGCACATATATACAATGGAATATTACTCAGCCATAAAAAGAAACGAAATTGAGTTATTTGTAGTGAGGTGGATGGACCTAGAGCCTGTCATACAGAGTGAAGTAAGTCACAAAGAGAAAAAAAAAAATACCGTATGCTGACACATATATATGGAATCTAAAAAAAAAAAAAAAAGTCATGAAGAACCTAGGGGCAGGACGGGAATAAAGACACAGACCTACTAGAGAATGGACTTCAGGACACGGGGAGGGGGAAGGGTAAGCTGGGACGAAGTGAGAGAGTAGCATGGACATATATACACTACCCAATGTAAAATAGATAGCTAGTGGGAAGCAGCCGCATAGCACAGGGAGATCAGCTCAGTGCTTTGCGACCACCTAGGGGGTGGGAGAGGGAGGGTGGGAGAGGGAGGGTAGGAGGGAGACGCAAGAGGGAGGAGATATGGGGATATATGTATATGTATAGCTGATTCACTTTGTTATAAAGCAGAAACTAACACACCATTGTAAAGCAATTATACTCTAATAAAGATGTTAAAAAAAAAAAAGAATGAATTTGTCATTCAGGTAGGAGCCTCCACCTGTAAGGGCATTTAGGATCTGCTGTAGCTTTTGAGCTGAAGCCACTTTCTTCCCAATGACCACACATGATGGGGTGTTAAGGCTTGGCCACTTCTGCCACACATAGGACTTCCTTAGTGGGCAATCTTTGCTATTGAGCTCCAACTTGGGTTGTCTGAGACTTTGTCATACCTGCACCCCCTCTGAGGCCCTCCTTGTCCACTCCTGCTTCCTTTCTCGTCTATTCTCTGAATTGCTGCAGCAGATGGTAGAAGGGACTTCAGAGCATGTGAAAGGGTAGATATTACACATGAAGCCAGAATAACCCAGAGGGCTCTGTACACAGTGTCCATAGGTCACGTCCTTCAGGAAGGCCATCAGGACTGTACCCTGAGAACAGCTCTTCTGGGGCCCTGGGAGGCTTCTCCTTCTTGAGGAGAGGAGAAAGTGAACTCAAGAAAAGCATGACTAGCAGGAGGATCTAGTCCACATCACTAAAGTTGGTCCCAGAGCCGCGACTGGTATCCATTGTCTTCCTCTTCCACTCTCTGTTCTGAGATCTCCCTGACCCTCAGTTACTACCTATGCTGCACTTGCTGGCGTAGGTGGTTAGAACTCACCTTCATTCCTGAAGGGTCTGAGCCTCCAGTAGACACATCCTTCTCAGGATGGTGGCTACACTCGTCCACTCACAGTCACAACTGGGCGGGGGAAACTCAGTAAGTGTCCAAGTGGATCGCCTGAGTCCCACATCCCTTCCTCTCTGCCCTCCTTTTATAATAGCAGCTCTACTTCCAGCTGATCACCAGGATTGGTCATCCCGGCCAGAATGATGCCTTTTCTTGCCTGATGGTCCTAGATACAAGGAGCCTGAAGTGCCTGGGATGCAGTCACATCTTATACTTCAGGGACCCCTTGCCGTGTCCCCGGCAAGAATGAACCCTACTCCCACCCTCTCCAAGTCTCCACCCTCTTGGGACTAGGACCTCCAATCCTGCAGAGCTGCACTGGAGGTGGTAAGCACAAAGTCCTCTGTAAGAGACTAAGAATGATGCTAAGTGAGGCCACACCTACTTCCACCCCTTGGTTTCTGGACTTACGGGTTCTTCCTATTGGAACAGACCACCACATGGAGTTCTTCTATTTAGTGTGCATTCTGAATCCCGAAGGATGGCACCCACCCTCATGGAGCATAGCCTGAGCTGGTGTTTCAGCTGTACATACAGCAGGCCATTACTATGCTTCATCAGGACAGCTCTCTATGGTGCTGTAAGCAGATGGCCCACCTTGATTTAGAACCCTGGGAACCTGCAGTGTGATTTTCTCATGGTGGTTTACCATGAGCCCCACGATGCCCCCTTTCCCACCACTCACATCTCCAACACCCTAGGGTCTGCCTGATCATTGGCCCAAGTGTCAGGGCATTTGCTCCACGGCCCAGACCTGCTGCAGAACCCATTCCTGCTCTCGGCCTCACACAAAGCTGGTGGCCTCTTTCATGTCATCCAGTATACAGGTTGGGACAATGCACCTAGATTTGGAGAGTGGCCTCTAGAACCCCAACAGGCTTGGCAGGCACTGTGATTCTTTGCCTTTCTAGATGCAAGATACAATGTCTTTTCCTTTGCAGAGATGTCCCAGGATGTCTTGACCTCTTGATTCTAAAGTCATTACTGAAACAGCACGCTCCCCAAATCCTTGGAGAATTTCTCTCCCACCTTCTGAGGTGCACGTGTCTTACCAAGTCCCCCTACGTGCGAGCCCCCTCTTATTCATCATGCATGATGGTTGGCATTGTCGATGTAATGGATTTCTTGTTCTGCAGGATGCTCGGCCATTTCAGTCTTTTCAAACTAGAATATAACAGAGCAGAGCAGTCTACATAGTCTTGGGAGAAAACTGAATGTGTATTACTGAATGCTGAAGAGCAAAGTGCTTCTGATCTTCTTGCCCTATTGGGATATAAGTTAACGCATGTGCCAAGTCAGTGGGCATACAGTACACAGCTGATGCACCTGAGTGCAATTCCTGCTCTACCAAGGATGCTGTGTCCACCACAGCAGCTAGGATCAGGACTTCTACTTTGAAGCTCACAGTGGTCTATGGTCATTCTGCAGAATCTCTCCAATATCTGTAGAGGCAAGACAAGTGAACAAAGTGGAGATGTAATAAGGACAACCACGCCTGCATCCTGAGTATCCTTAACGGTGGCATTGACTCTTTGCCATTGCCCTGGGACATAGTATTGTTCAGGATTTGTTATTTTTGCTGGGAGAAGGGGCAGCTTAGGCAGCTTCCACTTGGTCTAGCCTACAATGATAGCTTGTTTCACAGGCCAAGGACGATGTGAGGGTCACATTCCACATCAAGGATGTCATTCCCAGTCATGGATCCAGGGACTGGAGAAAAGAAAACCAGGTGTGCCTGCAGGTATAGTGGACCCAGAGGAAGCTGGGCCTTGTCCAAGTGCCCATTTAAATCTTGGCCCCAAATGCCTCCTTTTAATTAGGAAACAATGAAGGTAGAGGTTTTTGGGTATCAACGTCATCTAATCTCGTCTCTAAACAATCTTTGAAGTGGCTGGGTTTTCTCTTTTCCTCACAGTATTGCCTTGAATAAATGGCCACAGTCTTCTCAGGAATATATACTAATGTTGTGGATTATATACTTGCGTTGTCAAATCACAAGAATATATACTTGTGTCATGGATTCTTTGGGCATCTGGCCACTTCTTTAGTCAACGGGTTCTGGGTCTAAATACCATCTTAGGTCCAGGAATTGTGCAAGAGATCTTAACCCTTCTATGATGACTACTCTATCTCCTGCTTTTAATTCTTGCTTCCTTTTGATCATATCTATAGGCTAAAATATTTAGCCAAGAAGTGTACTGCTTTGTATCTGACATTCTATTAAATCATCTCTACTGTTCTTTGAAGGTCATAGCCTCTTGGCTACAATAGTCACCTTTCCAACCGTTAGGTGGTTAGGTGCTGCCCTCTGGCCTCTATTGCTTGGACTGGAGTGGGGGTGTGAAGTAATCCTCACTGCTGATCAGTGATCTGAGTTCCACGAATGCCTCTGCCATCAGCCCTGTCCTGCAAGGGAGCCTCCAATGCACTTAACGATGCTCTTCTCATCAGTGCATTCCTGGTGGCCTTCGTGAAGCCTTTGCAAGGGCATCATCTCGCATTCATCCTCTGGACTCACATAATACACACTCCTCAACATGCTCACTTCCCTGGGCCTCTTCACCCCCTTCTCTGCTGTCTGCCAGGGCAACTCAAGCATTTCACTTAGAAGCCTGGGAAAGCTCTTGCTGAGCAAGGGGCCAGTGCAATGAGTTTCTGCTGTCCCCTGAGGTTCTTAGGGGTGTCAGAAGAGGTGTAGATGATGATTCCTTTGGCTGTCCCCTTCAAGAGTGCCCCAGCCTCCTCTAAGGTATCAGAGATACCACTGGGCTCTACAACCCATTCTGTACTAGCAGCTTCCCAATTGACACAGGTGAAATGCCATTCCTTGATGAGGGAATTGAGCTTCCAAATAACAGCAAGCTTCATTTTCCTAGTCTCAACAGTACCATTAAGCTTGCTATGGTAGGAACCATTCTGAAACTCATAGAACCATATATCTGAGATCAATGAAAGTCATTGATTAGAACTTATCACTTTGCCACTGTAGATAGCAAGAAGCCTGCAAGATGGCCCGATTTGTTTGCTCTGATATTCACCATGTATCCAAGGGATGTGGCTGGCACAAAGAGGTGCAGCCAAATGATCAAGTTTTATGGCAATTCTTCCACTGGGCAGGCAGTGGATATAGTTCTGGATGTTGATGAATGGAAGTTTTCAATCTCAAATGAGAAGAAGCATTTAGGAAGACTTTAGGCAGATAGGAGGGGAGTTCCTCAAGAGAAAGGTCTTGCTCTTCTTGGGTAACTCACCCCAATTCAGCTCCTAGCCTCGCGGGCAGTTGCCTCAACTTGTACCCTCTTGCATCTCTAGAAGTTCATTTTCCCCCAACTTTTAAAAATTTGCATTGCAAGGAGTAGGAAAAAGGAATAAGTTGTTTTAACATCTTTATTCTTAGTGTAAAAGCAAAGGAAAAGAGTGGCTTAAAAAATAAAGACCAAACTACCTGAGATGTCCTTCATAGAAGAGGTATTTTAAGAGTCAAATGTTATCCTTGCAAACAGATTTTGTGTAGAGATTTTAAGTTCTTTGTATCCTTTTGAGGTTTAGTTACTAATAAGCTGTACTGCAATTTAGCACATGATCTAACTCCATCAGTTAAACTCCTTTAGATTCTCCCAAGCCATGAAATAGCTCGCCTAGTTTGGACACCCTCTCGTGTTTATGTCAACCATGGTTATGGAGAGCGGCCGTCTATAGATGTAGAGCTGCAGTCAGGAAACCCAAGAGTTGGAAAAACCCCCATACCAAATTCAAACCAACACATTCATACCCACAATTCCTAGTAAAGGATCCCCAAGGTAATGATTTGAAAAAGAGTTTGAGCTACCTGGATATCTGAACACATTTAGGCTTTTTCTTAGATATTTCACATAGAAAAAAAAATCCTTTTATCTAGTTCTTCAGGTAACAGAAGAGGCACGCCTCTCTGAAATAGCTATGTCATTATGAATAGAGAATTGCATCTGAGTATACAACTTTGTTTAGTGTTTAAGAAGGTCACAACTTTCAGGGAACAAAACATTTCCATGAGGACAGAGCTGGAAGAGCTAGTCATACATCTCAAACCATGGATTTTAATGGCACGTCAATTAGAATCCACTTATCTGAGCTGTAGAAAGTGGACACGATCTTCCCTTTGAGGATGAGTCCAGGCACCTTTCGGGATTAATGGCACATAGGTCTAAAATCCTCCTGTGTTACTATGGCTCTTAGTTTAACCTTTTTTGCAGCAAGAGTGGAGGGATTTCTAGTTTTATAACCTTGCTAAGGCTGCCCTTATTCCCAGGTGGTTGGTCTGATTTCTTTGGGTTAATATAGATTTTTATTTAAATCTTCCATGAGTAGCTTATCCTCTAGCCACTTTTTTAGCTGGAAAGCTGGTAGGGATCAGAGAATTTAATGAACCTAAGAACTTATTGCTGGTTTCAAAGAGTAAAATCCATCACAGCTCCTGTGTAATACCACGTGACCTGTTGACCATGGAGACGTAATACCCAAGTTCTCATACGATTTATGTATCCATGAGGGGTTAGCGAATAAGCTAGAAGATTCTAGATGCGTCTTCCTTCAGCTTGGCTGCCTTCAACCAACTCTCACAAATATACCTTTAGTATGGATCGCTCAGCCCCAACTTTTCAATATCTTATTGAAATCTGAGGAAGGAGAGCTCAGTCCATAGTGACCCCTGCCTCTTGCCTCCCAAATTCCATGGGTCACAATCCCCATATTAGATGAAAGTCTTCAAGTCTGTCTCCCATGCAGATCAGGACATAGATGCTCCAGGGAAAGCTGAGAAAAATGTAAGTTCTACTTTTTGTCTTCAATCATTTCGGTCCCCTTGACTTTCCTTTTCACTTCCTAGTTAAGACCCAGCTTCATTTACCAGTACCTCCGGCCCCTAAAAACCTCATAATCTAACAGAACTTATTCCAAGGCTTGGCCATACCCTGAGGGAATCTGGTCTAATTAGAAGACCTGTACCCTGGAGTTCCTCTGGTCTTGGCAGATCACACTGCTTCATCATGCCCTAATGTGTGACTAGTTCAGCCAAGTCCTCTCCACGTTTGAATTTCATTTTGAAAGAATAAACTGAGGCCAACATGAAGTGGAAACTTCAAAAAACTGGGCATCTAGATTGATCTGTCATTGAGAAACTGACATTGAGAAACTGAAGCTCTAGAAAGATTAGTAATATCAACTCTCTAACAACCCCTGAGAAGACGTTCCCTAGTCAATGCACAGACCAGTAAGCTCCAGGAGCCCGAATGTCATGAATCTAGATCTCCCTTTTAAATAAGGTCTTGCTGCCCAGCTGTGGGCAGTGGGGCTAACAAGCCACTTCCAGATGTCAGCTCCTTCAGGGCTGCCTCATGTGAGCCACTTTTCCCATGATCATACTCTTCTCAGGGGATCAACAGCCAATGACCGACAAAGGTGGGAGTATAAGGACCTGGCTGCTTTGACCCAAGGATTTGTTGGATCCAGATTCAAGTTCAATATTTCCTCTGCCTGATTCTATGTCTTCCCTCTTCTTCACCCAGGTTCTGTGCCTAGTAGACATCTTTTCTGTAGGACCATTTCTCAACATCTGCTCATGGAGAACACAACCCATAAGAGAGAGAACAGAAATACAAGATTCAGAGAAAAACCATACCTGTTAGGGAAGAGATAGACACTTGGTCATTTTGGCATTTTGCACCTGTTCTTTTTGTCTGTGTTCAGACAGAACTGCAGAGGGGTCTTGTTAATGCCTCACGCCATCGTTGTCATAAGGCAACATTAACACCGGTATTCTATGAAACTAAGTTTGGCTCCACTACCCATTGAATGCTATCAAAACGCTCCCCACCCATCTCTCTTGTTGTCTCCTTTGGCCACGGGCAGAAGTCAGACCATCCAGATCCTAACCAGTGCAGTAATTCCAGTCAGAAGCTTGTCCTGGGCACATAGTCTGTAGTTAGACTTACTCATATTCCTTTTATTGCTTGATAAATTATAGGAATATCTGACTTAACAGATGTACTATAGCTCTGAAGATTCTGGAAAGGATTCCTCAGCCAATTGTAATAGCAAAATAGTGTTCATAAACAGGACTAGGTTCTGGTTAGGAAAATATGTCCCAAAATCCAGCTGGGTCAGTTGTGACCAGCCAGGTGGCTTTTCTTTTAGCCAAGTTAGAGACCATTGTACCTGATTGGTTGTACTTATGTAGTCCCAGCAAGAAGTGTTTGTGCTAGCCCAAATTCCTCCTTGCCCAGTTATGGCTGATGAATTTAAACTGGATTGCTAGGTCTCCAAAGAAGAGCTTGTCATTAATGTCTTTCTAGGGTGAGACATTACTGACCACTTTCCATTTGTATTATTCCCACTATGCGAATCCAAACTTGCACAGCATGCATGAACAGCAAGTTATTGGAAATTCTCCTAAGTAGCCCACAGCTGCTAATTTGGGAGGTTTCTGGGTGTCCTTAAGGAGAAATGGTCCACTGGATGGGAGGTGGCTTTAAGTCTGAAAGTCTAAAAATTACCCTTTGTTCATTCTGTCCCCGTCTCCCCCCGAGGGGCCCTGTGTGGCAGTGTCCTCTCCTAGGCTCTGAGTATGTGACAAGTAACCTTCTGTGGCTCTCATCTGTCCAGCTGTAGAGTGGGGGTGAAGAGGGTTATTAAGACACAATTCACAGCAGTTGCCTTAGTCTGAGAAAGAACACCCACGATGCTTTTTTTTTGCTTAAGTGTCAGAAGATGAACATAAAGGATCAGAAGTAAGAGTAAGCATACAGAGACACGTTTAGCTGGCTGCTAGTAGTAGGCAATAGTAGGCAAGGTTAGTAGATGTCAAGGGAATAAAGAGAGGTACTGGGGAAATCAGAAAGCCAGTATTATTTCATTGTCTCAAGAGAAGCAGCCTATTCCCTGCAGTCAGCAGCTCGATTTGACAGTTTGGGCTGGAAGCTGCCTACTCCCTGCAGGAGTCACCTACCAGAAGGTTCTGGAAGTAGGAGAGAAGGAGGCATACTGGCTAGGGACCCAGGGATGTGAGAACCACCTATCAGTGAGTTTCCTGGGTTTTTGTCTGACCTTCTGTACACCCCTGCCTGGGCACTGGTGAGATCCGAAGCCAGGAAATGCCAACAGGCACAGACGAGAAACAGCCCCAAGGAAAGTCTATTCTCTCTAGCCAAAAGCCTGGGGAAAGGACACCCAACATGACAGGAGCCCTTTAATCGCACCTGCCTGTTCTTTAGTTGAGAAAAGTCAAGCCCCTCTCCCAACTTAGTGAGCACAGCTGCAGCAGAGCTCATGGAGGAAACTTCTCTTCACTCCTGCAGGGGCGAGGGGGTGGCCCTCTCTCCCAGAGCCCACGCACAGAATGCTGATATCCAGCACACTTCCCTCCTGTGGGAGGGAGCTCTCCTTCCCTGTCCCGAGGAGGCCCTGGGGAGAGTCTTGTCATCTGGGTAACACAGGTGAGATCCACAAGAATAGCTTTATTAACTGAACTGACACTTGATCTACAGCTCCTAAGTGTGATATGCATTCTAAACAGGCTGACTACCTGCTAAAATGAAAGATCAATAGGAATCAGCCTTACAATATTCAGAAGCCTAAGGTACGGCCCCAAATTACACACTCATACCAAGATCCAGAAACACTTCAGCTTGAATGAAAAGAGACAGGAGTCAGATATTAAGACAGATATTAGTTCAAGTTCAGTCAAGTTGAGGGAGGAAGATCTCACTGGGCAGAACACGTGCACTGAACTCTGGCATCCCATGTCACTGTTTTGGTTAAAGCCCTGGAGACAAGCAGATGGACCCTTTCTAACACAGTAATGTCCCTCTTCTACACGGAAGGGGAGATGATGAAACATTATCAGGCAGAGCAGCTGCAGCTTAGAGGCTCTGAGGGAGGGAGGCCCCTAAGGCAGCCCTGACCACTGGGTCAGGTGCTTTTCCAAGCAGCTCCTGCTCCTGGGGCTGGTGCCTCTGGCTAGTGACAGTTCAGACCCTGGGTGAGCAGGTCAGACTTTTCTGAGGGCAGGTTGCCTTCTCTAGTCAGAGCTCTGCTTTGTCCATATCGAGAAGCCAGAAGACCCCTGCTTCTGGGGGTCAGAAAGCCTAAGAACCTGGCTATGCTTCAAGTACGTTCAATGAGGATTCTCTAGGGTGAAGCATGCCCCAGAGTCACTGCTGTGGTTCAGTGATCTGAAACTTGTCAGGATATCCTCATTAAATGAGAGGCAAGTGGCTGCCTTTGCACTAATGAAGAAAAAGGCATATCCTGGTAGGCATCTTCAGAGTTGGGGGACATCACACATTTGGGGATGCTGCTCAGATCCATGGAACGGTCCTTACAGCTGTCATTATTGAGTTGGACACAAGAAGGCTAGGATGAGCTTCCACGTCACATTGTCCTTACATCTCAAAGGATATCATGACAGCAAAAACTGCTATACAGAGCCACTGGAAAACCCCAGTTGGATGACCAACAGATTCCTGGAGGAGAAGAGCCATGCCTACTTCTGCCAGCAAGTATTCTACATTTAAAAGCCAACTCCCTGGCTTGCTCCTGGGTCCTGGTAATAATGAAATCCTAAAGATGGTTCCCTAAATGCCTGGAACTTTCTAGTGTACTTAGGAACACTATCACAAGCTGGATGTCATCTGTATTATAAGATTGCACTTCACAGCAGAATAAATAAAATACATAAATATTTTAAGGACCAGCTGGCTCAGGTCTAGAAGTCTCAAGTATTTTCTTGCACTTGAGGATTATTCCTGCTTATTCAAAAATCTCTGGTCTGATTTGAACCTTGATCACATGGGTAACAAATATCTTGATTTGCGCATAGGCAACAGGACTCAGCAGCTGGAATGAAAGTTTGAAGCACTTAATGCTGGACAACTCAGTTGTCTGTGCATATTGTGAGGGGGTCCACCATCTGGGGGGGCCCATCAACATCCCTCAAACTAAGGTGAGAAGCTGAAGGAGGAGCTCTTTGTATCCCATCCTTTATCCTAGGCCAGGTACACCTCTTTGAAGGAACACAAATTTAGCCTCGTGTGACTCTGGAATCCAGGCAGCATTGGATCTCTAGAGGCCCATCAGGAACCCTCTTTCACTCAAAAGGAGGATCGATCTTTAATTCCACTGAAACACTGAGTGCTCTCGAGTTTGAGGTCAAGTTGCCCAGTGTTGGTGCCAGAGCCCTAGGAGCCGAGTCCAGCCTGGATGGGACCTTGGAGGAGGTGGTCTTTGTCCTCACTACAAAGCCCTCTTCATTCTTAGTTTGCTAACATGAGCTTCCCAGCTCATTTTTTCCAAGTTTCTTGGGGCCTCTGATATGGCAAGTTCCACCTATCTCCTTCCCAATCAGCTTCCTCTCTCCCCCATTCCAGAGCCCTCCTGCTTCTGTCCCTGGACAGAGCCCTTCAGGTCAGCTCTTGTCTCAGTTGACTCAGCCTCCTGACTCCCTGTCATACCCCCTTCACATAACTTTCCTTTCTCTTGGTTCCCTGTAAAACGCTGTCAGTTTTTAGTACGTATGCACTTATAAAAATATTCTTGGGCTTCCCTGGTGGCGCAGTGGTTGAGAGTCTGCCTGCCAATGCAGGCGACATGGGTTCGAGCCCTGGTCTGGGAAAATCCCACATGCCGCGGAGCAACTAGGCCCGTGAGACACAACTACTGAGCCTGCGTGTCTGGAGCTTGTGCTCCGCAACAAGAGAGGCCGCAACAGTGAGAGGCCCGCGCACCGCGATGAAAAGTGGCCCCCGCTCGCCGCAACTAGAGAAAGCCCTCGCACAGAAACGAAGACCCAACACAGCCAAAAATAAATAAATAAAGCAGCTTTCATTTAAAAAAAAAAAAATTCTTGCCTTGATTGTGGTGATGGTATCATGGGTCTATGTATATGTCCAAATTCATTAAAATGTATACATTAAGTACATGCAATTTCTATACATTAAATATATGTAGTAAAGCTGAACAAAACCCTCTAATTTCTGACCCTCAAGACCTAGCCGTCTCAGAGATTCCAAGGCCTCTCTGTCTTAGATTACGGAGGACCCTCAGATGTCTCAAGCACATATTCAGAGCAGGCTCATGACCTAGCACAACGGCCGAGGTCTTTACCTCGAGTTTTACCATGATCACTAAAGTCACCATACTATATGGGCACCCAGATCAAAACTCCTTCCCTACACCAAATTAAAGGATCAGGTTCCGATCTTTAAGTCAAAATATTCTTATACAGAATGATAGTTAAGTGCACCTCGCTGGCATGCAAGTTGGTCCTCAGCTTGCCCACTTCCCTCAGCTACAGCTGGGACTCTCCCAGAGCTTCCCAGTTCCTGAGGTCACGTTTGACCTTCATTTGCCATTTGAGGATTGCCCCCTTTCATGCACATGGATGGCCTGCAAATTCCGTCCTGTACTCTATTTGTAGGCAAAATGAGGTTGCAGGGCCCTAAGCACCAAGTCCAGAGTAAGCCATGGACTTTCATTTAAGAACAAGGAAATAGATCAAGTGATCAACTCTGTCCCTCATCAGGGTTAAGTCTCTCAGGCCAGCTGCCACCACCCCCAGGAGCACGACTGACCTGGAAACAGGTTACATAAGCAAGATCAGCAGCAGCCGTGCACAGTAGACAGGGAGGACCCCCAAACCTCCTGCAGAAGCCCTGCAAAGCATCAGCACGGTGTGGCTCTAGGATTGTCTTAGGAGTTTCTTCTCACACACATAAGTCACAAACCACTTCTGGAAGGAGATCTAGAGGCCAACTGCTCCTGCACTTGAAGACTAGATGTAGGAAGCTTTCCAATCCAGGTAGACAAGAAATCTCAAGATGCCCAGTGCCACCAAGGCCACATTGAGCCCATGAACCCCAGGCAGAGGCTGGAGGAGAGTGGCACTCATTGACCCAGCAGACAGTGAGTTCCAGGCCTAGCTCTGAAGTGAAAGGTCCAGCGTGACTCAAGGCTATAGTTATAGGACTGAACCCTGGGAAGGGAAGAGAAAGGACCACAGAAGAGGGAGGCTGGGGAAGAGGGCTCTCCTTTCATCTTCCAAGCTAAACCTCTGCATTATTGCAGACCCACTACCCAGTGGACTCCAGCAGGTCCTAGAGTGGAGATGGAAGGAACAAGTTCAAGAATTGATACACCACCACCTTCTGCCATATCTGTTCCCATAAATATACCCAGATTGATGCCAAAGTGACCACTCTGGGCTATCCTGGGACACAAAGTAGCAACATGTTAAGAAATATAAGTTGTATCATCTAATGTGGACAAGAATACCTTGCATATTTTAGATGCCCAAACAGTAGATGTAACTATGACTGAATAAGATGTCAGTAATTTGAAATACTGTAACATACTACTACCCAGTCACCAGCAGGGCTGAAGTTACAGACTGACATTACTAATCACTGGTTAGCATGTGAAGCAACTAGAACTTCCTTACATTAAGAATGTAAAATAGCGCGTAAAATGGCATGACCTTTTGGAAGACCGTTCTGGTGTGTCCCCCAAAGCCAAGCACATAAAGTCTGTGACCCAGAGATTTCACTACAAGGTACACCAACAGGAAAGCACACACATGCATATCAGTTGTCACATCCGACAACGCTATGCTAAAGCAATAGTTTTTAACAGTTCCCGAGCTACCACCTGAGTATATAGCAACACTAGAATGGATAAGCTGAAGGATGTTCATAATGAAATACTACATAGCAATGGAAATGAGCAAACTACTGCTACATGCAAGTCTCAAAGATAGTGTGAAAAGACTAGAGTATATAAATGGACTCACACAGTAAAAGCTTCAAAAAATTTCCCAGTTTTTATCACTGATTTGTTCTTTGAGGATAGTGTGTAGGAGGCAGGCCTTTGGTTTTTTGGTAATATTCTATCTTCCCGGGTCCCCTCAGTCTCACTCTTCAGTGTTATTTCATTAAACAGAGTGAAGGACAAGTAAGTTCCCAGGTTGGTGAATTCAGTCCAGAACTTTGCAAGTCTGTCCCTCAGTGTTGCTGCCCTATTCCCAGCAACTGCGAGCTTTCTGGCTGGGTCCCGGAGAATGTGGCTGCAGACTCAGATCTCCCAAAGGGCTTGCTAGTCACCATGGACATGACCTAGGGTGGCTGGCTTGGAGGAAGTGTGGTTGAATTCCTAAGGCTCCCAGACCTGCCAGAGAGACTGTTTTCTTACCACACTCATGTTTATTAGCTTGAAGCTCAGTCTTCTGGGACCTGTATTTTTGTCCTCTGGCTACTTGTTTGCTGGAAAACTAGAGATTTTGGCATTTTTGTGAGCTCAAGAAACCGTTGCTATTTGACAAATATCGTATAATAACGCATATATGTGGAATCTAGAAAAATGGTATATGCGATCTTATTTGCAAAGTAGAAATAGAGACACAGACGTAGAGAATGAACGTATGGATACCAAGGGGGAAAGGGGCAGGGTGAGAGGGATTGGGAGGCTGGGATTAACACATATACACTATTGATACTATGTATAAGATAGACAGCTGATGGGAACATACTGTATAGCACAGGGAACTCTACCTAATGCACTGTGGTGACCTAAATGGGAGGGAAGTCCAAAAGAGAGGGGCTATCTGTATGTGTGTGGCCGATTCATTTCCTCGTGCAGTGGAGGCTAACACAACAGTGTAAAGCAACCGTACTCCAATAAAAGTTCATAGAAAGAGAAACTGTTGCTATTTGAAAGAATAACAGTAAACACTTCCTGCATATCTAACCCCCATAGCCAGCCAGTCACAGACACTTGAATTAACAACTTTTCTTGGACTCTGTTAGTTTGGGTGCCCAAATTACACAGGAGCGGAAGCAGTGATGACCTGTGCTCCACACACCTGATCTGGCCTGATGAGCCTTCTTTGAGGGTTTGGTGTCCAGACAGCCCTGCAGGAGGAAACTTCCTCCATCTTCAGTTTCAAGGTCCTGTGAGAGCTCCGATGGCAGAACGCGCTGCTCACGGCCTCATTCCCTGTTAGACTTAGCCTGGTGGAGCTCCTGCTTGCCCCCAGGCCATGCAAGACCCAGCGCCTATCAACTATTCTATTTAGTTTTGCTCTTACCCTCACCTCCTTCTTCTCTATCACAGACCCTAAGATAACTGTCTCAGGCGCACACTTCCCGACCACCCACCTCAATCCTCACAGCATGCTCTCTTCTCACTTAACACCGAGGTTCTGTTCATCCCTTGGATCAGAGTAAATAGCGTGGAGGAAGCCCATGGCCTGGTCTGTGCAGATCAAAGTTGTCACAAGCTCACACACACTCACATGAGAATCTTCAACCAAGGTCCCTAGACATATTAGGTTTGCTTTGGAGGAAAAAACTCACCCACAGAGGAACTTCAGGGCAGTAAGAATGCTGTATGGTATTATAATGGTGGGTACATGTCATTATACATTTGTCTAAACCCACAGAATGTACATCACCAAGAGTAAATCCTACCGTAAACTATGGGCTTTGGGTGAAAATCACGTATCTATATCGGTTCACTGGTTGTAACCAAGGCACCCCCCTCTGGTGGGGAATGTTGATAATGGGGAGGCTGTGCATGTGTGGCGGCAGAGGTACGTGGGAAATTCTCTACCTTCCTCTCAGTTTTGCTGTGAACCTAAAACTGCTCTAGAGAGAAAAGACTTACACCCAGACTGGCCCAAAGCTACATTCACAGAACTGGGCATGTGGACTGACCCATCACACTTTACCAGGCAGGTCTCACAGCGTTTTCTAGACTAGTCTAACTTAACCCGGATTGATCACTTCAGTAGAGTGCTCTCTGGAGAGTGCTGGACCAGAGAGACCCAGAACTGCAGACCTCTGCCCTTAACTTCCTCCTGGACAAGTTTTGAGTCCCATGACAGGTAACCACCCAGCTGTCCCCTTAGCTTGGCCTTTGTACATGCTTAGTATATAAAGCAAAGCATGACCAAGACCCCATGGCAACCAGACATCTCTGGGTCTAAGATGGGATCACTTCTGGTGACAATGCAAGTTAGCTCTTTGAGAGCAATATGGCAATTGTTACATGAAGACTAATGCTATTTTGATACTCCTTGGTCACTTGATAGTCACTTGCTAAAGTTAGAAACATTGAGAGCTTTTTGTAAGAATTTGAGGGGCAGTTGGTAACTTCAGTCTCCAGTAGTGAAGTAGACATTCGGGGAAAGTCATTGCAGAACTTCTGGGTACCACTGGAGAAGGGGCACCGCCAGCAGCCATTCTTGAGATTTAGAGCTTCATAGCTAAAAATAAAGAGGACGCTGAGACAGTTCTTCTCCAGCACCAAAAGAATTCCGGGCTCCCAATCCAGTCTCAAGTTCTATCGTTTAAGTCCTTCCTATGGGTGTACCCAGCTTTTAAGAGTAAGTACTATGACCAAAAAGCTGGCAGATCGTAAAGACTGCCATCCCAATAAATCATTACAAGCTAAGGTACCACTTGCCAGGCTCTGTCATCTTATAAAACTCACCACAGGCTAAGTTCATACACTGGGCCCTGCTTCCCTTAGCCCCCTCGGGTTTGGGGGAGAGGCTGAAGAAAGGCAGATACATCTTGGACCCCACTCTCCTCAGCTGCTCATTTACTGTAAATAATAAAACATGAAGCTTCATCTAATCCCTGGGAATGCTGATCCCATGCTCAAGGCCCTCAGTCACTCAGACATGCATTTCAGGTCTTTTGATGGATGGGGTGGGGGTAGGTGCCCATTAGGAGCTGCCTCTGCCCCTAAAAGGAACTCAGGGCAGTGACAGCACGGCCCGCTTTAAAACCCAACATGAAGAAAACGCCATCTCCCTTTCAGCCTCTCTTAACTTCAGAATAGCTGGTTAAATCAGAGACACCACCAAGGCCATCAGTACAGTGACATCTGGAAACTTAAGGATTATTTTAGTCTCCTTTCAAACATCAGAGTGAGATGGGGAATTGCAGAGATATAGCCAGTTTAGGAGAGATGATGAATTCCACCTAGAACAACCTAAGTTTGACGCACCTGTGAAACTCAAATAGGGACAGGTAATAGGTATTTGAGCATGCTGGGTTGAGGCTCAGAAGAGCTCCACTAGAGGCGAAGATGGGAAAAACAGAAGTCCGTAGCTCTTAGTCGAGGCTGTGAAGCTATGAGGTAGACTCGGAGTACGAGCAATGGGGGCCAAAGAAGAGCTTGCAAAGGAGACAGGAACAAAGTAGCCAGAGATGTGTCAACCCCTGGACCAGGCAGCATCTGGGCCAAAGCTCTCTCAGCCCAAATCCCAATAGCAGGTCTAGAAGAGAGGTTGGAATCTACTTGTTTGGGGCCGACTAACCACATGAGCATTCAGACCCCAGAAGTTTAGAGAGACCTTATCAACATGCCATGTCACAAATACTACTTGGGAAACGATCAGTTACCAGGGTGAAGACCCTGGCCTTGGAAGAAGATCCAGGCCTGGATGGAGATGAAAGATTTCCAGGAAAAGGTAAAGGGAGGGAATCCTGCAGAATGGATAGAAAATACCTTTCTCCAGGACAGAGGAAACCCCAGTTAATGAGACAGACCCTCAACAAGCTTTCTACAACTGAAAAGTCATTTTTGAGGGAATGTAAGAGCAACCGAAGTGCTGGCGAAAATAGCGACATGGCCTGGAGGATTCCCACCGCTCCTAGGAAGGACTCCAAGGGCTATGTGTTCATCCAACCCAGAAAGCCACCTTTTAGAGGGCCAGCCACGGGAAGGATTTCCAGGTGCAGTGACCTGTACCACCAGAAGTCCCATCAACAACATGGGACAGATTCCCTAGGCACATGGGTGCATGGGGAGGCCAGGAAACTAGAGAGGACCCCTGGGGCCAGGGTCTCCTGAGGGTGAGGTGGGAGAATTCAGGCAAATACTTGTAAAGAAAGAGGCAGACAAGCAAGAAGAGCCAAGATTTGTCTGGGTCCCTGGGATTTCGGACCACACCAGACCTGTCCCCTCATCTCCTAGTTTCCTTTGGAGAGACAATGGCTCCCCCCAGAAACCACTCAGGACCCCTGTGCCCTGAGAACTCAGTCTTTAGGACCTGACGGCACATAGAGACTTTTCGAAGTTTTGCCTCTGGAACAGATGGTGAAGCCCACGTGGGCAGAAGTGTCCAGTTTTCCTTTCATGGGGAAGGATACAGAATCTAGGGCTTCGGCACAAGGCAACAGCCCTATTCTGCCATAATTTTGCCCCAAATCCTCACTACAGGCAGGTTGCCTATGGTGAGGAGGATTTCTCCACGCGTCTGATCATTCTGGTTATTTCAGATTATGACCCAGTCCTCAATTATGAAAGAGGGACGAGAGATTTGATTTGTATTAAAGTGTCATGGGCTCAACACTAATTTGGAAAGACTAAAGTACTGGGTCATAGCAGGAATATTTTAGGCTCTCTTGTTCCTCATTCACTGCCATGGAATTTTTAAATCTCCTGAGTAACAGATACAACAGATTCTACTTTTGGTTCCTTCAGGTTGTCTAATGTCACTTCATAGCAATAATAGTCCTCTCTAAAACAGAGAATCTGAAGCCATCTGTGGCTCTTGACAGAGGTCAAAAGTTGGGCTTTCACCAACCATACTGGGGATGGAGGAATCAAAGTTGGCAGATCCACTTTTTAAAAAAGGTTATTTCATGATCTTATCCACTCCACCAACCCCCTCACCCCCCCGTTTTAGGACTTTCATCCCTGCCGGTGACACAGAAACTTGAGACTGTACTTTTGGCCATGTTAGTAAACCACCTCACTTGGAGGTCCTTCTCACGTTGGAACCTACTCTCCTTTGACTCAAAATTCTCAGGAGCAGAAGCATGCTAATCCTGGGAGATTGTTTATTCCCCCACCCCCACCCCCGACTGTTGGGCCACAGGGAGTTTGGTTTTGTTAGTTACAGTCTTAAGAACTGGGCACTTTAATCTCAACAGCTCTCGTGTAGAGATGACAGCTCTGGAAGTCAGATATCAGAACAGAGGGGTCAACAAGGACTTTCTTTTTAAAGTTATTCCCCTTATCCACGGCCCACCCCAAAGGTGCCCTCCAGTACTAGGTAGGAAGACATCACGTTCATGAAAGAGCCTCGTTTCTAGAGCTATCCTGTGATGGCACCAGGGATCTGCTGAGCAGATGTGCATTTTTGCTCTTGAAAGTAAGCTTCAGAGGGAGGTGTATTCACATTCCCCCAAATCCAGCCACAGGGATACTGTCTGCTGGATGCCATGTCATCTGTGACCCAGACTAAGTGCCCACAGGGAACTTCTGCCCGCCCCCCCCCAACTCCCGACTATGTCTTGACTGAATGCATCTTTCAGAAGCACAGCTGGTACCAGCATTTCATGTGGCTTGGATTTGCCACTTTCCCCCTTCGCTTTGACAAAGTCAAGTCTTTGTGCTATAGCTGGAAGATAGGCTACTCGTTCAGGTCTAATGACCCTGCATCGGAGAAAACGCTGACATCCAGTCTCAGAGAGAGAACACCCCAGGATTTGGGGTTTTCATTATTTTTGATTTACGTTAAGCAGGCAGTTGCCTACCTGGGACACATGCTGACCAAGGTGCAACTAACCCCCAAGTAATGCAGTTAGTGAATGCCTGGAGCTTCATATCAGTGTCAGGTTTAGTTGTCCACGTGAGAATACTAACCCTCAAATCAGGAATAGAGGAAATCTCCCTCCCTTCACCCTCCTTCCCAAGGGGGTCTCAGTGTGGATGATAGAGCCATCTATCATGTAAGGGTTAGGTGTAACCCTAACCTTTACACCTCACATACCCTTGCCACCCCACCTACACGGCTCACAGGATGGAGGTTAGGCTTGGCAAGGCCCAACCCTGTGAAGCTCCAAGGTCAGTGTCTTTCATCACACTTCAAACTCACTTGCCAACCTCTGACCGCACAAGAGTCAGACAGAACAAAGATGGTCCTATCTGGAGGTTTCTCCACGGCACCCCCGCTTCTTGCAGAACTAGGCCACTAGGCCAGCAGTTGCCAACATTTCTGCAGACCAACAGCTCGCTTTGCATCTCATGCTTCTTGCTCCCAGCCCATGGGCAACTCTTGGTGATATTTGGGCCAGCTTTTGGTGATTTTTACCACTTCTCTCCTTTGACAAACGCAATCCTTATTTGCTACCAGGTGAGACTCAAGCTGAAAACTATGAAGCAGAAGAAACACAGCTCTAAGGAGTCCATGAATATCTTTGGCCATCACTTAAAAAAAAAAAAAAAAAAAGACCAGACATAGGCCACTGGGAGGGGGAGGGCAAAGCAGCAACCACCGAGTGTGAATAAACCCCAAATCATGGAGATCTGAGCCAAGTCTAAGGGGCCTGCTTCAAGTGCAGAGTTGCTCAGGCCAGTCTACTCAGCTCCCGTTTGGATTCTAGTATGAGGCCATCAGACCCTTCCTGCAGGACCGTGGTCCATCTGTTTTGTTCCACTGCGAACCTGACATTAGGAATGGATTCTGGTCTTGGAAATAACCGCTGTTCCTTAAACCTATGAGCAGAGGCTGGTACCGAGCCATCTCCAACAAAGTCTGCTCTTTATCCCTCTGGGATGCTCTGAGGATTCTTCCCGAACTGACATTTAGACCTAATACCTATCAGGTGATGTTTTGGAAAGATTTTGTTTTTTGCCCTTAACTCTTACATCCTGACGAGTCTCAGTAGGGAATGGAGAAACGAGCAGCTTCTCTCCATCTGAGCCTGTGCACTCAGACCTCTAATCTAGGCGTTGCAGGTATCACTTCTCCTGGGCAGTAATGAGCCTGTCCTCTGGGCACCTAGACCCTCCCAATGTCCACCATAGGGGCCACCTGGGCTCACTAGTGCCCTGTAGGCTAACATCTAAGTGGTCCCAGCACAGACATCATGGGACAGTGTCAGGTCACCAGTGATGTGACCCTGCCAGCTGTACACCATGGATCTGATGAGCAGCCTCTGGACCCTTACACCTCACATACACTGATTGTTTATAAAGCTGAGCCTTGAATGGCCACAATCTTTAGTACTGTTACTTCACTAAGAAACAGTCACCCACCAACATAAACCCTTAGACTATTGTTTGGGAATGACTAAATGACTGGCAAAACCCTAAAGGGGACTTTTCTCAGCAAAGACAGTAGAGGGAAGGGCAGCTTGCAGAAGCTAGAACGAAAAGCCAGGCTTGTGATCAACACGGGATGAGTTTCAGTGGCTTCCTCTAATTAAGCACATAATCAGTGAACTTCGGTATTTTCTTGCCATAAGGGGACTTAAAGATGTATCAATATTCACAGCAGGATAGCAAGAGCTAGGCAAAGCCCCACATTATTAGTTTGCTCTCCAGGCTGCATGCTTAGGAGGCATTTTCTACTCTTGTGCATTTCCACATTCCACAAGGATCATTAACCTCACCTGCATTTTAAGAGGAGATGCCCCTGCTGGCTATTCGTGGCAGCTTTTGGGGGCTGCCTTGAGCAATCCAGTTAACGTTTCACTGCCAGCTGACTTTCCACTCCTGCACTCACAGTATTTAGCTGGTGTCCCCCAACTCTAGGCCTCCCTCACACTGAAGGGGAGCCTGTGAAAGCCTCAGAAGCTATTACCTACTCCCTTGTCTTACTAGTTAGGATGCCAGCATCAAAGCAGCTGAGAGAGCCTAGGTTTACGAGAATAGAAAGGAGTCAGGCTAGAACCGAGTTCACATGGTCCCCAGCATCAAGAAATAGAAGCCAGCTGACTGGGTGGAACTAGGTCTAAATCTTTTCTCCACCCGTAACTAGTTATGTTGCTTCAAGAAAGACCCAACTGACAAAGTATCTCTTAAGATGGGGAGGATGTGTCCTGTAGGGGAGAATTAGACACAAGTGTGGAAGCGTATCACCATGAAATGGTGGAACTGGGATCAGGGTCACTCCCTCTTGGTGACACGAATGCTGACCAGAGAAGTGATGAAATTGACAAGGGGTGTCAAACGCCTGCTGGATTAAGGAAAAAATGACTGGGCTCAATTAAGTTTAGTTCATGACTGCTAAGTCTTAGAGTGACGGTTAAACTTGCACGAATACCCAAGTTCTGCAGCTCTAACTTGCTGACAGCCTCGTACCCAGATAGCACTTCTGTGACAGAAGGCAGCATGCCTCGTGCCTCATAAGCTAGGGGATGAGGTCCTAAGGGGTTTCTAGTGGTATGCTGATAATGACCTCTTGCTACTTCTCAGCCCTCTCATTCCAGGAGCATTCAGTCTGATCTAGTTATTAAAGGGGCCTAAGGACCAGAGCCTCTGCTTTAGTCACCCACCGCCTAGGGCAGGGACCAGCATCCTGAACTTCGGGCCGAGCGGCAGCGAGACCTTTGCCCATCGCAGTTCCAAGTACCTTCTGACTGACACTGCGTGTGCAGCACCTGAGCGAGTGGCTCGGTGCGAGGAGTGGGGCGAGGGTAGGGGGCCTGGGCTGGGAGTCCTTAGCTCTCAGTTCAGGTCTGAGGAGCCGCTTACCCCTCGCACAACCCCAAGAGGAGCGGATGAAGGCCCCTGGTGCTCAGGGGCCCTGGAGTCACATCTGCTAGCCCTATTGTTCGGGGGGTGAGGGGAGGGTACGTATCATGGACGCCCGGAGCTCAGTTTAGGGCCTCAGGTTCATCTATTTAACGCTCTCGTATTTCAATTCTCTTTGACCTGATGGCTCACAATAGATCAGGCTGGCCTGATTCTCATGGAAGGCAGACAACGATAGTCCCACTCCCTGTTTCCCAACTTTCAGTTCCCAAGCTTTTCAGAGGCCCTGCCTATGGCTCTCCCCCCAAACACTGGTCTTCGTGGTGATGTCGGCAGGGGGTGGGAGGAGAGGAGGGAAGCTTCTGAAACCCCGCTCTACTGTGCCCGCCGAGACCAGGTCATTAGGGGCCCAGCCAGCTCCTTCCCGTCCTGTTCTTCTAGATAAGCTAACGGAGCGTCACCTTAGCGCCCTGGACCAAGGACGTGCTGTCCCTAACCCCCTTCTGAGGAGGAAGGAAAGGCCTAGAAAACAAAGGAGGTTCTTTGTACAAAGTAGAGGCCACAGACGGGCTTTTGGTGGCTACAACCTCTTCACGTTTTAACAGGAAAAAGAAAGAGAAAGAGAAGCAGGCAGAGCATCTTCAGGAGCGAAAGAGCCGAACTTGCAAGCTTGAAAACCCCCAGCAACCCTACCACCCTACCACCCCACCACCCCACCACCCGGTCAGGGAGCAGCCGGGGCCACGCGCAGCCCAGAGCAACCAAAAGCGATCCCCGAAGAGGCCCTGCAACCCGCCTCTTTATACGCCGGGCCTGCGTCCTCCCGCCCCCCTGTTAACTCAACTCCAGCCACCTGCGCCTGCAGCCCCTCACCTGCCCCACCCCCATCAGCCTCCTGTCAGGTTTGGGGGGCTGAGGAGGGGTAGCTGGGGCCTCCAGGGGCCCAGGCCGTGAGCAGAGCTAAACAGGGTGGAGGGATGAAGCTTGGAAACAGTCATCTGAGGCTCAGCAGGTTACTCTGAACACAAAACACACTCACGGGCGATCCTCCCGGCCTTGGGGACAGCCAAGGGGAAGGGATCCTTCTTGGAGAGGAGCCAGGGTTCAGCTTGTCCTTGCTGCCTGGGACTGTCTCTGTTTTAGCACTGAAAGTTCTGCATCCCGGGAGACCCCTCAGTTCCGCGCAAACCAGAAGCTGGTCACCCGGGTAGAGGAAGATGTGGCGACTTCCCCTGGGGTTTGGAGCAAAGCTCCACCACGCAGAGCACTCGGACGGGCTCCCCACGATTGGCAGGGGTTGGACTGGGAGCTTTAAGGAAACATTCTGCTTTAATTAAATGCTTTTGAGTGTTTCTACACCACTTAGATTTACAAACTACCGTAGAGCTCTCTCGACTCTGCCTATTTAAAGACAGGAAGCCTTTCCTATTACTCTCAGTTCAAATTGTTTTAATTTTGGGTAGAAAGGCTAAGAGTTTTGTGAGCTTTGTTAAATGTGTATTTCTGTGTATTAGTTATGAACAAACTCACCAATTTCCAGGGAGATGTTGAAAAGACGTTTGTCCCCTATTTGAGGCGTTAAACGTCAGGTTTTTAGCGTTAGGATTCTGTGCACGTGAAAGATGCTAGTTCCAAAGGCGAAGATCCTGCAAACAGAATGTAAATGATTAGAGTTAGGAATTTGAAATTTTAACTCTGCAATAGTTGCAAGTTTCTTTATTTCATTTTATTTGTCCTCAGGACTGGGAAATCCAGTGAGTTCAATGAATTAAATGGTTTTTGTTTCATTGCCAGCTTTGATGATAAAGCATCTTGAAATGATTTCATTTGTAAAGTTTTACTTTAATTGATAACATATTGGTGATTTTAGCGAACATTTTAAACTTTATGCGTATATATAAAGATGCTTATTATATTGTTTACATGTAGTTTAAAATATTCTGGTAGAAACAGTGTAAAGTGTTTGAATACCTTTAGTTTATATCCTAGGGGCCTTCAGTTAACTTCAAAGTGCAATAACTTAAATGAGATTCTGTATCCAGAGGGGACTACCAAGCACTTTGAATACCTTGCTCTGCTTCTAAGGGACATTAGAAGTAATTTCTCTTTGGCACAATGGGCAACGGCCAAGCCACGCGGCTGCCTTGAAAACTGCACGGATGCCACCACCCTTGGGTGGACAGGGTCTGAGCAGCCCATCATCCCAGCACCTTCCCTGGGACCCTGTATTGAGAGCAAATTGCAGGGCTGGGATCTTCCTCCTCAGCCTCTCTGCCTTCACGGATGTCTCAAATCCCTGAAGAGATGAAAGGTTTGAACTGTTCTGCCATGTAGATATCAGTGCATTTGCCCCAGAAGGAAATTTTCACCCTGTTTTTGGAAAGCTTGGGGACAAAGTATATGGAACTCCCTGAACTAATAAAAATATATGACTTTATGGTTGGTGCTTGATTGCTGGTGAATGCCTGCATGTTTATCAGAATGGGCTCTAAGTCTCATCTTGGTTATGATAAGCTGTCTGGTCAAACGAAGGGTTATGGAGAGGGGAATATCTTCCACCTGACTCTATTGCCTGATTATTGATTAACAACCACAAAAACAACAGATAACTGACAGCTGTGGAATGGTCAAATTGCTCAGTCATCTTGCAATAGCATTTTTTAAGTCCTACTGCCCCCCACCCTGCCCCACGCCCCGACACACACACCCTTGGGTGACTTGGCTTTACCCATTTGCAAAGGAGACATTTTCTGCAAACGGTTTTTTAAGCCCTGTCCGCAGGGTGACTTAACGCCTGTGTCCACAGCATGAACAAACAGTGTCAGACTAGGGCATCTCCGTTCTTTAAACACACACGGCACGCGTTTGTCGAGCACCTCTTACATCCTGGGAAACTCTATCCCTGCTGTGAATAGCAGTGAATACAATACACACAAATCGCTGTGTTCGTGGAACTTGAGTTTTAGCGAGAGCAGGTAGATAATAAGCGGTGATACATTTCTTGCTTGTCAGGTGGAGACAATGCTGCGGAAATCGACATGCCACGTAGATTGGTGGAGGTGGAGCGGTGCAATTTAAAATCAGGTGAAAAGACAGAATTAAGCAAAGGCTGGAGGAGGTAAAGGACTGAAACCCTGTACCTGTTTAGGGGAGACCCATTTAATTGGGGGGATCTATTTGTGCAAAGGCCCTTGGGTTGGACTGTGCCTGGTTTGTTCCAGAAACAACCGCGCAGCCAGAGTTTCTCGACAATGGAGAGGGCATTAGGGAACGAGTCCAGGGAGGTAACTGCCAGGGCACCTGGGCCCTTGAAAGCCTTTGTCAGGACTTTGGTTTTTCCTTTACGGGACTTGGAAAAGCCCTAAATGATTTTGAGGAACAATGTGACATATTCTTTAAGTATGTACCACTGTAACAGTGGTTTTCAGCATGTGTGCAGACCCTGGCTCAGCAAAAGCAGCTGAACCTGGGAGTTTGTTAGGAGGGCACGTTCACGGCCCCTACCCCAGACCTAATGAATCAGGAACAGCAGCAGCTGTGTTTCACCAAGCCCTCCAGGGAGGAGATAAAATACAGCATGCCCAGTTAGATTTGTATACATCTGATAAACAGTGAACAATTTTTGAGTATAACAATGTCCCACGCAATACTGCATACTTATGTGAGAAAAGTACTTATCTGAAATTCACATTTAATGAGGTGTCCTGTGCTTTTACTCGCTAAACCTCTTCACCCTACCTCCAGATGATTCTCACGCACGCTGAAGTTTGAGAACGGCTGTACCAGAAGCTATGGATGACCCACCCAGGTGCCCTTCACCTGGCCAGGGTCACTACCCCCTACCTCTGTGAGCACTGATGCAGATGTCCTCTGGGAGCTGAAGCAGACAAGGGTATGGATTTATGGATTTGCCCCTAAAGCCTCAGAAGGTAGATCAGAGTTGGAGAAGGAGAGATTAGAGCGCCGTGGCCATGAGCCAAGGAATGTGGCTGGGCAGCCTCTAGAAGCTAGAAAAGTTAAGGGAACAGATTCTCCCCTAGAGCCTCCAGAAGGAAGGCGCATTTAGGACTTCTGACTCCAGAACTGCAAGAGAAACGACTTGTATTATTTTATGCCACTACATTTGGAGTAACGTGTTATTACAGCAATAGGAAACAGAGCCAGGAGAAGGCCCCCTCAGAGTGTCTTTTCCCACCTGAGGGGAAGATGAAGCAAGGACACAGATTCCAGGCACCAGGGCTGCCTCCTGCCCTGCTCCCCAGGACTCTGTCAGGGGGAAGAGCCTCTCTGGTCTCTCCTGATCTCAGAGGCTACTCCCCCCATCAACAGGCTGATTAGCAGCCCTTGCCTGACCCAGAAGCTCTCCTGGACTTTCCAGTTTCGTTTCCCTCTGGAGGAAGCTTTGTTCTGTTGTCTTAATGGGTTGATCTCAGGTTTCCAAGTGGAGACCCTGGGGCGGCTGTTTGATTGTCCCCTGTGTTCATAACACACATTATTTCTGCTTCAGGTACTGCAGAGTGGAACTGCTTCACCTTGGCAGAATTCATCCTTAGAAAAACAGCCAGAATACTAATTATCACCAATTTCTGAGGAGGACTGTCTGCAAAATAACCCAAGAGGACCTTCCCTTCGTTAACACATCGTTTCCTCAGGTTTCCTGTAGCTGCACAGCACACAGAGGAATGTTTTAAAGGGCAGGCCTGTTTTCTCACTATTATGGGGTGACAGTGACAAAGGCGTCTTGATTTGGAGTCTGTGCACAATTTGTAGCATGGAAATGTGGCGTAACGGGAAGGAAAAGAATGGAGAACCAAGAGGGTCTCGGCTGGAATTCTGCATCTCTAAGGCTCACCAGTGTGTGCTGAGTTCGTCTAAGCCACACTTTTCTCATGGGTGAACAAGGAGTGCTAAATCCCAGAATGCTGGCTTTCCCCTCTCCCTCCATGTCGGCGATGGGAGTGCGCGGCTCAGGACTCCCTTCGCGAGAGAGCCCACCCTGGGGAGGGTACTAGCGGTCAGCCTCCAGCTCCTGCATCTTTGGGACCTGCTCCCCCAGCTGGTCCCAGTGATGAAGAGCACAGTGGGAACACGAGAGCTGCGCATTTTTGCCCGATGCAGATTCCTCTCACAATGGGTCTTTGCTCTGCTGTACTCTGTTGGCCTGAACGGGACTTTTCCAGACTGTGCTGTGGTCCCTCTCTCTCTCTTTTTTTTTTTTTTTAAGATACTCAAGTAATGTTTATTAAATCACTGAGTAAGAGATTGTTTTAAAAATTGACGTATAGTTGATTTACAAAGTTGTGCAGCTGTGGTCACTTTCTAAACAACCTCTTTCCTTCCCCCTTTCCTTTGGACCGCATGCCTGCTGGTGTCTAGTATGCTATGCTCTTGCCTTCCTGATGGCCTGCCCTACAGACTTCAGACTTGCATAGCCGGCTCCCACAATTGTGTAACCCAATTCCTTGTGATAAATCGGGCCCAGTCACCCTCTCTGTCTCCCTTCTACACCTACTCTATTGGTTCTATTACTCTGATTGAGCCTTGACTGATACAATTACTCTATTACTGTGGCCAGATCAATTATTCTGCTTGCAATTTCCCCAAAGCCTTTGAGCAGATACTTTTATTTCAGGCAAAGTTATACTCTGAGTTGCTGATTTAACAACATGGAGTTGTGCAAAGCACTACCGTCAGGAGATAGAAGTTCCCAGCACACCCATTTTACTACCAGAATGTATGCTCATGGACAGGTCACTTAAGTTCTCCGGGTCTGTCTTTCCTCGTGGGCAGCCTCAGTGTTGGCTGAACCATCACTGGGCCAGAGTCCGCGAGAGGACAGAGGTGGGGAAAGAGATGCAGTTTTGCCATTTCACTTGCTTGGTTCAAGGTTGCTCTTTTCTTCAATGACCTCTTTCATCCTTCATGTCATTTCAGGCCAAGCCAAAAAAAAAAAAATGTATTCTTAAAAAGGTGAGTATAATAGGGACTGGTATGAGGACGGTAACTGCAGGTCGATGGAGGGTGATGAGTGATTCATTTAATACAATCGATGACAAAGTTATTGATCTTATCTCATACTTTGGATTCACTTCACTTGCTCAGAGTCTCCAGAATATGAGTAATGACGCTTTGACAGTTTAAGTGTCTAACCTTTATTTGGTAAATGAGATTACATAAAGAATCTTAGGGTTAATTTAAGGGCCAAAACAGAAATTTTCAACTAGAGTTGGTGACCCAGGAAAGTGACAAGGTCACCACTCCATGCTCCATTCCTGCTTGACTACCCAGACTTCCAGGAACTTCTTCCTATCTGGGATTCGGCCCCAGCTGTTCCTTTCGGCAGTGCATCCTTTCCTTCCACCCCCGCCCCCCGTCCCGACTGTGACTTTAAGCAAGTCACTTAACGTCTCCCGGCCCTGGACTCCTCCTCTGTGAGATGCAGGGCTGAGATAGATGATTCTTAAGTTTCCTTCATTCCAGCTGGGAAACTGTCTGAGCATGAAATTGAAGTATGAAATTTCAGCATCACCTTTCTTTGCAAAATAGAAAATAGAGGAATGAGAAAACTGCTTTGGCTCATTATTTGCAAATGAGGGATTGGGAAGATTGATGTGTTTGCCCAGACGAAAAATAAACTTGGATGTAGGGTCTGTAAAGTGTACCTTTTATGAAATTGTGAATTTTTCAAGAGGAAGAAGTTACATACCCTTGGGGTCATTGCTTGACTTGAGGCAGGGAAGGTATTTCTAGCCCACGTCAGGACTCGGGAAAGCAGTGAGACAGAGGGGCCGGCATCCCGCCTGCACTGCTCCAAGACACGAACCTTCACCTCCCCTGGCTTCCCGCTGCCATAGCCATCCTGTTCCTTCTCCTTGCCATCTGGGTCAACCTGCTCGCCCCGTATTTGACTTTCCATCCCGCAGTTATTCCCTTTGTCCTGCTGGCTCACATTCTTCTTGTTCAGGCCAAGGGAATGCTGTCTTTTGCCAAGAACCCCAGAAGGGGTTCATGCCATAGGGAGTGAGAAAAATGCCAGCTGAGGGCTGCAGAGATGTATAAATGGATTTAGATTCAACCAATACTTATCACATGCTCACCTGGTGCCAGCCCTTTGCCAGAGCTTTTAGATACGCGGTATCACAACCACCCTGTAGTTCAGTATAGTGGGCTGAGTGGTGATACCTCCTCCAACAACAACCACAGAAAATGTACAATACACCCTAGTCCCCCGAACCTGTACATCTTATTTGGAAAAGGGTCTTTGCAGATGTAATTAAGTTCAGGATCTTGGGTTATGAGACCACCTGGATTATCCAGGTGGGCCCTAAATCCAATGAGAAGTGTCCTCCTAAGAGTGAAGAACAGGGAGAGTTGACACAAAGAAAAGAGGAGGAGGCCGGGTGACCAACAAGGCAGAGATTGGAGGGATGCAGCCACCAGCCCAGGAACACCTGGAGCCACTAGAAGCTGGAAGACGCAAGGAATGGATTCTCCCCTAGAACCTCTGGAGGAAGCATAGCTCTGCTAGCACCTTGATTTTTGACTCTGGCTTCTAGAACTGTGATAAACGTCTGTTGTTTTGAGCCACATAGCTATGACAATTTATCACAGCAGCCCTAGGAAACTAATACACACAGGTATCCTCCCTAAAGGGGATAACAAGAACTTTTGATGTCATTGGGGTCAGTGGTCTCCTAATAGTTATTTGAAATGGGATCTCTTTTTCAAGTCCCACTTTCTAGTGGAAACCTGGTTTTTTATCTGAGTGTCCATCCTTCTCCAGGAAGCAGTCTGCCACAGAGAAAGGGATCCCACTCCAGCTTCAAGGCATGTGTTCGTTTCTTGGGAAGGAACATATGGCCTCGTCCTGGTTGATGAGTTATCAGGTAAAGTCTGATGAGCCTTCTGGGAAAATAGTCCTTGATCCTAATAGAGAAGCAGGAAGTGACACTCCTTTCTTCCACAAGGTGTCAGTGGATCACATGTGAAGCTTATACGATTATAAGCAATCTTCCTTCTGGCCTGAGAGTGAAATCAGCGAGGATGGCAAAAATGGAAAGATTAAAAAAGGAACAACAACAATTCTTGCAGATATCTTTAAGGCACTGAAGCCTGTATTACCTCTGGACTGAATATTATGTGAGGTGATAGATTTCCTTATTTTTTATGTCATTTTGTCTAGATTCCTTTCCCGGCTGCTAGCATCTTCCTGACTGGTTGAAGTCTCCCCTGAGGTCTCTTGTCTTCTGACCTGCTGCTGCTGATCTCCATGTCAGCCCCTAAGTGACTTCAAGGACCATTTAAGGCTCCAAATAAAAGAGCTTGAAACCACAGACTGAGTACACCTCTTCTTTTTAAGATGCAACAAGACGGAAAAGAACTTCTTCTCTGGGTCCAGAGCACTGTGTAAATTATCCAACTATGTTTTGTAGAAATTTTTAAAGACAATACATGTTGTTTTGCTCTTAGGACCAATCTCTGTATCCTATGAGACACAATTTTTATTTAAGACAGTCTATGCTCCAGGAATTGTACAGAAGCCATTTAATCTTCAAATAGCCCAGCAAGGCACTGGCTATTTCACATATGAGAAAATTGAGGTTCAGAACTCAAGTGTCTTGTGCAAGGTCACATGGCTGATAATTTGGGAGATCGCGTTCAGATTCCAGGTCTTTCCGATTCCCAAGGCTGCCTGTGAATTAGCTGAATTAAATAAGGTCTCTGTCCTTCACTTTCACATCAAACATTTGCAGTTTATCAATGCTTATATCCTTTTGAGTATAAATGGAAAACAATTCAAAAGAATTGAACGATTTTGATCAAGTTCAGTATTCTGCTGAAATAAATCAATGAAGACTCATTCAATATCTATTTCAGATTGTTATTGTAAAACAAAATAGTGGCCAATAAATTTTGAAAAAAGATATCTAACACGGGGCAAGGTTGTATCCTGGAAATAGCTTGTGGTTCAGTGAGTCTTATTTTTCTTATCTGACAAAGGGTTGGCTACCTATAGTGATTTCTTCCCAGCTTTGTTCTGAGGATCAAATGTGATCATACATGCAAAAGTGTGGGAATTCCCTGGCGGTCCAGCGGTTAAGATTCCGTGCTTACATTGCAGGGGGCACCGGTTCGATCCCTGGTCAGGGAACTAAGATGCAAAAGTGCTTTGTGAATGGTGATGGGAACCACCATGTTAGGGGCTTTGAGTTCTTAATCTGGGATCAGTCAGGAGACGGAAACCACACAAGTTATTTAAATAGAGATAATTTAATACAGAGAATTGTTAATTAGGTAATAAAAGGGTAGAAAGAATACTCTAAGGTATCACAGAGGTAGCAATTTCAGGGGTAGAGGATCAAAGAGAAAAGGCTAGAAGGATATGTAAACTTTAGACATTTAAAGGAGGGGTCATGGAACTGAAACTCATCCTTCTGAGCAGGGGGCTGTTCTGCTGGTACTGGTGCCCTGAAGAAGCTGGTTCTCTGAGTGTTGAAAAAACTGCAAACTGGATTTCACCACTCCCAGGGAAAGGAGTGAGTCACTGCCAGGGTGGAGAAACCTTGTGCTGTGATGCTCACAGGAACAGGAAGTAGACGGGACCTCCCAGGAGAGCAAACAGGAAGGAGCTTCCTTCTCCTCCAGCACCTGCTCCGGAGTCCCCCATTGCCAGAGCTGAGCATGGAACCAGCTGGCCAAGCAGAAATGTGGTTTGCAGTCCCAGCCCCAGTATCATAGAACAGAGTACTAGAACAGGTGGGTATGGGGCTAAGACCCAATAAGTTAATAGCTGGCACTTGGTCCTCATTTCTAAGTCCTGCGAGATCCTTGTGAAGTAGCTGCTGTCATTTCCATTTTATGTTGCAGAAAATTGTAGCTGGGAGACATTAAACTTTCCCAGAGTTCAGCCAGAATGTTCCAGAATCCAGGATTATAATCTAGTTGTGTTTGACTCTGCAAAATTCTCTGAGGGTTAGCTTTGACTCATTTTACTTCCTATTCAACTGCAATATTCGATAAATATTTATCACTCTCCTAGATGCCAAGCACTATTACATGGAATGGGGATATAGTAGTGAATAAGTCATAAAACTTCTCCTCCTGGAATTTATAATCTCTATTAAGCATTATAAACACATACACATAGGCACTCTATTTATGGTATGAGTCTCACAATTTTAATGAATTCAATAACATTTTGAATGTATGTGTACAAATAAAAGTTACAGTTTTTTTTACAAATGAGAGAAACTAAGATGGGAATTTTAGAAAAAAATATTAGTGGACTCTGAATTCTGAATTTTCCACAGACTTCTTTATTATTTCCTCCATTCCTTTAATCTATTTTTTTTCTAGTCTGTTGAACACTTAACTTGCTTATATTTATTCTTCCTTGTGTTTTTTCCTTCTGAGATTTCAAAGCACACTTTTTTTGGATTCTCTTTGTTCTACTCTTTGTTGGTTTCGAATTTAATTTCTGTATGGCAAGAGATCGTGAACTGTTTATCAATTCATTGAAATGTGCTGAAACATTTTTATGAGATTTGTGGGGGAATATGTGTGTATTTGTATTTGTTAGTCATAATACTTCTAATCTTTTACATTAAAGTATACCATTAATTGTGGATTTGTCATTTTTTCTTTAATTTTTATTGTATATATTTTGAGACTATGTTTTGTACACAAAGATGTAAGCAAGGTCCTGCATGTGATATCCTTTTGATGGATAGTTGATCCTTTTGTTGAGTGGATACTTTTATTCTTTTAATGTTTTTATTTTGGTTCTTTTTTTAATCTGATACTAAACATTGCTAAAATAACTTTCTTGATTATATGACTAGAAAGTTGTTTTCCACATTTATTATCTAATTATATATCTTGAATCAGTAGCTAACCCTTCAACAGTGTGTCTACGTGTCAAGAATTGTTCTGAGCACGATTACATACACAAATTCATATAATTCTCCCAACTCCCTATAAGGTGGTTATTTTTGTGTTACAGGTCAGAAAACTGAGGCCAGCTCCACGTAAATAAGTCACAGAGCTGGGTTTCAAATCCATGTATTCTAGCTCCAGAGTCATGCATTTAACCACTACTTTTCACTGCAAATAAATTACAGCTTAGTTAGGATTAGAATTTGGGGTTGAAAATTGCTTTCCTTTGGCACCTTGAAGATATTATTTCATTCCCATCTGCATCAGTTCTCTCGCTGATGAGAAATCTGTTCTGAAACAGATTTTTGGTAAGCGATCTATTCTTTTTGGAAAGCTTCTAGGATTTTCTCCTTTTTCTTTGCGTTTTAAAGTCTCCCTAGACATCTATGCCTTTTGCTTACAGCTCAGAATATCATTTTCTACTGTGAGAGTCTATGTCAGAAATCTTCACTTCTGGAATATTTTTGGTTACTATCTCCTTTGTCAGCATCCATCCGTTTCCTTCTTCTGGCACCATTAGTACATGTTGGAGGTTCCCAGTGTAGCCTCTGTGCTGCTTCTCACGTCGTTCATGTTATCACTCCGCATTGCATTCTGGGCGATTTCCTCAGGACTATCTCCCCATGTACCACCTATTTGTTCTACTGGATCTAGTCAAGAGCTTATCCTAATGGGATTACAAAATCATTTTATTATTACATAATTGATGTACCATCAATTCAACCCATTTAAAGAGTACATTTCAATTTTTTTTTTTTTTTTTTTTTTTTAGTATATTCATGGAGTTACATAACTATCACCATCATTTAACTTTGGAACTTTTTCATCACTCCAAAAAGAAATCTCTTGCCCATTTGCACTCATTCCCCATCTCTCTCTTCTCTTTAGGCCTTCGATGCCTTGAAGGGAACTACTCTACTTTGTCTCTATACATCTGCCTGTTCTGCATATTTCATGTAAATGGAATCATACACCATGTGGCCTTTTTGTCTGGCTTCTTTTACCTAGTATAATTTTTTTTAATTGAGGTATACTTGTTGTATGATATTAAATAAGTTTCAGGTATACAACATAGTGATTCATAATTTTTAAAGGTCGTATTCCATTTATAGTTATTATAAAATATTGGCTATATTCCCTGTGCTGTACTGTATATCCGTATTACATAGTAGTTTGTACCTCTTAATTACCTTCATTACTATATCTTTGTAGTAAGTTTTAAAATTGTGAATCATCCAATTTTGTTCTTTTTCAACATTGTTTTGGCTACTCTGGGTCCCTGGCACCTGCAAATAAATTTCAGTATTTTCTTGTCAAATTCTACAGAATAAACCCAGCTGGGATTTTAAAAGAGATTACATAAAATCCATAGATTATTCGGGGGATTATTGCTACTTTACCAATATTATGTTTTCTGATCCATAAACATGAGCTTTCCTTACAGTTATATTGAATCTTTAATTGGTGTCCACAATATTCTATACTTTCAGTGTAGAAGTCTTGCATATCTTCTTTAAAATTTATTTTTAAACATTTTAATCTTATTAATGCTATTGTAAGTGGAGTTGTTGTCTTAATTTCACTTTAGGGTTGTTCATTGCTGGTACACAGAAATACAACTGAAGTTGGTATATTGATCTCGTATCCTGCAATGTTGCTGAACTCATTTATTACCTCTAGCAGTTTTTTAGTGGGTTCCTCTAGATTTTCTATATAAAAGATAATGTCATCTGCAAATAGAGATAGTTTTATGTCTTCCTTTTAAAGTGTTTCTTGCTTAATTGCGCTAAGTAGAACCTTCAGTAAAACATGGAATAGAGATGGCAAGGGCAGACGTCCTTGTCTTGTTCCTGATCTTAGGGGCAAACATTCAGTCTTTCACCCTTAAGGATGATGTTAGTTGTGGGTTTCTCATAGCTGGACTTCCATCGGGACGAGAAGCCTCCTTTATTCCTAGATTGTTGAGTGTTCTTATTATGAAAGGACAGTGGATTTTTGTCAAATGCTTTTTCTGCATTAATTGAGATCACCAGGTGGTTTTTGTTCTTTATTCTATTAATATACTGTATTCCATTGATTAATGTCATCATCCAGACCATAGTTTTATCAGCAGGATTTTTAAGAGGTTGGGAAAAATCCTTTAACAAAGATCAGCTACCCCTGACCTGCTCACTCAGACCCCTAGTCCTCAGGGCTTGATTTCTTACTTTGAGCTGAGGAAAATTCTTATACATGCACTAGCCCCATCAGCAAGAGTGGCTTTTCCCAGCTCTTGCTTCTGGTCGATGTTGGGCCACCAAGGCTCACATGGACTAAAGGCTTTACAATGCTGGGCATCTGTCTGCCCTAGACCCTCTGGAGCCATGGGGAGTTTATATGCACAGAAGTGAAGCGATCATTCTGGCGGCCATGGAGTAGGACAGCGGTTCTCAAAACGAGGTCCTTAGACCAGAAGCAGCGGCTTCCTCTGGGAACTTGTTAGAAATGCAAATGTGTGGGGCCCACCCCAGACGCACTGAATCAGAATCTCTAGATCTGTGTCTTCGAAAGCTTTCCGAAGAAGATGGCGGAAGAGTAAGACGCGGAGGTCACCTTCCTTCCCACAGATACATTAGAAATACATCTACACGTGGAACTGCTCCTACAGAACACCCACTGAACGCTGGCAGAAAACGTCAGACCTCCCAAAAGGCAAGAAACTCCCCACGTACTTGGGTAGGGCAAAAGAAAAAAGAAATACAGAGACAAAAGAATAGGGACGGGACCTGCACCTGTGGGAGGGAGCTGTGAAGGAGGAAAGGTGTCCACACACTAGGAGCCCCTTCATGGGCAGAGACTGCAGGTGGCGGAGGGGGGAGCTTCGGAGCCACGGAGGAGAGCGCAGCCACAGGGGTGCGGAGGGCAAAGCGGAGAGATTCCCGCACAGAGGCTCGGCGCCGAGCAGCACTCACCAGCCCGAGAGGCTTGTCTGCTCCCCCGCCGGGGCGGGCAGGGCTGGGAGCTGGGGCTCGGGCTTCGGTCGGATCGCAGGGAGAGGACTGGGGTTGGCGGCGTGAACACAGCCTGAAGGGGTTAGTGCGCCACGGCTAGCCGGGAGGGAGTCCGGGAAAAAGTCTGCAGCTGCCGAAGAGGCAAGAGACTTTTTCTTGCCTCTTTGTTTCGCGGCGTGCAAGGAGAGGGGATTCAGAGCGCCACTTAAACGAGCTCCAGAGACGGGCGCGAGCCGCGGCTATCAGCGCGGACCCCAGAGACGGGCATGAGACGCTAAGGCTGCTGCTGCCGCCGCCACCAAGAAGCCTGTGTGCGAGCACAGGTCACTCTCCACACCGCCCCTCCCGGGAGCCTGTGCAGCCCGCCACGGCCAGGCTCCCGTGATCCGGGGACAACTTCCCCGGGAGAGCGCACGGCGCGCCTCAGGCTGCTGCAACGTCACGCCGGCTTCTGCCGCCGCAGGCTCGCCCCGCCTCCTCCGTACCGCTCCCTCCCCCCGGCCTGACTGAGCCAGAGCCCCCGAATCAGCTGCTCCTTTAACCCCGTTCTGTCTGGGCGGGGAACAGACGCCCTCAGGCGACCTACACGCAGAGGCGGGTCCAAATCCAAAGCTGAACCCCGGGAGCTGTGCGAACAAAGAAGAGAAAGGGAAATCTCTCCCAGCAGCCTCAGAAGCAGCGGATTAAAACTCCACAAACAACTTGATGTGCCTGCATCTGTTGAATACCTGAATAGACAACGAATCATCCCAAATTCAGGAGGTGGACTTTGGGAGCAGGATATATTAACTTTTCCCCTTTTCCTTTTTTTGTGAGTGTATATGTATATGCTTCTGGGTGAGATTTTGTCTGTATAGCTTTGCTTTATAATAGCTTTATTTTACTTCACTATATTTTATCCTCTTTCTTTCTATTTTTTCTCCCTTTTACTCTGAGCCGTGTGGATGAAAGGCTCTTGGTGCTCCAGCCAGGCATCAGGGCTGTGCCTCTGAGGTGGGAGAGCCAACTTCAGGACACTGGTCCACAAGAGACCTCCCAGCTCCACGTAATACCAAACGGCGAAAATCTCTCAGAGATCTCCATCTCAACATCAAGACCCAGCTTCACTCAACGACCAGCAAGCTACAGTGCTGGACACCCTATGCCAAACAACTAGCAAAACAGGAACACAGCCCCATCCATTAGCAGAGAGGCTGTCTAAAATCATAATAAGGCCACAGACACCCCAAAACACACCACCAGACGTGGACGTGCCCACCAGAAAGACAAGATCCAGCCTCATCCACCAGAACACAGGCACTAGTTCCCTCCACCAGGAAGCCTACACAACCCACTGAACCAACCTTAGCCACTGGGGACAGATACCAAAAACAACGGGAACTACGAACCTGCAGCCTGTGAAAAGGAGACCCCAAACACAGTAAGATAAGCAAAATGAGATGACAGAAAAACACACAGCAGATGAAGGAGCAGGGTCAAAACACACCAGACCTAACAAATGAAGAGGAAATAGGTAGTCTACCTGAAAAAGAATTCAGAATAATGATAGTAAGGATGATCCAAAATCTTGGAAATAGAATAGACAAAATGCAAGAAACATTTAACAAGGACGTAGAAGAACTAAAGAGGAACCAAGCAATGATGAAAACCACAATAAATGAAATTAAAAATACTCTAGATGGGATCAATAGCAGAATGACTGAGGCAGAAGAACGGATAAGTGACCTGGAAGATAAAATGGTGGAAATAACTACTGCAGAGCAGGATAAAGAAAAAAGAATGAAAAGAACTGAGGACAGTCTCAGAGACCTCTGGGACAACATTAAACGCACCAACATTCGAATTATAGGGGTCCCAGAAGAAGAAGAGAAAAAGAAAGGGACTGAGAAAATATTTGAAGAGATTATAGTTGAAAACTTCCCTAATATGGGAAAGGAAATAGTTACTCAAGTCCTGGAAGCACAGAGAGTCCCATACAGGATAAATCCAAGGAGAAACACGCCAAGACACATATTAATCAAACTGTCAAAAATTAAATATAAAGAAAACATATTAAAAGCAGCAAGGGAAAAACAACAAATAACACACAAGGGAATCCCCATAAGGTTAACAGCTGATCTTTCAGCAGAAACTCTGCAAGCCAGAAGGGAGTGGCAGGATATACTTAAAGTGATGAAGGAGAAAAACCTACAACCAAGATTAATCTACCCAGCAAGGATCTCATTCAGATTTGATGGAGAAATTAAATCCTTTACAGACAAGCAAAAGCTGAGAGTGTTCAGCACCACCAAACCAGCTTTACAACAAATGCTAAAGGAACTTCTCTAGGCAAGAAACACAAGAGAAGGAAAACACCTACAATAACAAACCCAAAACATTTAAGAAAATGGGAATAGGAACATACATATCGATAATTACCTTAAATGTAAATGGATTAAATGCTCCCACCAAAAGACACAGACTAGCTGAATGGATACAAAAACAAGACCCCTATATATGCTGTCTACAAGAGACCCACTTCAGACCTAGAGACACATACAGACTGAAAGTGAGGGGATGGAAAGAGATATTCCATGCAAATGGAAATCAAAAGAAAGCTGGAGTAGCAATTCTCATATCAGACAAAATAGACTTTAAAATAAAGACTATTACAAGAGACAAAGAAGGACACTATATAATGATCAAGGGATCGATCCAAGAGGAAGGTATAACAATTGTAAATATTTATGCACCCAACATAGGAGCACCTCAATACATAAGGCAAATACTAACAGCCATAAAAGAGGACATCGACAGCAACACAATCATAGTAGGGGACTTTAACACCCCACTTTCACCAATGGACAGATCATCCAAAATGAAAATAAATAAGGAAACACAAGCTTTAAATGATACATTAAACAAGATGGACTTAATTGATATTTATAGGACATTCCACCCAAAAACAACAGAATACACATTTTTCTCAAGTGCTCATGGAACATTCTCCAGGATAGATCATATCTTGGGTCACAAATCAAGCCTTGGTAAATTTTAAAAAATTGAAATCGTATCAAGTATCTTTTCCGACCACAACGCTATGAGACTAGATATCAATTACAGGAAAAGATCTGTAAAAAATACAAACACATGGAGGCTACACAATACACTACTTAATAACGAAGTGATCACTGAAGAAATCAAAGGGGAAATCAAAAAATACCTAGAAACAAATGACAATGGAGACACGACGACCCAAAACCTATGGGACGCAGCAAAAGCAGTGCTAAGAGGGAAGTTTATAGCAATACAAGCCTACCTCAAGAAACAGGAAACATCTCGAATAAACAACCTAACCTTGCACCTGAAGCAATTAGAGAAAGAAGAACAAAAAAACCCCAAAGCTAGCAGAAGGAAAGAAATCATAAAGATCAGATCAGAAATAAATGAAAAAGAAATGAAGGAAACAATAGCAAAAATCAATGAAACTAAAAGCTGGTTCTTTGAGAAGATAAACAAAATTGATAAACCATTAGCCAGACTCATCAAGAGAAAAAAGGGAGAAGACTCAAATCAACAGAATTAGAAATGAAAAAGGAGAAGTAACCACTGACACTGCAGAAATACAAACGATCATGAGTGATTACTACAAGCAACTCTATGCCAATAAAATGGACAACCTGGAAGAAATGGACAGATTCTTAGAAATGCACAACCTGCCAAGACTGAACCAGGAAGAAATAGAAAATATGAACAGACCAATCACAAGCACTGAAATTGAAACTGTGATTAAAAATCTTCCAACACACAAAAGCCCAGGACCAGATGGCTTCACAGGCGAATTCTATCAAACATTTAGAGAAGAGCTAACACCTATCCTTCTCAAACTCTTCCAAAATATTGCAGAGGGAGGAACACTCCCAAACTCATTCTACAAGGCCACCATCACCCTGATACCAAAACCAGACAAAGATGTCACAAAGAAAGAAAACTACAGGCCAATATCACTGATGAACATAGATGCAAAAATCCTCAACAAAACACTAGCAAACAGAATCCAACAGCACATTAAAAGGATCATACACCATGATCAAGTGGGGTTTATCCCAGGAATGCAAGGATTCTTCAATATACGCAAATCAATCAATGTGATACACCATTTTAACAAACTGAAGGAGAAAAACCATATGATCATCTCAATAGATGCAGAGAAAGCTTTCGACAAAATTCAACACCCATTTATGATAAAAGCCCTGCAGAAAGTAGGCATAGAGGGAACTTTCCTCAACATAATAAAGGCCATATATGACAAACCCACAGCCAACATTGTCCTCAATGGTGAAAAACTGAAACCATTTCCACTAAGATCAGGAACAAGACAAGGTTGCCCACTCTCACCACTATTATTCAACATAGTTTTGGAAGTGTTAGCCACAGCAATCAGAGAAGAAAAAGAAATAAAACGAATCCAAATCGGAAAAGAAGAAGTAAAGCTGTCACTGTTTGCAGATGACATGATACTATACATAGAGAATCCTAAAGATGCTACCAGAAAACTACTAGAGCTAATCAATGAATTTGGTAAAGTAGCAGGATACAAAATTAATGCACAGAAATCTCTTGCATTTCTATACACTAATGACGAAAAATCTGAAAGTGAAATTAAGAAAACACTCCCGTTTACCATTGCAACAAAAAGAATAAAATATCTAGGAATAAACCTACCTAAGGAGACAAAAGACCTGTATGCAGAAAATTATAGGACACTGATGAAAGAAATTAAAGATGATACAAATAGATGGAGAGATATACCATGTTCTTGGATTGGAAGAATCAACATTGTGAAAATGACTCTACTACCCAAAGCAACCTACAGATTCAGTGCAATCCCTATCAAACTACCACTGGCATTTTTCACAGAACTAGAACAAAAAATTTCACAATTTGTATGGAAACACAAAAGACCCCGATAGCCAAAGCAATCTTGAGAACGAAAAATGGAGCTGGAGGAATCAGGCTCCCTGACTTCAGACTATATTACAAAGCTACAGTAATCAAGACAGTTTGGTACTGGCACAAAAACAGAAATATAGATCAATGGAACAGGATAGAAAGCCCAGAGATAAACCCACACACATATGGTCAACTTATCTTTGATAAAGGAGGCAAGCATATACAGTGGAGAAAAGACAGCCTCTTTAATAAGTGGTGCTGGGAAAATTGGACAGCTACATGTAAAAGTATGAAATTAGAACACTCCCTGACACCATACACAAAAATAAACTCAAAATGGATTAAAGACCTAAGTGTAAGGCCAGACACTATCAAACTCTTAGAGGAAAACATAGGCAGAACACTCTATGACATAAATCACAGCAAGATTCTTTTTGACCCAGCTCCTAGAGAAATGGAAATAAAAACACAAATAAACAAATGGGACCTAATGAAACTTAAAAGCTTTTGCACAGCAAAGGAAACCATAAACAAGACCAAAAGACAACCCTCAGAATGGGAGAAAATATTTGCAAATGAAGCAACGGACAAAGGATTAATCTCCAAGATTTACAAGCAGCTCATGCAGCTCAATAACAAAAAAACGAACAACCCAATCCAAAAATGGGCAGAAGACCTAAATAGACATTTCTCCAAAGAAGATATACAGATTGCCAACAGACACATGAAAGAATGCTCAACATCATTAATCATTAGAGAAATGCAAGTCAAAACTACAATGAGATATCATCTCACACCGGTCAGATTGGCCATCATCAAAAAATCTAGAAACAATAAATGCTGGAGAGGGTGTGGAGGAAAGGGAACACTCTTGCACTGTTGGTGGGAATGTAAATTGATACAGCCACTATGGAGAACAGTATGGAGGTTCCTTAAAAAACTACAAATAGAACTACCATACGACCCAGCAATCCCACTACTGGGCATATACCCTGAGAAAACCATAGTTCAAAAAGAGTCATGTACCAAAATGTTCATTGCAGCTCTATTTACAATTGCCAGGACATGGAAGCAACCTAAGTGTCCATCATCGGATGAATGGATAAAGAAGATGTGGCACATATACACAATGGAATATTACTCAGCCATAAAAAGAAATGAAATGGAGGTATTTGCAATGAGGTGGATGGAATTAGAGTCTGTCATACAGAGTGAAGTAAGTCAGAAAGAGAAAAACAAATACAGTATGCTAACACATATATATGGAATCTAAGGAAAAAAAAAAAAAGGCCATGAAGAACCTAGTGGCAAGACGGGAATAAAGACACAGACCTACTAGAGAATGGACTTGAGGATATGGGGAGGGGGAAGGGTGAGATGTGACAGGGTGAGAGAGTGTCATGGACATATATACACTACCAAATGTACAATAGATAGCTAGTGGGAAGCAGCCGCATAGCACAGGGAGATCAGCTCGGTGCTTTGTGACCACCTAGAGGGGTGGGATGGGGAGGGTGGAAGGGAGGGAGATGCAAGAGGGAAGAGATATGGGAACATATGTATATGTATAACTGATTCACTTTGTTATAAAGCAGAAAGTAACACACCATTGTAAAGCAATTATACTTCAATAAAGATGTTTAAAAAAAAAAAAAAGCTTTCCGAGTACCTCTTGTGTATACTGAAGCTCGAGTACCACTGGGGGAAATGAGGAGAGCACTAGGAAAGAGCAGTAAACAATTATAGACAAAGGCTTTATTTGAGTCAGGGGAGTTAAAACTAAAAAGGAGGAGAGAGGAGTTTAGGAAAGAAAGAAAACAGGCTGTGATGACTGCAGTTGTGGGTGAGGAGAAAGGAGACAAGAATCGAGGATGGCTCTGGATTTGAGCTGGGGTCACTTGGCAATGCTGTGGACCAAAATAGGGAATAAATAAAGGGAGAGAAATAGGTTTAGAGCAAGAATGGGATGGGCTGTGTACCTGACTCACCCTTGTATTTTGGAGTCAGGGGACCTTGTTGAAAATCCCCAACAAGCCACTCTTGAGCCGTACAAATGTTAAGTGAGTCACTTTCAGCTCTCTGAGCTTCAGCTTCTTCGGTTGCAAGGAGGGACTATTGACAGTAACATCTTTGCGTTGTCTTGAAAAAAAATCGCTGCTTGTGAAAGGTCTGTTAGGTCTACAACACCATACCTATTTGCTAAGTCTTAAGAGTCGAAAGGAATGGAGATCAGATCCCTACTTGCCACTTGTTATTGGGAGCCTTGGGTCCGTCACTTCCTGCCTTAGTTTCTTTGTACGTTACATGAGGGTAATAGAATCTACCTCAATGGGTGTTGTAAGGATTAAATGAGTTAACTTGTGGAAATCGTGTAGCACAGATCCTGACCCTGCTAAGTGCTTGGTAAATACGAGTCATTATTACTGAATATAACCAGTATTACTTCTGAAAATAACATGGAACACAGCTTAATATGAAGTTTACAATGTAAATTTCCAAAGCTTTAGTTTTCACCGAGGACTCAAGTTTCAGTTCAAGTCACCTGCGCATTACCATCACGACATTGCTGGTTTTGTGTGTCCTAAGACAAACACACACAGAAAAAGCTTCAGAGCCCAGATTGGGGCCTTTGCTAATTACTTAAGTCTTCTTTTTTGAGGTGAGTATGCTTTGGGATCCTATGAAATGGGAATGATAGTGCTAATGCATGAGTTCTATTTTGAGGGGATCCAAAAAAAGACCCTAAAATCAGTTATGATTATTTTTGCCAGAAACGGGTGCAGGAGGGATGTTAAATCACAGTGTCCCCTCAGATCTGCATTGCTGTGGCAGAGGCTGCCTTTCTCCAGATCTCTGCCCTCCAGGACCCATCCAGGAATCATGTCCCATCATGACATCGACATTAAAATGCTCTGTGTTGCTCCCTAAAAATCACCCAGAGGACAAAGCTGGAGCCCCTTGTGCTGAGCCTCGAACGATACTCCTAATTGGGTCTCCAGCCCTGAAATTTTCATTTAAGCACACTGTTAAACTGTTCATTCTAATCAACCTCATCAACATAGCACTTCGTCTATTATTCACACGCTCCAGCCGGGATATGGCAATTCTACCAGCCTTCAAGACTTGGCTCGAACGCCAGCTCATTCCTGAGGTCTCTCTTTGTCCCCATCCCCACCATGGAACTTAAATACTGTTCTCTGTGTTACACTCTTCTTTAGGATACCAGGGAGAAAGCAGATAGGCCATAACATGAATAGTTATGGTCAAGGAGTCCCAGCCACTTGCCAAAGTTGTTTGGGAACAAGAACCATATTTCCTTCAACTTAATATGGCTCACGGATCGGGTTTGCCCTGCAAAGACCAACTTATGCCATTTATATCAGCATTCTGTTCATTCTAACATTTGTCCTGAGACAGCCTTTTTAATGGTTATTTTAATATTAAAAGTAGCAATAAAACAGGCCCGGAATCTGCATTATACTTACTCTGCAGTGTGAGAAACAGCAGCTCAGATGTTCAGCGGAGGGCGGATTTTGATACAGTACAGGCTGTGTCAGGAAAGCCTGAACCCCTAACTGGCCACCTGGCCCCAAGGGCTGGCGCTGAGAAAAGGGACTGATGGTGGATATAAACTAATTGACTCAGGGCTGCCGGGCTGTGGCCCAGGCTAGCATCAGAGGATTGGGGTTATCCTTTCTAGGAGAACCACCAGCGCCGGCAGTGGGCCCAAACAGTGAGAGCATCCAGGAAGCAAATGCATAAGAAACAGTGCTTGGGGACGTCCCTGGCGGTCCAGTGGTTAAGACCTCTCCTTAGAGTGCAGTGGGTGCGGGTTCAGTCCCTGGTCGGGGAGCTAAGATCCCACATGCCTCGCACAGCCAAAAAAACAAAACATCAAACAGAAGCAATATTGCAACAAGTTCAATCAAGGCTTTAAAAATGGTCCACACGAGAAAGGTCTTTAAAAAGAAAAAAGAAAAGAAACAGTGCTTGGCACAGGGCACAGTCACTTCCTAATTCTGGGGGGCCACAGAACTCAGAAGAGGGGTTCCAGCAGGGGGTGGGTAGGGTCTCCCCACTCTCTACCTTGTATTTAGAAGCAGGACTGACTCCATTAGATCAAAGAAGCCCCTGGACAGGAAAGAGACGCTATATATGCTGACAAAGCTGCTCTGGGGCCTCTGGGACTTGCCTTATCCATCCAGCCTCTGCACTACTGAAGGGGTCCCCCGGTTTACGTACTTGACTTGATTAATTTCATGATGATCCCACAAAGCAAGTACTGCTGGTCTCCACTGCCTTCCTAAACCCAGGTCTAGACTCTTCCCAAATTCCAGCTTCAGGTGGTAATAAGGGGTTAAAGGCTGAATGTTAAGGTGGAAATTAAACAAGAGGCATCCTTCTTGCCCTGACGAATATAAAATATTCAGAGAGGAGTAGGCCTGATCTGCCTGAAATGCAAATGAATAAGCAGAGGCCTGAAGATCTGCCATTCCGTCCATGCGGTCCGAGCTGGGGAGGGCTCTCCCGCTCTGGGGAAGCGACTTCTTGACTCCAGCGTGGCGAATCAGCCAACTGCAGACGCACCAGAAGGGCTGCAATCTGGCCCGGACGCTGCAGAGGAAACTTTGGCACCTGACGTTTGCTACTGACGACAAGATCTGTGTTTGCATCAAAGGGATCCCTTTGCTGAGCGCGAAAGACTTTTCAAAGTCATTTCTCAATCAATAATCCAAGCGTTAGAACTACTTTTTTTCCATCAGTGAGTTGGGTGGTATATCTACCTCACCACTCATCCGGGCCTCTGGAAGCTGACTTTCTGGGTTGGGATCCGTGTTCCCACAATAACTAGAAGGGAGGCCTTGAACAAGTGACTTAACCTCTCCTCCTCGCCTCAGTTTTCTCATCAATGAAATGGAGTTGTTTTGAGGATTAAATTAGAAAACACAGGTAAAGGGCTCACTATCACGCCTGGTCTGTTGTAAGTTTCCAGTAAATATCAGCTTTTACTGATAAGGTTGGATTGGTGTAAGATGTACCTGGGAAGGCATATTTGGAAACATTTTGCAAACACATGTAAATAACGATTGTTATTTTAACTTGTTCTGTCTTCCTCTTATGTAGGCCTGGCATAGATGTGACAGGTAATGTTTCTACATTACACATGAAGTACCTGCACACAGAGAGATGGATGAAGGTGCGTGCTGTCTGGTATCTGATGGAAGGGTCCTTCCTATTGTTGTAGGTTCTCTTAGCGCCTAACTATGGGGCCCAGAAGTGACATGGGGCCTCCCCGAAGGCCTGAATCTCCCACGTCAGAGGCTGGGTGAGGCTTGTAGCCTCCCCCCATCTGGCATGTCTTACCGTGTCTTTCATGTGCACTCCTCTGTGGTCATCTGTGTGTGTCTGTGTCAATTACTCTAAGTGAGCTGGTACACAAACTCCAACCCTTCACTATTTTTCTCAATAAACACAATTTCCTTCAAGACCTGTGTTGTTGAAAACTTTCCTGTGGGCCTGAGGAATCAGTGGGGACGATCTTATAAAGGACCTCAGAGGTTTTTCCCACCCTGTGGCTCTCCAACCTTACGCTGGGCTGCGTTTGCCATGGTCCTTACTCCACATGGGTAAGCAGTCCTGCCCCATCACCCCACCTGGTTAGAGGTGGATGACAAAATCATGGCTACTAACTTGAACTCTGGTTCCAGACACTTTGGGTTCAAACCAGGCTCTGCAGCTTACTAGCAATCTCCAGGAATCTGTTCTCTTATCTGAAAAAAGGGATAATAATGGAACAAAAACCATAGGATAGAGATACAACCGTGCTTTCCTGATACTCTACCTCCGCTTTTGATTGGAGACCACCTGGTATCCCTTTCATAATCTGCTGTTATCTTATAAGCAAAATTCCATTTCACTGTATGACACAATATGAAGGTAGATACTATTCCCATTTTATAGGTAAGTTTAATTAAATTCAGAGTTTGTAGCTTGTTCTCAATCACATAAGTGTTATATGATGCAATCACAACCGGAAATCCAAACTTCTAACTCCTAACTCCAAGTCTAGTACTCTTTCCACCAAAGTTGCATAACCAGCCAAGCTAGGAGCAACCCAACAGGCACATTTCTAGCTGTGGTAGGATAACTACAAAGACAGACAGATATACACATAGACATATGTGTGTATATATACACACCCTTCACTTCTATAGGGGATGAGAGAGTCCAGTTTTGAGAGTATTAGTTTACCCAGGGTAATGCCTCTTACCTCTTGAGCTTATTTAAAAGATAAGTGGTTTTGCTTTTGGAATCGTAAGATTCCAACTAGCTCAGACTAGATGCTCAAAGACTTTTATTTCTCATTTGCTTTTCTGTTGGAATTTTATCAACTGACTCTTTTTTAAAAGTGAAAATCTCATGAAAATAACCCACACTTATTGGACCTATTATACCTGGGGCTAGTCCAAGTGCTTGACGTGAATCAAATTAATCCTCACAACAACGCTTGGTGTAGGTATTATTATCCTGATTTTGCAGGTTTGGAAAAGAAGCAAAGAACTTTTAAAGAGGTTGCTTAAGGTCACATAGCTTCAAATCCATGAAGTCAGGTCTTCCCTACCAAGTAGAGTATTCATGATTGCTCGTTCGTTACTTGATACCTGGCATTGTAAGTAGATACATTCATATATTAACTTTGTAACTTTACAAAAAGCCAGAAAGGCATTGTATCAATGGGGATAAAACCAGGAAAGCAGACACCATCCTGTGTGGGAGGAGGTCACTGAGAGGATGTGACCTCCAGTTGACCCACAGGCAGGACCGCGCAGTGGGAGGCTCCTCGGCCCCTCCCCTGTCCTTGGAACATAAGCTGGGCCCACAGGGTCCACAGTGGGAGCCCTGTTCAAGGACGCAGCCTCGAGGGAGCAATGCGGTACTGCGACCATCTGGATGGGGTAAGTGACTGAACCCCGTTAAGGCCTCTCTATAACCTTTGAAGATCCCAGTGGGTGAATGCAGAGATCTACTGTCTTGAGGCTCAAGGCAGGCCTTGCAAGTAAGTTGCCTGCTTATTCAAGCGGCCACCTTCCCATCTGGACAGGCTGCCCCTTTCCTCCATCTCTTCTTCCCCTCCAGGCACAGGGGCCAGTTTGCAAACCAACAATTTTGAGTATTTTGAAAGAGAGGGAATTTGATGCAGGGAGATGGTTAAACAGGTAATAGAAAAGCTGACAAATGAATAGGTGATGTTGAGCTAGCCCAGATTTAGTAACACCACAAATCCACTACCTCCATTCTTTTGGCATCAGGAGGTACTGTTACTGGACCCAGTGGCCAGCATTCCTTGACAAGAGTGGGAACCACCACGGACCCTCTGCTAGGAGGTGTAGCCCTGTAAGATGTGGAGCTGCTATGGAAACACTGCCTGAGCCATGTCACAGAGAGAAGAGAAATATCTGGGATCAGATTAGCTTTTATAATCTAATCTTCTCAGTTTTGTCACTCTACAATAGACCAGGAGCACTTTCCTGATGGTCTACACTGGGCCATGGGTAGTATGGGAATCAGTGCAGTGACTTCCAGCCCTGATCTTCTATGACTCTGAAGAATAGAGTTGGGCTGGTGGTAATGGGGTCAGGCATTGAATTGGTAGGAGATGTGCCTTTGCATGTGTTTGGAGGCTCAGCTTTTGATGGAGTGTGTGGCCACATTACAAAGCTCTAAGCAAGCAAGTCTCCCTTCTTGTCCATTTGCTGAGCTTCTGTTTATACCTTTGATAAAGAGCAGATTAGTCCTGTTTGCACATCTCCCCCTTCGCTTTGAACCTTGGCCAGCATTTGTTAAGGCCGTGTCTTGGAGTAAACAAGAGATCCTTTACTGAACCATCAAAGCTGCAACATCTTTTTTTTTTAATTTTTAAGATATATAACTTTTATTTTTTATTGAAATATAGTTGGTTTACAATGTGTTAGTTTCAGGTGTACAGCAAAGTGATTCAGTTATATAAATATATATATTTATATATATATATATATTCTTTTTTTATACTCTCTTCCACTATAGGTTATTACAAGATATTGAATATAGTTCCCTATGCTATACAGTAGGCCCTTGCTGGTTATCTATTTTATATATAGGAGTGTGTATATTTTAATCCCAAACTCCTAATTTATCCCTCCCCTCCCCCCTTTCCCCTTTGGTAACCATAAATTTGCTTTCAATGTCTGTGAGCCTCTGTTTTGTAAATAAGTTCATTTGTGTAATTTCTTAGATTCCACATACACATAAGTGATATCATATGATATTTGGCTTTCTCTGACTTACTTCATAGTATGACCATCTCTAGGTTCATCTGTGTTGCTGCAAATGGCATTACTCCATTCTTTTTCATGGCTGAGTAATATTCCATTGTGTATATGTATCACATCTTCTTTATCCATTCCTCTGTCTATGGACACGTGGGCTGCAACATCATATCAGGTAGGAGAGTCTAGTAGTTCCTCCTCTGTCCTTATTAACAAGCCTGGTCTTTCAGCACCACGTTTACTTATACATTTTTGAGTGCTTATTGGGTCCACATGGCAACTGGAGTCTCCCTGCCCCTGAGATCCATATGAGATGGGCTATAACTCTATTTGCATACTCTGGAAGCCCAGTATGTAAAATTCCACACATTTCCAATGATGAGGTGGGGTGGGTAGACTCATGTTTCCATTGTCATCTCTGGTTCAAGGCTCCTGCTTCTGCTGAGTTTACTTTATGCCACTGCCTGCTCGATTTTCTCCCATGTTGGTCCAGGTGTGGAACTCAGCCCCTCTCTCAGTTGCCACACGCGCGCTCACACATACTCACAGTCGCACAGTGTTTATACGTGTAGTCAACTTTCCTGAGAGCTTGAGAGGAAGGAGGGGGGTGTTTACGTTGGCACAGTGCAATCACGATCACATTGGACAGTCGATTCCCAGGCTGCGAGGTGCACTGGCCAGTCAGCCGCACCGCTTAGTAGGTCCACTCTTCCCCTCTCTTCCAACGCTCCACATGCTCTGTTCTTTTCTAGGACTGAGCATCTTAGCTTTCTCATGTGTTCGACTCTGCCCACTCAGGGCTTTAGTGCCCAAGTGTTGACTCAAGCACTCATCAAGGTTTCTCTTTGAACAGAGAGCCTTTATTTTGGGGTGCCAGCTCTAAGTCCCTCCTCTCATGGATGCTTATGATCAAGTTGGGGAGGGAAAAGCAGAGGGAGGGAGGGGGGGCCAGGAATATCCACTAATACTATGGAAGCATGCCCCTCACCTCATAGAAAGCTAGAAAAAAAACGAGTTCTGTGATGGTGGTGTGTGCAGAGTTTTGGGCAAAGGCAGAGGAGGGGCAATCACCCAAGTTTGATTGGTTCTAAATAAATGGAAACACATTGGAATGGAATAGATAATCTTCCTGATCCTGTTTATTCCATTTATTTTAAGAGAGATCAGAATTCTGGTGTAGGAGGGAAGGGAGAAAGGGTAGAAACGGATGTGGAATAATACACATATTCTTGTGTACGTTCTGAGAACGTTCACAAGCTCCCAGCTTGTGAGAGACCAAAACAGGAGGGTAATGGCAAAAAAATCAGACACATAGACCAATGGGACAGAATAGAGAACCCAGAAATAAACCCATGCATATTTGATCAATTAATTTTTGATGGGAAAAGAATAGGCTCTTCAGTAAATGGTGCTGGGAAAACTGGATATCCACATGCAACAGAATGAAACTGAATCCCTGTCTTCCATCATACACAGAAATCTATTCAAAATAGATTGAAGACTTAAACATAAGACTTGAAACCGTAATACTCCTGAAGAAAACAAAGGGAAAACTCCTTGACGTAGGTCTTGGCAACGATTGTGGAGTTGATACCAAAATCAAAGACAACAAAAGCAAAAATAAACAAATGGGATTTGTTTATTAAACGTCTGTCTATGAGGGTGATTGTGGTCGAGGTGGTGAGAAGTAAAGTGCTATGTCTGGGGATTAGTTTTGAAAATAGAGCTGGTAAGACGTGCTGACAGATTGCACATGGGGTATGAGGAAAAGAGAGTGGTGGAGGATGGCACCTAAGGTTTCGGCTGGAGTAGATTGCTGGTGTCAATGACTGACTTGGTAAGCCTCTAGGTGCAGGCAAGGGAAGGAGGAATCGGGAGGTGTACTTTGTGAAGTTTGCTTTGACTACTAGACATCTAAATAGATGTCGAGCAGACAGTGGCATAGCGAAGTTGGAGCTCATAAGTTAGCAATGTATGTACATATAAATATGGAAGTTGTCAGCAGAGCAATGGTGTACAAAGCTGTGGGGTTGACAGAGAGCACACAGCAAGTGTTTAGAGAGAAATGAGCTTTCAGGGATGAGCCCTGGGTAGCAACATTTAAACAAGGAGGAGGAATAAGCAAAGGAGTGACCAGAAAGGCAAGAGGAGATGTCAAGGGAGGTTGTTATTCCAAAAAGTAAATTCAAGAAGGGTGCCATGTTCAGCCGTGTCAAATGATGAGAAACTGAGTATGATGAGTTCTGAAAGCTGGCCGCTGGCCTTTGTAAGATGGGGAGAGGTTGGGGTACTGATGGAGCTAGCTGGGAAGAGAAGCAGAGGTGAAGAAATGGAGATGGTCATAACAGACACTAATGTTGAGTTTTACTATAAAAAGGAACAAAAAAGTATCTGTGCCTCTTCCAGAAATGATGAAAATGTTAATGTTTTCAATTAAGGATCCATCCTTTCATTCTGAAATAATATTTTATTATTTTAATTTTAATTTACTGCTGAGTTCTATTTGTCTGTAATTTATTATGGAATTTTATAGCAATATTTCAAAGTTAGACTTTAATTTTTTTTCTTACGCTATCTTCATCAGAGTTTGGAAACAAGATTATATACTGGATTTATAAAATTGAGAGCCTTTCCATATTTCTGTGTTCTAGCACTGTTTATAAAGAAAAAAAATTTTGAAAAAATATTCATTCATAAACTGCCTTGGCTGAGAACTTTTTCATAAGTAATTCTATAATTACCTGTTTTCCAGTTTGGTCCCTGGTTACTGTCCTATTCAGGTTATCTCTGTTTTCTAGTTATTTTATTATATTTTATCTCATTTTTATATTACAAAAACATTTACATCCAGATTTTTTAGTTAAGGCAACATTTTAGTATTTTAATGTCCTCTGAGCCCATTATTGTATCTTTGTTTTGAGATACTAATTTATACTAGTTTGAATTTTTGTGTTTTCCTCTTTATCCTTTTCCTCTGCAATGTGGGATGGATTGGCAAATGTATCAGCCATGTCATTGATTTTATTCTATCCATTTTTATATTCCCTTTAACAATTATTTTTACAGACTCTGGTATGTTTTAAATATACTTGTTGCGGACTTTCCTATTTCATCTCATCCATTTTCTTTTCCATTTTGCCTAGTTGCCTCAGCTTGTTTTATCCTGTGGTTTTCTGGTACTCTCTGCAGGGGGATAGCTCTCACTGTACCTTTTGAAAATTCCAAACAGCATCCTGGAATTTTCCACTTCACTGAAACAGATTATTTTCAGCGGAATACTCTATGGATAACCTTGATTTCCCTGCTCATGCCATACTTCATAGGACCAATATATATTTTTTTCTCCATATTTACCATGGAATGAGATGGATATTTTTTAGATTACATTTTTGCCAAAAAACAGGGCGTTTACGTAGTGCTCTTCCTGGCATATACTGAAGTGATGGTCAGAGACTCCTCAGATCTGCAGCTGGATGTTAGAGTGATGTATTTCTAGCAAGTAGGTCCTCGGGCGCTGTCTGGTCCTCTTCTGCCTGACCTTCTCTGTTTCCCTTGGCCGGAACCCTAAGTCTCCATGCATGACTCCCTCTCCCTCTTTAAGTCAGACCTCTGTCCCTACCTGCAGTCACCCTAATTATCCTTAACTCTGTTGAACCTTCCCTCATTTGCCACTGTGATACTGAAAAACTGTAAGTTTCACCTTCCTGCCTAGACCCAGGAACTGTCAATTCTGAACATCCTTTACGCTAGAAACCGTCCCTCATCAACTTCCTGAATAAAAAACTATTTCAGTAAAGCCCACTGTATTATAAAAAGCAAATTAAACTAACACGTGATGATCATATCCCACTGCAGAAGTCCATTCCATTGAGTAAATGCCCAGTGGGGATGTCTTAGCATTTCCTACTCTATCACAGAGTCTTGAATTGTGATATGTATAGCTAGTGCTTCAAAAGTCACATAAACACACCAATTCATATCCTGCCTCCTACAGGAAGCCTTCCAAGATTACCCAATTCTAATTTTTCATGCCTCGAACCTCTAAATTCCACAGTTTTATCCCCTTAGGGGTGATATTTATATTGGACATATTAACTTTTGTTTGGCATTCTATCAGGTACAGAGCAGATTCTGCATACATTATTATCTTAACACAGCATTTCTGTGAACTAAATAGTATAAATTGTATTTTGCATTTGAAGAAATTAAAGATGAAGAAATTGTCCACATTTACACTGTTAGTAAATGGCTGAGGGAATGAAAAGAAATAACTTTGTCAGTTTCTGTGTTATTAATATTTCTGTTCTGTAAATGAGGATAGACTCACAGGAGTTAAGTAAATCACTCAGACATGGATAATTAGCATGAGAGCTAGCATTTGAATCTTGGTCTGTGTGAATCTAAAACCCATGCTCTTTTCTCTATATTAGCAAGAACTAGGTCACACTTAGAGCAGTGCCGTTTTGGGTTTCCCTCATGGGTGTAAGTCTTTTTCTCTCAAAAAAAAAAAATCGCAAGAACTCAAAAAGTTGATATCATTATTAACATCACTATTAATACCTCCACCACCACCATCATCATCATCATCGGTTTCAAGGCTAAACTTAAAATGTGCCCACTTTGGGTTTCGTGCTATACTTCCAGTCAGTCCACTTTCTTTGTGGCACTTTGCATTTACACAGGCTTCATTTCTGAAGGTCAGGTTTGTGCATGGTTATTTGCATATGTGTCTCCTTTGGCAGACTCCTAGAGATCAGATTCTGTGAGTCTTCTTGTCTTGATTCAGTACCTTGGACATCCTAAGGGCTCACTCAGTATATCTTGAGAGGATTTTTACTTATAACTTGAAGAGAGGCCTGGCACACTCACCTTGTGTTTTAAATCCCAGACTTAAACAACATTTTGATCGATGCTGTCATATATTGGAGTTCCGACTACCAATATGATTTTATATATATATATATAAGTATTTTAATTATTCTCAACTCAGATTGTCATTACCCATTAATGAATTGGTCAAGTCCCTGTAAAAAAACAGACTCAGGCATTGGCCAAGTAAATGTGTTCCATAATTTGGCATCTGAATATCTGAGACCATTTTTCTTTGCTTTTATATTAAAATAGTCTCTTTGCTTGACCCAAGCTATTAACCTCAGTGGGTACAAATTCCTTTTGCTTCAGGGCTAAAATGTTTTCTATCCAATCTCTGACTTGCTGAACTAACTACTCTGTCTTTTGAGGCTGGAGCTGCCATGGGAGACATATGTTTTCTTGTCAGGAATGAACCCCCTGCTGCATTGTTAAGACCCTTCCTCATCTGCTTTCATTGTAGTGCTCCAAATTCCTTGATGATTCTCTATATATGATCAGTACTTTTTACCCCTATGCTGGGTTATGTGCCTCCTAAATACTCTAACTAGACCCAGGGAAGATCTTGACCAAAAGTTCTAACATACACATGCATACTTATCAACTGGTGTGTGTGTGTGTGTGTGTGTGTGTGTGTGTGTTTAGGTAAAGTTTTCTTTCTTAGTACAGTGCATGATATGTAATAGATCAATAAATATTTTTGAATGAATAAATGAATGGGTAGATGACTGTATGGTGGCCTGCATAATACCCCCCTGCAGATGTCCTTGTCCTGATGCCCAGAACATGTGAATGTTCCCTTATATGGCAAAAGCTACTTTGCAGATGAGATTAAGTTAAGAATCTTGAGATGGGGAGATTATCCTGATTGCCCAGGTGGGCCCGATGTAATCACGATAGTTCTTATAAAAGGGACGTGAAGGATAAGAGTTCATTGTAGCATACACGATGATGGAAGGAAAAAGTTGCAGTGATGTAAGGAAGGAGTCGTGAGCCAAGGAGTGCATGCAGTCACCAGAGGCAGAAAAAGACAAGGAAACGGACTGCCCTCCCAGAGTCTACAGAAGGAACTCTGTCTTGCCAACACCATGGTTTTGACCCTATATGACTCACTTCCCACTTCTGACCTCCACAACTGTGCACGAATAAATCTGTGTCGTTTTAAACCACTACCTTCGTAGCACTTGGTTCCAGCAGCAATAGGAAATGAATACAGGCGGGATGAATGAACCTGTTCTAATCAGCATGTTTATTCCCCAGGTCATTTACTTGCTCACGTTTGCTCCATCTGGATGACCTTCCTGCATCCTATCTACCTTCTTCATCCTCAAGACCCAGCGCAGGAAAGACTTTGCTCCTTACCCCTGCTCACAGTTTCCTCTCTCATCTGAGGCTCCAAACACATTGTCTCCACCAGGCTCCTCTATAAGCTGTAATAAATACTTGTTGAATTGCACTAATGTAGAAATCATTTTGTTTCTGTGTTCTTATTCAGATTAAGTTGCACTCACTCTCCAGTATCATTTGCTGCATTCTGCACTGGATGATAATCGCTCCTCCTATACCCTCCGTGAAGAAAAGATTTAGCACAGCAGCCCTGGGACTGCTATGCTAAGAAAGGCCTTCTTGCCAGCTTGATCCTTGGATGGAGATGGGAACCTGGGTTTGGGGAGGGTTTCCACCACTCCCGGGATGAATGAGAGTGGTTCCCTGCGCCTCAACCATTGGTACAGGGTGGTTCATGCTGAAGTCCTGCTTTCTCCCTGAGAATCTGGAGCTTGGTATGTGCCAGGTAGAGTGCCTACAACACCAGCCCCCAGTGAAAACCTTGGGCGCTGAGTCTCCAATGAGCTTTCCCGGAACACAGCATTGGACATGTGCTTCACATCTCATTACTGTGGGAATGAAGTCCATCTTACGTGTCTCCCCTAAGGTAAGACCCTTGGAAGCTTGCACCTGGTTTCCTTTGGATTTTGCCCTGTGTACCTGTTCTCTTTGCTGATTTTGCTTTATATCCTTTCACTATAATGCAGCTTAGCCATGAGTATGACTATAAGCTGAGTCCCATGAGTCCTCCTAGGGAATTACCTTATGGACCTCAGATACATCTCTGTTCAGTTGCAAATTTCACATCGGGAGGGACCATATTTTTGGCACCTCCCCTACTTATTACCCAGCAAAGGTTACATACAAGTCCTACTGGTTTCTTCCATGTTTGGTTCAAAGAGTGGAGTATGACTTATTGTCAAGGGGAAAGACTTGGACCACTGGGAGGACTGTAAGTGAAGAAGGGGTGCATTGAAAAATTCAATTTGTCTACCTCCTTTTGTGTGTCCCTCTGAGGAGAATCGTTACAGAGAGGAGCATGAGCTGTCCAGTCATTATGTGCTAAACACATCACGCATATTCATACTCTGCATTTTTGCTCATGCCATCCTTACGCCTGAAATGCTCTTCTCTGTTGGCTTCCATTCTCAGCATTCCCACCAGGACAGAGTTTGTGGGTGCCTTACCCCTTTTTCCACATTAGAACTAATTACTGACCATTTTCAAAAAATTGTGAGGCTTTAGGTAAGGTCTCATTAAGAGCATTTGTCGATTACAGATCATTAATAGATCGAGTTCTGTTCCAGGGAGTATAAATCTTAGGAAGTGAGGTCACTGAAGAATCTGGGCAACTAGAAAAACCGTGAAGTGTCCACAAGGTAACTCAACGTGCCTGTGATGAGTTACGTCTCCTTAACAAAAAATTTTAAATTGGATTGAAGACATTCAAAGCTTAATGAGACTGAGTGCAGAGATGAACTGTTTGGCCTCATTGTAGATGAAAGGGGGACGTATTGTTGCATCTGTTCTTTCCAACTCATTATACTGTCTCCTGCAAGTTTAACAAATTAAAACTTGGCTGGTTTCCATCTCATTAGGGATCAATTTGCATGAATTATAGGTTTGCATTATTTAAGATTTGTGTTTAACTACAAGAATGGCATAAAAAAAGAAGAAAAGGAAGTAACAGAAGAAGTAACCCTCACCTTTAAGGTTTTTATGTCAGTTTCACATTTGGCATTATTGACAAAGCACAGAAATTATTTTTAGGGTTAAAAGCTGCCGAAAAAAATGAGTAGATAAGGCTTTTCCTTCGTTTAGAGCATTCTCCCCAACTGAAACCCCCTCCCATCTTCCTTCTGCTGTTCAAATTCTGCTTGTCTCTGGAGCCCTGGGTCAGGTGCCTGGTCCTCAGTGGGAAGCAGGATGTGAGTGTGAAAGAAGCAAGAGCTTCCAAGTTAACTGGGCTGGAGTCTCACTCCTGGCTGCAATCCTAGTTGATAATAAGTACTGTTCTAGGTGTTTTCACACATGCTATACTACTTCATTATATCCTCTCAGCAAGCCTGCCGTGTGTGGGCTATTATTCTCACCTTGGAACTTGAGGCTCAGAGAGAGAAGTGGCTTTCCAGGGTCCCAGCATTGGGAAGCAGAGGTGCCCAGAGGAGACCTTCATCTGTCTACCTTAAGCCAAGTTTTCAGATCTTGTCCGTAGAAGACAAATGGGTGTACGTGGTTCTTGCGAATACAGCCCCTTCGTATCGCCTCTAATTCATACCCTGAATTGCCTTTGCTTCTTTCCTGTCCTCACCTTCCAAATCCCCGCTCTCTGTTCTACTGTTACCTTCCTTCCTGTCGCCCTTCAGACTTGGCCTTATCAATGAGAACAGTGAAATAAAAGCTTTCATCTGTCTAGTGGTTAAAAGCCAGATGGAAGCAGCATCAAATGTCAATGCCATCGTTTACTTGCTGTTCAACCTCGGGCAAGTAAATGCTTTCAACTCTCTTAAGCCTCAGATTTTACATCTGTACTTTTGGGTAATGAAACCTACCTTGCTGGGTTTCAATTATTTCACTGATTGAAATAATACATACAAAGTACTCAGCATAGGAACTGGCCAGTAAATTACAGTCAGAACTGTTAAGTACAGCATTTGAGCTTATCCTCCAAACATTACTGGTAAATGGTGCTATCATCTCCATCTTACAGATAAAGAAAATGAACCTAAAGGGAGGTTAAGTCACTGATCCAGTGTCGTGTAGTAAGTAGGTGGTGGGGCAGACATACAAAGTCGGGCTCCTGGGCTTCACAGCCTCTACTATTCCATTATGTTTCCTGTGAGACTTCTGAAGTAGTTTTCCAACAAGACCCAGCTCCTCCTTCCTATGCAAGAGCAGCTTGCTACAATGAAGAACTGACCTCATCATCCCCTTATTCTATGGCCTCAGGACTAAGGCTGAGTTTATGCGATTTGGAACAATGACAGTGTGGGGTGTGTGTGTGTGTGTGTGTGTGTGTGTGTGTGCGCGCACACACACTTATATAAGTAGACTTAGTGACACTGAAATAAAAATAAACATCTCCACAAATCAGAAATCAAACAAATATATCCTGCAGTAAATAAGGACTTGCTATGCAAACCTACTGGACACTGGGCCAGAGACACACATGTGCAGCCACGTGTTCAAACCTTGCAAGATCTAACAATAAGGGAGATTCAGGTTCAGTGCATGATAACACGAGATCCAGGATCACTGCATGAAATAAGGGGCTCAAAGTAGGGAGTGAACTTGCCCTTGAAAAGAGGCAGATAAAAGTTGGGATCAAGGTCCAAGGCTGTGGCCAGAAGGATGCTGACTTCCCAGAGGAGCAGAAATGAGCAGAGGCAGCCCAAGTTGAGAAGGGGGAAAACACCATCCTGACTCAGGGACTGGATCAGGAACATCCCTGTGAGATAGGAGTCCTGGGCTGACGATATGATATGTGGTTTTAAAATGGGGACTTAGGAGATAATAGAGACCAATACTAAGAAAAAACTGCTGAGAATATATAATATAATTACATATATTATATCAATATATTGCCTATAATGTATATATACATATCTATACATATACGTGTATGCTTGTAAATATATATGTATGAAAACAAAAATATATGAAAACAAAAATGAAAGTGCACTTGTCTGGAAGTAAAATAAGAGGAAACCAAAGAAGAAAAATTCTATAAAACTGTGACGTGTTAACTGACAAAAACAACAGAGAAAAATGAGAAACAGGTGGGTAAGAAATCAAAGCATTTAGAAATTCTAGAAGAAAAATTTTAAATTGATAAAATCAAAAGTCAACAACTCTAAACTGGAAACAATCAAGAGAGAACTGAGAATTGGAATATAATTGTGACAAACTCCCTAAGAACAGACAGGAGGATAAAATAATGACAGATACGAAAGAGATTTTATAAGACTTTGGGGACAGATTGTGGTGTTTTAGTATACATCTAATATTATTCCCAGAACTAGAAAATAGGTGGGATGGCAAATGTAGCAATATTCTAAGAGAAAAGTCACATCTAAAACAAAAGCAGCAAATACAAATAAATCAAAGTAGTTGAAATTAAAATGACAAGAAATAATATCAAAAATGAATGTATCAACGTTATTATCAGACAAGGTGAAAAGGGGTATTACATAATGATAAATTTGCCAAGATATAATAATGAACTAGTATGCACATAATAACACAGGCTCTAAATACATAAAGCACAGCAAGAGTCAAGCCCTTTAATGTGGCCCACAATATCCTCTGTGAGCTGGCCAGATATAACCTGTCCAGTTTTACATCTTTATGCACAGTCCATACTCCGCACATAGAAATGCTTGAACACATCAGATGTTTCTGCCTTTCCCTAGTATTTGAAGGCCTCAAACTGCCAGGCCACCTAAAACACTCAAATCCCTTTCTCTGTGAGAAACTTCCTTTAGCCATCAAACCCTCTCCTCTCTCTATGTAAAAACTTCTTCGGAACTTGATTATTCTACAGAGTAATAGGGAGTTGCCCATTTGTGGCAGGAGAGAGAGACCCCTGTTCACTGGCCCTTTAAGCCATCTGTGAAGTTACTCCTGATCAGAATACTCCAGAGCTAAATAAAGAACCATTGATCTAGATCAATCTTCTTATTTTACCAAAGGTGGGACCAAGACCCATAGAGGAAAGTGAATTTCCCAAGTTCACTCAGTGATATAGGGACCAACATGAGGATTAGAACTCATATCTCTTGCTACTCAATGTTCTTTCCTGCCCACTGTTTCCCATCCCAACCTACGGGGACCATGGAATGTAGACATTTACAAATGAAAAGGCCTGTACATCATCTCAGCCAGACCCTTCATTCTGTAGAGAGGAGCACGGAGGTCCTGGGAAGGGGACTGGGGACACCCCACCCCCCCAGGAAGGTGAGTTCCTATAACTCAGCCACCCGGTTTTAGTATTAAACTGGGCGAGCATGGGGTCTATATAGCCTTGTTTATATAATGAAGTGCAAAATGGCCCTTGGTACATACACTTGCCTTTATTGTTTTAAAACATTTCATTCTTTTCAACACAAGTTAATGTATTTTCATGATTAGAAATCAAGAATGAAGACCTGTATAAGAATCAGAAGCAAAAGTTCCCCTTTACATCTTTTCTCCAAAACCACTTCCTCAACCTAAAGGCAAGTGCTATTAATTAATAGTGAACTTTCCAAACATCACTTTGTGCGTTTACAGACACACCCTCATGCTTCACAAGCACACACGCTCACACACATGGACGCTCTCTACATCTGCAGCACTGATGTCGGTTATGCGCTGCACTGTGAACTCCAAAATCCTTAGAATCTTTGAGATTCTAACCCCCAGTACTTCAGAATGTAACTATTTGAAGATAGGGTCTTTAGAGAGGGAATTCAGTTAAAATGAGGTCAGTAGTGTGGGCTCTAATGCAGTGTAACTCAAGTCCTTAGACGAAGAAGAAATTTGGACACAAACAGGCCCAGAGGGAAGACCACGTGAGATATGAGGAGAACACAGCCATCTACAAGCCAAGAAGAGAGGCCTCAGAAGTAACCAACCCCGAGGACACCTTGATCTTGGACTCGTAGCTTCCAGAAATGTGAGACAATACATTTCTGTTGTTTGAATCATCCGGCCTGGGGCACTATGTCATAGCAGCCCTAGCAAACTAGTCTAACGTGATTTGAAAACAAACGGTATCATGCCACACTTGTTTGCTGAGGTTTGCTTTTTCACTTTACTTTATCAATGACATCTATGGTGGACTTATAAATCTATGTTACCTTGTTCTTTTAAATACGTCAGTATGAGTGTAATATATTAAAGTCTCTATTTTATAGCAGGACAACTGCAAGGATTTTGAGGCCAGCATGTCCAGTGAACTTGTTTGTTATTTCATCTAGAATGTTCTTTGCATTTGTTTATCTTAGACCAAGTGGCAAGAACAAGGGATTCTGGAATCAGAAGAGCTTGGTGCTATGGACTGAACTATGTCCCTCCAACAAATTCGTATGTTGAAGCCCTAGCTTCCAATATGGTTGCACTTGAAGGTAGGGCTATTAGGAGATAATTAAGGTTAAATGAGATCATAAGAGTGAGATCTTAATCCAAGAGGATTGGTGGCCTTATAAGCAGAGGAAGCGATCTCTCTCTCTCTCTCTCTCTGTCCACGCACGTGCTTTGAGGAAAGGCCAGGTGAGGACCCAGCAAGAAGGCAGCTGTCTGAAAACCAGAAAGAAGGTCTCTATCAGGAGCTGAATTGGCCAGCACTGTCATCTTGGACTTCCCAACCTCTAGAACTGTGAGAAAATACATTTCTGTTGTTTAAACCACCCAGTCTGTGGCATCTTGTTATGGCAGCTTGAACTAAGACACTTGGTTTGAATTATCCTGGCTCTTCCAATATGAGACAAGGTACTAAGCTTGAATTTCCTCATCTGTAAGATGGAGCAATGCTATCTACTTCTCATGTTTCTGTGAAGTGTCTTAAATCAGAAATGGCAAACAAAGTCCCTTGCATTTCAGAAGTCTGCAAAGACAGCCAGTGAATACTTCTCCTGCTATGAGAAACTTACCTCCTCCCAACAGACTTTAAACCCCCTGAAAACAAGGCATGTGTACAAAAATCCTTTTGCATCCTACAGTGTATCTTGGGTGGGGTGATACATTTAATACATCACCTACATTTCCAGATCATTCCTTCTAGTATTTAACCTCACACCAGTACACTGCTGTTCATCCTCCTTGACATGCCGATTCCTGAAAAATCATTATCAGCACTCTCTTTCTGTAACCCCTCCCAGTTCTCTCACCCTTTCTTGCTTTGTAGTACTCTCTTGGAAAAACCCCAGACCTATAAAAGAGTTCTTCCCTGCTGTGTGCCTGCATCCAGGTAGCCAAATATGGCAGGAGAAACCCAGAACGACCATGGTCCTACTTAAAACGTATGACTGAATCTCTAAGGTGTGGCTCTTTAATGTAATCTCACAATCCTTACACCTTCCCCTGGTCTGGTCACTCTCCCATGCCCTGCACAGTGGCATACTGTCCCTCTCAGACCAACAATCTCTCCCTCATTCTCACTCTTGGGTGGTGGTGTTGCTTCTAGTTTGAAAAATAGAATTGATAAGAAATTCCACATGTTTTCACGCCCACACCTCCCCACCTATCAGCATCTGTTCCTCCACCTTCTGCCTTCTCTCCAGGTACCGTAGAGAAATTCTCTAAGTAACATATTGGGGCCAGCCAGCCCCTCCTCTTGTGCATGCGGTCGCGCCCCTCTTTTCTACTCAAGGACACGGAGACAGTAATTTTCCACCCCTTTCTGCATCACCACTTCCCCACTCAACTAGATCACTTCCCTGAGCATGAAAGCCGGCTATTATTTCTCCCATCTGAAAAACCCAGCGTCGATCTCACGTTTGCTTCCTAGATCTGTTCCATTTTCTACTCCTGTTTACAGAAAAACTCCCTAAAATAGTTGTCTCCTCTTGCTTTGTCAAATTTTCTTCTTCCTTTTCTCTCTTAAACAAACCCTGAGCCTTTGTCACCTCTTTTAAAGACATGACTTGATAAAATCAACATCTATTCCTTGCTGTGAAACCCTGTGGTCATTTCAGAGTCTGCCTCTTAGTTAAACTGTCAGTAGTGCTGTTGATTTCATTTTTCTCCTTCAAACTTTAAAAATTTTTCCTTTCTTCCAGGACAGCACATACATTAGTTGGGGTCTTGGCAGATACAGATGAAATAGCAGGGATTTTTAAAGAGGCATTTTCATGAATGGACTGTTCAGAGAAGTGTGACAGAGCAAAGGGATGTTATTCACCCAAGAGAATAACCACCGCAGGAAGCTGTCGGCAGTTCTCAGACCTGAAGGGGCAAAGGGTGCAAAGGTTGTTACCGGGACCTCCTTGGGAGTTGGAGCCAAAGAAGGCGGAGCGAGGCACGCAGTGTGGTCCTAGAGGGATGCTGTCCCCGCCAGAGCTGCTCCGCGGAAGGATGGCAGGAGGAGTAAGTGCTCCCTCCACTCTCTGCCTGCACCCTCTGACACCCTGACAGTGACGCCCATTGGCTAAACCCAAAGGGAAGCCAGAGGGCAAGGGAGCCCACAGGATGGATCAAGTGGGTGACAGCCTTCCAGGGCACGTGCAGCTGGAGAGGACAAGGAATGAATCTAGGGTGGTGGCAGCAACTGGAGAGCAGACGACACACTGACTGCCCCTCCCCATCTGTGCTGGGTCTCCCCCGCCTCAAGTTGGACTAACCCACAAGTCAGCCCTCAGACCTCTTCTCCCCTTCTCTATCTACATTTCCTTGATGATCTTTTACCATCTCCTGATCTCCAATACCATCTATAAACTAGTGACCTTGACATTTATACCCCAGATCAACCTTTGCTTGGAAACCCACCCTTGTATATTCAACTGCCTGCTCGACAGTGGCCCTTGTTCCCAGGTCCACGATTAAACTCCTGAGCATCCGCCCCAGATCTGCTCCTCCAATAGTCTTCTCCATCCCAGGTCATGGCAATTTGATCTTTCTAGTTGCTAGGTCAACAGTCTTGGCTCATTCTGGCTTAATTTTTTTTTTTTAATCACACACCAAATATCCAATTCATCAAAACATAATTTTTACTCTATGTTCAAAACGGTTCAAGAACTCAGCACTTCTCCCCACCTTGACTGCTAAGATCCTTGGCCAAGCACCATTGCCAATTACACAGACTGTTGCAGTAGCCTCTGTGGAGGGCGCTGTGGTATGCTGCCCAGACTCCTTGCCCCCTCAGAACTGAGCCCACCTTCCTTCCCCTGCTGAAGGGTGGTGGCTGAAGGCTCTCAGTGAGTCCCTCACTGGGAATTGTCCTCCACTGAAGAAAGCTGCCTAGTACAAGTTACTTTTTCATCTTGGAGTCAGGATGCATCCAGTGACTGGCCACTGTGGGGCAGAAAGACCTAGCCCTATTATCTCAAGACTGGACAACACTAAAGGGCCATCCCAGTTTCTGAGTCCCCTGGGATCAGATGAGGCTTTTTTCACCTGCATCTCTGATCAAACCCTCCCTCTGCTAAATCCTATTTTTTGTTCCCTCCCCACATAAATCCAATGTGATCCCTGGTAAATTTTCTGCATGCAGATTTCCATCTTGGAGTCTGGCAGGGAAACATCTAAGAAGGCTTCTTGGTGACCTCCCTGACATCACTCTTGTCCTCCTGTTGTCCATCCCTAAACACTGCAGCAAGAATGCCCTTTTAAAGCTTAAGGCAACACTATGGACAACAGTATAGCAGTTCCTCAAAGAATTAAACATAGAATTGCAATACAATCCAGCAATTCCACTTCTGAGTATATATCCAAAAGAGTTGAAAACAGGGTCTTAAACAACTGTTTGTACACCCATATTCATAGCAGCATTATTCACAATAGCCAGAAGGTAGAAACAACCCAGGTGTCCATTGATAAATAAATGGATCAACAAAATGTGATATATACATACAATGGAATATAATTCAGCCCCAAAAAGGAAGAAAATTCTGATGCATGCTATACCATGGATGAGCCTTGAAGACATTATTTGAAGCAAAATAAAGCAGTCACAATACCACAAATATTGTATGATTCCAATAATACGGATTACCTTGTGTAGTCAAATTGATAGAGACAGAAAGTAGCATGGTGGTTGCCAGGGGCTGGGGGAAGGGGGAAATGGGGAGATGTTGTTTAATGAGTACAGAGTTTCAGTTTTGCAAGATGAAAAGAGTTCTGAAACGAAATTGAGTTATTTGTAGTGAGGTGGATGGACCTAGAGTCTGTCATACAGAGTGAAGTCAGACAGAGAAAAACAAATACCGTATGCTAACACATATATATGGAATTTAAAAAAAAAAAAAAAAAAAAAAAAGGTTCTGAAGAACCTAGGGGCAGGACAGGAATAAAGACGCCGACGTAGAGAATGGACTTGAGGACACAGGGAGAGGGAAGTGTAAGCTGGGACAAAGTGAGAGAGTGGCACGGACATATATACACTACCAAATGTAAAACAGATAGATAGTGGGAAGCAGCCACATAGCACAGGGAGATCAGCTCGGTGCTTTGTGACCACCGAGAGGGGTGGGATAGGGAGGGTGAGAGGGAGGGAGACGCAAGAGGCAAGATATATGGGGATATACGTATATGTATAGCTGATTCACTTTGTTATAAAGCAGAAATTAACACACCACTGTAAAGCAATTATACTCCAATAAAGATGTTAAAAAAAGAAAAGAGTTCTGGAGATTCTGAAAAGAGTTCTGCACAACAATGGGAAAGTACTTAACCCTACTGAACTGGACACTTAGAAACGGTTAAGATAGTAAATTTTAAGTAATGTATATTTTATCACAATTAACAAAACAAAACAACTCAAGTCAGATCATGTCATTTCTTGCTCAAAGCTTTTTAGTGATTCCCACATTCACTCAGAGCAAGATCAAAGTCCTTATGGTCAAGGCCCTCAGGCATCTGGCCCCATTAACTCTCTGAGTCTAGTCTCTTCCTTAGCCACACGGGCCTCCGTGAAGTCCCTCCAATATGGCAGCCCTGCGGCTGCTTCTGTGCCCCGTCCTCACTGTTTCTCCTGCCAGGAACTCCCTTCCCTCAATATTTGTGTGGCTCCTCTCCTTCACCCAATGCTCAAGTTCACCTTCTCCATGTGGGCTTTCCTTATCTATTTGATTGCAGCCTTCCCTCTCCTGGCATCCCCTATCTCCATCCCCTACTTCACTCCTCTCCCTAAAATGGAGTATTTTCTCCTATACTTTAACACTTACTTATTTTAATTATAGCAGACCAGCTCTGTGTCCACTAGAATATCCTCTGTAAGGACAGGAATGCTTGCCTCTTTTTTTCATTGCTGTATCACCAGTGCTGCAAAAGTGACCAGCACATAGTAGGTGGTCAATAAAAATTTGTAGAATGAGTGTTAGGAGTTGGATATGTATTTTGGTAATGAAATGTAATTTGTTTGCCCCCTTCTCCATCTTTAGGAGAGTTAAGAAGAGGTTTCTAAAAACACAATACTGTTTGGAACATGTTTTTTTTTTTCATAGATTTAGTCTAATTCAGGAAGGATTTAATCAACAAATGGTTTATTTTCAAGATGAAATGCTCTTGAGGATGGATGCTTCTGTTCCTGGGATGAAGATGCTCTTTGATTTTGCCTCGTGTGATTGAAAGAACACAGCTTGAAATGTTTTTGCCCCACTTTTGGATGCATCTGGGCTAAATTCCTGGAAAGGGAGATGGCCTAGTTAAAAAGGCAGGAGTGATGTGTCTAGCAACATGGCAAGTTTTCCAAATTGAATGATCCAAGTAGGTCTCCATACAGTAGAGGGAAGTGAAGAGGTAGCAGGGATGTAGAGCTTCGGCTCTTACCTCTGGGACCACTGCAATACCACAGATCTATGTTTACTCATTTATTTGGCAAATATGAGAGTACAGGGAAATGTTACCTTTCAGGAGCCATTCCGGTCATGCCTTTAAGCCTGGAATCCAGTAAAAGGACCCGCTGAAGATTGCACCATGATTTCAGCTTATCGTATATCTTCCAAGCTGTCATGCTGAGGGAGAAAGGAGGATGAATTATTTATTTGAACTTCAAATTATTGGACCATTTATCAAAATAAATTTAAAGTCATGATCCATTATGCATTCCAGTTTATTGCATGCAAAGGTGTTAATTGGCTTCCCTGGATTCAGAGAATTTCAGCTCTGTTGGCTCCAGTGTTCAGCCCTAGTTTCTGAATTGAAACATTCAGGATTCAGCTAGCAGACCTGTGCAAATAGGACTACGCATTTATTAAGGTGGTCTGCTTTCATAGTACAAAGCTTTTCAGGAGTGTTGAGTGATAAGATCCTATATTTCGGCCCAAATCTTACCTTTATAATTTTTTTTAATTCAGATAGAGGAGAAATTGATCTTTTTTTAAAACTAATAAAGGCATCTAATTTAATTTATCAATATTCCAGACCCTCCCGTTCTAGTCCGTAAGGATGAACACGGAAAATGAAGGTAATGAACAAATCCATCACTTTCCCCCAAGTTTTCTGTGTCTCCCTAAGTGATCTCTCCCTTACATGCTTCCTCATATTCTCAGGTTCCCAGGCAACCACCAATCTGCTTTCTGTCGTCCTAGAGTAGTGAATTTTTAAAATGGAATCATGCAGTATGTACTTCTTTCATTTGGCTTTCCTTCACTGAGGATAATTAGTTTGAGATTCATCCGTGTTGTTGCCTGTAACAATGGTTTCTTTCTCTTTATTCTAAGTGCTATTTCATTGCATGGACATACCAAAACATGTCTATTCATTCACCCATTGATGGATATTTGGGCTGTTTTCCAGTGTTTGCCTATTACAAACGAAGCGGCTAGGGGTGTGTGTACACAAGTCTTTGTGTGGACACAAACTTCCATTTATTTGGGGTTGGGGGGCAACCTGTGAGTGGAACAGCTAGATCAAAAGGCAGGTGAATGTTAATCTTCTTAAGAAACAGCCTGTTTTCTATCATGATTGTACCACTTTACGTTCCCACCAGCTTTTCTCTACCAGGTGGAGGCACAAGTTCAGGATCCCCCCTGACACCCAAGAGGTCTCCTACTTACTGCTGGGTGGGGATGGGAGTTCTGGCTGCCCATGTGGCCTCCACTGACCTGGGGAAGGGGGACTTGTGCCTCATTACAGGTGGGCAGGGATGACAGCCCTGGCTCCCTACTTGGTCTTCATCCCAGTGAGAGGGAGGGGAACCTCATCACAGCCACCAAAGGGTAGAGGAAATCCAGCTCCACATGTTGGCGTGGGTGGGTGGCCAGTTTTTTCCTGGGGTGTCTGTATGGAGTTGGGTGGTTATTTTCTAAAAGGTTTCTGTCTTGCTAGGCTGCCTCTTTCCTGGCCCTTTGGCTAGAGAGAACAGGCTTTCGTTGGGGTTTTTTGGTTGCAGCCACTAGGGTGTCTGAGTTGCTGTGTTCTTCAGCTCCAAGTCTGGGATACATGAGGCAGAAAGCAAGCCCAGGGAGATCACTACCTTGTCATTCCTGGAGTCCTGAGGTTCCTAACTGGTCTGCCTTCTCTCCATGGTTCAGAGTCCTTCTATGTTTATCTTGCATATAACGTCCAAGTTTTTCTGTTGTACTTAGTGGGAGGAATAGGCAAAAACTCATTCTCCATCTTCCTGGAAGTGAAAGACCCAATAGTATTGTTTTTTTTTAAATTACAATTTTTGATGGTTCCTTGCTAGTATATCAAAATGGAGTGTTTTCAGGGAGTAGATATGGGGATATATGTATATGTACAGCTGATTCACTTTGTTATAAAGCAGAAACTAACATACCATTGTAAAGCAATTATACTCCAATAAGGATGTTAAAAAGAAAAAAAAAAAGAAATGGAGTTTTTTTTAACATTGATCTGTATCCTTGTAACCTTGCTAAACACACGTTCATTCTCAGGTTGAAAATGTTCTCTTCTATTTCTGATTAGTTGAGTGTTTTTATCATAAAACGGTGTTGAATTTTGTCAGATGCTTTTTCTGCATCTGTTGCGGTGGTCACGTGGTTTTTTTCCTTTATTCTATTAATATGGTGTACTACATTGATAGTTTTTGAATGTTGAACCAATCTTGTATTCCTGGGGTAAATCCCACTTGGTTGGCTTGTATAATCCTTTTTATATGTTGCTGGATTTGGTTTGCTAGTAATTTGTTGAAGATTTTGCATCTATATTCATAAAGGATATTGATCTGTAGTTTTCTTGTGATGTTGTAGTTTGATTTTTGTATCAGGATAATACTGGCTTCACTGAATGAGTTGGGAAGTGTTCTCTTCTATTTTTCTGCAAGAATTCGAGAAAAACTGGTGTTAATTCTTTAAATGACTGGTAGACTTCACCAAGGGAGCTTGTCCTGGACTTTTTTGTTGGAAGTTTTTTAATTACTGATTCAATCTCTTATTGTTAGAGGTCTATTCAGATTTCTATCTTCTTGAGTCAGTTTTAGTGGGTCTGTCTTTTTAGGAATTTGTCCATTTCATCTAGGATGTTTAATCTGTTGGCATAAACTCGTTCATAGTACTTCCTTTTAATACTTTTTATTTCTGTATAGTCTATAGCGACATCTCTTTCATTTCTGATTTTAGTTATTTGAGTATTCTCTTTTTCTTGGTCAGACTACCTAAAGGTTGTCAATTTTTTTTTTTTGAATATGTGTAGTTTTTTTATTTTTAGCATCTTTATTGGAGTATAATTGCTTTACAATGGTGTGTTAGTTTCTGCTTTATAACAAAGAAGGTTGTCAATTTTGTTGATCTTTTCAAAGAACAAGTTATTGGTTTTCTCTGTTGTTTTTGTGGTCTCTATTTCATTGATCTCTGCTAATCTAATTTCCTTCCTTTTGCTTGGTTCAGGTTTAGTTAGCACTTATTTCTCTATTTTCTTAAGGTGGGAAGTTAGGTTACCAACTTGAGGGATCTCTGTTTTTAATATAGCAGTTATAGGTATAAATTTCCCTCTAAACACTGCTTTAGCTGAATCCCATAAGCTCTGGTATGTTGTATTTTTGTTTTCACTCATCTCAATGTATTTCCTAATTTCCCCTGTGATTTTTTTCTTTGACCTCTTGGTTATTTAGGAATGTATTGTTTCATTTCAACATATCTGTGAATTTCCCAAATTTCCTTCTGTTGTTGATTTCTAATTTCATTCCACTGTGGTCAGAAAACATACTTTGTATGATTTCACTTCTTTTAAATTTATTCAGATTTGCTTTATGGCCTAATGCATGGTCTATCCTGGAGAATGTGTGCTTGAGATGGTGGTGTATCTGCTGGGGTTGGAAGGAGTATTCTACAGATGTCTGTTAGGTCCAGTTTTGGTTAACCATGTTCAAGTTTTCTACTTCCTTGTTATTTTCTGTCTAGTTGTTCTCTCCATTATTGAAATGTGGCATTAAAGTATTCAGCTGTTTTTGGTGAATTGTCTATTTCTACCTTACATTCTGTTGGTTTTGCCTCACGTTTTATTTTTGTCTTACCCGCCACTGCTTAATGAGATTTTCTGGAGATGAAGCTCATAACTATGCATTTTAAACAGGTTCACTGAAGTTTGAGAACCATAGTTCAAGTTAGAGTATTTTATTTTAGTTATTGACTGAAGCCCAGACAAGGGAAGAGATTTCCTCTGTCTGTTGGCATCTAATCCAGGTTATCCCACTGAATCGTTTCAGAAGTGGGGTTAGCAGAGTTAAAGGCTCTGCTCTTACTCTGAGAGAATAACAAACTCCCTAACACAGCAACAGAAACAAAGAAAATTTATAAAGCAAATACCGAAACCACAAGAAAACACTGAAATTCAAAATGACAACACTAGTATGATAGATGCAGTTATTCTGCTGGAATGAAATGCTGATTGTAACACCGATGATCCCAGCTGCTGTAGGACAAGTCTTGTTGAATTTTTCATGCCTTTACTGCTCTTTGCCACATGGAAACTTAATTTCCTCTCACGTGTTTCATTCTAAACTATTGAAAAACCTTGTATCATGCAGCTTACTATCATTTTGTTCTGCTGGTCCAGACATAAACACATTATTCACATGATAATCTGATTTATTAGTCCGAGGCAATTAATGCAATATTATTAGCCACTTGGTGCCAATATGGTCATAAACAAAAATGATTATGCCTTGATAACAGGTTCTAGTAGATTAGGTATTTCAAAATCATGCCTGTATCCCCATAGTATATTTGGGATGAAGAATCTAATCCTCTTAAATATATTCATGCAATCAAATCAGATATCAAAACAGGAGAAGCTAGTTAAGCAAAGAGGTATTAAGAACAAGTGTACAAACAAAAGCACAATTGATTTTCTAATTGTTCTTACCTTTGGAAAATCTACATTATGAAATAAGTTTGTTTCACATGTTCAATGGCAGAATGGTTTTAATCAGCTTTTACTACATACAAACCATCTCAAAATGTAGTGGTTTAGCCTAACATCACTTGTGGATGTTATGAGTCTGTGGGTCAGTACCTGGGCTGGGCTCAGCTAGGTAGTCTGCTTATCTATCCAGGCTTAGCTGACCCTGACTGGGGCTTATCGGTGAATTCGTTCAACTCCCAGAATGGCTGGAGGCCAGCAGAAACTCAACTGGGGCACCAGCGTTCTCCTCCACATAGAATCCTCCAACAAGGGAAACTAGACCTGTTGCCATGGAAACTGAATTCTAAGAGTGACAGAAAAAGCTTGCAACTCCTCTTGGGGCCCAGGCTTAAAATGACGTGACCTCACAGCAAAGCAAGTCAGAGCGTGGGAAAGTAGACTACACTCTTGTTGGGAGATGCTGCAAAGAATTGTGGCCCTTTATTTTTTTTCTTTTGTGTGCAATCTACCACAGAGTTCTACCTAAGAAGTCTGAAAAGTTCTGAGTTCCATGACAATTGTACATGCGTGTAATTGAATTCTAGATTTTGAGCAAACACCAGGGGTGGCAAACTACAGTCCGTGGGCCAAACTGAGCCTGCTGCCTGTTCTTGTAAATAAAGTTTTATTGGAACACAGGCACGCATTTTATATTGTCTATGGCAGCTTTCATGCTACAACAGCAGAGTTTAATAGTTTCAACGGAGACTGGATGGCCTACAAAGTCTAAACGTTTATTATCTGGCCTTTTACAGAAAACTTCGCTGACCCCTGCTCAAGACCATCACGCAATATTAGGGCCTGACATGCATTTTGTTTATGACCATATTGGCACCAAGGGGCTAGTAATATGGCATTACCATACTGTTCAAATTATCTTAGATTTATTACAGTTGCTACCTGGAGGGGCAGCTTCCACCCAGGGTTCTTTTTTTAAAAAATATCTTGGCTAGTATCCTATGTTTCCTTTTTTCCAGATAAACTTTAGAAACCCTTTGTGAAATTTCATAGTGTCACACTAAGATTTACGTTGGAGTTGTATAAACATAAGTTAATCTGAGAAGAGCTGATAATTCCACAATATTGAGTGTGTCTAGTTGGGAGCATATAACAGTTCCCTGTTTATTCACATCTGCATTATGTCCACCAATAAAACTTTGTCAGATTTTAGTGCGTGGTGGGGGGCGGCTCTCGGTTTTCATTATTTTGTTTGTTTTCAAGTCAGTTGTGTCCATTTATTTGAAGCTCATTGAGGTGCTTCATCCTCTTTATTGCTCTCATGAGAGAAAAAAGGTTTTAATGTACTTCGTAGTGTATGTTCAGGCACATTCGAAGAAGCCATTAAGAAATACTTAATGGGGTAATTTAATTAAAGCCAGTTCTCTGAGACTCTTTACTCTGCATCTCTTTATTAGCTTTCTTTGCATATTTGCATGCATTTGAAAGTAGAAAACTATATATTGCGTAAAAGTATTTGAAAATACACATCTCTCCCAGGTCTTGTCATCAAATAGCCACAACTAATATTATGTTCCTTAAATGCCTGCACATCAGTCATCCAAATTCTTCTTTTCTGCTCGGCACTCCTAACCATTTTCAGTGTATCTTTTGGTCCCGGGTTGTACCTTCTGGTCCTTTGGCTCAATCGAGTCAAAATGCTTCAGTGATGTTTACATAACCCCTGTGGTCACTGGTCGCACTTTGGGCTCCAGCTTAGCTCAGAGAGTGTCACCCTTCCTTCCCTCCTTGGTGGGGACCTTGACATGGCCTTGACAACGATCTGGAATGTCTTGAACCTTGGAGTTAAGGGGATGACAGCCAGGGAATGGGAAAGATGGAGAGGCTGCCACACGTCCCTCCCCGCTGTTAAAGCATCCCGGCCAGAGCCAGCATTCCCGGGAACTCCAGCACCACGCTGCACACTCCCCCGTCCACACCATGTGCTGGAGTGCGTGGTGGGGATGGAGCTTCCTACGGGACTCTTCCTCGCTGTGGTTTTTGCAGGCGCCCATCTCATGGTTCTGCATTGAGACAAGCCACTTCCTCCAGGCTCCTCTCAGGGGCTCTCATTTCCATTTAACAGATGGTAGTTTTTACTTCATTGCTTCATCCATTGGCAGCCCAAGTCCATGCTCCAGGTCACTCCCAATATGTCTTTGGCTCGAGGAGAAGGCAAACTGGTGGTGAATAATTTCCTGTGCCCGTGAATTGGTAAGGATGCCAAATTATACTCATTTCAAATCATGCTTGTCCATTTTTTAAGGATGGTTTGACTAATTGGACTAGGCAACTCTCCGGTGACCTAATTTTAGTGTTAGAAAGAAGGAATTTGGAATTATTGTCATATGAGGATTCTTTCATGATACTGTCGTTGCTTTGTTTTGAGAAGAGAGAGACAATATGGATATAACTGTCCTGTAATGAAACTTGAAGCACTTTCCAGGGACACAACGAAATACTTCTTCCATGCTGCTCCAAAGAGAGAGATGTAAAGAACTGAGTGAATATTCTAAGATGACATTTATTTCCCACATAAGGAAGATTTATTTTTACATGCTCAGATGTTCAAAAATGGAAATGGGGCTTCCCTGGTGGCACGGTGGTTAAGAATCCGCCTGCCAATGCAGGGGACATGGGTTCGAGCCCTGGTCCGGGAAGATCCCACATGCCGCAGAGCAACTAAGCCCATGCACCACAACTACTGAGTTCGCGCTCTAGAGCCTGTGAGCCACAACTACTGAAGCCTGTGCACCTAGAGCCTGTGCTCCGCAACAAGAGAAGCCACCGCAATGAGAAGCCCGCGCACCGCAACGAAGAGTAGCTCCCGCTCGCCACAGCTAGAGAAAGCCTGCGTGCAGCAATGAAGACCCAACGTGACCAAAAATAAATAAAATAAAATAAATAAATTTTTAAAAAAAGGAAATGGCTTCTCTACTAGGTGGTGAGCTCTCTAGCAATGGAGGTATTTAAGCAGGGATGGGATGCTTACTGAGGGAATAATTTGCTCAAGGTTCTCAGCTGCTATTATTTCCTACAGTTGTTGAACATGGTATCCTGCACTTAAGCAGCAGCACAGAAGAACAGAAATAGTACAGGCACTAGAATCAGACATACTTCGTTGAAATCACCTTTTATCATTTACCTTGGGGCAAATCACTTCATCTCTTCAAGGCTTAGGCGCCCCTTCTGTCAAAAAATGGTTGCCCAGATGTCACTTCTCCTCTGTATTCATTTGCTAGGGCTGCCATAACAAAATACCAAAGACTGGATAGTTTAAACAACAGAAGTTAATTCTCTCATAATTCTGGAAGCTAGGAGTCCAAGATCAAGGTATCAGCAGGGTTGGTTTCCCCTGAGGCTTCTCTCCTTGGCTTGTAGATGGCCATCTTCTCTGTGTGTCCTCGCAGGGTCTTCCCTCTGTGTGCCTGTGTCCTAATCTCTTCTTATAAGGACACCAGACAGATTGGATTAGGGCCCACCCTGGTAGCCTCATTTTAATTTAATTATCCCCTGACGATTTCACGGGGGTGATGGAGGACGGGCCCTAGGATTACACCCTCTTCGGCGCACGATTTAGAATCACGAGTCAACTTTTCTCTTTTTGAAACAGGTGAATCCCAAGCCAATTCCACCTCCAAGACTAACCCCTCGCTGCTTAAATGCCCCCATTACTGGAGAGCTCATCACCTCTCCAAGTAGTAACTTTCATTTTTGAACTTGTGAGTGTGTAAAAATAAATCTCCCTTACATGAAAAATAAGTGCCATCTTAGAAATTTCACCCAGTTCCTTATAGCTCACCCTTTGGAGCAGTGTGGAAGAAATATTTCTTTCTAGCATCTGTGCCTCTTCTGGGATTGTTTAGTGGTGTGTGTTTTCCCTCTGTTCTCTCCACCTGCTCCCTCGGTAACATCAAGCTTCTAAGTCCCTCTTTCTTTGTAGATTCCGGCCCCTATTCTATCATCAAAGTCTCCCCCACCTCCACCATTAAGCAAAGATGAGCAAGTCTCCCCAGACTTACCTGTACAGATTCACCTGGTGCTCTGCAAACAAAGGGGTCGCCTCCTAGCAGGGCACCTCCTTCTTAGAAAGCAATTTACAAGGACCTTCAGAGACTGGTCCCCTGCCCAGGAGCCTTACCATAGGATTTCTCCTGACTACACACAGGGCTGCCTCCCTGTCTTACTGGGAGGAATTCTGTGTAACAAAATTTTCTCCATCTTGATTCAGCATGCTACTAATTGAATGCATCTCAGGTGGGAGAGAGGGAGGGGTGGGAGTCTTATCTACGTTCAATAAGGCTTTTTTCCCCCTGAATGAATGTGTGAATAGATGACTGCTATTAAAAGAAATTCAAGGATTCAAAAGAGTATTGTACTATGTGAGCTGACCCTGAAATGACTTTGATTTTCTTTTCCCAGGGGGTGTTGTATAATTCAGAATTGCTAATTCTGACTTTCTTTCCGTTTCTACATAGCTCTATTTTTAACAGTGAAAGTTTGTCGAATGCTCACAATGGGCCAGATACCTGTCCAAGCGCTTTAGTTATGTTGACTCATGGAATCTTCACAAACACTCTGTGAGGAGGGACTCTTGTTTTTTCCCTTTTATCCTGGCGAAACTGAGGCAAAGGAGGTTAATAACCTGCCGAAGGTTGTGAGGCTAGTTAGAGGCAGAGCTCGTTCAAGTTCAGGCATCCTGGGTCCAGTGCCCACAGGTGAAGCCAACACCACTCTTCCCCAGTGATGGCACATCCTGAATTCACCCGAAGGTCTATCTATGATCAGCGTGGCTTGAGTCCCAGCTGAGTGATGAACTGATTAAATGACAGTCAAGAGGAAGCACAGCTGCCCTGGAGAAATGGATTAGAAGTGGGAGCTGGTTGAGCACAAAGTCCACAGAATCCCAGGGTTCAAAGGTACCGTTAGGTCACTCAGTCCAACCATCGACCAGCTGCTTGGTGCACCTTGCTCAGCATCTTCTTGTAGATTGTGATCAACTCAAATCCCGAGCTCCATACGTCCAGCTGACCTCAGGATACTACTTGTATCACTAAGCTTCAGCCTCTCATCATTAAGATGGTATATTGATGCCTGCCTAACGGTCCTGGTGAGGGTTAAATTAATTAACAGAATAAAGCTATCAGCACAATGTCTATAGAATACAGCATGCAGTTAAATAATTGCTGGCTGTGGTCATCATCATCATTATCATATGGTCAGCACATTGCAGTTAACATAGGACTTTCACATCTTCCAGTCTTGTTGGAAGTAAAGAATAAATCAATCAAAAAGCAATACTAAAATGGGCAGAAGACCTAAATAGACATTTCACCAAGGAAGACATACAGATGGCCAAGAGGCACATGAAAAGATGCTCAACATCACTATTCGAGAAATGCAAATCAAAACTATAATGAGGTATCACCTCACGCTGGTCAGAATGGCCATTATCAAAAAATCTAGAAACCATAAATGCTGGAAAGAGTGTGGAGAAAAGGGAACCCTCCTACACTGTTGGTGGGAATGTAAATTGATACAACCACTATGGAAAACAGTGTGGAGGTTCCTTAAAAAACTAAAAATACAACTACCATATGACCCAGCAATCCCACTACTGGGCATATACCCTGAGAAAACCATAATTCAAAAAGAGACATGTACCACAATGTTCACTGCGGCACTATTTACAATAGCCAGGACATGGAACCAACCTAAATGACCATCGACAGATGAACGGATAAAGAAGATGGGGCACATATATACAATGGAATATTACTCAGCCATAAAAAGAAACAAGACTGAGTTATTTGTAGTAAGGTGGATGGACCTAGAGTCTGTCATACAGTGAAGTAAGTCAGAAAGAGAGAAACAAATACCGTATGCTAACACATATATATGGAATCTAAAAAAAAAAAAATGGTACTGATGAACCTAGTTGCAGGGCAGGAATAAAGATGTAGACATAGAGAATGCACTTGAGAACACGGGGTGGGAGGGGGAAGCTGGGGCAAAGTGAGAGTAGCATCGACCTATATACACTACTGAATGTAAAGTAGATAGCTAGTGGGAAGCAACCGCATAGCACAGGGAGATCAGCTCCATGCTTTGCGATGACCTAGAGGGGTGGGATAGGGAGGAGGGGAGGGAGGCTCAAGAAGGAGGGAATATGGGGACATGTGTATGCATATGGCTGATTCACTTTGTTGTACAACAGAAACTAACACAGTATTGTGAAGCAATTATACTCCAATAAAGATCTATTAAAATAAAAAAAAATTTAAAAAGCAATACTGTGTGTGAATATTTTCCCCATTGCAAGTAGTAACACTGAGTCTCACAACATTAATTATTTTTCCCAAGGAAAACTAAGCTTATAAGTGGTGGAGCTGATGTGATTTTAGGGCATCTGTTTCAAAATCTGAGCCCTTTTCTCTATATTGATTCCTTAATTTGTCACCTTGCTCATTCATTTATCTGCCAGATATTTATCACCAGGCACTATTTGGATGTCGGCAACACAGCTGTGAAGCTAGCCATGAGAAGACCTGGGCAGAGAGAATCTTAAGCTGAATGGAAAATGCCTGCAAAAGTCCTTGAGCATATTTTAAGGCGCAGAAAAAATGCCTGTCCTGGACTTGGGTGAACAAGACGAGCTCAGAGAGATGGAAGGGCTCGGAGAACGCAGAACCTTTTAACTAAACACAAAGGGACCAATCTAGCTGCTAAACTGTGTATATAATTGTCCAATGCTTATTTTCAAGTGTCAGGACCCCGAGTCAAAGTAATTTAAGTTTAAAAAAAAAGAAAAGGAATTTACCATTCCATGGTTTGGAAAGCAGTCTGGAGCAGCTCAGAGAATCAGGGAAGGGCAGCACCCACCTCAGGGACTTGATCTGAGGACCCGACACCCACCTGACCCTCCTCTCCGTCTACCTGGGAAGCTCTGCTGGTCTCTGCACAGTCAATGGCCTCAGCGTCTTCCCCCTCTTCGCGGGGCAAGTCCCAGCTCGGCACTCTTAGGGGAAATGAGCCTCTCCTCCAGCACCTGGAATAGCAACCCCCAAGGACGAATTCGGATTGGCCGTTTGGGTCATGTGACCTGTCCTCAGCCAAACCCCCATCCCAGGATGTAGGTGATAAACATTGATCAGCCCCACCTGTGCAGAGCTCTTTGGTGAGCGGAAGGAAGGGAGTCAAGGTGTGTCCTCAGAAAAGGAGGATGGTCCAGCTTGCTGGACCGTTGTTGCAGCTGTTAAAAACAAGACAACAGGCCCAGAATGGAGTCACTTATGCGAAGTCCTGCGTTACCAAACGGAGACTCACCTTAATTACTCACTCAGAAATGGAACTTAATTACTCACTCAGAAATGGAATTTAATTACTCACTCAGAGATGGAATCATAAATCAATCAGGAATCACCTGATCAGAACTAGTTAGGCCATCTGCCGGATAGACCCCTGTCATCCCCTAAAGGAAAGTGACCTTGACATAACCAATCTGCTTTTTTGTCTAGTATAACATCCCTGTCCTGCTTCCTTCTGCCCATAAAAGTCTTTCACTTTGTACAGTTCCTCAGAGCTCCTTTCCATTTGCTACATTGGATACTGCTGGGTTTAATCATTGACTAAAGCCAATAAGATCTTTAAAATCTACTCAGTGGAATTTTGTTTTTTAAGACAGTCCAGGACGACTACAGACCGGAGGAAATCCAAGCCACAAAAAGACTGTGGCCCAGATACTCAGAACCATGGCCTGTCCACTGGAGGGAGGGTTTGCAAGTCACAGGAAGGGAGGAGCTGGGCCTGCCTGTTCCCTCTCCTGCCCCTGAAACTGGCACAGAGGGAGGCCAGGTGTAGAAGGAAGAGACAGGAGAATGTGCGGAATGTGAATGGGAGTTAAATCAGTCCCTTTCCTGTAGCTCCTCTTTAAGCCTTTAATATGTAAATTTCTCTGGTGGGGCTCCCGGAGGGAGTCTGAGCTCCAGCTTAAGGGAGAGGGAAAGACAGAGAGTTCCAGAAAGGAAATAGCAGGAGGAAAGGCACAGCACGTTCAGGAAATCATAAATAAGCCAGGGTTTGCAGTACTCCTGGTGTAGGTTGGAATGGTTGATGGGGCCAGATGGCGGTGGCCTTAATCAGGCCATTCTGGGGACCACGCACTCTGCTAGGCAAGGGGGACCTAGGGCAGGTCTGTTGGTTTCAGTGGGATTTGATCTGTGGTCAGCAGTGTTTTAAAATGTTGTTTTCTCTCCCCTGAAGCCTTCCCTGATCAATGTTGTTTATGCCGATTTCTTAATTCTCCCTCTTCTAGGGATGTGTGATTTGCCTGAAGTGGAGGAGAAAAATTTAAATGGCCATCCGTGGTTAAGAAAAATCCACACCATGGGATTGGTGGGGCATTAAAAATAATAGATGGAGGGATATTACTGACAAGAGAAGGTGGCCAGGAAGTATTGTAAAGTGAAAAGAGGACAATGGGAATGATGGGAATAATAAGATCCCACTTACTATTTTGGAAAGAAAATTCCGGAATAGGGAAAGGTATGGAAGGGGATGTATAAACTGTGCATGGTGAGTGGTGGGGTCCAGACAGGTCATGTCAGCTGCTGAGGAGACACAGTAGGGCCAGGGGTCCAGGGATGGTCCCCGAGGGGCCATGAACTCTGGAAATTGACTATGAATCAATGCACACATGTGCATTTTTGGGGGGAAAGAGACCTTTACATCCATCCCATCTTCAAAGATACTGAGAGAGGCACAGACTCACCAAAGGGCTCAGAAGTACAGCTGTCCGAGGAAGATGCCGTCGTATTCCAGGAGACTGACCCCTTAGGATGCTGAGAGGGTTGACTTTCTTTTCTCTGGGGACGAGGATTTGATTGTGACAGTCTGTGGCTGCGATTCAGTGCCCCATAATCAGATTATTTCAGCAGAAGGATACTTCACTGCTAATTGGCATAGGGAGAGGGCCAGGAGCCAAGGTGTCCCACTAGAGGAGGGAGAGGGAAAATTAGAGAAGGCTTGAATACTGAGAGGTGCCTTTGGAGATGTTTAAATGGGTTTGAGAGGGAGCCTGTCACATCTGGTTGTTGTGATAATTAGATTAGGAAGCAGAGAGATGGAGAGAGAAGGTGTCCACTGTAATCTGCACCGACTCGGCCAGAGCCTGGAGGTGGATCTGAAAATAGGTGGTGTGCAGAGGTGACCCCCAGAGGACCATACAGCCCGGAGCCTGAGGCGTGCAGGCCCTGGACCTGGAGGGCATCTGTGCAGTGGCTTCCAACCCTGTCCACGGAGCCATCTTTGGATCAGAATCCCTGGTGTGCTTGTTTGACAGTACAGGTCCCAGGTCCTGCCCCTGCATATTCTACACCAGTAGACCTGGGTTTGGCCCCAGGGGTCTGTATTTTAGACAAGTTCCTGGGTGACTCTGAGGCTTGTTCAGTTTAATAGTCACTGACCTAGTTCAACATTGGTGTTTGAGAGCCCTAGAAACGGGGTAAGGACATTCACCCGGGATCACAGCATAAGCACATCAGCACCCACGCTGCGCCATGCACTTTACATATGATGTATCTCATTTAACCTTCCTGGGCAGACCTGCAGTTGACAGATAAGGGTACCGAGGTTCTGAGGGGAACAGAGACATGGCCAAGGTCACAGAGCTAGTGAGTGATGCCCAGGAGACAGCATCACTGCCTCCAGGACCCCACAGGCCATTGTTGTCCAGGCTTCCTAACACGGTCCACAAGAGCCCCAACCCATGAAATGGCACCTAGCTGTATGAGGATCTCCCAGCTGACCCCTACCCACCCAGGATCTCAGCTCTTGACTCCAGCTTCAACCTTCTCCTCTATCCTCACCTCATTACCCATGTAGCTGCTCATGTTTTGTTTGTTGGGAGAAGAAATGGAAACCTGAAACTCTTCATTCCTAGTTCCTGGTTCTCTCCATTAAATTGTGCAGCTTCCCATCCACAGTGTTTTGACCCAACTCCCATGCACAGCAGGGGCTCGCTTTCGGTCTACGCTGTTGGCAGGTGGGGGCATTCACCAGTGACTGCAGCCAGACTGGCTTTGATGAGTGTAAGTCCATGTCACTGAGCCCATGCATAATCTCCATTCCTGCCGCCATGCCCTGTGTCCATGGACCCATTTGTTAAAGACAAGATGACGGGGGAAAGAGGTCAACAGACATCCAGAGAATTGGGTCATTTCATCCACCTGATTATTAAGACTCTCCACTACTGAGGTTGCTCTTTGGGGCGCATTCACACATGACACAAACGCGTTCATGGTTGTGCCCATTCAGAGAGGTCTATCCACGTACCTCTTCCCCAGACCTCCTCGTTATCAATTTCCCAACCATCTTACTTTTAAGTCCTTGACTATCCAGCCAAACTGTTAGTCAACGTTCATGAACCAATGTAGATGTAGACCTCTGATCATCTCTTCTTTTAGGCAGATTGGATAGCCAGAGGTTCACTGCTTGAGGTTCTGGCCACTGCAAGGATTTCCCTTTATTGCCTTGATTTTCCTCTGGGTCTGCTCCTGAATGTGGCTGAGGCCCTGCCTCTGTCCATTTTTGGCTAGTGCCAGAATCTTAACTTGTGCAGAACTCTCTGTAAACAAGGCTTGGCTGTTTTCTTCCTCAGTTAACTGGTCATGGGGAATTACCCATGAGGCGATGGGTACTAACTTGAGGGAAGGGAGGTGATGTAGGCAGAGCATGAGTCATGGGAATCATTGCCACTTGCCCATGCAATTTCCTTGCGCCTTCAGTTCCCATTAGTCCAATCTTGTACACACCATTTCCACTTGATGATGGAGTGCTTCAGTGCATGATACACTTTACAACGTATTGGATCAGACAACATCCAGTTCATGATGGGGACCTTAGGTTGCCTAGTAATTTGGTGGGTTTTGTGCAAGCATTTGCTATACACTAGGGCTTGTAGAAAGCCAGGGACTCTCAGAAGAATAAGATCTGAAGAGGATGGCATAGAGTGCTAAATTCTTCAAGGTTTATGTTGTGATTCTTCCATGGGGCCTGCCAAGGGCTCCACAAAGCATCTGTACCTACCGGAGACTTCGAACACCATGAGATCTGCTGCTTACCTGGGCAAAGTCCCAGAGCAGCTTGAATGACAGCTTTGACCTGATCCAGTGCCTTTTCTCCCTCTGGTTCTTAATCAACATGGGCAGCCTTCATGTTACTTGGAAAATGAGTCAGAGTAGCCTGAAAAATTAGGCATACATGGCCTCTAAGATCCAAAGAGATCCACTAGGCATTGTGCCTATTTTATGGTTGTAGGAGGGACAAGATACAGCAACCTGTTGTTCACCTTGGAAGGAATATATCAACATGCCCCAGACCACCAGGCCCCTAGAAATTTCACTGAACTTTCTTGAAATTTAAGATTCTGTTGGTCAGCAATTTGGAATAGGCTCAACTGGGCGGGTCTCCTGATGTCACTCCCAAGTTCGCTCCTCCGGTTGCATCATCTGGCAATTCACCTGGGGCAGGATAGGCTCAGGTGGCCTCACCCACGTGTCTGGCAGTTGGTGTTGGCTCCCGGCTGGACCTCTGTCTCCATTTGATCTCTGATTCTCAGGGAAGGGAGCCCAGGCTTCCTCATATGGTCAGAGTTCTAAGAGAGAGCAGAAGTTCAAGGCCTTTTCAGATCCAGGCTCAGAACTCCCACAATTTTACTTTTGCTCTTTCCTAAAGGTCAAAGTAAATCACAAGCCAGTTCAGACTCTGGGGGCTGAGGGAGGAAGGGTAGGTGGAGAAATAGACTCTACCTCTTGATGAGAAGAACCAAAAAGCCATGCTGTAAAAGGGTATGGATACAGGGAGGGGAGGGATTTGTGGCTACTGCTTGCAATCTCCCACAGAATCCATTGATGTATGAAATTCAGGTCAGCCTCTGGGGCACAGAGCAAGCCCCAGGACGTGGGTGATATCCGACATAACACTTCAAGAAAACCTATGAGAATACAAGCAAGGGGGATGCTTTCACAGATGTAACCTTGAATTTTCCCCCAAGTTATTTATAAAGTACATCAGTTATTTAATGGTCATTAACCTCAGATGGCTTGTGCTCACTGAGATACACCAGAGAGTTGACACCAGATTTGAGACCAGCTCTTCTAAACAACAGGGAATATCCATGAAGGAGCAAGAGAAGATGATTTTTCCTGGAATTCTTGTGTCCTGCTCTGCTCTGGACAAATAATACTTCTAGAGTTTAGACCTATCAGTTTACAAGAGGGTTTAGTGATCTAAAAGTAAATTAGATGATTTAATCATCTAGGTATATTCTCACGTCATCTAGATACATTCTTTTGAGTTTTCTTTTAACTATAGGAATTAAGAAATGATGTGTCGACATAGAAAACAAAGTTATGGTTACCAATGGGGGAAGGAGGCAGAGGATAAATTAGGAGTTTGGGATTAATAGATACACACTACTATATATAAAATAGATAAACAACAAGGCCCTACTGTATGGCATAGGGAACTATATTCACGGTCTTGTAATAACCTATAATGGAAATGAATCTGAAAAACAATATGTGTGTGTGTATAGATAGATAGATAGATAGATAGATGATAGATAGATAGATATAACTGAATCACTTTGCTGTACACCAGAAACCAACACAACATTGTAAATCAACTATACTTCAATTCAAAAAAAAAAAGAAATGTTGTGTTAAACATAGACATACACTATTACAAAGTAATGTCTTCAAATGATTGCTATCTACTGAAACATTTAAATGATTTTGAATAGTCACAATGTTTGTGAAACATGCAAGAACACTGTGGTGCTATTGGTTCTATGTGATGTGACCCATGTGGTATGTATTGCATGGACATTATTAACCAATCACACACAGTTCTCTTGACACATCCTTGCCATATGCCACGAACTATAGGTGATGGATTTTGAGTCAGGAAATCAGGTGTTTTTTTTGCTTGTTTGTTTTATGACATATAATATGGATCTGGAGATGTGTGAGTCCTGCTTGACATTTTGCCTTCCTTTGTATGTGATTTATTTTTTCTGCTTGAACCTTATTTTTTTTTTTAATTGTTGAGTTCAATATATCAACTAAGAAATGCCATGGCGTTGAAAAATTTGAAACAGTTCCCTGAGTTACAGATTCATGTCAATCTTCATATGTCATTTTTATATTTTAGAGAAATTCCCTTGTATTTTACCTTTAAATTTGTCTTCTGTACCTTTGTTGGTTTTTCTACTTTAGAGCTACCAATTATACTTAGTTTGGCTTGTTTTTGTCCTATATATCTATTAGCTCATCTTTAATTGCTTTAATATTTCTCCTTTTCATCAGAAATCATTAGGTAAAACCCATCCTCTATGTTGATAGTTCAGCAGTCAACCATGTTTATTCTGCTTAATAAACCTATGAGTTCTATAATGTCAATTTAATAAATCTTCCATATACCTTAAGACAAAGAATAAAATGGATTCATCATTTTGAAATCTCTGTACATAAAAGGGGGAAGATAAAGATAATTCCAGAGTCTTCTTCCATAGAGATATAGCTGCTGACATATATTCAAATATTACAGATTTAAGTCAAATACTGTCACCAGGCCAACTGAGTTGTGTAATCTGCTTCTGTGTCTTCAGACCCACTTCCCATACTTTTCCACTCTGCACTGTGTTCCAGTAGGCTACCCTCTGTGGGCCATGTCCCATTGGCTCCAGGGGCCCTTTCTTCCAGTTGCATTCAGGCAAGAGATGTACTAGCAGGAGATCGGAAGGGAGCAGGGGGAGGTCTGGGTACTTGTTACCAAGACTCTCTCCAGGCTGCACCACAGTTGGGCAGTGGTTGGGCTCCTCTCCCCATGTCACAGCTCTCATCAGACAGCCCTTTCCTACCGTTCTGGTTCTTACTGGCTTCCAGCATCAGCTTCTTCCCTGTGTCCCCTCAGCCCCTGGGTCATAATGACCTCTTGCTGTTGCTTGTACCTTTGTGCTTCACCATCTCATGCTTCCGCAATGCTTCCCCCACTTTTGTTAATAGGCTATTTGCTCCATTATTTTTATTCACCCCTTTTGAGTATGCCATCTGTTTCCCATTTAACCTCAACCGCAATGATCTGTAAGCATAAAATCCTTTAGCGATTAAAGTTTATATTCCTCAGGAAACGCATTAAAGCTTTGAAATCCAGATGTCTGGGAAAAACTTGTTGTGTTTGTGTGTGTGCTTATTTTTGCTGCCTCCCCTCCAATGGTCTGCCTGAGTGGCTTACGTGCCATTTCTTTTCATTTTGATCATCGCTAGATGGCTCAATCCTTTCTCTTTGTTGTGATGTAGTGAGAATACTTCGTGACTCACTGCTCATCATATGTGAGGCAATGCTTTTTCTCTAATGGCTACAGTTGGAGAACAGATTCTGTGTACTCTTCTGACTTAGGGAATTGCTAGAGGTGAGTTGAGAGGTTGTTAAGTCAGCTGAGATCGATTTGGGGTTAACGTTAGAAAAAAAAAGTTCAGCACCACCTTTCGGGATTTGATTAAATGTTTGGTGCCAGGTATTACTCCACCTGTTTGGAGATAGTGACTCATTCCATGGGGGATACCTTTGGGCTTCATATTTCCCTGCCAATGTAGCTTTGCTATGCTCATTTCCATCAGAGACAAGAGCAAGTCACCTCTGTGGCAGGTTAAAGATGAGCACAAAGTATCTGATACTCTTCCCATTGAAAACGGGGTCTACTTCCTCTCTCCTTGAATTCAGACTGGGCTGGGACTGCTTTTACCAATAGATTACACAGGATATAATCCGATGCTTGCTCTGGGACTGCCTGTTCAGATTGGCAACTTCTGCCTTGTTCTCCTGGAAGACAGCCACAATGAAGAAGGACAACTATCCTGAGATCACCATGCTGTGAAAAGCTCAAGCCACATGGAGAAGCCCTGGCAGAGGACATGTCCCGTGGAGACAGAGGGGCCAAAGAACATAGAGATGCTGAACTTGTGTGTAAAGAGGCCAACTTGAAAGTGGGTCCTCCAACCCCAGCTGCAACCCTGGACAGCCAGTGGATAAGAGTCCCCAGCCCAGGCCCTTCTGAATCTCTGACCCACAAAACTGAGAGCAAAATAAATCACCAAATTTGGGGATAGTTTGTGATGCAGCAATAGATAACTAGAATAATCTCTTTCAATGATTTTGCCCCAGTGATTTTTTCTAGTGCTCTTCCGTCAGATGAGAAAATTTTCCATTCAGTTTTGTTTCCCTCTGGATTTGGGGTTGATTCACCAGTTCTGCTTTGTGGATAAAGGTGGGATTAGAAGTGGTGCCATGCTGCAGTTCTCTTTATAGGACAGGCCTAGGGGGAGATGGCAGGAAATCATGGCTTGGAAATTGGGTGAGAATGAGGGAAACATGGGTACTAAAGGAAGGTGGGAACATCTTTTATTTACTCCTTTCTTAGATGGCCAGAATTTATGTGCCACCTGTCATGTGCTAGACAGTGTACTAACCATGGGGATAAATGAATGAATAATGAAGAGTATATGCCTTTCAGGAGTTTAGAGATTAAGGAGTACACAGGCCCAGAAACTAATGACTAGGGAATCATGTAAGTGCTTTTTTGTAGAGATGCAGAGAAGGATCCTGTAAGTGCTTCCTTAGGGGATGAACATTGAATTGAGTCCGGGAGGAGGTGCATACAGATGGGAGAGGAAATGCATTATAATCAGAAGGAAGGTACTGCAAAATCAAGGAAATACAAAAGTTCTGGGAACTAGGTTTGACCAGGGCACAAGGTAGAGAGAAACTTGATCATGGACTGTAGTCCTTATGTCATGGGTAAAGGAGTATATTCAGTGATGTGCTGGAAAATTGGCCTTCAAAAAAAATTCACTGATTTGTAGTATTTGCCATTTTTTTTCTAGAGTAAATAATCCCACGACGGTCAATTTCAAGCTAACAACAGTTTAACAACTGGTTTGTGAAATTCCCGAGTATTAACAATTGACTCTCAGAAGATGATATGAACAGACTCCAGCACACCACTGGGCCAAATGAAGGATTTTAGAGTGACATAAACCAATTTGTATTTTACAACATCACCATGTAACTGTTTCGGAGCCCATTGTGACAATCTAGATGAAAGATTCTTAGTTTAGTTACATATGTATATATATACACACACACACACATATAGTAGATTTATTATATATTATTAAATATATTATATATTAATAATATATTAAATATACTAAATATTACTAAAGTATAAAATATATGTTAAATATAATATAATACATATGTTTTAAGAGGAACGTTAACAGGCTTTGATGCCAGGTTAGATGCAATGAGCAAAGGAAAGATGCCAGAGATAAGCAGATAATTTGGAGATACAATTTGAGGATCATGTTATGAAGAACCTTGCATGTACATCAAAGGATCTTGTCTTCAGTAGACAATAGAGAGCCACTGAAAGATTTAAATTGGGGAATGAGATAACTGGATATGTGGTTTTATCTTGAAGACAAATGATACCTCTCAGAAAATACATATAAAGGCTCTTGACATAACCATATAATTTAACAGGTTAGGGTGATTGGCTTTAAAATTATTTTAAAATAAATTTCAAATGGCAACGTCTTATCCCAGAAAGATGGTTTAACAACAGAGCATTCACTAAGGCAATTCAAAACCTCAACATATTTAAGAAAAGATATGGTTATATCACTTGGCATGGGAAAAAAAGTATTAAATAAAATTCAACACCTATATATGATAACAACTCTTATAGAAAAAAATAGAAATAAAAGGGAGCCTCCTTAATTGATTGAAGAGTATTTTTAAAAATTATAGTAAACATCATACTTAGGATGACCTGTTAGAAGCATTTCCGTTATATTAAAAACAGGACCAAATACTTCCTACCAGCATGTCTATTTAACCTTTTACTGGAGATCCTACTTAGCACAGTAAGACAAGAAGAATAAAAAATGAGACATAGGAATTACAAAGAAAGAGAGAAAAACCACAAACAAGTACAAAGGAAGAGAGAAATTTCCCTTTATTTACAAGTAAGTGAATAAGGTTGTCTACATGGATAGTCTAAAAGAACTCTTAAAGGAAAATAGAACTAATCAAAGGGGTGCTGGATACAACATGAACCCACATATATCAATGGCATAGCTATAATAACTGCTTAGAAACTGTAATGGCAAAAAAGACCTAGTAATATGATTAGATACCTTGGAAAAATATGCAAGGCCATCATATAGAAAATTCTGACATATTATTAAAGGATGAAATAGAAGACAGAATAAATGGTGATATATACTATGTTCATGGAAGGGTAGATTCACTGTAAGATTCTGATCATGCCTAAATTAATCTAAAATTTTAGCTCCAAATAGCATAATTTTTTTCTCTTGGAACTTAAGCTTATTCTAAAATATATATAGAAGAGAAAAGGGCAGAATTTCAGATATTAAATCTTATTACAAAGATAGGGCAATTAGGACATTGTGCTATTAGCACAGAGATAGGAAAATAGACAAACAATACACATCTCATACAATTAAGAGAGTTAATACAGGTCAGTGCTTAGAAGAGTGACTTTAAGTGGGACTTAAACTATAGCTAGAGATAGACTGACTGTCTAAGACTATCTATCCACCCATCCTCTACCCATCCATCCATCATCCATTCATCTATCCATCTATCTATCTCTCCATCCCCATAGCTTAATAAAATCTTTAGGTTGTCCACCTAACCACCCATGTGTCTCCCTTGACTGTGTTCCACTTCCTCCTCCTCCACCCCCAGCTCCTGGGCTCACTGCACTTGGGCCTCTGCCTTTACTAAGATTGTTCTTGGGAAAGTTACCCATCACTTCCCCTCTCCAGCCCCATCCTGCCTGACATCTGTGCTGTGCTTTTACTTTGTGGTTTACTTTCTCTTTCTTGAAAACCCACCTCTCCTGGTTCCTGGGCTGCTACCCTCACCTGTCCTCCTCACACCTTCCTAGCCCTCATCTGTCCTCACACCTGCCTGGCCCATTCTCTACAATGGGATGCTCTTCCCCTGCTTTCACATTCTTAAAATGTCAGCGTCCTGGTGGTTCTTTCTGCAGTCCTTTTCTTTTCTGAAACTCTTTTTTGATTGCATGCTTAATTATTTGGCTGGTCTTCTCTCTGGGTGACCTCATATATCCCTCTAGGAATAGTTCCTTCTAATACACCGTCTACTTTCAGATCCCTAATATCTCCATCCCACCTGGACAGTGGCCCCAGACCTGTCTGCCTCCTGGGCAGACCCCCTCCTCTCCCTGCAAACTTGTTCCTCCACTTCCACACCTGGTCTTTCTTTATGAATGGCCCCACTATCCTCCTCAGCAAGTGTACCACGTGTCACCACAGCCTCTTAAATAACTGCAAACATCTCTGTAATCGTAATGAAAATAATAAGTCTAATAAGGTTTAGTGAAGAGGTATTATTTATCAGGCATTGTGCAAAGCATCTTATATAGTTCCTCTCTCTTCCTTGGTACAGAAACCCTATAAGGTGAGTACTATTACCTCCCACAATTTTTCCGACCTGGATGAGGATAAGTAACTAACGTGACTGCAAAGAGGTGGAGCCCTTTAATAAGACATCCTCTCCTCTGCTTTCCTGTTGCCTGCATCCTCCTTGCAGTCAGAAAACTTCCTAAAACCCATTAAATACATCACTTCCTGGACTTCAAACCACTCGAGGGTCTCCCAACAGCTGTAAGGTAACACCCAACTACTTTGCGTGACATACCTTCTTGTAATCTGGGTCCCACCCTTCTATCCCTTCTCAGATTCTGCTGCTGATGGCTCAATCTTGGGCTTGCTTGGGTTCCCCTGAGCACTCTGCAGTTCCTTCCCAGGTGATGCTGTTCACCAAGCTCCTACTTCACCTTACTGCTCCAGAGTCACACCTGGAAAGCTCTTTGCTGCCCCCTACTGGTCCTCATAAACTATTGGTGAGCGCAAGAAAGTCTATAGCCTTCCCCCATGCTAATCACCCTTGGGACTCCATGATTCCTGTGGATTTTATACAGACGTTCCTGTTGTGTTGCACTGCCCCAATTCCCCTTCATCACCAAAGGACCCATTCTGCCAGCTGGGGAGGCTTCTGGCTACCTTCTCCACTCTGAAGAGGGCTACCCAGCCCTGGGTCACATCCTCCACACTTCCCAGGCCAACTCACACCTACCGGTTGCTCAAGAAGTGGTGTAAGGTGTAGTCCCCTTCTTCCAGCTCAGGCCAGCTCTGAAGGGGTATCCCAGCTTCAGAGTTTCCAGTAGGTTCCACTGAAGCCTTGTCATGACTTATTACCACCCGACATGCACCCTTCCCTACCCCCATAGGTGCAGACCCTGAGACATCTCCCCACTGAGTGTCCGGCACCTTCTTTCCACCTGCTTCTGAGGAACTGGGCCCGGGGCCCCTACCCTGAGGCAGATGGGCTGTGCTCATCATTCCCAGACTTGAATCAGCCAGCTGAGCTCGGGCCTCCAGAAGCTGCATTTTTGGTGAACATCTTAGGTGACCCTTGTGTTCAGGAAGGTTTGTGAACACCCAGCAGGTTGATGTCAGCCAGACCCACGTCCCAGTTCCTGTTCTGCCACTGTCTTGCCACTCTTGGCAAGACAAATGCCTCGCTCTCTCTTTACCTGAAAAAATAAAATAAACAAACCCCCCCCAAAACGAGATTTCTTAAAACCTGCCTCAGAGGATTGTTGTCAAATTTGAATAGGATAAATGCTTGCTGATCATATATGTTTAAAAACTTAGCAACGTGCCACACACAGCTGGAGGATTCAGTAAATGCTCGCCCTCTTGAGAGATGGAGAGAGCTGTGGGTGAATAAAAACTGGAATCTGAGGGCCACAAAATAGGACACACCAAAACCCTCCTGTCCCACAAGATCTGGGCTCAGACTGCTTGAAACTTTTTTCTTTGGCTGAAGGCATCTTCTTTCACCTTTGTTAACATGCGTATGCCCTCAGGGTAAGTTCAACTGTCACTGAAAAAATTCCTGAAATTTTTGAAAGTCCTTGCTGTAGCCACGGCTGTGTTAATCAGATTCTCTCTGGGGCTGGTTTGAGATCTAGGGGGAGGAGGGGAGTGTGGATGTGGGGCCTTGGGGAAAGCTCTAGGAAAGGAGACAAGACAAATACCCCTATGTCTGCTTTCTTGGTCCTTGGTCCTGGGGACTCTGGATGCTACTTCTTGGAACTCTTGCCCCATTCCACCTCCTCCTGACTCCCTGACCAAGTCTGTCCCGGAGAACCTGTGTTCCAGATTAAATCTCAAGAAAATGACTTCAGTGCCTAGAGGATCATCATCACCTTGAAATGAGAATGGAGTTGGCAAAGGGAAGTTGACGGCAGCCTCCCACTGCTCGGTGACATGACCACCTGGTTTTCATTTTCGATCCTGAGATTACATCTCTGTACCTCCCTAAAGTCTCAGCTCGCCAGCCCCTCCCTCACTAGATGGTGGAACTGACGCCTGATCCGGTGCCCAGCCCCAGGCACTCCCTCTCCTGCTGGCTCCCCTCTGCCTTTGCAGAAGGATAAAGATGCAGAGTGTGGTGGGTTTTCTCCAGAGGGCAAGACCAGGTCATCAGTTACACCCCCAGGAGTAGAGGGACTGTTCATGAGCTTGATCCCTGACACTCTGAAACTCTGGGCTGGACTACCTGGAAGGGGACCTTGTACCTCCCCTTTAATGCTTAAACTCCCACCCCAGCTTCATCCCCAGGCAGTTGTCCTGCCTTCCTTGATCTGGATCTGGGTTGAAATGGCCAGACCCCCTGCCCCTGCCATGCTTGGTCATCGCAGGGTGTCCTTCAGGCGTGCAGTGCTCCCTGAAGGCACTCAGATGGACACTGTCAGGAGACTGCCCCTGGAGGTGGCCAGTCCCCATGCTGTGCACCCCCATCGTGGCCACAGAGAAGAAAGAGAAGAGGAAAGGAGACAAAATCATAAAAGAGACAGAAATAAGGAAGAGGGAGAAGAAAGATGAAGTTGGAGAACAGGGTTAGGCATGACCTAGGAACATGGTTTCCCTGAGACTCACAGTCAGATCTCAAAGGTTATCAGGCCCCTGAGTCAACTTTAACTCCTACCTTCAAGAGCCAAAACTCTCATTGGCCACTCAGCTTCACGGTGTTCCCTGGGAATGTGGGAACCAATCATTCCAGAGTTACAATAACAAGATCCAATATATGTACAATATCTTACACTTTTCCGAGAAGGTTCGCTTACCTTCTCGTACTTAATGACCATTCCATCATTATATGAAGTTAGTTTCCCACTTAGGACGTTCTTTTTTCTGTACCATGTTATTTAAAGTCTATCAGAACTTGGAGATGCAAACAGTACCATCACGTGTATCTATTTTCAGGTGAGGGAAATTAACCAGAGAGATGAAGGAATTTGCTGAAAACCACACAGATTTTAAGTGGCAGAGCTGGGATCTGAACACAGGTTCTCTTATTAAAAATCCTGAGTTTCAGTTTGTGGGAATAACTGCAGGAGCATATGCTGTACCTTCAGGTGAGCCTGTCTGAGCCAAGCATGGTCTCAGCACCACTCAGGGGCTGACTCTCCACTCCCAAAGGCACTCTGAAAGCATCAACAGAGATTTATTTAAAGGCGGGGTGGGGGATCCCAAAATAGTTTTGTGCCTGAGTACCATAAAAACCAGATTTTTCGGGAAAGTAGCAAGTGTTGTATTTCTAGTTCCACATGAAAAAATAATAATAAGACCATGGTGAAAAAAGACACCTAAGATATCAGATCAGTAAAAAATAGGAAAGCAACTCGAAATAATAACTCCTTGGTGGGGAATCTTAAAAAATATCTCCTGTCTTCATCACACTTCACTCTTTCCAAAAAAGAAATAAAACAGCATCTGATTTTCCTGGAATAAATTTGTGGAAAATATGTGTTTTCTATGTTTTCCTCCATCCTAGTAGGATGCCACCTTCTAGTAGGTGTCTTCCTTCTACCCCCAGTGAGATGCACTCTTACCCTCTCCTATTCTCATCTTCTGCCCTGTACTCAAAGCATTAATTTACTGACTTATCCTGAACCAGACATGCAGAATCTCACTGGCTGTTGGCCAGAGACATCAGTTCCTTGACATGGGGTTGGGGGGGGCCTCTCTATAGGGCAGCCCCCAGAGTGAGAACCCAGAGAGAGAGAATAAGAAAAGGCCAGCAAGACAGAAGATACAGTCTTTTTATAACCTAATCTCAGGAGTGAGATCCCATCGTTTTTGCCCTATTCCTTTATTCCTCCTGGAGTCACTAAGTCCAGCCTATACTCAGAGGGAGATTATACTGGGGTGTAAATATCAGGACGTGAGGTCATTGGGGGTCATCTTAGAGGCTGCCCCCCACACTCTGAGTCCTGAACTGAGAAGATTAGCGGAATCCAGCTAAGTCTGAATGAACCCAGAGCTGCAACTGACCTCGAGACCCATAATGAGAAATAAATGATTGCTGTCATAAGTCAGCGAGATTTGGCAATTGGTTATTACTGCAGAGGAAGCTGGCTAAAGCACTCAGTCAAATGGAAACCTCCTTTCCTCCACTCAGGGCTTCCTATCCTCTTTTTCTGATTTATTATTCTCCATAGAATATATACTATGTCATATCTACAATATAGTATATATTATACTAAATTAAAAGTACACTATATTTTTCAAATTTTTGGTTTGTTTATTGTTTGGCTTCACCTTCTAGAACGTACATTTTATGAGGGTTGGGATTTCTGTCACTTTTGTCTACTGCTGTATCCCCAGCAGTTATAACAGTTAGAGCAATGTCTGGAATATAATTCCCCCTGATAAATATCTGTTGAATGGGTGAATGAATAAACGTTGTTGCAAGATGTAGTTCTGGGGAATTACTGATGTCAAAGGGAGTCTATCCTCAGAAAGAAGATTGACTGTAGACGGTTGGGACTGCTGAGGTGGGTACTTTGGGGACAATCCTGGGAACTTTTGTCCTCACTTGGGTGAGATGCTTTGTCCCTCTATAGGCTTCAGGTACTTACTGTAAACTCAGGGTGGGTGAGAAGTTTACATCAATTCGTCCAGCATCACAGAAGTTTGCATCCAGGAGGAACAACTTAACACGTAGTTGAAATAGTTACAAAAAAACCAAAAGTAAGACAGATATGCAAAGAGGCCCCTCCAGACAGGGCTGGTGGATGCAAGGTCAACAGCCATCACCCTTTGAGTTCCTGATGTTCATGTGGTGTCAAAGACGAATCATAGGTGGGTTCTGTATTAGTCTGTGAGGGCTGTGTAACCAAGTACCACAGCTGGGTGGCTTGAAACAACAGAAATGTATTCTCTTGTAGTTTTGGAGGCTAGAAATTCAAAATCCAGGTGTTAACAAAGTTATTTCCTTTTGAAGGGTTTCGACAAGTGTCCCTGGCAAGTGTTAATAGTGTGGAGCACATAGAACCATGGACACCATGACCTGCCCTGGGGAGTGTGAGGGTGAGAAAAGCCGCTGATAAAGAACAAAGGCATGGGAGTCACCAGCATTTACCTGGAAGACCAAATATGGCAGAACCAAAACAAGAGGGTCTGGGCATGGGAGAGTGGAGGAGGGGGGCGGGGGGGGGAGGATTTACTTTCAGGGTCTGAGGTACTTTCAGATGGAAATGACTATCAGTTAGAAGGGAGCGACTGAAATAATATATATTATTTACTAATAATGTGTACATATGTTCAATTATAATGTAAATACATATATACTATATATTATATACAAAAATCATATGTATATAAAACTGTAATTGAACCCCAGCTGTTTTAAAAACCAACCCGTCTTGTTCTTGGGTTCGGTTTTGAAATAGTAAATTCACCGTGTTCTTAAACAGCAATTCTCAAACACAAGTTCTGGGTGGCTCTCTAGGCCAGTCTTCAGGAAATGAGGGGTGGTGGAGTCGAGGAGTAGAGAGATCCTCTTGAATCTAGCTTGACCCCAAGGACACCAGGGGTTAAATGGCAGAGAACACAATGTGGGCATGAGGTGTGCCAGGCTTTGGGGCTGGACTGGAATCAAGATGGTACTAGTGCAGAGACCATCAATCCTCAGCATATTGTTGGCCAACTCCAGTTAGGGCGAGAGCTGGGAAGCCCTGCAGATAAACTTCAGTGGGCTTTCCAGGTAAGGCTTCTAACAGGCTCGCTGGAAAGCAGCACAAGTAAATGACGACCACTTGGAAGAGAAGGCTGTCTGATGGAAAGAAAGCCTTGTCAAGGGCAGGAAGTATCAACAGAATGATTGAGAAGACCTGTCCCACCTCCACACCAGGGAAGGGAACTTGTTTAATTGCAACAATAACCTAATATGATTGTTCTTTAAACTGGCGCCTAAACACCCAAATGCACGTGTCTTTCAAAATACTGCCCTTAGCGCAAACACAGGAACAGGATAGGAAGCCACGCGTCTGTGGTCAATTAATCTTATGACAAAGGAGGTAAGATTATACAGTGGAGAAAAGACAGCCTCTTCAATAAGTGGTGCTGGGAAAACTGGACAGCTGCATGTAAAAGAATGAAATTAGAACACTCCCTAATACCGTACACAAAAATAAAACTCAAAATGGATTAGAGACCTAAAGGTAAGACCAGACACTATACAACTCTGAGAGGAAAACATAGGCAGAACACACTTGGACATAAATCACAGCAATATCTTTTTTGGATCCACCTCCTAGAGTAATGAAAATAAAAACAAAAATAAACAAATGGGACCTAATGAAACTTAAAAGCTTTTGCACAGCAAAGGAAACCATAGACAAAATGGAAGACAACCCATGGACTGGGAGAAAATATTTGCAAATGATGTGACTTACAAGGAGTTAATCTCCAAAATATACAAACAGGTCATACAGCCCAACATAAAAAAACAAAAAAAACCCAAACAACCCAACCAAAAAATGTGCAGAAGACCTAAATAGACATTTCTCCAAAGAAGATATACAGATGGCCAAAAAGCACACGAAAAGATGCTCAACATCGGTAATTATTAGAGAAATGCAAATCAAAATTACAATGAAGTATCACCTCACACTGGTCAGATGGCCATCATTAAAAAGTCTACAAATAACAAATGCTGGAGAGGGTGTGGAGAAAAGGGAACCCTCCTACACTGCTGGTGGGAATGTAAATTGGTGCAGCCACTATGGAGAACAGTATGGAGTTTCCTTAAAAAACTAGAAATAGAACTACCGTATGATCCTGGATTCCCACTCCTGGGCATATATCTGGAGAAAACCATAATTTGAAAAGATACACACACCCCTATGTTCATAGCAGCACTATTTACAATAGCCAAGACATGGAAGCAACTTAAATGTCCATTGACAGATGGATGGATAAAGAAGATGTGGCACATATATACAATGAAATATTACTTGGCCATAAAAAAGAATGAAATAATGCCATTTGCATCAACATGGTTGGACCTAGAGATTATCATACTAAGTGAAGTAATTCAGAGAGAGAAAGACAAATATATGATATCACTTATATGTGGAATCTAAAAAAATGATACAAATGAACTTATTTACAAAACAGAAATAGACTCACAGATTTAGAAAACAAACTTATGGTTACCAAAGGGGAAAGGTGGGGAGAGAGAGAAATTAGGAATTTGGGACAAACATATACACACTACTATATATAAAATAGATAATCAGGGCTTCCCTGGTGATGCAGTGGTTAAGAATCTGCCAGCCAACGCAGGGGACACAGGTTCGACCCCTGATCCGGGAAGATCCCACATGCCACGGAGCAGCTAAGCCCATGCACCACCGCAACTACTGAGCCTGCGCTCTAGACCCCGTGAGCCACAACTACTGAGCCTGTGTGCCACAACTACTGAAGCCCGCGCTCCTAGAGCCCGTGCTCCACAAGAAGAGAAGCCACTGCAATGAGAAGCCCGCGCACCACAACGAAGAGTAGCCCCTGCTCGCGGCAACTAGAGAAAGCCCGCGTGCAGCAACGAAGACCCAACACAGCCAAAAATAAATAAATAATTAATTAATTAATTTTAAAAAAAGGATAATCAACAAGACCTACTGTATAGCCCAAGGAACTCTACTCAGTATTCTGTAATAACCTATGTGGGAAAAGAATCTGAAAAAAAAAAAAATAGTATACCAGAATATACTTTGGTGGGCAACTGAAACTAAAACACACATTGTACATCAACTGTATAAAATTAAAATTAAAATCAAAAACAAGGGCTTCCCTGGTGGCGCAGTGGTTGAGAATCTGCCTGCCAATGCAGGGGACACGGGTTCGAGCCCTGGTCTGGGAAGATCCCACATGCCGCGGAGCAACTGGGCCCGTGAGCCACAACTACTGAGCCTGCGTGTCTGGAGCCTGTGCTCTGCAACAAGAGAGGCCACGATAGTGAGAGGCCCGCACACCGTGATGAAGAGTGGCCCCCACTTGCCGCAACTAGAGGAAGCCCTCGCACAGAAACGATGACCCAAAACAGCCAAAAATAAATAAATAAATAAATAAATTTATTAAAAAAAAAAAATCAAAAACAAAATACTGCCCTTAGGACACTCACCCCTTGTTCCAGTGAAGTGGCCTTGGTGTGAAAGGCCTGGGAAGTCCTTCTCCAGACAAACATCCCCAGCCTCTGGGCTCATCTTGGTCTTACCTCCTCTACGAGGTTTTCTGAATGCCTCCAGTGCCTACTTTCCTCTTCTTTCTCTGAAATCTTAGGAAACATAAAGTCTGCAACTCAGAACCTATTTTCAAGGAGATATTTAATATGTCTGTTCATCTTTGATTCTATTACAAACCACGAGGATTTGGTGGAGGGTTAGAGTGAGGACTTTCAAGGCTACAACCATCTACTGCTGAACACCGGTTGGAGGTTTAATAACTGCCTGACCCTGTTCTACTCACTTGTGCTAACTCAGGCAATCGCTTCAAATACCCTCTGGAGTAGTCAGAGGGTGGTTCCATACCTTGTTCCAAGTCCCAAAGCTGGTAAGTGACAGAGCCAGGATGTGACCATGAGCCGAGTGATTTAGGAGTCCATATTCTTAAGCCCTCCACCATATCTGGCTTGCAGCCTGATACAGTCCATTATGATTGTATGACTTGGACCAGCTCTTTCATGTCTTTGAGCTACAGATCTGTGCCTGGCCTGTCAGTTTGCCTGTGCGTCCGACTTCTTTCAGTGTGATTGCCTGTGCCCACGACCCCAGGCACTGAGCCATTTGCTGGGCAGTAGTCTGTGAGGAAGAGCTGATACCCTGAAAGGCTCTGCCCATGCAGAGAAAACTGGAGCCCATTCCTTGTGAACTGGCAGGAGGAAAGACACAGGGCAGTTGAAATTCACTGGTGGAGCCTATTTCCCTTGATCTCTATGAGCTGAGATAGAAAAGATGGGAGTGAAACAGAGTCTGGGAACCAGAGGCCCACCCTCCCTGCTTTCTGGTACAAACCTCGAAGGAGTCTGAAAATTCTAGATTCAGATAACCTGGTAGGTGGTTATGATTGCATATTTGTCAATGAAGGAGATTAGAAAACATCTTACTAACAGCTTGCCTGTTTGGCTTGTAGTTTGTAAACAACTGGATTATCACTGGGCCTCTGTTTGCATCCATGCCCTGGCTCTTGTGCGTGTTGGGAGCCGGCCTGAGTAAGAGCCACGAGGACAAATAAACTGGGCTGGGTGGAGAGTAATGGTGGGAAACGGCTATTTTAGACATGGTGGTCAGAGAGGTGCTCTCCCTCTGGGCACAGACCCAGAGAAAGGGAAGGAGTGAGCCACAGAGGGGTCTGTAGGAAGGGACCCTGGCAGAGCAAGTCCCAGGACTCTGAGATGTGAGGATGCCTAGCAGATTTGAAAGCAAAGAAACAAAACAAAAACTATAGTGAGTACGGTCAGAGCAGAGGAACAAAGGAGAGGGTGGTAGGAGATGAGGAGAGAAATGTATTCAGGGGCCAGACATCATATATGGGCTTGGGAAAGTAGTTTTTGCATTTTATTCTGAGTGATGTGGGAAGTCACAGGGGTGTTTTTGTTGTTGTTTGTTTGCTTGTTTGTTTTTAACCATGGAGCTTCCTAGTCATAAGTCAATGAAGGAGAGATGAGCAAAGTAAAAGCATAACCCAACACAATAACAACAAAAAAACTAATTAAAGAATCACAATAGACTTTTGAAACCATGGCTTCAGCAGGCCGGTTTTCAGTGGTTGGAATAGACATGATTCCTACACACATTATGAGTTTAATTTCTTGTATCATGTTTGCTAAATTAGGGGCAAGATCTTTGGGGCAAGGTGACTTTTGGATTTCAGTGAGCAGCTGAATGACCTTGGGCCGTGGGACTTGTGAACTTGGCCTCTGAGCCTCAGATTGCTTTTCTTATGAGCTATTTTAAACATGAGGGAAAGAACAGAAACCAGCATAAAAACAGGTGTACCCTCACCATCCAGTTCTATTCAGTTCTAACATCTTGCCATACTCTGTTAAAGAGGACTCTTAAGAAACATTGTAGGTACTGTGATGTAATAAAATAGTAACAACAGACAGCCCCCAATCACTTGCCCTGTGCCAGGCCCTTCACATCTGCCAGCTTTTCCAACCTTCACCACAGTCCTTTGAGGTGGGCGGTAAGAGTATCCTCATTTTACAAAGGGGGACCGTGAGGCACACAGAAATCTTGCAATTGCTAAGGTCATGCTTGTCTCTAGGAAGCTGGTATCTGAACCAGATTCTGTGTTCTTGACTGCTGTGCTCCACTGACTTTCAAACATATAGTTGTGTTTTTTGTTTTTTGCATCTTTCCAAACTGTATGAAATTGGTATCATACTGACCTTATAATGCAAATTACTCTTCCTACTGTGTTTGTGAGACTCATCCATGTAATGTATTTAGGCATTCATTCATTTTCATACATTGTCTGGTATGACAGTATTGAACATTTCCAAATTTATTATTAATGTTTCTGTTGATAAATATTTATACAGTTTCTTTTTTTTTATCTCTCTCTTACAGATAGTACAAAGAACATTCTTATCTCCTATGAACATTTACATGTATTTCCCCTGGGCAGTGTATCTCAACTCTGGTTATACAGTTAAAAGAATTTAAAAATGAGAGAATTTAAAAGAAGAGAGAATGGATGCACACTCCACCCCCTGACATTCCAATTTCATTAATCTTTTTGGTTCGATTTGATTTTTAGCATGCCAGGCAATTCTAAGGTACATCCAGTTTTCAGAACCACCACCGTAAGCCACATTCCTCCATGCAGAATGACAGAACTGTCAAATTTTGTATATATTACCAAACTGCTCTTCAAAGTAGTTTTCCCAATTTACTTTCCCATCAGTGATGTATGAAGATCTGCACTTATTTCCCCCTTTTATTTCCTGATTTTGGTAAAACATGTTCACTCTTTTTTTGATTGGTATTGCTAGAGAATTACCAATTTTATTGATATTTTCAAAGAATCAATTTTTGGCTTTGATGATTTTCTCTATTTTACATTTTTTTCTATTCTATCAGTTTGTTTTTTATTTCCTTTTCTATGTTTCTTTTTAATTTTTCCTTTTTTTTTCAATTTTTTTTGAGATAGAATCGAATTTTTACCTTCACTGCCTTTCAAATATTATATGAATTTGAGGCTATATATTTCTCTCCAGGGACTGCTTTGGTTGCATTGCAAAAGTTTTGCTACCTTGTATCTTTAATGTTCAGTTCAAAACATTTCTACTTTTTGTTGTGATTTTTTTTTCTTTGACATACATTATTTAAAAGCATATTGCTTAACTTATAAATAGTTCAGTGATTTTAAATTTACCTTTTGTTATATATTTCTAGCTTAATTTTACTGTGGTCAGATAATATAATAAGAATAATCGCAATCATTTGAATTTTGTGAAGGCCTTGTTTTGCAATCCATTATACAGTCAGTTTTGGAAAGTGGTCATGTATACTTGAGAAGAATGTATACATAGGTGCCGTGTTCACTACGTCAAGTAATTTAAGTTTGTTGTTTTGTTTTGATTTTCTTTATCTGTATGGATTTTTTTTTTCCTGTATGATCTATCAGCTATTGTAAGAAGTGTGGTAAAATTTCCAATATCCTTGTGAATTTCTTTACTTCTCATTTTGGTTCTGTCAGTTTTTGCTCTATGTGTTTTGAAGCTATATACAGGCTTGGAATTGTTTTTTCTTCCAGGTGATTTGGCTCCTTTTTCATTAAGGAAATGTCTTTTTTTCTTTAATAATGTTTTTGCCTTAAAGTCTACCTTAACTGCTTTTAGTATAGCTAAACCAGTTTTCTTAGGGTTAGTATTCACATGATATGCACATTCCATCCTTTGCTTTGTGTGTTTCTGTGTCCTTATAATAAAAGCATGACTCCTGTCTGCAAAAGTAATATTGCATTTGCTTTTATATGTACTCTGATCATCTCAGTGTTTTAAGTGAATATTTAATCCATTCACAATTAAAATAAGCACTAATACAGTGGGGTTCTATCAGTCTTCCTACTATGTGTTCTCTACTGGACCCATCTACTCATTCTATGTTCCTATTTCCATTCTTTGTAAATCTTTTTGCCTTCTTTTAGATTAAAAAAGTTGTTTCCTTTCTCTATTAAATTAGTTATACATCTGTTACTATTCTTTTATTTATTTTTTTTAAATAAATTTATTTATTTATTTTTGGTTGCATTGGGTCTTCGTTGCTGCATGTGGGCTTCTCATTGTGGTGGCTTCTCTTGTTGCAGAGCATGGGCTCTAGGCACGCGGGCTTCAGTAGCTGTGGCACACAGGCTCAGTAGTTGTGGCTCGCGGGCTCTAGAGCGCAGGCTCAGTAGTTGTGGCGCACGGGCTTAGTTGCTCTGTGGCATGTGGGATCTTCCTGGACCAGGGATCGAACCCGTGTCCCCTGCATTGGCAGGCAGATTCTTAACCACTGTGCCACCAGGGTAGCCAAACGTCTGTTACTATTCTTTTAGTGATTACTCAGTGATTAGAATGTGGGTCCTTGATATGTTATAATCTAAAACAACAACAACAACAAAATAAAGGTAATTAGAATTTGAATATTCCAAGGTACTAGCGTTGTGAGAAAACTGACAAAAGTAATAATTTGTATTTGATTTGTAGTGAGTCAGGGAGTAACCACTAGAATGCTAACAAATGCCATTCTGCATGGAGGGATGCTCCAAAGATGAAGGCAAAATAAAAATACTTTTGAAAGAAATAAGAGATAATTTAATATCATCAGACCTGCACTAAATACCAAAGGCAGAAGAAAGTGATCCCCTGTAAAGTTAAGGAAATGCGGGATGAGATGAAGAACCCAAATTTAATAGATACATGTAGAACGGAAATTCCTAAAAACTGTGCAAAAGATGGGAGGGGTAAAAAGAGAGAATTTTAAATTTCTATGATTATGAGAAAGTGGAATACAAATAATTCAGCATTTTAGCCTCACCTACCACGCAGCTTCAGAATTCAGCAAATGTCTTGAGCAAGGGTGGCCAGCTTTTTCGGGAAAGGGCCAGATAGTAAATACTTTATTTAGGCTTTGCGGGCCATGTGGTCTCTGCTCAGCTCTGCCATCAGAGCAGGAAAGCAGCCGCAAACAATCTGTAAGTGAATTGACATGGCTGTATTCCAATAAACTGGCTTGGTATATATAGCTTGGAAAATATATAGAGATTTCATATCTGAGTGTGTCTATTTCTGGAACTTGTAACTGTGCCTTTGGACCCTTTATTTATGTCTTAGGTACTGTGGTTTTAAAATTAATCTTTGTATTTGGTAGATAAAAAATCCTTCCCTTGTTATTCCTGAAAATTGTCTCTGCTATCCTTGACCTTTTACCCTGCGGTGTCTATTTTAAGGTCAGTTTGCCAAGTTCCTGAAAAGCCTTGTGAGACTTTTTGGAGTAGTGGAAATGTTCTAAGTCTTGATTGGGGTGGTGGTTACACTGATGTAGACGTTTATCAAAACTCATCAAACTGTACCCTTGAAAATAGATCATTTTATTTAATGTAAATTATAGCTCAATGAATTGATTTTAAAAAGAAAAGCCAACCCACCAATCAGCTAACCTTGTCAGGATTTGGCCTGGAATGGCAAGTAAGGTCTGCTTAATGTATGGAAAGGAATGACGTATTTCCAATGAATTCACTTGAACTAGGATAATTGGACCACCTACTATATGTCAGTCCATTTTGTAGGTCCTGTTGGTAAGGATGGTCCTCCCATCCTTAACCATGGTATACAGATCCTCATTTGTGCAGGTCTTATTTTATGTTTTAAATTTTTTTTCTTATGTTCTTTATGATGAACTTGCACACATTTGCTTAGATTTACTCTTAGTTAACCTAAGTTTTGTTGCTTTTAGTGACTGAATCTTTTTTAAAAATTTAAATGTCTAATGGGTTATTACTGTTGTTCAGAAATGCTCTTGATTATTGAGTGGATTTCTCTTTGAAATATCTGTTTCTCAGAGCTTCATTTCCTGCAGTGGTAAAATATGCAAGTTGGATTATTTGAACTGTAAGGTCCTTTTCAGCAACATGATTCTATTTTTCTCTTCTCTTTGGGGCTGCTAAAACCTTCAAGAATGTCAAGGACACTTTTAAAATTACATCATCAAAAGACCTTTCTTTTTATGTCTAAAGCATGCCCAGTCCCAGTCTGGGTCACATTAGGGCAATTTCCTTTGCAATTTATTCCTATTGTCTAAAGAAGGCATTGTCTGCAGAGATTTTGCTTTTAAAAAGGAAAACAAAACTTTATTTTCCTTTCAGAAGAGACAAAATGTACTGATGTAAAATATTTGTAAGATACAGAAATGCATAAGAGGAAAAGCAAAATTCTCCTGAAATCCCATCTCAGAGAGATAAACCACTCTAATCAATTCGCTATCCATTTCTCCCACATTTTTGGTGCTTACACTCTTTATGCATATTTATACATTCAACAAGCTATTGTTGATTCCCTCTGAGAGACAGATTTCAGTCTCATTTTACAACACAGACCATCATCGTTACCCTTGCTTAAAACCTCCGGTGTCTTATACAGATGGCCAATAGGCACATGAAAATATGTTCAACATCACTAACTGTTAGAGAAATGCAAATCAAAATTACAATGAGGTATCACCTTACGCTGGTCAGAATGGCCATCATTAAAAAGTCTACAAACAATAAATGCTGGAGAGGGCGTGGAGGAAAGAGAGCCCTGGTGGGTTGGTGGGAATGTAAATTAGTACAGCCACTACACTGTTGGTGGGAATGTAAGTTAGTACAGCCACTATGGAGAACAGTATGGAGGTTCCTTAAGAAACTAAATTATAGAATTACCATAAGATCCTGCAATCCCACTCCTGGGCATATACGAGACAAAACTCTAATTCAGAAGGATACATGCACCCCAATGTTCATAACAGCACTAGCCACAATAGTCAAGACATGGAAACAATCTAAATGTCCACCAACAGATGAATGGATAAAGAAGATACATATATACAATGGAATACTACTCCGCCATAAAAAAGAAGGAAATAATGCCATTTGCAGCAACATGGGTGGACCTAGAGATGATCATACTAAGTGAAGTAAGTCACACAGAGAAAGACATATACCATATGATATCACTTATGTGTGGAATCTATAAAATATGACACAAAGGAACTTATTTACTAAACAGACTCACAGACATAGAGAACAGACTTGTGGTTGCCAAGGGGGAAGGGGGTGGGGGAGGAACAGATTGGGAGTTTGGGACTAGCAGATGTAAGCTACTATATATAGAATGGATAAACAACATGGTCCAACTATATAGCACTGGGGACTATATTCAATATTCTGTGATAAACCATAACGGAAAAGAATATGAAAAAGAATATACATATATGTATAACTGAATCACTTTGCTGTATGGCAGAAATTAACATTGTAAATCAACTATACTTCAATAAAATAAATTAAAAAATAAAACTCCAGTGTCTTCCCATTGGTTTAGGATGAAGGAAGACATCTTTTCTAAAGCCCAGCACTCAGCTCCCCAGCTTCACCTCACCCTGCCTGTCCTCTCCCGCCTCACTGGCATTCTCTCGGTTCCTTGGAAGTACCATGGTCCATCCCAACACAGGACTTCTGCACATGTGCTTCCTCTCCCTTGACAGCCTCCTTCTTCTACTCCTTCCCCATCATTAACTCATGCCTGTACTTTGGATCTCAGCTGAAGTGCCACGTCCCCCAGGTCATGCTCTGGTATCCACCTTCCTGAGTGGATGTGTCCTTTGATTTCTGGACTCTCCTGGAAACTGCCATCCCTCCCACCCCACCCACCAGCAGCCTCAGCCCTGGACCTCATTCCTGTTGTTACCTGTCTGAATGCCACCCCCTTGTAGAATTCCCACTGCTTTTGTCTTTTCTGTACCAGGATGCTTGGTCTCTAGTACAATCACTTGCCTTTCCCCAGGTGCCCTTGTGACTATTAAGCCTGGGGAGTTGCATTATAAGACCCAGGAGGGCAATGGCAGATCTACTTTGTCTCCTCATCATTTTTCAAACAGCACCCAGTACGTTGTAGGAAATGTTTTTGCAGCATGGAATTAAATCGTAATTGTTTCCTCCCACCATACTGAGCTGCCACCCTCCCACGGATACATGTAGGGTTAGGGGTAAGCCCTCGCCAGGCCAGCCTCTTTAGTTAACTCTTTATAACCTCCAATAATAGGACACATTATCTAAAAGCCAGGTGATCTCCAACACTGGCATTGGGGATTTGCCTATGATGCCTGCACAGGGAGAGGCACAAGGGCATCTCTCAGGAAGTCAGAATGACCAAGGTGCGGATGTCTGGGGGTTGGCTGATCATGGAATCATTTTTATATGTTCTGATGACTTTGGAGAAAGGCTGTAGTCTGCACACACTTTTGGAATTTAAAAAATTAATCTAATTGATTTCAGGGGGCAAAGCGAGAGATTATATTAAGTGCATTGCCAAGCTCTTGAGATATTTTTGGATCTGTCTCTATTCTGCAGTGACAAGGGCTTCTGAGGGTCCCGAGGCAGCCCTCATTCCAGGTCCTCAGTATGGAGGTTTCTGAGGGAAAGCAGCTTCTGTTGGGAGCTGTGCCCAGGAAGGTCTGGAATCCAGTCGTTGGTCTACCATTCAGGGACAGATTCTCCAAATCTACAGCAATCTTAGAAATCATCTCACCTTATCCTCTCACTCCTTGTAAATAATGATTTGAGAAAGCAGCTTGACAAAGGCGGCTGGCTATTTAATGAGAACGCTTTGCAGATCACCACGCTGGGATGGCAGTGTAGGGAAGGGTTTAAGCACATAGATTTTGGAGGTAAAGATTCTGCATTAGATCTTGGTCCCACCATATTTCGTCTGTGTGATATTTTTTTCTTATATTTATTCAGTTCTTCCTGTCCCATTTGTTGAAAATTTATTCTTCTCTCCATCGAAATGTCAAATAACAGATGATATATATGATTTGCTCTATTCCTTTGACCCATTATTCATCTGTTTGTCTCACGTTACACCAATGCCACACTCTCTTGGATACCATAGCTTTGTATTAAGTTGTGATATCATGTAGTGTGAGAGCTTCAGACTTTTCTTCAAGATTGTTTTGGCTATTTTAGGTCCTTGGCATTCCCCTATAATTTTAGAAACAATTTCTCTCACCTGAATAATAAAATCAGTAGCACCAACTATGAATAGATAACCAACATTCTTGGGATGTATTACTACATGTTTGACAATATGCCAGGCACTTCAAATATATGATCACATTTAATCTTCAATAAATCCTAACAATAGGTACTCTTATTAATATCATTTTATAGATGCAAAAATTGAGAGTTAAGAAGTTTTAATAACTTTCAAGTTTTAAACCCAGTTCCCTCTTTCCCCACACCCAATGGTCCTAACCCCTACTGAAGGATGCCTCTAAAACCCTCGACTTTTTCCACTTACAATTTTCACAAGGACTTGATTTTATCAGCCTCAGGTAAATGGAGGATCACATCCATCAGGGGCAGAGAAAGAGTCAATTCAATTAAACACCTCCAAGGATCTGGAAAAAAGTTATAATAAACAAAGAGGTATCAACATTAGTAATTAGCACACTCATGGCTGAAGAAAACTCAATAATGATGGTTTGTTAACTTCACTGTGAAGATAAAACATTTTCTTTTCCTCCCATCATTTACTCAATACATCTCTGTTTCTCCACTGCTGTAATTTCTATAAACTTTGAACCTACATTGAGAATGAATCTTAGTTCTAAATCACGGAGAGTGTTTTGGTGACACTTCCACATATGTTAATGAAGGGTTTATAGAATAAACTGTGGCAGAAAAACAGAGTTCTTGGAAATGATTTCAAATTAAACCAGTATGTAAAGATTTGGGATCTCTTTGACCCCAAACCTTTGGCTTTTACTCAGACCTCTGTTCTGTCCAGAGACAGAGCCGAGTAAGGTCTTTTGGAGAAACAAGTGCTGCCACCATGAGCATATTTCTAATGAGCTAGTTTGTAGGGTAGATTTCATTTCCCGAGCTCCATGGAGTGGTAGAGGCCATACAGTATTCTGAAACAGCACACATGCTTGTAACCTAAGGAAATGCTCCACTAAAGACTGCAATAAATGAGGGAACCCTATTTCCAAATGCGTACCAACTAGACTCGGAGTTTGGAAATATGTGACTGACAGCCAAGAGCTCACCTTCAAAATAAACCCTAGAAGCCAAGAAGCAGATATTTGAATCTTACCTTGTTTGGAACTTCTGTCTTGGGACAGTTTTCACTGTGAGAAAATTTTCCTTTCCATTCATCTAAGATATGCTGTCACACAAAATTCCATCCCTTATTCTGCTCTTTTGGGTGAAAATGACAAAGACAACTGCTCTTTTACGTGACTGGTCTTCATCACTGAAGACCATGACCAGACTTCTCCAAGATATCTGTAGGACACTTTGTCAAGCACCATCTCCTTTTCCCTTGGGCATTTCATTTCATACCAAAAGCTTATGCGGTGTATAAGTGGTATAATTATTTTCCTATTGTGTCGATGGAGGAGGGTGTCATGGCTTACAGAAGGCTGATGTTTGAGGGAAGTTCTGGATTAAAGAACATAGGGTATAGAAGATCCTGGAGTAACTTGAACTCACCAGCGTATAGACCAAGGGTTTTGAACTCCCTGCAACTGTGATCTGCATTGTCACATAATTGTTCATGGGACTTTTCTTGGTGAGGGAATCAGGTCCTCCAGGGAGGATCCATGACCCCCAAATGGGAGACAAGAATGCAGTGCTTGGAAGCCTGGAGAATAATGGCATCTAAGGATCAGGCAGAGCAAGGGCAACCTATGAATGATACAGAAAAAGCAGTTTCTTTGACCCCAAGGTATTTGTTAAGATATTTCCAGGTACATAGGAGCTGGGGGACACAGGGACATTTTTGCCCCTCTCAGCTCCATGATTCTCTTTGTCTGACAGATCCTAGATTCCTGATATCAGGGTTCTCTCTCTTGACCCCTGTTATTTCCTCTTCCTGCCCCCAAACAGCCATTCAAGAGGTAGAATTAAAGTTGGTTTTAGTAAATAACCCAGAAGAGACTATATCTCACCACTTAAGAGTCATGGAGCTGTCTGGCTTGGGAAGATGGAAACTCTTCCCACCCATCCCCCAGCTGTGCTGGTGGTGATCTCTGCCGCCAGCATCTTTATCCACTGGGTAGGGATTTGGATTGGACTCCATTATCCTTCCTCTCACCCTGCGTGGCCTGACAGAGACTCATTTGAGGGAGACGAACAGGCTTTGAAGCAGCACTTCATCCAGCTTCCATCTTCATTATTGGCAGCCATGGCCGAGGAAAAGTATAAAACTGCTGGCTTAGGCTGTCCCTGTGTGTCTAACATTGGCACTTTCTGCAGTGTTGTGTGAGATGTTTAGAATTTAGAGCCCAACGACTTCTGGAATAAGAAGGTAAATGCTTTGCTCTCTTTAGAACTTAGTTTCCTCATCTTGTAAGGTCAGAAAGTGGACTAGATGTTTCCTAAGATTCCTTCTCGCTCTCAGATGGTATCTATTCCAGCCACATTATCTTCAAGATACAAAACCAGAGAGGATGAGCAATTTGCCCAAGATCACACAGCAAGTTAGAAAGTGTATGCGTGGTAAGGTGTATTAAGGATAAGTCTGACTTGGGCAAAGAAAGACACTAAGCAAGTAACTTTGAGTTTTCAAACCTGCTCAATTGCTTCTATTGTTGCCCTTGCATCCTTGGCATGTGGGTACCTTTTACCAGGAGAGAGAACAGGTGTCATTGAACCACAAATCTCAGCAACTAACTTCAAATCTTCCTGTCCACAAACTGTCTTTCCCAGTGAGAGAGGATCATCCCTGAAATTTCATGAGTGGAAAGTCCTTTATTCAGGTGAGACCCTTTAAGGTAATTTCTTCTCGCTCACCTGCCTCTAATTCCATAATTAAGGAAGAACCTTTAATACCTAAACATAGGCCTTTCTAACTGTCATTTGTCAAAGTGCGCTGATCTCTGCCGGGGCAGTGTTGCGAGCCATCCACAATTAATTACTCATCTTAAAGGAAGGGTCTAACGTTGGTTGAGGGGTCTGTGCCAGGTTCTGTGATGGCTTTCCCCAGAGGTGGCCTTGTTTTGTCCTCGTATGACACTGCACAAACCAGTCAGAGCAGATGCCAATCACACCAGCCACCAGGCCTTACCGGAGGGAACAGGACAGATACTGGGCCTCATCTTCTCCATCTTTCAGACCAGAAAACAAGGCCAGAGACACGAGCAAACTTGGCCAACCTCACACGGAGAGGCAGAGGGAAAACTCAGACTCGGGTCGGCCTGAGCTAAGCCTGTGTTTTCCACCTGACCCTGATGGGCCTTCCATCCCTCCTGACATCTGGTCTCTCTCTGCCTCCTGTCCCTACACTGCTCTGGGCCACCTCCACCCTGCTGCCCACCAGAGTGACCTGCCCAGACTGCTGGAAAACATACTAGTGACACACAGTGGAGGAGAATAGTAACCGCTCTTAAACTGTGCGCAGCACCAGCCTCAATTTTTTTTTAATTTATTTTTGGCTGCATTGGGTCTTCGTTGCTGTGCGCGGGCTTTCTCTAGTTGCGGCGAGCGGGGGCTACTCTTGGTTGCGGTGTGAGGGCTTCTCACTGCAGTGGCTTCTCTTGTTGCAGAGCACAGGCTCTAGGTGCAAGGGCTTCAGTAGTTGTGGCACGTGGCATCAGTAGTTGGGGCTCGCGGGCTCTAGAGTGCAGGCTCAGTAGATGTGGCACAGGGCTCATTAGTTGTGGCACATGGGCTCAGTAGTTGTGGCACGCAGGCTCAGTAGTTGTGGCTCATGGGCTTAGTTGCTCTGCGGCATGTGGGATCTTCCCAGACCAGGGCTCGAACCTGTGTCCCCTGCATTGGCAGGCAGAGTCTTAACCACTGCGCCACCAGGGAAGCCCCAGCCCCAATTTTATTTACTCCACACAACCCCACCTTACAGGAAAGTAGGTTGGCATTACCACCTTCAGCTCCCAGCACGGACCTTAGTGTGAGGTACACAGTAGGTACTTAATAAATACTTGCTGACTGCATTTGCTGACTCAACATTTACAATGAGGAGTCAGAAGCTGAGAATAGGGTAGTGATTGGCCCACGGACCTGTGGTGTTGGATGAAATGATGGGACTAGAATAAAAGGAAAAGAAAAAATAAACCTTAAATGATGTGCTGGGCACGCTTTGTAAATGTTAATTGCTTATTCCTTATAGTAACTCAATGAGGTGAGTCTGGTGACGTCATCCCTGTTTGGAGGCGAGGACTCAGGCACAGAGAAGGTTGTTAATTGCTCAAGGTTGCCGAGTAGCAAGCAGCAGAGCCTGAATTTGGCTCCAGGGCCTGAGCCCTGGTCCCTCACTTTACTGTGGCCACCATTTCTCACTGCATCACAGCCTCCATGCAAGTATTAGCCAAGATTCTCTGGGGCTGGTAAAGGGCTCATGATTATGCTCACAGCAGCTGTTTTCATTGGTGCCAAATTACCGGGCCTGGTAACCTGCGTCGGGGCCACGTGTCACGGGCAGATGCAAATGTTACACGAGCACCAAGTGGCAAGTGGGTGCTGGCCCTGGAATGTGGTCACCCATTGGTGCAGCCCCACTGATGGCTGCCCAAGTCCAGAGCTGCTTGTAAGACACGGCTCCCTGCTGGTCGGCAAGTTCACCTTCTCACCTGGGCCTCTCCTCCTAAAGGCTTGTGTTTGTCCCCTTCTCACACACCTGTGCCTTCCAGGACGGCTGCCTGCCCTTGAAGCCAGTCCTGGACAAAACAGCACCTCAAACTGCGATGCCTTCTTTTCCTATTACATTGCAAATAGCTGTGTGGATACAGCAAATTACAGAAAACCTTACAATGGGTGGTATTGGAGGCTGAACTGCATCCTCCCCAAAATGCCCTAACCCCCAGTACCTCAGAATGTGACTGTGTTTGGAGAGGGGATCCAATTATTAATTAAAGAGGAAATTTAATTAAATCGAGGTCACTAGGGTGTGCCCTAATCCAGGATGGCTGGTGTCCTTACACAAAGATGAATTAGGACACAGACACACATGGAAGAAAGACCATGGGAGGACACAGGGAGAAGGCCATCACCTACAAACTGGTACTTGCCATCTGCCTCTACAAGGATCATGTCATGGGCTGCTATAGCTGCTGACCTTCAACACCCCCTGAAAGGAGTTCTGGGTGGAGATCAGGAATGAGGCTCTCTGTGCTCTGGGAAAAACTGGCAGAACAGGTCATCAGATAGTTAGATCTTTTCGGGAGAAGATTTTATGAGCCCAGTTCTTACATCTCCTCATATCTAGAAAAGCACTAAAATCCTTCATGGTGACGTCTGCTCCTCGTGACTAGCAGTACCCTTCACGAGACTGGCAGCAACCTTCTGCAAAAAATACGTGCCTGATTGCATGTACTCCCTGTTCACCAAAATCACATCTATACTGACCTTCCCCCCTGCCTCTTCGGAGCAGTTTCTCAGAGCTATCTGAAATGCTGTCTCCCAGGCTATAGTCCTCATTTTGCCCTAAATAAAACTTAACTTACAGCTCTTGTGTCGTGCATTTTTTGTTTTCAGTCGACAAAACCAAGGAGAGAGGCTTCAGAAGAAACTAACCCCACTGACACCTTGATCTCAGCCTTCTAGCCTCCATCATCGTGAGAAAATTAATTTCTGTTGTTTAAAGCCCCTGAGTCCATAGTAATTTTATGATGGCAGCCTGAGCTAAAAGCAGGCTTAAACAAATGCAGGCTTATTTTTACCTGAAGGTAGGTCGTCCAGGGCTAGTGTAGCTAGTCATTAAGAACCCAGAATATTTCTTTCCTTTTAGCTTTTCTTCCTAGGGTTGCAGGATGGCGTCTGCTTTCTGGGTGGTGAGAAGGCAAAACACAAAGGAGGATGGATATCTTCTGGTGTGGTTTCTCCCTTTTATTAGAGAAAGTCCCAAGTTTAATTGGTCAGAGCTAAGTCACATGACCATCTTGCTACAAGGAACCTGGAGGATTCTTTTCAGCTGTGCTCATCCTTCCCCAGATAATATAGGGGTACGGGACGGCACATGGATATTGAGTAGACAAATTACAGTGTCTGCAGCCTAAGTTAAGGGCACCTGCTGCAAAGCTAAACCATATGCTTGTGTAGCAAGACCTCATCTTGGAGGTAGGGTCCCCTCAGCTAGCCGCACCGCCTCCCTGAGTGGTGGAGTTGAAACCGAGCGGGACCCTGTGGGGCTCCTGGGTACAAAAGCCTCTCTGGGTCCCCCCATTTCTTTTTGCAGGAAATAAGCTTCATTCATCCTCCAGGACCTTCCCCGAGTTCCAAAGGGTAGGTTCAAACACTTGCTAATCAGGGAAGGGAGGGGATGCAGAGGCAAGGGAGGAACAGTCAAGAAACAATAGTGCAGCCTTGGGGCAGGGTCCTGGTTCCCCCTCAAGGGATACACATAGCAACATCTTTGAGCTGCTTTGCGGATACCGACACCCCCTCCAGGTGGGAGAAGTTAACTGTCTGCTGCCCACGAGCACGTAGACCCCAGACCGGGTGGAACCAGAAGGTTGATGATGCCGACTCCCACTTACCTCCCCACCAACCAGTCAGGAGAGTGTCCACGAGCTGATCACGCCCTCTTTGAACCATTGCTATGGAACGCCTCACTACCCCCTCCAGGTTGGGACACACAGTTTTGAGGGCATTAGCCCGCTGTGGTCCCCTTTGCCTGGCAAAACAATAAAGCTATTCTTTTCTACTTCACACAAACCTCTTGTCTCCGAGATTCAATTTGGTACCTGTGTATAGAGGCAGAATTTGGCTACACAGTCAGGTGTTCACATGGCAGGGCCGGGGCCTCACCTAGTAGGGCCATCTGTCCACTTAGCAGGGCCATCTCGCTATTTCTTCTTAATGCTGTTGGGACAGCCAACTCCTTTGGTTGTGTGGGCTAATGAGCCATGTTTATTTGCAAATGAGAAGTCCAAGCATTCAATCTGCTCTTTAGGAAATGAGACTTCATTCCTCCAGGGCTTTTGGCCGCTCATCAATTTCCGGTTTGGTAAATTATCCTCATGAGGCAGAGCTACTCATACTCTGGTGAGACGGGGGTGACTGCTCAAAAGTAGGTGTTCACCCTGGCAGAACAGTATCTGTCCCTGCCCCGATGGTGTCCCCAGACCAGAAAATTCTCCTCCCCGAGGTTCAGAATCCTCTAAACAGCCACTCAGCAGATAAGAGGCATTCACTGCAGTGCCTACTGCCAGGCAGGCGTAGGGGTCTGGGGACCCTTCCTGGGTGGAGCGGAGAGGGTCTGGGGGTAGAGACTGGGATTCCTACAAGCTTACCTGGAGGCCAGACTTTGGAGAATTTCTGCTCACTAGCGCTGCTCTTTGGGTTTGGTTAAGACTCATTTAAGTGGTGTTTGCATTGCATGAAGGGAATTAGCTGTCTGCTTGCCCTTTCTTTTTTTTTTTTGAGAAAGGTGGACAGAGCTTCTTCATTCTATGTTTTGATCCTTTTTGTTTGTTTTTTTCTGAGACTTTATCTCGCCAGCAAGATCATCTTTGGGTTGTCTAGTTGTCATCCCATTCAAGTAGTTGGTCTTGTGTCTTAGTCTGTTCAGCTGCCGTAACAGAATACCATGGACTTTTTGTCTCATAAACAACAGAAACTGATTTGTCACAGTTCTGGAGGCTGGGAAGGCTAAGATCAAGGCACCAGCAGATTCGGTGTCTGGTGAAAGCCAGCTTCCTGCTTCATAGACAGCTGTCCTCTCACTGTGCCCTCACATTTTGGAAGGGGAAGGGAGCTCTCTGGGGTCTCTTTTATAAAGGCACTAATCCCATCCACGAGGGTTCCATCTTCATGACCTAATCACCACCTAAAGCCCTCACCTCCAAATACCATCATTTTGGGAATAAGGTTTCAACACAGGGATTCTGGGGGGACACAAACATTCATTCTACAGCATTCTGCGTTCGGCTGGTCCATTTTGCACCTGAATTTGCAGTGAATCCTCTTTTCATAGGTCACTACTGTCTTCCCTGAATCTCCAGGCTGTATTACCTGCCTCCTTGGTGCTCCCATTAGAGCCCCTCTGTCATAGCACATGCCATGCTGCTCTCACTTTTGCCTGTTACGTGAATCTTCTTTTCTAGACTGGAATTTGCCGTGGCAACCTGGGAGGCTGCAGCCCAATCATGTCACCTTCCTGAGTCACGGTCCTCTCATCTATGAAATGGAAATAATAACAACCCTGTTCTTCCTTCTTCTCTTATTGGCTTGTTGTGAGGATTAAGTAAGTAACATTGATGAAGATAAGTGGAGAATGAAGTCCAAAAAGACAGGATTGATTTCCAATATCAGTGCTTTAGTTTCATAATTTGAAGTTTGGATCTACTCATGTTTCCCAGCCTGAGGTCTACATTTCACCCAGGACAGATGGACGTGTTCCAAGCAGTGCTTGAAGCTAAGGAAAGAAATGTCACGTGCGGTTTCATGCTTGGAGCATCCCTCTTCTGTATAGATTTTGATGAAAAAAATTAAATAATTTAAAAATATCACCTCGATGTGAAGAATGGGGGTTGATATATTTGGAGTGGAATATAATGTGTGTGAGCCTTTTTTCAAATTAAACAGCATACTTGCTTAAAAGTAATTTGCTTTGTTGGGTGGGCATCTTGGCATCACTGACCCAGATGCAGGGAGGGTGTGATGGCTCTCCTCTCCCATGCGGACAAGGGCCTTGGAGTCGTGCCACGGGGAGCAGTGGAGCCAAAGAACACACCGTCCTCCCAGCTCCTCCTGCCAGGATGCTTCCAGGAGGTCCTTCCCATCTGTCTCTGATTGCTCCCAACCCAGCCTCATGTCTGTCACCACAGCAAGACAGCATCCTAGGAACATGAGAAGAGATAAAAATAGAGGCAGGGGAAGGGAGCTGGGGTACTGAAATGTTGTACCATTTGAAGGTCACCGCAAAGACCTGACTTGGGAGAAAAAGAATGCTCTCTCCACTCTTGGTGTAGGAATGGCGCCTCGCTTTCCCACAGCATGTACTGTCCAAGAGCAAACGTGAACCTGTGAAGACCTCGATATGCTCTGTGGCTGCCCAGGGTCACTAGTCTGCGATGGAAGGGGCAGGCGCCACATTGCTTGAGCATCTTTTATGTTCCATGCTGGGCACGTTCCTCATCATGACATTTAATCATCACGCACACCCCTGAGGAAGTACTGTTGCCTCCACTGGGTAGATGAGGAACCAGAGGCTACCGGAAATTCATTAAATTGTCCAAAGTCACACTCTCATAGATGGTGAGACTGGGATTAGAACACATATTGGTTTGAGCCCAGAGCCCACCCACTCACCTGCCGTCCTGGGGTGTGTCTGGAACTCTGGTCCTTTCCACTCCAATGGCGAGAAGAAATGTCCAGCATGTGTCTGGCACATGGCAAGCACTCAACACATGTGTCTTTCAAGATCAGCTGGAAAGAACAAGGTGGACCTGCCAACGTTCCTAATTTGCTATATCCTGTGCTGTGCTCACACTTTCCTCTAGGCCAGCAATATTTTTTCTACTCCCTGCCCATACAGTCTTTCCTTCTTTCAAAGTTCTGGTCAATGGTTGCTTTCACCAGGAAACCATTCCAGTTCTTCAGGCCAAATGCACCTCTCTTGATTTCATGTTTTTCTAGCTCGCGTTTTCTTCTTTCTCCTGGTATCCAGCCATTCGGCACATGTCTTGGGTCTCTTTCTTGTTGCTAAGCACTGTGCTGGTTACTGTGAGACAGGCCGGAACCTGGGACCTGGGACCCTTTGCTGCAGTGCTTGCACCTGGACAAACGTCTGCTCCAGCAACAAAATACAGAGAAACTATAAGGGACTAAAAATAACTGCGTGCATATGCAGTTGGGACAGATTATGGACAAGACACAAAAAGACCAAAAAAACCCAACTGCCACTTCTGAAGAGCCGGGAGCAAAAGCAGGGGGCAGACCACAGAGAGAAACAAGTGGAAGTAGATGCAGGGCCCCTGCTGCCCCAAGAAGAGTCAGATGGAGAACAGTGACTTGCAAAGGCTGGAAAAGTCATCCCATCCACGTTGGGAAGCATTTCAGAGACCCCTTTTTATTGACTCGGACAATGTCATAGGCTTGAGCTTCATGATATCTTTACTGGAGATGAGAAAATCCAGCCTTAACAAAAGGGTCACAAGCTATACCCAGAAGGTGTTAACAATGGCTTAACAATCCAAATCTCTCACGTGAGCCGTAACCCACGTGTTAGAAGAACAAATGGGCAGTTTCAAAAGCACTTGCTCATTTTCTCTCTCACTTGAGCATCACAAAAACCTTTCAAGTCACACGTTATTACTCTTTTTCCATCAACAGTGAAGCTGGAGGTTGACAGGTCAGAGAGACATTACGGTCACAGCCAGGGTTGGTGGCAGAGCTGAAGTGTGTGTGGGGAGGGATTTCAACCCCAAACCTATCCTCACTTCAGTGCTTATCCTCATTTCAGTGCTTGCCCTCATGCTAACAGCAAACATCATGGCTCACATTTCACGGAAAGCTCTCAGCCTTCATCTTGCAGCATCGCTCTGCTGCCTTGACGCTATTGCTGCCCATGCAGGATTTTGAAATTCTCTCCTTCTCAGCTTTCTTCATGACAAGTTCTTCTGTTTCACTCATTTTTTTTTTGCCATTTTTCTTCTCAGTTTCTTGGATGGCCTTGCTATCCACTTTCTTCCTCTTGAAGCTGGGGTTCCTGGGCCACTGAACTCCTTCCATGCAGCTGTCCTGGGAGGGAGACTCGTCTGCCCTCATGGCTTCCCTCCTCCCTGGGCGCGGGGCTCCATCTCCAGCCGCGGGTCTCCATCTCCAGCCGCCTCACTGCTCACCAGCTCCGGCTCTGCCTCTAAAGCATCTGCCTCTGGTGGTGCTGGCTGTGAAATTAACCAACCACTGTCATCTCTCCTAGACCTGCTGTCTCTTACCTTTCTTGGGTGCAGGGGTGGGGACCTCCAGTGGGAGGCATGAACACCTTTGGCACAAAGTGGGAAATGAGAAACTATGGGGTTTAAAGAACTTACGTTGCAGGTGGAAAAACCAAGGACCAGAGAGGGGAAGTGAGTTGTCCAAAGTCACACAGCAGAGCCACAATAATGTTGCTATTTTTCAGGCTGAATTTCAGGTCATTCAATCAAGCATGCAGACATCTCAAACATACAACCATGAGGCATCTACGGATGTGCAATCCGTAGAGACAGAAATGGCCAATAGCAGAGAGAATGAGACATTATTTCAAGAAACTTACGGACTCCTGGGGGAGACAGACACACACTCAACTAACAACAAGCACCATGTGACATGCCCCAGGGTAAGGCCCAGGACGGGGGAGGTTCAAATTCGGAGGCTGGTGGTGATATCTGGACAGACTTTGAGCAGGTTAGTTCAACCTCCGTGAGCCTCTGTTTTTCTCCCCTTAAAATGAGCCTGGTAATTGTGGAGCTCATGGCAGGAGAGGATGGGAAATAAACTCATGAAAAGGTTTTGAAAAAAACTGTAAGGTGCTTCCCAAGGTTGGGACTTACCTTGAAGGTGCATTTTGAGGATTAAGAATATAAAGCAGGAAGCAAGGGCCCAGCACAAAGGAAGAACTCACCAGGGATGGATGCACTATTGTCTTGGTGTCGTATGGGAATGAATGGTGCATGGGAATGAACACAAGTGGGGTGTGGTCATACATCTGATCTGAGGTTGAGTGCTTCCTCCATAAAAAAGAAGGAAATAATGCCACTTGCAGCAACATGGATGGACCTAGAGATGATCACACTAAGGGAAGTAAGCCAGACAGAGAAAGACAAATATCATATGATGTCACTTATATGTGGAATCTAAAATATGATACAAATGAACTTATTTATAAAATAGAAATAGACTCACAGACATAGAATACAAACTTATGGTTACCAAAGGGGAAAGGGGGGGTGATAAATTAGGACTTTGGGGTTAACAGATACCCACTACTATACATAAAATAAACAATAAAGATCTGCTGTATAGCACAGGAAACTGTATTCAATATCTTGTAATAAGCTATAATGGAAAAGAATCTGAAATATATATATATATATACATACACACAAATATATATATACACATTTATATAACTGAATCACTTTGCTGTATACCTGAAACATTGTAAATCAACTCTACTTCAGTAAAAAACCCCAAAACAAAATGAAAACAAAGTTAAGTGCTTCCAGTTCTTTAAAAACAGCCATTTTAAAAACAAATGATGAGTTAAAAAAATCTATTTATGAGGGAGATCCTCCTTGGAATGTCTTAAATATTTTTAAAACAATGAATCAAACTTTTCAACAATGTTTGCTGGTCCTCCCTCCCTCCTACAGCTCACGGTGGTTTGTTTCAAAATGTCGGTATATTTCACTTTTGGGCTTTACTGATGGTCCCTGGAGGATCAGTGGAGGAGGAAGGTAAATGGAATGCCGCGCATCCCAGCCTCCAAGACGACCGTCCGTGGCCCTGGCTGCTCTGAGATTGTGAGTTAGGCATCTGTCCCTGGCAGTCACTGCACATTTAATTTGACCTCAGGAAAATAGCTTTCTCTCAGCTTCTTGGGAAACTTTGTTTTGCTATTGAATATTTTCAAAATCCCAGCCACGAAAAAGTTAGAGGTTTGGCAGTGGGAACAGACAGCTTCCAGGCCATTTGGCTGTTGTGGCCTCATTTAATTAACTGACCATTTGTGCAGGCTGGATACACGAGGCACAGAAATCAGAGGCTCTTTGTGGAACTTAGGAGAAGAAAACGCATCAGTGATTCAGATTTGCAGGTGCGTCCTCCTCCTTTGCTTGGAGAACGGCTACACCTGTTCCTCTGGGCTGTGTCCGGGTGTGGCCTGTCCCCATCCCTCTCCTGCCTTCTTTCCAGGCGCCTCATGCTTTATCAGAAAGAGCCCGGGGATCTGGGGGTGCATACAGGCTCTGCCTCTAATGAGACACTTGGCCATCGACAAGTCTTCTCACCTCTCTGGGCTCAGTTTCCTCACATGCACCAGGAAGGAGTTGGGCTCCATGATCTATAAATTCTTCTCCAACTCTTAACCCTCAGGAGTGTCAATCCATGCCAGGTTCCAGGCTTGATGCTGGGAGAGTTTGCCGTCATGGAACTTACCTTATCAATGGGGAGACAGAAAATAAAGAAGCAGGTAGACAAACACAGACAGCATCCTTTCAGGATGTGAAATGTGCCCTGAGAGCCCAGAGAGTGTGTATCTGACATCACTCCCCTTCATCTCTCTTAGCTCCTTCCAAGGAGAAGCCAGGGGACCCTGGAGCCTGTTGCTATGGTCCACATCTGTCAGCTTGCTGGGCAGAGAACAGGGTGGAAGAGGGGTGAATAGACTGGGAAGGGCAAACAGCTTTTATCTTTCGCATCCTCAAAAGAATCTGAAATTACATCCAGTGTAATTTGAACTCATGGTTCAAAGGGGAAATTGTAATAGAAAATTGTCAATATCTTGTACATTGCTAATAATGAAAGTATTATACACCAAACCATGGTATTTTTTGTTGGGAAAAAAGAAAAACTTACAACATAAGTTAAGCATTAAGAAGTTTGAAAAAAGGACAAGACAGTTCTCCCCTACCACCTCCTAATGTACATGAAATACCTAAATATAAGACCAGAATATAGTGACTTAGAAAACAAACATGAAACAGCAATATTTGTTTCTTTGAAGTGCTAGTACTTTAGACAACATCTGATAATACTCATCAAGAAAAAAATGACAGAGGGTAAACATAAGCATTAGGAATTAAAATGAGACCTAACTACAAATGCTAAGACATTAAGGATATGTCTCTTATGAATGCAGTATGTCAGTAAATGACATACATGCGAATTTTCTTGAAAAATAAGACTCAAACATCTCTAGGGCCCTCCCAAGCACGAGGGAAATATATATATAAAATTCCAATTTTGTACAAATGCTTCCATAGAATAGAACTCATCCCCAGCTCATTTGTGAGGTGAATGAATACAACTTCATGTCCAAACCAGGTAAGGACAGCACAAGACTGAAAAATTCAGGCCAAGCTACTCATGAATATAGATCCAAAATCTGGAACAAGATATTCGCAAAGTAAATGTAGATGAAGAAGTGAGGCCAAGTGAAGTGCTCTGTCCCAGAGTTCAGGGACTGCAGGTGGCTGATCCAGGTCTTACCTGAACCTCTGCCTCTGGAGAGGGGGCTCTGCTTGACTGTGACTATTGGGATGGTGTCGAGCGGTCTAAACTTTTGCAAATCAAGAACAATGAGTGTATCCCCCACAGGTAGACAGGACTTTGAGTACCTTTGGGGCTTCCCTTATTGGTTCTCTTCCAGCCTATTTGATGATTAGGGGTGGGGTGCCCAGCTCTTCCCGGCTTGCCTGAGACTGCTCCTATTTTATCTATTTTTGTTTATTTATTTATTTATTTATTTAGGCCACACCATGAGGCATGTGGGATCTTAGTTCCCTGACCAGGGATTGAATCCGCACCCCCTGCATTGGAAGCACGGAGTCCTAACCACTGGACCGCCAGGGAAGTCCTATTTTTTTTTTTTTTTTTTGGAGCTCCTATTTAAGAACTAAAAGTCTCACTTCCTGGGAACCCCTCAGTCCTGGGCAAATTGGGACCATCTGTTATCCCAGATGGGGACAACATTGGATTTCTTATTTTCCTGACAGCTCCCTCCAGCAAAGAGCGTGGAGTCTGGAGGAAAGGTCAGTTTGGTTAGTGACAGCTGGAGACAAGTCTGGGCAATTAGAGGCCTGACAGGTGCAAACATCCAGAAACATCAAACCTACTGAGCGCTTTCTGGTGGCGGAACTTGAGGCAGGCTCTCACTGACCTCGCCATTTACCATGACAATGACCCACCAAGATAGGTATCATCACCTCCGTTTTGTACTGGAAAAGAAAAAGCGAAATGGACAGAAAGCTGCAAAGGAGGAAAGTGTGAATGAGTTAACCGATGAATAAAGTAATAACATCATTGCTTCCATTAAAGTGACAGCCTTGATTAATATGGTGGCATCTGGTCTTACCCCTGCTCACAGAGCCTACTGGAGCTTGAACAACGAGCCCCAGGCCCCTGCAGATGTGGCACGGGCACCCTTCCCAGGAGGGGCTGTCACCTGAGTCCCTCCCCAGAGCTTCCCCTCTGCCCTCTCCTGAAAGCCAGCAGGTGGCCTGGCCCGGTGCTGCCTGTGAGTCAACAGAGAACGATTCCTTCTCCTTGAATGGGAGAGAGGTAGTCAGGCCGCTCTGGTGAAGCGCCAAGGTTACTTGGGACACCTGGCAGGAAGGACTTCTGCACTGTGGACGGGAGCTGGCCTTCAGAGGACTCACGGGTACTGTTTGTGGAAGTTCTGGACTTGGAATATTCCAGGACCATCGGAGCTGGCCTTCAGAGGACTCACGGGTACTGTTTGTGGAAGTTCTGGACTTGGGATATTCCAGGACCATCGGAGCTGGCCTTCAGAGGACTCACGGGTACTGTTTGTGGAAGTTCTGGACTTGGGATATTCCAGGACCATCAGAATCCCTTGGACACCCAGAATGGTTGTGCTCAGCACACGGCCAGGCACGCAGTGGGCATTTAATGGACTTCAGGGTTGTCTGGCTCCAAAGAATTGCTTTTATAACAAGCTGGTTATTCATTTCTTTCTCCTTCTGGATGGTGAGCCCCCAAAAAGTAGGAACCCACATCTTTGCATCTCTGTATTCTCTGGGCCGAGTACAGTGTCTGGTACCCAGAGATGTTCAGGAAATGCTTCTTTTCTTTTCTGCCCCTCTTCCCCTCCTGATGTCCCTGGCTATGCTGGCCTGTTGAGCAGCTGCCACACAATGAGGGTGAGGAGTGAACTTGAACTTGAACTGCCCGTGCAGGCACAGACCCAAGTACGTGCTGCTGGCATGGCGTCATGGGGGCTGGGAGTCAAACAGAAGCGGGTTCAATTTCCAGGGTCACTCCAGGCCTCATTTTCCTCACCTGTAATATGGTGGCTGCCTAGCTGGGAACTTTTATAGTTAAAGGTTGTGTTGAATAGAACTCTTATATTAAATATTCCACAAATGAATTCCATTTTCAAATAAGTCAACTTCGATGACTCTTTTTTTTTTAAAAAAAACTGCAGAACTCCTCAGAGCTTCTCATAGTCGCTGGATATTATGAGTCTCCAAGGGGAGTCTGTCATGGGCCTCGTATGTGAAATGTACGCAGTCATTTTGTCAAGGAACATCTTGAAGGTCTAGTGATCTTGGAACACACTTTGGGAAGTACTGAGAAATCCCTCCATAGGCACTAAAATTAGTATCTGCTCTTAGTATTATTTTCAGAATTATTACTGTTGTTTCATTACTTATTTACCAGTTGAAATCATACAGGGAGCGTGAATCTGAACAGCCCTGAGATCATGTTTCAAAATTCACGAACAATTTTCCAAACAGAATTTCATGCTGGATTGAGTCAGCCCCATCTCCCGTGAATTCTGCTAGGTTTAAAACATACAAATTGAAAGTAGACATATCCTTTCTCTCCTTGCTAATTAGGATGATGGATTGTAGAGATGTGATCCTGCCATGTCACAGCAGAGATGATACCATTGCTTTTAATTAACCATACAGGGATTTGAGGGAAGTGGGAAAAGTGGAGACCAGTCTCCAAATGGGCACAGATGGACTCATACCCCAAACATACCAAATCTTCAAAGACCGGTGACAAAGGTACCCAAGGATGCAAACACCACTTAGAATTTTTAATTGTCTCTTTCCACAAGATAAGGTAAAGAAATACAAACAGAAAACAAATGGCAGGTTCCCAGCATTCAACAGTACCAGCCTTTCTACAAGTCTTCCTGGGCATGTGCTCTTATTCCTTGGACACAGCCAGTCCCAAATAGCCACTTAGGTCATGAGTGATTTTCCATTATTTACATGCATATTCTTGTATCCAGTGAGTTCTGTTGGTCTTTAGGCCTAACTCCCCCAGGTTTCTTGGAAGCATGGATTCTAGAAACAAGCCCTAGACTGGGAGTCCACCTCTGGGTTCTTATATAGGGTCTGCTGTTAACTTACAGAGGGCATTTCTGAAGGTCCCTTCACCATGCATCTTCGCTTTCCTAGGAGCTGGATCGCTTCTCTGTGAGAGCATTTGAGCTGGGGATCACTCCCTTAACAAGTTACGTGATCCCAAATCCCTGTCTCAGGCTCTGCTTTAAGGGAACCTGACCCCAAACCAGACCTGTTCCCCAGGCCACATCCAGAATGCGCCATTCTCAGTCTCTCCCTGTCCTGCTCTGTGCCCTGCAATACTGGGTGACAATAGTGAGATTGTCATTAGGAGTCACAGCCTCCTGGCTGGCAGGTAAGTTGACCAATGGCGGCTGGAGGTGAGGGGGCAGAGGAAAGAGTACTGGGGTATTTGGTCCTCTGCCCCTGCCCTGTTGTGGCTCCTGTGCCTGCATCCATCTCTGCCATGCTCTGGCTTTAAACCCAGTTCTTGATGTCAAGTCATCCCTTTCCCTTCTTCTTTAGGGGTGGCAATATATCCCCCCATCCACTGCTGCTGGTCCCATCACTTGGCATCCTTTGTTAGGGTCCCTTCCTCACAGACTCACTTCATTCAAAGTCTCTCCCACATTTCCAGCTGAGGGGGCATCTGTTCCAGCCAGGCACCCTCACTGCTTCAGCTTTCATCTGACAGGTTGAGGCAAATTGATTGTTAATGGCTGCCTGCAGCGCTGTGTTTTGAAAGATGTGAGCATTTAGCCCTAGCCCAGCAGAAAAGAGTGCTGTGATCTATTAGTGATGCCTGTCAGTGTGCAGCATGGGAGCCCTGGCACGAGTGCCACATGTTGGCTGTTCCAGGTGATCAGTCCCTGAGACCCCTTCCAGCTCAGACTTCTAGGACCCACTTATGGACAGAGATGAGCTTCCCTGACCAGAGGGACCTAAAGAAAACGCTGGAGTTAATCACTCTGGCCAACAGGCCGACTGCTTATTCAAATAAACCAGTGGTACCTGAGTCATTATCTTTCCTGTGTGGCCGGCCGCTGATGGACTCTGTGGGTGCCAATGATAGTAGCAGACCACCAGGCAGCAGCCTTCCACAGGCTGTTGGATGCCAGGTAGAAAAAGACCAGGTGGTTCATTGACTGTAAACACTTCCAGTTACAGGTGAGCCGATTTAGACCCCAGAGCACAGACTGATTTGCTCAAGGCAACGGGAAGGTGGTGTGATATCATCACAAGCGCAAAAGACCAGAGCCAGAAACTTTTTTTTGAATCTTACCTCTACCTCAACTCTCTGTGACCTTCGTAAATTCATGTTTTCATCAAAGTACTTTTTGATCAGTTACTGCCGGCCAAATTTTTGGTATATTCTGTGAGTTCCCTCAGAATAACTCTACAGCCCTAGGCCTGTGAAGGTAGGTAGGAGGCCCTAAACAATAATCACATGGATCAGTGTGTAATTTCTGAAATTGAATCAAGTTATAAAGGCGATGAATGCGGATGGGGAGTGGACTTTAGTTACAGGGGCGTTTCGGCTACAGAAGACCTGAGCTGTAAGTGGTTGGGAGCAGGTGGGTTACTGGTCCAGGCAGTGGGGACAGCAGACACCAGGACCCCAGGAAGGAGGAGGGATTGGAAACCAGGCCGGAGCATTTGGACTCTGATGGCGACGATGCAGCTCACTGGGGAAGAAGAGGAGGGGGAGGCGGGGCCCGATCAGGAAGGGGTGAGGCCAGGAACACACAGTGGAGACTGACCTAGCGCATCCAACGAAGCGCTCCCCGAAGCTGGGGGATGGGTGGACAAGCGGGGGGAGGTGAGAGCAGAGCTGGGGAGGGTCCAGACGCAGCAAATCAGGAGCTGTGTGTCCTTGTCTGCACGATGCAGGTACCACATGTGTCTGAGGGCTGCTGTGAGGCTCCAGTGGGGTCTCAGTGGGAATGCATTTTGTCAGCTGTAGAGGGCAGTGGGCGTGGCCATTTTTCCCCACCTGTTGGTGAGTTAGCATCATTCATCTCCTGAGTGGCAGTAAACTCACTGCTGCTGGTGTTCACCCATCCTCTCGAAGCCCTGGGGGCCAGAAGCCCTGTAATCCAGAAAGGAAGGCGTTTCCCTCTCTCTCCCCCTCCCAAGCTGGCTCCATCTTTTGACTCCCAGCCTCAGCCTCTCCTTCAACTGCCCCCCCACCCCCCCACACTCTTCCCTCCTCAACCCGCCTCCGGCAGTGGCTTTAAACCTCCCTTTTGGGGTCCCTGATCTGCTCCCCTCTTTAGGACCCTGTAGGGCTCCATCTGCCCTGGATGCAAACACAGTTGAAGACTCTCCATGGAGACTGAAGGCCACCTGGGGGGATGGGGGTGCCGAAGCCACCCAGTTCCAGCCAATCCCACTCCATCCTCACCAATCATTTGCTTCCCCCCACGTGGCACCTCCTGGCTCCCAGGCCCCCTTCTGGAGAGCCCTTGCCCTCTTCTTTACCCCTGGACTTCTATATGCCCTTCAAAGCTCGGTGAATTGACCTTCTCGGAATCCCTAGGATGATGGATCTCTCCCTCCCCTCCCCCCAGTCTCCCACAGCCCCTGTTGTCACGTCCAGTAGAACATGCACAAGGCTGTAGGGCCTGGTTCTCTCCTACACGGTCAGCTCCCTGCAGGCTGGGGGTGTCCTGTCCCCCACGGGGCCCAGCACGGGGCTCCTGCTTAATAGGGAGTCTGCAGAAGTTCATCAAAATATGAATATGTGAGTCCAGAAATAGGTAACTGAACACAAGTCTATGGGACATTTCTCCTAAAAATACACCTTGAGAGTAGCCACACACTCCCCCCTGCCGGAGTGCAGCAGACTGAGGGGTAAGCCCACCACATCCTAGGAAGTGCCTCTCATACTGCAGAGAAAACAATAAAGAGAAAAAAGTATTGTTTTGTCTTCAGCTCTCTGTTCCTGTATGAGACAGCCATAGAGAATAAACTCAGATTCCAATTGGCATCCGGGGCCCAGAAACTGAAGGATGGTTCTCCCCCCTGACATTGTGAGCAAACCAACCAGCAATAAATTCCCAATTAGCAAGAAGGGAAATTGATTGAACCTGTTTTTCTCTTCCTCCACTTTTGTTTGGTGCTCCTTGTAAATAAGCTGTGTGGCTGGCATTCAAGAGGAAAGAAAATTGAATTTAATGTCATTTGAAGCTTGCCGTGATTAATTGTTATGCCAGGTGAGCTATGCAAAGGAACATTAAAAGACAACAAAAATAATTCTACTCCTAAACCAGCAAAAGTTATCTCCCTATATGCATACGTATATATCATATAGATCCCTATCTTAGCCAGCTTGGGCTGCCATAACAAGAATACCATAGCCTGGGCAGCTTAGACAACAAACATTTACTTCTCACAGCTCTGTGGGCTGGGGAATCTGAGCTCCAGGTGCCGACAGATGTGGCGTCTGGTGAGGGCCCTCTTCCTGGCTTGCAGACAGGTACTTTCTCACTGTGTGCTCACATGGCCTTTCCTCAGTGTGTGCTCCTGGAGGGATCTCTCTCTCTCTTCCTCTTCTTATAAGGGCACTAATCCTGTCATGGGGTTCCCACCTTCATCACCTCATCTCAAACTGCCTGCCAAAGGCCCGACATCCAAATACCATTCATCACACCGGGGGCTAGGGCTTCAGCATAGGAATTTTGGAGGGAAACAAACGTTCAGCCCATAACAATCCCTTCGCATTAAACAGATATGAAAGCATGAAGCCTACATGCAGATGGTAGCACACCATCTCTACGCACACGTATGGATTCATATATAACATTCCCATGTAGAGCATATAATACATACAGGTGTATCCTATCCTTACAGAACACAGCACCTAGAAATGTTCTACAGATACATAATGGTCAAAAGTCAGGCTGGCCTGTCTTCAGCATCACACGGATAGCAACTCTGTGACCCTAGATGCAAGGTTAGGATGCTTGTCATCGCCAGACCCTGCCCTTGCTTTTAAAATGGGGAAGCCAATCATAGGTTCGATAGCATTTTAAGAGGTGCTGCACATGAAACCTTAGTACAGAAACTGACACCTACTAAATGTGTACACACACAGAGACGTGTACTTTAAAGACATACATTTATACTTTGCATGTAAAGAATAGAGTTACTGTGTGTGTGTTTGTGTGTGTGTGTACATATGTGTGTGTGGGTATATATACATATATATTCAGTTTAGAACAATATTTTTCACAGCAGTTTTTTCCCAAATATTTTTATGCCCGTTACCCATTTAGCTATGATTCAAAACCAAGTTTGGGATTTGGAGTTGGATCTGGATTCATGTCGTATCTTGACCTAGTTAGGCAAGATCCTTAGCCTCCCCGAGCGTCAGCCTCCTCTGTAAGATGGGAACATTAGAAAACCTACCTTAGAGAGTGTTTGTGGGGATGAACCGAGATGATTGATTGGTTTGTTCATTCATTCCTCAGGTCCTCCTTTCCCCAGAGAAGAGGATGGAAGGAAAAATGCAATGGAGTTCCACCCCTGACCCGAGATGAGCGCACCGTGGGCCAAGCAGGCTTCGAAAGATGCCTAGAGGCTGGCACCTGCAGCCCAGGGGTGACCATGACAGAGGTCGGTAGTTATGCTGGTACACGATGAGAAGTGGTCAAGAGGCGGGAGGCGAGCCCCGCGGGGTTCTGTCTTAGCTTACTTCTTACCTGCCAGTCCTTAGTGTCGCCCGACCCTGTGTCCCTTCTCTGTAACATAAGGAAGGTGTTACAAGTGACCCCGCAGGTGGTAGGGGATCAGGACTTTGACTCCTTCTCTCTCCTGGATCCTTGTGATAGCCGCCTAACTGGGCCCTGCTGGACTCTTACCCCAACAGCTGACATCAACCTGGCAGCCGGAGCTATTTTCGTGAAATGCAAGTCTGATACCATGTAACTCTGTTCACATCTCCAATGCCGCCTTCTCCCTCTCTCTCACCAGAGAAGCTAATTTTCTTTCCCACGAGCCGGCCCGCTTCCCCATCCCGCGCCCCACCCTCTCCCCTTGTCTCCTCTGTTCATCCTTGTTCACTGGCCTCCTTCTTTCTTCCAGAATAAGCTGGGCTCACTGTCTCCTCCGGGGCAGCTCTGTCCCCTCCACCTGCTGTGTCCTCCCCCTGAAAACCCTTTCTCAAATCCACAGGGCTGGTTGTCTCCCTTCTTTTTGCTCTTTCACAAGTGTGGACAATGCCTGTCATAGGTCGTGTTCCCCAGAAAAAGATGTTGGGAGGGAGGTTTCCTTGCAGGGGCCACTGAGACAGCTCTCAGGAACAGAACCTCTAAGCGCGTGAGGGATGGCGGGCTACACAGAGTGAGGTGTTGACCTGTGGTGTGGTCGCATCAGAGGCCTCGCGGTGCTCCGCACCCAGGATGGGCCCTCGGATTAGAGACATGGGGGCCAGGTCTTGGTACCACAGCGCCGGCCGCTCACTGGATGTGGGCTGCAGCTGGGGAGGGGGAGTGTCTTGGGGGAGGCAGCCCTCTCTGGGTGAGGAAGAGCAAATGTCCCGTGAGCCCTGTGATAATGGTTCTGGCCGAGGGCCTCCCTATCAGAACGTGTCAATTTCAATCAGGATGATTTACACCCCTTCCAGGGAGGAAGGGCTCCAGTGGAATTATGCTTGACACCAAGTGGGTGGTCGATCTCTTTGAGAAATGGTGCAGGCTCAGAGGCTCAGTGTTGACCTTGGTTGTTGACATCATGGACATCTGTGGCTGCAGAAGGTAGGGCACCCTTGGCGAGCAGAACCCATGCTGTTGGGTCCCTGCATAGCCTCCATTCCTGCCACCATGGTTACTTACCATGGTTACATTTAGGGGAAATTCTGGCCACCTGGTCAGTTGATGCCCTGGGATCAGGTGTTCCTTCCCTACCAGGACCAAGTGTCACCCTGGCATCTTGCTAATTTAGATGCACATTTAGCTGTTTACTGGCATGGCCTTGCTCCAGACACATAAGGTCCATGTTGTGAATCTCCTTTTATTAGGGCTTTGCCATAAACCTCACACAGTATCTTTTCCCACCACAGATATCTAGTACCTTAGGGTCTGTCGGGTCATAGGGCTGAGTGACAGTGCACAGCACTACAGCTTGGACCTGCTGCACAGTCCGTTCCTGGTCTGGTCCCACTCAAAGCTGGCAGCCTTCTGTGTTGCAGGGTAAGTAGGTTGGAGCGGCATTCCAAGAGCAGGGTGTGCGCTTCCTACAGAACTCAGTGAGGGCTAGTAGACACCATGCTTCCTTCTTAGTGGTGCAGGGGAGTGTGGGTGCAATAATTTGGCATTTTCTTTGGTAGGAAAGTTCCAGAATGCCCCAGGCCACTAGATCCTTAAAAATGTCACTAGTCCCAGACTGTCGCAGACCACTAGATCCTTAAATATTTAATATGGCTTATTGCCCGCATGTTGGAGCACACATTTTTTACAGAGTTTCTTCTTTAACTTTCTTGCCATTATCTTGGGCATCCTGTCCAATTAGCAAGATGCCACTGATGTGTTAAATCAATGTAGAATGTCCAGACAATCAGACTCTCATATTTAAGGGAGCAGAAAGTTAACATACTGGGTAAGACTGTAATCATATACAGGTGTTCTTCTGAAATAAAAAAAGAAGGGTTTTAGTTGTCCTTCCTGATGGGACTAAAAAAGAATGTCTTCACAAAATCCATGGCTGTGTACCACACACCTAAAGCACCACTGAGTCAGTGAAAACACAATCCTCGGGAGAAGGTCTTTGTAAACTATATATCTTACAAAGGACTTATACCTGGCATATTAAAAAAAAAAAACGAAAAACATATGGAATCCAATAGAAATTTGGGCAAAAGACTTGAACAGAGACTTCACCAATGGATGATAAATATTGGAAAAGGCGGTCAATTTTATTAGTCACCAAGGGTATTAAAAATTAAAGATACAATGACATAATACCACACACCAGCCCATGAGGGGCTAAATTGATAAATATTGGCAATATGAAGTATTGGTAAAGAGGTGAAGCAATGGAACTTGTATGTTACTCTGGAGGTACGAACTGGTTCGACCATTTTAGACAGTGGCATGCTCTAAGACTTAGCCATTCCATTCTTACGTATATTCTTGAAAGAATTGTATACATATATTTATCAAATCATACGAACAAGCATGTTCAAAGCAGCAGTTTTTACAATAGCCCCAAACTGGAAACAACCCAATGTCTATCTACAGTAGGATGGATAAATAAGGTGGTATGTTCAGTAAATAGATTACATACTAACAATGAGAATGGGTAAACCACAACTATAGAAAACATCATGGGTGAATTTCACAAGCTATTTTGAGGGGAAAAAAAAAGCCAAACACGAAGGATAACCTACTATATGGTTCTATTTGAATGAAGTTTAAAAAATACACAAAACCCATGTATGGTGTTCGAAATTAACCACATGATTACTCTTGGCGGATAGTCAGTGATTGGAAGGGGGCATGAAGCATTTGTGGATTCTGCTAATGATCTGTTTCTTTATTTGGTTGTTGGTAACACGTGTGTATTTGGTTTGAAAAATGTCATCGAGCTGGATTTTGTTCACTGCTTTGTATGTATGTTATATTCTGATGAAATCTGCTATGAAAAAATGCTCAAAAGCTTTCAGTGATTTTCTATTACACTCAGAAGAAGATCTAAACCCAATGGCCAGTTCTCTTTGGCTTTTAGGACATGGTCCAGCCTGTGTCTACAGAAGGCATAATAATGAAGACAGCAGAAGAGGTCCGGCTCCGGAATACATTGCCTGAGTTGGAATCCCAGTTCTCCACATGCTAGCTGGGCAGCTAAGTGACTTAAATTCTTCTCTGTATCTCCATCCACTCAATTGTGAGGCTAACTCTGTAGAGTCATTGTGATGCTAAAGTGAGATGATGCATATAAAGTGCTGAGAAAATGCCAGTCCATAGCAAAAAATATAATCAGCCTGGTTTCCTTTCATTCTCTTAAACACATCAAGCTCTTTTTTTCCCCATCTCAGGGCCTTTCATACTCTATTCCCTCTAGTTGGAATTCTCTTACCCCATCTCAAGAAATGAAACTTGTGAAAGAGTCATTCCATTTGGACGGAAAGTTCCTAGAGGTGAAGTAACTTGTCTGAGATCCCGTGGTTTGTGGGTGGCAGAATTTAAACTTGAATTCTCATTGTCCATGTTCCAGCCCAGGGCTCCTCCTGTAGTCACATGTCAGTTCCTTGAAGGAAAAGGCAAGGCTAACCTTGTTTTGTAAATTGTCTTGTGGCTTAAAAAGCTTAGGAAGGATGTTGATGAACTGAGTAGCTTTCTTGAATTGACGTGGTCCCTGAATGAGCTTTCAGTCCAGTTTCAGAGACCATACACAAACACTAGAAATCAAATAACAAACTCATGTTCCAATGTCACAGTCAAACAGCTTTCACGAAGCATGATCAATCGCCAAGTGGCCAGTGCAGATGGTATTCAAGTTCAGAGCAGTGAGGGAGCTGTGTGGGCTGACATCTGCAGGGAAGGTTCCCTGGAGGGCTGGGACACTGAACCGCATGGTTGCGGGAAGCTGGAAAGTCACAGGACGGGGCAACCATTCCTGGGTACTTGAATTGCACGATCCAAATAATCCCAATGGTGTGTGGTCGGAAGAGTGAAGCCACCGGCTTGACTGAAGCCAAATATTTACCAGGAGAGCGAACAGGAAATGTGGCCGGGGAGGAGGGGAGGTCCAGCTTTTGGAGAAACTTGGATGCTGGAAAAAGAAGTTTCACTTTATTGCTGATGTATAATTGTGTTGGTTTCCTTAAATGAAACTGGAAACAGGCTGGCCAGATGACAAAGTCTGGTCCTGGTTTGAGTATTGGTGGAAGAATGGAAGGGAACTGGGTTGAAGCTACTTTTGTTTGGTATCACAGCTAAACCTGCCCCAAAGCTGTGCCAAAGACAGGTATAAAACAGCAACAACCGACAGTTGACGAGGGCACACTATGTTACACAGCACTTCACACTTATTGTTTTGTTTTTTAACCCTTTTTATAGCTCTATGAGATAAGGGAGTGTAGCTATGAAGAGAATTGAATTGACTTTGGGGCCTGGTTGCTTGCGTCCCATCCTGGTTCTGGCATTTCCTGGTATCACCAGCTGCTGTATTCTGAATCCACCTCTTTTTTTTTTTTAAGAAGTTTTTAATTTAATTTTTATTGAAGTATAGTTGATTTACAATGTTGCATTAGTTTTAGATGTACAGCAAAGTGATTCAGTTTATATATATATGTATATGAATTATATGTATGTATATATATATTAATACATATATATGTATATATATTATATAGTATATATATATATACATATGTATGTGTATATATGTGTATATATATATATATACTATATTCTTTTTCAGATTCTTTTTGCTTACAGGTTATTACAAAATACTGAGTAGAGTTCCCTGTGCTATACAGTAGGTCCTTGTTGATTATCTGTTTTCTATATAGTAGTGTGTATCTGTTAATCCCAGACTGCTATTTTATCTGTCCCCCCGCCGTTTCTCCTTTGGAATCCACAGCTTTTGTGCTAAGGCCACATCTCCCGTGAGCTGCCCCCAGCCCGTCACTGAGCCAGTGTTGCGTAGATGCTATTGCAGGCTCCTCCCCATGAGAGGCGCCCCTCCCACCACGGGCAGTGTTGGCTGGAGGGCTCCTGTTGCCCAGCCTAACCTCTCCTGTAACTGCACTGCCTTCTGGGGCTCTTCCCATCCCAGCTGCAGGGATGCACTTTTAACCACAAAACCTCAGTGAGAGAATTAAAGGGGACCTAAATATGCGAGGGCCATGCCATACTCACAATCGGAAAACTCAGCATTGCCAATCCCCGTTGATCTAGAGATTCAACGCAATACCAGTCAAAATCACAATTCATGTGAAAATGCAAAGAACCTACAGTAAAGCAAGACAAACTTGAAGAACAGTAAAGTTGAAGGACTTATTCTAAGTTATAAGACATTTTAAATCTATAGTATTAAGGACGGTGTGATACTGGCACAAGGATAATCAAATATACAAATGGCAAGGAAGGGAGTGTCTAGAGATAGACCCACACACACATTGTCATCAGGATTTCCTACAGAGACAGCCCAGCATTTCAGTGGGAGAAAGATTATTTTTCAATAAGTGGTACTGGAAAACAACAAACCTTGACTCTTACCTCATACCATACATGAAGGTAATTCGAAATATATCATAAGTCTACATGTGAGATGTAAAATATCAAGAACAAACTTCTGGTACAGGAAATTCCATGGAAGAATTTCACAGCCACTGTGCTGAGTGAGCAGGATGGACACTTCCAGGCTACAGGGTGCAGGTGACAGAAATTTGTCCACATTGTAAAAATTATTGTGTTTCTAACTTCTGGTTTGTGCACATGTGATGAATGATTGTCACAGGTTGAGTCCCTCATAGTCTGAGGCTGAGATGCAGTTGGAGGGGAGATGTTTATATGGGACGAGGCCTGTGAAAGGGAGGGAGAGAGAAAGATTAAACAGAGGCAGGAGTTGAACAGCGATGCAAGCCCAAGAAACCTCCATCAACCCCACGGAAATTTCCAGAGTGTGCATTGCTGGACGTGGTCATCCACGCAGGGGTGGGAATCCCTCCCACATCCCTCCCACATCCCTCCCACATCCCTCCCACATCCCTCCCACATCCCTCCCACATCCCTCCCTATTTCATTCACTATCAGATCTCTGCAATGGCCCAGGCTAAGCCAAGTTGGAATGCTGTGATGGTTAACTTTATGTGTCAGCTTGGCTGGGCCGTGCTGCCCAAATGTCTCAAACATTATCCTGGATGTTTCTGGGAGGGTGCTTTTTCAATGAGATTAACGTTTAAATCGGTGGACTTTGAGTAAAGCACACTTGCCTTCCATAATTCGGGTGGGCCTCATCTAATCAGTTGAAGGAATAGAACAAAGACTGACATCCCCACAGCAAGAGGGAATTCTGCAGCAGATGGCCTTTGGAGTTGAACTTCAACATCATCTCTTCCCTGGGTCTCCAGCCTGCTGGCCTATCCTGCAGATTTTGGACTTGCCAGCCTTTATAATCATGAGTCAATTCCTTAAAATAATTCTCTCTCTATAGAGATAAGCATCCTATTGGTTTGTTTCTCTGGAGAGCCCTGACTAATACAAATGCCAAGTCCAGAAATCGGGCAAAGCATTGTGACAGCCTCCTAGTCATTCATCCTGATTTGTTCTGCTGGTACAAGCTGGATGGTACCTTTAGTGGTGCCAATCTCTTTTGCTCCCAGGGATGCCAGGTTCTATCAACCATCTCCATAATTCTCTGAGGGTCAGGCCCCTTGGAGGCCACGCCAGCCTTGCCAGTAATTGTGATCATTGTGCCCCCCCCCTTGCTTATGGTGTGAAGGGCTGCCATCTACTCCCTGCTGTTTCAGGGGTCTTGTCGTCACCACAGCTCTAGGACACCCCTCTCCTTCCATCAGCCCTGGCTTAGAGAGGAGAACCACCTCTGACATTTTTTAGTATACTGATGACCCTCTCATCCCTCACATTCCTTATGGCCTTAGTAATTGCCCTGTCTTCTGGCTTGGCTCTTGGAAGGTTAGGACCTGGTGAGTCTTCCGTCCACATATAGCACATCCATTCCAGTGTATGCCCCCTTCCTGAGCCATTGAACCCTTTCTTTCTCTGTCAGCTGTGACCATTCTGACATTTCAGCTGGTTAAGTGTGGGTCATCATTTTCTCTGGGCTTCTGAGAGCCATCCTTGCTGGGCTATGCTGTGACTTAGCCCTAATTATAGGTCCAGTGACCAGAACAGGAGATGGGGGGTAGTTCCTGAGGGCAAATGCGTAGCTTTAGAAGCAGAGGTCTCCGCATTGCCTTCCAGCCTTGGGGATGCTATGTCCTGATAGGGAGGGGTGCCGAGTCTGCGGCTTCAGAAGACCCCGAGCAGTTTGGAAAGTTTGAATCTTTGAGGGGCATCCATGGGCAGGGTCCCAGTTTTTCCCAAAGGTCTTGGAAGTTCAGCTGCTCTATGATGTCTTGGTCCTCAGCTTTCTCCACCTTTCAACTGCAGGGGCTGAGAACTCCTTGGCGTACAGAGAGCGTTCCGTCATTCAGACCTGCCTCTCAGCTGCCTCTTCCTGCTCCCAGCCGTTGTTCCCCTTCTGCATTGCCCAGCAATGACCAACCAACACCATTATCCTATGAGTCCTTCACAGTTGCAGGTGACCGGAGTGGGAAGGGGCCAAACTGCAGTGAACACCCCACAGGGCCTCGGCTGCCTCTGCAGGGAGCTCCAGAGTGAGGCTGGCCCATCAGCGGGCCCCTCCGCTGCCTTGCTCAGTCACCAGGGTGGACTGTCCCCAGAGGGGCGTGGCCTCGGACATGGAGGCTCTCGCGGCTGAGCCGGACCCTGGAGGAGCTGAGAGCTGGAGGCTTCCTGCTGAGCCCGCTCCCCGGGGCAAGCAAGTCTGGGCAGCAAGTCCGGCCCTGAAGGCATCTGGTGGTGGAGTTCCCAGTTTCCATGGTGATGTACATCATCGTGGTACCTGGCGTCTAGAATACAAGGCACACATGGCCTGGGACATGGATGCTTACAGGCTTGAGTCTTACTGATGCTCTCTTGGGTGGAGACTGGAGGTGACACTGTGTCTATAGGAAGGGAGGGAAGACTTGGTGCAGACTCTGGGGCCCCTTCTGCACTCCTGGCCATCATTACGGAGGTGTCGACTGAAAAACATACACAACCTAAAAGCTGAGAATTATGTTTTACTTGGAGGACTTCCTGAGGACTTCCAGCCCGGGAGACAGGACTCTCAGACAGCTCTGAGGGACTGCTCTGAAGAGGTGAGGGAGAAGCAAAACCAGGTAGTCGGAACATCAAAAGATTACTGTTAAAGAAAACCAGACATCTCTAGTTAATGAATTTAGCAACTTTCTATATATGGGAAGATGCGAAAATCTGGGCTCAAGGTGCACCACTGGGGGGTGCTGCAGTGGCTGAGGGCCTATGCTGCCATCAGGGCTGCTGTAATGTGATGGCTTGATGGCTGCAACATCCTTTGTTTACTGAAATCACAGGCAACACTTTTCATTTACAGAAGGAAGGGAGGAAAGTCTGAGGGCATCAAGGGCAGACAGAAATCTGTGGGCATGCAGAAAATTCTCCCGCCTTCCTTCCTCCCTCTCTCCCTTTGTTGTCTCTTCCTCTCTGCTTCTCCTTCTTTCTCCTTCCTCCCTTCCCTCCTTCCCTCCCTCCCTTCCTTGTCCTTTCCTTGAAAGGAGCCAGTGCCAAGGTTAGAGGCCATGAGAAGAGAGTAGGCAGGAGCAAGGGCCCCAGCTAGGCTGAAACATCACAGGAAACAGCCTCTCTGACTGCATCCACCCCCCCGCCACACACACACACACACAGCCCACTCCCAGGCTGCCAGGGGTGGGTGTGTGGCTGCACGTTCTGGGGTCCAGGAAGATGACAAAGCTCTTTGGAGAGAGGCTGGATTTGAATAATGCCTCATCTACACGCAGGCAGCAGCATGTGGGGTAATTATCCACCACCTGAGCGCTCTCCAGCCCCCAGGCCTTGAGCACAGAAGTGCCAGGCTGGCAGAGAGAAGGCTCCGGGGCCGGCATGCGCAGCCTGCGTGTGGCTCTGGGTTCCCGAGTGGACAGTCCGGAGCTGCTGTCTGGAATCCAGCTTGAAAACTTTTTTGGAAGCATATCAGAGTCAGAGAAGCTGCCAACTCTGCCCATCAAACATAGAATTGACCGCAGGTGGCTCAGATGTGGTGGGCATAGTGCCAGAGCTTTGGAGCAAAATGCTAGTAAAGCTGATATGATGCAGAACCAGCCCTTGGTCTCTGCCAGACTCTGCCCGCCAGGCTCTGTAAAACTCTATGAGAGCTGTGTTGTGAATGTTGTTAAGCCCATTTTAAGATGAAAAATGGCCAGTTTATTGAGTGTTTACTACTAAGATGGGCTGTGCTAGCACTGAGAGGGGTTATCTCATCCAACACTCATGGCTCTGTGATGTGGGTACTGCTATGACCCCCTTTCAATGAGATGAGGAGACTGAGGCTGAAAGATATTGTGTCTATAACTCAGCAGCTTGTGATTTTACGCAACTGGCTGGAAGAGTGGGGCTGGAAGAGTGGAGGTGTCAAAGAATGCCATGCTCCATCCTACTATCCTGTGGAATCCTGCTATCTGAGAATGGCAGGTGGAGCTTTGCTTTAAAGGGAGGCCTTGAGATAATCAGTTCACCCCATGGCCTCCTTACTTGTTCAATGGGAGCTATCACATGGACCCTGACATCACCAGACTGTTATTATGCAGAGAAGGAATAAAAATATGGTGAACTCCATCCCAAGAGCAATTGTTGGTCCCTCTAGGTGTTCATGGCAGTGATCTGAGTGCTTTGAAAGAAGCAAAGACCAAACAAGTAATGCCCCAGAGGAGAGTGGAGATCAACAGGGAGACTGATGCTGTCACAGCCTCTGCTCTGGGTCAGCCGACATGCAAGGTGCTTTTACACATTAGTTTCCCCAATTAAAGCTGGGGGAACCAAGGGTCAGTGTGCTGAGTGACTCATCTTAAGAACATTTTCACTGTAAGGCAACTGCGACAATCAAGAGTTCATATGCCAAAGCAAAGGAGAAAATGTAGAGGGATCCAGGGTTGTTTATTACCATTTATAAGAAAATGATAATGATGTTGTTGATGATGATGATGATGATGATTGTGGACAAAGAATGACACCTGCCATATTAGCAAACAAAGGACATTGCAGCCATCAATCCATCAGTCACTGCAGTGTCCCCAGCAGTGTACCCTGAGGGGATTCAGGACAGAAAAGAACAGGATACTGGCCCTAGATAGTTAAAGTGCACATCAAAGGAATGATTTCAATGAGCCCAGACTCTTGCATCTTCCCATACATAGAAAAGTGCTAAATTCATTAACTTGAGATGTTTGCTTTTTCTTTAATTAACTGTCATCTTTTGATGTTCCAACCACCTGGTTTTTGTTGCAAACACTCCTCTATATCCTGGCTCCTCCCTGACCTCTTCGGAACAGCCCCTCAGAGCATCTGAGAAGCTGTCTCCTGGGCTTAAGTCCTCAGTATGTCCATCGAATAAAACAGAATTCTCAACTTTTAGTTTGTGCATTTTTTTTCAGGCAGCGTGATGAGGATGTTAAAGATGCTGTTGTTGATGGTGATGATGATGATGACGATGAATCATTAGCTAACAGAGAAGTCATTTTATGCCAGGAACTCTTATAAAAACTATACTGTACATGTATTATCTAATTGAATCATTGTGAAAACCCCATAGATGAGTATTATTATTATTATTATTATTATCCCAGTTTTCCTGATGGGGAAATTGAAGCTCAGAGAGGTTAAATGTCTTGGCCAAGGTCACAAGTTATGCCAATCCTCAGAGAGAGGTCTGGGAGAGGGAGGTTATTTGTAATGTGCAAAGGAAGGATCTACCCGAAGAGTGTGTAGCAGATGTGCCCTTCAGAAGGGAGGAGAAGGACAGGGATAGAACTGGCAGAAGCACCTAGGTTTTTTTTTAAACAAAAGACAACAGTCTCTGGCAGCTACAGTTGCCCAGTGTGATCATGGTCTTTCAGGGAGTGGGGTGGGCGCCCCATCCCTGGTGGAGATGAAACTGAGCAGGACCCTGGGGGGCTCCTGGGCACAAAAGCCTTTCTGTGTCCCGCGTTTTTTTGTTTGTAGGAAATAGACTTCTTTCGGCCTCCATGACCTTCCCTGAGTTCCAATGGGCAGGTTCAAACAGTTGCTAATCAGGGAAGGGAGGGGATGCAGAGATGAGGGAGGAACAGTCAAGAAACAATAGTGCAGCCTTGGGGCAGGGTCATGGTTCCCCCTCAAGGGATACACACAACATATTTGAGCTGTTTTGCAGATACTGAAACCCTCACCAGGTGGGAAAAGTTAACTGTCTGCTGCCCACAAGTACGTAGACCCCAGACCGGGTGGAACCGGAAGGTTGATGATGCTGACTCCCACATACCTCACCACCAACCAATCAGGAGAATGTCCACGAGCTGATCACGCCCTCCTCTTTGAACCAACAGGATAAAACTCCTCACTATTCCCTCCAGGTTGGGACAGACAGTTTTGAGGGTATTAACCCGCTGTGGTCCCCTTTGCCTGGCAAAACGATAAAGCTGTTCTTTTCTATTTCACCCAAAACTCTGTCTCTGAGATTCAGTTCGGTGTTCGGCGTGAGAGACATGCATGCAGAAGGTGGAAGCAAATGAGCCGGCTGGGTTGCTGAGGACGAGGCTCCATAGAGAGGAGATAAAAGTCCCTGTGCTTCTCACTCTCTGGGGTTCTCTGGTAATGTTTCAGCACCTTCAACTGAACTTCTGTGCTTTTTGCAAGAAGCAAGATTGGGGTTAATCTGCTAGCAGGCAAAGGCAACCGCTTGATTGTTCTCTCCCAGAAAATGCAAGATTATCAAAGTCAGCTCTGATTAAGAATCACAGAACTTCTTAAGGAAACTGTGATTATGCATCACAATGAAAGGATAAACAGAGCCCAGAATGGAGAAGTTGCCAATTGTTCTTCCCAGCTGGGAGCACCATTCCCCCTTTGATAGCAAGCTTATTGTCTGTTTGTATAAATTTTCCAAATTCTCCCCCAGTGGCTCAACAGAGAAATAAGAAGAACCATTTTTTAACCTTCTGAAATGAAAAGGAGTCCCAGTCCCGCTCTGAATTCTGGCTGAGCAGACACTCCTGTCTAATGACCACATTTGTTTCTCCAGGATCTCCCTGGGGAGTCAGGTTTACTTCTGAGGAACTCACTGTCTGCAAAAGAAGAGAAACAGGGCCATGGACTTACTTGGGAAATGGCTGTCAAATCAATTATGCCCTGAATTTGATGAGCAGCCCCAGAATTCTCACAGGTGGTGTGTTCATCCTGTATCCCTTACCAGGACCACGTTTCAAAACCCCTGGCACAGGGAGAAGGGACAGGGAACAGGAAGCGGACAAGGGTATCCTATATCTTTGTCTGTGCCATTCCTTATTTGGTCATTCTATAGAGCTTGGAAGTCCTCACCGCCAGAGTGCTTTAAAGTTCAAAGGAGAGAGAGTTTTGTGTGCCAGAATGTTTCTGGAGATACCATGTGGACCTTGAAGGAAAAGAATTTGTGAAAATGGCATTTTCCATGTTTATGTGTCATGCACCAGTCTCACCACACTTCTGATTTCTGGGCTGTGGTTTCCCTATCTATTAAAAGAGGGGATTGTCTTCAAGGGCAGGTTACAAATTCAAATGATAAATAGGTTAGTTGGGTTAAAGCTATGAGAGAAGCAGCCCTGGATATGGGTGTTAGATATCAAATGACACTCTGGGTTGGGAGGGGGAGGGGAGGTGGCAAATGGGAGGGTCACGTGCCCCTTTTAGAGCGGCAGCAGCTCCAGCCTACGGTGGCCAAGTGGGAAAGTACAGAGTGTTCCCAAAGAGTCTTGCTTCTAAAGACAAACTTGGCATCTAGATTCTTCTGAGAAATAGTTTCACCATTAAATATCAGTCACTAAATCAATATATCTTTCAATACCTGGGACAAATGAGACATAATCTGGGAGGCTAGTTTGACCTTCAGGCTGCCAGTTTTCAACTTCTGTCCTAGAGGATGAGAAATGAGGTTCTGCTAAGGTGATAATAAAGACTGCATGCTTTGTCCTCCCAAACCCATATGCTGAAACTCTAACCCCCCATGTGATGGTATTTGTAGGTATGACCTTTGGGGGGGTGATTAGGGCATGTGGGTGGGACCCCCATGATGGGATTAGTGCCCTTATATAAAGAGGAAGAGAACTAGCCCTCTCTCTCGACCACACAGGGACACAGCAAGAAAGTGGCCATCTATAAATGGGAAGAGGGCCCTCACCAGAACCAGACCATGCAAGCACACTGATCATGGGCCTGCAAGCCTCCAGAACTCCAAGAAATATATGTTTGCTGTTTAAGCTGGCCAGTCTGTGGCATTCTTTTATAGCAGCCTGAACTAAGACAGATGAGTCTGCTTTGGGGCCAGCAGATCCCTCAATGACCCCCACTTGTTCACTCTGCCTGTGGCGAGGGGCTCATCTGTTTTCTGTCTTTGCCCTTCCAGAATGTTGTGAGCAGGGGTGCACATGTGTCTCTATGTATATAAAGCCTCCCGAGAGGTCGGTGCACAGACTCAAGCTAAAGAGATTTTGGCTTTTCCCTGTGTTTACCATAAGTGCCACAGTTAGTTTCCAAAGAGCTGTTTAATTACTCTTTTGGTCTCTCCAGAGAGCATCTGCGGGGGGTGGGGGGTGGGGGGTGGGTGGAGGGGGCTGACACTAGGAAGGCCTTTAAGAGGGCTACGCACAGGTACACCCTGCTTTTTGAAAGTTCATTTTACACCATTTCTCTTTTATGAAAGACTTACAGTAGTACCTGTTTTTGCTAACAGAAGAGGATTTTCACTTTTCCGAAAAAAGACAAGAGTGAAAATCACATTCAATGTCTGTTTGGCAGGCAGCTAAGCTGTTACAGAGGCAGTGAGTACACAAAGCAGCGAGAGCAGCCCCGCCAAGCTCCCTTCTTTCCCGGGAACCACACTCAGCCTCTGATCATCGAGCCGCTGTAAGCTTTGAACTGTCTGTGCTTTACCTTGATTTATGTTGTACATCCATTAGCAAGATGTGTCCTAAGGCAATTGCTTCTTTGCTTTACACCGTTTTGGCTTAGGAAAGATTTCATAGGAACGCTCTGCTTCCGGATAGCGGGGGACACCGTGTACTGAGAGAAGACGGATTTTAATTGTGCTGCCCCAGCTCAGTGTATCACCCTGGACTCTGTGTGATGTAGGACTGGCACCCAGGAGGGAGTGGGTTAGTTAACAGGGAGCAGATCAGAGGTAAGGGCAGGGGGCAGGGGGAGAGGAGGGGAGGTGGGTGCAGGTAGCCTGACGTGCTTACCACCAACTCCCCCTCTCTATGGTGATGAGGCTAATAAGTCCAGCAGGAATCATACCAACATCTTACGTGATTGACTGCCTCTGTGTGTCTGTGTTTGACAATGTTATCAGAATAAATCTTCACAACCACCCCCAGAATGACATGGTATAATTTTTTCCCATTTACTGAGGAGTCTACTATTGGCTTGTGCCCACATATTAAGCCAAGTGACCCACAAAACAGCTTGGCCACTTTCTTCCTCCAGCACGGGGCTCTGGGCCGGCCACTCGAGCTCCTGGCTGTGCCTGCAGCCCTGCTCATCTCACCTGGTTCAGAGCAGGGGGTGGGGGAAGGGGGGATGCCATGCATAATGCTGCTCTTATTACACAGCTTACTAATATCTGCTCTTCCAGAGGGTAGGAGAGTTGATGATGTGGATTGTGTAAAGTGCCCCTACACAATAAGTGCCACGATAGGTACATTTTAGGGGACCCCCACCTCAATATTGTCTTAAACAGATGAGTGAACTGTGTGGGTCCACCCTAGGGCCAACGATACGCCTAGAATTGATCACCTGTTGGCACCAGGACTGGGCAAATTGGGGCCCAGTCCTAGAAAGAGACATGCCTCCTGGATGGACCAGGTCAAGGGGTACACAAACCTTGATGTCAGAGCACAGAGCAGGGGTCTTCTGGCCAGCAAAGTATGCACCTTGATTAGCTTTTTCTTTTTTTAGGTTCACCTAAAAGTAAACATCTAAAACCTCAGTGGCTTCAAGCTGCAAATATTTCTATTTCTCATTTGTAGGGTTGGGGTCAAGTTCAGCTTTGCTCCAGCGTCGCGTTCTCCTGGGACCAGTCGCCTCCCACAGCTGAGTCTGCTCCTTGTAGCGGGAGCATCAAAGGAGCAAAGGAAACAAAGAAAAGGGGCAACTCTGAACGTTTCATGTTGAAATGGGTCAACATCCACTCCTCAGGGTTCCAAAGGCCAAAGTCCGCAAGTCCATAGGAGGGCAAAACTCTTCCCAGGCCAGTGGGCAGTGTTGGCAAGTCACATGACCAGGAGCAGGCTGCATCACTATGGTTCGGGGTGGCAGGTGAAAGTCAAGAGCAAGGGCACCTTCCCCAATATCCTAACATGCGAGAAGAACAGACCCACTTTTGAAAGGAGTCCGCTATCGGCTCCCTCCCCAGCCCCTCTGTTTCCATCCTCCATCTCACTATCCATCTGGCGGGTCTTCCAGGCAGAAACTGGTATTGGAATATTCCTCTCCCTGGCCCCAGGGTCCAGCATTATCCCTGGGAGAGGCCAGTATTCTGAGCATTGCAATTATGCCCGCAAACCAGCTGGTTGTACTTGTCTCTTTCTTTTTTCCCTCCAAACTGTGAGACTATTCCCCTTGATGGCACATATTCTGAATTACCTACTTGAAAGGAAATTTTTCTTGCCCAGATCTATGGATCCTTATATGATACCTGTAGCCAAACAAACAAAAGAGCAAAAACCTGCAAAGATGTATTTTTAATGACTTGGCACTCCTTCAAAGAAAGCCCTGGGCATGTTGCTGCTGCCTGCTCCATGCCTTTGCTATGGACGAGCACCCACAGGAAGTAATAAGTGCATGATGAATGCTGTAGCACACAGAGGCAGTGGCTCTCAGGGGTGTCATGGCCACTTATTTACCAACTGCTGGAAGCCTCTACCACCTCATCTGTAAAAAGGGAGCAGTGCCTATGATGCTGAATTAAAGGCGGCCCAGCAGCGCGCTGAGAGAGCGGTGTTGGAATCACACATAGAATATGAATCTGAGTGGGCACTTATATTGCTTCTCCACGCCTCAATTTCCTCATCTAAAAATAGAGGAGAACAGCTCCTAACTCATAAAATTACCCCGAGGACACAATGGCATGAGAGATTTGGAAGGGATTTTGTAAAGCAATGAGTGTGAGGCACTTCTGATAGGGTTTGATGCCATTGGAATAACTGTCCCTATTTATTTTTTAAACCAAACGATAAACTGTGGTTTGCTGATGTGTGGTGAGTGGTGGGGTATTTATCGTTTTAATTGACTCAGCTGCTGGAGCAACCTTGCACCAGGTGGGGACTGCCAAAAAGAGTGTGCTGAAGTCTGCTGGCTTTCAGTCACCCAGCTCAGAGCCTGCTGTCTGTCACTTCCCTGTCCTGTGACGCCAGGCTCCTGGGAGCTCCTGGTGTCCCAGTGGGGTAGGTTATAAAAGTGGCTGCAAATTTTTCCCTTCCCTGTATCCATGCCTAACAACGTTCTGATGTACAGAGTCTATTTCTCTGCCCCTAGAGTCTGGGTTGGCTGTGGGACTAGCTTTGGTCAGTGGGATATTAGCAAACATGAAGCAAGCAGAGACTCGAGTGCTTGCCTACTGGGGCTCTGCCTTGGAGCAATTGGAATCCTACTGCATGTGACAAGCCTGCTGGATGAAGAGAGACACACCGTCCAGTCTCCCCCACTGCCCTATCTGGCATCCAGCCAACCCCTGAAGCAGAACCACCAGCTGATGGGTATTTGATCACATGAGTGAGCCCAACTGAGAGCAAAACAGCAGGCTGGCTGAGACTAATCCAAATTGAAACCTACAAAAGCATGACTACATAAATAATTGTTGTGTGAGCCACTAAGTTTGGGATTCTTATACAGTTAAAGCTCATGGACAAAATCAGTACCCCTGGTCCAGACCATGCTCTGTCCATCTTGATATGGTGCCCTCAACATGTGTGCAATATGTTGATAAACAGAGTAGGCTGCTGTATCTGGGTCCCCCCAAGACAACCCTCATGTTCAACGATTCACTAGAAGGACTCACAGAACTCAGAAAAGCTGTTCTACTCATGGTTACAGTTTATTACAGAAAAAGGATGCAGATTGAAATCATCAAATGAAACAAGAAACACACTTCCTGTTGTTCACTCCTGGTGGGGTTGCGTGGACCACAGCTGGTTCTCTGAAAAGCCCTGTATGACAGTGTGCAAATTGCTGCGCCCTATTTAAAGGTAAGAGACCTTTTCTGGCAGAAGAATAACTCAGACAGAAGGGTGAGAAGGTTCGTGGCTCAGATGACGTCAGACCTGTGCTGTGTGTAGAAGCTTAGTGTGGTTGGTGCACAGGTGGCTGTGAATGTCACAGAACGCTGTCATTTACGTGAGAGCTAGAAAACCAGCCTCGGGCACAGTGCTTTTTAAAACTCCTTTGGTCAAGTTTCTTCTCCCCTCGCCCTCAGCCTCCTCCAGTATAGAATGAGCTGGTCCGATGAGATCACCTCCGAGGCCTCATTTAGTTCCATGATGCTCTGACCCTCCAAACTTGAAATGTCACTTGGAGGAGTCAGTGACTTGGGGCCCAGATTCAAACAGTGTCCTTTAAATGTCAGAGATTGTATATCCTTAGTCATTATTCTAATGATCTGCTTGTCTTGTTCATTCCAGATGGAGATGTAATCTATTTCCAATCCCCAAGATAATCGAGCTTTTAATGTAATTGTGGAAGAAGGATCCCAGAGCATCAATAACATCCCTTGAAAGTATGAGTGATGTGAACCTTGTGTTGGTTCACTCATTCATTCATTCAGTAAACACGTCTTTAGCCCCTGCTGTGCACCGAGCACAGAGCACATAGATGCAGAGATGTGATTACATGGAGCTCAGAGGTCAAGGATGGAGAGTGACAATGAGTGACAGCCACAGTGCAGGGCGATCCGTGCTTTGCTGAAGGAAGCATTTGGTGCTACAAGAGCCCAGATGGGACCACCCACCCACCCAGGTTGGGCCCCCCACAGAAGGCTCCCTAGAGAAACAAGCTGAGTGTTTAAAATGAACAAGGCTTGCCAGTGATGTGGGTTGGGGGGATGGAGGTGGATGGGAGGGGGCACCAGGCAGAGAGGGCAGCACATGGCAGGGCTAAAGACATCAGTGACAGCCACCAAACTGAATGTAAATTGGGTGCTTACAATGAGCCCTACAACACGCTAGGTTCCTTACTTGCATGAATTTAAACCAGTCAGGAGGCTGGTGCTGTTATGATGCCCTCTTCATAGAAGCATAAACTGAGCTCAGGGGCATTACGAATAGAGCCCAAAGAAACCAACTCATGTTAGTTAAAAGCAGAACTGGATGCTAAGACTCTCTGTCTCCAAACGAGAGCAGGGGGCATATATGGGGGAGTGCTTCCATGAGGCTAGAGAGAAAGAAGACAAGTGGAACCATGTGGGTCTAGGGAAACAGCCAAAGGCCCGGGGATTGGGAGGGACTTGTAGGGGAGGCTGAGTTTGGCTTTTATTCATGGAACCAACAATGTGGAGTGATGGGAATGGAGCCATGAGCTCAGCTGATACCTGCTGTGGTGCCCCGGGAGAAGCCAGGGGTGTGAAGTACTCCAGGGGCAGTGGGATGAAGATGTAATAGGCCAGCCGTGTTGTGTGAATTTAGAGTCATTCAGCCTTCGGCTTGATTATGGATGAATCATGGTCCCAAAGACGAACAGGAGTCCCGAATTCTAGTCACAGCTCAAATGGTCTGGCTCTCTGACCTTGAGAAAGTTACCTGAACTCTTCATGCCTCAATTTCCTCATTGATTAATGAAGCTAAGTAGGACTGACATTGAGTTTTTGAGGTTTCATCCATCTAATGTATGCTGAGCAGGAAATCTGTCGGTTAATGCAGGAATAATAGAGGACAATTGAATGAATTAATAAGTTCAAGAGTGAGTGAAAGAATCAATGAATGAAAAATCTTGAAGGGAAAAGGACCATGGATAGATCCTGTGCCACACCCACAGACACCTCCCTCTAGGTCCTGGTACATTATTCAACATTCTACTTTTTAAAAAAAATAATAAATTTATTTATTTAATTAATTTATTTTTGGCTGTGTTGGGTCTTTGTTGCTGTGCGCGGGCTTTCTCTAATTGCGGCGAGCGGGGCCTACTCTTCATTGCGGTGCGCAGGTTTCTCATTGCGGTGGCTTCTCTTGCTGCGGAGCACAGAATTTATGTAAGAGTTATATTCACAAATAGGTACAGGAGAATTAGCAATGTTCTAGCTCTTTTTTTGGGCGGTGGGTTCTGGCTGTTTTTATATTATTATACTCTATAAGTTGAATATATGTATATATTTACATACAACCTCTCCTGTGTTTCATGTTATTTTATATTTTTAAAGTTTGGTAAAATACACAGAACATAAAATCTACCATTTTAATCATTTTTAGGTGTATACTTCAATGGCATTAAGTACATTCACATTTTTGTTCCACCATCAACGTCATCTATCCCCAGAACTCTTCTCATCTTCCCAAATTGAAAATCTATACCCATTAAACGATAACTTCCCACTCCTTCCCCCCTACCACCATCTACTTCTGTTTCTATGAACCTGACTACTCTAGGTAACTCATATAAGTGGAATCATATGGTATTTGTCCTGCTGTGCCTGGCTTCTTTCACGGAGCATAATGTCCTCAAGGTTCATCCATGTTGCCCATGAGTCAGAATTTCCTTCCTTTTTAAGGCTGAATAATATTCCATTGTAGTAAGTACCACATTTTGTTTATCCATCCATCCGCGGATGGACATTTGGGTTTCTTCCACCTCTTGGCTATTTTGAATAGTGCTGCTATGAAAGTGGGTGTGCAGATATTTTTTGGAGTCCCTGCTTTGAATTCTTTGGGGGTATATACTCAGAAGTGGTATTGCTGGATCATATGGTAGTTCTATTTTAAATTTTGGGGGAAGCTCCATACAGTTTTTTGTAGCTTTCACTGTTTTACATTCCCACCAGCAGTGCACAAGGGTTACAATTTCTCTCGTATATTATTTTGAAAGAAGAGGAAGCCATGGTTGACTGGTGCCATCTGCCATAGACATAGTAGGAGGAATGACACACATGTGGGGTGTGAAGCTCCTGACCTACAGGCGTGTCCCCTCCTCCACTGCAGGGAGAGACCCCACCAGCTGCCGACTCAAGAGCAAAAGCCAACTCCATTCTCAACGTCATGCAGAGTCAGGGAAACGGGAACATATTTAACTGTGAGATAGAACTTCTGACCATCCAACTGACAGAAATTAATAGGATTTATAAAATTCATGGCTGGCAAAGGATTAGAGAAAAAAGTATTTTCAAATATTGCTGATGGGATTATAAATTACTGGGGTCATTTCAGAAAGTAATCTGTTCTATTAAAATTAAAAATGTATCTAACTTTTGACCCAATAATCCACTTTGGGGAATATCTACTACAGAAATAAAATTATCAGCCTGTAAGAACGTACAATGATATCTTTGCCGAATTTTGTGTGGCAGGGGGAAAAATCCTGGAAAAATGCAAGTACAGTATACTTATTATGCTGCAACGTACTTATTTCTCTTGATACAAAGTAGCTGCAAATATGTAAAAGAAAAAATTTGCATCTCAATATGTTGATTATGGGTAGCGGTGTGATTATATGAGTGCAGAGAAAAGTCTAGAAGGTACATACACAGCTGTTAAAACTGAGCACCTGAAAGTAGGGCTCTTGGGCTTGTTGTAATGAGTTTGCTAGATAGTGAGTAAATCTAATATGGATACTGATTCCAGGAATCTCCAGGATACAGTGTGATGAGTGGGTATAATTCTTGGAAGAAAGACTTGATTCAAATTCTAAGTCAGTTACTCATTAAGATAGATTGCCTTCTCTGGTGGGAATATCCATCACTGCCTTGCCAACTTGAAAATTCCTGTTCATCCTTGGAGCCCCAGCTTGACCGCCTCCTTCCTTGTGAACACCTCCTGATCCTTGTTCCAGGAGGAGATTACTTCCTACAGGAAAGTCTCCCACTGTCTAACGCAGGATTTAGTCATAACACTCGCGGCACTGGATTGCAATTCAGTGCATCTCTCTGAAATGCTTTATTGGACTATGGGCTCCTCAAGGGCAGGAGAAGCAATTTCATTCACTCATTTATTCATTCTTTCTTGACACCTATGTCTCCTGCTCCTCCCCAGCCGGGACACAGGCCGTGCAATTAGAGATGAGGGATTGGGAGCAGTATCCTCCATGGTTATGTAAATTTATATCATAACGTGGGGTTGGAGATGGGCAAATACTCTTTTATCATTGTAAAGTCAAGGCTATATTTGCAAACAGTAGGAATCTCTTATGTAAGTTTTATGAGTATTTTGGCAAGAAACTAATCCTAGTGGTGCAGGACATATTTTTTTAAAAGACGTTAAAAAAAAAAAGTGAAGCCCAAAGTAGGAATTCATCACCGTCTCCTCTCCTCCATTCCCAAGACTGGGTGTCACTCTCCCCATCCAGCAGCAGAAATGGGGTGGAGGAGGGAGTGTCTTCCACTGAGTCCCAGAGGCTGAACTGTTGACATTGGACAGAGGAGACTTGTGGGGAGGGATGGAGAGATGGTCCTTGGAGAGAATGGGAAGGGGATAAGAAGGGAACCCTAGGAAGGCTGGTATGCGGGTTTAAGCTCTCGCTTGCAGGGATGTTGAGAGGAGGCAACTGGTCCAGGGGTACAGCACCATCTCCCTCATTGTCAAGGGTTTGCTTTAGCTCTGAAGCCTCCTAGGCAAGAAATTCATACTTCAGGTGAACAGTGGAAAAGGCCATACAGTTGTCTCTTGGTATCTATGGGGCATTAGTCCCAGGATCTCTGCAGATACCAAAATTCATGAATGCTCCAGCCCCATATATAAAATGGCATAGTATTTACATATAACCTATGCACATCCTCTGTATACTTTTAATCATCCCTAGATTACTTATAATACCTAATACAATGTAAATTCTGTGTAAACAGTTGTAAATACAATGTTAATGCTACATGAATATTTGCTGACTTACAAGTTTTGCCTTGTGGAACTTTCTGGAATTTAAAAAACATATGTATTTTTGATCCATGTTTGGTTGAATCCACAGATTCAGAACCCATGGATTTGGAGGGTCAACTGTATTTGGAGCAAGGCAGAGGCCATCCACCTCCCCCAGGATCTCCAATGAGCTTCCAAACCCTGATGATGGACTATAGGCAGGTAAATTGCAGACACAGGGAGCTGGTCCCTCCTGGCTAGGCATTCACCTAGGCTCAGATTGAGACACGCCCTGCAGGACACAAGAGGGTAACAAGTGAGTCACATTGAAACAGACATTGTTTCAGTGTTATACTAAGTGCTGGAAAGGGATCCAGGCTGTAGGTAAAAAAGATAGCTGCTTAGTGAACATTGATCCCACCTCCTCCTTGTTTGCGGTACCTGGTGTTAATAGATGCCCCCTCTCCCCTACCTTCCTGGGCACTTAAAGAGATGCTGACCCCACTCCCAACTCTAGGGCAGACACAGGTTATTCAGGCTAAAACCATACATGTTGCTAGTGATTCATTCAGAAAGAAAGGACTCAGCCACAGGTGATGTGATTCCTCTGGTCATAGGATTTGTCTCATCGGGAACAGTCAGCTGTGAGAGGGAGATCTGGGGGGCATTTAAAAAAGAATTTAAAAAAAAAAATTTTTTTTTTGGCCGTGCCGCATGACATGTGGGATCTTAGTTACCTGACCAGGGATCGAACCCTGCTAGCCCCCTGCATTGGAAGCACAGAGTCTTAACCACTGGACCGCCAGGGAGGTCCCTGAGGGGTACTTTTGAGAAAGGAGCATCCCAGCTCTTAAGAGAGATACCACAGGGACCAAGACTTGTTTTTTCTTTGGACTGGAGGCCCAGGGCTGCTGCAGCCAACTTCTACCCTCAGGGATAAAGTGTCACCTGGAGGAAGCCAGGGCTGGGGAGAATGACAGAGATTCCAAGCCAGAGCCCTTCCTGACCCAAGCCTGACCACCGAGCTGTCTCTCGGTGCATTCACTTCTGTGGGCCAGTAACTCTCTCTGTGGGATCAGGAAGAGAGAAAAGCACTTAGCAGTTAAGGAGGAACAGAACTGAGTTTGTGCAAAGCCAGAGGGATGTGAGTCTTGAAGTCGTTTGAGGGAGGGAGTGAAAAGGGGTGAACCTCGAGAGGCAGACAGACTGGGCACTCAGAGCTTGTGGGAGAAAGGAGCCTTTGGCTAGTGCTTGTCTTGCTGGACCTCAGTTTTCTCATCTGCAAATGGAGATCTAGTCCCCGCTTCATACCACAAGCATGTAAATACCTGGGTCGACCAGGCATGCAGGTGAGCCCTGGCTGGTGGCCATCTACACCTGTGCAAATGGGGCCAGGTGCTTCCAACACCAGTTTCTTTAATCAATATTTTTTTTTATTGAAGTGCAGTTGATTGACAATGTTGTGTTAATTTCTGCAGTACAGCAAAGTGATTCAGTTATATGCATATATACTTTCTTTTTTTAATATTCTTTTCTATCATGGTTTATCATAGGATATTGAATATAGCTCTCTGAGCTGTACAGTAGGACCTTGTTGTTTATCCATTCTGTATATAACAGCTTACATCTGCTGACCCCAGCCTCCCACTCCATCCCTTCCCCAACCCCCTCCCCCTTGGCAACCACCAGTCTGTTCTCTATGTCCACGGTTCTGTTTCTGTTTCATAGATAGGTTCATTTGTGTCATATGTTAGATTCCACGTATAAGTGATATCATATGTTGACTCCAGTTTCTGGTCTTGGGCAGAACTCAGTAGTTGCAAGCTAAGGCTCCTCAATGGTTTGCATCAGCGGTACGTGTTTAACGACTCTTTAGAAAAAAAAAAAGCCTCTGCTTTCTTGCATTTGCCAATTTTCATGAAGTAAATACTACCACCATGATCAAATGCAAGCTCCCAATGGGATGCTGTCACTGAGGAATTGGGAAGAGGAGGTCACATTTAGCCCTTATGAGCCATCATAACTGGCTCCAAATCTCCACTGGTTTCTGCAGCCCAGCCCTATTACTTTTCATGCTCTGAATGTTAGTCAGGAGTCTTTCCCTCTCCTGGCAAAGGTGGGCCAGTGAGAAGCCAGGCAGGAAATGTGAGCTTTCGCAATTTGTCAAAATGATTGATACTGCCCAGCCAGAGGGCCGGGGCAAAGGATGCTTGTACAGCAGACAGGGAAGGAAGAGTGATGCCTATAATACAGAGGGGGCATGCGATTTATGAAAGTGGATTTATCTTTTTTCTTAAACAAGAGGGATGGGGAATGCCACTCCATAGCCAGGACGTTATCGCTCTGTCCTTGCTTTTCTAGCTTTTGCTCTAAGACTTTCATCCCAGGAGAGCAGCACTGCAAACAAGTCCGCACTCATCTCCCAGCACCATGCTCCTTACCTCTGACCTGTCCTGCAGGAGGACTCGGTGACCTCTGGGCTGCAATCCTATCCCTGGCAGGCTGGGTGGGATTGAACAAGGTTCTAATCCCCTCGGCTTCACCCGCAGAGTGGGGATCACAACATCTACCCCACATGCTACTCAAATATTTTTTGACACCTATCATGTTGCTTCTTGGGAAACACAGTTGTAGAGAGGAAAACATTTGCTGATCTATGGAACATGCCAAGTATGGCGTACGTTCTCCTTACACCGTGGTTTTCTTCCTTTTCTTCTTTGCTGAGATCCACTTTACAAACTGACTTCTCTGTTCTGAAATCCCCATCAGCTTCTTCCCCTGTACTGGAAAAAGCCCACATTCCTTTACTGTTTGGACTCTCACAGTTAAGATGTCCAGGAAAAAAATTCTATCGAAATTGAAGCTGTGCTTACTCTCTGGCCAAGTAATGTCATTTCTAGTAATTTAGTCTAGAGACACACAACAGAGCAGTACATACATACGTGGAAATTTGTTGCAGTGTTGTTTGTAACAGGAAAAATAAAAGTAAAATATCCACCAATGGAGGAAGAGAAAAATAAACAACAGTATACTCAACTATCTGAGAAAAGCTTTCTAGAGCTCAGCATGGCACCCGGCATGTAATAGGCTCTCAGTAAATGTTGAATAAATAAATAAAATGCAGTGTGACCATTTCAACCAAAAAGACAGATCTCAATCAACTGAAATTAACTGATGCTCAAGATTAAGTGAAAAAAGCAAGTTGCAGAACAGCATATACAGTTTTTTTTTCTATTTTGTAAAACAGATTTATTCTCCTTTGCTCTCTCTGCATCTGAATTCCTTCAAATGCCCAGAAAATATCTGTAAAGCTGTAGAAGAAACACTTCGGCATTAACTTGTAGAGAACGAGACGGGAGACTGGTTGTATAATCTGCTTTTTTCGTTCAACGATACGCATTAGGCAAATTTACATGAAAATCATCACAGCTCCGCATCACCATTCCTCACGACTGCCTAATATTTCATTACATGGAGTTTTCATCACTTGTTTGTGTTGCTATTTAGGTTATTACCAGTTTTTCACAATTATAAGTAGTGCCAAGACGAACATTCTTGTGCATACATCTTTGCCCATAGAGACTGTATTAGAAAATATAGAGACTATATTCCTAGGTGCCAGAGAAAAAAAAGTCTTTCATGTTTACATTGAATGCTCTGTTTCTTGATTAATTTTGAAGCCATGACATGGCTCAGCCACTCACCTGCCTCAAGGCCGTGAACCAGAAAACCTCTGGATCTCAGTAAATCTCAGTTTCCTCATCTTGAGATAGGAGTTTCCAGTCCCAAGGGGTTGTTACAAGAATAAGATATGATCAATGAATGGAAATTGATCAGCTCACGTAGGTTCACCGTAAGCTCACAATATTCAATAAATAGCAGGTATGATTCTTACTTGAGAAGAACCAGGCGATGGGAACAAGCCATGTCTGAGGGAGCTGGAAACTCAAAGGCAGGTAAGAGCGAGGTCAAACACTGCGGCCCGGTCCCCGAGGGGGACATGGACCGGAAAAGGGCAACAACACAGATGGTGGCCACTTGTCCCTCCTCTCTTCTAAAGAGAACCTTTTCCAAGAGAAAGAGGGTCTCTCTCGATTCTAAAGACACAGGCCCATGAGGATCACGGGGATTCTGTCATCGGCAGCAAAGATCGAATCTCCCCCTCAGTGAAAAACAAAGCCAGGGCAGCCTGACTCGTAGAAGCTGCAGCACAGCCAGACTGGCCCTTATGGGGAAGCCACAGAGGTCTCACGGTCAGGTCCTCGGCATTGGGTCTGGGGGCCTGTGGAGGCCTGAAGCTGCCCGCCGTGATGGCAAGAGGAGCAGGGTCGATCCATGGACGTGGGTCACCTCCCACCTTCTGAGGATGCCCAGAAATTCTAGAAGAGGGAAGCTTGTTCAAGGGCAGGAGTGGGCAGGGGGCTCAGAAGATTTGAGATTCAGTTATTAAAGCACCTGCTTCTGTCCTCTTTAAAGCCTGGGGAAAGAAACCGACGCTGCGTTTGCCCAGGTGGCTGGATGAGGCACTTTGGGCTCAACTGAATTGAAATTCAAATTGCTGAAGAACTGGCTTCAGTGTCTCCTTTGTCTCCATTGCTCAGGGGTGTGTGAGCATCAGACACCGTGTGACCAAGACACCCAGCACGTGGGATGCGGGTGTGATGATCCTTTTTTTTTTTTTCAATATCTTTATTGGAGTATAATTGCTCTACAGTGGTGCATTAGCTTCTGCTGTATAACAAAGTGAATCAGCCATACGTATACATATATCCCCATATCTCCTCCCTCTTGCATCTCCCTCCCACCCTCCCTATCCCACCCCTCTAGGTGGTCACAGAGCACCGAGCTGATCTCCCTGTGCTATGCGGCTGCTTCCCACCAGCCATCCATTCTACATTTGGTAGTGTGTATATATGTCAATGCCACTCTCTCACCTCGTCCCAGCCCACCCCTCCCCCTCCCCATGTCTTCAAGTCCACTCTCCACGTCTGTGTCTCTATTACTGTCCTGCCCCTAGGTTCTTCAGAACCTTTTTTTTTTTTTTAGATTCCATATATATGTGTTAGCATACGGTATTTGTTTTTCTCTTTCTGACTTACTTCACTCTGTAGGACAGACTCTAGATCCATCCAACCTCACTACAAATAACTCAATTACGTTTCTTTTTATGGCTAATATTCCATTGTATATATGTGCCACATCTTCTTTATCCATTCATCTGTCGATGGACGCTTAGTTTGCTTCCATGTCCTGACTACTGTAAATAGTGCTGCAATGCACACTGTAGTACATGACTCTTTTTGAATTATGGTTTTCTCAGGGTATATGCCCAGTAGTGGGATTGCTGGGTCATATGGTAATTCTATTTTTAGTTTTTTGAGGAACCTCCATACTGTTCTCCATAGTGGCTGCATCAATTTACATTCCCACCAACAGTGCAAGAGGGTTCCCTTTTCTCCACACCCTCTCCGGGCATTTATTGTTTGTAGACTTTTTGATGATGGCCATTCTGACCGGTGTGAGGTGATACCTCATTGTAGTTTTGATTTGCATTTCTCTAATGATTAGTGATGTTGAGCAGGGTGTGATGATTCTTATCGGTTTCTTCCCCCAACGAACCTTGAGACCCTCAGCAGGAGACAGACGTAGGCTGTATGGACTTCATTCATTCAACAAGTGTAGTGGTTAGCGCCTTCTAAATGTCAGGCGCCGTTCTAGGTGCTGGGTGTATGGCGCCTGCTCTCTGGGATTTCATATTTGAGTGGGAGATTTTGATGGTACAGAGCATATTGCAAAAGAGTGATGATTGCTAGTAAGAAAAGACATCCAGGGCGAGGAGATAGGGTGTGATTCCGTTGTTGGCTTAAAAAGGATGGTCAGGGAAGGACTATGGAAGGAGGTGAGTTTGGAGCAGAGACCTGAAGGAAGTGAGGGTGCAGGACGTCTGAAGAAGTGCAGCCTGTGATACCCCGAAGTGGGGGAGCTTTGGATGTTTTGGAAGAACAGCTGGCTGGAGCACATTGAGTGGAAAATGGTTGAAAATGGGCCCTTGGACAAATCGCTAGGAACTCAAAGGACATAGGAAGGACTTGAGATTTGATTTTCTGTGTGAAGAAAAGGCTTTGAAGGCTTTCCAGGAAGGGTGATGCAATTTGATTTATATTTTTAAATGATCCCTCCGGAGGTGGCTGAAGGGAGAAGAGCCTGCAATGGGGGAGGGGGCTGACCCAGAATCTCCTTCAGTAGATCATGCATTCCAAACACCCCACCCCCTCCTCCCAGAGGAAATTAAGACACATGGGCCCTTTTTATTCCATTAAGGTGAGGGCAGAAAAGATTACCGCCTCAGCTCCATGGGGGAAATCACTTATTCAATTTGCAGTCATAACTGCTTTTGCCCAGACATCATCTGAAGAGGCCCTTGTGCGGGCCCTCCCGTGAAACACTGGCGAGGTTCCCCCAGAGCCAGGCTGGGACGACTTCACCATGGCCAACCCCTGTGTGGTGCCACCCAGGGCCCAGATATGAGCGAGGGCCAGGGCAGGTGAAGGCTGGCATCACACAAGACCAAGGACTCCAGGCAACTGATCATTTGCTTCTAACTGAAGAGTCTGGGTTCCAGGAGCAGAGAGACATTGCGAATCCTACTTCATGTTTTGCTAGACACAGATGTCGTTTCTTAAAAGAGAAGTCTGCAATTTTATGAAAAGGAATAAATGGATTTTAACCCCAAATCTCATCTTTATGTGCAATTTTCTCTACCCTTGAAACGAAAAGAAAATGGAGCAAAGAGGAAGCTGATATTATCAAGTGAAGTATTGAAATGATGGGTCTTTGAAGGCTTAAAAATCCTCCATATCACATCCATTGTTTAAAAGTGAAATTACCTTTGTGGAAGACCCTGTACAAAGATGACCAGGGAAACTGGTGGCCAGTCAAAGCTCGGCTTCCTATGAGCGTCCCCTCTGGACTGTCTCAGAAAGGGGGCTGTTGACTTGAGGCAAGAGTGAGTCTTATAGTGTTTGGGGCACAGATTGACCAGGATTCGTAAATGAGATAAGTAGCTAATCTGTGGTCTTATCTTTAGAATTATGAGCCCAAGCAGAACAATTACTCCTGTCATCTTATTGTGAAACATGTGGGAGGGGAGGAGGGGTTACTACAGCAATCTATGCTTTGATGCTTTGTGTTGTGAAAATTCATACATGGATACAGACCTTCTGTCTTGACAGTAAAGGTACAGTTCATTCACAAAGTCTGGTTTTCAGTTCATTTCGCACTATTTTAGGGAGACTTGTTCAAGTTACTTCTTGGTTTTCCTATCTGTAAAACAGGTGTGAAGGATGATTTTCTCTGATAATGAAGAAACTATGCATCCTACTATTCTATAAGTTAGCCAAAGGCAGTCAATTCCAAGCTTTTATGAAACACTTGTGTTTGTGTTTCTTTCAAAACTAAACATACTCTTACCATACAATCCAGCAGTTATGCTTCATCGTATCTACCCAAATGAGCTGAAAACTTACATCCACACAAAAATCTACACACAGATATTACTACAACTTTATTCAAAAATTGGAAGCAACTAAGATATCCTTCAGTAGGTGAATGGATAAAAAATTGTGGTCCATCCATAAAGTGGAATATTATTCAGTGCTAAAAAGAAGTGAGCTATCAAGCCATGAAAAGACTAAGACTATGTTACTAAGTAAAAGAAGCCAAACAGAAAAGGCTACGCATTCTGATTCCAACTATATGAGACTTTGGAGAATTAAAACTAGGGAAACAGTAAAATCATCAATGGTTGTCAGAGGAGTGGAGAGTGAAAGGGATGAAGAGGTGAATCACAGAGGATTTTGAGGGCAGTGAAACTGCTCTGGATGGTACTGTAACTGTGGACACATGTCGTTATACATTTGTCCAAACCCGGAGAATGTATAGTGAGTGAACCGTAATATAAAATTTGAATTTGAGTGATAATAATGTGTCTATGTAGGGTCATTAATTGTGACAAATGTACCACTTTGGTGGGGAATGCTGATGGTAGTGGTCTGGGGATGAGGTGTGCAGGATCCCTTCATACTTTCCCTTCAATTTTACTCTGAACCTAAAACTGCTCAAAAGAAAAAGTCTATTAATTTAAGAAAGAAAAAGAACTAACCCTGCTTGTTTAAGCCACCTGATATGTGTTCATACTAGGAAGTTTTTTTTTTTTTTTTTACAAAGAATGAGAGAAAAAGAAAGGGAAGAAAAGCAAACATTTTTAAAGTATCAGCTTAACATTAAAAATTATTTAAATGATAAATGGTTTTAGTTTTCAGAAAGTCTATCAGTAAGGAGACAAATTCTATAAGACCTAAAGTAAAGAAGAAAGCTATTAATCATTTAGGGTTTAGAGCACCAGACAGACAGCCAATCTGAACTGTAAAAGTGTAATCTGCTCAAATATCAAATGAAAAATTCATTCATAAAGCTGAGTAAATGGCTTTTTATGGGGTAGTATTGTTCCTTACATTTTGGAACTGAATCTAAGGTGCAAATGTCATTGTTTCATGTTGATATCATAAGCTCAAAATCAAACTAAAAAAAAAAAATCGGTGTCTTAATTGAATGTGTATCCACTTCACCACTACAGCTTTTTATAAAATCTATGGCTGCACATTCAGCGACCTATTTATGAAAGGATTTGTTATGACCAGAATTTGTGGCTAAATAATAATCACGTGGTGAATAGACAAATTGTGGCAATTCACATAATAGAATACAACCTGCCAATAAAAATAGATGGAACTACTGACATACACACTCCAGATGAATTCCAAAACCATTATGTTGAACAAAAGAAGCCAGACACAAAACGATACTGTATGATTCCAATTATAGAAAACTCTAGGAAAAACAAATGGAGCACTGAAGTAACAAAAAGCCATCAGTGGTTGCCTGGGCTGGAAAAAGTGGAGGAGAAACTATACAAGTTATAAGATTTTGTAACTATATCTTGATGGTGTACTTATTTATCAAGACTCTTCAAACTGTACACGAAAATGTACCTCATAAAGTTTATTTTAAAATAAGTAAAAAAAACCTCTGAGAGTGATGAATATCATCAGTGACCCCCCACTCCCCACCCCATTCGTTGATTCTGCCGGGGGGTTGCTCTTTTTCTGGGTTTCGTAGACCCTTCTCAATTGTATTCAAAATTTGGTATAATTTTGAGAGTAATTTTTCCTCTGGCAATTGTTCAAAGCTGTCACCAAGGAGTAGATGTGCTCCTCTACCCCAAAATAAGAACTATTGGACTAAAATAAGGAGTGTCTGATGACTTTACATAGGGTTTGAGAATTTTTTGAGTAAGTTGCCAATATGTGAAGTTCAGGAGATTTCTCATTAAAAAAAAAAAAAGAAAACAGAATTTCTGACTTCTCTGGAAATATCAGGTTTGCATCATGGTGCTCTAATTTCTCAAAGGCAGCAAGCAGCCCACTGGAGCTGAGGAGCAGGTCTGCATTAGTTGAGACCATGTGTTCTCCATTAGCCACAGTCCCCACCCCTCCCTAGTGTATTACACCAAGCTCCTTTACTGGTTGATATTACCAGCTTTGCCCCTTTAGGCAATTGAGTTTGCCACCTCTGGACTAGATGATCTGGGCTCTGTCTTTCTTTCTGGTGAAGTCATTCCATGCGGTGATAGAAGAGTTTGGTGAGAGGATACAGGATATCATAGGGGGTATAAAGTGAGTGGGTGAGAGTGTGGAGAAGGTGTAACTGAGCCCTGTGGGGCTCCTGTGCATAAAAGCCTTTCTGGGTCCCCCATTTCTTTGATTATAGGAAATAGGCTTCATTCAGCCTCCATGACCTTCCCTGAGTTCTAAGGGGCAGATTCAGGGGGTTGTTAATTAGGGAAGGGAGGGGATGCAAGACAAGGGAGGAACAAACAGTCAAGAGAAACAATAGTGCAGCCTTGAGGCAGGGTCCTGGTTCCCCCTCAAGGGATACACACAACAATATCCTTTGAGCTGTTTTGCAGATACCAAAACCCCCTCCAGGTGGGAGAAGTTAACTGTCTGCTGCCCACAAGCACGCAGACCCCAGACCGGGTGGAACCAGAAGGTTGATGATGCCGACTCCCACTTACCTCCCCACCAAGCAATCAGGAGAATGTCCACGAGCTGATCATGCCCTCTTTGAACCATTGCTATAAAGCTTCTCACTACCCTCTCCAAGTTTGGATACACAGTTTTGAGGGCATTAGGCCGCATGGCCCCCTTTGCCTGGCAAAGCAATACAGCTATCCTTTTCTACTTCACCCAAAACTCTTTCTCCTAGATTTAATTCCGTGTCGGTGTACAGAGGCCAGATTCGGCTTCAAAGGAAAGACTTCTCAGGGCTCCTTGGACAAGGCTGTCATGGGATGAGGGGCTGTCATGCGGATGATTTATTTTCTGAGTCCCCATCTTAGGCGGGTTTCCTGAGGCTGATGCTGAGATGGGGACTTCCGCGAAAGTAATCAATTGGTGGAGAGCTCAGAGGAGCTAGGAAGGGGGAAGTGAGGTTACAGAATAGGGCAGAGCCAAAGCTAAGACATTTCAGCTGGAGTGTGTCCTCAGTTTGATCCCGGGGGTAGCCTGGAGCATGAATGGCACCACAGAGCTGCCCCAACTGTGGCAATGGGGCCATGTGTTTCAACTGCTATGTCAGTGAGTCACCGGCTGTGGCCGCCCACGCCTCTGGGGTGGGAACATGACCTCCTAGCTCTTTCCAAGACAGGTAGCTCTTATCAACCAAAAGTGTCCCCTAAGAAGAGGGTGATACTCTCAGGAACTGGGGGAGGAGGGCACCAGCTCTGCAAAGGGGGTCTGAGCACGGAGTAACTGCCTCTCCTTCAATCTCCAAGGAGAACCAAGGCAGCATCTGGAGGTTATTGGCAACACACTTGCTCAGAAGATAAGAAATTAAAAAGGGGAGCTGTGGATCATTGAAGGGACAGCCTCATAGGGCAGGGAGGCTCCCATAACTAGTGTTCAAACAGAGGCTGCATGGCCACCTGGAAAGCTCTCTGAGAGAGTGAGTGATCCTAGTCTTGGATGCTGTGCCAGGTGTCCTTTTAAAGTTCCTTCCAAAGCAGAGGCACTGTGATTCTGCAAAGAGCTGCCTTTCCCACTCATCTCTTCCTCTTCTTGTAATTGAAACAAGGATGGTGTGAACAGCCAAAACTGATAGTGCAGTTACCATGTTCCAGGCCCGTAGCTCCATCCCGTTCAGCCCCGTGACAATCCCGTGATAAAGAAATTGGGACCCACACTTTTCAGATGAACTTACTAAGGTTCACAGAGGTCTAGAGTCTTGCCCAGGAGTACCCCATGGACACGAAGAGCAGCCAGAGGCAGAACCAGGTTTGAGGGATGCCTGATTCTTTGCCCAGAAAAAGCTAGTACTTAAAACAAATACAACCAAGCAAGCAAACAAAAGAACATATAAGTTCACCAAAGAGAATAAGGACATAATGTGATAGAAAGGGCCATGAGGATTATCAGAGGGAAAAGAATAAAATGAAGATGAGTAGACTAAGACAAAAACAATGCAAAGCTGAGATTGGCATCTCGTCAGGGAAGGAAATCACAGGGTGGGTCCAAGAGGGGATCAGTCAGGGGTTTCTAGGTGCTTCGGGGCGGGGGGGGTTGTTCATGGTGGTTATGCTAATCAGCTGTTGAGTCCGAATTCCAGACAGGGCCAAATGAGTCCATAGGTCTGAGCAGGACAGATGGAAATGAGCCCCATGTCCATGGGTCAGGAAGGAGTTCCCTGAAAACGAGATTGATTTTGATACCCCTTAGGCAAGCACAGCTGAGGGGGGTAATTTCCCTGTTTTAGAGACCACCCCATGTCTCAGAATCCATGGCCTGATGAAATTGGCTGCAAGTGTCAGGAACACAATTGTTTGAGGTGATGGGAAAGTCCAGTCCTCCCATCTTCCAGAGGAAAAAACTGAAGCCCAGAGAGGGGTGATTTTCCTGAATCACGTGTCACAAACAGAGCCAGGACCATAACACAGGTCTCCCAAGACCTCAGGACTGAGGTAGGCTGTTCCTCCAGCGTTCTCGCTTGAGGTGAGGGTCCTTGGAGCCAGAGGGCAAACTGACATCTCTCCCACTGTGGTTTGCCCAGGACCCAACAGTTGTTGAATGGAGAGAGGATGAACCAGTGGATAAATGGATGAGCGAGTGAACGCATAGCAGGGCAGGACCGAGCTCTAGCTGGCAGCTGGTCCACAGCCCATCTCAGGACATATGTTTCTGGAGCAGTATTCATGCCATGATGTTTAGATTTCAAAGTGATTCCTCTCTCAGAAATCATAATCTCCAACACAAACGGCTTCCACAATCCTTCCTGCTGCAATGATGTTAAATTGGAAGAAATATTTTATTTGAGACTGCCTTTCCCCACCCCCAAGAATTTCTGCTTTTATGGCCTTTTGTTCATTCCTAGGCCATGGGGGGAAGCTGACAAGGCTCATTCAGTGATGACCAGGAGATGAGGGCTGATGTCTTACACGGAGTCCTGTTGATGCAAGAGAAGAGACCTTGGATGCAAATGGATTAGCTCAGTGGTTCTCAGCCAAGGTGACTGTGTGCCCCAGGGCGCCCCTGGTAATGCCTGGAGACATTTTTGATTGTCACAATTGGAGAGGAGGTGCTACTGGCATCTAGTGGGTGCAGGCCAGGGATGCTACTCACCATCCTGCAGTGCACAGGGCAGCAAAGAATGATCTGGTCCCAAAAGTCGATAGTGCAGAGGTTGAGAAATTAGCTGAAGAGAGTTGAACTAGAGGTGGAAAATAGCTTCGCTGTGAATACTATTTATGTCTGACTATGGTTGTCTTCCCATCAGTGGTATCAGAAAACAGTTAAAATATTTTTTAAAAATTACCTATATTCCCACCACCCTATTTCTCGGTATGTTTTAGATAACACAGTGGGAGGTAAAATAAGGGCTTTTTATTTTAAAAAGTCTGAGGGCACTGGGTTCAAATTATGTGGCAATCATGTGGTAACTGAGGGGCCTTGGGAAAGTCGGCTCGCCTCTGTAGTCTCAGATTTCCCCATTTAAGAGACTCTGACAACTCTCATTTCTGAAGGCAACCAAGTGGTGGCAGCAGAACAGCTATTATGTAAAGCACTGTGCACATAGTAGGTGTTCAAATATTAATTTCCAATTCCTAGCCACAGACACCCACGGCTTTAATAGAACTGTCTTCACAACACTGATGCAATTTTTCAATGCCATTTGATTATATAGCAATATTAATTATGCTTTTAGGGTGAATAAACACCATTTGCAATTGCTTTGTAACATCCCAATTGGAAAATCCATACTTAATGAAGCCCCTCTTTTTATTGTAATGAACATATGTATTGTGTGTACAGCTTTCCCCACTGGGGATTCTTCCCCTCAGGTAAATTCTGGATGAGGGGTGGGGATTATTGGGTTAAACGACGTAGACAGTGTAATGGTCTCGGGAGTTTTAGGACACAACATCGATGAGGAGCTAGAAGCCAGGGTGAGAAGCACCAAACAGGAGGAAGGACCGACAATTACCTGAGATCTTGAGGAAGACGGACCAGCCTTCACCATGTCTGTGAAGCTCTGCTTTGTCAAGTTCAATCAAGTTAACACGGGTACAATATTTTAATCTATTCTGTCACCTTCCTTCCCATTCTGTAAGTTGACCCCAAAATGTCCTTTATAGCAATTTTCCTCTCCAGGATCCAGTGTAGGGTCAGGTATCGCATTTGGCGGTCAGTTCTTGATATCTCTTTGATTTACTAGATTGAACAATAACTTTGTTGCTGCCCATATGTCTTTACCCATGTGCTAATAACCATCTCTATAGCTCTCTGAGGGGTCACAGAGAGAGCTGCCACTCTGACCTGCTGCTTATTTTGGTCAATGTTCCCACCTTATTTATAACAGTCCAGCTCTGCCACCTGGCCTTACCATTTTTATTTTATTTTAATAGATCTTTATTGGAGTATAATTGCTTCACAGTACTGTGTTAGTTTCTGTTGCACAACAAAGTGAATCAGCCATGTGCATACACATGTCCCCATATCCCCTCCCTCTTGAGCCTCCCTCCCATCCTCCCTATCCCACCGCTCTAGGTCATCGCAAAGCAACGAGCCAATCTCCACATGCTGTGCTGCTGCTTCCCACCAGCGGTTTTACTTTCAGTAGTGTACATATGTCGATGCTACTCTCACTTCACCCCAGCTTCCCCCTCCCACCCCATGTCCTCAAGTCCATTCTCTATGTCTGCCTCTTTATTCCTGCCCTGCGAGTAGGTTCACAGGATGCAAAATTAATGGCCTTCTCATTTAAGGATCCTGTTATTTCTTCTGTAGCGTGCCAGCATTGCCACTGTCATCCTGCCCTTGGAGACAACCACGAACTCCTGGATGACACTGGTGCTTCTCTTACCAGTGTGTGTCTCACTGTGGTTGTGTGAACTGAACTGTCCTCCAGCCCCTTTTGCAAACGTAGAGAGCTGGTGAATTTTCCAGACATATCACATGTCCACTCTAGTGCCCACTTCTCTGAACCTTGGATCCTATTTCCAATGTCTGCCATGACTTTTCCTCTTCACTCGTGGGCACCACTTTCTCCAAGGTTCCAAGAGCTATCCTAGCAGTGTGTGGGGTCTTTGCAAGGGAATTGACCGCTGTATTGTGAGAGCATGTTCTATGCCTCTCAATTCTCCTTACGTAGTCTTCTGTTTCATCCTTCTTGGGCTGGTACCCTCGGCATCCGGTTCCATAATGCTCTCCTGGTTCTTGCTCAATACACGTTGGCAGGTCCTGTAGCTCCTTTGGGGAGGAGATCCTGTCCTCAGCCAGCAAACCCAGCAATTTTCCAGCTGTGACTTAACACTAGCTGTTGGTCTGGTAGCCATAATGGGAACTATTTTTTGTGATGCAGAGACTCCTGCGTCATCTTCAATGACTTAAGGGATAGTCTTAATGTAAGAAGGAAGGGGACAAGTCTGACAGCCCAGAGGTTTTGAGCAATTTTGGGATGAAAGTTTTTCAGGTACCTCAGCCAGGATTTCCACATCTGCGTAGTACTGCAGGCTCCCATTTCTTTCCAGTCACAGCCCCAGCACTGGTGCAGAAGTCGGTCCGAGGTTGAGAACGAAAGCCCCTCTGGAGCTTTGCTACTCTTGAAAGTAAGTCCTGTGTATGATCCTTAGTTTTTATCCCCATGTCTGTGGGAGAAGGGAGTCTATCTACATACTGTTATGAAAGTTCTTGATCTTAGCTTTTGTATAGAAAAAAAAGTATAACAATTTTATGGCTTCATGTTGTTGTGAGGATCTAAGACAATTGTGCTTGTAAACAGCCTGTCTCAGAAGCTGTTATATAGTAGATTTTTGATAGAGGTAAATAGAATCAATTATGATTATGAGATTCAGGCTGAGAATGAGTTGGACGTAGGGCAAGTTTTCAATTACTCTCAGCTGTGTCAATCTGATTCAGAGTCAATAACATTGAACTCCCTAAACTCAGTACCTTACAAGTTGGATAAATTATATTTCTCCCCAATCTCTGCTTTCCACCATACTTGCTCAAATTATACTTCCCATTTTTGTACAAACCTTGGACATATTCTGTGGCTTTCAGGCCACTTTTGGTTATTAAAAAGTCTAGTCGAGTTCAGTTCAAAGCTAAACTCTCCCATTAATATCTCATCTCTCTCCCTGCAATATCTAGACCTGATCCCCCACCCTGAGGGGCCCGGGGTGAGAAGAACATAGGACTGACTCTATCCTACCTCTTCCCCCTGCCCCTCCTCTGTTGGCACCAACTTCTCAGAGGGCTGGAGGGAGGGAGGCATGGAAGAAGAAGGACAATTGTTCCCTCCTTCTTTGGAGACCATGGTGTGATCCACTCTTGGTTGTCTCACTTTGATCAGACATTCAGATGCTGCCTCTCTAATGGGGCTTTTGTGACGTTTTCCCCAGGCCTTACAGGACCCCCTTCACTGAACATCCCCCTGGCCATGGAGTGCCATTCTGCCTGGATCTCTCCCAAGCCCCTCTCAGCTCCTGTCTCTGATGATATGCTTCATCCTCTTACTGCAGAAGTTTTCTTGCTCTGCAAATGGGCATCTTGTCTGGGTCCAAGCACAATGCCTAGATCCTTCTCCCCCCTTTGTTTCCATTGGCACACTGGACCACGGAGTGCGGGCAGCCCCATGGCAGCCTTCTCTCCACCCAGGAATCCCTCCCCAGGTCTCCTCTCCACGTTCATAGGGACCCAGGGTGGGGAGAGTGTTGTTAGATTGGAGACTTTACTGAACCTGAGTGTATTATCTCCTGGGGCTTCTGTAACAGAGTACCTCCAACAGAAGTCTATTCTCTCACAGTTCTGGAGGATAGAAGTGCAAAATCAAGGTATCAGTAGAGCTGGTTCCTACTGGGCAGTGAAGGCAGTTCAGGCCTCTCTCCTACTTCCTGTGCTGGCATCTCTGACATTCCTCGGCTTGTAGATGTATCACTTCAATCCTCTGTCTTCACATGGTCTTCTCCCTATGTCTCTTCACATCATCTTCCCTCTGTGTGTGTCTGTCTCTGTGTCCAGATTTTCCCTTTTTCATAAGGACACCAATCATTTTGGATTGGGGCCCACCCTAATGACCTCATTTTGACCTGGCTACCTCTGTAAAGACCCTATTTCTAAATAAGGTCACATTCTGAGACTCTGGGGGGCTTAGGGCTTCAACAAATCCTTTGGGAGATGGGGGGCACAGTTCAATCCATAACACTGGATCTTTCTGACTCCAAAGCCTATGCTTTCCTGAGGTATAAATTAGGGAGTGATAAATTCTATGAAGAGAAGAAAGGGATGAGGTCAGCGAAGTCCTAACGAAGGAGGTGATGCTCAAGTAGTGGTTTGTGAAAGATTCAGGAACCCCTGCCAGAGGATGAAGACGGGCTCTGCTCATCCCTTCCAAGCAGCCAGACTTGCACGTCCTCCAGCTTCCCCTTCCTTCTCATGGGCCTCTGTACCCCATGTGAACCTGACCCTGCAATTCCTTGGAAACACCCGTCCCAACTGGCACCTTTGAAATAAGGTTGATGGGCATTCGGGACAAGGTTATCTGATCACACTCAATCCCAAAGCATAATATCTCTTAAGGGAAATGAAATGAAAAACCTTCATGATCACTGGCTCCCCCTCTTGAATGTTTCCCAGTATAAATCCATTTCCATGCTCTTCAGAATGACAGAGGAGCTGCTGGATTGTTTCTATTTCTGGGCCAGACGGAGATGTACGAGGGAACCCTGGGAGACAGATGAGGCTATCTTTACCCTGTTCCTACGTTGTTCATTACATACACTTGGTGAAGGATGACCAGGCCACAAAGAAGTCTGAGCCAGCTTAGTTCTGTTGCTAATTTGGCTGTAATTTGCAGCATAGTGACAGATTTTATGGCTCAAAAATCCCATTTTTCTGTTGTGGCTGTTCATTTAAGCCCATCCATCCATTCACCCATCCAATATGGCTGTAGGCAGTGTGTGCTGAGCACGGGGGTGGGGAGGGGAGCCTTGCCTCACAGGACCTGTGTCGTGGTCTTCCTGCTGGAGGGACTTTGGTGATTAAATGAAGTAACGTGTAGAAGTGTCGGCTCATAGCAGGCACCGATTTTTGTAAACACTTTTATTGGAGTATAGTTGTTTTACAATATTGTGTTAGTTTCAGGTATACAGTAAAGTGAATCAGTTATACATATACATATATCCACTCTTTTTTTAGATTCTTTCCCATATAGGTCATTACAGAATATTGAGTAGAATTGACCGATTTTGTCTCTCTGCCCTTACCCTGTCCCTTCTTGGGGGGTCTCAAACCTTAGCTCTGTTGCTAGATAGCTCTGTGACCTTGAACAAATTACTTGCCATCTCTGAGCATTAGTCTTTTAAGCTGTAAAGAAGGGGTGATGCTGGCCGTCTTACTGGATGCCTCCTAAGGGTATTAAACGAGCTTACCTATGTAAACCTCCTGGGGTGCTGAGGACCAGAACCAAGAATTATGAAAATGATTCTCCACCTGCGCACACCCTGTTCTACTCAGTATTTTATGTGTGTCAAAACACACTGCACTGTACTCTCCACCGTAAAAGTCAGTGAAAAATCAGGGAAGGAAAGTGAATGATGGAGAAGAAATGTAAGCTTTCCCTGGGTTGGGGTGAAAGTATAGTGAAAATAACCCAGAGATTCCTTCTGGCTTCTGTTCCTCCTCTTCTTTCCCTCAGTGCTTCCAGGCATCCATTGGTATCCTTTATGATAATGTCTCCCAAATCCATCTCCAGCCTAGATTGTTTCTCCTGAAGAACACATGTATGTATTCACCTGCCCTTCGATGGCCTCCCTGGGATGTCCCACAGACACCTGAAAATCAAGGTGTCTGAACCTGAACTCGTTACTGCCCTCCACCTGCTCCAAGCCCGTGTTGCCTCCCCTCAGTAACTGGCACCCAGTCACTCAAGCCGGACTCCTCCCTACACATCTTCCTCAACCTACTTCCCACCACGCCCTGGAGTCTTCTGCTTGAACAGGTGCCTCTCCCCTTTTCTGTGCCTTTTCTAAGACCGCTGCATCAGCCCCCTTCCTGGTCCCTCCTCTGTTCTAGCCAGTGCTCTCTAACGTTGCTGTGGATCTCTGCCTGGAAGCAAATCAAAGGAAGCCTCCGTGCCTGCAGACTTGCCCTGGTCCCCAGAGGCCTTCCTGGTAAAGCACGAGCTCCTTCTCTAAGTCACAAAGGAAGGCTCGGGCTGCCTTAGTAGATGCCTTTCTTCAAATGTGAAAGCCTTCTCTCCCTGTGAATCCCACCTTACCTCTCCAGCCTGAGCTCTCGCCAGCCCATCACCTTCCAATTCTGAGACACTCGGCTTCCCTCTAGAATACGCCACGTGCTCTCGCTCGTCCTGTGAGGGATTTAGGAAGAGGAGAATGTTATTACTGGTGCACAACCTTGCCCACCTGCCCACTCCCCAGCCATCCTTCTGAGCTCAGTTCAGGCATCCCCTCTTCCAGGAAACTTTTCCTCTTCTCCCTAGACTAGGTTTGATAACCCTCATCTTGGGCTCCGTACACTGACTCCATCATATTTAATGATCTTTTTCTGCCTCCATCACTGGACTTCAAGCTCAATGCAGGCCGTGCTTTAGACAGTGTGCCCAGCACACAATGAATGCCCAGCCCATAGTTAGCCCATGAATGAATGAGTGAAAGCAAAAAGGACAATGAAATCCCCAGTACCACCACCTGTGTCAATGCTGTAGCTCAGACTGATATCCTTCTCCATAGTGTTCTGTTATAAATACAAGGACAGCAAACATCACATCGTGAATTTCACTTTGTAAAACATCCCCACCTCCATTTATCTCACGTGATCCTTGCAAACTTGTGAGGTAGGGGTTATCGACTGCACTTAACAGGTGAAGAAACTGAGGATTGAAAAATAAGAAAAATAGCAGGGATTGCACACTTAGGGGTGCTGGGCACTGTCTAAGTTCTTGTCATGTGATACCTCATATAATTCCTCTGACAACCCTATGAAGTCTCTATTGTTATCTCTGTTTAACAGGTGAGGGAGCTGAGACACAGAGAGGTCCAGTGACTTGCCAAGTACTTGCTTGATTTGCACGTAGAAGGGGCAGAGTGCCCCGGAGCCCGGGACTGGAGAGAACTTGCACATTTCTGTTCATTCTCTTAGGGGCAGGCCCAGTGGCCGTGTGAACAAACCCTGGACAGTGCTGGAGAAGAGGGACCACAGCGCAGATACCAGCTAATCCAGCTGAGGCCATCGTGGACCGGCCAGCCCCAGGCAAAGTGCAACCGCTATAGAGACATGTCTCAGTAGAGCTGAAAGCAGAAGGGACACCAGTGTAACCCAACCCAAATTTTAGGATAAATGAACAGTAGTTGTCTTAATCTACTAAGTTTTGAGATAGTTCATTACTGTAGCAAAAATCTACTGACTCATGAAGAGATACCGAACATCACTATTAATTAAGGGAATGAAGATTAAAACCCCAATGATATGTGACTTAACACCCACTTGGGTGGCAATAATCAAAAAGACACGTAAAAACAAGTGCTGGTGAAGATGTGGGGAGACCAGAATTCTCTTACTCCACGGGTAGAATGTGAAACAGTGCAGCCACTTTGGAAAACAGTTTGACAGTCTCTTAAAAAGCTAAGTGTAGATTTACCATATGACCCAGCAGTTCTACTCCTGGGTATCTACCCAAGAGGAATTGAGACATGTCTACACAAAGAGTTAGACAGGAATGTTCATAGCAGCATTACTCCTTGAATCCAAAAGGTGAAAATAATCCGAATGTCCACCAAGGGCTAAATGGATAAAGAAAATGTGGTACATTCATACAATGCCATACTATTCAGCAAGAAAAAGGAATAAAGTATTGATACGTGCTGCAGGATGAACTTCAAAAACATTATGCCAAGTGAAAGAAGCGATATGCAAAGGCTTATTATATGGTGCTATTTATATGAAATGTCAAAAATCTACAGAGACAGAAAGTAGATTAATATTTGCCTAGGTCTGGGGATGGAAATGAGAAGTGATTACAATTGGTTGCGAAGGATCCTGATGGGCTGATAGAAATGATCTAAAACTGGATGATGGAGAGAGTTGCGCAACTCTGTAAATATAATAAAATCATTTAATTGTGCTTGTAAAACATGTGAATTTTATGTTACATAAATTATACCTCAATAAAGCTATTAAATTTTAAAAAACACCTAATGATTCATTGATGTAACATATATGATTCGGGAAAATATTGCAGGAAGAAAACACACACACACACATCCGTAAGCTCCTTGCTTCTGCCCATGGTTTTCATCATCGCAAGGCCCTGGCCCAGGGTAACATGTGGTGTGCGAGCCCCCAGGCTGCAATGTGCTAACTCTCAGTGTCCCTTGGTCATGTATCACTTTGCCTACCTCTCCACCCCCCCAGGATGATTTTGCATGCCTGCCTGATATTCAGTACTTTATCAGAGACCTGTTAGATAGATGAAATTTGCTCTTAACTTAATCCCTTGTCAACCACTTAATATTTTTCTGTTTCTGAAAATCCTCCAAAAAGATTGTAGGTGTATTATAAGATATATTTTAAAGTAAAATAATATTCAGAGATTGTAAATTTTTTCTTTCCTCCAAATTACATTCCTGCCCTTGTGGAAATGTAGGGCTTTGAGATCACTTAAAACATCATTCTCTGAATCTTTCAAATGATTCGGAATGATTCGTGGCTCCGAGCAAGATGCCCTGATTGGAGCTGCAGGTACAGAGACACCCAGGCTGGGACTCCGTCTTCAGGGGCCACTGTGGGTGGCGTAGATGACAAAGCTTCCCCTCAAAACTCCAGGGAATACCTGGCTCCGGGGTCTCCTCACCTGGAAAGCCTTCCCTGACTACCCGCTTCCACACAAGGGACTCTTGTATGGAAGGGGCCGGTAATGTTGTAGAAGCATGTAATGTGCATCAGGCATGTATGTGCTCAGTGAGGTGGACACAGAGAGGGTGGGACACCCTCTGGCTGCCGCTCCTTGGAGGGGAAGGGGGCTGTGTCACCATGTCACCATGGCACGCGACTTGCTAAGTGCTGTCCTAGTGTTTAAGTGATGACCAGGTGTGGCAAGACTCCAGGGGTGGCCAGCATTTGTGGCTCTGAATTTGCTTCCAGAGAGAGAACTAGGAACCGAGAGATTAACTTCAGCTCAATTCAAAAAGAACTCCCTAACAGCTGGGAGTTTTCAACAAGGACACCCCCAACTCCCTGTCGCTGGAGGGATCCGCTCAGCCACAGGTGTGGACCTTGGGGTTGGCGTGTTTGCAGAGGACTCTCTGCCCGGGGCCGTGAGGTTAAGGGGATGCCATCTAACCCCGTCCACCTCTGGATCTTGTCAGAGATGAGGAAATCACCACCATCCTCACCTCAGCATCTTCACTCACTCAGGAGACAAGTGGGATTCAGGGGTGTGGGGTAACTACTCAAGGTTGCACAGCCAGCAAGCGAGTGTGAGCTCTAGCTTTCTACGCCTCTCCCGACGTCGGTGGGCCCTGCACTGACCATGTGACACTCCTGGGCTCGCTTGGCGCTCGGGCTTTGGGGCTGTTTGTGATGGTGGTTTGCACCTCTGGACTCCTGGGGTGGTCAGGCCCCGTCCTGCCTCCTTGTCAGGAGGTTTCCATGCAGGCCTGTCCCACTCCTACTGCTATTACTGTAGCGCCAATGAAGGTCAGAGAAATTACCTGGAGCCCTGTCGCAACAGCTGAACTCTTAAAACTGAACATTCCATATTTTTCTTTTTTTTGCATTGTGGTAGCTGCTATTAAGTGAGAGCCTTCTATGTGTTAGGAACTGTATTAGGAGATTATCTATCTACCTACCTATAGACAGATATCTCTTAGTACATAGATACATACATAGATGTTACATATATACCTATACAAATATGCAGATTACATATACGTAGATTACACACACATATATATACATATATAACATATATTATATACACACATATTATGTATACATATATGTATACATATATTATATACATATACATTATGTATACATCTTATATACACCTAGATTTTACATACCTATATATACATATATTATATATACATTTTTTTTCTCATTTAATCTTCATACTTGTTTAAGCTAGCTATGGCTGTGTAACAAAACACTTCTACACACAGGGCTTAAAACAAATAGCAAGGGTTTTTGTTTCCCACAGTTCTGTGGGTTGGCGAGGTGTCTCCTCTGTGGTTTTGGCTGTGCTCCCTCACGTGGCTGCCTCAGCTGGGAGGCTGGCTGGCCTGGCAGGTCCGGCACCTGGTGCTGGCTGTTGGCTGGGCATCTCATTTCTCCTCCGTGTGGCGGCCCATCCTCCTGTAGGCTAAACTGGCTTCCTTACAAGGTGCTGTCAGGGCCGAGTTCCCAAACAGCAAAAGCAAAAAGCTGCAACACCTCTTCCAGCCTACGCTCTGGAAGTTGCATAATATCCTACCCACTGTGTTCCACTGGTCCAGAAAGACAGCCTGATTCACCATGTGAGAAACCTGCACAAATGTGGGTACTGAGGGAGGCATGGTCATTGGGGCCATTTCCTAAGAATCTGTCACAACGCTAATACTCTGAGATTGTTTCCCCTGTTCTCCTGAAGTACAGAGATGTTCAGTAATTTACACAAAGGCACGCAGTAAACTGGGTAAAGAACCCAGGGTAAGCCTTCTCCAAGTTCAAACTAGTTCACTTGAACCTCAAAATAAAATACAAAGTCCTCACATTTATGTACCTTTTACAATTTATAACATTTTCTGTTGGTGGTGATGATGACGACTTTGGCTGGAGCCTTACAGGAGTCTAGACAGTGAACTCTAAGTTATGTCATGGATTTCTGCCTTTATTAGTTTGTGAGGGCTGCCTACCACGAAATGGGTGACTTAAAAAACAGAAATGTATTATCTCATCGTTCTGAAGGCTGGAAGTCTAAGATCAAGGTGCGGGCCGGGTTGGTTCCTTCTGAGGCTGTGAAGGAACCCTCAGCTTCTCCTGGTTTTGTGGCAATCTTTGGAGTTCCTTGACTTGTAGAAACATTATCCTCAGCTCTGCTTTTCCTTTCACACAGGGTTCTACGTGCATGCATGTCTGTGCCTAAAGTTCCCCTTTTTAATGACACTGGATTAAGGGGCCCCCGACTCCAGTATAACCTCAGCTTAACTTTACTAATTACATCAGCAATAATCCTACTTTCAGTCAAGGTCATATTCTGAGCTACTGGAAGTTAAGCCTTCAACATATCAATTTGGTGGGGATACAATTCCATCTACAATGCCCCCTTTAACATGTGTGCAAAATGAGGTTCAGTATATAGTTTTACAAGCCAACTGAGAGAACCCCACCTTCACACTTGGATGCACAGGTGCAGTTTCACACAGTTCTAAGGACTGTCGAAATGGTCGTACTCAAACTTGTATTCACATAGTGGAGGAAATGGAGTCCCAGAGGGATGTGGTGAGTCGTCCAAAGTCACAGGGGCCAGAAGCCAGGACACTTGATGGCTTCTTTTAGAAATGTTTCTGCCACATCACACTTTATTCTCACATACTCACAATTTAGTCCATTCCTGGGCCTTTAGGAGACAATTTTTAAAAGCTACAAAGGGCTCTTTGGTGAGGCCTCCTGAACTCATAAACCCTTTGCAGCCTTAAAACAAATTTGCTGTAGGATTAAAGCCCCCCGAGACTGAGCCCTGCCTGGCCCTGGGCCACAATTATCCTGAAGGCGCTGGAGACGCCATTGCCCTCAAGACAAAAGGACAGGCTTCTGTGTCAAGAAGAAAAGCTCCCAAGAAAGATCTCTCGGTCTAACAATTGGGCAAACACACTCAAAATGCTTTTATTCTATTAGTGACCAATTCTGCCAAGGCAGGGATTTCGCTCAGATCAGCAGCATACAGATTTTGACATGGATTTGAAAGAAATCTAGGAGACTTCCATTTATGACCAGGAGAGAGTAAAAGGGTCCAAATTTATTTTCCACTTTAAACAATTAGAAAACTGAATATATATTTCATTTGGGTATATATATATATATTATATAGAGTAATATACCCCTAATGAGTATACACATGCTATATATACATGTAATGAGTCTTAGACATTGGAAACATGAAGCACAGGACTGAGTTCCCTGAAGATGTGAATAAAGGA